>NC_065584.1:21501106-23901106 GCF_024542745.1 Macaca thibetana thibetana
TTAACCAGGTAAAACTTTATTTTGCTTCCCAAAGTCTTCTGTGAGTATAACAATAACAAAAATTATGTTATATTTGTTTCTACACCAGCATTATTGTTCCCAAAGTAGAAATTTAATATATAAATAAATAATAATTAATTAACATATAACTCATTCATTTAACAATGAAAATGAAATATTCTTATAGTTGCCTACCTCCCTATGGTGACTTTGATTTCCCTGTCAAATTATATTTATCTTAAAATTTAAAAAGATTGTCTTTGTCTTTAGAAACAATTTAAAAGTTTAGCAGAGGTGAATTAATAAAAAAGGGGAAAATATAAATTGCAAAAAACAAAAAGCAAAACAAAACACTATTAGAAACTATGTGGATAAAATGAGCAGGCTAATTCTTTACCACTCCGTTATCAAGAGGTTGATGCAACTGAAGGAAATTTTCATGTGAAAAATCATACAAATGATTCAACAAATCCATGAGTTGGTTCTTTGGAGGAATAAATAAGGTAAACAGACTATTAATTAGATGACTAAAGATAAAAAGAGAGAAGATTCAGATAAACACAATCAGAGTTACAAAGGGGACATTATCACCGACCTCACAGAAATACAGAAACCCTCAGAGACTACTATGAACACCCCTCTGCACACAAGCTAGAAAACCATAAGAGATGGATACATTCCTGAAAACACACAACCTCTGAAGAGTGAACCCTGAAGAAATTGAATCCCTGAACAGACCAATAATACGTTCCAAAATTGAATCAGTAATAACAAGCTTACTAACCAGAAAAAGTCATGGACTAGATGGATTCATAGCCAAATTCTACCAAAATGTAAAAAGAGGAATTGGTAGTATTCCTACTGAAACTATTCCCAAAAATTGAGGAAGAGGAACTCCTTAATAACTCATTCTTGAGACCAGCATAATCTTGATACCAAAACCTAGCTGAGACACAATAAAAAAGAAAAACTTCAGGCCAAGATCCTTGATGAACATCTATGCAAAAATCCTCAACAAAATACTAGCAAACTGAATCTAGCAGCACATCAAAACCTTAATCCACCATGATCAAGTAGGATTTATCCCTGGGATGCAAGGTTAGTTCAACATATGCAAATCAATAAGTGTGATTTATCACATAAACAGAACTAAAACAAAAACCACATGATTATCTCAATAGATGCAGAAAAGGCTTTTGATAACATTCAAAATCTTTTCATGTTAAAAAACCTCAACAAACTAGGCATTGAAGGAAGGTACCTTTAAATAATAACTTTGTCATCTATGGCAAAACCATAGGCAACATCATACTGCATGGCCAAAAGCTAGACGCATTCCCCTTGAAAACTGGAACAAAACAGGAATGCCCTCTCACACCATTCCTATTCAACAAAGTACTAAAAGTCCTAGTCAGAGTAATCAGGCAAGAGAAAGAAATGAAAAGCATCCAAATAGGAAAAGAATATGTCAAATTATCTCTGTTTTCAGATGCTGTGATTCTATACCTAGAAAACTTCATACTATCTGCCAAGAAGCTCCTTGATCTGATAAACAACTTCAGCAAAGTTTCAGGATACAAAATTAATGTACAAAAATCAGCAGTATTCCTATACACCAATAAAATACAAGCTGAGCGACAAATCAAGAATGCAATACTATTTACAATAGCCACAAAAGGAAAAAAATGCCTAGGAATACAGCTAACCAGAGAGGTGAAAGATCTCTACCATAAGAATTACAAAACACTGCCCAAAGAAATCAGAGATGACACAAACAAATGGTGAAAACATTCCATGCCGATGGGTAGGAAGAATCAATATAGTTAAAATGGCCATATTGCCCAAAGCAATTTATAGATTCAATATTATTCCTATAAAACTATCAATGACATTCTTCACAGAACTAGAAAAAAAACTATTTTAAAATGTGTAGGGAACATAAAAGAGCCTGAATAGCGAAAGCAGTCCTAAGCAAAAAGAAAAAGACTGGAGCCATCACATTACCAAACTTCTGACTATGCTACAAAGCTACAGTAATCAAAACAGCACAGAACTGGTACAATAACAGACACATGGACTGATGAAACAGAATAGGGAGCCCAGTAAAAATGCCACACACCTATAACCATTTCATCTTCAACAAAGTTGACAATAACAAGCAATGGAGAAAGGGCTCCCTATTCAATAAATGGTGCTGAGATAACTGGCTAGTCATAGGCAGAAAATTGAAACTGGACCCCTTCCTTTCACCATATGCAAAAATCAACTCAAAATGGACTAAAGACTTAAATGTAAAACATAAAACTATAAAAATCCTGGACAATAACCTAGGAAGTACCATTCTGTACATAAGATCTGGCAAAGATTTCATGATGAAGATGTCAGAAGCGATTTCAACAAAACCAAAAATAAACAAATGGGACCTAATTAAAGAGATTTGCACAGCAAAAGAAACTATCAACAGAGTAAACGGACAACTTACAGAGTGGGAGAAAATATTTGCAAACTATGCATCCAACAAAGTTCTAACATCCAGAATCTATAAGAAACGTAAATTAACAAGCAAAAAAATGACCCCATTAAAAAGTAGGCAAAGGGCATGAACAGATAAAGGAAGACATACAAGCAACCAATAAACATATGAAAAAATGCTCATCATCACAAATCACATCAGTCAGAATGGCTATTATTAAAAATTCAAAAAATATAACAACAGGCGCTGGTGGGGTTGCAGAGAAAAGAGAATGCTTATACACTGCCGGTGGGAATGGGAATTACTTCAGTCATTGTGGCAGGCAGTTTAGTGATGTATTATTAGTCTGTTTTCACACTACTATAAAGAACTACCTGAAATTGGGTAATTTATAAAGAAAAGAGGTTTAACTGACTTACAGTTCTCCAGACTTAACGGGAAGTATGACTGGGAGGTCTCAGGAAACTTACAATCATGGCAAAAGATGAAGGGGAAGCAAGCACTTTTTCACACGGAGACAGGAGAGAGTGGGAATAAAGGAGGATGGGCCACACACTTTTACAACATCAGATCTCCTGATAACTCACTCACTATCATGAAAACAGGAAGGGGGAAAACCACTCCCACAATCCAATCACCTCCCACCAGTGTCCTCCTCTAATTTGACTTGAGATTTGGGCAGGGACAAAAATCTAAACCATATCTTTCCACCTTTGGCCTCTTGCAAATTTCATGACCTTCTCGCATTTCTAAATACATTTATTCATTCTCAACAGTCCCCCAACCTTAACTTATGTCAACAAAACTGAAAAGTCTACAGTCCAAAGTCTCATCTGAGACAAAGTAAGTCCTTTCAGCCTATGAGCTTGTAAAAGCAAAAGCAAGTTAGTTACTTCCAAGATATAATGTGGGTACAGGCATTGGGTAAATGCTCCCATTCGAAATGGGAGAAATTGGCCAAAACAAAGGAACCACAAGCTCCATGGAAGTCCGAAACCCAGCAGAACAGTTATTAATCTTAAAGCTCCAAAATAATCTCCTTTAGCTCCATGTCTCAGATCCAGGGAATGCTGATGCGAAAGCTGGGCTCCCAATGCCTTGGGAGCTCTGCCCCTGTGCTTCTGCAGGGTACAGCCCCTGCAGCTCCTTTCACACGCTGGGGTTAATGCCTGCAGCATTTCTAGGCATGCAGTGCAAGCTGTTGATGGATCTACCATTCTGGGCTCAAAGTATTGGTGGATCTACTATCCTAGGGTTTGGAGTACGGTGGCCCTTTCCTCACAACTGTGCTAGGAAGTGTCCCAGTGGAAACTTTGTGTGGGGGCTCCAACCCCACATTTCCCCTCCACACTGCCCTACTATAGGTTCTCCATGAAGGCTCTGCCTCTGCAGCATATTTCTGCCTGAACATCCACGTGTTTTCACACATCCTCTGAAATCTAGGTGGAGGTTGTCAAATTCTTTCCTTCTGCACACCCAGAGGCCCAACAGCATGTGGAAGCCACCAAGGCTTGTGGCTTGCACCGTGTGAAGCCACTGTCTGACCTGTACCATGGCCCCTATTAGTCACAGTTGGAATTAGAGCAGCTGGGACTCAAGACACCATGTCCTGAGGCTGCACAGGCCTAGCCCACAAAACCATATCTCCCTTCTAGTACAGGGGCAAAATGCCACCAGTCTCTTTGCTAAAGCACAGCAAGCGTCACCTTGATTCCAGTTCCAAACAAGTTCCTCAACTCCATCTGAGACCACCTCAGCCTGGACTTTTTTGTCCATATTACTATCAGTATTTTGGTCAAAACCAGTAAACAAATCTCTAAAAGTTCCAAACTTTTCCCATCTTTTTTGTCTTCTGCTGGGTCCTACAAACTTTTCCAACCTCTGCCAATTACCCAGTTTTAAAGTTGCTTCCACATTTTCAGGTATCTTTATAGCAATGCCCCACTCTTCTGGTACCAATTTTCTGTTAGTCTGTTTTCACACTGATATAAAGAGCTACCTGAGACTGAGCAATTTATGAAAAAAAAAAAGAGGTTCAACTGAGTCACAGCATCATAGACTTAACAGGAAGTATCACTGGAGGGTCTGAGGAAACTTACAATAATGGCAGAAGGCAAAGAGGAAGCAAGCACCTTCTTCACATGGTGCAGGAGAGACCGAGAGTGACATGGGAAGTGCCACACACTTTTAAGGCACCAGATCTCATGAGAACTTACTTTCACAATAACAACATGGGGAAATCTGCCCCCATGATCCAGTTACCTTCCACCATGTAATTGTATTCCACCCCTCCCCTGACACATGAGGATTACAATTTAACATGAAATTTGGGTGAGGACACAGAGTCAAACCAAATCAGGTGATTTCTCAAAGAACTTAAAACAGAATTACTGTTCAACCCAGCAATCCTATATCTATATCTATATCTATATTTATCTATCTACTAATCTGTCTACTGATCTATCTCTCTCTCTATATATATCTATCAGTAGATAGATGTCGGTAGATATATAGATAGACATATTGACAGAGAGATAGAAGACAGATAGATAGATACACACACACACACACACACACCATATAAATTATTCTCCCATAAAGACACATACATGCATATGTTAATCACCCACTATGCACAATAGTAAAGACATAGAATCAACACAAATGTCCATCAACTGTAGACTGGATTAAAAAAAATAGTACATATACACCATGTAATACTATGCAGCCTTAAAAAGAATAAAACTATATCTTTTGCAGCAACATGGATGGAGCTGGAGGATGTAATCTTAAGCAAACTAACACAGGAACAGAAAAACAAATAATGAATGCTCTCACTTATAGGTGGGAGTTAACCATTGGGTCCACGTGGTCACAAAGAAGGGAACAGACACCGAAGCCTACTTGAAGGTTGAGGGTGGAGGATGGTGAGGACGATAAAACTACCTATTTGATACTGTGCTTGTTACCTGGGCGACAAAATAATCTGTACCCCAAACCCCCATGACATGCAATTTATCTATATAACAAATCTATATGAGTACCCCGAACCCAAAATAAAAGTTAAAAATGAGGTTCGTGCATTAAGCATTCTCACTTCTAGAACTGTAATATTTTTGCGACTTCAAGTCACCTAAATTTTTGCTTATCTTGACACTGAATAAAACAAATCATCTTAGGGTTTGAAGGTCTAATACCTCAGATATGAGACAATCAACTTGTAAGTTTGAATCAGCTCCTTAAGGACACGGAGGGGTTAAGGAAGCAGCTTGTCATGATGACAATGCCACTATAGTGGGAACTAGTATGGAATCAGTTGTTAACCTCAGGGCTTCAGTTTTCACCATGCCACTCTAGGAGTACAGTGGGATTCAGTGACTGATGATGGTGAGGAAGAAGAGGAGAAGGATGTTGATATTTTGAGCCAAGATATAAGACATGGATGTAACTCAAGAACTTCCAACCCTTCTCAAGGACCACAGCACTTCAGCATTTTGGCATAAAAAACTGAGTCAAGGAATTCAACTTTGAAACATAATCAAAATGTAAGTCATATTTGTGAAATAAAATAAAATAAAAATATGTATTAATATCAGCAGCTTGACCTTCATCCACTAGCACTGAATTCATTCTTCTTTCTAATGTTTTTCTGTTTTCATCAATTTTGTGTGTTCTTTTTATTCTTCAATTTTTAATTCATCTATTTCTAGTTCTGTTAATTAAGACTATATGTAAACACTATAAGGGGGCACAAGGGAACTTTGTTCGGGGTGAAAGTATTTTATAACTTGCTTGTGGTACTGGTGATGTGACTGTGAACATTTGTGAAAGTGCATTGAACTGTACGCCTTAAAAGGTGACTCTTACTGTACTTCAATAATGCCTCAATAAATCTGATACTGGAAAGTTACAATATCAAAAATATTTGCATTTCGGTGACTTGTGTCTGTGCACTTACATATCCTCCAACATAAATTTTATTAATTTCATAAAAGTTTGTGTATTTTACATTTATAATATCACATTTTATTTATCAATTCACTTATACTATGTTTGCAATGCATTGGCAGATTTTTTACAACATCCATGAAGCATCACCTGTGAAAGCCATATTAACGACTATTGGTCAGATAATCAAGAGGGATAAATGCCTGGTAGCTTTGAAATTTTCAGTTACTACTCAGATGTCCAGAAATTTATTTTTCCTAATTTTCTAGCAAATAACTATAAGTAACTCTCTATTTTACTAATGACTCAGATTAACGGCATGTTAAGGGAATTCAATAATTCCAAATTCAATATACAGTCACTTTTTTGTAAAAGTATTAATCAAATTTAACATATTTCTTGCCCCTTTACCTGTCCCCCATAGGTGATCAATTTTACTGAAATCGGTGGGAGAGGCTATCAGAAGGGAGAAGGGAGAGAGTAAGAAATTGATATTGTTCTGAAATCACTTTTCATGCCATCCTATGTTCCTTCTGACCTCTGCAGTCTTATATTTTATTTCATTGGAGTATCCTATGCTGGCATCAGTTGAAGTGATAGTGCTTTGATAGTGTTTGAGCATTCTGCACTGGTATCAGTTACTGGTGTCAATGGTCCCTGTTGTGGCCCTCAGTAGTGACTGTGAGCTCCATGTCTTCTGTGTCCTCTTAGTCCCACCCTCTTCTGAGATACACTCCCTTCCAGTTCTTCCAACTGTCCTATTTTTTCAGGAGCTTAGAAATTATTGGCTACATTTGTCTGTACAAAGTTCGAGTATGTATACATTCTTCCAGACTGTTCACTTAGACACACTAGATGTGAATTTACCACCAAGATACCATGTTGCTCTGGGATCTTGGTGAACATCAAGATTTCCAATAAATCTGCAGTCTTCTTAATACCACAGCTGGAAAATATTAACAATCCTCACCCCATCTTTGTCTTGGAAGGGGGCTGGCTAGCTAGCCCCTTTCTTAGGTGCCAGTCCACCTGCAACTATGATTCCTTTATCATGGATGATGGTTGTAAAGGTTAAAACCAGAGGTTTGAAATAGGTCCAAATACTTTTTAAATTTTAAGCCAGTTACCTTTTTCCATTGGTAACATATGTTACCATTCCAGTCATTACACTACATAGGCAGCGTACAGTTCCTCCTTTCACAGTGGATGGACTTCTTACAATTTTACAAGTAGCTAATTAATCAGTGTATTTGATTTAAAATTTTGCTTTCTTTGTGTTTAAAATTTAAATTATAAGATAATTGGTTATCTGAAAGATACAAGTTTAGAAAAGCAAATTTTATTTATTTTTACTGGAAATATATTTACCTTTAGTGTCTTAAGAATATAAAACTCAATGAATTGTTACACATGAAACATACATTTTAACAACCAAGTGTATATTTTTATTCTGATGAATGCTGTATTCTTTGTAATCTCATAACTCTGTCTTGTTAGATTGACAAATACAAAAGTAAATTAATTGCAGATATATGAAACTTGCCTTTCTTTTAAAATACCTGTTAATAATATAAAGAATGACAGAAATATTTGTCCTCAGTATTTTATATTCCATTCAAATTTGAAGTTTACTTTGTTTTTCTTATGGATTTTCTGCATTATTATATTTCCATGATATTGAAATATTGATATTATATAAAATATTCTATAAAAATGTTTCCCGGGTATTAAATAACATTTCTGCAATATTTTGAAGCAACTTTATTCTGTACATTAAAATATTTTGACAATGTCTTTGTAGGTTGCACCCTTTATCAATATAAAATGACTCATCATTGTCCCTTTGAGTTGTTTTGCTTTGAATTTAATTTTATATGATGTTGATATTGTATGGCAACTACTACTATATTACATTTGCATTTGCTGAATATATATTTTTTTCACTTTTAACATTTTTTGTCTATGATTTTGTTTTACTTCTACAAAGAGCATAACTATTTTTATGTGTCCTTATATGAATGGTACTATTAAAACTTTAAATTCAATATATTTATTATTTTGCCTGGTATATTTGACTATTTGTCTTATGTTTTTTCCTCCTCAAGAATTTCCTATAAAAGCTTCATATTTTATAACAAATACTTGTTGGGTCACTGCTCAACTGTGCCTCATCTTCCCTCACAGGCATGCTGATACTAGTTGTCAATCTCATTGTAGGAGTACCATCAGTTTACTTAGCCTACCACCCACACGTGTAGATGCTCAGAACAAAGGAAACAGCTTTTCTTTCTGTTGTGGCAAACTTGTACTTTCCAGGAAACACAAGCATATTTTATACTTGCTTCCTAGACCAATGATTCATAACCATTTTTACACACATAGAATCATCTGGAAAGTTTTTACAAAAAGGCAACGTGTGGGCTACTCCCAACCTCACCCCTCTTCCCAACCAAGATTCTGATTTAATTCCTCTGGGATGAGCTCTCAAAATGAGTACGTTAATAAAAATGTCTTCAAGTGATTTAATTGTAGCCAGAATCTCCATTATATACTATTCACCAGCCTTCCCCTTCTGCCCCTGCAGCTCCCACTTTGTCCTTCCCACCCACTCTGAGCTCTGGAACAGATTTCTTCTCATGTTGTAGCTTGCATGTTTGCTGACCTTTCTGCAAAGTTATCCCCTGAATATATTCCCAACATTCATTCTGGCTTTCAGGCTTAGAGATGTCATCTTTTGCTAGTTTTCAACTCTGTTATCAATATTTCTTTTTATACAGTCATTATAGTGTTCAGTAAAAGTTCTGAAAATGGTAGGGTGGGGAAGATATAAACAACTGTGTTGAGTTTTGAATCAGAACCAACTCTCAGTATGGAATTGTTATCAAATAATTACTATTTGATGATACTTTTAAAGTTCCGATGTAGAAACTGATTCCTATGTATTCTTCATGCCTAGATAGTAATGACTAAATATCCAAAAAATTAAACTAGATTAAAAGACAATTAAAATGTTTTCTATTTATAGGATAATGTGCATTTTAAGGAATATTTCATAATACAACAAAGAAAGATCAGAGCATATAGTTTATACAGTTTATGATATACTTTTTATTGAAATTATATCTTTAATTGCTCTAGGATTAATCTAATGAAATTGTTGAAAACAACAATCCAAGTAGTAATAGTGGTAGCATTTATTGATTTAAATTCAAGAAAAATACTCGTCTTTCAATGGCCAACATCATAATCATCTTTATCACCAACAGCAACATATTTAAAACCTACTAAGTAATTAGTATATGCCAGGCCCTGTTCTAAATTCATTAACTTTTACATCTTTACAATAATACAATTATGTGAATATTGTTGTCAAATGTTGATGAAACAAAGAGAAAGAGAGTTTAAACTGGTTGTTTGAGGTCATGGTGTTAGATGCAGGCAGACCAACTCTTACCCTTGTTCAAAGCCACTATGAAGCCCTGTTTGCATGAATAATCTTTATTTTCTTCAGTATGCCTTTGGTTTTATTGTCAACATTTTACTATAATAAATGACTACTATTATTAACAAGAATAAAATGTGAAGCAATAGTTATGAAAAATTTTTAGCTCAAGACAAATAATTACTGGAAGAATTTATGTGGACACTACCAATATTAAAACATTTGTTAAGTTCACTTGAGAGTCTTCATGTGCAAATGTCACATACCAATTTCTCTGAGACGAAAAAAAATCTTTTCCATTACTATTCCAAATGATAATTTATTTTTCCTGCTTTTTAAATGTTGACTCTTGGTCTACATTACTTAGGACTACAGAGCTTCAATTTTAGTTTTATGGAAATTAGATTAAGCTTGCCAAACACTTAATAATCAATTGCTTTGCAAGGAATAGAAATAATTACTTTCATTAATATTTCCCAAAGGATCAGATTTCAATGCAACAACAACCTGTGGTTTGGACTGGTTAATGTAAATGTTTAACATGGTTGACAAAGAACCAGCTCTTTCATTTTATTAAGATAGATATCAGTACATATCTTAAATGTGTGTTTTGAGGCATATGGAAGAAGAAACGGGGTGACAAGTTGGAAATCAAGATAGTATTGAAAATGGTATGTCCACAGTGCTAGATGTCAAGCACTGTGCTTGTTACTATTGACTAAAGATACTGAGATAAGCTCATCTAGTAGAAGGAGAAATCCACTAATAAATAAATGATAATTTGACATGATTTATGTGATTCTGGAGTATGCAGATGGTGTGTATATATATATATATCCTGGTACAAAATATACCAGGAAACTAGAATACAACAAACTCCTTTAAAATCAGTGACTAAATATTACATTAGTATATTAGTATATTGGACACACATAATTCCTTGGCTCCTTTATGTAAAATAAGAATGTCAGCAGGGCATGGCGGCTCATGCCTGTAATGCCAGCACTTTGGGAGGCTGAGGCAGGCAGATTATGAGGTCAGGAGTTCAAGATCAGCCTGACCAACACAGTAAAACCCCATCTCTACTAAAATACAAAATTAGCCGGGCGTGGTGGTGGGCACCTGTAGTCCCAGCTACTCAGGAGGCTGAGGCAGGAGAATCGCTTGAACCCAGGAGGCAGAGGTTGCAGTGAACTAAGATTGTGTCACTGCACTCTAGCCTGGGCGACAGAGTGAGACACCATCATAAAAAAAAAAAAAAAAAAAAAAAAAGAATGTTGATAACATTTTTAATTTTTGTGGAAGAGTAATTTTAATATTTTAATAGAAGTATCTCCAAGATGTCCCAAGGAGAAAATGTCATTGAAAGTAAAACACTGAAATATATGGAAATAAAATAAATTTATGTATTTAACTCTGATTTCAATAAATAAACTCCTCATGATCAAATTCTCATCTTCTGTATACTTTACTTGATTCTTGGGCTAAGCCTGCTAAAATAAAATGGACCATAAACATTATTATTTTTCATGCCTATATTTACATTTTTGGTAACTGTTGACAATGTACTTGTTATCAAACAGATTTTTCACATTTATATAAAATACAATGGATTTGTATTTTCCCAGAAAACCAGATAAGGCAGCAAGATGGGCCTAAAAGATCAAATCTAGTAAACATTCAGTCAGTCTCATATCAAATGTTTAAAACTAATTTAATAACTGCTCTTAGGATTAATAAAGAAAAAATCATTCAGCCTATAATTGTGTTGCCTTCTTCTTTAGTAGTTTTACCACATCAAGGAGCCGTGTTGAGTTCTTGGTTAAAACAAAGAAAAATATTGAAGTGAGAGCTGATGTGTCCACAGAAGTATGACACATTAATTGGTTGATTAATGATTAATATTTACCCGTTGATAGGCTACACTTTGCTATTGGTGACTTTTAATTCAGCCTGAATAGGTGAAATGCTTTGAAAATAGAGAGTGATATTATAGACACTAAAGTTGTCAGAATTTGATGAAGAGGAAATGTGGCCTCTGCCGTCGGCCTATTAATGGCTTTGCCATATAAGTGATGTCATACACTTCTCTCTACTATTTCATTTAATAATGCACAAAATGAGTGTCATAATAAATGCCCATCCTTCTGCAGCTCAGTGCAGGAGGTGTCAAAAGAACAGCTATTTATAAACACCTTTGTTCCTCCCAGGCAAAGGTTGGAGCCAGTTTATAACAAAATCTCACCTACATCTCTCAGATGCAAGCTGGAGATCAGCAACAGAGAACACAGTGACTGTGGCAACTAAAAGATCTATTAAACATCTACATATGTGTTTGAAACGATTGTAGACCTATCTTTTGCTCACCTGGACTCTATGGTTGAAAATGTTGAGCTGGGGTTATCAGTCTCTCATTATAAAACTCCCCAAGTAGTAAAAAGGCCTAAGATTAAAAGTCATCAGGTCATCTTTGTTCTAATAATGTTGCTTCTGATTTCACGCTTGAAGCTTATTTTGTTAAAATTGAACAAATGTTACACTGTGTCTTAATGTAATTTTTACAAGATACTCAATTGTGTATTCTAAAGACTGACATATAGATATACGTATTTTTATTACAACTATGTATGCTACTTTTTTGCTAAGTTATATTTACAATAGCTTCTCTTGAAGTTGATGGCATTTTAAAAGTCTTAGAAATGCTGTATGTGGAGATTAAACCATAAAGGTTGTTGTCTGCGTTGTTGAAGACGATTTCAAAGTCACTATTAATTTTCAGTTTATCAGGTAAAAGATAAACCATGAGGGAGGTTATTTCTTAGAACTAATCATTTATCCAGCCTGACCAGGACTTTAAAAACTCCACAAAAGCTAATTAGAAGTTAAGAAAAACTACAAAGGTTTTTGATTGCTTTTAAAAATGTGTTTTTCATTCCCATCCTCTACCACGATCTAATAAGTGAATGCCAATGTAAAGAAAACATATGTACACAAGACTAGATGGTGCAGACTATTCTCCATGGAACTGAGAACGAGGTGTTTTCAAGCTGATCATCAGTTTTATGTAATTATCTCTAAGGCTTACTAGTCACAAGTTCAGATTCAATGTTTCAGAAAATTACATGAGATACTTTATTTTCAATTTAATTTGTATTCTGTTTTTCCTTAAAACATTAAACAATATCAATTGAAAATAACATTATCAAATAATAAAATAAATGAACCCAACACATCAATGACTTCAGTTGAGAAGCTCACACTCTGACCCATTTGGAAATTTGTGGGTAGTACATGCTGAATTAGTCTATCCTTATGCTCAATCAACAGGTATACTATAATCTATGTATTATCTACTCCCATAGCTGTATACCGAACTGCTAAATAAGCTTTCTCATATTCTGATGGTTTTCATGTACTATGGTCTTATATGATTTTTGATCACTCCAGTGTTCTTTTGGTTTCATTCTGTATTAGTCAGTTCTCAAACTGCTAATAAAGATCCCTGAGACTGGGCAATTTATTTAAAAAAAAAAAAAAAAAAAAAAGAGTTAATGGACTCACAGTTCCACATGGCTGGGGAGGCCTCACAATCATGGCAGAAGGTGAAGGAGGAGCAAAGTCATATCTTACATGGCAGCAGGCAAGAGAGAACTTGTGCAGGGGAACTCCTCTTTATGAAGCCATCAGATCTCATGAGACTTATTCACTAACAAGAGAACTGCATGAGGGTAACCGCCCCCATGATTCAATTACCTCCCACCAGGTCCCTCCCACAACATGTGGGAATTATGGGAGCAACAATTCAAGATGAGATTTGTGTGTGGACCACAGCCAAACCATATCACCTTCCTTCACTCATCTTGTTGTTTACTTACCATGATTCAATTACCTCCCACTGGGTCCCTGCCAGAATATGTGGGAATTATGGGAGCTATGATTCAAGATGAGATTTGGGTGGGGACACAACCAAACCATATTACCTTTCTTCACTCATCTTGTTGTTTACTTACCCCATACTAGAATGTCTTTTATTGGGGGGAGATGGCGGGGTGGGTGCGGTCTGCCTATCCTCATGAGAGTTCTAGTGAAAGCCAAGAGCTGAGCCTCTGACAAAAGAAGCTAAGAAAGCCAAAAAAGTTGACCTTTGGCATTTAGTAGGAAGAGGTCAGAGGTCAAAAGAGATTATCTGGATATAAATTTTGAATCTGCAGCCAGTACCCAACATAGACTCTGTGTGACCGTTTAGAATTTGGAAGTAGGTAATGGTACATAATTTCTAGAATCAGTGGTCACAGTGGAATCAGAGACAGTTTCTGAGATCTGTGGTAGTGAAAATTTAGCCAGACTATTCCTGTACTGTGACCTTGGCTATTTTTGTAACTACCCAGTGAGGATGACCAGTGGTTCTAGTTTGTGAAGGACTGAGGGATTTTTCAAGGTATCAACCTTCAGTGCTAAAATAGGGAGATTCCTGGGAAAACCAGGATGAGTCATTACACTGAATCCAGCTCCTCAAGTTTCCTTCTCATTATCTGAAATTGATTCTTCAGCCTCCCAATGGATTCTGTGACCTATCTATGTTACTTCCTTAAAAAGTCCTTTCTTGTTAAAATTAGCAGTATCTGTTGTTGATTTCTGCATTACAAAACCTTCAATGGTATACAAACTGGGTACAGAAAGTGGGTTGCAGGCAAGAAACCCTCAGGGAAATCAGGTAATCTGGTATTGGTTACCTGGCTAAGTGAAACTATGATTGCTATTTAGAGAAAAGATAGGAGATGAAACAGAAAGCTAAGTTCCCACTGGTTATAGCCTGAAATTAAGTGCTTATTGAGGGTTGGCCTTAAGAAAACAAAATTATAGCTGCTATAGGAAGAACATGGAATTTTGAGAACTCTGATTGTGGACCATTGCTTTGAACAAGTCTACACAGCTAAATACCCCACCATGTTACAACCTCTAACTACCTGGTAAAATAACTAAACCCTAAGAATCTTCCAGGACTGTGATAAAGAATATCCCGTTCTTACTGCCTACAGAATAAAAGTGATAAAAATTTAAATGCAAAGTTCTAGTTTTCATGTTGCTGAATTATAGAAGAAGTCAAATTCACAATCTTTCCTAATATTGTCTGCAAAATTTCAGACATTGATAAGAGGTGGGATCCTGACATTGAGACAGAGTTACCACGGCAGGATGTAGTGCATTTGGGATGCTCCAGTGCTCAGTCTCCACCAAACCGCCTTTTTCACCCAAAGAACTTCTGCTTTGCTTGAAAATGTTTATGACTTCTTCACTTGAAGTAATTACCCTGAATCTATTATCAAATCTTCTTCATGAGCTCTCAGCCACTCTCCCTCTCCCTTTGTCTCCATTTCTATAGCTAGAATAAGCTCCCAGTTTATTTTGGAAACAAATGTTTACATTTTTAAAAGGTTGGGCTGGGCACGGTGCCTCACATCTGTAATCTGAGCACTTTGGGAGGCCGAGGAGTGTGGATCACCTAAGTTCAAGAGTTCGAGATAAGCTGGCCTACACGGTGAAACACCGACCCTGCTAAAAATACAAAAATTAGCTGGATGTGGTGGCAGGGTCCTGTAATCCCAGCTACTTGTGAGGCTGAGGCAGGAAACTCACTTGAACCCTGGTGGCGCAGGTTGCAGTGAGCCAAGATCGTGCCATTGCACTCCTGCCTGGGTGACAAGAGAGAAATTTCGTACCCCTCTCCAAAAAAAAAAAAAAAAAAAAAAAAATGTTAGTGGAGTTTGTTCGTTTGATTTGCAAAATTCTGGTGAAAACATCAAAATAGATCCCAAGAGTATTTGATGAAGGAGAGGAGAATATAATGTTTTGGTTAAGTTGAGTTAAGTTGACTTCATCACCATGAGTACACTTACTAAAGATTTGATTCCACATGTTGATTTTAGCACTTACAATTTGGATTCCATCATAGCCCATGACATCACTGAGATGATAAATACTGTTTAGTAGATCATAGAATCAAGAAGCTAACAAAGATTATAAGATAGATAGATAGATAACAAAGATTTAGTAGATCATAGAAATCAAGAAGCTAACAAAGATTATAAAAACTGAGTGAAATTTTCTTGCTCAGTCATTCAGCCATTAACTATGGTTAGTTAGAACCCAGAATGTGCCTTCTACACAAAAGCCTTTTAAAATGCATTGGTAAGAAAAGAACAAACATTTCTAAAAATTATTTTAGTAGCTGGTAGGTTATGGGGTCATCGAAATGCTCTCCCTGACAGAATGATAATAAGAAGATTCCAGAGTTGAGGAGGTCGAAGACCAAAATGACTTTCAGAAGTAAGTTGAGTGTGGGGGCCGTTGAGAGGCAGCAGGCCACCATGGGAACCTAAATGTTGAGGCCTGCAGAGGTAATTGACAGCACTTAACTAATTATAGGTACTGTAGAGCACAATCATCAAGATGAGCATCCCTCCGAGGTCCTACTTGATTTTTATAACCAATCATGGTAGGTGCTTGTGACTTCTCACTCAATTTCTATTTTAAAATTATTCCAGGTACCTATAAACCCAGAAAAGTTCTGGTAACTTTGAGAAAGTAACTGTTATCTTTACAAATGTAATGATAAGGTTCTATAAAGGTTCTATAAATCTTCCTTAAGGAAGGAGATAGCAAAATACAGAGAAAATGGAGAATTTTATTTATTTATTTTTAGTTTTATTTTTATTTTTTGCAGTGGGGATGCTAGATCTCCTGGCTTCCATTAACTCTTGAGATTACAGAAAGTCAATGTGATCTAGTGATGCGACTTATAAGGGGTAGCAGCAAACTACATTATAATATTTGTCTATATCATTTTAGACTTAGTAGAAGTCAAAAAATATCACATGCACATTTGCCCAGTTCATGAATGCATGTTTGAAGTATGTCCTTAGAAACCAGCAGGTTCCCATATCAACCCCCTGGACCACAAGCTGTTCTGATGTGAAAGGTTATAAAGAAGTCTCTGGAATGTTTTTTAAAAGTCAAAGAAAATAATACTATAATAGAGTTGACTCTTCGATAACATGAGTTTCACCTGTGTGAATCCAATTATACATTGATTTTCTTCCACTTCTGCAACATGTGACACAGCAAGACCAATTCCTTTCCCCATCAGCCTACTCAACATGAAGACAACAAAGATGAAGACCTTTATGATCATCTACTTTCACTTAAAGAATATCAAATATGTTTACCCTTCTTTTAGACTTTCTTAATAATACTTTTTTATAGTTTATTGTAGTAACACAGCATATTATATATATATATAAACTATGCTTTAATCCACTGTTTATGTTATCAGAAAGCTTCTGGTCAACAGTAGGCTGTTAGTAAAGGTCTTAGGAAGTCAAAATCTATACACAAATTTTTGAATGTCAAGAAGTCAATCCACCTAATGCCTGCATTGAGCAAGGGTCAATTGTGATTATGTTTCTAGTGGAACCACAAACATGACCACCAATATCAAAGATGTACAATTTGCAAGGCAGGACTCCAATCACATTTCTTCTAGCTCTCCATCTCAGCTGGTACAGAAGTAGATAGGTTTCACAGACCAGCAAGGACTATCAATACACATAATCAGATAAAGACTTTAATTGCAGCTGATGCTGCGAATGAATAAAACCTTGATACCTGGCATGAAAGAAGTATGTTCTTTTTTCTATATCTATTTTGCTGTCATTTCGAAGGAATATACATTTTCATTATTTTGCCTCAGGATTATCTCAGCTCTCATACTCTGAGACGCAATTTAGTTGGCAGGAACCCTGACCATTTGACAGTCCATAGAACCTCATACAAGTCTTCATCATTTACCATATTATCTTAATTGTATTTCGAGACTGTGAAGAAATCGATGTCTTAGACACATTCAAGAGGCAGAGCGATTAAACATCATGAAAAAAAAAAAAGAGGTGTTTGCTATCTCTAAAGTTTCTGGGGATCAAGGAATCTGCGTTGTGTCAGGATACTATCCAGAAAGTAAAGGACTCATCGCTGCTCCTGTACCACTTACTGTTATGTAATGGTCTCCTGAATTTAGAGTTAACATGCAACACATTTGGATGAGAAGTTGGTTACATTAACCAGTAACCAAGGAGGCTGTCAACTATGGGTGTGACACAGGGCCAGAAAAGTATCTTCAGCTGGTTTTGATTAAAGTGCAAACTGCCCTTCTTTTTGACCCAGCTAATTCTATGACAGATGAAAATGCTGAAAAAAAGGCTATATGAAGTTTATAAGATTATGAGGTAAAGCCATGCTTTATTGGGCATGAGTTTATTTTCTTTTTGAGACAAAGTTCTGGCTCTGGTAGAGTCTGCATATAAGATCACATAACCTCAGCAGTCAGCCAAGAATGGATTGCTCCCCCACCGAACTAGTTGAAGTTCAGCATAAATATCTTATTTATGTTGTAAATAAGTCGTATAAATACTTTATTTTACTTTTATATTAGCCTACTGAGGTAGGTGATATTGCCCATATTCTTTGCCCCAAAACAAATAAAAGTTAATAAAGTTATACATACATACATACATATATAAAACTCATAAAAGAAAAGATTCCAACAATGCAAGTTAATTGCATTCCAAATGAACCATTAATTGAAGCGAGAAAAAAATTCCTCAGTGGCAGAATAACTAAAGTTGATTTCATATACCATGATTTGTTTTCAGTTGTTGTTGTTTTTTAATCTTTGTCATCGTCTCTGTTTGGTTTCATCTTTTGCTTTACTCTGTTCTTCTCCTGGGAGGTGTAAATTTTACAAACCCTTTAAACCTTTCTGAGGGAAACTATGAATTCTTCACAACTAGGCACATGAAATTGAGATAAAATATATTTGAAAAAAGCAAAAGCCCTTGCCTCCGGAACTGAAATAGCTTGTTTTTTTGTGGCTTTCATAGAAGTACACAACCCACTTCCCAAACCGTCATGCATAATTTGATACAAATGGGGTATCTGCCTTTTTGGATGAAACACAGAACAGAACTGGCAGGGAGAAAACCTGTAAGTTATTGTGAAGGTGGTCGACTCCCTGGGACTCAGGATAAGAGTAATTAGCTGGGAAGTCCATACTTTAATTTGCCTGAAGAGAAACAAATGAAAAAAAAAAAAAAAAAAAAAAAAATATATATATATATATATATATATATATATATATATATATATATATACTCTGTGTGTGTGTGTGTGTGTGTGTGTGTGTGTGTGTGTGTGTGTATCTGTACTCACATTTTCAGCATGACTGTTGCTTTAATCTGCCAGGGTTCAGTTTTCTCTCCCCCACTTTGAGCAAAATCCAGGTGCTGCTGCCAATATTATAATACTTATTTAATAGGCAGCAGTGGGTGGCAGCCACTTTTTTTAACCTCCTGGATCTCTCTTATTCCTTGCCAGACAAAGCATTCACCCCTTACATTCACTGAACTTTGCTGAACAAGTCAGCTGTAAGATGATTTTGCAGGCCTCTTATTTTGCAACTTCTAGTAATTTGTTCAGCAAATAAGAGAAAGACCAGTTATTTGCTACTAACATGAAGGCAGTTTCCACTAGTTGGAAATACAGAATTCATCACATAGATCTCAAATCTTAAGTATAATGCTATATTTTTCAACATTTTATTTTTTTTCTTTGACAACTCCTGTCATCGTATATTTTATATTTCACCTTTCCCTTCACATTTTCTTTTCATTGCTTTTCTGAGAACAATGCATTTTGTATTTATTCTTTCATTTGAAAAACATTGATAAATTCTTTCTCCTGTCAAACCGAGGTTGTGACAGAAAAAATATGTAAATGCATTTCTGTGTAAATTTTATAAAGTAGTCAAAATGATAGACTGCATTTTAATAAAATTGATAAATTAATGTGATGGGTGAGTGTACTTCTCTCTCAAAGACTGTTTGAAAGATAGGCATGGAATCTAATAGACTCTTTAATTCATGGATACCAACATTGTCTTGCATTTTTAGGTGAAATTATATGCTAAAATATAACTTCAAATTGCCTCATCCCCCTCAAAGGCAGCAGTACAGAAGAAATAGAAACATATAGACACATATACACCATGGAATACTATGCAGCCATAAAAAAGGATGAGGTTATGTCCTTTGCAGGGACATGGATGAAGCTGGAAACCATCATTCTCAGCAAACTATCACAAAGACAGAAAACCAAACACCGCATGTTCTCACTCATAGGTGGGAATTGAACAATAAGAACACTTGGACTCGGGGTGGGGGGAATATCACACACTGGGGCCTGTCAGGGAGTGGGGGGCTGGGGGTGGGATAGCATTAGGAGAAATACCTAATATAAATGATGAGTTGATGGGTGCAGCAAACCAACAAGGCACATGTATACCTATGTGTCAAACCTGCACGTTGTGCACTTGTACCCTAGAACTTAAATTATAATAAAAAATAAAAATAAACGAAAATAATAAAGTATGTTTTATGCATACGAACATACTTAGTTTTTAAAATTATAATATATATATAATTTTTTGAACTTGCTTTTAAAAAATATAAAAATAAATATTTCCTTGTTGATCTAAAAAAAAAAAAAAAAAAAAGGAATGTATGCAATGCAGATGTCCCCTCCTCTGGCATCCTTGTCAGACCCTCCTCTTCCTGGAGCCCCTCCCAGGGGACTGGTACCCAGGGGCTTACTCCTCATCCTCTCTCACCTGTCTGGTACAGCTACCAATATCTCTTACATTAACCCCAAACCAGCCACATCTTTACCCACGATTTCCAACTCCTGCCCTCTGACATAGGAGTGGCCATAAACATATTGCCTTTCTCCCAGCTTCAGTGAGAAATGGTATTCCAAATATCTCCCCACACCTTGTCTGCCCCTTTCAGTATAGTGAGATGTAAAGTGGGGACATTCTAACTTGCCAGACCCCTCTCTTTTCTTTTCTTTGCTAACAGTCACCTCTCCCATTGTACCCTCTGCTCATATTCACTAGGAAAGCGAATCCTTCCCGCTCATGCCTGGAAACTCAGGATTCATATTCATGTCTTGGAGAATGGTGAATTGCAAGACGTTACACACCTTGGGAGAGCCACATTAAAGAAAAGAGGAATGGTGACTTCTCTCTATGCTGTCTGGAACAAGTTCCTTACTCCCTTAGGATACAGCTCATGACTTGAATGACTTCTAGAGGAGTCAGCACCTAAGAAACAAGAAATTTTGTTTTCTTCTGTTTTTTCGATGAACAAATAACTTGTCCGAGATTTTTGTATGTGTCTCTCATTGTGTATAATACTATATTGGGCATATGACAGGTGCCTAATGCTTAATACCTTTAAAAGAAAGCAGTACAACATCAGGTGGAAGGAAGAATTTTGGTTTTGAATCTTTAAGTATCTTCAATTTTTATATCCCTGAAAAATAAAGAAAGAAAATATCTCTCTTTGTAAATAGAGAGAAGTCAAAGCATGAAACACTGTCAAGTTTATACTTATCAACGAGGAATCTTTATGTTTCTAATATATGCATACATGAATAGCTTTATTTTGAATTAAAAAAAGATTTAGGAAGAAAAGAAAAAGGAGTCGTTCTTGTCCTTTTAAGAAGTAGAAATATACTTCTCTACTTCATTTTCCTGAAGGGCAAGACACTGAGAAACCGAATTTAAAATCATAGGAACTACTTTCTGAGTATTTTAGCCACTCTAAGGCTGAAATGTGGTAATTATGTGAGATAAAATAAATAGTTCTATGGACACTGCCCTCAAAAGCATCTGTTAATTCTAACTGGGCAATAATTAAGGGAGATGAATATAGGTTGATTTTTTACGCATTTGTTTAGACGTCTTGTTTACAAATTTATTTAGAAGTCTTTGTTTAGGAACAAAGAAATTGACTTTGCCTAATCAAAGTTTAATTCAAATGAATTATTAGGCATTTCATAAAAAATGTGACTAAATTTTTTGTAGTATACCTGACATTCTGTCATAGAAATCTGACCTAAACTCTCAACAGAGCACTGTAGTGATCCACCTGCTAGGGTGTCCTTGTACTCATTTCTAATTAGATATGTACACATTCCAAGGAAAATGGAGTCATAATCAATATATTTAAGCAGAGGGCAAAAATCTTTCACAAAAATTAGTAAATTCAGTCTTATGATATAAGTACATCAAAATACAACTGGTTGACCAGATGTTTCACTTATTTTCCTGGATATATTGTGATTGTGGTTGGCTCTTTTTTTCAGCACGAATATAGTTCAGTTTCTCTTTCTAAAAATAACCTTATCTGATGCCAACTATAAATGTGTATGTCAGTTTTGGGGAATTGATAATAACATATGATTGACTATGAAATAATTTTTGAAGAAAAGTAAGAAATTTACTGATAGTCTTCTAGAAATATCATTGGAAAGCCTCTGATGCCAATTCTTTAGTTTAAAAAATATTTAACAATTACCCAGTGCTGAATTTCAGAGGCTGTAACGGCAAATGTGTTCAATTATTCCACAAATTTTAGAGAACACGGAATCCAGGCACTCGGATTACCGATGCTTTTGCCTTCATGCCTCTTAAGCTTAAGAAGAGCCTCTTCTCTTTATGTCTTATCATCTCTCCCTTTCTCCTTTAAACCAGAAAGGAAAAGGCCCCCCTCATGTGATTTACTCCAGGCCTTAAACCTACTTCACGTTTGGCCCTGAATTGTGCCTTTGAAGCCTAAAGGAGGTCCAGATGAAAGAGAGACTGGCTGAAAAAGTCCACAGAAAAATGTATTACAGAGATTAACATGCCACAGCCTCTTCATCAAAGACTCTGGGCAAAAATCAACAGGCAACAGAGCCTGCATCCAGCAGTTGTAGAAGTAAGAATGCAGAGAAAAAAGACATCTGGACAGAGGAGGGGCTGAAATAATTTCTGGATCTCTGTTCTTACTAAAGGACAGTTAGATAATGCAAAAGTATAAGAAAGGTAAGAAAAATATCAACTAGAGCATATAAAGTTAATTATATATACTCTAGTTGATACTGTTTTTCATGGATATACGTATTGTACAGCATTTTGGTAAATAACTATTTTTGGTATACCTGTTATGCTTTAGGCACTTTTATTTGTTTGAATAAATACCCCATTTCACCTTCACATTAGTCTACTGAGGGTAGGTGATATTGGTCCATTTTATGAATGAGAAAACATACTGTTAGAGGGAAATGGACTTGATCAATCTTAATTGTGAATGGAAAGAGCTGAGAAGGATTGATATGGTCTGACTCTGTGTCCCCACCCAAATATCATCTCAAATTATAGTCCCCAGGTATTGAGGGAGGACTTTGGTGAGAGGTAATTGGATCATGGGGTGGTTTCCCTGACACTGTTCTTGTGATAATGAGGAAGTTTTCATGAGATCTGGTTGTTTAACAAGTGTCTAGTGCTTTCTGTTTCACATTCTCTTTCTCCTGCCAGCAAGACATGCCTTGCTTCCCCTTCACCTTCTGCCGTGATTGTAAGTTTCCTGAGGCCTCTCTATCTATGCAGAACTGTAAATCAATTAAACCTCTTTTTTAAAATATAAATTACTCAGTCTCAGGTAGTATCTTTATAGGAGCATGAAAACAGACTAATACAAGGATTATAGCTAAAAACAGATGACAGCAGATATTCAAGTTGAAGTCTGGTTCCAAAGTCTAGGATCTTTGCACTAAATCCCATTGCTTTCCAAACTGTCCTACAGTAAGCTGAAAATGCATATTATAGGCACATTCTTGAAAGAGACTCTAAAAACTATTTGTATATAAATGTGACTTTAAAATAATAGGAACCATATATTTACTATGCATCAGAATCACCTGACCAAATATAAGTGCAGATTCACTTGTCTACTTTCAGCCAATCTTACTCAGCAGGTCTAGGGTGGTCTTTGGTTACACTAAGCAGACCTGAAACTCTGGTGTTTCAATCATTGTTCTTCACTGAAAACAACAAGCTGATTTTGGTTGATGTAACCAGAAAGTCAACTTGTTGGAGGGTATGGTAATACACTTTGGATGTGTTTCCCCACACAAATCTCATGTTGAATTGTAATCCCCAATGTTGGATGTGGGGACTGGTGAGAGGTGATTGGATTAATAGTTTAGCACCATTCACTTGCTGCTGCCCTCATGTCTTGCTCCTGCTCTGGCCACACAACCTGCCTCCCCAGAAGCTGAGCAGATGCCAGCATCATGCTTCCTGCACAGGCTGCAGAACTGTGAGCCAATTAAACCTCTTTTCTTTAAAAATTAACCAGTCTCAGATATTTCTTTATAGCAATGCAAGAATGGCCTAATACATATGGTAAGGAGAATAATGACCTCTCAGGGATGTCCAAATCTGAATCCCTGGAAGCTGGGAATATGTTACTTCATATAGATAAAGGACATTTCAGGTGTGATTAAATGAAGGGCCTTGACAATGGGAGATGTATCTGGATGACCTAGGTGGACCCAATGTAATCACCAGGGTCCTTGTAGGTGAAAGAAGGCAGAGGACTCTGAGTCGGTGCAGGAGATGTGATAGGAAGGAGAGGAAGTAAGAAGCACATGAGGATGAAAGTTCAGATCAGAACGACGTAATTTCAGACTCTGATGATAGAGGAGGGGATCAGGAAACTTCTAGAAGCTGGGAAAATAATGGAAAGAGATTCTCCCCTAAAGCTTCCAGAAGAAGCCCATTTTGGACTTCTGAACTCCAGAACTGTAAGATCATAAATGCATGTTGTTTAAGTCACTGTACTTGAGATCATTTGTTCTAGCAGCAACAAGAAACTAATAAAGAATTGAATTGCATTCATGTTTCTGTGCACTTTTAAAATACAGAGTCATATTTTTGGGTGTAGTATCTGTCCTCTGAGGGATGTGAGAAGAGCTCTTCATATTTCTTTGCCAATTAGTGTGCCTCTCCCCTAGGTTATGTTTCCTTCTAATGCCTTTAGTACCAATGAACTTTGTCAGAGGATTGACCTTGGACTATTGGAGTGGAATTTTATGCTGATATTTTCAGTGTCCTAAACCCCTTCTAGACCCCAAGAAGCACACTATACCACTCAGTAATGACGTCCTTATGAATATTATCTTCTCCATGCAAATTTCCTCAGCTCCCCATGAGGTGCGATAACCACCCAATTACATCATACCACTTATATCAGATACTCAACTAATGTGTTTCAAATAAATGCATAGATGAATGAAAAAATGAATAGGAATATTCCTGGCATGACTACCTGTTTTCATTTTGATTGATGTAAAATCATTCCAATAAATGCATATTATTCCAAGCAGAGTACTCTAAGAAAAATAAGACAATTCATCTCACTGGTTTGTGTTTTTCTTTTACTATTAATGGGGTGTGATAAGTGGGAATGTACTTTCGATCTCTCTCTGGCACACTTACACACATGAATAACATCCACTGAAGTTTCTTCTCAGCCAAAAGTTGCCCTGAGAGAAATTTCATCACTGATGAAATGACAATAGTTGTGTGGCTCCACAGTTAATTTGTAAATCATTCACAAAAGACCCATAAACTGTTCAGTGTATTTAGCATTTAATATGGCAACTGAGGAAACCACGTCCATTTGAACAGAAACTGACAGAAAACCAAGAAAGAGCCTGACTTTCAAATTACTCAGGCGAGCACAGGATAGAACCAAGCTTTTCTTGGCTTACTAGGAATGATTCAGTTTAATGACAAAAGAAAGTTAGACTGACTTTCAACTTGCCCATGTCTACCACACCATCTCTAATTTTGTTATTTTGCACTTTCAAAATAGATTTGTTTGAAGATATAGGAATATAGAAAGGTTTATAAGCTAGTTGATTTCTTATTTTAATTTAATGAAAAATAATATCAATATTGTTACTTATGAGAAAAACAGTAAATTACACACAAATGAGGGTATCTTTATAAAACTGTAGTCTTTAGCATTTCGGGTTGCAGTAATAACAAATCAACAAGTGAAATAGAATGAAATAAAACAATCAACTTGTTTAAAGAGATTTAAATTTAAGATAAAGGGGGTATTTTAAATAATTTTAGAAATTATTTCTTAGTCAACAATTGGTAGAAAATTACTGCTACAAATTAAGGATAAAAAATTGAGTTAGGACACTACTCCATGTTATACACTGTGATACACATTAATGATTTAAAGAACAAACAACTAAACAAACCATTGTTAAAGAAAAATATCAAATAAAATTCTGAGTAGCTTTGAGTTATGAAAACTCTACCTAAAAAGAGCCAAAACCAAAAGCTATACACGAACAGATTTGACTATGTCAAAATTTAAAACTTCATTATGATAAAATCAACTATCAAAAAATTAAAATATAAATTATGGTTTGAAGCCAAAACTGGCACCATATTTAATAAACAAAGATTTATTATCCAGAATACATAGTATTCTCATATATAACTTCGAAAATGAAATGTACTAAATGGAAAATGAGTCTAAGATTTAATTAGTCAGTTCACAGTAGAATAAATACAAGTGAAACAAATGAAAGTAGTTCACCTTTATTCATAATCAGGGAAATATATACTAAAAATACAATGAGGTATCTCATTTCAGAGATAAAAATTTGGAAGAGTTGGAAAATGATGTGGGGAAACAGAAACTCTAATACTGATGGAGTATACATTAGTAAACATTTCACTGAGACTATTTGGTAATATATACCAGTAATTTAAATGGTTCTATCTTTAAATTCAGACAATTATATTCTTAATAAATATTTACACATGTGCACAATCATATGAATACATAAGAAGGTTTATTGTGATATTGTCTCATCATTCTGAAATACTGGAAATGGCCCAAGTGTCCTTCAAAAGGGGAATTCAATGTTATGTATCATAGAATAGTCATAATATGGAATATGATGCAGGTGTAAAAAAAGTAAAGTCTTTATGAATTGACATTGAAACGTCTCCAGAACATATTGTTGTATATCAAACCGAGTCTCCTAACACACATATTATACTATTTTTGTCTAAAAAATAAATTTTTTGTGTAAAGTGTACACATGTAAATGCATAGAAAGAATGTTGATCAGCAGATATCCCTTAGGAGGAGATTGTATAGGGAAAAGAAAACGGAGAGGATTCCATATTTATGACTTTCAACATAGTTTGAAGATTTTATAATGCAAATATATGTATTTTACTATAAAAAGACAAAAATAATCTATTTTTAAAAACATCTCCACATTTTGAAGCCAGGACCAAAAATCTGCTTTGAAGTGAAAATACTGAAATTTTTAATAACTAATATTTAACAACTAAATACTCTTTGGTTCATACAATTTTTCCTTGCCAGGAAGCAGTAGCATGGCTGTGATCATTAAGTAAATGATGTAAATTAAATATGTGATATAGAATACATAACAAAGGAAACATTCTTAAGATGGTTGCTACTAATGTCTTATAGTCTAATTTGCAACACACAACGTTTCACTTGAAACCATTCCAAGATTCCATGACTATATTAAATTTAATTGCAATTTTAAATTTTTGAAAGTGAGAAGAGTAATCCCTTGATTGTTCCTATTTCCCCTCTGTACTAGGTTTTTAAATTCTTGATCAATTGTGTTAGTCACCACCTTGGGTTTGTCCTCCCCTTCCTCAGCGAAGCAATCCAGTAACGAGACTAAATTTAGGAGCACTTCCTTTCATTCTAGCCTTCCTTGGCTTGGTTTCACATCAGTGGGCCCATTAGGCACTCCGAAGGCCCTGTAAATAACTTCCTGCTTTGCTTTGGAATTATTTGACTCTATTCCATTTAGCCATTCCTTCTAGGCTAAATTCAAAGTATATCTAAGATCAAATTTAACCTTAAAAAATAAAGCACTTATACAGACATCTCAAGATTAAAGAAAAACATCACTGAGTTGACTTTGTATATAATATTTCTATGACTGCAGAAGCAGAAGGAAGAATTTCATCAAGACCCAGTGCGAGCAACAACAAAATAAAATGATTGTGGTGAGCCTCAGCCCAACGGCGACATCCAGGAAACTGACAGAGCAGCTCCTAGGATGTCAATGCAAAGGTTGACAGAGCCTGCCAAGGAACCAGATGCTTATGTCAGACAGAGACAGGAAAAATGGACCACAGTTTGTTATCTGTTTCCTGTGATTAGGATCAGCATCACCCGTCATTCTTTATTTCAGATTAATTAATAAAGTCTGGTGTGAAGAATTTCAATAAAATATTTGTTCAAAAGGGAGAAAAGAAACATCTGCTTTAGAATTGTTTCCCCCTTTAGTCAGAGTCTGTAAAATGTGTGTATGTTGGGTTTTTTTCTGTGCCTACATTTGGTGGACATTAAAACAATGTTTAAGCACAGTAAAATGTAATATTGTTTACCTCCTATTTTAGAAGATACTTTTCTCAATATTGGTGCCAGTGTCAACATTTAATATATTTTTTTCCTCTTCCTTTCTTTCTTTCCATATCTTTCTTTCCTTTCTTTCTTTCTCTCTCTTTCTTTCTCTTTCTTTCCTTCTTTTTCTTTCTTTCTTTCTTTTCCTTCTTTCTCTTTCTTTGTTTTTCTTTCTTTCTTTCTTTCTTTCTTTCTTTTCTTTCTTTCTTCCTTTCTTCATTTCTTTCTTTCTTTCCTTCTCTCTCACTTCCTTCCTTCCTTCCTTCCTTCCTTCCTTCCTTCCTTCCTTCCTTCCTTCCTTCCTTCCTTCTTTCATTCCTTCCCCTCTCTCTCTCTCTCTTTCTTTCTTTTTCTTGTTTTTCTTTCAACTACAAAGCAGATCTTTATGTCCTGGATGTTTTCTTTAACAAGTAAAGTTGTGATTAAGACCAATTGCTCCTTTCATGGCACCAAGCTCAAATGAAACCATGGTAAACTGAAAACCAGAGGTGTCTGGGACCTAAATCAATTTTTTAACCTCTTAAATGCAAGGGCTATGTGAAGAATGCAGATTAAGCAGGTTTTCTTTTCCCCCCAACCTCTTGCATGACAATTACTCATTGATTAGAAAAAACACAGAATGGTCAAAGGGTAGTACAAATTATAATCAAGTTTATAGATTGCCAACTGAAAATGGATTACATAATAGAAAAGTTTCCTCTTTTCCATAGAAACATGGTGAAAACAACCCATACTTGAATAGTGATTTACAGTCTAGCTGTACATGTGTACATGTATACTATTTTATTTAGTCTTTACAACAAAATTGAGAAATGCAGAAACTGGATATCATAGACTTACCCAAAGACAAACAGCAAAAAAGCCATGGAACTCAACTTCTGGATTTTGTTTTCCAATTCCAGGACTCTTTCAGTTACACTACCAAAGCTTCAGAAAAAAAATAAAAGCACCTATTAGAGAAAAATTATATGAAAGATGTATACAAATATTGGTACGACTTTTAAAAGGCTGGGTCAAATACAGTTCTTTCTTAAGGAAGAAGAATTAGATGAATAGACAAACACACATTATTCCAACGGGAGTTTCATTATCTCCTTTTTCCCCATGTGTTTTAAAGGATGTGTCAGACTGCATTAGGATTATTTAAACAAGGATGTGCCATTTGAGTCACTAATATTAGATTACTTTGTCATCCATCATCTCATAGGTTTTACAATCCTATTTTCATAAAAAGAGAGTAACTGGTGCGCTCGAGTTCAGGTAGGAGTAGCAGAGCAAGTACATAAATAAGGCATTCTTTATCTGAGTCCATTCACTGATTATCTCTTCCTCTATCTTAGTGATCCTTCTTTATCTCTAGTCATCTACTTACCTAGCAAAATAGAATTCATTTCAATATCCTTTTCTGGGAAAATTATATACACATACTTCCACCACCTCTATGAGGGTGCACACAGACAATACCTCCATGACATGGTCTAGAGAGGTGGCCTCTGAGGACGTCTTCCCTGTGGCATTTTAAGATGGATGCCTGTGCTTTATTAGTCAATAGCCAAAAATAGAAAAATAAACCAATTATGTATGAAATTGAGAATACCAATTATTTACTATTAACCTATACACAAATTTAGCTTATTTTAAAGGAGACGTCATCATATACTTTTCTGAGAAAGGAGCACTCTCTCCAGATAGTTAAAATATTTAAAAGCGTGATTTCTCAGTGAGAGTTTTATTTATGGTTTGAAGATCTGCCCTGAAGCCATTTTGAAATCTGCTTATCAATCTTTTAAAGGCAACTGAAATCTTCTATCTGCTTCTTGTGAGATTTGGTAGAACAATTAAGGAACCTGTAGAACACATTTTCCTAGTCCCAAGTCATGCCCCTTTTTAAGTGGAGACAGCTCTACAGATGAAGAAGCCTCAGGACAGACTATTCCACAGGTAAATTAAAATCAGAGAGGGCTAGAAGATTCCTTTCACAGCTGGTGAAGATAAGGCTAAGAAACTATATAAAGTGCCTAAGACCAGAACCGCATCCACCATGAACGATCACAGAATTTACCTGAAAATGTAAAGGTTGGGAACTAATGTGTAACCACTAGAATTACGTTTTTTCAATCTAGTGGTTTATTTACCTGAATTATTTTGTGAAGTTAATTATGAAATGTGTAAAACATAAAATTATAAGGTTCTCTTTAATTTTAATGATATAATAAATTTAAAGATCTCTTAAATTTATCCTATATGAGTAAGATATAAGACAAGATACATCAACTGATGACAAACACATAGTTGTACTTACAACTGGCAACACATATTCAGGCACTTTGAAAATTTCTAGCCACATATGCTATGTACACTGTGAACATGGAATCCAAATGACAAAAGTGGGGCAAATATAACACTTTAATCAGCTGATAATAACTTTATATGCAATATTGTTATTTCACAAGTAGGTCAGCGACTTTGCATAGCATTTAGTTTCAATAACCAGGTTTGATATTTAACTGAAGGATTTCATTTACTTTTTTTCTTTAATATTGGCCTTTCTGAATATTTATTTTAATCTTACTTCTCTGTTACTGTATCTTTCTTAGACTTCTCAGGACTCCACGGACTGGGTGGCAGGTTAGAAGCTAGATATTGGGTGCCAGCATTGTTGGATTCTTGCCAGAAATGCCTTCTTGCTATGTTCTCACATGGCAAAGAGAGAAAGAGAGAGCAAGCACTCTGTCACCGCTTTTATGAAGGCTACTAATCCCATCACTGGAGATTGAGGACATTAATCTCTACTCTCATGACCTCATTTAAATCTAATAGTCTCTCAAAGACCCCATCTGCAAATACCATGACATTGGGTGTTAGGGGTGGTTACAGACTGCAGATTTATGTCCTCTCAAAAGTCATATGTAGAAACCTAATTACCAATGTGATGGTATTTGGAGGTGGGTTCTTTGAGAGATCATGAGTTCAGAAGGATAGAACATTCATGAATGGGATTAGTACTCTTATGAAAGGGATTCCCAAAAGTCCCTCACTCCTTCTGCCATGTGAGGACACAAGGGAAAGACAATTATTTATGGAAAACAAAATGGGTCCTCCCCAGACATTGAATCTGCTGGCATATTGATCCTGTATTTCCCTGCCTCCAGACTATCATGTAATTTTCTGTTGTTTATAAGTCAGCCAATCTATGGTATTTTGCTATAGCACTCTGAGCCGTCTAAGATAGATCTCAACATATGCATTTTGGAGAGACACAATTCTGTCCATAGCATTTCATCCTAGACTCCAAAATTCATGTACTCTGTCATTCTCATATTAAAAATACATCCTTTTTATTCCAACAGTCTTTTAAAAGTATGTTAACAATTCTGAGCATTTATAGCAATGATTTTATGACATGTAGTCATAAAATATTATACTAAAAATCATTATTAATTACATGGAATTAATTTCTAGTTTTCCATTTAAATACAAAAATATACAGAATTATTCACATATTTTTAGATAATTTGAAATCAGTAGAAATGTGTTTAGCATCCCTACCTATGGTAAGGTTAAGAAGCTGATGAGCATGAGCAAACATATCTTGGATATTAAAGTGGTGAACTGGTAATATGATTATGCCAAAGCTAGACATATTTAGTTCACATACGTTTACAACTAAAAAGATATTGGAAACAACCTAAGTATGAAGTAATTGGGCTTTATACCTTCCTAGGAATATCTATTACAATTATCAAACTATACTTCTTCATAATTTTAATTATTTAAAATCAAGCACAATATGTGGCATTATGACTTTAAACGTTTGAACACAGAACATGTGAGTGTTGTAATTTTATGTGTGTGTATACGATCTACTTACGAATAACTGTTTTTTAAATTTAGTATCGTTAACCTTCACCAATATTGGTGTGAGGGGCACTAACTCCGTAAGCAGTTAAAAACCTGTGTATAAATCTTGACTCCCCAAAAACTTAACTATTAATAACCTACTGTTGACTGGCAGCCTTACTAATAACATAAACAGTCAAGTAACACAGATTTTGTATGTTATATGCATTACTTACTGGAATTCCTTTAACTTTTTAAAAATAAATTAACTTATTTTTTCCTTGTCTCTATACATACACACAAACATATATACACACACATACATACTCACACACACATACACACTCTACTGGTTTTGTTGTTCTCTAGAGAACCCTAATACACTATCTTTCAGAGAAAAGCAAATGCTAAACTATTTATGTACCAAAACTCAATCCTTGACTCATGGTCTAAAATAAAGAAAGAATTTGAAATCATAACTTTCAGAAAATCCAAGATAACGCCTAAATAATTTGCCACTAGAAACAAGGAAAATATGTTCTCTGCAGACATGATCAGTCGAGGGCTTAATCCCAAAATACCTCCAATTATGCTTCTGTTGATACTTTGTTTCCTATAAAAGAAAAATAACAAATAAACAGAAACTGAAAAGTATGTTGTTCTGGGTCAATCCTTTGCTTAAAGTTTCCATCATAGGTGTGATTACCTATCTGTGAAAGATAAGGACCCATCTTGGTGAAATTTCTTATGAAGTTGGCAACTTCATGCTTTATCTTTTCCTATTTGGTTTATCTTTCCCATTTCCTATAATATACATCATATTTTTTTCTGGCTGTGCACTTAACAGGCTTCACAAGTTTAATTTTTGTCTAGTGGGAGCAGTATGTTTTCTTGGTTTTGAGGTTGACACTCTTGTTGGATACTGACCATATGTTTTTGCAATATATATTACACCAAGTTCCTGTTTTCTTAGTGCATATTTTTATATGTGGGGGTTAACTAGAGTAAAATGAACAGATTAAATTATATTTCAGTCATAGTCTGGATTAATTTTCACTTAAATTTATTTCAAACTAAATGTTTCATCCCTATTCATCTTTATTCATTCAACTGTATCCCATGGATGCTAGCCATTTAAACACCTGGTAATTTTCCCTTCTTGGCAGATTCTTGGACTCACCCTAGCTTTTCAAATGTTTTAGTAGAATTAAGAACATTATTATTCTCAAAGGTGAGGAGGGCTTGGGGGAAATTTTAATGTAACTTATTTTCCTTGCCAAAGATATGCTATGGGTTTAAGAGGTAAATTTCATAGCTACAACCCCCACACTCTGGGTTCCATACTTCTTATGAATGTCAATCTTCACAGTGCCTTTGTGAGGACTCAGAAGGTGGAAGTGTCATAGAGTTATTAACAGAAAGCACCAATATATAGCAGTGGCTTCAATGTCTGAATAATGCTTTCACTATAAACTAAGAAGTTTGGAACACCCAAAAATATAATTCATGTAACACAACACTAACATTGCATTTTACTTTTCTTGTGTAAACCCTGAATACATAGTTTAACAACTTAAAAATTATGAGTTGTATTCATATGTTATTTCCACAAAAAGTGACAGCATTTTGATATTTTTCCCTTTGCAATCTATGTTAATTTCTATCTGACCATGCTGTACTCTAGCATAGTATGATCAGATAGACCATGCTATGTTTGGTAAAACTATTTTGTACAATTTTACAATTCATCCAATAAATCCTACTGCTAAACTGTGGTAATGATAGATTAATATCAATAACAATGATGGGTACAAAAGCAGTAGTTAGAAAGAATGAATAAGATTTAGTATTTGACAGCACAACGGAGTGACTACAGTCAATAATTTAATTGTACACGTTAAAATAACTAAAATCATGTAACAGGATTGTTTGTAACACAAAGGATAAATGCTTGAGGTGATGGATACCCCATTTACCATGATGTGATTATTACACATTATATACCTGTATCAAAATATCTCATATACTCCATAAATAATACACCTACTATGTAGCCACAAAAATTAAAAATTAAAAAAATCAATAATGATGGGAAAAAAAGGACTAGGCTTCTCTCTGGATCAGTGCAGCTGACATATCCTACGTTCTAACAGAGCAGAATCCGCTATTCGAGGTAGGCTTTGCTGCAATCTAGATTAGTTCTTTCTGGATAAAGATTTCACACCAAACAGAAACAGACAAGAGCAAATCACAACAGGTTTTGCAAACAGTTCCTGCAACCACAAATGTAATACGTTCAGTGTGGAAAGCACTGTTAATGATGCATACATTTTCTCAACCACATCCGCAAGTAAACCAAAACCACTGTTAGTGGCATTATCTTTGCAAATAAAGATCATACACATGTACACACACACACGTGACACACGGCAGATGTAACACTCTGTAATACTGTATATTTAAATAAAGATTAACTATGTAAGAAAAGTGGCTTAATTAAATAAATACGCACATGGGGAAATCAAGGTTATACTCTGAGGTCTGTACTTCTAACTGCTAACTGACACTGAAGAGAACTAGCCTAAAAGAGATAACATCATTTGGCAAAGCACTAAAATACAGTCAAACTGTTTCCACAACACCATGAAAACACATTAATTTAGCGAGCTACAGGTCTATCAAACTTTGGCTTGGTACATGCATATAATAAATATTCTATGCCAATTTCAGCTAAAAAAATTTATTTGGCAAAATACAGACAAAACCTCTGTTTGAATTACTGTACCTCATCCCATTTCCCATTTTAACTGATTTTTCAGCAAATTTTGTCCTCCCTGGAAGTACACTCTTACTTTTTACTTTAAGTTCAGGGCTACAAGTGCAGGTTTGTTGCATAAGTAAACTTGTGTCATGCGGGTTTGTTGTAGAGATTGTTTCATCATCAAGGTTTTAAGCCTATTTCCCATTAGTTGTTTTTCCTTATCCTCTCCTTCCTCCCACCCTTCACCCTCTGAAAAGCCCCATGGTGTGTTGTTACCCTCTATGTGTCCATGTGTTGCCATCATTTAGCTCCCACTTATAATTGAGAGCATGTAGTATTTGGTTTTCTGTTCCTGTGTTAGTTTTCTAAGGATAATGGCCCCCTGACCAATACATGTTCCTGAAAAGGACATGATCTCATTCTTTTTCATGGCTGCATAGTATTCCATGGTATGTATGTACCACATTTTCTTTATCCAGATTATCATTGATGTGCATTTAGGTTGAGTCCATGTCCGTGTACAGTACATTTCTTTAAAAGAAAATAAGTGATCAAGGATAACAAATATTTTATACATATAAATGTGCATGTATATACATAAATAACTCAGTGATTTTTTAAAACTATAATATGCTAGTACCAACTTACACACTTTATGGTTCCACTAAAATTTGTTTCAAATTTAATTATGTGTATCTAAAATTTGTGTAATTTAAACAAATCATAATTAAAAGTCATACACAATGTATTATTTACAAAAATATATGTTTGTGTCTGTGTATGCATCTTCAAATATTTAACTTAAAGCACCAAACTGTTCATTAAAAATATATAGAAGATAAATTATCTTTACATCCAGTTTAAGAGTTTCCTGATACTTTAAGTCAAGATGTTGAAATAACTGTCGAGAGTTATAAAACTGTATACGTAAATGGATTTCTGCTTTTAAAATGTTTAAAAACTTCTTTTCTTGCTCATCATTGTCCATAATATTTAGCAGGGAAGAATACATTTTCCACATAACTCTGAGAAAGCAATATTGAGCTTGTTTTCTATATGAAGAGGAAAGTAATGTCAACAGAGCCTTATTAGATGGGGGTGCTCTCATGTTTGATGTTAGCAAGTTGTTGCCTTTAGTTTGGTTAAGGTTGGTTGCTGAGCTGGAGATAAGCAAACAGAAAAGTCACATCAAATAACACAGTTGGAATAAACTGAAGATACAATAGAGCTTGACTCATCCATGCCATGCCTGTGAATTCAAATATAAACCATAAATTCAATTATTTTGCAAAGATATCACAGAGTATGTTTTGATAGCTGAACAGATCTGACTTAATAAAATCCAGTAAGTAGGAAAAGAAACATTCTTATAATTTTAAATCTGTTACCACCATAATAGGGTCCTGGAATGTTAAGATGAACCCAAATTTTCTCAATCTTATTTTTTTGTTAGACTCATTTTTGTTTGTACGGATATGTAATTCTGAAATACTCCATAATTATATAAAAATTTAAAAATATTCCTTTATTTTCTCTCTGCCTTATAAATAGTATAATTATATAACTTCACATCAAAAACTGTGATAGTTCAGGTTCTTTGAGAAGCGGACTCCAAGGCTAGATTAAACATGCAGTGATTTTGTTAGGGAAAACTCCTGAGGAAGAAGATGGAAAAAGAGTCATGGAATAATAGGACAGCTGTTGATCCAGAGTGTGCGTCTTACATCCAACTGAAGAAGACAGAAAACAGGAGATGTAAATATTCTGAACAGCTTGCAAACTAAGGCAGTTTGGCAAAGTCATCAAGGCATTCTTGAACCAAAATCAGCCATCTCGGGAGTCCTATGGCTTCCAGAAACAAACCTATCTTGGTATCCCCATACTGCTCAGTCCGTTGCATGGAGCAGCCTACGGGAAGTATAGGTTTTGGTCAGTGTGGCAATGGATTTTTGTTCCATGCAGCAGGAAGCAGCTAGAGCCCTTGCTCCATGACAGTCCCTTCAGTTGGAAGCTCGAAAGGAACATTTGTATGGTTGCCATAGATAGAGCTATGGCTGATAGAGCTCGCTGAAGAAAATATTCTTCAACCTTGATCTTATAGGTGACAAACTAGAATCAATCCCTGAAACAAGAGTCAAGATCTACACTGTAGATTCTACAAGATGGAAGAAATCCAATTACACTGAAAAGCACATGAAATTATGTCACAATGTGAATGATAATATGTCACTCCGCATGGAGATCAGCCTAGTCTCACTCACGCCCTCTCCCTCTAGTGTGGGAAAGCAAGGGGAACCTCCAAAATTTCCTAACTGCACAAAGAAATTGGTGGAAATTCACTTCATTTTGAAGCTTGGCGTTTCTATGTGGTTGATTTAATAAAAATATTAATATTATTCTAGAAGAAAAAGTGAAAATATAAAACTCATGCTGAATGGATTTTATTAGATTGTATTGATCATATATGAATATTATCTTTCATCCAGATTAGAAAGTACTGTTTTGAAATCCAGTCCTTCACACTTCCAAACTGATTACTTCTAATAAGTAAATGTAATTTTGGCTTTTTTTTTTTTCTGGTCAAGAAGAGAAACAAGAAGTTTCCTTCCACAAGCTTCCTAAGAGGTACCATGTGTATTCCTAAAGCCAAGGTGAGCTAACTCAATAAATTCTATTACAAAATTGCTTAGTACTGACGATTAATGTGGAGCCCTAGAAAAGCATCCTTTGATGTTTCCATAATATTTGCCTTCACTGTTTTTAAAGAAATAATAATATGAAGCTACCAAACCATGAGAAATTGATCTTCAACACTTTAATGTAATTAGTTCCTAATACCCTCTCCAGTTTCTCTGGATATGCTTGAGTTTTGAAGCCAAGTTAAAGTAATGTTTTAATTATTAAAACATATAGCTTAATGGGAGTTCCTTAGCATTTTAGTGAAAACAACTAACAAATCTCTTTCACTCTCAATCTTCTGATGTCTGTATTTAATTTTCATCTTTCCACAAACCAGGCATGCATTTGCCACAGAGCCATGAAGTAAGATAATCACTGTTACATAGTAACACACATCCTGGACCTGCAATGTTGTGTCTCATGAGAAAGAAATCAAATCTTTCTTTACAGACCTTGGAGGCAGCAGGCACTGGGTATCCACTGAGGATACCTAATACATTTCTCTAGTACATTTCCCTGTTTTTTCATTCCATGTGATATTTTATTCCATAATAAGAAGAAAAGTACAGTACTTAGAGCCCGAGTTTTACTAACAGAGAGGTAGATACTGTTATTTTGTCAGATGATTAAGCTGTCTTTTGGGACTAGTTCAGGTATTTTCCAAGGCACCATAATTCCTTTGGTCACGAGGGTGTGACATATTTAGCTACGTATTATGTGGCAAAGTAGAAACAGAGCAGGATGAGGGTCTCAGAATGGACACATAATCTGGTTTGCAAACAACAGAGGACTTAATTCATTTCTTTCAACAACTGGCCAGGCTAAATTCAGTCTTTTGCTTCCTTCCTTTAAAAAATTTTGAGTATAAATTTAGCTGGGTGTAGCATCAGAAATCTATCCCACGTGCTAACACAGTTCAGTATTTGTTTCATTGTGTTTTGTTTTGTTTTGTTTTAGGAAAATTCTAAAATAGAACCACCATATGATTCAGCAATCCCGCTTGTGAGTATATATTCAACGAAAATGCAACTAGTTTGTCAAAGTGGAAATGAAATCAGGATGTTGAAGAGATATCTGCGTTCCCGTGATTATTGCGGCATTATTTACAACAGCCAAGATACAGAAATGACCTAAATGTCCACTGACAGATATATGGATAAAGAAATTGTGGTATATTGATACAATGGGATATTATTGAGCCAAAATGAGGAAAGCCTGTCATTTTCAATTATACGGATGAACTAGAGGACATTAGCTAAATGAAATAAGGCAGGCACAAAAAGACAAATACTGTATTTTCTCATTCATATTGTGGTATCTAAAAAATGTTGAACTCATAGAAGCAGAGAATAGAACAATGGTGTTCAGGGTTTGGACAGGGTGTAGGAAATGGGGAGATGATGGTTAAAAGGTAAAAGTTTTCAATTCTGACATGAACCACTTCTAAGGAACTCCCATTAAGCTACATGTTTAATAATTAAAACATAAGGAACAACATGGGTAGTGATGATAGCTGTGTTAATATGACTGCAGTAATGAATACACAATGTATATAAAAACATCACATTGTACATCTTAAATATACTCAATCTTTATTTTTCAAGTAAATATTTTAGAATTTAAAAAATTAGAAATTCTTTCATTGATTGACAAAAGAATAATTTCGAGGAGAGCTAGATTGAAATATACATCGCACTAGCACTGGATAAATGAATCAAGTCTTATGTTAACATTAGTTGACCAACATTATTTTCTAATAAGTTTATCAGAGGCATATATAGACATTGAATAACCTCATTTTTGTTCTCTTTCACTTAGATCAGAATCTATTAACATTCAAAAAATGACTGAAATGTGTGTATTTTAAGAAGTAGAAAATAGGTTACAACCTTTTGTCAGATTCTCAAAGAGATTCTTGACCAGAAAAGATTCTGAACGTCTGTGTAGAAGTAACATGTTTTTATCGAACATGGCACAGTGGTTCTTGACTGTTCTTTAGAACTAATGTTCTTCATTTTTGACCTGTACAAATTGTGGAAGTATTGTCTTTGAAATTATTCTTTTGTCAATGAATAAAAGAGTTTCTAATTTTTTTAAATTCTAAAATATTTACTTGAAAAATAAAGATTGAGTATATTTAAGATGTACAATGTGATATTTTTATATACATTGTGTATTCATTACGGCAGTCATATTAACACAGCTATCATATCAGGCTAACTTTGTAATATATTCCAAGACATTTACAAATTGAAAAAAACTGCTTCAATGAGTGAGTTGCTGTGGTAGACAATGTGTGAGCTGCTGTGGTAGAATTCTAAGAAGGCATTCCAGTGTTTCAATCCCCAGATTATTCAGTAATATGACTCCAGGTCTTGCTGCAAGGGGATTTTGAAGATGTAGTTAAAGCCCCAAATTGGTTGACTTTTTACAGTACGGAGAGCATTTGGGTGAGACTGATCTAATCACATGAGCCCTTTAGAAGCAGAATTTTTTCGGGCTAGTAGCAGAATGGGAATTGGAAATTTAAAGAGCAAGAAGAAACTAACATGAAGAAGATTATCCATTGCTGAGATGGAGCGGGGCACATGGCAGGGATCTAAGGGTGGCCTCCAGAAGCTGAGAGTGGTCCCTGGTTGACAGCCAGGAAAGCAGTAGAGACCTTAGTCTACTACTGCAAGGAAACGAATTCTGCCAATAGCCTGACTGCGCTGGGAAGCGTATCTTTCTCTAGTCAAGACTCCAGATAAGTACACATCTGCACAACACCTTGATTTCAGCTTTATAAGATCCTAAGTAGAGAGCCAAGTTAAAATTTGCTGGAATTCTGACCCAGGGAACTGTGAGATAATAAAATGTTGTCATCTTAAGTTGCTAAATTTATGGTAATTTGCTACATAGCAAAATAAAACAAAGTTGTTAATAAATAAACATCAAATCATTCATTTGTTTTCATAAAATCAGGGTATCTATATATCCAAATTTAAGAAATTTAGAGCTATTGATAGCTTAGTATTTTTTTTTCTGGCCACAGGAAATATTATATCAGGCTAAAATAAAATAAGAAGATAAAAGAAAGGCGAATTACTAAGTTATCTTTTGGTCATTTTTTATTTAAAACCAATAGCAGTCTGGGGGGAAAAAAAAGTCAGTTTCATCACCCTAATTTAAAGGATGAAAAATTATACTTAAAGTTATTGGAAAGAGACCACCACTACAATTTCACTGTTTGCTTAATGATTTCTAGCAGTTTTTAATGTTCAAATTCAACTCTCTGAGCTCACATTCTCATTATACATTTGTTTTAAATATAAACAATTTATGATTATGAATTTATGTATGATGTTTTTAAAACCGTAAGAATAAATCTGGTTGCATCTTTTAAATATAGATTTCCAAACACATCTAAAAGAAATGTATGATTCTGTGCTCAGAAAATACAGGAAAAAAATCTGTATTTTTCACATAAGCGTAGGTGGTTCTTACGGACAAAAATATTGGGGAAATTTTCCTTATAACTATTGCAAACTTATTGGAAAAATCTGACCTGGTTATCTCTACTATGTTGCATATGAAGGATAGATTGCTGATATTCAAAGATAGTTCTCATCTTGCAGGGAGGAGAACATAGAAGCATTAATAGATATGTAAATATACCATGTAACATATGGTAACTTAAGAGCATAGCCAATGGGAATGAATATTGGAATCCATTTGGCTAAAGGCTTTACCACAGACCACTGTGGTCAAAGAAGATCTGCTTTATTCAGTGAACCATAAACCAAAGTGTTTATAAAGCATGAAACCAAGAAATTCTGAAGTGCACTCACCAAAACAATGTTTCCAGATAGCTTCCAGATACCATTGGGCATAACTGCAAAAGATGAAGTTGGCTTTGCAGCATTTTTTTCGGTCAACTGCACCCGTTGAGTGTTTTGTGCCTCACTCCTCTTCTGTTCCCACTTTTTCAGGCATTCAATAAATGTTTCTCTAAACCTTACTACTAAGAAATTTACCTGATAATCTCAAATTTTTGCTCACTTTCCATAATAACATTTTATTTTAACCTTCTAAATAACTTCTTAGTTCAGACAAAATATGCAGAACTAGTTCTACATATAGAGATAATCTCATGTCTTAAGAATGAATTCTAACAGGGTTTTCTTTCATATCTACAAACAGTTTCACAAAGAAGCATTTTTATAAGCCCAATTTGGAAACCGTTTCATGAATAAGCTCTAGCACTTGATTTGGCTTTTTTTTAGAGCTCCTGTATAGCCTATACATTAATTAATCAGAATTTATGGTAAACTTCTCAATAGCTAACCTATATCAGATATTCTTCAATAACACAGAAAAAATACTTATTCTTATAAAAATAAACGTCCACTTGTTTACTTTGTGTTTATTTCAGCCCCAAGCACCATCTATAATGCATTTTTATGCTTAGAATTTCTTAGCTTTGGCCTGGCACGATGGCTCTTGCCTGTAATCTCAGAACTTGGGAGGTCAAGGAGAGTGGATACATGAAGTCAGCAGTTCAAGACCAACCTGGCCAACTCCCTCTCTACTAAAAATACAAAAACTTAGCTAGGTGTGGTGGTGGCTGCCTGTAATCCTAGCTACTGGGGAGACTGAGGCAGGAGAATTGCTTGAACCCGGGAGGTGAAGGTTGCAGTGAGCCAAGATCACGCCACTGTAGTCCAGCCTGGGCAACAAGAGTGAAACTTTGTCTCAAAACAAAAAAACAAAAAAAAAAAAAAAAAAAAAAAAGAAAGAAAGAAAAAAAGAATTCTTTAGCTTTTTTACATTGTTAAAGTTTAATATTAAAATTGTGTACATGTTTACGCATTTTAAACATATGTGTTATAAATCACAGATATCACCAGATTCTCAAAAACCTTTCCTAAAAGTTTTGGGAGACATTGGACCATTTCTACTTTGTAGTCAGTATGTATATTTTTACCCTTGTTTTATTAATGAAGAAAATAAGATTTCAAAGGGGTAAAAAAATTTCTCTTGGTCACAAGGCTAATCACCAGGGGAATTAGATTTGAATAAAATCAGTCTCACATAGAAATCCATGCTTGTTTTTAATGCCACAATTATTCCAATTAAGAGTCAAACCTTTGTCTGTAATTGTAACTACACATAACACAAACCTCAATAAAAAATGTTTGTCAAACACGCAAATATAAATTATGAATATTCAAACAAATATAAATGATGAATAGCTTAAATTACTTTGTACACACACATATAAATCCAAAAATACTCTGTATGTAAACTTTTTAAATACACAAATATTTCAGGGCAATAGATGATAGCTGGTACCATCCCAACCAGAGTATTTGCAGTTACATAATGTTTTATTGACAATATGCACTCATAAATGCAAAACTATTTTAATTATGCAAATGAATTCCAACGAAATAAACCTAATACATTAATAAACATCCCTAACCTTTCTTATCAGTAGAATTAAGTTTTATTTTTAACAATGCCCACTAGGGGATGCTGGCGCATTGACACTAGAAAGTGGAGGACATTGGCTGTCCTGTCAGGTCAAGTAAAATACTGACAATGAAACCCCTTTACAGTAATTTATTTTTGTAGATAGTTTTTAGAGAATAGAAGTCATTCACACATATTGGCACAGAATGACAGTCCTAGAAAAAAAAAATAGAATTTTAAGTCAATTGAATGTTTTTGCATTTTAATAATATTTTTAATAAAAGTACTTGGATTCCTGTAAAGCGAATTTGGATAAAACCATTTAGATGTCCAATACTTTTAATCAAGAGTTATTTTTTAAATGAGAACGCATGGAGACAGGGAGGGGAACATTACACATCAGGGCCTGTCACGGGAGTGGGAGGAAAGGGGAGGGAGAGCATTAGGACAGATGCGTAATGCTTGCGGGAATTAAACCTACATGTGACGGGTTGATGGGTGCAGCAAACCACCATGGCACATGTATACCTATGTAACAAACCTGCACGTTCTGCACATGTACCCCAGAACTTAAAGTAAAATAAAAAATAAAAAACGAACAGTTACTGTTTATGGAAACATGACATAACTATTCAACTATTAGTAAGTTTTACATTAAATAGCACAAAAGCAAACAGGCATATGTGCTAAATTATCTATATATAATTTATACACAAATCACTATTGTAGCTATTTTGGAACCCGAATTCACTATTGTCGGCAATCAAAGCGGAAAATATATAGTAATTACTTTTAATCAAATAAAATAATAAGTAAAAATATGAAATACTAGTTAATGTCATTGTCAATAAGTTATTTTATATGTAATTGAATCACTTCTTAAGGAAAATGCTCAAAGTAACTCAGTGAAATACTATGTACAAGTTTTTTTTTTTTTTTTTTTTTTTTTTTTTTTTGAGACTGAGTCTCACTCTGTTACCCAGGCTGGAGTGCAGTGGCGTGATCCCGGCTCACTGCAGGCTCCGCCTGCCGGGTTCACGCCATTCTCCTACCTCAGCCTGTCGAGTAGCTGGGACTGCAGGCGCCTGACACCACGCCTGGCTAATTTTTTTTTTGTATTTTTAGCAGAGATGAGGTTTCACCGTGTTAGCCAGGATGGTCTCGATCTCCTGACCTCGTGATCCACTCGCCTTGGCTTCCCAAAGTGCTGGGATTACAGGCGTGAGCCAATGCGCCTGGCCAAGTTAAGTATTTTTAATAAAAAACAAGATAAAAATAAGCTGAATTTCATCATGGAGATCTTAAGGGAAATAATTGAAGAATTTTATAGGAGCACATAGTTTTGTTGTATAATGTCAACCCCAAATGAGCTTGGGATTGTCCCCAAATGTTTATGTAATTGAATTACATTAAATTTTTCACTCAAGCTCATTCTTCCGTTATAGGCCCAAACGTTTCTTAACCTTTTTTAAAAAAATTAGTGTTATTACCTTTATTTATTCACAATTGTCTCTTTCAAGTTTAAAGTGAGCCTCATCATATTAATAATCAAGCACTTAATGAGGACATTTGCATTCACTCAATTCAGATCCTTCAACATCTCGTAGACTTTAATCATATCTTTAATCTTTCATTTTTCCAGATGAGTCATATGAAATATTTAACCCTGTTATCATATGCAAATTCCTTGAGTCTATTGATGTGGCAATCAATTGACATACATCTATTAGGTGCCTGACTTGCCAGTAACACTATGCCAGGAGTTTAGGGGCATAGAAACATACTAAATTGCTCTGTGTCTTACCTTTTTCCTGTCCCACCTCTTTTCAACTTGAGGTTTTAGGTGCAAGCTTCTTCCAACCACTGAGTCATCCTCAGTCAAACCTGGCAGTATATTACATAATCTTATCCTCACCAGCAGATGAGGCCTGTCATGAAACTCATTGTCTTATATCAGGATATAGTACCAACTCTGTCCTTGTTTTAATTGATCCGTCAATAGCACTTGATAGTTCCCTTTCTATTCCACAAAATACATACCTTTTTTTTTCTTATGGATTTCAAAACTCTATGATCTTTTACCTTAGCTCAGGAACTACTTCCCAGTCTCCTTGTTTTTGCCATCTTCCTCTAGCTCTAAATCTCAGGAATTTCCAGGGATTGGAGCCAAGTGCTTTATCTTTACCATATACCAATCCGTGAATCAACTCCAAAATGGATCTCTAGAAACAAACAAGACTGACTACTGCCTGAATGTTTCTGACACTAAGTTCCTGATGTGGGTCCATTAATTTTGGAGCACACAATATATGGAACCTTACGTTTGTAACTATCGATCATCTTTTGTAAGAAAGCCTCCTCTAAAGCTGAGTTCTTTCTCTAACCCATTTTGGCCCACATTTATTCCTCTCTTCCCTAATTTTTAGCCTCGTATTAGAATCTTCAGGTAACTTTCAACCAAGTCCATATGCTTTAAAAAATATTTTCAGGTATAATTAAAGTACAATAAACGGCACACATTGAAACTGTATGATTTAATCAATTTTAACATAAGAGCACAACCTTGAAACCATCACTGCTATCAAGATAGTAAGCATTTTCATCACCCAAGATATTTCCTCTTGACACTGTTCTTACAGAAATTATAATCTCATAATAAAGAATAAATGTGTTTTATAATATGAGAGACATCATTGCATGAAAAGCAGTAATGGGAGATAAAGAACGGTATAGATGATAAGTTAGATAAAAATATATAGGAGGCAGAAATTATTGAGGGTAGGATAATTGGAAAAGGCTTCATCATTACCTATCCAGTGTATTTTCTTCCATTATTTTTCTATCTGAATGTTCGTTGTTGGCATTACTACTTTGTGCTTTTTTCACATATTGATATAAAATACTCCATGCATTTTATGTTTGGATTCTTTTTCGCTTTACAGAGGAATACAGTCTCTTCTCCTTTGGCTGCTTAATACGTTCTCATAAAAAATAACCTTGACCTTTGCATTCTGGATGTATCAAACATGAAATAATTTTAGAATTAGATCTCAAATGGCCCTTTTGCAAACTCCAAAATGTTGTGTAAGTCCATTTTCTCTTTTGCAGTATTCTCACAAACATACTAAAATGTGATTTGATGTCTTCTATTTATATTACTGGTTCAAACAGTTTTAAGCATACGAATTATTTTTCTTCCTATTTTTAGAACATCCTCTTAGGTAGTGTTTCTTCTGTTACCAGTGACATAAATGATCTTTTGTATCATATAACTTAAAGGTTAAAGGGTCAACTGACTTTTGGTGACATTAGATTATAAATTCAGATGATGTCATTGGACTCTCTTTCCTCCAGTCTCATCTCTGCTTTCCTTGCATTTAGGGTCGTCAGATCAAATAATGTCTACTTAAATTTAAATTTCAGAGAGACAATAAAGAATGTTTAATATAAGTGTATCACATACATTCCATGGGACACGCTATGTTTAGTCTTGCTATTGTCATTGTTTTTTGTTTTTTCCTAAATTGACACAAATATCAAATTGTTCTTAGGTGGACTTTCTTCATCTGTCCACCCATACCAAAATCTATAAATTTATGCCCCGCAGATTAGTCACTAAAGAGAAAAGTGAGTTTCTTTTTTCTTAAAGTCTCCAATTGAGTCTTATTGGAACAAATTGAGTAATAGTTCTCAAACAATTGCTATGACCTAAGAGATAAAATATACTCATTTGTTAGGTCTGGATCATACACGGCAGAAGGCATGAATGTGTCAGCTTCACCAAACCATATATACTGAGAGTCATTGAGAGGCTACTGTCAAAAAGAACACCAAGGTCCAGCGGGGAAATGTATATTAGACAACAAAAAGCAAAATATGACTAGTGGAGAACTTTCTTAATATAACTTTACTTTTAATATCCTTGATTCATAATAATAATACATCTAATATAAATTCAGGTATATTTTAAAGTGATGTGCATTTTATCAGCCACAGCTAATTCACTCTTTGTATTGTATCAAACATTAAATAAATATCAACAGCTCAATGTGTGGGCAGCGTGGATTAACAGGCACCTTGCAGTAATTGTGTGGCAAAGACAGCAGTTGAGTTTCTTTCACGAAAATAGCATTTCTCACATTAGACAGCCCTGGAGTCTCGTCTTAGCTCTATCTCTTATATCTCTGAACAAAGTAATTCAACTCTCCAAGAATCTTGAACTACAATCTGGGAACTCAATAATCTGCTTCATTGGATTATTCAAATGATGTAAGATAATGTTTCAAATTACCGCAGCATAGCAGCTGGCATATTGTAATCTCTCAGAAAGGTTAACTGGATTATTATCAGCAATGACCTTAAAATAATCTTTCAAGTTGATGAGATTTGGCTCTGTGTCCCCATCCAATTCTCATATCAAATTGTAATCCCCACATATTAGGGAGGGACCTGGTGGGAGGTGATTGAACCATGGGTTGGTTTCCTCCATGCTCTTTCCACGATAGTGAGTGAGTTCTCATGAGTTCTGATGGTTTAAAAGTGTGTGGTGGTTCCCCACTCCCCTCTCTCTCCTGCTCTGCCACAGTAAGATGTGCCTTGCTTCCTCTTTGCCTTGGGCCATGATTGTAAGTTTCTTGAGGCCTCCCCAGCCATGTTGAATTGTGATTCAATTAAACCTATTTTCTTCATAAATTACCCAATCTCATGTAGCTCTCACTGTGAAAACTAATACACAAGTGATACTCTTGACTTGTGTATTTTCCTGCCTCAAAACACTTTTTACATGTTCACTAATTTATTGCGTATTATGTTCGGGCCATCTCTTCCAGTAAGCTTTTAACTCCTTGAGGTCATTATTCATTAGTGTGTTCTCAACATTTTCATGTGAAGTTATTTTTAATGTCTGCTAGGTCTATTTTGTACTTATGAACTTGATTTTTTGAATCATAATGCAGGATTTTTTATTTTATTTTATCCCTCTTGAATTACAAAACCACGTATATTTTTAAACTTGGGCTGCCTTTATCTTATACCTCTCTGTAGATGCACCTTGGAGCAATACCTTCATAGAATTTTCTATGGTCATGCTTAAATTCCATTTCTTGATAACAGTTTCTTCATTGTATTGTTAGTATAATATTATTATTTTTACTTTTCTTTCACCAAAACACAATAGCCCCTTATCTCCTGTGGCTGAGACCCTAGGATATCCTCCAATTTCTTTCTAAAAACTTACCGTTTTTTTCTACCAAGGAGAATATAGTTTGAGTTGCATGCTTAGAAAATTCAATGCACACACTACTTCTATGGAAAAATTACAATATTTTATATATGACCAACTAGATCATTAATTCTTTGGAACTAATCATATGCTACAGAAGATTATAAATAAATATGTTTTCACAGCATTTAATTTAGTGAAGATAGAAGAAATGTGCCTAGATTTACATTTTTATCTCAGGTCAACCCTATCGAGTTAAATTGACAATATAGATAATCAAATACAGTTATTTGATAGATGACTGATCGATAGATTAGATAGTTAAACTATACATGTATGTCATCTAATGTACACAAGAATACATATAATAAAGTTATTAATCAAATAATATAAATCTTCAAAGGAGACCTGAGTGTTACATTGGACAGGCTTTCAAACTTACTGATGCTGACAAATTCCCCTTTCTGAGTTATAGAAAATATTCATATTGGCAAGAAGTAGACCTTACTTAGAATTTCAAGGTTTTAAAATTGAAAAATAGTTTATTCTCATAAAAAAAAAATGCTGAGGAACCTCTGTTAAAAGTCCAAAGTGCAGTCTTATGGAAAATGCAAGTGATATTGAATCTGATATCTTGCATTTGAAACTGCATTCTAATGCTACTGCTTAACTTTGGACACATTATTTGCTTGCTCAGATGGAAAGTTAACAATAAGGTGGATTCAAATTCAATTTCATCACTACTTGTTATACATCTTGGAGAAGTTATTTTTCTTCTCTGAACCTTATTTCCTGTTTGCATAAAAATCCTAATACAAAAACTTAAATTGAGAACTATGATGGAAATGAAATAAACTTCTATAAAAGTTTGTGCACAATGTCTCTCACATAATGTGTATTTATTAGTTTCTTTATTCCTTCAGGTTCTTAACCATCATCATTGGGATTTCAGTGACAGCAGCTTATCATTAAATCCACAGAGATATATTAATGAGATAATATGTATTAAGAGTTTGCCAAATCCAAATATTGTTTTTCCATTACAATACTAACAATCACCACACTTAGAACTATAACAACCCTTGCAATAGAAATAAAGTACAGTTGAAAAAATGCTTAACTAGAAATAAGAAAAGTTGAGTTCTAAGAATACTTCATTATTAACTTATTCTCTAGTATTAGGATACAGTATTATAGAGAGAATTTTTATCTCTGGAAATTAGTTTCCTTATTATTATAATCTATATCTGTAGCTATGTTTATATCATTACATGCATTAAATCTTTATTAATTTAACATACTATAATTACGAGTAAGGCACTGGATGTTCATTAATATCAGTGACATCTGAAAGCTGTCAATGAATGGGGCAAATTGCTGTGTTTAGGAAAATCTCTCAATGGAGGGAGGGGGAAGAGGAGGCGGGAATATGCAGGAGGAAGGAGTATACAGTCTCTACTGAATCAGTACCAGCTGTCTTATTTGGCGCTAATTAACTTTCAAACCAGAATCTACCAAGACTAAGCAAATGGCTGCTGAAATGTTTTGCCAGGTCAGTTGAGTTTTTCTTTATTTTGAAATTTAAAGATTTCAAATTTTATTGTAGACAAGAAAAAAATGTTATCATTGACCATACATTTTGCTGTATGATAATCTTTGGTAATTTTTTCAATGTTAACTTTCTCTTTTTTCCCATGAATGGCTAAAATGTTTTTGGATATTGAATTATAGGCAATGCAATGTAATTATAACACAGCTAAAATACACTGCCTTCACAGTTACCAGTAATGAAAGTTAATGCCATATTGTGAAATGATCTAGTAGAGTCTTTGTCAGCACTTTCACTAAAACCTCAGTTTTTAGTCATTTATAGCATCAGTAAACAGGACTTCAGAAGGAATGACACCATCTGTTGCTATTAAGAGTGGCATAGCCCAAGGTTAGGGCAGACACGCAAAAATCCTTTGATTTTCAATATTTCTTTGCTTCTCTCTATTTACTATGAACTTGCCTAGTTGAGTTGATGAAAAGTATGCAACGATCAATTTGGTTTAAATAAAAAGCTCGATGGAAAAACTGTGAAACAACTGAAGGAACTACTGATTTGTCAACTCTTGTTCTCTTTTGCCTGTGGTGTGATAACAACATGTCTGTACACAAAAATTTATCATTGTAATTTCAAAACCTGTAAAAGTCTTTCCTTTTCTGAGAAAAACTCACAGAGTTAGACTCTATTTATTCATGTTTTGTAATAACTAACTCCTAAGAAGACAGTCAGTGATTAAGAATAAGAAACAAATTCAAACAAGCTGAATCCTGAACGTAGAAACAAACATCGATCTTAGCATATAAAAATGTGAGTGAGTGAGTGAGTGATATATCAGCAATCATAGAGTTGGGTCAATACATTAAGTGGAAAAGAAACTGTAGAATAAGAAGCTCAGATACCATGCTGATTTGAACTGTCATGTCACAATCTTGGAAGACTGTGCTACCAGAAGAAATAGCTAATTCAACTCGTTACAATACAAGCATAATCTATTACTATACATTGTCATTATTCATGGCATTTCATGTATCTTATAACAAGCTTAAAATTTATTATTTTTTACATTATTCTTCCAAATTTTGGAAAGTTAATATGATTACAACTCTAATAATCAATTATTTAAATGATTTTAAAAAACATTCTTAACCAAAAGTCTATACAAATAAGCTATTTCTGTGGCTCTGAAGGTAAAATATATATTCTTCTCACCATATACCTTCTTTCATTCTCTCTGCCTTTTAAATTTTTATTTTGTCTGTAGTCTTGCCCTGAACAATCGTTAGTCCCCCAAAGTACGTTGTCATCCTCTTAACATGACTACTTCTCAGGTATGACAGCAGCTGATGAAAACAAAAACAAGGTTAAAGGTTTTATCAATTCCTCTTCTAACAAACAAAAGGTGACTTTTTTGAAGAAAGTCTATTTATTCTTTTGAGAATCCTGGCATACAATTTAGCAAATGACCGCTTCATAATAGTAACTTATAATTTTCTGCTGCCTTAAAATTTACAAAGTGCTCTTACACACATAATATCATCTGATCTTTGCCTCAACCCACTGAAAAAGGCTGAAATAAAAGTGACTTGCTTAATTCATACAATTAGATCATCTGAGAAGTTTTAAGTAAAAACTTACCTTTAAAATTCATATTTTAAAATTAGTAGTTTTTTGACCAAAAGACTAAACTCATTATTTTGCATTCAGTATCCTTTACGAAATGTGAAAATTTTCTTTAACCATAAAATATTATTTGTTTAGCACTAGCAAGTGATTCCATGGAAGGGAGGATGGGTGAAAACTCACTCTAAACCAATAAAAGTTATACCAAAATTAATTTGTAAGATATCTATTTATTTCATAGAAGATTAGTAAGACTATCTTGCAATAACACATTTTCCCTCATGAAATATTCAACCTTAATGATGTTCTTAAGGTGAGTTTCATTGGAAAATTCTATATATATGAAGCATTGGTTTTTCAAAATATATTTGATTTGTCATACTGTTATATGTTTCTGGAAGAACATCACAGAGGTAAAGAAAAATTCTCATCACATCATATCAAAAATATCTATTAGAAATGTAATTAATCACTTCCAGCTGGCTAGATGGCTGGATAGGAACAGCTCTGGTCTGCGACTCCCAGCAAGATCAATACAGAAGGTGGGTGATTTCTGCAATCCCAACTGAGGTACCCAACTCATCTCACTGGGACTGGTTAGACAGCGGGTGCAGCCTACGGAGGAAGAGCCAAAGCAGGGTGGGGCATCACCTCACCCAGGAAGTGCAAAGGGTCAGGGAACTCCTTCACCTAGCCAAGGGAAGACTTGAGGAGCTGTACCATGAATTTCCATAGTCTTTGCAACCCACATACCAAGAGATTCCCTTGGGTGCCTACACCACCAGAGCACTGGGTTTCAAGCACAAAACTGGACAGCCCTTTGGGCAGACACCAAGCTAGCTGCAAGAGTTTTTTTGTTTGTTTGTTTGTTTGTTTGTTTTCATACCCCAATTGTGCCTGGAACACCAGTGAGACAGAATCATTCACTACCCTGGAAAGAGGGATGAAGTTAGAGATATAAGTGGGCTAGCTCCCACCCCATGGAGCCCAGCAAGCAAAAATCCACTGGCTTAAAATTCTCGCTACCAGCACAGCAGTCTGAAGTTGACCAGGAACGCTAGAGCTTGGTGGGGGGAGGGGCGTCAGTCATTACTGAGGCTTGAGTAGGTGGTTTTCCCCTCACAGTGTAAATAAAGCCACCAGGAAGTTCAAACAAGGCAGAGCCCAGCACAGCTCTGTAAAGTAGGGGTAGCCTGACTACCACTCTAGACTCCTCCTCTCTAGGCAGGCTGTCTCTGAAAGAAAGGCAGTAGCCCCAGTCAGGGACTTATAGATAAAACTCTCATCTCCCTGGGACAGAGCACCTGGGGGACGGGGCAGCTGTGGGGGCAGGTTCAGCAGACTTAAACGTTCCTGCCTGCTGGCTCTGAAGAGAGCAGCAGATCTCCAAGCACAGCACTCAAGCTCTGCTAAGGGACAGACTGCCTCCTCGAGTAGGTCGCTGACCCCCTGTGCCGCCTGACTGGGAGACAACTCCCAGCAGAGGTCGACAGACACCTCATAAAGGAAACCTTCAGCTGGAATCTAGCAGGTGCTCCCCTGGGAAAAAGCTTCCAGAGGAAGAAGAAGCAGGAAGCAATCTTTGCTGTTCTGCAGCCTCTGCTGGTGATACCCAGGCAAACAGGGTCTGGGGTAGACCTCCAGCAAACTCCAGCAGACCTGCAGCAGAGGGTCCTGCCTGTTAGAAGGAAAACTAGCAAGCAGAAAGGAATTGCATCAACATCAACAAAAAAGACATCCACACAAAAACTCCATCCATAGGTCACCAACATCAAGGAAAAGGTAGATAAATCCACGAAGATGAGTAAAAACCAGTGCAAAAGGAGTGAAAATTCCTAAAACCAGAATGCCTCTTCTCCTCCAGAGGACCACGACGACTCACCAGCAAGGAAACAAAACAGGCCAGAGAATGAGTTTGACAAATTGACAGAAGTAGGTTTCAAAAGGTGGGTAATAACTACCTCCTCCAAGTTAAAGGAGCATGTTCCAACCCAATGCAAGGAAGCTAAGAACCTTATAAAAAAGGTTAGATGATTTGGTAACTAGAATAACTAGTTTAGAGAATAACATAAATGACCCGATGGAGCTGGAAAACACAGCATGAGAACTTCGTGAAGCATACACAAGTATCAATAGCCGAATCAATCAAGTGAAAGACATGACATCAGAGATTGAAGATCAACTTAATGAAAGAAAATATAAAGACAAGATTAGAGAAAAAAGAATGAAAAGGAATGAACAAAGCCTCCAAGAAATAAAGGACTATGTGAAAAGACCAAACCTACATTTGTCTGGTGTACCTGAAAGTGGTGGGGAGAATGGAACCCAGTTGGAAAGCACACTTCAGGATATTATCCAGGAGAACCAGGGGAACTTCCCCAACCTAGCAAGACAGGCCAACATTCAAATTCAGGAAACACAGAGAACACCACAAAGATACTTCTCGAGAAGAGCAACCCAAGACACATAATCATCAGATTCACGAAGGTTGAAATGAAGAAAAAAAAATGTTAAGGGCAGCCAGAGAGAAAGGTCAGGTTACCCACAAAGGGAAGCCCATCAGACTAACAGTGAATCTCTCTGCAGAAACCCTACAAGCCAGAAGATAATGGGAGTCAATATTCAACATCCTTTAAAAAAAGCACTTTCAACCCAGAATTTCATACCCAGCCAAATTAAGCTTCAGAAGTGAAGGAGAAAAAAAAATCCTTTACAGACAAGCAAATGCTAAGAGATTTTGCCACTACCGGGCCTGCCTTACAAGAGCTCCTGAAGGAAGCACTAAACATGGAAAGGAACAATTGGTACCAACCACTGTGAAAACATACCATACCAGATTGTAAAGAACATAGACACTATGAAGCAACTGCATCAACTAATGGGCAAAATAACCAGCTAGCATCATAATGACAGGATCAAATTCAAACATAACAATATTTACCTTAAATGTAAATGGGCTAGATACTGCAATTAAAAGACACAGACTGGCAAATTGACTAAAAAGCAAAGAACCATCAGTGTACTCTGTTAAGGAGACTCATCTCAGGTGCAAAGACACACATAGGCTCAAAATAAAGGGATGGAAGAATAGTTACAAGCACTTGGAAAGAAAAAAAAAAAAAGAAAGAAAGAAAAAGAAAGCAGGGGTTGCAATCCTAGTCTCTGATAAAACAGACTTTAAACCAGTAAAGATCGAAAAAGACAAAGAAGGGCATTACATAATGGTAAAGGGATCAATGCAACAAGAAAAGCTAACTATCCTAAATATATATGCACCCACTATAGGAGCACCCAGATTCATAAAGCAAGTTCTTAGAGACCTACAAAGAGACTTAGACTCCCACACAATAATAGGGGGAGACTTTAACACCCCACTGTCAATGTTAGACAGATCAACAGGACAGAAAATTAACAAGGATACTCAGCTCTAGACCAAGCAGACCTAACAGATACCTACAGAACTCTCCACCCCAAATCAGCAGAATATGCATTCTTCTCAGCATCGTATCACATTTATTCTAAAATTGACCACATAATTGGAAGTAAAATATTCCTCAGCAAATGGAAAAGAATGGAAATCATAACAGTCTCTCAGACCATAATGCAATCAAATTAGAATTCAGGATTAAGAAACTCACTGAAAACCACACAACTACAAGGAAACTGAACAACCTGCTCCTAAATGACGACTGGGTAAATAACAAAATTAAGGCATAAATAAAGAAGTTATTTGAAACCAATGAGAACAAAGACACAACACAGCAGAATCTCTGGGACCAGCTAAAGCAGTGTTTAGAGGAAAATTTAAAGCACTAAATGCCCACAGGAGAAAGCAGGAAAGATCTAAAATGGACACCCTAACATCACAATTAAAAGAACTAGAGAAGCAAGAGCAAACAAATTCAAAAGCTAGCAGAAGACACGAAATAACTAAGATCAGAGCAGAACTGAAGGAGATAGAGACACAAAAAATCCTGCAAAAAAAATTAATGAATCCTGAAGGTGGTTTTTTGAAAAGATTAACAAAATAGACCATTAGCCAGACTAATAAAAAAGAAGAGAGAGGAGAATCAAATGGACACAATAAAAAATGATAAAGGGGATATCACCACCAATCCCACAGAAATACAAACTACCATTAGAGAATACTATAAACACCTCTATGCAAATAAACTAGAAAATCTAGAAGAAATGGATAAATTCCTAGACACATACATCCTCCTAAGACTAAACCAGGAAGAAGTTGAATCCTTGAATAGACCAAAAAAAGGTTCTGAGATTGAGGAATTAATTAATAGCCTACCAACCAAAAAAAAGAGAAGGACCAGATGGATTCACAGCCGAATTCTACCACAGGTACAAAAAGGAGCTTTTACCATTCCTTCCGAAACTATTCCAAACAATAGAAAAAGAGGGAGTTGCGTCTAACTCATTTTATGAGGCCAACATCATCATAATACCAAAACCTGGCAGAGACATAACAAAAAAAAAAAAGTTTCAGGCCAATATCCCTAATGAACATTGATGCAAAAATCCTCAATAAAATATTGGCAAACCGAATCTAGCAGCACATCGAAAAGTTTATCCACCACAATCAAGTCAGCTTCACCTCTGGGATGTAAGGCTGGTTCAAAATACACAAATCAATAAACGTAATCCATGACATAAACAGATCAATGACAAAAACCATATGATTATCTCAGTAGATGCAGAAAAGGCCTTCGATAAAATTCTACACCATTTCATGCTAAAAACTCTCAATAAACTAGGTATTGATGGAATGTATCTCAAAATAATAAGAGCTATTTATGACAAACCCACAGCCAATATCATATTGAATGGGCAAAAGCTGGAAGCATTCCCTTTGAAAACCAGCACAAGACAAGGATGCCCTTTCTCACCACTCTTATTCAACATAGTAGTGGAAGTTCTGTCCAGGGCAATCAGGCAAGGGAAAGAAATAAATCATATTCAAATAAGAAGAGAGGAAGTCAAATTGTCTGTTTTTCAGATTATATAATTGTATATTTGGAAAACCCCATTTTCTCAGCCCCAAATCTCCTTGAGCTGATAAGCAACATCAGCAAAGCCTCAGGATACAAAGTCGATGTACAAAAATCACAAGCATTCCTATACACCAATAATAGACAAACAGAGAGCAAAATAATGAGTGAACTCCCATTCATAATTGCTACAAAGAGAATGAAATACCTAGGAATACAACCTACAAGGGATGTGAAGGACCTCTTCCAGGAGAACTCCAAACCACTGCTCAAGGAAATAAGAGAGGACATAAACAAATGGAAAAACATTCCATGCTAATAGATAGGAAGAATCAATATTGTGAAAATGGCTATACTGCCCAAAGTATACTTTCAATGCTATCCTCATCCAGTCACCATGGACTTTCTTCACAGAATTAGAAAAAAACTACTTTAAATTTCATATGGAACCAAAAATAAGCCCGTATAGCCAAGACAATCATAAGCAAAAAGAACAAAGACGAAGGCATCACGCTACCTAACTTCAAATTATACTACAAGGCTACAGTAACCAATACAGCATGGTACTATTACAAAACAGATATATGGACCAATGAAATAGAACAGAGGCCTCAGGAATAATTCCACACATCTACAACCATCTGATCTTTGACAAATCTGACAAAAACAAGCAATGGGGAAAGGATTCCCTATTTAATAAATGGTGTGGAAAAACTGACTAGCCATATGCAGAAAAATGAAACTGGACCCCTACCTTACACCTGATACAAAAATTAACTCAAGATAGATTAAAGACTTAAACATAAGACCTAAAACCATAAAAAACCTAGAAGAAAACCTAGGCAATACCATTCAGGACATAGGCATGGGCAAAGACTTCATGACTAAAACACCAAAAGCAATGGCAACAAAAGCCAACATTGACAAACGGAATCTAATTAAACTAATGAGCTTCTGCACAGCAAAAGAAACCATCATCAGAGTGAACAGCCAACCTATAGAACTGGAGAAAAATTTTGCAACATCTATCCATATGACAAAGGGCTGATACCGAGAATCTACAAGGAACTTAAACAAATTTACAAGAAAAAAAACAAACAACCCCATCAATAAGTGGGTGAAGGATGTGAACAGACACTTCTCCAAAGAAGACACTTATGCAGCCAAAAAACATGAATAAAAGCTCATTGTCATTGGTCATTAGAGAAATGCAAATCAAAATCACAATGAGATATATTTCTCATGCCAGTTAGAAGGATGTTCATTAAAAAGTCAGGAAACAACAGATGCTGGAGAGGATGTGGAGAAATAGAAGTGCTTTTACACTGTTGGTGGGAGTGTAAATTAGTACAACCATTGTAGAAGATAATGTGGCGATTCCTCAAGGATCTAGAACCAGAAATACCATTTGACCCAGCAATGCCATTACTGGGTATATACCCAAAGGATTATAAATCATTCTACTATAAAGAAACATGCACATATCTGTTTATTGCAGCACAATTCACAATAGCAAAGACTTGGAACCAACCCAAATGCCCATCAATGATAGACTGGATAAAGAAAATATGGCACATATACACATGGAATACCATGCAGCCATAAAAAAGGACAAGTTCATGTCTTTTGCCAGGACATGGATGAAGCTGGAAACCATCATTCTCAGCAAATTAACACAGGAACAGAAAACCAAACACAGCATATTATTGCTCATCAGTGGGAGTTGTACAATGAGAACACATGGACATAGGAAGGGGAACATCACACACTGGGGCCTGTCGGGGGTTGGGGGCTAGGGAAGGGATAGCATTAGGAGAAATACCTAATGTAGATGATGGGTTGATGGGTGCAGCAAACCACCATGGTACGTGTATACCTATGTATCAAACCTGCACGTTCTGCACATGTACCCCAGATCTTAAAGTATAATAATAAAAAAGAAATGTAACTAATCACTCTTATTCTTAACCTTGGTCAATGATTTTGAGCTAGTTTTTCTCTTTTTAGTTTTATCTCCTATCAAGCTAACCTTTTATTCCCTTTTTATATTGTAATTTTTGGAAGAAAGGCACTATGAACACGCTGAGTTTAAGGAATGGAGAGTTATGTTTCCTGTGGGAAATAAATTTGTCAACTACAGCACAGTGCTTGTGTACAATTCTTTTTGTCTTTAGACTGATAGATTTGACTCATTTCCTAAGCTCCTTAGGTCAGCATCTTATTCCCCCACCCTTTTCAGTGAAGTTGCCCCATACACGCATCATATATTCAGATTCTTTTGTCAGATTCTTTGAGCAATAAAATTGCCCAACCTTCTAAATATATATGTATATATATGTGTATATATGTATATATGTGTATATATGTATATATGTGTATATATATAATCTAATATTATATATATGAATTTGTTGTTAAGATGCTAACTCTTCCTTTTCAATTTTTATACATCTTTGTGGTTTTGTCTTATATACCTGTTGTCTGGTGTTTGTTATTAGTGTTCATTGTGTCTATTTCTTGTTCCTGACTTTTGAAAGATTTCATCAAGAATTTCTTCATTAAGCATGTTCTTAGTTTTGTGTTTGAAACACATATATTTTGTCATACTAACAAACATCGATTCATTTTTACTTAAGGAATGTATCATTGCATTTTATCCCTTGCCATTTCACTGCTTTATTAGTAGATTTCCAAACATTAATATACACTAGTATTCCTGGAATAATTTTCACTTAGTCATGTGTTTTTAAGTTCCACAAGATTTTCCACTTGTGTTTATTTTATAATTTTTATTAATAGTGATAAGTTAAATTTCTTTTTTATATTAAATGTTGAGCTCCATATTATACTTGCTTCATGCATGAATTTGGCCATTTTCCTTCCTTATTTTTCCCCCATGTTCTGAAATAATTTAAATAGCAATGGAAATATTCACTCTTCAAATGTTTGGTAAAATTTCCTTGTAAAAGAGCTGGGTATGGTGTTATTTCTTTCAAGAGTAGTTCTTACATAGCACCCTGTATTTCCCTTGTGAAACATGATCTTTATAGATTTTTTTCTCTTCACCAGTCAATTTTGGTAAAATCTATTTTCCTTAATACTTACCTATTCTTATCTATGTTTTTAAGCTTATTTGCTAGTGGTATGCAATTTAAAATTTTCATTCTTTTATTTAACTAGAAGTTTTTTCTTAATTTTTTATATATTTTGATTTTACATTTTTCTTAAATAGGTTAAATAGGTTCAATTTTTTACATTGTTACTTTTATTCAAAAAAGCATTTGTATCTATTTATAATTCTATTCTTTTTTCTTACTAATTTCTCTTTTATATTTATTGATTATTTCTTCATATTACCTTTAGGTCTTCAATTACTTTTATTCTAACCTTTTTTTTGGAAAGTTTTCACTTATTTGTTTCTTTTACATTTTAAATTAATATAATAATTGAAAACTATAAATTTTCTTTGTGGCATTAATTTTACTAGATCTAATTGGTTCTGAGAAATAGCATTTTAATCTATTAATTTTGTTTTTCTTAAGTTCTACTATTTATATTTGTATTTTCTTGATTAAGAGTAGTTTATAAAGAGTGTTAGAATGTTATCTGTAGAAGGATCATTTTGTTTCTGATTTTGTTATTAATTTGCAAATTTAATTTGGTATTGTGATCACAGATCAGATGTTTTGCTATGTTTACTCTTTGGCATTTAAAAACTCAGAATTTGTTGCCAACTAATGTATGGTTAATGTTTATGAATGTCCCATGGACACCTGAAATAAGGATATATTTTCCATTTTTATCATTTTCAGAATTAGTTATGTATCAGTCAGTTCTAATTTTGCTTATATTTTACATTCTTAGTTATATAATCTTTCATGGACTGAGAAAATTAAAGTCTCCTATTAATAGTGAGTTTCTCTGCATTTTTAAAGTCTGTTCTTTAATATTTGCTTTATGAATGTTTATGTTATGTTATCTGGAACACTGTTATAAAAATTCTGGGATAACAATGCGAATTGCATTTCTTTTGTTTGCATTGGCCTAATATACCTTTGTTTCTCCTTTTATTTTTAAACTTTCTAAGTCATTGTCTTCTTATCTGTGTCTCTTTATTCTAGATTTATGGCCTAGATTTGGGTTTACTTTGCATGCTATTTTATAAATCTTATCTTTAAACATATGCCTCTAGTCAGTTTATATTTATGGCATGACTGATACATTTCATATTAGTTCTGTCAGAGTATTTTAGGTTATAATTTCTATTTTTACAGTTTTAACTTACAAGTCTTGGCATGTATTTAAATTGCATTGCTGTGTGTGTTGGTGTCTGTGTGTGTTTGTGCGTGTGGACCCTGTAATATATAGGAATATTTGTATTTATTGTGTACTTTTAACATCATCTTTATAAGATAAATCACAAAGAGGTTACCTAATACAAATGTAGTTCTCTATTTCTTTAACCTATTATTTACTTAATATAAGCACTCATAAATTAACATTCTTCTTCTTCTTAATGTTTTTTCTATTCCTCTAACCCATTTCTCAACAATTCATTCTCCTGAGTACATTAAAATATGTTTATGAATCTACCACTTGCCTTCTCAGCTGTTAGAAAAGAGACCACACCAACATACTCTATCTCCTAACTTCTTTACATCCTTTTTCTCCTAAGTTTTTTGTGTCATTTTTACATGTCAAAAAAATCTACATTTGTATTGTTTTGCAATCTAATCCTACTTTTTTTTTTAACTATCAGTTTTACACTTAAATATTTTTCAAGCGTCTAATGGCTGCCTGTCTTAGTTCATTTTCTGTTTCTTATAACAGAATGCCTGCAACTGGGAAATTTATAAAGAAACAAAGTTTATTTGTTACAGTCTTGGGGCTGAGAAATCCAAGGTTGAAAGGCCACATCTGGTGAGGCCTTCTTGCTGGTGAGAACTCTCTGCAGTAGTCCCAAAGCAGTCCAGGGTATCACAGGGTGAAGATACTGAGTGTGCTAACTCAAGTCTCTTTCCCTCTTCATGTAAAGTCACCAATTCCATTCCTGTGATAATCCAATAATCCACTAATTAATGGATGGATGAACTCATTCATAAGGGCAGAGTCCTCACGACCCAATCACATCTGAAAGGCTCGACCTCTCAATACAACCACACTGAGAATTAAATTTCAGCCTGAGTTTTGGAGAGGACAAATATTCAACTATAGCATTCCATCCCTGACCTCCCAAAACTCATGTTCTTCTCACATACAAATACATTCATTCCATCTCCATATCCCCAAAGTCTTAACTTGTTCCAGCACCAACTCCAAATCCAAAATTCCAAGTCTTATCTGTGAGTATGTGAAATAAAAACAAGTTATGTGCTTCCAACATTGAATACAGGCATAAGATAGACATTTCCATTCCAACAGGGAGAAATAGTTGAAGAGAAAGGACTAACAGGCCCCTAATCAAGTCCAAAATCTAGCTGTGCAGACATTAAATCTTAAATCTGGGGAATAGTCTTTTCTGACTTCATGTGCTGCCTCCTGGAGTGGGGCGGAGTTGGGCCCCCAAAGCCTCAGGCAGCCCAAACCCTTTTCTGGGTGCAACCTACATGGCTGCTTGTACAGGTTTGAGTTCGGTGCCTAAAGCTTTTCCAGGTGGGTGCTGCATGCTGCTAGTGACTTCTCAGTCTGGCGTCCTGGTGGCAGTCTTGCTCTCACAGCTCCACTAGGCATTGCCCTGGTGGAGACCCTCTGAGGCAACTTGAACCCCACAACCTAGCAAGGCTCTATGCAGTGGCTCTGCCCCTGTGACAAGTCTCTGCCTGGGGCCTCATGCTTTTGAAAACATCCTTTGAAATCTGGGTGGAGGCTTCCAAGGCTCTACAGCTCTTGCTTTGTGCAAGCCTTCAGAATTAACATTATGTGGATGCTCCTAAGGTTTATGACTTGTACATTCTGGAACTGTGGCTGTGGAGCACTGTAGTAGGGTATGGGGAGCAGGGTCCTGAGAAGACTGGGCAGCAAGTCTGTGAAGAGTCCTGGGCTTGTCCTCTGAAACCATTCTGCCCTTTTAGGACTCTGGGTCTATGATTGAAGGGGCAGCCTCAAAGATCTTTGAAGGTCATTGGGGATCTTTCTTCCATTGTCTTGAGCAATCGCACCTAGCTCTCTTCTATCTATGCTAATCTCTTTAGCAAATGATCACTGGGTTCCAACCTTGGTTTCCTCTCCTGAAGCTTTTTGTGGCCAGATACCTTAGTTCATCACTCTCAAGTTTGGCCTTCCACAGAGCCCTGGGGCATGGACACAGTGTGGCCAAGTTCTTTGATAAATTATAACAAAGATGGCTTTTCCTCTAGTTTCTAGTATCTTGTTCCTCAGTTATATCTGAAATCTCATCTGAATGACCTTTACTGGCCTATTTCTATCAGCATTCTAGTCACAACCACTTAACTAATCTCGAAGGAGTTCTAAACTTTCCTTAGTCTTCTTGTCTTCTAAGTCCTCACCAGAATCTAGGCCAGATCCTTCAAATTCTTTTAGCTTCTGCCCATTACCCAGTTACAAAGCCACTTCCACATTTTCAAGTGTTTGTTAACTGAAACAATCCCATTTCTGATAAAATTTCCTGACTTATTCTGTATTTCTGTTGCTTATAATAGAGTAACTAGAACTGACTACTTTAAAAAAAAAAATTATTTCTTACACTTATGAAGCCAGGAGGTCTAAGGTTGAGAATCCAAATCTGGTGAGGGCCTTCTTACTGGTAGGAATTCTCTATAGAGTCCCAAAGTGGCACGGGGTATCACATGGTGAGGAAGCTGACGGTGCTAGCTCTGATCTCTTTTCCTCTTCTTATAAGGCCACTAATCTAATTCCCATGATAACCCATTAACCAGTTAATGGGTTAATCTATTTATGAAGGTAGAGCCCCCACGACCCAATCACCTTTTAAAGTCTTCAACTCTCAATAGTATCACATTGGAGATTAAATTTCAGCATGAATTTGGGAGGGGCAAATGTGCAAATGACAGCATAGTCCTTCTGTACATACTTTCGTCAGATACTCCTTGATTGGCTGTAGTTTATCTTCAAGTACTATTCTCAAGAAGAGAATGTGGGGTTAAAGTTCCTTGATTTCTGATAGGTACATGACTTTCCATAGGCTTGATATTGGTGGAAAGCTTGACTTTGTTGAACATGTAGTACTATGCACTTCATGTTCGATAAAATTTTCCCATAAATTTCTGATTGGTATTGCTCTATTTTCCATGGCATTAAATTTTGCTTGGAGAAATTGATCAGCCAGACATTTTGTTCCCTCTACACATGATACACATGCAATGCCTCACATATTTGTATTCTATGCTTGTCCTGGGGCCATAAAATTCTCTTTCATATTATTCCAATTTTAATATGTATCTGAAGAGATCAGCATTCAAGTCACATTTAAATAGACTTAATTGTTATTAGAATGATTAAATTGGTTGAATTTTTCCATAAATATTTTGAAAATTTCAATTCAGATACATGAAATAAGACTTTTCAAATTAAAGGCATAACAATTTTCTAACAAATGAGTTGGGAAATTAGCTTAAAATGTAATATATAATTCATGTGTTAAGCGAAGTCTCCTAAAACACTTTTATTTGAAGCAGACTAGTATAACTCGACGTACCCATTTCCAGAGTTACCATATTCACAGACATTGATTAAAATTTCAAAATTTTCCATTGGTCTCACCTATACCCTCTTTTTTTCTATTTAATAATGGGATTTCTTAGACTATAATATTAGTACTTTCTGAAGAATTTCCTTATAATCTACTGGAAGAATGTTGAGAAAGCTTTCCTGATGACCTCTCTAACAATTAATCAGTTTTATATCAAGCATAATGTTATATCTATGTTTCATTATAATTGGGAGAACAGTGATAAAAATTTTTCTTTCTTCACTCTGCACTGTGATTCATTGTGCTTATTTTGTTAGGATTTCATCAAACTAATAAGCTCTAAGTTATACAATTTTGATAAACAACTTTCTTTAAGAAATTATTTACTGAGCACATACTATCTTCTAGGTGCCGTTCTAAGTGTCAAGTATGACACAGCCATGCCCCAGCTGTTAGGAACAGCACACCCTAGTGGCTTATAGCTGCGTTGATCCCTGGGATCAATGGCCTTGGCCATTCCAACTTCTTGGCTCAAGGTTAGGTTGCCCTTTTCTCCAACCCCCTACTGCACCCTCACTAGAAGCAAGCACTGTGAAAGGGCATCTCAGCTCCAGATCTTCCTATAGGACCAATAAAATTTCAGTTGCAATTTCATTCCAGGTCAGCTTCTCCATGTGCTCAATCCTGCTTTTCTAACTATCTTAGTAATACAGGGCTCAAAAACACTGCCAAATAAATCTGCAAGTTACCTTTCATCTCAGAGTCTCTTTCTAAGGAGTCCATTTTCAGATCCTCCCCATGACACTTATGTCCCACTTGAGAAACAAGATAGTAAATGAAAAGGCAAATCACTGGGAGTAAAAGATGTTAATGATTATTATTAAGGATATACATAGTTTAAAAGTTAAACACATACATGTGTGCATTTGTCCTTACATGTATGTGTGTTCTCTGTGTTAATCTTTGAAACATATGTAAATAAAAATCCCAAAGCTTCTATTATCAGCTAAGTCTTAATAGCTTGTTCACTGCTCTGAGCTAAACAGATGTTATACGTGCAAATGAAATTAGAAGACCCAAATGAGGAAAATGGGATATCATAGGTTTCTGGTTTGGAAGTGTCTAGCAATTGCAATAAACTTCGAATAATACAATATCTTGCCAATATGGGAGGCCCCATAGCAGTACTCTAATGAAGTAGTGATAACATAATTTATACTATCATGAAACTATGAGCTATGAAGATTTCCACCTAGGGGGATCAGTATTTCCTAGATCACCTTAAACTTTGATAGTAGCTGCTGGCAACATGTGCATCCTGGATATCCTAGGCCTCTAAGCTCTTTCCACCTGCCAAATTCACACACAACGAGATTCCCAAACAGGGATGAGACCATGAACTTAGCAGAGTTGCCTTATGTTACTTCTAAAGAGGCAACCAATCTGAAATCTATCTGTGAATAGATAGAACCTAGTATCTGGTTGATTTTAGTTTTGTTTCAGACAGTTCCTCCCATCAAATAAGTTGCGGATCAGGGAGTACCTAGAAAATGGTTATTATGAAGTTTTAAAAAACAGATGGGTCTTTCAGAAATGCATCATCTTTTTTAAAACGACTTTTCATTCTCAGTAATTCTACAGACCAGTAGTGTCTCAAAGGCTGATACAACACCATAATAAACTGTACTAGCTCTGCAGTCATTACCATTGTATGGAATTTTGGGATAAGTTCAATATTTATAAAGTCAAATTTTCACTATTTTTACATGTTTTCTCTTAAAGAAAAAAAAATTCATTTCTCAGGGCTCCACCAATTTAAATCTGATACCTGTGGACATTAACTTGACTAGAATTTACTATTTTTTCTTTTAATATGAGAAATAACATTAGCAAGAAAATTAGTAATTTGAGGATATTCTCAGTTGGTATGTTTAAATGCTTGAAGAAAAAGGTCAACGTTAAGCTCATAATTAAATGTCATAATTAAAGATGTGATAATTACAAGTTACATATTTTCATTACTTTCATTTCATTAAAGTAACTCCCAAAGATCTTTGCTTTATAATGCCATTTTTGAGTTACTGCTACTCCTGTTATAATGTAATGAAAAGGCTTCTAATATGTGTTACCGTATTTGTATATGTTGCTAAATCACACTGGTCTAGTTACCCAATTAATAAAATGTGTTAGACATTCCTTCTATATGCCTTCCTCAACATGGGTGCAGTGATGTGTGAGCTGAGCTCTGAAATATCTATGCTAACAACACACAGATAAATTTCACAGAAGCTCATACATTTCTATTCATCTTTTCAGATAATATTGAGAATCCACCTGATTATAGACTTACTTGCCCAAGTTGTGTGAAGCCTATCATTTGATTGGTCCAGTATATTCATATGTTTTGCCTTTCCAGCCCATAGATGGCGTCATGGTGCCCTCCTTTAAAAAAAGGTAATAACGAAGAATATACAACTGTTTATAATATTTTAAATTAAAACTCAGAAAATCAATGATATATTTCACACTTCATAAAAATCTCTCGATACTCAAATTGCCACCACAAGAGCAGCTTCACAGAGTTCACATTTAATATCTCTCAACAGAGAGACCTAAACTTCTGTTGAATTTCTCCAAGTTTTCACATTATGATAGACCTGGTAGAAACAGAAAAGTTCATCTGGGGCCACATGTCAGTAGAAGCTTGAGAAATATTTATTTGAGAAATAGGATCGTGCCTCTCATGGTGGGACTCCTGTGGAGATTCATTAAGCGTGCAATTAACAAAAGTGCGCTAACAAAAGGCAGCCTCTTCTATTTAAATAGAAAAACTCAATGAACTTCTGTCAGGGGATAGTTTTAAAAGGAAGGCATAGATAAGCACATTCTTTAAATATGCAGAAAATTGCTTTTTGAATTATTTTTTAGTGATGGAAGTTTTCTTTACACATCTGGAAACTAGTTATATACTTGTAAAGAACTATACTATTTGGTTCTTAATTTTTAAAAGTGCAATAACTGTTTTTCACATTCCTCCATGTCATCGTTGTGAACACTAACACTGATCCAGGCCATGGTGGAGATCTCTTCCAGAGAGTGGATTTACCCTTTACTGGGTGGCTTTATGTCTTCTGTTTCCTTTTGATGTATTTGTTTTCACTTTTGTATGTGTTAGATGCACAGTCATTATTCACTAACACCTGTGAACCTGCTTCTTCCTACCTTCCACTATCATTGTGTGCCTAAACTCTGCTGTACCATGTAGTGATTTGCATTTATCTATCTAATTTATGTATTAATTATAGATGTATGTACACACGTATATGTAGATACACACATATATTCATGTATACATGTATATATATGTCTCTTGTGTGACTCCTAAATATTGATGTTTTATTTTTATATCTATTTACCATATTGTTATAGTTGTAAAATATAAGCATAAAATGATTTTTATTTATAATTCATAAAATAAACTATTCATAAATTAAATTAAATGAGTCAAAAAGTTAACGCATTTCTAATATAAAAATGTATAAATATTTCCAAACCTTGGTGAAAATACAAATTTATCGCAGTATTAATGTTCAACAAGTGATAGGGTTTGGATGTTTGTTCCCTTCAAATGTGTCATGTTGAAATAGAATCCCCAGTGTTGGAGGTGGGGCTTGGTGGAAGTTGTTTGACTCATGGGGGCAGATTTCTCATGAATGGCTTAGTGCCTTCCCCTTGGTGATGAGTGGGTTATTGCTCTGGGTTCATGTGAGATCTGGTTGGTTCAAAGTGTGTGGCACCTCCTCACTCCCCTCTTTGCTCCCTCTCTCAGCCATGTAGTATGCCTGCTCCCTTTTTACCTTCTGCCATGATTGCAAGCTTCCTGAGGCCATCCCTAGGGGCAGATATTAGTGCCATGCTTCCTGTACAGTCTGCATAACCGTGAGGTAATTAAACTTGTTTTCTTCATAAATTACTCAGTCTCAGGTATTCCTTTTCAGAGATGCAAGAACGGATTAAAGAAAGAAGCATAGTCATTTTGATAGAAAGTATTAGCCTCTACTGACTCCTTCTTTCTTCTACTTGTGTTCCTCATCATTGCCACCTCTGTAACCTGGTCCCACTGTGTTCCTGATTCTTCATTAACTCTGTTTGGATCACTTAGAACCACTGCTTCTGGGCAGCTCCTCTGCCCAGATCTTTTAATGTTCTTACCTACTAACATGGGAGAGATTACCCTGATTTAATCTGTTTTCTATAGAGACATCCACCCGCTTCACAGGGCCCTCTCACAAAATCCAAGCAAAACTTTTCTTTTTCCTTGGCAGGGAAGAAGATGGGGCAGATGACCATGATGAAGTCGTTGCTAGAGCTGAGTGATAGCATAGAGGGCTGGTGTTGTCAGGGACAGTGAAGGAGGCACATGGGGAACAACAACAAAACAAACAAACAAACAAACAAACAAAACACACTCCCCTGCTGAGAATGACTGAAGCTACTAATCAATACGTGAAATAAAATGCTTAAGGAAAATATTGGCGTTCTAGAATACCGGAATGCCCAATCTTGGTGTTGCAATTTTATGGAGAGCACATAAACCAAAAGTGCTAAACTTGTGTCTAAGAATCAAAGGATGTGAGTTAGATTCGGAGATAGTTTCCTGTGAGTGAATTAATCAACTTTGCCTGTTTAAGATCTTTGTTACTCATTCTCTGGTTCTCATTTGTACTTCAAGTTCCAAATGTGTCACACAATGGATGGATGGATGGATAAGTGAAATATGACCATCATATAACATGAGCTGAAATATTTATGTAAGAATAAGGTTGTGTTTTCTATTTTCCTGAGTAGGCTTAACTTTAAGTTGTATGTAGCCCCATCCACTATAGTGCAGAGTTTCTACTTTATAAATAGTTATGAGTTATTACCTATTGTTCTATCTTCACGCCAAAAAAGTAAGATGGATATGGTTTCAGTTTGAGCACAGGACATGATCCTACTGGCAATGTGATTTTCTTTACCCACTGTTCACTTCCACCTCTTTCTTCATCTAAGCATTCTCAATTTCCCTCAACTGATTATACAGCCAATGATAAAATGGCTGAATATCTTATCTAAAATTTTGGTAAAGCCATTTAATCTCCCTAGGGGTAAATCTCTGTAGCCAAACTGTTACAATTAAAAAAAACAAAACAAACAAAAAAAACAAACAAACAAAAAAAAACATTGGCTGGCTCTATTTCAATCCTCTGGTTATCTACAAATTCCCTATGAAACATAACTAGATAATTTTCCATTTTCCAATTGGTCACTGGGAATTAGACCTATCTGATACCATTCCTCTTCAAGCTTATAGAGAACAACTCTGCTGAGTCTTCATCAGAGGATCTCTTTGTTTGAGACAGAATATTCCTGTTCATTTTCTTTTATTTTAAAATATAGAATACAGAAAGAAAAATTCATAAATCATAATAGTTCATCTTGGTAGTTATTGAAAAGTAAACACATCTGTGTAACTACCATCCAGATTGAGAAATAGAAAGTTACCAGCTTTCCAAAAGACTGCCTCAGGCCCATCCCAGATGCTATCCCCCCTAAAATAAATATTGTTCTGACTTCTGTAACCATGGATTAGCTTTTTTCATTTTTGCTTTATATGACAGAAATTGCAGAGCATGTGCAGCCTCATATCTAGCTGTTGTACTCAAATTTGTGTCTCTGAGATTTTTTCATATCATTGCATGTGCTTAAATTTTAATGTTATAGTATTATCAATATAGGAGATGAATATACCACAAATTATGTTTTCCATTTATACTTGGTGGACATTTATATTATTTCCACTCTGGGCTATCATGAATAATACTGCTCTGTATATTCTCATATATAGCCATTGTTAAATATAATTCTACAATTATATTGAACATACACATAGGAGTATACTTACTGGGTCATAAGATATACATATTTTAAACTTTAGAAGGTGATACAAAATAATATATCAAAATGGATGTACCCAATGGAATTCTCACTAACAGTGCATGAGAGTTCCAATTGTATCATGTCCTCACCAACATTTGTTACTTGCAAGTACTTTGTTTTGGTTTATTTCGCTATTTTGGTATGTAAGTGGGTAGATAAAGTTAATTTCCATGGTTGAGTTTGAAATGTCAGAGAAACCTTGCTTTCTGGTAGAAAGAAACATAACCCTGATGAATTTTCTTTGTAGAAAATACTGGGTTTAATTTTCTCATTTTTTTAAGGAACTTTGCAACTGTGCTTGTGAGAAAGATTGACCTGTGACGTTCCTTTTTTCTTTTCACTAGGTATTTTGATATCAAGGTTTTCCCGACCTTAGAAAATAATTTGTGAATTGTTTCCACATTATTTATTCCTGAGATATTTTGTGTAATATTTATATTGTTTCTTTCTTAAATGTTTGAAAAAATTCACTGATCAACTCCTGGGCCTGGATTTTATTGTGGAAATGTTGAGATTCATGAAAAAACACAAACCCGAAGTGTTTCTTTGTTCTTTTTTTTTTTTTCTTACTCTCATGCATCTAACTCCACTTAACACAGCATCTTTGGCCACCAAAATCTGTGGGGATTTCTACCCACCAGCAACCAATTAGTTCTGCAGCAGACACCAGCTGAGCAGCCTCTAATTCAATTTAATTCTTGCTCTATCTACCTGAAGGTAACGTCAGAGCTCACAGGTTGATGATGCAGTCCCACAAAATGGCCCCCTACTTCAGGTGCCATTTGTAAGTACAGGTTGTGATGTGTGCTTCTGACTGACCAGCTATAAGTTGGAGTTTTTACAACCTCCTCTTTGGGTTTTATTAATTTGCTGGAGTGGCTCACAGAGCTCAGGAAAACACTCTACTTATCTTTATGGATTTATTATGAATAATGCTACAAAGAATACAGATGAACAGCCAGATAGAAAAGGTGGGTAGGGAGAGGCATGGGGGAAGCTGTGCAGAGTTTCCATGCTCTCTCTGGGCATATCAGGAACCTTCACAGGTTCAGCCATCCAAAAGTTCTTCTATCTTAGCCGTTTTGGGTTTTTATGAAGGCTTCATTACAAAAGACACAAATAGGCTGGGCGTGGTGGCTCACGCCTGTAATCCCAGCACTTTGGGAGGCCGAGGTCAGGAGTTCGAGACCAGCCTGGCCAACATGGTGAAATCCCAACTCTACTAAAAATACAAAAAAATTAGCAGAGCATGGGTGCAGGCACCTGTAATCCCAGCTACTGGGGAGGCTGAGGCAGGAGAATCGCTTGGACCTGGAAGGTGGAGGTTGCAGTGAGCCAAGATGATCAAGCCATTGCACTCCAGCCTGGTCAAGAAGAGTGAAACTCCGTCTCAAAAAAAAAAAAAAAAAAAAAAGGCACGATTAATTAAATCATTGGCCATTAGTTATCAACTCAACTTTCAGCCCCTCTGCCCGAGACTGAAGTGGGTCTGAAAGTCCCAACTCTCTAATCTTTCCTAGGTGTTTCTGGGTGATTAACCCCCATACTGAAACGATCTAGGGACCCCAGTCACCAGTCATCTCATTAGCACACAAAAGACACACATCACTCCAGATCTTCCCAGGGTTTGTGGAGTTCTGGCCACGATACAGAGATGAAGTCTAAATATATATTTCACAGTATCACAGAGAAGTATGTTAAATTAAGTATCCAATTTTTAGTAGATATGGTATTTCAAAATATTTGTCCATTTTATGTAGATTGCCAAATATATAGTATACAGATGTTAAAATAGAGATCAGACCCATGGAATGAACTTTTGTGGCAATGTGATATCAATTTCTCAGCAAAACCAAAGGCCATACCAAATAACGGTTAAGTCATGCACTTCTACACTTAAAAAATAAACTATGCTCAAACCGCCACAAGGTTTTTTCTTTTTCCTCTAGTAGCCTTGTGATAAACAATATTGAAACAATTGCAGCCCACTGACTACCAGATGCTCACTAATTGATGCTCCACCCCATTTCACAAACCATAATTACAGCTTTGATTGGACAAGAGATGAATTTCAGTAACTCTCTGCTGATAAAACAACACCTACCATAGAATAGTTTTAGCGGGTTCACAGAGGCTGCACAATGAGGGCCTGCATGACCTTCATGACACAGCTTCACCTTTTGATGTATAGGGCCTAAATGTAATATATTTAAGTGTTAAGGCTCTACTCCAAAGTGAACATGGATTACATGTAACATGCATATTTGCTTACTATGCATGTGTGCCCCCTTCACTAATATTTATAGCTCCTCCTATAACCTGTTAAAAATGCATACTTAGGGAGGAACTTCCTGTTCTACCTTTTCCTCCCATCAAGTGTCTGCTTTCAGTTTCTGCTGAAGGCTGCTCTTCCCAGCCTTTAGGATGGCAAGACTGCAGGTTGCAACCCTTTCTAAGAAATAAAGCATTTCTTTCCAAATGTATAGATCTTATCACTTTTGGTTAACACTGACATTCATAATATTATTGTGATTTTTTTTTTAATATATAAAATTTGATTTAAGGTCCACTTTTTTATTTTATTTTTTATTTTTATTTATTTTTTATTTATTTATTTTTATTTTGAATATTGGTGATTTGTGTATTATTATGCTGATTGCTTATTTTCACAGTTTCATTTTCAAATAACCTTTGGCTTTGTTTATTATTTCTACCACAGATTTGTTATAAATCTTATTTTCCCTTCCTTCTATACTTTATTGTGTTTAATTTCCTAGGCTTATTCTAACTTCTTTCTAAACACAATTTTCCCTGTATCCCACAATTTTTTTGTTCCCTTTCTTTCTTAGACATGATTTATTTGGAAATGTATTGTTTAATTTCCAAATAGTTTAATGTGTTATAATTATCTTCATATTAATTATTTTCTGTTCTGGAAGGTGAGTTAGTAGCTGATCTGAATTCTTCTCTGTAACCTCAGAAAGACCTGTACATGAATGATACATATAGAATTATTTTATAATAAGTCAACAAATGTATAAGAATATACTAGGTTCACAATGAGTGCTATGTTTTGATGAGTACCTGTACTTTACTGTTGAGATTGCTTATTGAGTAATCTGTCATGGATGATATTGAACTACTCTGGACAATGGAAGCAAAGCACACGTTCAGAAGGGTATTATGTAATCAACATGTCATAAAAGCTGAAGGAGCCCCAGAGAGGCTAGCTTCTCTAAACTAAACTGGTCATTAGCATGCACATCCCAAGAGCATATTGGAGACATGAGATGGTATGCCTGATATTACTGCTGTGCTCCTGGTATTCATGCTGTACTGCATATTTTTATCTTTTCTTGAACCTAAATAAAGTTGGTATGGATGAAGCCTCTTGTGTCTTGCAATGTTGATTTACATTTAAATTCAAGATGACTACACCTAGTCAAATTGAATGAACACTACTTTAAAACTTCTTGAGACTTGTTTTACAGACCTGCATATTGTTAATTTTGGTTAAATGCCCCATGTGCATTAAAAAAAAAAAACAGTTTGTTGTGAAGTTTAAGGTTGAAAAACAATGTGTGTTGTGAAGTTTGAAGTTATGGTTCTATAAGCATCAATTAAGTCTACTTAGTTTACTATGGATATCCTTGCAGAATTGTTTGCCTGCTTGTTGTGCTATTAGTATCAAAAGACAGCATTTTAAAATCTCCCCTTCTAATTGCAAATATATCTATTTCTTCTTTTATTTCTGTTAGTTTTTTTTTTATTTTTTAGATGACTAAAAATTTTAAAGTGCTAAATTATTTCATAAGACTGACTGTTTTATTTTAGGAAACAGATTTTTCATAATATACACTTCCTTAGAGCTACCTCGTTGAATATTAGCACAGCCATATAAGCGTTTTTCTGAATTGTGCTGCCAAGCGTATCTTGTCCTCCTTTCACTTTCAAACCTGTGTTGTTATAGGAATAGTTGTTGAGTTTGTTATTTTAATCAGGTCAGGTAATTATTGTCTTTACCTTGGCTTTATTGTTTTCTACTGAAAAACAAGCCATTAATTTAATTATTGCTCCTTTGGACATATTGTATCTTACTTTTATAATTTTTTCTTTATCTTTGGCTTTCAGTAATTTTGTATGATCTATCTCAGTGTGGTTTTATTGTAAATATTCTGCTATGTGCAATTAGATATTTGAGAATCTGTGGTTTGATGCTTTTAGTCAATTTTGCAACTCTCTCTCCAAATAATGTTCAAATATTGTTGTTACCTCATTCTATTTCTTTTCTCTTGGCACTTTAAACTCATGGATGCTTGATTTTTTAACTTGTTTCATATGAATCTCTAAGCTTTTTTTCTGTATTTATAAGTTTTTCCCTCTGTCAGTTATGATATATTTTTACCTAGTTAGCATCCAGTTAATTAATCCTATCTATCATTGTTTCTAATTTGCTGTTTAGCTCATTTAAATTAAAAATTTTAGTAGTAACTATCACTTCTAATATTTTAATTTCATAATTTTTTATAGATTACAGTACTCTGATAAATCTATTCACATTGTGTTTTATTTTCTTGAACATTTTCCTCATAGTTATTTTAAAGTTAATAAGTGACAAAGTTAAATGATGGATAATAACCTATATACTTCTGTTGTCTGTATTTTGGCATACTTTTAATCTTCTGAACCTCTCCCTAGGCATGTTGTAATTTTTTTTGTGTGTAAATTCTGGGCTTAGAGTATGAAACATTGTAGAGGCTGTAAATATTATATATTTTTCTCCCTGCAGAGAAAAAATACATAATGTTCTTTTAGAAGGGCACCTTGACTAGGTCTGTAATTGAAATAATTCACATCTGAGTGAGGTCTGGCCTAGTCTGGTTTGCATTTATTCTGAGAAGTAACTTTTCAGAAAACTAAACTAAAACCCAGAGATATTTGCCAGGGCCCCCACTCCTTGGTAGGCCCTACATTTTTAATGTTTTTTTTCCTGAGACCATCAGAAATTTTTTGCTAGATTTTTAACCCATTATCTGCTGTTCCCTTGGTTTTAAGAAGAAAGGCATTAGAGAACATCAGGCTCATTTCAATGAATTTATCTCACCTATGGTGTCTTGTTCTCTCAAGTCATGGCTCCTTGAACATGCTCTGATGCCTTCAAGGATCTATATTTAAACACATTGTATCCTGAATTCTATTTTTGTGTGTGTGTGAGACTGCAGATTTAATAAAATCATACAGCATGGTCAGACGCAGAAGTCTCAAAATTGTTTCTAATTGTGCAGTTCATGTTAACAGCTTTCAGTACTTTTACTTTTTAACATCACTGTGCTAAACTTACATGGGGAAAAGAAAATAATAAAATAAAACAGATAAGAGATCTAAAACTTGAAAAATATTTAGTACATAGCAAATATTTCAAACACATCAAAGCACTTTCTATTAGTTCATTTTCATGCTGCTAATAAAGACACACCTGAGAATGGGTAATTCATAAATGACAGAAGTTTAACTGATTCAAAGTTAGACATGGCTGAGGAGGCCTCACAATCATGATGGAAGGCAAAGGAGAAGCAAAGGCACTTCTTACATGGTGGCAGGCAAGAGAGTTTGTGCAAGGGAACTCCCATTTATAAAACCATCAGATTTCATGAGACTTATTCACTACCACAAGAACAGTATGGGGGAAATCACTTGCATGATTCAGTTATCTCCAGTTGGCCCTGTCCTTGGCACATAGAGATTATTATAATTCAAGGTGAGGATTGGGTGAAGACACAGCCAAACCATGTCATACTTAAACCCCAGAACTCCATGTAGTACAAGAAAAAGTGGGAGGTGTGGACTCTAGGAATTTTAGGTTTCTCTTCTGAAGGGCTACTATGTGGAGCATAATAAGTGATTCTTTCAGAAAAGATAAAAGACAATATTCAAACAAAAATATTATTGAATTATAGAGGATAAAACAGACCACTAAAGATCATTTATCTCTCATGTTGCAGAAGTTACCTCACACACAAGGCAGAGTGCCTAGTTACTTCATGGAAGAGCTACAGGTAGAAGCCATGCTTATAGACTTTTTCTTTAATTTTCTTTTAATGGTTTAAACTAGTCATAAACTGAGTGAGGGATGAAGATACTTGCACATTGAAATAAACATTTTTTCCCCACTTCAATGATAAATTTTAAAAGATTAAAAAAAAAAAAAGGCAGGGGAGAAAAAAAAGTTGGCATTAGGGTCCTGACAATTTTCAATTTTTACCTGTCAATGAGGTTGATTTGGCCTTGTTCGTGTGGTGCACAGGTTTGCTACACCCATCCTAAGTCTTAGTGCTCCAAGTGAAGCCTTCCATTACACACTAAAAAAATTGATAAGAGTGTGAAATAAATTGACCAAAACTGTGGCTGCGTAGCAGTGTTATAAAGGAAGCAAGCCCGTCTGAGCAGCAAAACCAGAAATTGGCCCAGGGCAGAAAGCAGGGAAGAGCACCCAGTCAGGTGCTAATCAGACCACCTTCCCTGGCAGGCTCATCTGTTAAAGGCTACTGTTACATGCAAACATGTGTTCATCTGATCACTGAGACGGTGCTGAGGCTTGGCTTACTGCCTCTTGCAGATCTCAGAAGAGTTAGCCTCACTGAAATCTCTAGGTGAGTTTTCAACAGCACATTTTATGTTCTTTGCTAGTTCTGACATTTCCAAATATTTCTCACCAACTTGTGGCTGAATGCAAGCCATCATGACATGCCCCAGAGGTGCCTAGCTAAGGCATGAATCACATAATGTCTATATTCACATTCTACAAAGTCCTCAGGGGTTGTTGTAGATGTGCATGTGAATTAATATCCTTATAAAACCTAGCTCAGTATATTATTATTCAAACTTGATATCCAGTCTGTTAATGATTATTGGTCTGCAAGGCAATAAAGAATGTGCTCATTTATAGATGGAGGCCTTAACACTGCAATTGTGTGTCTTAAATTGTTACCTTTTAACTTAGGATCCAGTTCTTATGGAAATTGAGGGAGCTCTATTGTGCTTTAATCATTAATTGAGCAAACAAATATTTATTGACTACACACAATATGAGGGTCACTATATCATGTTCTGGGATATGACTTTCAATGAGCTCTATTGTGTTTCAATAATTAATTCAGAAAATATTTATTGGCTACATACAATATGAGGGTCACTATACCAGGTTCTGGTATATGACTGTCAACAAGGCAGATGTGGTGTCATCTACAAGTAGGTCAGAGTTTAATGAAGTAGTGGAAATACACTAGATTGGCTGTTATAAGACTCGGATTGTACTTTTAGATTCTTCACAAACAGCATGGCACAGATCACTACTTCTCCATTCATTAAGAGGAAGTAACTTACCTAAAGATAAAGAGATGAGCCTCATTTCTTCCCAGAAAAAAAAATAAGAATTGGGCCGTTGTATAAATTTCCATTTTTCTTCTCACTACCTGCATAACCTTAAACATATTACCTTACCCTAATTTTTTTCATCAGGAAAATGTGAATGATGATAATAGTCCTTATTTGGTTGGATTACTGAGGATATTAGATGCTCTCGATATATCACCTAGACTATTGTGCTTGGCATACAGTGTTTGGTAAGTGTTTGCTTTTATTATTCTGAAACTAAAGTAGTTGTTACATCTCTAGCAATTTAATTCAGCACACATTAATTGAAGCCCCACAATGCTTGTGGCATGTATGAAATAAGACTCACTTCCTTTTCTCATTAGGATATTCACTATCTGGGGTGAAGGTCAGTACTTCTAGCCAAATAATTAAATCACCATTATATTGTGCTTTCAGAAATAGAGTTATATACAATGTTGTTTTTGTGCAAAGATGTGTGAAAAATCAAGTTTACCTAGACAAGCAATTATACAAACATTGTGAAAGATGCGATCACTAAAACTCTAACAGATGAATAATTCATCAGAGAAGAATCTAAGATACATTCCAAGCCATCTCCATTACACTTTCTCTCTCACACTCTCCCACACATACATACATGTGCACACGCATAGAGTAACACTATGAACATTAGATAACATTCAGAATTTATGTCTTAACTCTACCCTCTTTCCATTAATTTCTCCTTGCCAGGGAATATAGATTACAGGGTTATAATCAGACTTAGGTTTGATTTCCAGATCCTTCTATGTAAGTCTAATATCCTTCAATATTGGATATTAATATGCATAAGAATGAAACTAGACATCTATTTCTCTACATGTACAAATATCACCTCAAAATGAATTAAAGACTTACATATAAAACCTCAAACTATAGAACTAATAAAAGACAACATAGGAAAAACACTTCAGAATTTTGTTCTAGGCAAAAATTTTATGGATAAGACTTCAAAAGCTTAGGCAACAAAAGCAAAGATAGTAAATGCAGTCTTATCAAACTATAAAACTCCTGCACAACAAAGGAAACAAGAGAGTGGAGAGACTCCTATAGAATGGGAGAAAATGTTTGCAAACTATCCATCTGACAATAGATTAATATCCAGAATATATTAAAAAAAAAAAAACTCAAATAAGTCAACAGCAAAAAGAAACCCCACAAATAATTCCATTAAAAATGGGCAAAGTATCAGAACAGACATTTCTCAAAAGAAGACATACAAACGGCCAAAATTATATGGAAAAATGCTTAACATCACTAATCATCAGGGAAATGCAAATCAAAACCACAACGCTTTGTTGGAACGACTCTTATCAAAAAAGTGAAAAATAACAAATGTTGGCAAGGATGTGGAGAAAAGGGAACTCTCATACACTGTTGGTGGGAATATCAATTAGTACAGATATTATGGGAAACAGCATGAGATTTTTCAAAAGACTACAACTTGAAATACTGTATGATCCAGTAATCCTACGACTGGGAATTTATCTAAAGGAAAGAAAATCAGTATAGCAAAGAGATATCTGTGCTCACATGTTTATTGCAGCACTCTTTACAATAGTCATGATATGGAGTCAACTTAAGTCTTTATCAACAGATGATTGGATGAAGAAAATGTTCATATATGCACAGTGGAGTACTATTCAGTCTTGAGAGAATGAAATCCTGTCATTCATGTCAACGCGGATGAACCTGGAGTACATTATGTTAAGTGAAATGAGTTGGACACAGAAATATAAATATCACGTGTTCTCACTCATATATGAGAGAAAACAAGTTTAGCTCCTAAAAATAAAGAGTAGAATTGTGACTATTTAAGGCTGAGAAGGATAGGGAGGAGGGAAGGATAAGGAGAGGTTGTTTAATGGATAAAAATTATAGCTAGAAGGAGAAGTCTAAGGTTTTATAGCATTATAAGGTAATTATAGTTAATAAAATTTATTGTATATTGTCACATAGCTAGAAGAAAGGATTTAGAATGTTCTCTACACAAGGAAATAATTAATCTTTCAGGAGATGGATATGCTAATTATCTGGATTTGATCATGACATTATATACATGTATCAAACTATCAACCTGTAACTCATATGTGCAATTCTTTTGTATCATTTAAAAAGTTTTTAAAACTACAGAGTAGTTAAAATAAATTATCCTCTAAAATGTAATAGATGTATGTGTCTGTGTGTATAAGGAAATAGTCATGAAGCATTAGTTATGTATCAGATTATATTCTTGATCCTGTAGATTCTGCATACTTGGGTGTTAGTATATGTTCTAGCGTCTTCACATTGCCTGTGTCGGTGCATGCTGAGTTCATCGTAAATTTTTATTAAGTTCTTGCCAGTTTTTACATTTCTGTCTTCTGTGTTTCTCTTCAGGTACATGGAACAGAGGCTATTAGGAAATTTGCCTTGCAACTAAAATTTAATCAAAGAAACAACTTGTCATCTACCTGTTTACCCCTAACCGATGCTTATACACATATGCATGGGCTTGGAGAAAATGATATTCATTTAAAAACAATATAATAACGACATGTACAGAACCATATAGCTCCAAAACCTTTCAAGTGCTATATCCATTTGTAAGGACATATTTATCAGTCTAGTACTACTTTGTAACAGTACAAAAGTATGTTCACATTATTTTTCTAAAGGAGCTTAGTTCCTAGAGGGAAAAATACACTCTTATCAAAGTTTCATAGTAATAATTAACCACTTTACATGATGTTTGTGAGACTCAAATAAAGAAAACAATGGAATATGCTACATAAGAGCAACATATTATTGTCAAACTTTTCTTTCTTTTTTTCTCTCTCTCTCTTTCAAACAACTCATAATCTGCCCTGGTTTTTTAAATTAACTAGTTTAATTGTAGACTATTCTGTCCACATAATTTATTTATTTTCATTAATCACATAATTTATAAATCATAAAATATAATGCTGGTGGTAATAATAGAAACAATGGTTTAAAAGTGTGTTAAAAGATCTAATCTTCGCATCGCACCCTTATGAAGCAGGTTGATAGACAATAGATGGCTTGCTTAATTGCGCATAGAAATGACTGCTTGGGCCAAGGATTCAAATCTGGGGCACCCAGACAGAAGTCCTGTTCTCTTAATATTCATTCTATGCTGTTTAAATAAACCCCATTTTAGTCACATTAATCATATAAATAAATATTTGATTGTAAACCTATTACCATTCAGAAGAACGAGCTTTCATATTTGACTATATGATTTATGATTACCTGGGACCAATTTATGGCTTTTCACTCAAAATAGGTGATAACGTAAGCTGTTTGTGCAAAATGAATTAGAGAATTCTTGGAGGATTAGTGTTTCTTCTAGCCCTTCTGACCACCAATCCAAGCACAGTTATAAGTAAACACGTTTTAAAAAATGATGAGGCGAGAACTCTTTTGGCATATCATTTCCCTTAATTAGTCTGCCAACAAGCATAAATGCCTGCTCTCAAAGCCTGAGTAGCAGTTAACCCACAGTAGCACCGAGTTCTAATGCAAGATTTGACCTTGCCCTTATTGCTCAACATTCTATAGGTGATGACAATGAGTTGAGTCCTTTGATGACATAGATTGTTTACCTAAAGTCCTTCCATCGAAAGCTTAACAACGTAATACAGAGTTGCATAAAGTGCTTTGCAGCCCTGTTGTCCAAAAAAATAAAATAAAATAATACACTGTCCACAATGTCCTGGAAAACTGTTAACACATTGTTAGTAGTTTCCAAGCAAGGATATCGTTAAACATATTTCATGTTAATGTAGTCTAGCTCAGTGGCAATTTTCTCCTAGTAAAGAAATATGAGGTTCTTAAAAGGTTTAAGCAAATAATACAGAGCGGGCTTGAAACACTCACAAGTCATGAATTGAACTTTCACTCCTTGTAGTTTAATAACCAAATAATACATTTTATGACTAATTACAGAGAAATTTTTTATGTGTTGACTTCCAGTGGGTCATATTTTTAATAGACATATAATATTAAGAAATTAAGTAAGAGGTATCATTATTTCATGTGCATTTAGCTGGAAGTTTTTAAACAAAATTAAGAGGTAGAATGTGATTGCTTGTTCACTCTACAGTGAGTTGTTAATCAGCAGAAGTTAATAAGATTCAATTAAGAATTAAATGCTTATGAGAAATTTAATAGTGTGTTCTTACAAAAAAATAAATAAAAGAATTTCTCTGTAACAGTAGTATAGAGATAAATAGTTATCGGGTCTCAGGCATGATGGAATAAACTAACCCAGCACCAGAGTTAAGAAGAAATTTCATTGGTGTGGCTATTTTTCTCAATTAAGGGCATCATGGCAAGTTTATTCATTTCTTCTAACACATCCATCATTAGATGCAGGAGGAAGCAGGATGCTCGACTAGATGGACCATTGACCAGTTCTGGTATATAAATTCCTGTTTAGAGGCTATAGAACTCTCCAAATTCTAAAATCCAACAGGATTTTTTTTCTTGGCTCTGCAGACTAAATCATGCCTTTGACCAAAGGAGATAGATGTATGCTGCTGAAAAGGAATGCACCCTCTGGAGCAGAGGAGAGAAATTCTATACCACCCGGAGAAATGTGTCCTCATTTTATCTGTTAGTGATTTTTAAAGCCACCGTATTATTTTTCCCCGAGAGAGTTTGTTTGTGTTGTTAGTTTTGTTCATATCACATCTTTTAGATTTGAGGGGTTGAATATATAAAAATTGAGTATTTGGCCCAACTTCTGAAGCTTTAGAGAGAATAAATCCCTTCCAATATGAGTGTTAAATGAGCCACAGCACTGATTTATTGTCTGCTAAACACTGGAGAATGTGGAGTATTTGTTAGGGAAACGAGGCAATGAGGGAAAACTGAAATGTTGACATGAAAGTTTTCATATTAAACTCTAGTATTTTCCATTAAGCAGCCATGCATTTTCTGGTGATTAAAACTGAAAATTGGAAGTAGGAACTTGCATCCCTATTCGCTACAAATAAATTAACTCTACTGTATAACTGGTATATCCTTGAGAACATTGTTAGAAGGAAAAATAGCACAATGGTAAGACAAAGTACACACACACAAATGAGTATTTAAGAAGACAGGCAGTAAATGTTTCAATGGATTGTTTTTCTATGAAATCAAGAACAAATTCTCAAGGGTCAAAGGATCTTAACATTTACCTTTCCCAGACTCCTTATCTGGAATTTGAGTTCCTCTGCAATATTCACTTATTTAACATTCACTCTGCCTTGCTCTTACTGACATTCAAGAATAGCTAATGGCCAGACACAGTGACTCATGCCTGTAATCTTAACACTTCAGGAGGCTGAGGTGGGAGGATCATTTGCAACAGGAATAGCTAACTATATTGACAACATTTTTCTGTAAGGAATTATGTACATGCACAACTATCTCATTTCTTGATGAGACATCTCTGTTGTAATGAAATTATTATTAATATTAAAGGAAAGTTAACATCCTTCTTATTTAGTGTTTACTGTGCACCAAGGATTGGTCATTTTCTGAGTATTTAATCAAATAAACAAACAAAACAACCCTTTAGAATCAGAAAGACAAACCTCTTCCTCTGCTGTGGATTTGCAGGGTCTACGTGGCACTTTTGACTAACAGAGCAAACCTTGTGTTTGTGGGCAAAAGAGAAATGTTTATAGGGTTCAGCTATATCACACACCTAGGTGATACAAACGCACAAACAAGAGTGCATTTGAAGTGAAGAGACAATAAGTAGACAACTGGCATAAATGGAAAGCTAGAGGCAGAAAAATCAGATTAAAGAAAACCATTGCAATGCTATCGGAAAGAGTTTACTCAAAACAAGTCAAGGACAGAGGAAGTATATAAAGGGGTGAAGAATGCAAGAGACTTCTCAATGATGAAATAAATAAACTGATGCAGGCTTTGCTCTATAAGAACCATGTGACATATTGAAAAGTGTATGAGCTTTGGAATGACTGAAGTAAAATTAATTCTCACGTGAATCTGAGCTCTATTATTTGCATTCTGTGTAAATAAAAAAAGAAAAAGAAAAAGAAAAAACTACTAAATTTTGTCTCAATCTCAGATTCTTTCTTATATAAGGTTGTAAATAATATGGGATCTCCCAATATTGAGATGCCTAGCACAGAACTTAATACAGAATGGCTACTAAATGAGTGACACACATCATTGTTAACTATTCTAGTAGAAAACTTTGGTTTTCTCTCTTAGACTTTATTTGTGGTAAAGAACACCTATATCTTGTTTACTCCTTATCCTTCTCTATTACCCTGCTAAAAATCCACCTTTTCTATCTTCTCCTGCCATCTTGCACATACATACAGTACCCATTAATCATTAAGGATTAGAATTATGAGTCAGGATCAATATAAATCAAATATGAATTACTACAGAAGTGCTTATTAGTCCAGTCTTATTCTATTACACATACAGCTAATAGAGATAATGCACATGCAATAATTTTTGACTTAATATGAAAGCTAATTATTGAAATTATGTTTCCAAGATAATTTTTTACAACTATCACAGACTTAGGTTGCAACCAAAAGGCACATTATATCATTACTCCAGGTTCCATACTTCATGAAACAGCATTAGTTCTTTGCAGAGAGTAAGTACTTTCTGCAGGAAAAAAATGGTTGAAATTTATATTTTTAAGATTTCTCATGGTCTATATTCTTTCCCTGGTGGGTGACTCTGAATGACCATATCTTTATGGTAGAAGCTGGGTAGAAGGATGACAAATACCTTAACTGCACATCTTATGTTCAGGGAATTCCGTGAGGATTCCATCAAAATAGTTCCACCTCAAAAATGGCTAAGGGCAAATCCTGTGATAGAATTAGTGTTCTCTTTCAGCTTTTTGCCACGATTTACATTCACTCATTCAAGAAATTTTCTGAGCTTCAAAAACATATTTGCATCAAATTGGAATAGTTATTATAATATAAAATTAACCACTTTCAAGACCTGGTGCTCATCTGTCACAATCCAGGCAAATTTAACCCTTTTCTTATGTGTTTCTTGATTCAGTAGAAATAAATTCTTCCCTTCTTTGTCCTCCTTTGGAAGTAATTGATGTCTGTCTTATTTTGCCTATTATATTTTGCCTTTCACTGCAATTGGGGATATTCATCTCTCAATACCAGATTATGCACTCTTAAGGATTTTGCGCCACTCAGTTTCCCATATAGATTGGCATTATATCTTGTAAGCGTAGGGGCTCAATAAATGTGTGGTGAATTGAATTGATCTGAGACAAATCACATTCCGTAGCAATGTGCATCGATCTTCAGTAGAGAAATTATACAAAAGAAAGATAATTTAAGCAAATCATTCTTTCAAAAGCCTTAACCTTGACCATAGCTAGCCCCTTTTTGATGGTTAATTTTATGTGCCATCTTGCCTGGGCACAGGCGCCTAGATATTTCATTAAACATTATTCTGGTTGCATCTGTGAGAATATTTCTGGATGAGATTAACCTTTGAATACAGATTGAGTAAAGCAGTTTGCCCTTCCCAATGTGGGTGGACCTTATCCAACCCCTTGAAGGCCTGACTAGAACAAAAGGTGGAGTAAGGGAGAATCCACTCTCTGACTGACTGTGTTTGAGCCTGGACATAAGTGTTCTTCTGCCTTGGAGCTCAGACTGGAATTTACTTAGATCATTAGCTCTTCTGGTTCTTAAGCCTTCGAACTCAGACCAGAAATATACCATTGGCTCTCCTGGGTCTCAAGTTGCCAATTGCAGATTGCAGATTTTGGGACTTCTCAGCCTTTGTAACAATGTAAACCAATACCATAAGCATATAAGCCATATATATGCATATATGCTCCTAATTTGTTGTTTCCTTGGAGAACTAAGACTAATACACCCTCATAATAAGCTTATCAATCCAAGAAACAGAGAAAATTGTGCTTAAAATGCACATGCTACATTGACCTATGTACTCTTGTTTCCATTGTCACTCTAAAGTGTTGAAAATGAGAGCAAAGAGTCAATTATGATGCTTAAATCATACATTATCTATACCTGGACATTCAACTGACATAAATAACACATTTTTTGCATGACCTTCAGTGATGCCCCTTGTCTTGTCACATTAAGAATAAATAAGCACCCAACACTTTGGGTGCCCCACTTCCCCCTTACCGTCTGCCAGCTACAGCTCACATAACCCCAAGGGACAGTGATCACCCTAAAAGAAATTCATTGCAACTTATAAGTTGGGGTCTGAAATATTTTACCTGGAAAAATCTATCATATAATACCTTCAGACTGCTTGCTTATTTCTCTTTAAAAAGTACAAATAACTTCAAACGTAATCACTAATAACGAGATAGATAAGTGGCAACAGAAAAAGAAAATACCCTCCCCTCAACCTCACGCCTACGGAATTAACCAGACAAATCAGGAAATTATTTAATTAGCTAAGGTTAAAGAATACAAGTGGCATTTTGGTCTCATTGTACAAACGATGCCACAATAAAACCCAGGTAAATCAATAACTAATCACACACATCAATTGTGTACCAGAGAACGTATACTGCAAATCACTTAATAAGACAGTTTTAATTATCAGGAACAGTGACCTTCATTTTATCTTACATTTTATTTAAATTCATTATATTTTGAAAAATTTTGCATCCTGTATGAGAAACCAGCTTCAAAAATACAATTAAACTTTTCAAATGCCTCAGGGAGTATGTCCTTTTCCTATCCTCCCACCATAAAATTAGAAAAGGAAGCTGATGGCTGTTTAGCTGAGAGGATCCCTGTGGGTGACTGGAAAGTTGCTGGGGAGGAACAGAGGAGACATTACCTCTATTAGGAAGGTCACCGTTATTGTGAAGGAAATGGGTTTTTGCCTCAGTGCCTATAATACTAATGTGTAGATCCAGGAGCTATACATGGACTTAGCATTTCAGGAAAGTACAAGCCATGCCAGTGTGATACATTGACATAGAATGCCAGGAGACACCTATTCAGATTTATCAATATTTACTCTAATACTCTCTAGAGTCAAGCTACTTAAACATTAAAGTCATATATATCCATATAACTAAAGAAAAAGACTTTCTGTAAAGCACTAAAGGACCATATCTAGTTCTTTATTTTCTCTTGCCAAAATCATAAAGTTTGTGTAAAGATCAATTGAACGAATACAGGGCAAACTGTCATAAAAAGATTGGAATTATTATAATCATAAATTATTTCTCTGATGACGGTTGCTGTGGTACACTTTGTTCTATACAGCACTATAATGAAGCAGGATTCTGTGACTGTCAAGTTTTTTGATCAATAAAGATAACGAACTAAAGTAATTCACATTATCATTACATGGAGCTTGTCCAAGACCCAAACATTGCTTATTTCACTGTGAATGCAGACTTGGGTATTTTGCGTGTTAGAATAGCCAGTTAATTTCACAAACACTATATTCATTTTTAAAAGAAAGGAGGAGGGCTTTTGCCTTGGGATCAATGATAGTAATCTCTAGATTCAGATTCTAACTCTACGAGTTAGTTTTCACTCTTTGACCCACGTTCAACAACAAAAATATACTCAAGACACCTGTTGTAAAGATGCAAATCTACCTTGATTAATAAAATTGTCACAAATATTAAGCTACATGTATAACCTGCTTTTTATAATTCATTGCTCTTTATTTTGCTTCCTTTGGCTAAACAAATACCAGTACCCTACAGATGTGTAGCTTTGATTGACAAATTCAATGAGTGACAGGTACTGATGTATATGTTAGCTTACAGTATGTACTGGAAAAATATAAATGACGAGAGTTAGAAAAAATACTTCTAAGTTTCATATAAAAAGGGCTTTCTTTCAAAGTTGGTTATTCCATTCTTCTTTTCTTTGGAGTAATTTCCAGTCATTGTTGGGTGGGGTGATTGAGAAGAATTGATTATTTAAATAGGACTGCATCTTTGGAGGTTGCACTTAGGGCAAAATGAATATTGGATATCCTGGTAATGGAAGCCCTCCCTAAGGGTATTTGCGTTTTCTTTCAGAGTAGGTTAAGTGCCATGATTAATACTCTGAGTAAGTATCATCTGCTATGTTATCAAAAGACATGAACAACTTGACATAGAAAGATGATAATTCACATTTGCCACAAACTAAATGTAGTTTTAGCCCTTTTCCAAGGCTAGGGTACATCAAATGCTGCTTGAAGTTGGACTCAATAGACAAATTGTCCCTTTCTTCTTTTCCTTCCTGCTCGGATTGTTATCTGGGAGAGAATCATTTGCAGGAAGAGAATAACTTATCAGAAAGGAGAAACTGCACAGAAGATCCAAAGGCTCAACTGTTCCCATATGTACTGGGCTTCAGACTCATTCTGGTTCTCAGGAAATGGGCAGATCTCTGTTTCACCGCAATTTTCAGAGGCATTTGGGGGCTGTCTGGCTGCTATGAGCCAGTAGCTGCTGTGTACCTGCAGGAGGAGGTCATCTTGCAGAGGAGTAGAGATGTTAGCTTTGCAGGGAAATGAAGAAAGATAAAGAAGGAGCTAGTCTGCCTTATGTATGTCATTTATCCCTTCCTTAGATTGGCAAACAATTTTCTTTCAAGTAAAGGGAAATAATACATTTCCACATTGTCAAACATATTTATCAACATATTTATATGCAATCTGAGTCGTTCATAATGATTTTCCTTTCTCCAGGCATTGGCAAACATAGATAATCAATGTTACCCAGTGACTGTAAATAGTTTTCTCAAACGGCTGTCTTCTCTTTTCGACAGAGGGATTGTCAAACTACCAAACAGTAATGCTCAGCGTAGCAAAAATATCACTTAATTGACTAATTGCAAATTAACACTTTCTAGGCATCAGTAATGTTAGAAAGCTTTAATGGCTGTAGTAGTTTATTTTCCTTAAAGACAGCCCAGGATTCATTAAAGAAGTCACTTGCTTATATAATACTACTTAGCAGATATTTTCTCTTTCTTCATGCAAACTTGGGATTCTTAGTACCAAGCAGATGTCTTGGGGACAAAAGTAGTAATTTGAAATATTATTACATTTCTTCAAAACAAAACAGAAGGAAATTTGAGGAATAAAAATATGCATATCTATAGTAAAATAATTAACAAATGAGTAGAAGGGTGATGACTTACAAAAGTGTAAAATAAGTATTAAGATTCCAGTAATTCATAAATAATGAAGATAATATAGGGAGTCTGGCTAGAGTACAGACCATTTAAAAGTTCCTGGTTTGTTGCAAGATTAAATAACTTCTCAGAAATCAGTATGCAATTCTGATGTTTTTCCCCCCATACCACGATACACCCACCACTTCATTATTTATAGAGACCTAGGTCGTATGATTGAATATGACTCTGTTCCCAGATCTAAAGCTTCTGGGGATGGCTGATCAATTCCAATATTTCTAATACTCTAAACCGCATATTCTAACCTAGCATTAGTTTGATCCCAGACTCGTTCCTAGGGTTCTTTTGAAAGAAGAGTAGAGCAGCTGGTGGAGAAAGCTTGATTCACATCCAGTGAGAACATTTTTACTTGTATTATTAAAATCTATAAATAATCACACACATCAATTGTATAGAAGAGAACATATACTGCAAATCACTTATTAAGACAGTTTTAATCATCAGGAATAGTGACCTTCATTTTATCTTACATTTTATTTAAATTCATTATATTTTGAAAAATTTTGCATCCTGTTTACTTCTGAAATTTAAGGTGACGTCAAACTGAGGTGAGATGATAAATCCTGAGGGAAAAGCATACATTGTCAGAGATTTTACTCTTACGATGCAAAGCTCCTTAGCGCTTAAGAGCATTAGTGTTGTCATAAGAAAACCTTGGTCACGCCTTTGACATTTACCAGCTGTATGACCTCAAACAGTTTATTTAATTTTTGTCTCAGTTTCTTCTTCTGTACATGGGAATAATGATTCACAGGATATTTTGTGATGATTACTTAAAGTGATGATCACAATGCTGCCATATTTTGCATGTTCAAAAATAGTAATTATAATATTTTTAAAATAATAATAATGATAATTATTTTTAAGGACTTTAAAGAATTACATGGGAATGTTTCTCCCTGTACGACGAGCTCAGGGTGATTCTTGGGGCAGTAATTAGAAGGTCATTTTCACTGGAAACTACATGATCTTCTGCTTCTGACAACTTTTTTTTCATCACTACTTTGCTTTACATTTCTAACTCTGCCTTCAGTAGGTACTTGCCTGCTGAAAACGTTATTTATTAAATAACAGATGAACTTGAAGAATGATGACCAACTTTATTTAATGATTTACTCAGTTTTCTCCTCAATTTTGCTTCCACCTAAACTCATGGCCCTCATTTCCCCATGATATGCTTAATTGTAAAAGTTTCTCCAACCCCTGTCAGACTGCACAATCACAATCCAATAAATGGAAAATAAAAATAATAAGTCAACAAGTGACCTTTACTGTATGTCCCAGACACTGCTCTAAGGACTGAGGAAGCCTCAGTGACAAGACAAGATGAGCATTCCCTCTCCGACATTCCTCATGAAGAACGATTGCGATTTTCAAAGGGAACTTCTTTATCGTTGTCAACTGTAGCCAAGTATGGTTTGAATGAAGATTTCAGATTCATTTTTCATTATTTCCTGTCAGTGCCACATGTATTTACCTTCAGAATCTTTTTAGTGATAACCTTTTCCAGAAGATCCTTGTTCATATTTCTCCAAAGATGGAGTTTACACATAACAGTGCATGCTTAGACCCACCCAAGAACCAACAAAGCAAAACAAGAAAAAAAAAAAAAAAAGCTATGCAGAATCACAACCATTAAATTTTCACCTACTCTCCGACTTAACAGAAAAGGTATATTTTCTACTATATGGATAATGGAATTCTGCACAGAACCGCAAATTTTACTGCTGAGGAGTAAAGGTAAAGGGGCGAAGGGAAAGATTCAGGGAGGTCTAAACCCCTTCCTTAGGAAACTTAAAGGAAGTGCTTGAGAACCAATGATTTAATAAAATCAAGCATATCAGCACATTCAAAAGAATAAAAGTTAAATGAAATGAGAAAGAGAAGAGGGTCTGGGTCAAATACTGCATTCATTTATATGGCAACTGAGAAATGTATCTCCATTGAGAAATTTAATATCCTTAAAATCAGGCCCTCTCACTATTCTAATTTTTCTAATATTAATTGAGTTTGGTCAAAAATTTAGGTCAAAAAAAAACTTGTCAAAATAATTTACAATCAGACAATGAGGATTTTTTAGTTAGCCTCAAGGCAAAGAATGCTGTATTTGACTGCACAAGCTGCGTGGGAAGGTAGTCATGGATTGACTCACAGCTGAACCTTGGGCATTCAGTGGGCATTGTGACACCACTGGATACTAAAATGATTAGATAAACGAGGTGGAAAATACAGCAATGGCCCATAAAGAAAAGGGACACAGAAAACACTTTATTTTTGAAAATCTGTTAGCATCTTATTTGCAGCAAAAATTCTCACCCACTGATTATTTTAGTATAATTAGGATTCTAAGGTTTAACTTATCAAGATCAATAAATACAGGTTGAAAAAATAATTATGTTCTCCCAGTTTCGCCTAGTATCTTCAGTCAAGCAGGTAATAGGGAAAAAAGAAGAAATACAAAGTATTTTCTTACATTCTTCTTATCTGACTTGTTTTAAAATTAAGGTGAAATAGAACTCTAGTCACAGGATCTTTAGAACTAACTGAGCTTACGTGCCCAGCTATGTCATATTATTTTGAAGGGAAAGGTAATTATTATTGTGACAGGCCCATTTCCTATTATCACTAATAATCTAAAATTATATATTGTTGTCATGTAATTATTATCTACCAAAAAACAGCCAGTGGTGTGTTAAACTGATACTGAGAACTCCTTGTTATGCTCCAACTCCAAGGGCAAATTGTCTTGAATTACATTCACACTGTTTATTTTATTCATTATTCAATTTTTTGTTGAATGTCTCAAAATGAAAGATCTCACAGAATTTCTAAAAAAGGCACTGCGTTGCAACAAGTTATGCAATAGGTATCTGAGCCAATCATGTCTGTGTTATGATGCACACTGACTCTACCTGGGTATATTTTACACTCTCTAAGCCTAGATTACTCATTAGTAAAACGATGATAAACATAGTACCAACGTCACACAATTGTTGCAACGTCACACAATTGTTGCAAAAATTATGGAATAAAAAGTACTTAGCAAAAAGCTCAGCCAGTGTTAAGTTTCATGAATCAATTTGATCCCAACAAAAACCCAACACACTATGAGTATGCGCATTTGTGTATGAATGTGTGTGTGTGTGTGTAAACTAACAAGGTGAAGTAAGGAAATTTAAAGGACCTAGATTAACCAAGATTATTTTGAAAAAGAGCAATGTTGAAAGATCTATAATGCCACAAAGTAATTTAGTATAACACTATAATAGTAAATAAATTATGGTATTGGCTCAATATACAGAAATAAACAAAAGAAGATAATAGAGACTAGAAATAGACCCCCACACATATTGTCACCTGATTAATAACAAAGATGTCACTACAATTCAGTTGTGGAAAGGATGGCCTTTTATACAAATGATGCTAGGATAATTTGAAAAACTGAATCTTGAGGCCCTAACTCTCATCATACACAAAAATATTCAAGATTAATCATAGATTTAAATGTAACAATTAAAATAATAACGTTTCTAAGAGAAGACACAGCACAATATCTTCATGACATTGGAATAAACAACTTGCAAGTAACCCTGAAAGAAAAAAAGTAATAAATTGGATTTTATTAAAATTAAGAATTTCTTCTCATCAAAAGATCATTAGGAAAGCAAGAAGGTAATTCAAAGACTGAGAAAAATACACTTTCAATGTATATATAAAATAAATGATTTATATACAGAATATATAAAAAATTCCACCATAAAAAAAGTAAAAAAAAAAATTGAATCAAAATTAGGCAAAAACATGAATGGCACTTCAAAATACAGGACATCCAAATGGCTTTTGAGCACAACATATTTATTCATCAGAAGAGAACAAATTAAAACCTCAGCCTGTACCATTCCTACCACCAAAATGGCTAGTATCAACAAGTCTAATGGTGCCAAGTAGTAAGGACATGAAGCTACTGGAGTTCTATTGCATTGTTGGTTGAAGTGTGAATTGATATGGGCAGACTGAAAAATATTTGGAATTATCTACTAAAGCTAACTAAAAGTATGCCTACCGTATGATTCATCAATACCGTTCTTAGGTATATAGCCAAGAAAAGAATGTGTTAATATCTATAAGCAAATAAAAATATCCAAAACAGTTTTTCTTTTTTTTCAAATAATAGTAACTTTGTACAAGAATGTCCGTTTTTGTGCCACTGCACTCCAGCCTGGGTGACAGAGCCAGACTCCATCTCAAAAACAAACAAACAAACAAACAAACAAAAAGCTCCTTTATTAAAATAAATCCCCAAACTGAAAACAACCAAATATCCATTGACAATAGCATCTATGTAATTCATTGTTCATAAAGTGTAATATGAAACAGCAATAAAAATTATAAACTACCGATATACACAGAATAGATTCTATGTTGAGTAAAAGAAGCTGGGCAAAAAAGTACATATTGTCTGATTCCATTTATATGAGGTTCAAGAAGAGGTGAAACTAACAGAGGCTATAAGGAGGATGAGTTCTTGAGATGAAAGTGACATACGTGGCCGGGCGCGGTGGCTCAAGCCTGTAATCCCAGCACTTTAGGAGGCCGAGACGGGCGGATCACGAGGTCAGGAGATCGAGACCATCCTGGCTAACATGGTGAAACCCCGTCTCTATTAAGAAATACAAAAAACTAGCCGGGCGAGGTGGCGGGCGCCTGTAGTCCCAGCTACTCGGGAGGCTGAGGCCGGAGAATGGCGTAAACCCGGGAGGCGGAGCTTGCAGTGAGCTGAGATCCGGCCACTGCACTCCAGCCTGGATGACAGAGCGAGACTCCGTCTCAAAAAAAAAAAAAAAAAAAAAAAGAAAGTGACATACGTGCCATGCTGGAAATTTTCAATACTTTTATCTCAGTAGTGGTTGTCAGCGACATATATTTGTACAATGTGTGTGTACTTAACATTATATATTTTATTATTTAACTAGCCCTACCTCAATAAAAAGTTTTTAAAACAAGTTATTATATAGCCACAATCACTAATCTGATTCTTTGTTTGAATGAACAGAATGGGTCATTCCTGGTGGGTTCACCAATTCTCTCCCTCGGGGCACTCTGCCAAAAGGTGACTGTGAATTTGATTAACACAGTTTATAAATCACAAACCATAAATTGGGAAAATTTGGGTACTTTTCCCACATTCATTTCTATTGACAAACACCTGGCATTTGCTCTTTGTACCAAACATGGCAACACTAAAATGGTAGAGGAAGAATGAGGGCTCAGGAAGAGAGAAGGAGGAGACAGGCGCAGTGGCTCACACCTGTAGTCCTACCACTTTGTGAGGCTGAGTCAGGCGGATCGCATGAACCCAGGAGTTTGAGACCAGCTTGGGCAACATGGTGAAACCTTGTCTCTACAAAAATAAGAAAACTTAGCCAGGCGTGATGGTGCACACCTATATTCCCAGCTACTCTGGAGGCTGAGACGAGAGACTCACTGGAGCCCTGGAGACCAAGGCTATGATGAACCCTGATTGTGCCACTGCACTCCAGTTTGGGAAAAGAGTGAGTCTCTTTCTCAAAAAAAAAAAAAAAGAGAGAGAGGAAAAAAATATAAGAGGAAAAGAGGTATTTTTAAATCTATCGAGAATATTTTAAAGCTTGGTAAGAAAATAATATTATATATTACATACATGTATACATATATATACAGAAAAATTGATTTTAACATTTTTAGAAGGTACCAGACAACAAATCAAGCAAAAATTTGTTAATTTAAATTTAAATTAAATTTAAAGCTTGAAAAGGAAGGAGACATTAAAGTGATATTATTTGAAGAACGTGTTTGTTAACTTAAAAAAACCAATGAAAACCTACAGTGAAAATAATATATATGATAATATAGTTTAATGGATGATTTGATACAAAGTTAATTTGTAGAAAAAATAGACATGCTACGTAAACAACAATCACTGAGAAATGTTAAATAGAATTGGAAATAATAAAATATTTGGTAACAAACTTAAGAAGAAATATGCAAGATTAATATTAAAAATGCATATACTGCTCTTAGAAGACACAAACAAAAACTTAAAAGCTAAGATAAACGATAGTGTGTATAAGATAGTTCACACAATGGAGTTTCTCACATTAAACTCTAACAAAGTCAAATGAAGACACCAACAAATTCCCTTTCTGTAAAATGGTAAACTTATTCTATCATGTAACTATATGACTAAATAAGAAAGAAGAGACACAAGTATTCTAAACTTAAATATTAATGAGAACTAGCTTTGTATTAAAACACGGGTAAAAGCTGCAATAATTAAAATAATATCGCACCAGTTGAAAAATTGACAAACAGATCAATAGAACAATACAGGATGTCCAAGAAATATGCCAAATTCATACAGGAATTTAGTACCTAATATGGTAATAATAAAATTTCAAGTTACTGGGAAAAAAGAAAAATCTTTTAATACATGATTTTGGGAAAAAGGGTAGCCATTAGTAATAACAATTGAATTTCTACTACCTGCCTAACTTCAAAATTATTTCCAGGAAGGAAAAAATGCCAACGTAATAGGATTAGAATAATATATGACGAATATTAATACTTTTGAGAGGGGAAGACCTTAATATATCAGATGAGAAATTATCCAGATTCCATAAGTGGAAACACTGATATAATTAATTGTAACACTTTTTTGAAAGCCTGCATAGCAAAAACATATAAACAATATTGAAAGACAACAAATTTGGTGAATAATTTACTGCGTATATTTTAATTCTTTAATTTAAGAAAAGCCTCTAGATATCAAGAAAAGAATTGTCTAAAACCAAATAAAAAAATTGACAAAAATCAGAACTGATAGTTCATAGAAAAGCAAAAAAAAAAACTTATAAAAATATGAAAAGTTACCAATCTCCTTCATAAAAAAATGAAAAAAAAACACATAAGCTACAATGTAATTTTTTATCTGTTAGCAAAAATTGAAAAGATTATGAAGCCAGTATTTATAATGGTTTTGGATAACAATATTTTCACTTAATCCTTTTTGGAATCTAAATCTGAATAATTTCCATGGAAACTTACATTTTAAAAATACAGTTCTACTAGTAAGTTGCCCTACAGATATATAGGCTCCTTGATTAAATGTTGTTTCTATAGCAATAGTAATTGAAGCATTAGATGTTATAACAAAAAAAATTTGAAATACTCATCAATATGGGGATTGTTACATAAATGCATATAAATTATGGTATACTCATTCAATGCAACAATCTTTTATTGGAATTATGAAATTAATGTAAAGACTGAGATACTTTTATATGAACTAATCTGGAAGATCTTTAATTCTTATCGTCCAGTGCCATTCATCAAAGGGCAGAATGGGTGTTACATACTCAGAAGATGATATAAGAAGTTGAAAGGCTGAGTGTGGGGGCTCACACCTGTAATCCCAGCACTTTGGGAGGCCAAGGCAGATGGATCACCTGCGGTCAGGAGTTCGAGACCAGCCTGGGTAACCTGGTGAAAACCTGTCTCTATTAAAAACATTAAAAAAATTAGCTGGGTGTGGTGGTGGGCACCTATAATCACAGCTACTCTGGAGGCTGAGACAGGAGAATCCCCTGAACCCGGGAGGTGGAGGTTGTAGTGAGCTGGGATTGCACCATTGCACTCCACCCTGGGTAACAGAGTGAGACTCTGTCTCAAAAGAAAAAAAACAAGCTCAAAACAAGCACCTCTAAAAACGGAGGCCAGATAGTTCATTGAGAAGCATAACCTTTTAAATTCTTTGCCAATTAATTGTATTGCCAACTAAAAGTATTTTTTTCTAAGTTAAATATTTTTATCAGCCAAGAATAAAAATATTAAAACATGTTTGTTAAAACATAGTAGGTTACCACGTATGTAAATCTCCAGTCTGTCTTAGAACCTCCATTAAGAATGGGTAATTATTTTTAAAATCATAAATCCACACAAATGAAGAGAATGAATGGGAGAGAATCATTTGGGTATCATGAGATATAAATAAAATGTTGGAAATTGGAAAACAGATGAATAGATGGTTAGAAAGCCATTCAAAGCTGAAGCTCACGCCTGCATAAGTAGAGTCCAAATTACAATTCACACCCAAAACTCTGAAATGAGTTACAATTTGTAAAACCTATAAAAATAGACATATGGAGAACCTCCACTAAAAATGCCACATTTTTGCACTCTTATCTTTCTACATTGAAAGCCACCAGTTGACAAGCCAGGTTCCAATTTTTAAAGACCTCTCCAGAAATGGCTGGCCAAGGATTATGATATGTTTATGAAAAGCCTCTAAAATGAAAGAGAACAAACCAGTTCTATAAAATAAAGGAACATCAAGGAAACAGAGGCAACGCCTATGGCAGGAAAAGCCTATTAAAATACTACAATTAGTATCAGATAAGAAAAATATATTGCATCAATTGAGCAACAGAATATTTAAAATTAGCATTAAGATAACAAGAACGAACTCATAAAAATTGAAAATATGACAAAGATTTTTAAAATTATAATCAACATTGGGAAAACCAAGTTGAGAAAACAGAAAACAAAAAGGCAAAGAGATAAAAAATTGGAGGAGAATAAAACAATCAAATTATAATATAAACTCAGAATGCAATTAAAAATAGTTCTAGGAAGAGAGAACTGGAAACACTAAGAGGAAAATGTATACATCAAATGAACAAATAAATACAGTTTTTTAGTTCTGGAAGGGCACACGTATTCAAATAAAAAGGGATTGCATAAAGCTCAGCAAAATGAATAAAAGGAGACCTACATCAGGTTACACCACATAGAAATGGTAGAAAACCAGGGGTAAAAGTTTCCAAATATTTCAGAAGAAAAAAAAAGTTTTGGCTTTAAAAGATAACATCAAAAGATATATCACTTGGATGCAATGCTTTCAGAATTCTTAGAAAAAATGATATCCATTCTATAATACTATACTCAGTGCAAAACAATAATCAATGTGAGCAGGGCTTAACAAATTTTCAGACCATGTCTCAAAAACTATCCTTTCATGTGAGAGCTGCTCAGAAAACTGTGCAGAATGCGCTCTGCCCTGCCTTAGGTGCGACTGTTCGAATTCTAGACTGCAGGGTGTATGGAATTCCTGGGTTTCTAAATCAGAGTGGCTCTGTTGCCATTTAGCCTTTGTGAAGAAGTTACTAAGGAATGAGATTCAGCAAAAAAAAAAGCATTAATCCAAGGAAGAAAGAAAAACCAGTATCTAGGGAACAGCAGCGCCAGCCGGGCAGAGAGGAAAGCAATTCCCAGGATTGTAGTTAAGGAAAGTTTTCAGACTAAGATAACAGCTGTCCATTATGCCTGGAGAAAAGTCCATATTGGACAGGAAACTAGACGTCTTAAACTATAGTTTGTCTACAAGGAAAAAGTTGAATATGTTGATTCCCAGATGTGTTTTCTCATTTTGTGACAAGTTTTATAAGTCCAGAAGATAATTTGGCAATTAATTAGTAATGGAGACATGTAAGACTAAGAAAATAAATAAGGGAAGCAATTATTAACTTTAGAGAAAGTACAAAAGATTGTAAGTAAGAAAGTATGCATTACATGGCTTTACTTTGAAGAATATTTATGTTGTAATCACAAATCAATGTTGAATATGAATTAAATTTAAAGTACTATATATGAGAAAGGGGGAAACGGGAAGTGTGTATAGCTGGAGTGGTGATATATGTATGGCTGCTACATCCTCTTCACCCATGATAAGAAATCAAGAGATACTATCTAAAATTGAAAAATAAAAATGTATCACTTTTAACTATGTTCTTTGAAGGCACAAAAGTAAATAGGAGAAAGAGCTAAAAGACTTAAGGGTGGTTGGCTCTGAGAAGTGGAACAGAAGTGGTAGGAGTGAAAAATGTATGTGTACGCCTACTACAATGATGAAAATAAAATTTAAATAAGAAAGCACCTGAAAATTTACATGTAAGTACCTGATTTTTCTAGTAGCAACTTTAATTATTTTGTTGATTTGATTCTTCTCAACTCTTTGCAAAAGTTCTAATAACTCTTTTAAAACAAAAGATTCAATATCTTTGACCCAACCATTTGAATATTGCACAGACAAAAGCTTGATTGAGGTACAATGGCTTGATTTTGATGATGGCATTATCAACACTAGAGTAGGACCAACGTGCACCTCCAGGGAAACTGCAAACGGTGTATTATCATACAAAACACTTTTAAACTATTCCCTTTATTAAACCAAATTTTTCTGGCCTTGTCTATATGTTTGCTTCTGTACATATTATTTACCATTTGCTGCATAATAAACCAACCCCAAAACATAGTAGCTCAAAGTAACAGTAAACTAAATAGCCCATGATTCTATGGTCAGCAATTTTGTCTGAGCTCAGAGGTGAAATTCTTCTGCTGGTCATGCCTTGGGTCACTCATTTGCCTACTGGCACTCACATGCCACCAGGAGCTGGGTGGGCGAAGATGGCCTGTCACAGTCCTAATGGTTGTTGTCGGTTTTCTGCAGGCACCCTTCTTGCAACAGGTCTCTTATCCTCAGGATGGCTAGGTCTGCAATCTTCACGTGGTAGTTTCAGTGTTTCATGAAGACAAGAACTGAAGTTGTAAAGAGTTTTGAGGTTTAGGCTCAGAACTACCACATCACTTTCATCAGATTCTATTGATCAAAGCAAGTTGCAAAAACAGCCCAGATTCAAGGGTATGAAAAACTGGTCTCCGTCACTCCAGGGAAGAAGCTGCAAATGATTTGTGGTCATGTTTAATCCACAGCACATATCAAAATTGACTCTAATCTTAACCAGTTTATAAGTTAAGTGAATTTAAGGTGGCATCCTCATCATTTTTATTAGGAAGTCTGATGGTAGTTTACACACATCTCTTCATATATCAGGTCCCCATCTCCACTCACTCATACTCACTTTTAACTGGGGGCCATGGTATTTTTTTTTCTAATTTTTGTATATGTCTGTTTCGTTACAATATTGCAAGTTTCAATAGGAGTAGAACTCATGTGGTGTTCACTCTCCTATCTTGCACGATGATTTAATAAGCCGAAGGTACAACAAAAAGAGCAGAAAAGTTTTCAATACAATACGTTTTCCCTAATGCCATTAATAAGTAAAAGAAAGAGGACAGCAACAACGCAAGAAGGTGCATTTGAAATATATTCCAAGTAAGATATTTCAGAACATGTAAAACAGTGGTTTTTAAAATGCAGGCAAGGAAAACAAAGAAAATAACAAAATGTCAAATGTTAGCTAATTATACAATAGAAAGTAAGTTTGGTGTTTGCATCTGTTAAAGGGAAAAAAATCCAGCTATTTCTTGACTTTTAATTATTCGAGTCACCATTTTCATTAGGTTTAATTTGTCTTATTGGGAATTGAGAGGCAACTGGCTGTTGGCAGAAGCCACCTATAATGTCCCAGAACTATTAGCAAAAATGTTATGCATTGCTGCATTTGGTTCTACTTTTGTATAAAAGTGTATTATTATTCTCATTAGATAGCTCTGACCATAGCTGGTAGAGAAACAAGTAGTAAAAGGCAGATGAATCATAGACTAAGGTCCAGAGAATAAAATTAAAAGATATTAAAGAATAGCAAATTCAAACTAAAGGTTTTATTGCATAATGTGAGGGCAGGAAATGGAAGTGAAAAGAGCCCTTTACTAGGAGCTATTACACAATATTGAATTATTTAGAGTAGTGCAAAAGGACATGCCCAGGACCAATGGAATGAAACTAGGAAAACGAAGATTCTATCAGAGAAATGTTGCTAACATCAAGGATAAAATGAAACTGTCTCCCAGGAGACCGATTCCATCTAACATAGAACTTTTCAATCTTAAAAGCTAAAATTCCGTCTGACCCTGTAGCATCCCAGCCTCTCTTCCCTATGTATCACTCTAGCAGAATGAATTGGGTTTTCAAGCAAAAGCCACTTACAGTTAATGAGTTATTTGTATGTCAGAAATGAATTATTTCATAAGCCCACATAATAACAATATCTACAGTCATCACCAACAAAAATGAAGACAGGTCTTACTGAAATTATTACCAACATCGATGGTCCTACCTTCTGCCTTATCATGTGAACAAGTTGGAAATCTATTCTAAGTTAATTATAATGCTGTAAGTCCTCTAGTGGGGAAAAATAATTTCTGTCTTTCAAAAGGTATTAGTGTCTCTATCCACAGAATGCGTCACTATGATGTCAGCATCATTCCTATAGCAAATATCAAGTAAATAATTGTACAAAACCCACACTGTGATGAATACTTTTGTGATATTTAGGAAATTGTATAGGTTCTTCTAGGGAAGAAGGGAGAAAATGCAGGTCTGGAGTTTCTCATTGGAAACCCTCGGGGCCAGATTTATTTATGTATTCATAATTTTAGAGAGTTTGTAAATGTAATATAGTGCATCTACCTTAAACCTTTTCAGTAGGCCAGTAATCAAAATAGCATTATTTCTGCTGTGAAACATCTGACTGTTCACATTTAGTGGAAATGACCTTAGGTTTTACTATTACATTGATTAACATAAGGTCAGGTTTTGCTTTTAAGAAATTATTATTTTTTAACTTAGTTTTCAGGGTTTTTGGATTTGAGAATTACAGATAAGAGATTGTGGGCCCATACCAAGTTCAGTATTTAAACAAATCTGAAAACCGGGTGGGGCAAAAAATGTCCAAATGCCTCTAGATGTAGTATTTCCAGTTAGATTTGCATACCCAATTTAATAAAATATCTTCTGTTTTGCACTTGGGCCAAAAATAGTCATAATTTAATGAACAAAAACAAATAATAAGTGAAGAAATCAATGTGATGAAGGACATTAAAATATTTTAATATGCCCAATAAAATCGTTAAAACTGATATGCCCACTATTTTTTTCCTTTTAGTTGTGGTCCAATGAACAGGTCACATAACTCATTCTAAAGGTTTGTGTTTAATTTTCAATATTCTCAACTACTTTTGTTTGCTTAGCAATGAGTAACCAGTAAATATTTTTTTCTTTGTCTTTTTGAAAATATAGAAGTGGCTCTTTGACTTTACAGGATATTTTGGAAATTAGTTTGGGATTAAGATAATTCATTCACCAAAGTGAATTCAAACAAATATTGTAAATTGCCTAATGGATATCTGCTAGTGACCTTTTCACAGGGTCTAATCACAAAGCAAAACTGCAGGAGGAATTGTTCAATGGGAAATATGTGTGTTTTTATTATTCAGACACTGACCAACCCATTAATGAAATTGGGATTGCATTAAAACCAGTCAGTAAGTTTGAAATTCAAAAAAAGAGAATGTTATTTAAGACACAAGATATACACTCACATGTTACACACACACAAAAAAATCCCATTTTTCTAGAAATTTAATAGTCCATTTCTCATTCTTCCTTATATTATAGATTCGAGCTAAGGTATCATTAGATTCTTGGGATCTAAGCACTTGAAAAAATTCAACAGGGCTTAGTGACTGGATAAGCAAAAATTTCTTACATCAATGATTATTGATGCAGAGCTTAACAAGTTTTGTTTTGTTTTTAAGTTTTCTTGCAAACATTTAAAGGTACTCATTGATTTTTATTGCCGTTGTGTGACAGGAATCTTTATGATTTTTCTCTCACTAGGTTTGATTATCAGAAAAATTTCTAATCAATTTGCTATTTAAATACATAAATCTAAAAATAAAATCTAAATATTAGGAGATTTAAGGTTTTATGGAATGTGGGGTTCATACAAATATAACTTTAAGCAGATCAATGTACTGTAGACCTTCTAGGTCTGATTTTCAAAATTCGTTTCTGCTCCATATTATCTTAATTTTAAAGCAAATTTGTAAAATGGGTTCTGTTAGAGAAGTAATAAAGTAATAAAATTCTCAAAGAATAAAATTCTAAATTGTATTTACTCAATTGTGTCTATATCCGTAATGAGTATGTTTGCATATTTCCTTCAGTAAATGTACTTTTACAAATTACCACCACCCTTTCCCTAAAGCCAGAGCCTGTTAATCACATTCCTGATTAACAGGAAAGTAGCGGTTAAAATCTGGAGGGAAAAAAAGTGAAAGAATAGAACTAATATTTCATTAGCATAGCCTATGTTTCATCAAGCCATCGTTACAAGTTGATTTACTTTTCCCATTTTACTTGTGAGAATGCTGCATATGTAAAGACTCAGAGGTAAAAGAGCAAATCCAAAGTTACACAGTGAATAAAAAGCATAACCATACATTTTCCCCTCTCTGTACTGCCCATGGAAAGTTACTGTGGCACAAAAACAAGCTAAGCAACCTGTAGATTATAAAATAAATGTCTTGCCATTTCATTACACATGACATTTTGATTTATTTTTGTTTTGAATTATTTTCATCACTTTTCTCTTTATTTATGAAATGAAAACTTAACTCTTTGCAATCTTTCTTAACAAAAATGTTTTTATTCCTTTTGCATGTATCCTGCAAAGATTAAAATTAAAGCCACAAGGTGAGTGCTCTCTTATATCTGAGAATTTGAATTCATTATACGCTTATACAACTATGCTATGCTTTGTTGGAATTTGGCTTATAATTGTTTGTAATTTCTAAACAGTTGCATTTTCAAGGATGGATTCCCAAAGCTCATGGATCAAAGTCATTTAAACATTAATCTTATTGCTTACATACCTGTTGTGGGTCGAAGTGTATCACCTGCCAATTTCAAATGTTGATGTTTTAATCCCTAGTGCTTCAAAGTCCCATCCTACTCTAGTATGACCTCATCTTACCTCATGACATCTGCAACAGTCTGAAGATTACTGGTGATGCAGTGGGATAAGATGAGGTCCTACTGGAGTAGGATAGGCCTTTACTCCAACATGACTAGTGTTCTCACCAAAGGGAAAAATCTGGACACTGTTACACTCACAGGAAAAACTCTGTGAATATGAAGACAGAAATCTGGGTAATGCATCTCTAAACCAAGGAAAGCCGGAAGTGCCAACAAACTAGAAGCTAGGAAAGAGACAAAATAAATTCTCAATCACAATCCTCACCAGGAACCAACCCTGTCACCATCTTGACCTTGCACTGCTATGTTCCAAAACTAAGACACAATAACTTTCCGTTGTTTAAGCCACTGAGTCCGTGGTACTTTATTATGGCAGCCTGAAAAGACATAGGAAAAAAACAAATTCAGTTTCTCCAACTATACCCTACATATGTGAGGGGTTTTCCCTACCAATAACCCACTCTGCAGATGACTCTTCAGCAAACGCGGTTGGGTCCTTTGGGTCCTCTAGCTCAATTCAATTCTGACACCATCTGCCTGAAGATAATGTAAGATCCCATAGGTTGAGGGCTCAGTCCCACAAGACTGCCCCCCACTTCAGATGCCAGTCATGAGCACAGGTTGTGACCTGGTCTTCTGACCCGCTGCTTATAAATTGGGGTTCCCATGCCCCCTGCCCACATTTCATTAACTCATTTGTGTGGCTCAACAAACTCAAGAAAACACTTTATTTGCATTTACCTATTTATTATAAAGGACATTACAAAGGATACAAATGAACAGCCAGATGGGGAGATGCAAAGGGAGAAGTATGGGAGAAGCAGGCAGAGTTTCCATGCCTTCTCCAGGTGCGCCACATTCCAGGAACCTCAACATGGTCAGCTAGATAGACGCCCCCAGAACTCAACCTTTTGGAATTTGATGGGCGCTTCCTTACATAGGCATGATTGATTAAATCACTGGCAACTCAACCTTCAGCCCTTATCTCCTCAATGGAGGTCAGTGGGGTAGGGTTAGGGAAGTTCCAATCTCATAATCACAAGGTTGGTTCACCTGGCAACCAGCCCTGAACCTGAGGCCATCTAGGGGCCCCCCAGCTACCAGCCATCTTAATAGCATACAAAAGGCACTCTTTGAAAACATAAGCTAGGAAATGGGATGAAGACCAAATATATAGTTCACAGTATCACACAGCCCCCAAAAAACTAATGCAATACACAAATAGTTACCACTTAGGAATTCACATTCTACTAAGAGTACATTACTCTCTATAAATAATGGATGCACACACTGATATGTCCTCTAAATAAAATGTGTTCAGTTTAACACTCTATATCAAAACTCAGTGATGAGTTAGGAGTTTACACACAAGAAACACATGATTACCTTTATCATTCTCAGTTTTGTCTTCCCTACCATCCTAACCAAGAAATAAACACCAACTGACTACAGAATGACAGCCAAAAAGATGTCTTGTGGATTTTCCTTATGCCTTGCTCAGCTAAAATGCCTCCCAACCATCCTATTGACCTAATGTTATGACCTGGCATTTCCCCTCTGCCCAAGAAGAGGTGGGTGAAAATAATTCCTGTCTTGCGCTCAAAATAATGACCCTAATATTCAGGGGTTATCTTGACCATACCCTCTGTCTAAGATAAATTCACCCATAACTTATCTCAGGCTTTATCTCAGGAGAAGAAAGCATTTAGAGCTATCTAATAATGGATCTTGCTTCGTGGAAAAGCACAGAAACCATTCTAGCAAAGGGATGTTGTACAGGAACTCAGACCCACCTGAGGACTTTGAATCAGCTGACAACCAACTTTCCACCAAGTCTAAGGTTTTTAGCGTTACAAAGCAAATTTAAGTACTACTGGATATTTTTTAAGAGGAAATGTCTATCATGTTCTTAAAGGATGTAAGCTTCCCATGCAGGGATACCAGGTTTTGCTATCTTACTTAGTTTACTGCACAATGGGCATTTAATCAATGCTTAGTACTCCTAATGGTAATAACATTCAAAACATAATCAACAATACAAGCTTCAGTTGCTGCTTAGCCTCTCTCTCACTGCAAATAATGAAAATTTTATTCTGGACTAAAGAGCTATGGAGAGAAAGGATGTTTGGATCATAAACCTGAGGAAAGTCTGGGGAAACCACAGAGGTATAATGAAACTGCACCATAAGAAATGAGCTATCAAGGTAATGGTCATTAAACTGTAAGTTTCTGTAAAACAAATACAACTAATTAGATGGCCAGAACCAATTGCAAATAGGAAACCAATGCCTATTTTATTTTAAATTTCATAATACAGCTTCTAGATATAATATGATTCAGTTTGGGGAGGGGAGTCTTATACATAGATGGTGAAATGATCCTTAACACTGAATCGATCAATAAATATTTTTAGCATTTAATTAGCCTCGTGACTTCAGTCCGCATTATGTGGTGCAAAGTGGAATAATTAAGCAACAAACATATTCAATAAGATTGTCCACATCTTATTTGGTGATATGGGGAATAACAAGTAAATTTAAACATGCTACTTCTGTCTAAGATGTAGATGCTTCAAAGAATATTGTCCCTGTTCTAACAGCAGTAAAAATCCAAGTAAACTTTGAAATCATAACTTTTACTTTTTAGAAGGTGAGTTCTCAAGGCAACAAAAATCTACAAAACTTGGACAATCTCTCCTAGAAAGCAAGAAACAAAGGGTGGTCTCCCCTAGCAGAGCATGTTAGGAGAAGACACCAATCTAGCTGCATAAAATCATGTAAATTGATGAGATAAAACATCAGCTTCCAAGTCAAAGTAGGATAACATGGAAATCCAAAATTTCTGGGAGCACTTGAAACTAAAAGGAATCTGCAGTCATTTACAACCTCTTTTCCACAGCCTCTACCAGGTGCTAAGGAGAAAGAATGACGGCAGGGCGGGAAACCAAGCAGCCCACACTTGCTGCTGATTGGGACTACAAAGTTGGTTAGTAATTCAAAGGATATGGGCAAAAGACACGATGCATTTCTCCAAACCCTTTTCTCCGATGAAGCAAATGTCTTAAGCTGCAGAGGAAGGTTCAGCAAACCCTCTTGATCACAAGGCACAGGTAAAGAGACATTGCTGTTGAGGGAAGAATAAAAGAAAAAAATCAAATACTGGGAAAATTATAGCAAATGCCTTGAGCCTAAGATTACATGCTAATAACAAGTAGTCATCTCCTGTAACTGGAAGATGGACAAGAAGACAGCATTCTAGAGAGACTGTATATACAAAGCAGAAACCGGCTTCTACCAGATAGAAATGGTGAAACCTACTCCTAAGGGTAAGATACACAATGCCTCACTAAGATTAAAGATGCAGTAGAACAACAGAGAACTCTCCCTGCCCCACAAATTATCCTAGCACAGAGCACTAAGCAAGAACAGTCTAATGGTGACGGAGAAGCAAGAGTACCATAAAAGAACCCTTTATGCAGTTCACATATTCTGGCATAGCTGAAAGAAGACAGTGGAGGCACAATTATAAGAAGAATTCCTCCAGCACCCTGCCTCCATTCTAAGCACTAATGCAACATTTGGAGAATTTAAGATGAAGTCCATGGAAAGTAACTGTAGAAATAACTGAACCTTAATCCAGTTCAACTACTCACTAGATTAACTTCCGCCTGTAATGGCCAGTCTTATGTGTCAACATGGCTAGACTGTAGTGTCCAATTGTTGGGTCAAATATCGGTCTAGATGTTGCTTTGAAGAAAATTGTTTTGGTGTGATTAACATTTAAATCACTAGATTTTGAGTAAGGCAGACCATTCTCCATAATATGAGTGGGCCTCAACCAATCAGTTGAAAGCCTGAAGAGAAAAGACTAATGTTCATTAAAAAGACAGGTAATGTGTCCACAGACAGCCTTTGAACTTAAAACTGCAATGTTGACACCCTCTGGAAATTCCTGCCAAAGAGCGTAAGCCAATTCCTTAAAATCTCAATCTCTCTCTCTCTCCGACCTGACCACTTCTATCTCTAACAGGATATTTGATATTTGGCCCAGAATTTCCCAGTATAATAAAATACATGAAATTGCTGACTAAAAATCTCAGAGAACCACAAGCAAGGTGGGAGGAGGAGGGAGGATAGAAATTCATCATAGACAAACTGCTGAAAGTAGTAGAAAAACAAAAGATATTAAAGGCATCCAGTCAAAAAAAAAGAAAGAAAGGATACATTACACACAGAAGAGAAGGACATAGAAAAGATCCAAAAATTCTGGAAATCAGAAGACAATAGAGTAATAGATAGCTGTGGTTTATACATAATTTTGAAAAACTATCTGTCAACCCAGAGTCTTATACCCAACAAAAATATTCCCAAAATGAAGGGAAAATAAAAACTTTTTCAGTAAAAGTCAAAATCATTCATTTCTAGCAAACTTGGGTTATAAGAAATGCTCACAAAAAAGAATGAAGTCATGTTCTTTGCAGCAACGTGAGTGGAGCTGGAGTCATTATCCTAAGCAAAGGACTGCAGGAACAGAAGACCAAATACTGTTTGTTTTCACTTATAAGTGAGAGTCAAACAATGAGAACACATGGGCACAAACAGGGGAACAACAGACACTGGGGCCTAGTTGTAGGTGGGGAATGGGAGGAAGGAGAGGATAAAAAAAAAATCTATTGGGTACTGTAGTTACTACCTGAGACACTAAATAATCCATACACTATACCCTCACAGCACATAGTTTACTTCTATAAGAACCCCATACATGGATCCCTAAACCTAAAATAAAAATTAAAATAAACTTTAAAAAAAAAGCAATCTTAAGGAAAGTTCTTCAGGCAGGAAGACTGTGATACCAAAACAGAAACTCAATCAACACATAGAAAAAAACAATCCATGGATGTTCAAAATAAAAATAAAGTAAAATATATTTTCTTATTAAAAACTCTAAAGATAACAAATTATTTAACTCAAAAATAACAAAAATATATTGTGGAAGTATTACATATGTAACAGTAAAATTATTTCAACAGTAGTACAAACAATGGTAGGGAAGAATTGAATGTATGTTGTGTAAGATTCTTCCTGTTTAAAAGGTAGCATAAAATTATCTGAAGTTAGCCTGTGATAAATTAAAGACACATATTGTAAACTCTAGGGTCTGCAATTCAAAAACAATTTAAAAGTGTAATAATTTTCAAATAGTTATAAATACTTTTAAGAGCCATAATCTAATTGTAAGTATAAAAAACAAACATGAAGCTGGACTTGGTGACTCATGTTTGTAATCCTAGCACTTTGGGAGGCCGAGCTGGGCTGATCATGAGGTCAGGAGATCAAGACCATCCTGGCCAACATGGTGAAACCCCATCTCTACTAAAAATACAAAAATTAGTTGGGTGTGGTGGCAGGTGCCTGTAGTCCCAGCTACTTGGGAGGCTGATACAGGAGAATTGCTTGAACCCGGGAGGTGGAGGTTGCAGTGAGCCAAGATCACACCACTGCATGCCAGCATAGGCATCAGAGTGAAACTCTGTCTCAAAACAAAAACAAAAACAACAACAACAAAAAACATGAGATTCAGTTAATCTAAAAGTAAATAGAAAAGAAGGAAAGGGAATAGAAAAAAAATAAGTAGCAAAATAATAGATTAAATTCCAACCATGTCAATAATTACATTAAGTACAATCGGCCCAAACACTCAATTACAAGTCAAACATTGCTGAATTGGATTTAAAAATATGAGATTTGATTATATACTATCTAGCAGAGACTAATTTTAAACATAAAGAGAGATTAAAAGCAAAATGATGGGAAAATAATACTATTTAAACACCAAAAGAAAGGTTATGTTGCTATATTAATAATAGAAAATGTAGCCATCAGAACAAGGGTTATTATCAGTGAAGATAAAGAATATTACAAATTTTATTAAGGGCATAATTTATCAGCAAGAAATAATAATCCTAAATACTTGTATGGATCCAATAGTATACCTTCAAAATATATGAAACAATAATGGATGGAACTGAGAGTGTAGTCGAAAAATCTGCAATTATATTTGGAAGCTTCAAAACTCACCAACTGATAGAACATTAAATCAGTAAGTACAGAGATGACCTAAACATACATCAACCAACTTGGTCTAATTGATATTTATGGAATACTCCACTCAAACACAGCAGAACATGCTTTTTAAATTTATTTTATTTTATTTTTTATTTATTTTATTTTATTTTATTTTTTTGAGACAGAGTCTTGCTCTGTCATCCAGGCTAGAGTGCGGTGGTGCAATCTCCACTCACTGCAAATTCCACCTCCTGGGTTCAACCAATTCACCTGCCTCAGCCTCCCGAGTAGCTGGGATTACAGGAGCCCACCACTACACCTGGCTAATTTTTCTATTTTTAGTAGAGACAGAGTTTCACCGTGTTAGCCAGGCTGGAACTCCTGACCTAGTAATCCACCCGCCTCGGCCTCCCAAAGTGCTGGGATTATAGGCATCAGCCACTGCACCTGGCCGAACATGGATTCTTTTTATGTGAACGTAGGACATTTACCAGGATGTTCATATTGTGAACACACAGATTCTATTCTGTGTCACAATCACACGTTATTAAATTTTTTAAATTTGAAAGAATTAAAATACATTGCTAGCACATGGAATTAAATAAGGATAGATAGATGATTGATTGATGATAGGTAGGTAAATAGATAGCAAGAGCGAGAGAGAGACAGAGAGAGAGAGAGGGAGAAGAGAGATACTGCTATTACTTAGTGATAAATAATATGATGGAGACAAGTGGCGCAGGCCTTCACAAAAAAGGTTTGAATGATAAAGGTTGAAGTTGCTGAAAAACAATTTCCTTGAGAGTTAGATATTTTTCATTCATGACATATTGCTGTACTACTGCTAGGTAAACTCAAAGTGAATGTTGCTACTTCCTTGCTTGTAGATCCTTGACAATGTTCTATTTTTAGATCTATATATTCCTACTTCCTTAGAATATTAAGCAAAGCCCCTTTGAACCTGGAACAAATTTGTTTATACATCCCCTCTTCCATGTGAAAGCCACATTCTCTGACAAAGATCTTGAACAATAATATAGAACTTGATTTCTGAGGGAATGATTATGAAACACAAGTCATCTTGATGTAGTTTGAACCCAGAGGAAACGGCAGAAAGAATAAATGTTGGCCAATGAGACAAAGAGAGTGTCTCCAAGAGACCAAGAACAAATGGACCCAAGAAAAATGTTATCCAAGAGATAAATCCAAGATTAAGAGATAGAAGGAGACAAAGTCAAGAAGAATCTTGAAAAAAAAAAGAATAGAGAATAATTGTCTATAACAGTGGTGGAACATTTTAGAGTAAGGCAAAACAATGGTTCCTGATTGGCCTATTACTTCAGACCTAGAAGAAACAAACTTAGTATGACTATCTCATATGACATCTCATCCAACACTTACAATCTCCATCTTGCAAAATGATGACCCAAAAAAGAGATGATGCTCAAAAACTTGTTTATTTTGCTTAAAGAGTGGCAGCCCTCAGAGATTCAAAAAATTAAATATATAATTAGTACCAATATTATAAAACTATACATTTGAGATTTAATATTTAATATTAAATATATATACTTTTTAAATTTAAAAAAATCTGTCTTTGCCCATCTATTATTCCAACATGGCAACAATTATATGGAGTTGAACACTGGTTGCTTCTTTCACAGATGGAAGTGCATAGCTCTTTACAAATGTACTTTATGAATACAATCTGGTGTCATTTAAATATGGAGATATATTCTGAGAAATGTATCACTGGGTATTGTGCAAACCTCATAGAGGATACTTACCCAAACCTAGGTGGTATATAGCTTACCACATGCCTACACTCCACGGTATAGCCTATATTTCCTAAGTTATAAACCTCTACAACATATTGCAGTACTGAACACTGTAGGCAATTAGAAAACAATGGTATTTGTGTATCTAAACATATCTAAGCATAGAAAAATACAGTAAGAACATGGTATTACCACCATCATATACATCCTCTATTATTGATCAAAATGTTATCATGTGGCATGTGACTAAAATCTCTTTCTACATCCCAACATCTAGATGATTTGACTTTAGTACCTCCTGACCCATAAAGACATTTGAGATTTTTAACCTCTGCTCTAATGCCATGAGAGTATTCTGTGATTCCCAGAATTAGAATAGATATTTGTGCTTACTCCTTTTGCTCATACAATTCTATGCTTGGGATTTCTTTCCTTTTTTTTTCTCTCTTGAGTGAATTTATTCCACCATCGAAAACCTAGTGAAAGACTTTCTCTTCTGTGACAAACTGTAATGCTCAGACAGAATAAGATATCTCTTCCTTTGTGCTTTCAGAACACTTTCTACATTTTTCCATGAGAGCCATGGCCACATAGTTGTTCACACATCTCTTTCCCATGTTGTGTAATAAAACTCTTGAGATCAGGATATACTCCCATTGATCTTTCTTACTCCAAAGTTCAATGATTTGCTTCGTGCATGGTAGGTCCTTCGAATCTCCATCTGTCAAGAAGGGCTATCTGTTGGCCTGGATTTTTAGTAGATAATAAATGGGAAGATGAGAATTATCATTTCAAGGGACAACCCAACATATATTAAGGCAAATGCTGATAATTACTGTGGCATGTGCAGAGTTGGGAAACAGCAGCAAAACTTGTGAGAATCAGCACTACTGCACATGGCAGTAGGATCAATAGCCTATCTTATACATAAGGAAGTAATGGTAGTAGATGCTGTACTTTTTAGAATCATCAATAGCTCAGAGGCAGGCACTGATTTTAATTGAGAGTCAGTCATAACAGTTGATTTCCTGGCTCTGTAGTTTCTGTAGCATCTCCTCACAGGAAAAATAAAAAACAAATATAGCAGCAGATGCTACATTACGGGTAAGGAATGAGTTTCTGGGCACAAATGGGGACAACCCCTGGGGACACCAATAGAATAAAGGCTTATTTAAGAACTACAGCTGCTCCTAAAATAACAGGTGGAAGGGGAGCCATATAATGCTATACCAACTGTCATTGTGATATAAATGTGTATGTATAAATATGTACAGATGATATGCACATATATGTAGCTATAGGTATACACCCATATGTATGTATGTGAATATATATAGTGAGCTATTAAAACTTTTTCCAGTGTCATACGAAAACATTCATAGCAGAAGCAGAGGAAGTAGGAAAGAATTACAGAAATTTGAGGGTTATTTTTTGCTGTGGAAGTGGAGACAGAATCACTAATCAAAGGGATAGTTTCACATATATTCAGCAGAGGAAGTATTGTTTTAACACAATTTTTTTCAGCTATATTGAAACACATGGATCTTAATTTATATCAAAATGTCATACAAAAGGAAGCATTCATCTTTAGAACATTTGCAAGTAAGCTTCCCATCTGTAAACTCTCAATTATGATTTATCAAAGTGTCCAAGTACAGAGAAAAGTTTAGTTCTTCGGTATGAAAAAAGGCTTTTTAAGCATTTTAGTTTACTCAATATTCAACAAGGTAGGTAAAAGTTTATCTCACACTTTCTATTTACATGAAAATGAATCAAGGTAGAAAATCCATAAAGCTAAAAAAGCAGAAACATTTTCCTTGGAACAATTAGGATCTTAATGTAAGAATATTCGTGAATAGATAGGAGATAATGGAGAACTCACATAAGAAAAGATTTCTTTGAATGTGAGAGGAAACAGTCCCCAAGTACCTATGCCCAAGCAGAAGGAAGCAGGACAAAATAGAGGTAAGTGTAGATAGGTTTGAATAGGTGGAAGCAGAAATTGAAGGCGATATCATATTTTCTCTGTGAAGAGATAAGATTGTTCTCTTGAGGCTGGAGGCTGAGTTCAAGTTTGAAAATATGTGGGGAAGAATTGACACTTTTAATATAATAATGAAAAGAAATTGTCAATAAGAAATTCTGAACAAGATTTATGATTAGACAGTAAAGTTGATAACAAAAATGAGACGCCTAAAGAACCCTACAAATTTGGAAATGCCATGAACTGGGACTCTCACTGAAGTACAGAAATGATCATAGGTAGGAAAGCAAGTTGTGTTCAGAGAGTGTAATAACTGAATTAGCAATTCTGTAATAGAGATAATCTGCATTTATAACAAAATTCATAGTGTGAGAGATACAGATATATGATGGGGCAGAGGACAGATATTTCAGAGACGAGTATGTTAAGCATGGAGGATTCATGTGTCATGAAGGATAGCAATGACAGAATTTGGGTGAAGATATGTTAGTGAACCAATTACTAGAAGTTAGATGATAGCAATAAGAAAGCAGCTGGAATTGTATAGTGAAACATCATGAATCTCAAATGAATCTCAAATGTGTTTAGTGTAAGAGTGTGTGTGTGTGTGTTTGTGTAGGTGAGTTGGATTCGTGTACCACCAAATCTTAAGTCAAATTGTTGGACATGGGGACTGGATCATGGAGGCAGAGTTCTCATGAATGGTTTAGCACCATCCCTTCTTGGTACTGTATGGTGAACGAGTTCTCAAGAGATCTGGTTGTTTATATGTATGTAGGTCTTCCTCTACCACCTTGCTCCTGCTCCAGCCATATAAGATGTGCCTGCTTCCGCTTCGCCTTCCACCATGATTGTAAGTTTCCCGTGGCCTCCCCAGAAGCAAAAGCTGCTGTGCTTCCTATACAGACTACAGAACTATGAGCCAATGAAACCTCTCTTTTTTTATATATATAAATTACCCAATCTCAAGTATTTCTTTACAGCAATTTGAAAACAAGTCAATACAGTATGTGCATGTGTTTTCTGTTAGTTTTACAAGAGAATGGGTCTCTTATTGCTAGAAGTGCCACTGCAGTTTTGGGAGTTCAGAAATACCACCACTATCCACGGGTGTGTGTGTGTGTGTGTGTGTGTGTGTGTGTGTGTGTGTGTGTGGAAATAAGCAGTTAGCATTAAGAGGGAAGCAGTGCAGGTGATATCTTCAGATGAGTTAAGTTTCACTTATGGCAGGGAATGTAGAAGTTGAAGATAGAGTTTTGTTGATTATTCTACATGGATAGTTCTAGAAAATACTGTGGGAAAGTTTTGAAGATGAGGATATGGTAGAGAGCTGAGTCCAAAAAAAAAGAAGTCCAGAACATTGAGAAGAACAGTACAGTAGATGATAGAACATCATGTTTCCTTATATATGAGTCATTGACTGATATAAACAGAAAAGAGAGCAATGGTGGATGGAGAACCCTTTTGAGCAGGGTGATGTCAGAGTGTAGGGACTTGACAGTTTGCCTCTGTCAGCTGGAGTGACCTTCCCCAGTGGTTTCCAACTATGGCTATATGATAAGTAGCCAGGGTGAAGGTGGTTAGAGAAATCACCACCATTATAAATTAATACATTGCCGTGTATATTTATATATCAATCCCCGCCAAGTATTTTTAGTGTGAATCATTGTAATAGTATAATAAAATTTTTGTATATTGACATAATTGATTTTCTGCACCTACAAATCTAATGTCCAATATTTAAATTACTATGTTTCCACCCAGGTCATTGCATTATGAGATTTGCAACCTAATAGCCAAACAGTCAACTTTGGGGGAAAAATCATACTATCTTCTCATGTCTTTTAAATTGAAATACATACGAAATAGGATTTTTATCATATATGAAAAAAGTAATCAACCTATTATTTTTTGTCATAATGAGACAGGCTATTCTCTCTCTTAACCAATAGCTTATATCTTATTTTTCTGAACTGTTAAGAGTATGCAAAGAACTGCCGATCTTTTACACAACTGTACATACTGTCAACTATCATTGGATTAATTTTTCTAAAGTAGAACTAAATTATGTAAGACCTTTGAAAATCAGAGGAAATTATATGGTTTGGCTATGTCTGCACCCAAATCTCATCTTGAATTGTAGCTCCCATAATCCCCATGTGTCATGGGAGGGACCTGGTGGGAGGTAATTGACTCATGGGAGGGAGTTTTCCCATGCTGTTCTTGTGATAGTGAATAAGTTTCATGAGATATGATGGTTTTATAAAGGGCAGTTCTCCTGTACACGCCCTCTTGCCTGCTGCCATGTAAGACATTTCTTGCATCCTTTTCACCTTCTGCCACGATAGTGACGCCTCCCCAGACATGTGGAACTGTGAATTAATTACACCTCTTTCCTTTATAAATTACCTAGTCTCAGGTATGTCTTTATTAACAGTGTGAGAACAGACTAATACAGGCATGAAATGTGACTCCTGGGTTTCTTTGTTCCTTTTGCTCACTCTGTCAACATGAATTTTTCTAGAATACCTTCTAGATATTAGTTATTGAATTAGACCAAACCTCTGACCTTGGGGAGTTCATGAGTTGATTGTGTTCAATTTTCCCATCACTCTGGTGACCCTGCAGAGGGCACACTTCAGTTTCTAGATTTCATTTTAAATATTGATTTTCCAACAGTTTAAACAAACAAAGGTCATCCTAGAAAAAGATTATTTATATTAGTAACAATTGTTTTATATTTTTTCTTTTTTTTTTTCCAAACACAAGTGCCAAAAACCCTGGCCTTCATTCACACGCAGTTTCATTTAAACAGATTGTCTTCTTTTCTCAGACTTGAATTTAGCTGGTGACTTGACAGTTGAACAGCTGTTCACTTCCATTTCCATAAGTCTGTATGTTTTGAAAAAGAAGATTAACATACTTCTCTTTTCTGTTCAGGTCCAACAAAAACAAGGGCAGTTAAACCCAAACCATTTGTCTAAGGGAAAGGGGATAGAATTATTTTCATCTTTGCATTGTGTCCTTTCATGTAAATACTCCTCATTCCGCACACACTCACCTTTGGCCTCAAAAGAAGCCAAAATTTAATTTTTCATGGGAATGTGTAGAAATGCAAGTAAAGAAAATAATATTGTTTATGCAACATTAAGGCTTTCTAGATTTGTCTATCTTTACCAGCAGCTTTTAAGAACATTCCCTTAAAGCAATCTAGATAGTTGTCCTCATTGGAGAAAACATCAAAACCTCCACAAAGAGAAGAAAAAAATAGAAATGCCCTGGCACTTAATTAACACTTTGAAACAGAGATCCAGGATATTTTAGGTTAATTTCAGAGACCCTAGGAAAACACGTGTGCACACCTTCTTTATTTGAACCATCCATTCATTATTCTTTTTTGTGTGTAAACCTGGCATTAATTCAAGTGGAATGCTCAGATGATTTGCCGGTGGCATATTTAAATAAAACACATATTTTTTTGTAATGTAGGTAAGGAGACAAAATCAGTGAACAGCACTTTGTGGGTAATCTGTTGAGGGGAAAAGAATAAGAGAATAAAAGGTAATGATACTCTGTTCTCTTATTCTATTTAGTGTACAGTCATGGTACTCTCCGTTCTGCTTTCAATGTAAATTCCACCCCCTAAAAAGAAACAACAACAAAACACAAGTATGCAGTTACCTTGGATCTTAAATTAGACAATGCAGGTAGTGATTTATGGATAATGAGCTTCATCAACAAGATCCAGGCTGGTGAACTGTGTGGCAGGTTGAATCAAACAAAGCTAAGTTAAGTGTGATACTGAGTTCAGTAGATGCAGCAGGGGATTCAGAAAAGTCAGTCAAGGAGAGCTGCCACGAAAAGAGATATTCAGAGTTGTATATATATTTATTTATATTTCACATTTCAAGAACATCCTAATGTATGATAGTCAAGGTGTTACATTTTACCTGAAAAATGCATGTCATGAATATTAAATTGTGTTGAACAACTTGAAATTTAATGCAGGTCATCAATATGATTACAATTCTATGAAGTTCCATTCATTCACTCAGCCAATATTTACTGAGTATTTAACTAGATACATTCAGCAAACATTTTGTGGGCACCTTCCTTGTGATAGTCATATTTGGGGATATTGAGGACACAAAAGTGCTGGTTCCAGAAATATAAACATAAATGGCCTATTGTTTCGTCCTTTAAAGAGGTATTGAAAAACCAGAGAGATAAGCATACCTAATCTGATACCCTGTGAAAACAGATAAGATAGGAAGTAATTAAAAACTTATTAGTGTTAAGAGAAAAAATATCAATTAATTTTGAGTATATGACAAGGAGCAGGGGAAATTTTCCAGATTAGGTATTGATAATGGTCCATAAGAGGAGACATGCTATAAGTAGTAAAAAAAAGTACTCAGACCTGTGATAGGTAAGGAAGATTGGAGTCAGTTTCAATACATTGTTTTTATCTTCTTTTCATGTTGTTATTTCACATAAAAATTTCTGTATAAGCTTATAGTCCAAAATCATACCATTTAATACCCTTATTGAATTTTAATGCATTGAAAAGTGTGGTTGAATAAGCCATGCACTTGCTATTAGATACTTGGTTGCTTCTAATTGTTTATTAAATGATCATATACAATTTTGAAAAATTGAAATATGTTCATGGAATTGACCTTCAAGTTTACAGATGCCATTAAGTTTAAGGACTGATCTCCAAGGAAACTAAGACTGTTTTAAATGCCACCAGAGACATAAAAGTACTCTAGATTTCCAAGAGTTTATTCCATTTTTACTAGGGCAACCATTCAATTTCAGCTTCTGTAGGGCAGAGACCATTTCATTGGCTAATACAATATACACTGAAGATTTAGCATAATACCTCACATATAGTAAACAGTAATTAATTGTCAAATGAATGCATAAATGAATGAATGTTGATCACCATTTTAGTTTACCTTCATTTATTTAGTAAGTGCATTTTAGCATTATATAGTTTGTATCCACATTTTGATGTATTATTCTATCATCATATAATATCCCCTGTGTACTGCATTAATGTAATAGATTTCTGCCACACACATTTTAGTTCTTGACCAATGGCCATTCTACTCATTTTTTCCTGGCTAACACATGCTGATTGTGTTTAGAAGAATTATGTGCTCAACCCCAAGGATTAATAATGACTATCTAAGCATATAGACCTCATCTTCCTTTGCCAGACTTTTGCAGCTAGCTGTGGCCATATCACTTATTTCTTGCCATTGAGCCTATGATAAAGTTTCCTAAAAAATATTCAGGGAATTATTTCTTTCATTTGCTGGAAAAAACAAAAAGGAAAAATAATAACTTGAGGAAAAACCCATTTTTATCATCTCCTGTGATTATTGGCTTTGAATGGAGTCATGATGTCTGGAGGTGTTGCAGCCATCTGGAAACCATATTTCAATATGCCTGTGATCAAAAAAGCAAGAAGTTGCAGACACTGGAGTAGAGGAATGCTCTTAGTAAAAATATTGAGCTGTACTAAACCTGTATTGCCAACCTCCAGGCTTCCTTTTATTTAAGGTAATTAACTGTTGTAATTGCTTAAGACATTCTAGGCAAGGTTTTCTATTACTTGCATCCAAAATTCTCCCTGGCACAATTTTACTGTGAAACTTTATGAATGACATACTATACACCCATACATTATACTTTTAGTGTTATCATGACAGTCATTATTGATTAATCTTCTTAAGATGTGAAAAGAACATTACATTCTGTTGTCATCCTTAGTTTTACAAATTGATTCCATTTAGGTGTATTCCTTGCAGCTTATTTCAACATATGGAATGAAGAACAGGATAAATTAATTAATCTTTAAACTCAGAATTAAAGCCCATAAGAAAATGTTTCACTATTTTCTGTATTTCTTTTTGATCATAGTTAGGATTCATGTTGTCAATTATTTTAATTTTCTTTCCACTGGTCACTTTGTACTGCTTTTACTATTATGCCAAAAGATTTTGATCATTAAAAATGTTAACAGATTTGAAAAGCTTGCATGGTAAGTTTATCATCATTAATTTTAAAATATGTTCATTACAGATTAAATTAATATGTTTCTAATTTAATTTTTCTAACAATTTGTCAAGTTCTATAAAATATTCCATGAAGACATTAATTATCAGTCACTTACTCAAAAAATAAACCAGAATAGATCTATTAATGATTTATTCTTTCTCCATTTTTCTAACTGCCAACCAAGGAATTTCACAAATGAATTATGCATTTCTAATTGAATTAATACTTAAGCTTGGCAATTCTGCTCTTTTGGTAGATGAATATTTTGGTAGGCTGATTAATAGCCCCTGAAAACTCTTCACATTGTAATCCCTGGAGTCACTGAATGTTACCTTTAGTAAGAACAAAAACAACAAAAAGGACATTACAGGTATGATTAAATTTATAATTTTGGAGGTCTGTTCCAAGATGGCTGAAAAGAAATATCTCCGGTCTGCAGCTCTCAGTGTGATCAACGCAGATGATGGGTGATTTCTGCATTTCCAACTGAGGTACCTGGTTCATCTCATTGGGACTAGTTGGACAGTGGATGCAGCCCACAGAGGGCAAGCCAAAGTAGGGCATGATATTGCCTCACCCGGGAAGCACAAGGGGTTGGAGATTTCCCTTTCCTAGCCAAGGAAAGCCATGACAGACTGTACCGGGAAAATTGGGACACTGCCACCTAATTACTGCACTTTTCCAGTGGTCTTAGCAAAAGGCACATTAGGAGATTATATCCTGCACCTGGCTCAGCAGGTCCCACACCCATGGAGCCTTGCTCACTACTAGGGCAGCAGTCCGAGATTGAACTGCAAGGCTACAGCCTGGCTGGGGGAGGTGGGTCTGCCATTGCTGAGGCTTGAGTATGTAAATAAAGCAGCTGGGAAACTCGAACTGGGTGGAGTCCAGAGTCTACAGAGCCTGCCTGCCTCTGTAGACTCTACCCCTGGGGGCAGGGCATAATTGAACAAAAGGCAGCAGAAACTTTGGCAGACTTAAATATGCCTGTCTGACAGCTCTGAAGAGAGCAGTGGTTCTCCCAGCATGGTGTTTGAGCACTGAGAACGGTCAGTGTCAAACTGACCTACAGAAGTGAGTCCCTGACCCCAGTGTGGCCTAACTGGGAGACACCTCCCAGTAGGGGCCAACTGACATATCATAAAGCCAAGTGCACCTCTGAGATGAAGCTTCAAGAGGAAGGATCAGGCAGCAATATTTGCTATTCTGCAATATTTGCTGTTCTGCAGCCTGCGCTGGCAATACCCAGGTAAACAGGGTCTGGAGTGGACCTCCAGAAAACTCCAAAAGAGCTGCAGCTGAGAGACCTGACTGATAGAAGGAAAATTAACAAACAGAAAGGAATAGCATCAACATCAACAAAAAGGACATCCACACCAAAACCCCATCTGTAGGTCACCATCATCAAAGAACAAAGGTAGATAAAATCAAAAAGATGGGGAGAAACCAGAGCAGAAAAGCTGAAAATTCTAAAAACCAGAATGCCCCTTCTCTTCCAAAGGATTGCAGCTCCTCACCAGCAATGGAAAAAAGCTGGATGGAGAATGACTTTGATAAGTTGACAGAAGTAGGGTTCAGAAGGTTGGTAATAACAAACTTCTCCAAGCTAAAGAAGGATGTTCGAACCCATTGCAAAGAAGCTAAAAACCTTGAAATAAGATTAGAAAAATGCCTAACTAGAATAAACAGTGTAGAGAAGATGTTAAATGACCTGATGGAGCTGAAAACCATGGCACAAGAACTACATGGCACATGCACAATCTTCAGTAGCTGATTCAATCAAGTGGAAGAAAGGGTATCAGTCGTTGAACATCAAGTTAGTGGAATGAAGTGAGAAGAGAACTTTAGAGAGAAAAGAGTTAAAAGACATGAACAAAGCCTACAAGAAATATGGGACTATGTGAAAAGATCAAATCTATGTTTGATTGGTGTACCTGAAAGTGACAGGCAGAATGGAACCAAGCTGGAAACCACTCTGCAGGATATTATCCAGGAGAACTTCTCTAAGCTAGCAAGGCAGTATTTCAAATTCAAGAAATACAGAGAATAGCACCAAGATACTCCTTGAGAAGAGCAACCCAAGTCACATAATAATCAGATTCATCAAGGTAGAAATGAAGGAAAAAATGTTAAGGGCAGTCAGTGAGAAAGGTCAGGTTACCCACAAAGGGAAGCATATCAGACTAACAGCGGATCTCTTGGCAGAAACTCTAGAAGCCAGAAGAGAGTGGAGACCAATATTCAACATTCTTAAAGGAAAGGATTTTCAACCGAGAATTTCATATCCAGGCACACTAAGCTTCATAAGTGAAGGTGAAATAAAATCTTTTACAGAGAAGCAAGTGCTGAGACATTTTGTCACCACCAGGCCTGCCTTACAAGAGCTCCTGAAGGAAGCACTAAACATGGAAAGGAATAACCAGTAAGAGTCATTGCAAAAACATGCCAAATTGTAAAGACCATCAATGCTAGGAAGAAACTACATCAACTAATGGGCAAAATAGCCAGCTAACATCATAATGACAGGATCAAATTGGCACATAACAATATTAACCTTAAATGTAAATGGGCTAAATGCCCCGATTAAAAGACACAGATTGGAAAACTGGATAAAGACTCAAGATCCATCAGTGTTCTGTATTCAGGAGACCCATCTCATGTGCAGAGACACACATAGGCTCAAAATAAATGGATGGAAGAAGATCTACCAAGCAAATGGAAAGCAAAAAAAAAAAAAAAAAAAAAAAAGTAGGGGTTGCAATCCTAGTATCTGATAAAACAGACTTTAAACCAACAAAGATCAAAAGAGACAAGGAAGGCCATTACATAATGGTAAAAAGATCAATTCAACAAGAGCTTACTATCCTAAATATATATGCACCCAATACAGGAGCACCTGTATTCATAAAGATTCATAAAGCAAGTCCTTAGAGACCTACAAAGAGACTTAGACTCCCACACAATAACAATGGGGGACTTTAACACCCTCCTATCCTCATTAGACAGATCAATAAAACAGAAGGTTAACAAGGATATTCAGGACATGAAATCACCTCTGCACCAAGCAGACCTAATAGATATCTACAGAACTCTCCACCCCAAATCAACAGAATATATATTCTTCTCAGCACCACATCACACTTATTCCAAAATTGATCACATAGTTGGAAGTAAAGCACTCCTCAACAAATGTAAAAGAACAGAAATCACAACAAACTGTCTCTCAGACCAGAGTGCAATCAAATTAGAACTCAGGATTAATAAACTCACTTAAAACCACACAACTACATGGAAACAGAACAACCTGCTCCTGAATGACTACTGGGTAAATAATGAAGTGAAGGCAGAAATAAAGATGTACTTTGAAACCAATGAGAACAAAGACACAACACAGCAGAATCTGTGGGACACATTTAAAGCAGTGTGTAGAGGGAAATTTATAGCACTGAATGCCCACAAGAGAAAGCAGAAAAGATCTAAAATTGACACCCTAACATCACAATTAAAAGAACTAGAGAAGCAAGAGTGAACAAATTCAAAATCTAGCAGAAGGCAAGAAATAACTAAGATCAGAGCAGAACTGAAGGAGATAGAGACACAAAAAAACCCTTCAAAAAAAAATCAATGAATCCAGGAACTGGTTTTTTGAAAAGATGAACAAAATTGATAGACTGCTAGCAAGACTAATAAAGAAGAAAAGAGAGAAGACTCAAATAGACACAATAAAAAATGATAAAGGGGATATCACTACCGATCCCACAGAAATACAAACTACCATTAGAGAATAGTATAAACACCTCTACACAAATAAACTAGAAAATCTAGAAGACATGGATAAATTCCTGGACACATACACCCTCGCAAGACTAAACCAGGAAGAAGTTGAATCCCTGAATAGACCAATAACAGGCTCTGAAATTGAGGCCATAATTGATAGCCTATCAACCAAAAAAATCCAGGCCAGTCAGATTCACAGCCAAATTCTACCAGAGGTACAAAGAGGTGCTGGTACCATTCCTTCTGAAACTATTCCAATCGATAGAAAAAGAGGGAATCCTCCCTAACTCGTTTTATGAGGCCAGCATCATCCTGATACCAAAGCCTGGCAGAGACACAACAAAAAAAGAGAATTTTAGACCAGTATCCCTGATGAACATTGATGTGAAAATCCTCAATAAAACACTGGCAAACCGAATCCAGCAGCACATCAAAAACGTTTATCTACCAAGATCAAGTTGACTTCATCCCTGGGATGCTAGGATGGTTCAATATAAGCAAATTAATAAACGTAATCCATCACATAAAGAGAACCAAAGACAAAAACCACATGATTATCTTAATAGATGCAGAAAAGGCCTTCAACAAAATTCAACAGCCCTTCATGCTAAAACCTCTCAATAAACTAGGTATTGATGGAACGTATCTCAAAATAATAAGAGCTATGATGACACACCCACAGCCAATATCATACTGAATGAGCAAAAGCTGGAAGCATTCCCTTTGAAAACTGACACAAAACAAGGATGCCCTCTCTCACCACTCCTATTCAACATAGCATTGGAAGTTCTGTCCAGGGCAATCAGGCAGGAGAAAGAAATAAAGGGTATTCAATTAGGAAAAGAGGAAGGCAAATTGTCCCTGTTTGCAGGTGACATGATTTTATATTTAGAAAACCCCGTCATCTCAGCCCAAAATCTCCTTAAGCTGATAAACAACTTCAGCAAAGTCTCAGGATACAAAATCAATGTGCAAAAAATCACAAGCATTCCTATACACCAATAACAGACAGAAAGCCAAATCATGAGTGAACTCCCATTCACAATTGCTACAAAGAGAACAAAATACCTAAGAATCCAATTTACAAGGGATGAAGGACCTCTTCAAGGAGAACTACAAACCACTGCTCAACGAAATAAAAGAGAACAGAAACGAATGGAAGAACATTCCATGCTCATGGATAGGAAGAATCAATATTGTGAAATGTCCATACTGCCCAAGGTAATTTACAGATTCAATCCCAACTGCATCAAGCTACCAATGACTTTCCTCACAGAATTGGAAAAAAACTACTTTAAAGTTCATGTGGAACCAAAAAAGAACCTTCATTGCCAAGACAATCTTAAGCAAAAAGAACAAAGCTGCAGGCATCATGCTATCTGACTTTAAACTATACTACAAGGCTACAGTAACCAAAACAGCATGGTACTGGTACCAAAACAGATATATAGACCAATGGAACAGAACAAAGGGCTCAGAAATAATGCCACACATCTACAACCATCTGATTTTTGACAAAACTGACAAAAACAAGAAATGGGGAAAGGATTCCCTATTTAATAAATGGTGCTGGGAAAACTGGCTAGCCATATGCAGAAAGCTGAAACTGGATCCCTTCCTTAAGCCTTATAAAAAAATTAATTCAAGATGGATTAAAGACTTAAATGTTAGATCTAAAATCATAAAAACCCTAGAAGAAAACCTAGGCAATACCATTCAGGACATAGGCATTGGCAAGGGCGTCAAGACTGAAACACCAAAAGCAATGGCAACAAAAGCCAAAATTGACAAATGGGATCTAATTAAACTAAATAGCTTCTGCATAGCAAAAGAAGCTACCATCAGAGTGAACAGGCAACCTACACAATGGCAGAAAATTTTTGCAATCTACCCATTTGACAAAAGGCTTATATCCAGAATCTAAAAATAACTCAAACAAATTTACAAGAAAAAAATCAAACAGCCCCATCAAACAGTGGGCAAAGGATATGAACAGACACTTCTCAAAAGAAGACATCTATGCAGTCAACGGACACACAAAAAAATGCTCGTCATCACTGGTCATCACAGAAATGCAAATCAAAACCACGATGAGATACCATCTCACACCAGTTAGAATGGCAATCATTAAAGAGTCAGGAAACAGCAGATGCTGGAGAGGATGTGGAGAAATAGGAATGCTTTTACACTGTAGGTGAGAGTGTAAATTGGTTCAACCAATGTGGAAGATAGTGTGGTGATTCCTCAAGGCTCTAGAACTAGAATTACCATTTGATTCAGCAATCCCATTCCTGGGTATATACCCAAAGGATTATAAATCAGGCTACTATAAAGTCACATGCACCTGTATGTTTATTGCAGCACTATTCACAATAGCAAAGACTTGGATCCAACCCAAATGTCCATTAATGATTGACTGGATAAAGAAAATGTGGCACATATACACCATGGAATACTATGCAGCCATAAAAAAGGATGAGTTAATGTTCTTTGCAGGGACATAGATGATTCTGGAAACCATCATTCTCAGCAAACTATTACAAGGACAGAAAACCAAACACCACATGTTCTAACTCATAGGTGGGAACTGAACAATGAGATCACTTGGACATAGCGCAGGGAACATCACACACTGGGGCCTTTTTGCAGGGTTGGGGCCTGTGGGAGGAATAGCATTAGGAGAAATACCTAATGTAAATGATGAGTTGATGGGTGCAGCAAACCAACATGGTACACGTATACCTATGTATCAAACCTGCACATTGTGCACATGTACCCTAGAACGTAAATATAATAAAAAATAAAAATTAAAAGAAAAAATTTAGAATTTTGAGATGAGATTACCCTGGATTCTCAGGTGGGCAATCCATGCAATCACATTTGTCCTTATAAGAGGGCTGCAAAGGGAGATTTTACTACCAAGTTAGAAGGAGAAAAGGCAGTGTGACCACAAAGACAGACTATTGGAGTGATTCAGCCACAAGCCAAGGAATGCCATTTGGCTAATTGTATATTTTTTCTCTATTAATGTTTTCTAAATTTTCCTAATATTCCTCTGTAGAGTCCTCATCTGTAAGATGTACTATTTTCATTCCTTTGTTTCCTATTGCCGCATTTCTTATACTTTTTTCCACTGGAGATATTGCTTGAATTTCCATTGCAACATTAAATAGAAAGAATGGCAGTCTGTATGCTAATCAATATCTTGTTTTGAGGAAGAACAGGTTCTTGTGTATTATCTAGAATGATGGATAGTGACTTATTATATTAATGTATATTTTTGTTTTATACATCTTTAGAAATAGCATGGGTTCTTATAATATTTTACCATATAATGGCGTAAAATATTACTAAATGATAGTCAAATGGATAGCATAATGTCTATGAAATGTGTACCTCTTGTATGGCACATTAGGTTAATAATTTCTTGAAGGTTATCATCACATGTCTACATTGTATATTAAGCCCTTATTGTTTTATTAAAGACCACTTTGATATTGATAGTTTATTCACTACTAGTCTAAGAAGGCTACCAAGTCAAGTCTTTGAGTATCTTCTCTAAAAACTTGGAGATAGGGGTGGCTACTGATAAAAGCTGAAGAGTGACAGATCCAGAAGGAAAAACTTCCAAGCACCAGGAAGTAAAATGCCACATGATACTTTTCTCTTTTTGAAATACAGGCTTATAGAAACGATGGTGCCAAATTGTCCAAGAATAGAGGACTTTAAGGGTAGAAAGTGGTAGATTTAGGGACAGAGGTCTTGTCTAAATTTTCTCAAGGTAAGTAAAAGAAATAAATTCAGAGGAAGTTTATTAAATGGTGGAGACTCATTCCCTGCTCCAATACATAGTGTTTAAGAGTGACAGGCAATTTGATAGGGAAGAAAGTAGTGGCCAGATCATTAAAATTGAGACTTGGAAACCATTGCAAAATCCTCACACAAACTTGGCAAGGAAGCAATGAAACCACAGACCTTAAAGGAAATATGAATGTTTAGGCAGTGAGCCTATGAGACATAATGAGGAATGACTGCAACCCAGAAAACACTTCTCTAAATGTTTTTTAAACAACTTACACCCCTTTCCTCCTTCACCAACTCTACAGGGGAGATTCACCCACAATGTGACTGAATTTCTTACAGCCAGGTTGATAGAGTTCAACCTATAAATTAATAGACTTACATAATAGTAATATTAGTAATGTCATATTAAAACATTTACTTTACTTGATTGTAAAGCAAGAAATGTGTATGAATTAAATATGTCTTGCCTTTCTTCATTAAAACTACTTTATCACTCAGAGTAATAATGTATTGAATTCTGTTTAAACTTCATCAAAATTCATAAATGACATTTCAATCTCCTTTTTCAGGGCATTTTGGTGGTTTTTCTAACAATTTATATATACATGTATACACACACATGTATTTGAAACTGCTTATAGAATCCAAAAACTATACTTTAAGTATCTGTAGCCATTATAGGGGATCCATTGAAATCTGTTTCTTAAAAATTATTTTAGCAAATTTTTACAGCATTTCACTATGTTTCTTGATTATTCTTAGACTTCATTTGCCCAGAAAATGAGTTTTTCCTCATCGTGATCTGTGCAACCTATGCTCACATTAGGTTTCTTGATATATATAGACACAGTTGGTTGACACTGAGTTTATTGCCACTTACAACATTTAACATTTCTTTCAGATAGGATTCCAAGTCATTTTCACAAGTTCTATAGTTATATATTTGAACTTATGTTCTTAAGTGAAATAGCATATTGAGAATTTTACTAAACTTCATCTTGATAGGTTTACACTCATCTACTTTAGTGATTCCATCAAATAGTAATCATTAAACAATGTTGAATAGATAAATAAATATATGTTCAAATAATGGCTTTGGGAGTCTGATTCTATCATTTTCAAATTTCATAAGCATGCAATCTTCCACATTATTATTTGAAATGTCGCATAGAGGAAGGCAGGAAAAAAGTGTTTGGGAATGTCTCTTGAAACTTCCCTTAATTTGCATATCAATTCCTTAATCAAAGACCCTTGGTTTCAGTTGTTCAATCACTTACAAACCCAATTTATTTTATTATATCCAGCCACATCTCTCCTTCCTTAACATAATGTTATTATGAGTTAACTGGTCAATACATTGTTGGAGTCCAGACTCACTTTCTCTATTACATTTTTCTTGATATATTGTTGTAACAATCTAGGTAAATAAATTAATTAGAAATTAGAATTTGGAATTGCAATTGTATCTAGAAGTAATTCTATTTGCTTTACTAACAATTTCCTCAAGTTATTTCAATGTTATATTGCTTGAGATATATACATTTCTTGTTAGTGTTTTTGTTAGTTCTTACCATATATTATATATTCTTTAGAACAATTTTACATTCTTTAAATTAATTTTTCGATTATATATGTATTATCTGATTCCACAGTTAGGAATGCATGCATTTCTGTTATCCATACAAACCTTGTAAATCTTGTATTATTTTGTTTCTAGTATATTTGTGTCTTCCTCTTATAAACAAAGTTATCTGAATTTTGTTTACAAAATCTAGTCTGTCACCACTTACGTTTCTATAAGGTACATTTACCCTTATATATGCATACTTACATTTAACCTTACATATTCATACATACACACATATATGTATATATATGTATCCATATATAAGTGCATACATGCATATCCATATATATACACATACACACATACAGACATGTGTATGTGTAAAGGTAAATTTCCAAAACTGTTGAGGATTATACACACACACACATGCACATATATAAAAATGTATGCATGCATATCCATATATACACACACATACACACATACAGTGTGTATATATGGATATGCATGTATACACTTATATATATATGTGCATATGTGTGTGTGTGTATAATCCTCAACAGTTTTGGAAATTTAACTTTTACTATTCTTATTTTTTTATAAATGTATTTGGTATTTAATGAGATCAGATTATTTATTTCTTTCCAATTGGAATAATTACATAAGTTCAGAAGCTGATGGAACATACATATACACAGAAATTGTTACATAAATTTGCAGTAATTTTTTTAATTTCTCAAATTTTTTTGCTTTACAGTTCTTAAAATATACTATAAAGCATGTCTCAAGTACTTTAGCAAATACTTTTTAAGTAACTTTTGATAATTCGTTTCGTTTTATTTCTTCAATTACTTTTTTCTGAGTAAATCTTTTAATTTTGCTGAAGAAAATTTGGGAACTAGCTTAATACTGCTTCATAATCCTTATATAAATTTTGCTATTTTATCTTGGTTACAAATGACTTGAAAAAATATTTTACATGTCATGCTATATTGCCTTATTTTTATTACTGTATTTTGCTTAACAAATCTAAACCTATGTTAACATTTAACCCAACTATATTCCCTAAACTTATATTGCTCTTTAAGTTCTAAATCTTTTGCTTTAAACTTTGCAATAGAGATTACCAATTGACAAATTATTTTGGTCTCTAAATTTCAAATTCATTCACTTTCTGCCTTTAAAGTAAAAATCATTTTGACCAAGTTATATTGACATAAATTCAATTATCTTTATTCAACTTCTCCCGCATTCTTCTTTCAACAGGGGCTTGGTATTGAAATTCAAAATTATTTATCTTCACAATTCATCACTTCTTGCTTTCTGGCAGCTTATAAGATAATATCTTTGTTTTCAAAGTTTCAAAACTTTTTGTTGATGTCTAGATATTATCCCTTGCTGACTGTGCCTGTCAACACTGCTGAATTGCTGGCTGCTTTTTAGATTTAATATAAAAAATACATCTCTAATATTATCCTGAATATAAATACTGTTTATCTCTTTCTAAGCTCTCACTCCTTGAAATAAGAAATTATGCTTTATTTGTAAGTTTATTTACTGCAACAAATATAGTACCTGCGTATATCTTTATCTGCATGAATATATACATTTAATCTTTCATTAAGCTATATCTAATCTATCAATCAATCGTCCAATTAGGCCAATAAACAAGATTTTGTAAAATGGCAACAGACTCCCATAAACTTAACGAAGTAGTAATTCTAATTGCAGTCACTTGCAGTCACGATCTTGGATGTTGTCATAAAGGAGATAAAATACTTGATACCTGTATTCATACTTGCAAAAAGACTTTTTTTCTATCTCATTTCAATAAAGAGAAAACATGACAAGCGGGCTTTTGTGTTCTTTAATTTTCATGTCCTGTAAGACAGATATTGTCTGCTGTGTCTCTGAGATCAATTTTCCCAATTTGTACCATGCTGAGCCACAGAGATCTTGATCATCACAGTAAATATCATCATGTCATGCTGGTCTAACACAATGATGACCTCATGCCTACAGAATGTGTAGACGAAAAAGAAGTAAGCACCATAGATGCTTTTGTAAGACACTTGCATTATTGATAATTGGAGATAAATTCCATGCAGCCAAGAGTACTACTCGATACAGCTAGTTATTTATTTTTATTTTTACTTTTTTTAGACGTAGCTGGCTAGCTAGATTGATAGATTAGATATAGTTTAATTAAACGCCAGATAATAGGGAACTCTAATCAGAACAATGGCAGGACATCATTTTCAAATCCTGGAGAGCCTGGATTTTGAGTACATTGGACATTACATTGGACATTAGGTTTTCTACCCTGCAGATGAAATTACTGTTTCCTACACGTGGACAGAAAACTAAAGTGGTTTTGGAGGAAGCCTACGTAAGAAATTGGCAAAATGTTCACAAAACCTGATTTTTCTCCTTTGCATAAAGCTAAAATACATTTCCCAACCCCTTGAACTTTGGTGGGGCATGATCTTGGCATCTACAATGAAATGTGAGTGGATGTAGTATCTTTTTCTGGTCCAGTTTAGTTTAAAGCATGTGTGAATGCTCTCATTATATTTGCTGATTTTTGACTATTCATAGATGGCCAGGAAAAGCAGAGAACTAACATATTGAAGAGATAGCCTCTTTCAGCTACTGCCTATGAATGTGATTGTCTGGGAGAAGCTAGATTCCTATCCCACCACCAATACCACTCACAACACTTGAAAACATTTGTGAACCAGAAACAATTTTTTGTTATGTGAAGCTACACAGATGTTAGCATTAATTTTTACAGAATTTAGCATACTACAACTAATACAAACGTGTTCAAACAAGGAAGAAGTAGCTTTATCAAATACTTCAGACTTGGAGAATCAGGCACTGAGGATTTGGCACTCTTCAAAACTTCCTAGCACTTTACTATACTCAAATATGTTCCAATTTTCAAAAATATTCGATCAAACCTGAACAAATGAAACCCTCATTCATTTCCTGGTTTCCATCCTTCATTCCATTCATTCTTTCACTCATTATCTATTACATTATGACTTGGGCTGGACTCTGGGCTGAGCACCGGGAGAGAAAAATGAAGATGACAAAATCTTTCTCTCCAACAACTTCCATTCTAGGAAGATGGCTTCGTAATCTAGTATTTGCATCACAGCACGTCTGCAATGGCAAACATGCATATGTGCTGATAGGCAGAGAGATGGGCTCTTAAGGGTGAGGTACTCTTCCCAAAGAAGAGAATCTTAATTGTAAATGTAAAGGATGCATAAGAAGTATGAAAGTGAAAAGCCCTTGGTCCATTTAGTCATTTTCCTCAAAAAGCTCCATATGGTTGTTTATCATACTGACTCATTCATTTATTCATTTACCTAACAAATCTAAACCTTCCTTCAATTATAGAGACGCTTCTGCGTGCTAGTCACCACGTTAGGCCCTGTATTAGTTTTCAGTTTTTGCTGTAACAAATTGCCATAAACTCAATGCCTTAAAACAACACAGCTTTATTATTTTATGGTTTTGTAGGTTAAAAGCATGACATGGCTTCACTGGACTAAAATTAAGATGTCAGCTGTGCTGTATTCCTTTTTGTAGGTTACAGGGGAGATCTATGTCCTTGCATTTTCAAGTTTCTAGAGGCCACTGACATTCCTTAGCTCAAGGTCTCCTTTTTCTGTCTATAATCAAGCTAGCCAGGGCAGACTGATTTCTTTTCATTTTGCATCACTCTGATTTCTTCTGGCTCCCTCTTCCACTTTTAAGGACCCAAATGATGACATTGAGCTTACTTGGATAATCCAAGATAATCTCCCCATCTCAGAACCCTGATGCGATTACCTCAACAAAACCAAAAGTAAGGTAGCATATTGACAGATTCTGGGGATTAGGAATTGGACATTTGCAGTGGGGTCATTACTCTACAAACAACTATACTGTCCACTTTTATTCTTGAGATCAACAATTGTACCCAACTGTGACTGTCTCCCCAAATTCCAATTAGCTGTTTCAGCATCAAGACAGCAAATAATCTAAATATTGCACTGTGTTTCATCTACTCTCTGAGCAAGAAGCTAGTTTGAGAAGTTAATCTCTTTTTTAACTCTCATTTTAGATGAGTCAGATGATATTCCGGAAGTTTAATTAACATGCCCAAGGTCGCAGGTGATAGGAGCAGAATATTGTTAAAATTCAAAGCTTATGACTACAAGTCCATTCATTTCCCAGAGAAAGACAGTCGATCTCACATACTGTATAAATTGAGTTCATTTTAAGTTTAAAAACCAACAAAAAAATGCCTGTTATTTAAAATCAGACTAATTTAAGGAAACACATATAAATCCTAATCACTTTTTTTCTTCCTTCACTAATAGAGCACCTTCAGACATTCAATGCAAAGACATTGAACAAGAAACCCCGAGATTCAACTCCATGACAGCCAACTCACTTTCTAATGACTGATACTTGGTGATGCATCTGTTCACTTGCACCCCTGGGAACCTCTCCCGTGCATATCTCCATTCTAAATAAATTGCCTTAAGGTGGATTTATTGTAATTTTGCTACATTTCTTCAGCAGCCTTCAAGTGGAAGGAGTTATTTTTGCCACTGTTCAAGTTTTGTTTTACCCCACTATTAATAATTTGTATATTTCTAGACCATCTATACAGAACTCAATTTCTTTAAAAATATTACTTATGGTAACAACCAACCAAATAAGAGTGATCTCCTGAGTCTAATTCCAGGGTGACAATGCTTACAGAGCGCCTTCCAAATAGAACACAATCCATATGAGCCCATCTAGATTTACAGATAATGTCCCTAAGGAGATGGCACGGTGTGATTCAATGAACAAGGAGACAGATTCGGTCACACAGCTAATTCGTAGCAGAGCCCAGAATTCAACCAAAACTCATGTTCTTTCAATTGTACCGTGCTTCCTGCTAACACATCACAAACTTTGTCAAATACTAGGAATAAAACTTTCTGATGTTTTAAGCCACCTCAAAATAGATCTAAACCCTACTGGTTCTATTTTACAGTGAAAAAAACATGAAAAAAAAAATAGTTCAGCCCACTATCACAAAGTTAATGTTGTGATCTACGGGGCAAATATTTCTTAAAGATTCAGACACTTTCATCTCCATTAGAGAAACGCTGAAAAAGACATATGCTGAGAGTCTCCTGGTCATAAGTGCTTAATGCTAAAGGCAGTCAAGCAATACAGAAGCAAGAAGCCTTAAAAGCTTTTGGAGTCTAAGGTTGTAACCTTTGGGTAAAATGGCGAGGCTGTCAGTCCACTGAAACCTAGCACTTCCCCTCAAGTATCTGTCTTGCCCTTCCTTCCACACTAAGTGCCTACTCGGAGCTCCTGTGGCCATTATATAAAGCTTTTCAGGAAACATCACTCCAGACAGATGTTTAACCCCAGGCTCTAGAGGGACTATGCTGCCAGTTGCTGGGTCTCTTGATTAATTTTACATGTACGCGCATGCTAATGTAGCCTGACATTGAGGCCCTCACAGCCAGCCAGCCAGCCATGTTAAGTAAATAAAGTACTACAGGCAAATCTGCACTGAAAGTTGTCTGCACACAGATGCATTTCACCCCAAATCTCAAAGGGGAGCTGGTTCTTCTTTTTCTTTGCAGCCAGCATCACGGGCAATCTGGTCAATATTATCCCAAATTGTCCTTGATTCACTTGTATGTAATATACTGCCCCATTTTTTAAATCGGCTTGTGTGAAATATGAGATATTTAAATGCAAATGTGAATTGAAGTTCAATGATAGTAAGACAATAGAGGGGCTTCAAACACACTGATTACAATGAGTAAGCATCATTACTTAGAAATTCAGCTGCATAATGTGTGGTCTCAGAGCATGTTTTGTGAAATTTACCAAATTACAAACATTAAAGGTGATATGGAATTATTGCTTCAAAATAGTGATGATTTTGAGGAAAACACTTGTGAATAATAATAATATATCATTTCTAAATATTAATATTACAGATTTTTCTTATGATATTGGCAGATAAACTATTACAGACTAACTCCCACAATGAGACAAACAAGAAGAGTAAGGGAAAATATTTTTTACAAAATTTGACCGAAGGCATTGCAGAAAAATCAAGTCAGCCTGAACTTAAGAGATACAAGTTTTGAAGAAAAGCAAAGCTCAGGTGTTTCCTCAACAACCAGTGTAGCTTTTCTCTTTGGGGCATTTGCTAACCCATGAGTGTGGGATCTCGATACTGAGAAGCTAAGGAAGCAGTTCCCAAAATTGTTAAGGGTTCAAGGAGACAAAACCTGGAAATCAGGACTCAACATGGAGGAGGAATCCTAGTAAACACTACCAGTTTCCGTGGAGACCCTGAAGTGTTATATCCAAAGAGGGGAGGGAAACCAGCGCCCCCACAAATCAAACTGGATTACGATGATTTGCCTCTACCCTAGTTTCTTTCAAGAGAAAAAAGTAAACATCACTATGACAGAGCCTAACAAAAAACACCTTCAAATAAGTAGGTAATTAATAAAAATCAGTTAAATCTTGTTCTTATTAAGAACATTAAAATACTTTCCAGTAATAATAAAAGGAATAGCAATAACTACCTTTTCCTTTTGAGCCTCTCACAGATGCAATCTTGGCTATCTCTAAATCTTATACCATATCTGCAAGTCAATAATATTTATGACTGATTACAAAACTGAGGTTCAGGTTCATAGATGTTATGTGACTTACGAATCCACGTAGCTAAGTAGACAACTGAGTTAAGATTTAAACCCTGGACTGTTTGACTTCCACAGATGCTTTCTGTGGGTGAGGTGGGTGTACATTTTCATGAAATATGTGAAGAGGGGCTTACTTTAGAACAGAAAAGAGAGGAATCTGTAAGGAACTGTGAGATGATTTTTGATGAAAATGATCTTTTGGTGAAAGGTAGTCTTCTTAGATGTTTCTCCTTGTCTTTTCAATTCACATACTATTTACTGAGTGCTTACTATTTGCCAGGCACTATTCTATATTTGATAACTATAGCAAAAAGCAAAATAGACAAAAATCCCTGGCCTGATGCAGATGAGATCCTATTGAAGTGGACAGTTAGCAAGTAAATAAAGATCAAATTTAGGGAGTCATCCATGCTGAACTGGTGTTTATAACCAAGCTGATGTGATGGGGGGGGGGGGGGGAAGACAGGAAAGCTATTAGAGACACTGTGCATAGGGCAGGAAAAGTATGGAATTCAGACAATGCCTGTGGGGTTATGTTTGAAAAAGTACTGCTGCACACCATTCTTCCACCTGAGCCCTTCCCCATTTTGAAGATTAAAATATTGGGAGGCAGAGGATCCTTGGTCATACATTTGCCAAAAGATCTGTGATTCTAGGCCAGGCATGGTGGCTCACACTTGTAATCCCAGCACTTTGGGAGGCTGAGGCGGGCGGATCACCTGAGGTCAGGAGTTCAAGACCAGCCTTGCCAACATGGCGAAACTAAAAATACAAAAATTAGCTGGGCTTAGCGGCGGGCACCTGTAATCCCAGCTACTCTGGGAGGCTGAAGCAGGAGAATTGCTTGAACCTGGGAGGCGGAGTTTGCAGTTAGCTAAGATCGCGCCATTGCACTCCAGCTTGGGCAACAAGAGTGATACTCCATCTCAAAAAAAGAAAAAAAAAAGATCTGTGATTCTAGATGGTGAATTGAATGTGGACAAAACCATGAGAACTGTGGCATCATATGTTACCTTCTCAACCTGTAAAATTACAAGCTATTTGAAAGTTAATGTGATACAATTAAACTCTACGTTAGAATGATGGGGGAGAGAAAAGATAAAAGTATACATGAAATAAAAGTGTCCAAATAATAAAAAGACACCAGCAGCAACATTCTTTTATTCTACATAATGTTTTTGTGGAACAACCAAAATTGTAACTTTTCCTGCAGTTGTATAGGCGTCTGTGCCAAAAGCATCACAGGAACAAGGTCCTGAGTTAATTGCCTCATTAAATTGACATCTATCTGCAACAGTGCCTCCTAGAGCCAAGTTAATGGCTTACAAAATGCAAACATGATATAAATTTAACAGAGCATTATTTCTGCAGGCATGAAAATCTCCGTAGTGACTTTGGTGCTAGAACCAACCATCTGAGCCTGCTTATGAAAGAGATTTATTTATTCCAAATTGTATTTACTCTAAACTGAGCCCAGCTTTGCCGACCAAAACAATTTTCTCAACTGAAGGGCCTTAAATGTCACCCGCATTCCAGTTCTATAAATGCAAGAGATTTTTCTTTCAATTTCCAGGCTGGAATTTCATGGTGGTAACGACTTCATTTTATCTTGAATATTGCAAATCACTCAAAATAATTGAATAGTTAAGCACAACAGAAATCATTTCACTGGAGAAAGTACAGCAACAATATTGCAGCTATGAAACCATTTTCCCCATTTACTAGTACTTCCAACTCATACTTCCTAACCATATAATCAGTGTTACCACCTAAAACATTTCCTACATGTTATTCAGGAATTTAAATCATCTTGAAGTTTTCAGAGCAAAAAGACAAGCACACTTTGGTTAGAAGACAGAAATGAAGTTTGAACCATTAAGTGTAGTTTCCACTGAGCATTGACAGAGAGAAATAAAATGACTTTAATTTAGATCACCTCTAAAGTACTATAAATTACGTAGTTAATTTATCTAGAGGAAATTACACCAGATATAAACAGAAATTACTCAAGAAATATCTAACAGATGCTACAATATCTGCATCAAAAATATAAAAACATCAAATATTGAAACATTGGCTATGCGGTTTTCTGTTTATGATAATAACAAAATTAAGACTTAGGGAATGTTTTTGGTAGTCAACGGTATCAATCCACAGTTTGAAAGAAACACTACTTCGAAAGCAGTAGTGGTTTCATCAATTTAGTTTGATATAAAATACTTGTTTCTTTAGCATTACTGGAGAATGATTTTTTTTTTTTTTTTTTTTTTTTTTTTTTTTGCATTTCATGCTTTCCAGATAGTTGAATGATATCTTTACATATTTCAATTTCTGTTGGGATTATTTTTTTATTTAAATATATTTCACATATTTCCAGCTGCCTGAACTGAAGGCTGTAAATCAGTGGCCTCCAACCTTTTCAGCACCAGGGACTGGTTTTGTGGAGTACAATTTTCCTAGGGACTGGTTGCTGGTGGGGGATGGTTTTAGGATGATTCAAGTGCAATACTTTTACTGTGCACTTTATTTATATTATGATTACATTGTAATATATAATGAAATAATTACATAACTCACTATAATATAGAATCAGTGGGAGCCCTGAGTTTGTTTTCCTGAAACTAGATAGTCTTATCTGGAGGTGATGGAAGACAGGGACAGAGGATCAGGCATTAGCTTCTCATAAGGAGGGTGCAACCTATTTCCCTTGCATGCGCAGTTCACAATAGGGGTTGTGCTCTTATGAAAATCTAATGCTGCCACTGATCTGACAGGAGGAAGAGCTCAAGCAGTAATGCAAGCGATGTGGAGTGGCTGAAAATACAGATGAAGCTTTGCTGGCTTGCCCACCACACACCACCTGCTATGCAGCCCGGTTCCTAACAGGCTGCACACTGGTATTGGTCTCTGGCCCAGGGGTTGTAGACCCCTGTTCTAAATCATAATTTAATTTTTACCTAATTTCCCAAAAGGATAATTAATATTAAATAATTTTTTAAGGATTTTACAGGTATTTTTGGCCCCTACACTAAATGGCCACACACATACACACACACACACACACGTGTGTGTACATGTACACACAAGGTTTAATTTTTAAATTTTATTTCTCAGTGTCAAGTTATCCATCATCACCTCTCACTAGCCTCAAGGAAATGAATAGCAAAATATTTTCTTACTGCTTAATACTTGTGATATGGTTTGACTCTGTGTCCCCTCCCAAATCTCATCTCCAATTGTAATCCTCATGCATCACAGAAGCGACCTGGTAGGAGGTGATTAGATTATGGGAGCAGTTACCCTAATGTTGTTCTCCTGATTGTGAGTGAGTTCTCATGAGATCTGATGGTTTTGTAAGTGGCAGTTTCCCCTGCTCTTTCTCTTTCCTGCCACCTTGTGAAGAAGGTATTTGCTTCTCCTTCACCTTCCACAATGACTGTAAGTTTCCTGAGGCCTCCCCAGCCATGCAGAACTGTGAGTCAATTAAACCTCTTGTCTTTATAAATTGCCCAGTCTCTGGTAGTATCTTTATAAGAGTGTGAGAACAGACTAATACAATTTGTCAACTCAGGATAACATAAGAATTACTTCTATTCAACTTCGATATTATAAGAGAACTGTTGGAGACAAGTTTCTTTAATAATTATGTGTTGCTTAGTTAATGTTAAATGCAGTATACCTTATTGAACATAGCCTTACAAAGTTAGAATTTTATCAAAAGATAGTAAATTTGAATCTAAAATTTTCTATGTTAAAGCCAAACATGTAAAAAAACCATATGTAAATAATCCATTTTTGCTCCATTGCTGCTTTTAAAAATATTTAATTAAATATCCATGTTATGGACTTAATTATATCCTTCTCGAATTCATATTTGAAGTTCTCCTCCCCAGTGAGACTGGCTTTGGAGACAGGGCTTTTAAGGAGGCAATTAAGGTTACCTGAGGTCATAAGGATGGGGCCTTAATCCTATAGAACTAATGTCCTTATAAGAAAGGGAAGAGACCCCTGAGCTTTTACCTAGTGTGCAGCACAGGGGGACGGCCACATGTAAAGGCAGCCCTTTGCAAGTCACAGAAAGGGGCCTCATCAGAAACCAACTCTGGCAGCATATTGATCATGTATTTCCAACCTCCAGAACTGTGAGAAAAAAAATTTCTGTGGTCTAAGCCATCCAGTCTGTGACATTTTATGATGACAGCCCAAGGTAACTAATAAAATGAGCAATTAAATATTCTCCCTATTTCTGATTAGTTTCTCTGTAATATTAGCAAATGAAAGTGTTACAAAATAAAATAGAACAAATATTGTCATCAAAAATGTTCAGAGACCCCTTGAGTAAAATAACATAAGAATTGGTGTGGTTTCTACCCCTAGAAAATATTTCCAATTATGCTGTATTGAAACCTGTCTTTGTATCAAAGGGTCTCGAGATTCTACAGTATAATGAAACCCTCTCAATGGCTTCAGTTTATTTTTAAAAGGTGTTTTTCTATTTTGAACCACAGTCCTAGTTTGTGGTTGAAAAGAAAAATGGGGGCAGTATCTTGGGAAAAAGGCCCAATTGTTGCCAGGAGTAAGGGCCTCCATTGGTTCAGTGCTTAACAACAACAGCTTGGAGTCGAGTTCTGAACCTCTGCTGGGAATTCTTTCAGTCCTGTCTGTATGAAAGGCATATTGTCCCTGCATGGACTGCTGTCATGTTCCATGCAGAATGTGGAAGACTTCACAAAATGGAGGAAACAAAAACCAAGTATTTGTCTAAGGTCTTTCCTCCAATTGTTTTTTCTTTCCACTTGCATGCGGAAAAGAATTAAAGCAAATCAGCCACAATTACCTAAAGAATGCCAGACACTGTAGAAGTATCAAGATGAAGACTCCCCAAAAAAAGCATGAAAAGTAGCCTGGGTGCTCACTGGAGTTTTAAAACAAATTATCTACCAATATGAAGACCATACATAGACTTTAGCTATCTTTTGGTCCAGCCATTTTTAGAGACTGAAAACTTAAAATCCCAAATGACAAAATGAAGTTTTGTGCTCTCCTTGAGTAGGGTCTGGATCAATAGAGAGGTTCGAATGCTCAGTCAGACTTTTGTAATTTAAGAATTTTGGGTGTTTAAACTCCCTTGGATTTGCGCACCCTCAGGAATAAGCCATGAGCTTCTGTATCTCTTCCTATGATTCACCTGGATCCATCTTTCACCATATCTTTACCACCCGGCTCTCTTTTCCCAGTCCTTCCTGCTGCCCTCATCCTTGTCTTGGTAACTATTTCAAGCTTCCAACCTTCTGCTCCCTCACTCACTTCACTTTCTTAATCAGCTCTTAATATCTGTCAGTACTCTTTTCATGGTAAATACAGGAACCAACAAGAGCTGGCTAATTGATGATAAGTAAAGTCAAGCATTACAGACCCATGAACAGGGATGCTGCTGGCTTAGCAGAACTAAGACGTGGACCTGACTCTCTTTTAGTCTTTTATTTGTGTGCTTCATTTCATGTCAGTTGGGAAAGGTAGAATCAGTTGGATGTGATTTTTTAAATTTTCATTTTAAGGGGAAATAACTCATTTGGACAATCTTAATAAAGGAGTTTGGTTTAAAACACATGTGAAAGTTACAGACACTGAACTACGATGAGTATTTATCTAGATTTCTAAAGGGTAATTCCATTTATTGAAAGTCTCATTACAGAAAGTATGTCTAAGTTGGTTAAAGATGGGACTACAAGAGCCCAATAGTAAAGAAAAAGCAAATTTAGCAGTTAGAGAGGAGGCAAAGATGGATATTAAAGAGAAGTAGCTATTAAAAGGTGCTTGGGTGGTGAATTACACAAGTCTCCTCCCTTAATGGGAAAGTTGACTTGATCAGGAGGTGATGGGGACAGATAGTATTGTATGTCTTAGTCCCAGTCTTTAAAACAATAGTCACTAAGAGTCTTAAATATTGTATAATTTAACCCAGAAACTTTCATCCTAGCAATATATAGTAAGTATATATTCAGATACTGTCCTAAAGAAACAACCATATTAGAAAGTACAGATTTTTATAGCCACATTTATCATAAAGGCATAACCAGAATAAAACCTCAGCCACATAGTCCTGCATTTCCTGGCTAATTTGTGTTAATGGTTTGTTGCTGAGTCTGCCCCACTGTGGAGAAGATTTTACCAGAGAATTAACCCACCTGGGGGAGAAACATTTCTCCTTCTGTATACCTCTTCAGTCTTCTGTGTCACCTATGGGGGTAAAGAAAAATTCTAACAAACACATCAATGTTACAGGCTTCCTGTCCCATAAAGGGTATTGACTATCCTAACATCCTAAATAAAACCTTATTTTATTTAGCTTGTAGTATGTCTTCTTTTATGTCTCACTTTTTTTGTTCTATGTTAGCTTTGTAAGATTTATCCGTCTTGTGGATATCCTTATTATCCTTCTGGGTCATTCTCGATCTTTCATTCTCATTACTGAATAGTATTCTGTTGTGATTTTAAGTATCTAGTCTTCTCTCAGTGGGCATGTGAATAGACTCCAGCTGGGACTATTAACAATAGTTTTGTTAAGAGCATTCTAGTTTTTTCTTTTTCATGAACGTATGTAACATTTCTTGGTATATACTAAGAACTGGAATTGTGAGATCATAGAATGTGAAATTATTCCACTTCAGTAGATACTACTAAATAGCTTTCCAAAGTGATTTTACTCTCATTGACAATTATGAGAGCTGCAATTTGCTTCATATTCTGGCCAACACTGGGTATTTTATTGTCTTTCACATTGTAGATATCTGGTAGTTGAATATGGAATCACATTTCTCTGACAGCTAATGAAGTTGAACACCTTTTATATGTTGACTCGCCATTTGGCTATCCTCCTGTGTGAAGTCTTTTTTCTTTTCTGATATGGAAGGATTCTTTTAAGATAGATAGATAGATAGATAGATAGATAGATAGATAGATAGATAGATTTTTGCATTGGAGTTCAATATTAGCTATATATATTACAAATATCTCCTCTCACTCTGAGTCTTGATTTTCACTTTCAATAGTATCTTTTGATGAACAATAGTTCTTAATTTTAGTGTAACCCAATTTATTAATTTTACCATTTATGATTATTGTTTTCTGTTTCTGGTCAAGAAATGTTTTGCCTATTCCAAGGCCACAAAGATGTTTTCTAAATTTTCCTCTAAAGGTTTTATTATATTATCTTTCATGTTTAGACAAACAATTCATTTGAAACTGGTTTTGCTATGGTTGAAGTAAATGTTCAGAATCATTTTTTTTAAAATGACTATCCAATTGACACAGCACCATATATTGTACAATTTTTAATAATTCAGTACAACATATTGTACCAATGTAGACTTTGTTGTATTCAGGAAATATGTGTGAATTTGTTTGGTACTCTCCAGTTGCTTTTATAGGTCAGTTTATCCATTTGTTGCCAATAACACACTGTTTTAATAACCATAGTTTTGTAAGAGTTTTTGAGATCTGTTAGTATAGGTCTTTCAATTTCATTCTTCTTTAAGATTGCCCTGGCCATTTTTGGTTAATTGCATTTCTTAAATTTAAAATTAATCTTGTCAATTTCTGTAAAACACACTGATGGAATTCTTTATTGAGAATTTATTTAATTCAGGTTTACTTTAGAAACAATTAACATTCTTACAATATTGAGACTTGAATCAATGAAAATTGTACATCCCTCTCTTTACTGAGATTCTTTAATTTCTCTAAACAATAGATTTTTATATACATGTGTGATATGAGGTGGGGTTCTTTCAAAACTAGGGTTAAATTTATTACTAGATATTAAATGTTTTTTATGTTTACTCATTAATTTTATTATCTAAGTATTTGGTGTTAGTATATAGAGCTATATTTGACTTTTAAAATACCTATTTGTATTCAACAAATTTGCTAAATCTATTTTTAATAGTTTACAGACTCCTTTGTGTTATCAATCTGCATAATATCATCTATAAACATTGGCAGCTATGATTTTTCTTCTAAAATGTTTCTGTTTCTTCCTTTTTCTTGGCTTACAGAAACATGGACTAGAAGTGCCAATAATGGACACTCATTTGTTTTCTCCAATTTCTGGGGAAAATTGTCAATAGTTCACTTTTGCGCATAATATATGCTGCAATTTTGGAAGCTATTCTTTTTCAGATGGATGAAAATTTATATTCATAATTTTCTAATGTTTTCAAAAAAATCATGAATATGTGTTAGATATTGTCAAATGACTTCTTTTGAATATTTATTAAAATTATCAACTTATGTTTCTTTTTTCTGTTAATGTGGTAAATTTTAATAATAATAATAATGCTAATGTGGTAAATAATATTAATCATTATTATTTATATTTTTAACAGATAGCTACATTTAAGCATTTTAGATCTTACAAAATATCTGTCAATAATATATCTTTTTTTCCTTGAAAAGAACATGTCAATATTTGGAATCAAAATTATGTTAGCTATATAAAATAGAGCCAGAAATTACTCCCTTTTTTCTACTCAAGAATGAGTTTAGGTGAGATTCGTGTTGTTCTAATGAGATCACTTGGACACAGGAAGGGGAACGTCACACACCGGGGCCTATTGTGGGAAGAGGGGAGGGGAAGGGATAGCAGTAGGAGTTATACTTAATGTAAATGACGAGTTAATGGGTGCAACACACCAACGTGGCACATGTCTACATATGTAACAAACCTGCATGCTGTGCACATGTATCCTAGAGCTTAATGTATAAAAAAAAAAAAAAAAACATTCGTGTTGTTCTTTGGAAATGCCATCTCGTCCTGAGGTTTTATTGTGGAAGACTTCAAATTAGGCATTCAATTTTTAAACAAATACTGAAGTAATCAAATTTTCTATTGAATCTCCCTCAGTTTTGTATGATTCAGTAAAGTTTTCTATTACATCCAAATTATAAAATTTGCTGTTATGAAGTTGGTCATGCTATATATATATATACACACACACACACATATTCCTTTCATCATTTGACATCATAATTATTCATTAGCCTTTTTCATGCCTAATATTTCTAATTCATGATTTTATTATTTTCTTGATTATTTTTCCTAGTGGCTTATTTATTTTATTGGCATGTTCAATGATCTAACTTTTAGCTTTGTTTTTATACATAGCATAGTTATCTTAAATTGCATTGATTTTTTTTCTTTTTGGTACTTGTCTTGCTGTACATTCTTTGGTTTCATTTGACCTTACTTCTTCCAGAATTTTGGAATGAATATTTCAACCACTGATGTTTAGCCTTGACAGTTTTTCAATATATATGATTAAGCCTATAAATTTCTTTCAAAAATTTGCTTTAGCTATATTCCACATTTTAAAATTTTTTTTATCTTTATCTTTCATTTTAAAATATTTTCAATTTGAACTGTGAGTTCTTCTTTGACCCTGGAATAATTAGAGGTATCCTGCCTAATTTCTATGGAGTTTTGGATTTGGAGGTTATCTTTTTAAAAAAATAAATAAATAAATTCCAACTTAATCCCTTTGTGGTTAGAGATCATACTCTGAATAATGTAATTCTTTGGAAATTTGTTGAGTCTATCTTTATGGATCCATCTCCTTTCTATAGAGAAGAGTTAATATATTTTTATTTGGGGACTAAAACACTGCCATTTTACATAATAGAAGATAGGAGAGACAGTAATAGAAGGGTGAAATTCTAACTGTCCCACTTATTCCTGATAGAATTCTTTAATTAATTACACTCATAATTGTCCTGTGTCCCAAGTCTGTCCTTTGTGCAATTAGCTCAGATTTCAGTGCCTTGAGGGCTCCCTCGGTAAATACTGCACTTACTGCCGGTGTTTTGGATTGTAAATTTCTAAATTAATATCAGCCCACCTGCTTGGAATTTTCCAGATTTTGTCATACATTCTGGTCCAGTGATTTCTTATTTTTTTGTAGTTCTTATTTCTTTCATAACTTTCTGCAATCTCAAAGGGAGTTTGGGAATAAGAGGCAGTAAAACTCTGTGCTCAGTCTGCTATCTTGAACACACGCAAGGATAATTTTTAGCAAAGTTTACATTCAACATTTAACATGACTTGCAAACAGGTTACATAAACCAGTGTTAACTAGAGCATTAAAACTGGGGACTCTTGGTAAAAAAGAAAAGTTTTAAAATTGAAAAAAAAAAAAACTATTAAGGTAAGATTGTTCCCTATATTCTATTAAAATCAATCATTGATTAGTTCAATTCAGTCAAACTGTAGCCCAATGAATGGGAGAAGGAATTAATTTTTCTTTATAAATGAATTTTCCAGTTACTTATCACTACCCTGAAGAGTTTCAGTACCACACAGCCAGTCCAAGAGAGCCAATTTAAAAAAGAGAGAAAAAAAGAGAGAGCCATAGTTACAATCATTTGCGAATTAACAGGCTATGCAAGACTAATTATCAGAGGGATGTTTTATGAGCTTTGAGTTGGAGTAGTGTGCAGAGTAGAGAAAAAGTGAGTGACCATAAAGGGCAGCATACCTAGATGTGACTTTTTGTGCCGAAGGCCTCATCAATCATCAATTTTCCTTTCATCTGCTGATTTCTTCCAGTCACTTCAAGTGAGATAAAAGTTGACTTGTCAAAAGCTGACATTCTTCCTCTGAATCGTTTCACCATTGTTATGGCACTTTTGCTTCTCAAGTTTGAAAAAAGAGGAAAATTCCTAAGGGAGAGAAATGGGTAGTTTAGTGCATCACCCTGAAAAAAAAGATTACAATAAATACTCTCCAGGACTGAAAGGTGAAGATTTAGGTCAGAAAGTAGAAAGTTGTACTTTATTGTCAAAAGATTTTCTTTGAAATATTTGTCTCTAATATAACGGGGTCTATTTTTACCTGAGACGATCAGCTGGCATGTGAAATACATTAATCTGCTCAACTTTAAGTATGTAGATCATTCTCTCACATCTTACGTGTGAGCACTTCAGTTTCTTAAAATTACTGAAAAATTAATTTTTTTCATTTATAATCCACCTGATGCTCATATCATGTAAGAAAAACTGTAGAATATCTCTCATATAACACATATTTCTTGTGCTTTACATGGACTATTGCTAAATTATTTGTAAATAGAGGTACAAAATACATGAATTTTCATGATGATGTTTGATATGGTTTGGATCTGTGTCCCCACCTAAATCTCATGTTGAAATTAATCCCCAATGCTGGAGGTGGGGCCCCAGTGGAAGGTGATTGGATCAGGGAGGAGGCAGTTTCTAGTGGTTTAGCACCAACCTCCTAGTGGTGTTTTGTCATAGTGAGTTCTCACAAGATCTGGTTGTTTAAAAGTGTATAGCACCTTATTCCTCTCTCTCTTCCTGTTGCTCCAGCCATGTGAAGTGCTGGCTCCCCCTTTTCCATCCCCCCTGATTATAAATTTCCTGAGGCCTCCCCAATATCAGAAGCTGCTATGCTTCCTGGACAGCCTGCAAAACCATAAGCCAGTTAAACCCCTTTTTTTAAATAAATGACTAGTCTCAGATATTTCTTTATAGCAACGTGAGAACAGACTAATACAATCATCTGTAACTAACCAAGTATGCATCAGGAGTGTCCAATCCCCACTGTCTCAGTTGTAGGTGCTGGGTCATACACAGTCAGATATGACACAGAATCTCCTCTCTTCTACCCCACTGAGTGCTCAGAGGTCATTTTGATCTTACAGTTTCTCAAGAATAAACTATAGATGAGCCTCACTCAGAGAAACTGGGTCACAGAGCAAATTCTCATGGCATTGGCCTATTGGCTAGGAGATAGGCTAAAGGGGACTGTGGAGGAGGTTGGCACAGTGTTTTGACAAATGAGAGATTGACAGTGAATGCCTTAGAAGATTTATTCCACAGAGCTGTTCATCAGGAAAACAATGGTTTTGTAACACATTTTTGTCTTTATTGCCAAGTTATTTTATAAAGTGTCCTTTGTCTGAGACCATCTTTCTGCTAGAAGAATCCTGATATTCATGTGCTTTTCCTTTAGATATCTTCCTCGGACTCCACTTCTTCCAGCTAAAAGTCGTTTGCTTCCTGACACACATACACACACACACACACACACACACACACACACAAATGCATTCTTCTCGTTTCTGTCATAATAGCACTAGAAAACCAACAGCAACCTGAATAAAAATCCATTAAAACCACAGTTCAGATGATGAGTGACAGAAAAATATTTAAAAAGGTTTTCTCTCTCATAAAGGGCAATGATGACTAAATAACTGTGCAGTTGATATTTACTGGTGAGGAAGAGAGATATGTATTCTACTCCCAGGAAGAGAGCCACCCAGCCCAAACAACCCCTCCCACATACCACCCCAAAATGGGTTGAATTAAATATTTCTGATAAAACTAACAAAGAATATAGAAAGCTTATATTTTTGTATCAGTTATAATTTGGCACTTACATTCTTACAGTCTATACATTAGTGTATATTGAAAATTTTGCTAAGAAAATATCAAAGGCTTTAATTTCAGTCTCTGAGTCTACATTTTTTACTTCTATGGCTTAATACTTTGTCAACGTATGACTTTTAGTTTTCTTAAGTTTCTTATGTCACAGAATCAATGTTTAATGATGACTTGTGGAAAGGTTGAAAAGGCTTAAGGTTTTTAGTACCTAAAGCTATTTTTTAACATGTTACACTAGCCAAAGAATTTGTCCTAAAAGCATTTATTGTCTGTTCCAGGATTCATAAACACACATTATAATTTTATTGAATTCAGCCTATTTTAAAAATTGAAAAGACATAATTTTTCTATTTATAACCTAACTACAACCTGTGCATTTAAAAAAGAAAAAAAGAAAAACAAAACAACACTTCAAAGACAAGCTGTAGAGGTAATTTAGTCTGTCTGTATTTAAAATGAGCCAAAAGGAAAAAAAAACACCTAAATACAATTGGCTAATTGCTTTCAATTTGGCTTTATTTCCTTGACACTAATGGAGAAATTCTAACATCTACCCAACTAATGAGTTGGGAAGTTATGAGCTTTTTCTGAGTATGGATATCAAGTTGGGGGAGAAAAAGTTTATTTGCTGTTTAGAGAACAGCAAAGACTGAACAGACATCATCTATGTCTGCATTTCAGTCTGTTATGTGTCAGGGTGTGCGACCCTGACACATGATTGAAGTAAAACATGGGTGTGCAAAAATATATTGTCAACCTACTGTGCTTAATGTCATGATAGATGTTCCATCAGAGCCATAGAATAGTCATCTATACAGCAACAATGATGAACAACAATAGCGATAATTGTTAGTACCAACTACGAAATACTCTTTATATCCAGGTTCCTTGCTAAGTGCTTTGTAATGTGTTACTCCTTGAGTTCTCACTGAAGAATATAGGTGTAATTGTCCTTATTCTAGTAGAAACAAATTATAATGATCTCTGAGGTAAATATTTTTTCATAGTAAGTGGAAGATGCAGGATTCGCTATCATATTTGCCTCAATCCAAAGCCCATGTTTCTAATCCCTAATCTACATCTGCTTACTTAGCCACTGGGGAAGCATTCTGGAGGAGATACAAGATAGCTGAATCTGAAAAGTAAATGAAATGAAGCAGACAAGGAAGGTGAGTAAGGAAGCTAACTTAATCAAGAAGAATGTAATTTGCACACCAAATGAGGGAAGGAAATTATGTTTTTATGAAAACCAAAGCAATTTTTGGTTACGTGATTACACATTGCATAGAGAAAGTTGCAGACATAAGGCTGAAGAGATAGGCTGAGGTCAAATTTTTGGGAGCTCAAATGCCCAACCAGGAAGCTGGAGTTGCCTCAAGTCATAGAAAATTATAAAAGCTCAGTCAGAGAAATGGCATGACTGGATCTGCATATTTGACGTGTGTTCCATCAGACCAGGTGGGAGGACATCTCACTGAGCCATTCTCAGGATATTTAATAGAGAAAATGGAACAAATCTATGAGAAAAGAGGGACTTCAATCAAAAAATAAAATAAAATAAAATAAAATAAAATGGAAGAGTTATCAATGTGCTCACACTTAAGCTCTGAAGATGGGTAAGGATTAAAAGTGAAACTTTGAAAATCCTCTGTGTAGGAGGCCACAGTTGTACCTGGCTTAGTTCTCAGCATTGGCTCCCTTGTGTGGGGCAGGACTATGATTTGGCCTCTGGTCTGCCTGAGGTTGTCTCACTGTTTCAGACAATGAGGCAGAGCCTGGGCATGCTGGGCCTGCCTCATTCTTGGGCATCTGTACTTGGTTCCATTTGGCATGTTCAGTCTATACACAGCTTAACAAAGTACTTGTTCTAAGTCATAATGACTCTTACTTCAGGACTTGGGAATCTTCTTTTTCCTTCCAATATGGTTTGGCTCTTTCCCCACACAAATCTCATCTTCAATTGCAACTCCCACTTGTCATGAGAGGAACTCAGTGGGAGGTGATTGAATTATGGTGGCAGGTCTTTCCTGCACTGTTCTCATGATAGTGAATGAATCTCATGAGATCTGATGGTTTTAAAAATGGGAGTTTCCCTGCATAAGCTCTCTTTTTGCCTTCTGCCATCCATGTAAGACATGACTTGTTCCACTTTGCCTTCCACCATGACCGTGAGTCCTCCCCAGCATGTGGAACTGTAAGTCCATTAGACCTCTTTTTCTTCGCAGTTTAGGGTATGTCTTTATCAGCAGCATGAAAGTGGACTAATAAAGCTTCCTACTCCCTGTTATAGTTAACGCTTTTTCAAACTTCATATATTAGCTCCAGCACATGTATTCAAGGATGGCATTTTTCCCCACTTCCCCAATCAGATGAGAGACCCCACACCTACTCTCAGTCCCACAGTTTCCTATACTGTTCTTCCAAAGTACTAATCACTAGTTCTAATGGTATTTTTAAGAGATTATTTGATTATGCCTACCTCTTCCCGTATACTGACACTCTCTGAAGGAAGGGCAATACATGTAGTGTTATTAAATGTGCCTCACAAACCTAGTACATTTCCTGGAACCCAGTGTGGACTTAATATATATTCATTGAATGACAGAATGATTTTCCCATTGGTGCCATCTCATTTGACACTATAAAATGAGAATTATATCTTACAAGCTGTGACCTCATTGATATCTCCCTCATGGTTATATGGTTATATTTCAAAAAAAAAATCAACCTGAGGATTTAATTTAAACATTGTAGCAAACATCCTTTTGGGGATTTTCATAGTTTGGTCATTCATTCACTCATTCATTCCACAAACAATAATTGAGCACAATGCCTTCCTCTCCAGGGCTCTGTTAGTTCTGTCCACTCTTCAATCTCAGCATTCTACATTTTTTTTTTTTCAACAAACTAATCCTACCAGCTGAAAATAAGTTGCCAGTATCCCAGTCCCTTGTGGTTTTTACTAAAAATTGCCTGCGAAATGAGACATGGCCCTTTCATGATTTTCATTAGAGAGCAAATTGCTTGTGATACTTTTGGCAGAAATTAAATGGATGTATAGAGGCAGTGCTATCTTATTATGCAGTTGAATTTTTGAGAAAAGAATGGGGTTTGACAGACCCAAAGTTTCACTGTTGCTTTAAAAACAATGGCATCTCTGATCTCTCAAGCCACTGCATGAGGACACCTAGTCTGAGTGTCCAGTGACAGTTTTTACAAAGAATTTTACCCTGTAATGATCACATCTGCCTTATTATTGTTTCACGTGGTTGCAAGGAAGTGTTTTCTTCCTGTTATTTCAAAGAAAACAAAAATATTTTAGAGGTTTGGTATTTGAACACCTTTCTTTTTTCTTAGTTCAAAATCCTAGCAAAGAGAGATAGTTGGTAGTGTGTGTTGAAGTGAAATGCTGCAGTTGAAAGTTGCTATTGCAGTTTCCCCAATGTGTCATGCCGATGCGAACCTTTTCACAAGGAAATGCTTTGAGAAACTTTGATTGTTAAACATGCACTCTGAGCTGAGAGGAGAATTGTGGAGGGATGATGGACGAAATTGTTTACATATATTTCTCAAGAGCATTTGGTGAGTATAATGAATCATATTGAAGTACAGCACTTGTTTAAAATGTTACATATTGTAACATGGGACATTAGTATTTAGAATTGCTCACATGGTTTATGTATCTATATTGTTTTTCTTTATGATTGGCACTCTTCAAGAAAGGCTTGAAGTAGGCTTTGCCAATTCTTTAGCAATCACCAGATACTAGTGTTTACAACGTACTTTAGTCTATACGAAGATGTACTTTACACTATATTTTAACCTATAAAAAGATGAACCATCAAGGCAGGGATTCTTAGCTTTAACAGCAGAATAACAGCAATGTCTACTCATAAGAATGTCTTTAGCTCACATGTGGCCACACTTTTATTTTATCACCTGATATTCATGTTAGATCCAGTTGACTTGGTCTTGAGAATGAATCAAAGATATGGGTGCTCTGATTTCCTACACTTAAATGTGTGTGATTCTCATTATATACTTGATCCTGATACAAATGGCTGTCTCCTGAGTATAAAATTTAAGCTTTAGCATATGTTGTTGTTCTACACATGTCTTAGCACTAAATATGCAATCAAATTCTACTTTCCACTAACTCAGGTATGAAAACATACTTAGATGCACCAAATAATAGATTTAGAAAAACAATTTGACTGATTGAATGTCAAATGTCATAATTTCAAAAATCTAGAAATTTGAAATTGTCTACTTGATTGACTTAATGGGACTCTCATTCAAGTTTCTGTTCCCATAGAAAGACAACTGATGTTTCTGTGAGCCAAAGCTGAGAATATCAAAATTGCATAGAATCAAAAGGAAATACAGGAAGTAGGAAAATACTCAACAGGAAAAAGAAGAGGTGATTTTTATTGCTCATTAGTAGACTCCACATAACTGAGAAAAGAATCAGTTAGATTAAAAATAGGCTGTTAGAGAATTCCTAAAATATATGCAAAGAGAAAAGTAGTACAGAAAAACACAGAACATTCAAAAGTTGTAATAAAACAAAAACCAAAAACAAACTAAAAATAAATAATTGCAGTATAATTTTAACAGGCATTGTATGCATATTATTTGAAGGAAAAGACAGAGAATGAAGGAATTAGATTTGAAGTAATAATTACCAAGAACTCTCCAAAATTAATGACAGACACTAAGCCACAAATCCAGGAAATTCCAAAAACAAAAAGCAGGAAAAATAAATAAATAAATGCACACACACACACACACACACACACACACACACAACTCCAAAGCATATAAAATTCAAACTGCAGAAAACTAAAGATAGGAAGAACAACTTGAAAGTAGCCAGATCTAAAAACAAAAATAAAAAACTTACTCATAGAGGAACAATTTTAAGGATAAAAGCAGGCTATTAACAATCACACAAGCAAGAAGAGGGTAAAGTGAAATTTTAAAATATTTAAAGAAACTAACTACCAAACTAAAATTCTATAATCAGCAAAATTATCCTTGAAGAGTGAAGAAGAAAGAAAGAATTTTATTGGCAGCAGATCTTCCTTCATGAAATGTTAAAAGATGTTCTTCAAACTGAAGGAAATGATACCTCAGAAATGTGTATCTACAAAAACATAGGAATAAATAAGTAAAGATAAAATAAAATCTTTTGTTTTACTCAATCTTAAATGACAAAAAAGATAACTATTTGTTTAAAGTAATAAGAGTAACAATTTATTTGGTGATTCAAGCATATGAATAAAAGAAATGAATGATAGCAATATCATAAGGAATGGAAAAAAGAATCAAAAGTACTTATTAAAAATAAGATTAATATGAAGTTTGATCTCAGATAACAGGTGCAGTTAAAACTACAAGTCAATAACAAAAATTTAGGTGAGAAATTTCCAAGTATTTGAAAATTATATAATATACTTCTAAATACCATATGGGTCAAAGAAAAAGTCTCAAGAGAACATCTACATAGTTTAAAATATAAGAAAATTAAAAAACAATTATTAAACTTTTGAAGAATGCAGTGAAATCGTGCTTCAAAATTCATTGTATTAAATTCATATCTTGGAATAAAGGAAATATCTACAATCAATAAGCTTTCTACTTTAAGAAACCATAGAAATAAGGGAAACTTAAGCCTAAAGCAAGCGAAATAAAACAAATAATGAAGATTAGAGCAGAAGTTAAATTATTAAAAAGCAGAAAAATAATAGACAAAATCAAACAAACAAAAGATTGCTCTTTGCAAAATTCAGTAAAGTTGATAAAACTATAGCCAGGCTAACCAAGATAAAAAAGAGAAGACACATATTATCAATATCAGAAATAAAAGAGTCATTACTACTGAAGCCATGAACATCAAAAGAACAAAAAATTATTATAATGAACAATGTTATGCTAACATATTTGATAACAAAGTTTAAATAGCTAAACCTCCTGAAAGACAAACTATCAAAATTTACACAAAGGAAAATGAGAATTGTCCTATATTTATTAAAGAAATTGAATAAAAATTCATAACTTTTTAAAAACAAAGCATGAGAAACAGATGGTTTCAGTTAATGAATTCTACCAATCATTTAGGAAATAAAAAATGCCATTTCTCCACAACAGAAGCAAAAGAGCCACTTCCTAATTTATTACATAATATCAGTATTTCCCTACTACCAGAAGCAGATAAAGACATTAAGAGAAAAGTACTGACCAATATCCTTTAAGAACAGATGCAAAATTTCTCAACTAAATAATAATAAATTGAAGAGAATATACAAAAACAATAATACGCTACAACCAAGAAAGTTTATTTCTAGTTTGCAAGGTTAATTCACATTCAAAAAAAAAAAATCAACTAATATAATTGACTCAGAAAAATTATGTGCTTTTATCAACTGAAACTAAAAAATTATGTGACACAATTCATGCCCATTCATCATGAAAACACACATCAAAGTAGGAATAGACAGGACCTTCCTTAAACTGATTTTTTAAAATTACAAACCTCCTCCTATCACTAGCATCATACTTTGTGGTGGGTGTCTGGAAAATTTTCCTTAAGATCAGGAACAGACAAGGATATATTCTGTCATCATTACTTTTCAGTTTTGTGTTGGAAATACTAATTGATACAAAAGGGTAAGAAAAATAAATAAAAGGTATACAATTGGAAAAACAGAAATAAAACTGTCTTAATACACAGATGACATGATTTTCTATGTGGAAAATCAAAGAATCTATAAACAGCAGCAACTTAGAATAAATAGGCAAGTGGTTGGGTGTGGTGGCTCACACTTGTCATCCCAGCAATTTGGGGGGCCAAGGCAGGTGGATCACCTGAGGTCAGGAGTTCGAGACCAAACTGGCCAACACGGTGAAATCCCATCTCTATTAAAAATACAAAAGTTAGGCCGGGTGTGGTGGCTCTCACCTGTAATCCCAGCACTTTGGGAGGCTGAGGCAGGCGGATCACGAGGTCAGGAGATCAAGACCATCCTGGCTAACACGGTGAAACCCCATCTCTATTAAAAATGCAAAACATTAGCCGGGCGTGGCAGCGGGCGCCTGTAGTCCCAGCTACTTGGGAGGCTGAGGTAGCAGAATGTCGTGAACCCAGGAGGCGGAGCTTACAGTGAGCCGAGATTGCACCACTGCACTCCAGCCTGGGCGACTGAGCAAGACTCCGTCTCGGAAAAAAAAAAAAAAAAAAAAAAAAAAGTTGGCCAGGCACAACAAAAGTTGGCCAGGCACAGTGGCTCAGGCCTGTAATCCCAGCATTTTGGGAGGCCTACGTGGGCGGATCATGAGGTCAGGAGATCAAGACCATCCTGGTTAACACGGTGAAACCCCGTCTCTACTAAAAAACACATACACACACAAAAACCCCGGGCGTGATGACAGGCACCTGTAGTCCCAGCTACTCGGGAGGCTGAGGCAGGAGAATGGCGTGAACCCAGGAGGTGGAGCTTGCAGTGAGCAGAGATGGCACCACTGCACTCCAGCCTGGGTGACAGAGCAAGACTCCGTCTCAAAAAAAAACAAAAATAAAAATACAAAAGTTATCCAGCGATGGTGGCACATGCCTTTACTCCCAGCTACTCCTGAAGCTGAAGCATGAGAATGGTTTGAACCCAGAGGCATAGCTTGCAGTGAGAATTAATAGGCAACTATAGAAGTTCACAAGATGCAAGATTATACAAAAGTCAATTCCATGTTTACATAGAAGTAAAGAACAACTGGGATTTATATTTTTTTAAAAAAAGACATTTACAATAGCATCCCCCAAATTGAAACCATGAACTATTTACATACAAATATAACCATACATATATATTTAGGATCTATAGACCAAAAAAATAAAAACAATGATAAAAGAAATCAAAGATTTGTGTAAATATATGGAGATATGCCCCATATTTACAAATTGAAATATTCAATATTCTTTTTTGTTTGTTTTTCTGAGACAGAGGCTCACTCTGTTGCCCAGGCTGCAGTACAGTGGCATGATCTCGGCTCACTGCAACCTCCACTTCCCACGTTCAAGCAATTCTCCTGCCTCAGCCTCCCGAGTAGCTGGGATTACAGGCACCTTCCACCACGCCCAGCTAATTTTTGTATTTTTAGTAAAGACGGGGTTTCACCACGTTCATCAGGCTGGTCTTGAACTCCTGACTTCATGATCTGCCCACCTCTGCCTCCCAAAGTGCTGTGATTACAGGCGTGAGCCACTGTGAGTAGCCAAGATTAAATATTCTTAAGATGACAATTCTTTCAAACTCTCTCAAGTGATTTAATTCAATCTCAAAAAAATCCTAGCACACTATTTTGGAGACATCGACAAGCTGATTCTAAAATTTTGTTGGAGGCCGGGCGCGGTGGCTCAAGCCTGTAATCCCAGCACTTTGGGAGGCCGAGACGGGCGGATCACGAGGTCAGGAGATCGAGACCATCCTGGCTAACACGGTGAAACCCCGTCTCTACTAAAAATACAAAAAAACTAGCCGGGGGAGGTGGCGGGCGCCTGTAGTCCCAGCTACTCGGGAGGCTGAGGCAGGAGAATGGCATAAACCTGGGAGACGGAGCTTGCAGTGAGCTGAGATCCGGCCACTGTACTCCAGCCTGGGTGACAGAGGGAGACTCCGCCTCAAAAAAATAAAATAAAATAAAATAAAAAAATAAACAAAATTTTGTTGAGGATCATAAAATGACAACCCAAAATATGGCATTTTGGCATGCTATGTGCTTTGAATTAAAAAAAAAAGTTGAAAGGCCTCCGAAATAAACCTCAGGACCGTGACCTCTCTTTAATCTCTAGCCTCCCTTACCCCTTCCTTTGCTGAAGCCTCAGGAAAACCTTTCTCTCAAGTTCCCTTATCTGATTAAAAAAAGTTCCTCCAAAAGTCATGAAATTGTCTTAAAACACACTTCCTAGAAATTTCAACAGTAAGCCAGGAAAGATTAACCACTGGGGAAGAGACTAGATCTGAAGTCATCACCATGCTCAGAGAAACTTTTCATCTAGTCTTCTGAGGGAAGCTCTAAGAGATTACCAGGGATACTTTATCTGCATAATAAGACAAATTTGGTTGTTGGTGAACATCTGCCCATCACCTTCTCATAACTTGCCACCACCTCACCCAGATCTCAAAAGAACTATGTCTGTTTTTTTAGGCCCATTCATTTCTCTAAACATCATTGCCTATACTCTAAATTGCCTGCACTCCCATCTCCCTCTCCCCTGTGAAGAGAGTGTTATTTAAGCTGCAGCCATCTGGCCTTTCTTTGAGACTCATATTTTCCATGGCTCCCATGCTTCTGCACATTAACACATTTATATGCCTTTCTTTTGTTAATCTATCTGTTGTCAGGTTTTTTCAGCAGCAAATCCTCAGAGGGCAGAAGAGAAGCTTTCCCTTTGCCTCTACAGGAAGAATTAAAAAGCAGAAGTTCCAGAATAACCAACACAATCCTGCAGGAACAGAGGAATAATGTTGAGGATTCACACTATCTTATTTTATTTTAAGACTTAATATAAAGCTACAAAGATTAAGACAACATAACATTGACCCCACCCCACCAAAAAAACACATAGATCAATGGAACAAAACAGAGAGGCTATAAGTAGGCCCAAACATGTATTCAAATGAATTTATAACTTCCCGATGGGTTAATCTTGCCCACTGCCTAGACAGGGCCAATTTATCAAGACAGGGGAATTACAATAGAGAAAAAGTAATTCACGCAGAGCCAGCTGTGCAGGAGACCAGAGCTTTGTTACTACTCAAGTCAGTCTCCCTGAGCATTCAGGGATCAGAGGTTTTAAGGACAACTTGGTGGGTGTGGGGAAGCCAGTGAACCAGGAGTGCTGATTGTTTAGGAAGGAGATAAAATCATAGGGAACTGAAGCTGTCCCACTGGGCCAAGTCAGTTCCTGGCTGGGGCCACAAGATCAGATGAACCAGTTAATCGATCTGGGTGGTGCCAGTTGATCCATCTCTTGTAGCCTCCTAAACCATAATTTCTAATCTTTTTTTTTTTTTTTTTTTTTTTGAGACAGAGGCTCACTCTGGAGTGCAGTGGCGCGATCTTGGCTCACTGCAAGCTCTGCCTCCTGGGTTCACGCTATTCTCCTGCCTCAGCCTCCCAAGTAGCTGGGATTACAGGTGCCCACCACCAGGCCTGGCTATTTTTTTTTTTTTTTTTTTTGGTATTTTTAGTAGAGACAGGGTTTCACTGTGTTAACCAGGATGGTATCGATCTCCTGACCTCATGATCCGCCCGCCTTGGCCTCCCAAAGTGCTGGGATTACAGATATGAGCCACCATGCCCGGCCCATAATTTTTAATCTTGTGGCTAATTTGTTAGTCCTACAAAGGCAGTCTAGTTCCCAGGCAAGAAGGAGGTTTGTTTGGGGAAAGGGCTGTTATTGTCTTTGTTCTAAATTATAAATTAAGTTCTTCCCAAAGTTAATTCAGCCTACATCCAGAAATGAACAAGGACAGCTTGGAGGTTAGAAGAAAATGAAGTTGGTTAGGTCAAATACCTTTCACTGTGTCAGTCACAATTTTGCAATGGCAGTTTCCATTATTCCAAAAGATTCAAAGTCAAGTCAATGAAGTAAATGTTGACATTTTAAACAAATAGTGCTGAAACAATTGGATACTCAAATTAAAACAAAAAGAGCCCAACACATATGCTACAGCTTTCACAAAAATTAAGTTGAAATTGATTAAGTACCTAATTTTAAAATGAAAATCTATAAAACATCTAAAAGATAAAGAAACATAAGAGAAAATCTATGGAATCTTAGATTTGTTGATGAGTTTTTAAGTACATCACCAAAAGCACAATATATGAAAAAAAAAAAGAGTAACACTTTATTAGAATTACAAATGTCTGCTCTTTGAGAAATATTAAGAGAGTTAAAGGACAAGCCATAGAATGGGAAAAAAATATTTGTGAAACACATATCTGCTAAAAAAAATGGAAAAAATAAAAATATTACATCCAAAATATACAAAGGGATGCTTAAAACTCAAGAATAAAATACAACTAAATTAAAAAGTAAGCAAAAGTTCTGAACAGATACTACCATATACATGGCAAGTAAATACATGCAAAGATGCTCACCATTAGTTGTCATTAGGTATATAAAAATTAAAATAATAATGAGATAACACTGTACCTGTATTAAGTGGGCTAAAACCAAAATATGCTAAAACTAAACACTGTTAGGATCAGGAGCAATAGGAACTCTCATTCATTACTGGAGAAAATGCAGAATGGTACAACCACTCTAATGGATAACTTAGCAGTTTCTAACAAAGCTAAACATATTTTTACCTTGTAATCCAGCAACTGGGTTCTTAGATATTTACCCAGATGATTTGAGAACTTTTAACCACAGAAAACTTTCACATTAATGTTTATAGAATTTTATAAAATTGTCACCAAAAACTGAAAGTTATCAAGATGTCCTTCAATAGAGAAATGAATAAACTCTGGTATATCCATACAATGACAGATTATTCAGAGATAAGAATGAGCTATGAAGCTGTGCAAGGACATAGGTGATTCTTAATTGTGTATTGCTAAATGAAAGAAGCCAGCATGAAAGGAATGCTGCATACTCCATGATTATATTATATTCTGGATAAAGTAAACTTATAGAGAAGGTAAAGATACCATATGAAAGCATCCTGGGCAAGATGGAAAGACCCTGGCTCTACAAAAAAAAAAAAAAAATTTAAAAATTAGCTGGGCATGGTGATTCACACCTGTAGTCCCAGCTACTTGGGAGGCTGAGGCAGGAGGATCCTTTGAGCCCAGGAAGTAAAGGTGGCAGTGAGCCATATATATGGTGCCACTGCACTCCAGACTGGGAAACAAAGCAAGACCATGTCTCTAAAAATGAAAAAAAAAAAAGTAAAGATATCAGTGGTTTCTAGAGGTTCATAGACACAGATTTGAGTAGGTGAAGCATAAGGGGTTTCCTAGAGTGGTGAAACTATTCTGTATGATACTGCAATGGTGGATAGATGATACTATGCATTTATCAAAACCCATAAAAGTCGAGAGGACAAAAACTTAACCATATTGTATGCAAATTTTTTAAAATTATTTAGGAGGTTAAGAGATCCCAGATACAAGGTAAAGGGTGACTACAAAACCATCTAATCTTCAACAAGGCCAACAAAAACAAGCAATAAGGAAAGGACACTCTATTCAATAAATGGTGCTGGGATAACTGGTTAGCCATATGCAGAAGTTTGAAACTGGATCCCTACCTTTCACCAGATACAAAAATTAACTGAGGATGAATTACAGATTCAAATGTAGGCTCTCAAACTATAAAAATCCATGGAAATATCCTTCTCAACACTGGCCTTGGCAAAGAAAATTTGGCTAAGTCCCCAAAAGCAACTGCAACAAAAACAAAAATTGGCAGTGGGACCTAATTAAAGAGCTGCTGCACAGCAAAAGAAACTACCAATAGAGTAAACAGACAACCTACAGAATGTGAGAAAATGTTTGCAAACTGTGCATACCACAAATGTCTAATATCCAGAAACTATAAGGAACTTAAACCAACAAGCAAAAAAACAGAATAAATTAAAAAATGGGCAAAGGACATGCACAGACACTTTTTAAAAGAAGCCATACAAGCGGCCAACAATCTTGAAAGAATGCTTGCCATCATTAATCATCAGGGAAATGCAAATCAAAACCACAATGCTATACCATTTTACACCAGTTGCAATGGCTGTTACTATACACTCAAAAAACAACAGATGCTAGCGAGGCTAGAGAAAAGAGAGCACTTACACACTGTTGGTGAGAATGAAAATTAGTTCAGCCACTATGGAAAGAAGTTTGGAGACTTCAGAGAACTTAAAACAGAGGTGCCATTCAACTCAGCAATCCCATTGAGACAAGAAGTCTTCTTCCCATCCACGGTTTTTCTCAATTGAAGGGCTCCTGTCTCAGGGGCTTCAAGGAAGGAAGTTGTGGACCTCAGCAGCCAGTGTTACAGCTCCATTAGAGAAATGGGCGAACCTAAAGATTGTGCGGGGGCAGGATTGGTTAAAGTGAAAGCAGAAAGTAAAGCGAAAGTGAAAGTAAAGCTTCCACGTGGTGGAAAAGGACCCCGAAGGGTTTCCATTTCTGGCTTGGGTGTCTGACGCTTGCATCGCCTTATGACCCCTCACCTTTTCCTTTTTCTGTCCTATAGAATTAGATTATTTTCAACCCGCCTGTGGGTTGGCAGTCCTGACTGGTTAAAAACATCAGGCTGCAGCTAGAGCTTAAACTCCCTATATGATTGGTTGAAGTTTCAATCCGTTAGCTTTCAGCTATGACTCATTTTGGTTTAGGGGAAGGTCCCCTTTGATTGGTTGAAGGTTCAATCCCTTAGCTTTCAGCTATGACTTATTTTGGCTTAGGGGATAGCACCCTTAGGGAAGTACATATTGACCCAGGAAGTCCAGCCAAATTAGCCACTTAATCCCTCACAATTATGGGGTATATAATGAAAGGAATGTAGGTCATTATACTAGAAAAAACACATACAATTGTATGCACATTACTGCACTACTCACAATAGCAAATACATATGTGATGGTTAATACTGAGTGTCAATTTGTTTGGATTGAAGGATACAAAATATTGATCCTGGGTGTGTCTGTGAGGGTGATCCCTAAGGAGATTAACATTTGAGTTAGTGGGCTGGGAAAGACGACCCACCCTTAATCTGGGTGGGCACAACTTAATCAGCTGCAAGTGTGGCTAGAATACAAGCAGGCAGAAAAATGGAAAAAACAGACTGGCCCAGCCTCCCAACCTACATCTTTCTCTTGTGCTGGATACTTCCTGCCCTGGAACATCTGACTCCAAGTTCTTCAGTTCTGGAACTCAGACTGGCACTTCTTACTCTTCAGCCTGCAGACAGCCTATTGTGAAACTTTGTGATTGTGTGAGTTAATATTTAATAAACTCCCCTTTATATATATATATATATAAAAAATATATATATAAACTCCCCTTTATATATATATAAAGGGGAGTTTATTAAATATTAACTCCTTGTGAGAGGCAAGGAGTTTAGTGACACTACACATAATACATTTGACCATATGTGGAGAACCAAAGAACATAATGAAGCTGGTTGGTTGCTCCTAAGTTCAGTGGACAAAGTGATGAAAGAAAATGATGAACTCAGGGATTCTGTCTCCTAGCCTCAGAAGCAGATACTGAGCCTCAAATCTGCTAAGACTGCCCTGAGTAAGAATCTTATCTCCTGTACAGAAAGAGCTGAAATTGTGGAAAAACAAACACAAACCCTTATCATGTAGGCTGAAAGATGCATGCACAGCCTCACCAGGTGTCCAATGTTAAAGAGAACGCTTTGATTAAAAAAGAACGGGGCTCTGTAACTTGGAATAGGAATGTGTGGGAGGACCCTAACGAAGCCGACAACACTGAGTTTGTAAACTCTGATGAACCTTTTCGGCCAGAGGAAACAGCTTCCCCACCCCCAGTAGAGACAATATCCCCTCACTGACCCATACTGCCATCAGCCTTTCCACCTTTGCCTGAGGAGATAAACCCTGTGCTGCCTGAGGCAACAGTGATAGCCTCCCTTGAGGCAGTTTCCAGCCAAGATAATGTTGATTCTCCTCAGGAGTCACCGCCAACACCCCTGTTTCCTTCTAGACCTATAACTAGACTAAAGTCCAGGCAAGCCTCCAGAGGTGAGGTTGAGAGTGACCCATGAGGAGGTGTTCTACACCCAAAAGGAATTGCTTGAGTTTTCTAATTTATATAAACAGAAATCTTGAGAACAGGCATGGGAATGGACATTAAGGGTGTGGGATAATGGTTGAAGGAACATAGAATTAGATCAGGCTGAATTTATTGATCTGTGCCCACTAAGTAGGGATTCTTCCTTTAATGTTTTAGCTAGGGGAGTTAAAAAGGGTTCTAATAGTTTATTTGCTTGTTTAGCTAAAATATGGATTAAAAGATGGCCTACTGTGAGTGAGCTGGAAATGCCTGATCTCCTTTGGTTTAATGTAGAGGACGGATCCAAAGGCTTAGGAAGATTGGGATTGTGCTGTGGATTATTCACTTTAGACCTACTCATCCCAGTTGGCGGGGTCCAGAAGACATACCCTTGACCAATGCCTTGGGAAATAAGATTTGTGAGTGCAGCACCTGCATCTTTGAAGTGACCTATAATTGCCCTTCTCTGTATGTCAGATCCAACAATGGGAACCACAGTCACTCAACTATGAAATTTAAATACAATGGGAATAATTGGATCCCAAGGTGGCAGGGACCAATGTTGGCACTCAATCATCAAAGGCAAGGTGGGCATAGCTGCTGTAATGGACAGCAGAGCCAAGTGGCAATCAGAATAGTCTGATTTGTGTAGAGCTCTGGCACTGGCTAATTAATAATGGTGCTCCTAGAAGTGAAATTAATAGGAAGCCTACTGCATTTTTGCTTAATTTATACAAGCAGAAAACTTCTAGGTCATATGGAAAAAGACCAATTTGGATTATAAAAACAGAGAACCATGTCCCCTCAATCAATGTTGTCTTGAGCCAGTTTATGACCCAGAACCCCTTAAATCCTTAAATGAAGATGAGGCTGGGTCCCCTTGAGAAAGAACCCCACTACATTACTTAGAATTTATGCAGTGAATCTTTCTCCCATCCTTCCCCAAAGAGACATCTGGTCTTTCACCAGCATAACTGCATTGGGAAAAGGGAAATGATCAGACATTTTGGGGACTACTGAACACTGGCCTGAGCTGACGTTGATTCCAGGGAACCCGAAATGTCATTGTGATCCTCCAGTTAAAGCAGGGGCTCATGGAGGTCAGGTAATTAATAGAGTTTTAGCTCAGGTCCAATTTACAGTGGGTCCAGCGGGTCCCTGGACTCATTCTGTGGTCATTTCCCCAATGCCACAATGCATAATTGGCATAGATACACTTAGCAGCTGGAGGAACCCTCACATTGGCTCCCTGACTGGTAGGATGAAGGCTATTAGGATAGGAAAAGGCCAAATGGAAGCCATTACAGCTGCCTCTACCTAGAAAAATAGTAAATCAAAAGAAATATCGCATCTCTGGAGGGATTGCAGAGATTAGCACCACCATCAAAGACGTAAAAGATGCAGGGGTGGGCTGGGTGCGGTGGCTCAAGCCTGTAATCCCAGCACTTTGGGAGGCCAAGATGGGCAGATCACGAGTTTAGGAGATCGAGATCATCCTGGCTAACACGGTGAAACCCCATCTCTACTAAAAAAAAAAAAATACAACAAACTAGCCGGGCGAGGTGGCGGGCGCCTGTAGTCCCAGCTACTTGGGAGGTTGAGGTAGGAGAATGGCGTGAACCTGGGAGGCTGAGCTTGCAGTGAGCTGAGATCCGGCCATTGCACTCCAGCCTAGGCAACAGAGCGAGACTCTCTCTCCAAAAAAAAAAAAAAAAAAAAAAAAAGACGCAGGGGTGGTGATTTCCACCACATCCCCATTCAACTCTTTTTTGGCCTGTGCAGAAGACAGATAGATCTTGGAGAATGACAGTCAATTTGTGGATTTTTGTAAGCTTAACCAAGTGGTGACTTCAATTTCACCTTCTGTACCAGATGTGGTTTCATTGCTTGAGCAAATTAACACATCTGGTACCCTGTATGCAGCCATTGACTTGGAAAATGATTTTTTCTCCATTCTTGTCCATAAGGCCCACCAGAAGCAATTTGCTTTCAGCTGGCAAGACCAGTAATATACCTTTACTGCCCTACCTCAGGGGTATATCTACTCTCTGGCTTTGTGTCATGATGTTATTCAGAGAGAACTTGATCACATTTTGCTTCCACAAGATATCAAACTGGTCCATTACATTGATGACATTATGCTGATTGTATCTAGTGAGCAAGAAGTAGCAAACACACTGGACTTATTGGTGAGACATTTGTGTGCCAGAGGATGGGAAAAATATTCGACCAAATTTCAGGGACCTTCTACCTCAGTAAAATTTCTAGGCGTCCTGTCGTGTGGGACCTGTAGAGATATTCCTTCTAAGGTGAATGATAAGTTGCTGCATTTTGGCCCCTCCTACAACCAAGAAGGAGGCACAATACCTAGTGGGCCTATTTGAATTTTGGAGGTAACACATTCCTCACTTGGGTGTATTACTCCAGCCCATTTATTGACTGACCCAAAAGCCTGCCAGTTTTGAGTGAGGTCCAGAACAGGAGAATGTTCTGCAGCAGGTCCAGGCTGCTATACAAGATGCTCTGCTGCTTGGGTCATATGACACAGCAGATCCAATGATACTTGAGGTTTAGGGGCAGATAGTGATGCTGTTTGAAGCCTTTGGCAGACCCCCATAGGTAAATCACAGTGGAGGTCTCTGGGATTTTGGAGCAAGGCCCTGCCATCTTATGCAGATAACTACCGTCCTTTTGAGAGACAGCAGCTCTTGGCCTGTTACTGGGCTTTGGTGGAAACTGAATGTTTGACTATGGGTCATCAAGTCACCATGTGACCGGAACTGCCTATCATAAACTGGGTGCTTCCTGACCCATCTAGCCATAAAGTGGGTCATGCACAGCAACATTCCATCATCAAATGGAAGTGGTGTATATGTGATCAGGCTTGAGAAGGTCCTGAAGGCACAAGTAAATAACATGAGATGCCCGTGATCTCCATTTCTGCCACCTTGCCTTCTCTACCCCAACCTGAATCAACGGCCTCATAGGGAGTTCCCTATCATCAGTTGACAGAGGAAAAGAAGACAAGGGCCTGGTTCACAGTTGGTTTTGCACTATATGCAGGTACCACCTGAAAATGGACAGCTGCAGCACTACAGCCATTTTCTAGGACATCCCTGAAGGACAGCAGTGAAGGGAAATCTTCCCAGTGGGGATAACTTTAGGCAGTGCCCCTGGTTGTTTACTTTTGCATGGAATAAGAAATGGCCAGATGTGCAATTATGCACAGATTCATGGCCTGTAGACAATAGTTTGACTGGATGGTCAGGGACTTAGAAGAAATATGATTGGAAAATTGGTGACAAAGAAATTTGGGGAAGAGGTATGTGGATGGGCCTCTCTGAGTGATCAAAAGCTGTGAAGATATACGTATCCTATATGAGTGCTCACCAATAGGTGACCTCAGCAGAGCAGGATTTTAATATTCAAATGGATATGATGACCCTTTCTGTGGATACCACTCAGTCTCTTTCCCCAGACACCCCTGTCATCACCCAGTGGGCCCATGAACAAAGTGGACATGGTTGGAGGGATGGAGGTTACATAGGGGCTCACCAACATGGACTTCTGCTCAGCAAGGCTGACCTGACTATGGCCACTGCTAAGTGCCATCCGTGGACTCACAGAATGCCTTATCCACTGTCATGATATTCCACACAGCATTGCCTCTGACCAAGGCACTCACTTTACAGCTAAGAAGTGCAGCAGTGGGCCCATGCTTATGGAATTCACCGGTCTTACATGTTCCCCACCATCTTGAAGCAACTGGATTGATGGAACAGTGGAATGGTCTTTTGAAGTCATAATAATAATGCCAAATAGGTGACAATACTTGCAGGACCAGGGTGAAGTTCTAGAGAAGGACATGAATGCTCTGAATCAGCATCCAATATATGGTACTATTTCTCCCATAACCAGGATTGAAGGGGCCAGGAATCAAGGAGTTGAAAGTAGAAGTGGTACCACTCACCATCACCTCTATTGATCCACTAGCAAAACTTTTGCTTCCCCTTCCCAAGACATTACATTCTGCTGTCCTAGAGATCTTAGTTCCAGAAGGAGGAACAATGACACCAGGAGACAAAACAATGATGCCATTAAACTGGAAGTTCAGATTGCCACCTGGAAACTTCGATCTCCTCCTACCTTTAAGTCAATGATCTAAGAAGGGAGTTACAGTGTTGGCTGGGGTGATTGACCCAGACTATCAAAATGAAATCAGTCTACTACTCCACAGTAGAGGTAAGGAAGAGTATGCATGGAATACAGGAGATCCATTAGGACGTCTCTTGGTATTACTGTGCCTTGTGATTAATGTTAATAGGAAACTACAACAGTCAATACAGACAGGACTACAGAAGACCCAGACCCTTCAGGAATGAAGGTTTGGGTTACTCCACCAAGAAAAATACTATGACTTGCTGAGATGCTTGCTGAAGGCAAAGGGAATACAGAATGGGTAGTAGAAGAAGGTAGTCATCAATACCAGCTACGACCATGTGACCAGCTGCATTTTTTGTAAAAATATGTTCGTGCATGTATACACTTAAGAAAATATCTCCATTTTATTTCCTTTCTCCTTTATCATGTGACATAAGGTGTATTGACTTCTCATCAGCATTTACATATTGTTAACTTCATGTAATAGCATTTATGTAACTTTTTGTAATAGTATTTACATAACTTTATGTAATAGAGTTGGAGATTGGTGCATTTCCGGTTGTACAAAGGATAGTTGTATTATGTTATGACTTTATTATTGTCTTTATTTGAAATTATGTATGATCTCAGGAGATGTGTATGGGTTCAAGTTGACAAGGGGTGGACTTGTGATGGTTAATACTGTCAACATGACTGGATTGAAGGATACAAAGTAATCGATCCTGGGTGTGTCTGGGAGGGTGTTGCCAAAGGAGATTCACATTTGAGTCAGTGGGCTGGGAAAAACAGACCCACCCTCAATCTGAGTAGGCACAATCTAATCAACTGCCAGGGTGACTAGAATATAAGCAGGCAGAAAAATTTGAAAAGAGAGACCAGCCTAGCCTCCCAGTCCACGTCTTTCTCTTATGCTGGATGCTTCCTGCTCTCGAACGTCGGACTCCATGTTCTTCAGTTTGGAACTTGGACTGGCTCTCCTTTCTCCTCAGCCTACAGATGGTCTATTGTGGTCCTTGTGATCGTGTGAGTTAATACTTAATAAACTCCCCAATATATACATATGTATATATAGGAATACATATATATGGGAATATACATATATAAGAATATATATATATTCCATTAATTCTGTCCCTCTAGAAAACCCTGACTAACACAACATAGAATAAACCTAACTATTCATCAATGGTGGATTGAAAAAAGATAATGTGGTAATTATATGCCATAAAATACTATGCAGTCATAGAAAAGAATGAAATCATGTCCTTTGTGGCAACATGGATGGAGCTGGAGGCCATAATCCTAAGCAAACTAACAAAGGAACAGGAAACCAAATATGGCATGTTTTCACTTGTAAGTTGGAGCTAAACATTGAGCACACATGGAGTAAAACATGGGAACCATAGACACCATGGGCTACTAGAGGAGAAAGACAGGGAGGGAGCAGGGATTAAAAACTATATATTGGGTACTATGCTCACTACCTGAATTCAGTATACCCATATAACAAATTTGCACTTGTACCCCAAATGTAGAATAAAAGTTGAGATTTTTAAAAAATAAAATGAAAAATTTAAAAGAAATGAATGTAAATTGTGACAAAGAAATCTAAGTGTACTACAATGCATGAAATAATATCACTGAAAAAATTGAGAGATTAAGGTATTAATCTAAGTAAGACTGGAAATGAATGGATTCTGTAACATTAAAGGCAAAAGGAATTGTGCATAAGACTATTCTTTAGTTAATGAAGTTCTTTGTCATAAGGGTAGGAGTTAATAATTATGACTATATATGTGTATTATAACTGAACACGTAAGTAAAAGAATAGCAGATGGTAAGCCAGTTTTCTCACTGTTGGAGTGGTAACTTACAGATGAGCAAAGAAAGAGGGCAAAAATGAACCATGTGGTAATAGATTACAGGTGAAGATAGTATGCACTCATGATAAATGTGTATACAGCGGTTTATGTATAACAATATTTGTAGATATACATACCTACAGGAGTTAGTACACACACATATATTTCCTTATTTTGTTAGTCGAAAGAGCCTAGAAACAATGACTCCTCTGTAGCACTGAACAACTTAGGAACGAAATCTTTCTTTCTAATAAAATTTTTCAACAAAAAGTCTGCTCCTTGAAGAAATGACTGATTCTATAACTGGGACATGAAATATACAAGATAATCCTGGAACATCTTGTAGTGCCAGGAAGTATAGAAGTGCTCAAACAAAAAGGCATTCATATGAATATATCAAAGGAAATCACTGGGACAAGACAGTCACCAAAAGTACAACAATTTAAGAAGCTAAGCAAAGCGTGATGTTACTACCTAAGTGAAGTATAATGTTATTATCAAAAGTACTAAATAAATATCCATGAATCCATATTAATTTAAAAAAATGAATTTTAAAAATGAAGAGAATAGATAAATTTCATGTGCAGAAAAATTCCAGAAAACTTATATAGCTTCTTTGCTCTCAAATATATGGAGCATAACTCCCTGATCCTTATGTAAAATGATGCATCTCCATCTAAGAGTACAACATGGAAAGTGGGGTGAAAGTGGAGTAGTGGGATCAGTAAATGAACAGTGGAGAAACTTGACAAATAATACCATATTCAGATGATCAAGGTGACTTCATTTATGGTAACTTGGTGATGGTATGTTGTGTTGAGAATGGAGCTTTTCCTCTGTGGCTTTCTAAACCAATAATTCTAGTCTAATCAAGAGGAAAATTCCAATTAATTTTTTTTTGGTGAACAATGAACATCCACTGTTCAGCCCAACTGAACATCCACATGGAAAAGAACAAAGTTGAACTCCAACCTCACACCATATACAAAAATTAACTCAAAATGGATCAGTGATCTAACTGTGGGCACTAAAATTCGAAAACTCTTAGAAAACAACATAGTTGTAAATCTTTGTGACCTTGCGTTAGGCAATTTTTTAGATATGACACCTAGCACAAGCAACCAAAAAACAGATAAATTGGACTGCAGCAAAATTAAAACTTTGTGTACTTAAAAAGACACTATCAAGGAGTAAAAAGACAACTCACAGAATGTAAGAAAATATTTTTAAATCATATATCTGATAAAGGTCTAGTGTCCAGAATATATTAAGAACTTTTACCAAAAATAAAAGGACAAATCAATCCAATATAAAAATGGCCAAAGATTTTGCATAGCTATTTGTCCCAAAGAGATATACAAATGGCCAGTGAACAATAAAAGTTGTTCAACATCATCAGCTATTTGGAAAACCACAATACAATACTACTTCATACTTACTAGAATGACCAAGTTTAAAAAGGTAGACAATGTTGCCAAGTGTTGATAAGCATGTGAAAAAACTGAGACCCTTATAACTTGCTGGTGGAAATGTTAAGTGGAGCAGCTCTATAGAAGACAATAGGCAGTTCCTCAAAAAGTTAAAAGTAGAGATACATGTACTCCAGCAATTCTACTCCAAGGCACATAGCTAAGGGACTGAAAACATGTTCACTTAAAAATTTGTACTGAAATGTTCTTAGCATTATTTGTAATAGCCCCCAAATCAACAAAATCCAAATGTCCATCAACTGATGAGTGGAAAAATAAAATCTGATATATTTATACAATTGAATATAATTTGGCCATAAAAGAAGAATGAAGTGCAGATGCATGCTAGAAGCCAGAAAAAAAAAATCACATATTGTATAACTCTACTTTCATGAATTGCTCATAATAGATAAATCTGTAGGGAGAGAAAAATCTATCAGTGGTTTCCAGGGAATTAATGAATGAAGGAATGTGTATGGAATTTCATTTTGGCATGATAAAAACATTCTGGAATTGGATACAGGTAATAGATGTACAACCTGGTGAACACATTAAAATCTTTTGAATTTCACTCTTTAAAATTGTGAATTTTATAGTATGTTAATTATGTCTTGATTTTATTTATTTATTTTTTTAAATTATACTTTAAGTTCTAGGGTACATGTGCACAACGTGCAGGCTTGTTACATATGTATACATGTGCCATGTTGGTGTGCTGCACCCACTAACTCATCATTTACATTAGGTATATCTCCTAATGCCATCCATCCCCCCTCCCCCCACCCCATGACAGGCCCCGACAGGCCCCAGTGTATGGTGTTCCCCACCCTGTGTCCAAGTGTTCTCATTGTTCAATTCCCACCTATGAGTGAGAACATGCGGTGTTTGGTTTTCTGTCCTTGCGATAGCTATGTCTTGATTTTAAAAAGAAAAAAATTGAGGACTATTCTGGCCTATATTTCTCAGCAGTACCTGACAATGTTTTGTAAAGCTATGATGGTAATGAGAAATAAGGAAAGACTGAGAAATCTTCACAGTGGAGAGGTGATAGGTAAGGAAACATGGTAGCTAAATGTAATGTGTGTTCTAATAAGATAAAGGAACAGGACAAAAAACAAGCCCTCAATTAAAAACTAAAGAAACCTGATTATGTACTTAAGTTAATAATAATGTAGCAACATTTGGTCATTACCAATACACAAATGTACCACAGTCATGTAAGATGTTAGTTATAGGGGAAACAATATGAGGTAGGTGGGATTCTCTGTACTATTTAGGTTGGTGCAAAAGTAATGGCGGTTTTCACCATCCATCCCAATTTTTCTGTAAGTCTAAAACTGTTCTAAAATAAAAATTTTATTAAAGGAAAATCAGTTAAGAAGTCCCAGTAATATTCTCCATCATAAAGATAAGGGAATGGAAGCTCAAATGACTTACCTAAGATCATAGCCAGTAAGTGGCCAAGCTGTTATTTGAACCCAGGCAGTCTAGCTTTAGTTTGTGCTTTTGATCATTGTGCAGTGGTTTGCTGATCCATTCCACACCCTCTTCAATCTTTTTTATGTCTCTGAAGGCTGACTTGCGCTGTTTCAAGATTCATTTGATGAATGTGGAGCACCAGCAGGTGATGGGAGTGTGTAAAGAGAGGAATGCAGTTATTCCCTCCTGTCATCTCTCCCTACAGGGTCATCTTAGCTACCTGCATCCCTGCTCTATCAACCAAAGGTCCCAGCTCCTGTCTGGTGGCTTTTCTATGCAGTTTCTTCAGGTCCCAGTGTTTCTCTTGCTAGCCCTCTGGCTAAGTAGGGTCCAAGTATTGTGATATCCTTTGTGATTTCCTTACTCTTTATGTGTCTCATCGCAAAAGGTAATGCACACATTACATTTTTCTCACAATACTCAATTTGAATAGACCATCTTTTTCTGGCCATGTTCCTTCCTGATACCACCATTACATCAATTCCGAACTTGTAAAAATATTCCATGAATTAACATTGTAAAGTAGGAGAATTTCTCTTCAGCACCCTCTCACTTATCCCTCTCCTCTTTCACATATTGTTAATTCTATTTTGAGGAAAGACAGTATGCACTCAATTCTGTAGCCACATTGCAGAATGTAGTATATCACATAGCACATTTTTAATACCTACTTGTTTGAATGAATGAATGAATCAATGAATGAATGAAATTTTTCTCCCCCTCTTCAGCCCTGTTTTTCCGTAATGAAACAAAGTGCCTCTGTTAACAGACAACTAAGTTTGATGGCTCAAGTACATAACTCAGTTTGGTTCTATCTTTGTACTTCTACATATACACAGCTGTATCCTGGTAAGTAGTGATAGGCAAAATCATAAACATTATCACTGTATTTAGATTTTATGGATTATTTGTAATTGTAATGATAATAAATAGTAGCCTAAAAATAAAAATATAAACCAGAAGCTTTATGAAGTTATTCTGCAAACAAAAAGAAAGACATAAGGACAGATAAAATGAAAGGAAAGGTTAAAAAAAAAAGCAAAACAAAACAAATAAACGAAACCCTGGAAGCCTTAGGCAATAAGAAAATCTATGCAAACCTTGAGACAGGGTAGCGTTGATGTCTTCCTTGATAACAGGTCTGGCACCCAACAAAACACCAGTTGGGCCATCAATTGAATTCTCATTAATCTGCTTTCTCATTTAAAGATGAAAATGAGTGTACAGATCATTGGCTAGTGTCAAAGGGGGTGCTTTGAAAACAGAATATTTGTAGAGTATTATAGAAATAGTGCATCGGATCAGACCAATAATAGAAACAAAAAGGATTATGGGCAGATTTTAGGCTGGGGTATATCCATCCTAAACGATAAGGCATGGTTTATTAGTCCTTAGTCTATATTTGATAAAGGTTCTTGCAATCTTACTTCAGGTAAATATTTCACTTCACTAAATAAAAAAGAAATCAAATCAAAAGATGTAACTAAGGTACTGTAAGCCTGGTTAAAGTACGTATCACTAAAATAATACTTCCTCAAAAATCTTAAATGATTAAAAACTCAAAAAAAGGAATAGTATGTCTTTTGCTCAAGTAGTCATTTTAATTCAGAAAGCCAGTGATGTTTCTAGGGAGGATAGTTCTAGAAAGATCTCTAATGGAGTCCTGTTTGGAAAGCAAGAAGTATTTTCAAAAACCTATGCTTCAGATACAGAATATCTTGAGCCTATGTTTAGAGCCACTATATCCACCTTTATCTGTCAAGCTGTCTATCTGTCTGTCTAACTACCTACCAAATCTATTTATGGTTAGGCTGAAGAGTCAATGCATTTTGATCAATTAAAAACGGAATAAAGTTGGAAGTAAGAGTAGAAAATTTTGAAGGTGGCTCCCCAGTGATGTAACTCTATAAAGGAGGCTATATTATATTAATAGAATTAAATTAACTCATTTTATTCTCACTTTCATGACTATTACAGACTTTATCAGTAGCTTCTTATAAAAAGTTAAGCTGTCAGTGGAATATATATATATATATATATATATATATGCACACATATATATTACATTTGGGAGTATAATGAGCTCCCAAAGTGAAATTATTTCTTATTCAGAATTAAGCAAAATAGGTGTGTGTGTATATATATATGTGTGTGTGTATGTGTGTGTGTATATATATATATATGAGTTAGTTGATTTATTAAATCTCTGTGTAATCAATCAAATTTTTGTGAATTGTTGAGAAAGTCCTGCTAAGTCTTTTGATATTTCTCAGGGGAAATAGAAAAACAAAATATATTTTTAAAAACAAAATGAAACCAAACAACAACAATCATATCAAATAAATCACGTTAAAGTAGACTTTCTATAGAACAAATGTATTCTTTCTTAGTGTAAAAGAATTTTTTTAAAATGTTTGTGCTTTCCACATTATCTAAAATATGTCAGAACGATGGCTCAAAAAGGGCACAGAAACAGTTGTTTTCAGCCATATCAATTTCCACAGCAGTTTGAAAAGGGCATTGCACATATTTTGATGTAATCTGTCTTCACCAACATGCTGGATAAGTTTAGAGATCACTTGGTATTGTATTGTTTTGTTTTGGTTTTCAAAAACCTGTAATTTTTGGTAATATTCACTTTATGTACTTTCTCAACAATTTGTGAATAGAACACTCAAAAATATAAGACCCTGTTTTTTTCTCATTTCTCTAACTACTAAAGACCGGATTAGCAGCTTTTACCTATATATAGAAAATTAGGCTGCAAATGAAATGTTAAAATGTCTCCACTAGCTGAGCTAATTTGAGCCTGCCAATATATACACAGCTTCCTTTGTCCAGTCATAGTATGGGGAAGCCACAGTCAGAACCCCCAGTTTTTATTTTCAACGTTTTCTTTTTCATTTTTAATCCAACCAAATGAACTGACAATTTAGCCTAACCACCTCCATTACCTTCAGAGAATGGCTAATGTTCTAGGAAAGGGACTTGACAATCTCCCTGACAGAATTTCTTTTTCAATTCATTAATTTCACCCTCAGAATATGCTAGTTATCTGTTAGTATTCCAGGCCAGCAGCAGCTGCATGGGAAAAAGAACTCCAGATAAGCAAGCTATTGTGTATTCTGCTGTGCGCTTTCTCTTCCCATCGGAGTCCATCGGGGGAACGCTGACCCGAGAGCCACTTTGCTTGGTGGGTGGCTTCGTTAGGGACATCTAAAGCAAATCAAAATTACCCTCTACTGATGGTAGCTTCAACCAGCCTCCGGCTCATGAAAATTGCTGAAGATTTTCCAAAGCAGGCTGAGCAAATTCATTTTCATGAAAATCAGCCTGGAATACAGGATTGATCCAGGTGACCTTCGAAGTGCTTGTTAAGCCTGAAATTCTGGGGTTCTGGGACCCACTTAAAATTTGACTATAGAAAATGAGTATAGTTTCATATCGTGTCTCCTACTCATTAGGAATTTGTGATAGTAGCAATGAGAAGAGAAGAGTCAATCCAGAGTTTTGAGGTGAAGTGAAAGAAAGTCATTAAGACAGACACTTTTGGTTTTCTGATTTGACTGATACCACCAACTTTTTTTCACTAGCCAATTAGTGTTGGACATTTCACACATATCCAACCAAATTGATGTTGCCTTTGGGGACCATATATCTCTCTTAGTAAAAAGGTAATGCTTCCCTGTGAGAGAATTGTTTCCCTTTTTGCCTACCTGAACCACAACCACCATCTTGAAACCATGTGGGGAAAAGCTACCAGATTGAGACAGAAAAATAGAAAGAAGCAGAGTCCATGAGAACATCTTGAAGCAGCCATTCTGCCTATTGAGTGGCTCCCTCTGGATATCTTGGTCTATGAAATAAACAAGCCTGTGTGATTTTAAACCACTATCATTGTGTTTTCTACCATTTTTACCCAAAAGCTCTGAAACTAATACATTCATTAAGGTACAATATGTGGATAAAAGTCCCTAGTCAAAATAACGCGCTTCAGGAACAGCAAGGAGATGGCAAATCTGCAAAAGGTGAAATTAAGAACTATCTTTTTTTTTTTTTTTTTTTTTTTTTTTGAGAAGGAGTCTTGCTCTGTTGCCCAGGCTGGAGTACAGTGGCGGGATCTCGGCTCAATGCAAGCTGCGCCTCCCAGATTCACACCATTCTCCTGCCTCAACCTCCTTAGCAGCTGGGACTACAGGCACCTGCCACCACGCCAGGCTAATTTTTTGTATATTCTTTTTTAGAAGAGACGGGGTTCATCGTGTTAGCCAGGATGATTTCGATCTCCTGACCTCGTGATCCACCCGCCTCGACCTCCCAAAGTGCTGGGATTACAGGCGTGAGCCACCGCGCCTGGCCAAGAACTGACTTTTAGGCAATCATGTGAGAGTCTGATGGTAAAGCTAGACAAGAGAAACAAGGAAAGTAACTGATAGGTCCCCAAGAACGTGGTTAGTGTTCTGCTTTTGGGGAGCCTCAAGCCACACCTCTCCGTTTTCTATGGCCAAAATGCTTCTTTAAGACTTAAAGGCAAAGTCAGGGTAACCATCTTCTAACAAAGTAGACTAAGGATCTAGAGACAGAATTTCAAGATCTTATATTCCATCTCAAGGTCATGAATTCATTACATCAAACACAAAAAGCACTCATGTTTTTAGATTGGAAAAGGCATGAAAATTAAAGTTCTGTTACTCCATTTTGAGGAATAAAGGATGAATCCAGCACCAAGAGAAAATTATGAGCTCTGTCATTAAAATTTTTATCTTCTTTTAGAGTAATAAAGTTTAGGAAGAGGTAATTGGCAAATTTTCCTCAGAATTAACGTAATTATCTCAGAATTTTTAAAATAATGTTACTATTTGCCTTTTCTGATTGGAAAAGCTTGTGGTGAGATAAAGCATAATGAGGATTCTAAACTTGAAGAAGGAAAAAATCTAAGTCAAGATTGTATCACTTAATTATGTTACTTTGGGTATAACTCTTTGATCTTCAGTTTGCCCATTGGTAAAAGGAAACAATATTCCCCTCTACCATTGTAAGAATGAAATCCACTAATTTGTTGAATAAATGTTTGTTAATTTCCAACTATGTATCAGACGTTTTGCTAGGCTTTGGGATCACAGAGTTATAGAATTGGACATAATCTCATTCTTAGAGATCTCGCCTAGAATAAATATGTAACCAAACTTGAATACATTGTGATGAAAAATATCTTGGAGAAACCCATTGGGGGATGAAGGGAGCAACCTAATCCACAGGACAGAGATTACAAAAATTAAATAACATTGTAAAGTATAAAATATTATTTAATCTATATGTAATACTATTGTTTTGAGCTATCCTCATTGGTTTAACAACTATAATAAAAATCTATTGTGTACATATATGTTCTGTCTGGGTATTGATTGCTGTATGTCTGTAACCAGGATGTCAGACCAAGCTCCCAACCAAAATGATCTTCATCTCAAATCCTTCTTCCATACCCAATGGAAAGCCCAATCTGTCCAAGATATTTGTGATTTTTCTGATAGGCTTATATTCTCACTGTCACTTCTGTGACCAGCTTCTATTTCCAGCAGTGATCTTTTTCTATACCGTATTGAAACGGACATAAAACTCAGCTAACTCTCCCTTCTCCTCAGGTTCTACCACTAATACCAACAACAATAAAACACTCACATAACCACCTATGTCATTGGTAGATACCACTGAGGCTCCAGGGTAATGAGAGGGGTCACATTTATACCAGACAGCAACTATCTAAAAAATTTCCATTAAATGTACTTCTCCTTTAATGTATTGAAAGTCTTACAAGTCCAGTGCCACCACTGAAGATCTATGAACTCACACAGCTCTTGCCTTCTGCCATGTTAACTCCTCCCTCCTTCCCTTTTCTCTTCTCAAGTCCATCCTATTCTTTAAGCTACTCTCAGGAGCATAAAGCAATTTCTTCTCATTGTTTTTCATTCAGAGGACCTTAGGAACTATTCTCCTAACCTAGGATGTGACCTTTGACAACTGTTCTTCTCAAGATATTTCAATAACCAAGCTCATTGCCCACATCAATACTCAGAAGCATACATTCTTCGTGGAAATTTTCAGAGGAAAAAAAAAATCCAGACCCACAGATTCAAAGTCCCTGCCTAAGGTCGTAGAGTCAGTAAGTGGCAGGGCTGGAATTCCAACCTGTGTCACCTGGTGCAAAAATCTCCATATCTCTTTATCCCTAATATAAATAGACCTTCCTTTATGTATTTCATCCAGGCTTTGTTTTTTTGAAAGAAATCAGAATATACCCCAAAGTTCTGAGAAAACATTTCCTTCCCCAACATGTAAAATGAGCTTTAATTAAGGCAGAATGGCACCGAAAAAATATTTTCCAATTATGTTGATATAATTGTTTCCACAGCATGATGTCTCCCGGTATCAGCTTTAGCAGGCAGTGGAGACATGGTGATATTGGGCTATTACCACTGCAGGCCTGCTCTTAAATTAGACACGGCATTTGGAAAGCAAGTTCTACTTCAACATTCTTAAACAAATATAGATGAAAACTCTTGTCTCTATTTAGACTTCCCACTGAGCTTCATTAATTCATGGCTGTCTGGCCCTTTTGGTCCCCCCTGGAAGGCCATAGCTGTAATGATGAGATACAAACCCAACTGAATATTCAACTTCACAACCTGGCAAGATGCCTGGAGCAAGGCAGTGACAGCTCGCTATTCACGTTTCTATGTAAATTTTGACACTTACTAACTGAAAGAGTAGATCATCTGATCATTTCCTCCAAGAGCAACTGTAGAGAAAGCAGAGATTCTGATGGAGATAAGACTTTTTGTTAGGGTGCAAGACAAGGTCAGAGAGCTATATTTAACTCTTGCCAAATCTACTAAAGAGGAAAAATACTATAGTACTCCTTAAAGATTTGTGTTGGAATTATGGTTTGAGGTGGCATTTCAAGCTGCCACATTTTATTTTTCCTTATTATTTGCTATTATTAAGAACTTTGAGAACTCTTGGCTAAAAATCTTCTTTAATAAGTTCCACTGATATCATATATGTGATCCAGCTTATGCTTCTATAGTCCTAAATGGGCTAGGCACTATTTTGAACCTTGCATATATATTAACTCCTTTGATTCTCTATTGAGATAAGTACAGTTATTATTCCTGAGGTTCAGAGAGGTTAAAGATATTGAACAGTATCGAATAGCTAAAAAGTGACATATACATATAATATAGTATAATAACTTATATTATCTATTATATATACAAAGTAGTTATTCATACAATGAATAATATAAAAGAAAAACATAGAAAGACTCAGGAGGAAGGCCTTTGGTTCTGAGACCCAGAATATAGGAGAAGGAAAACAGAGTCCATAGCAAAAGTGTACACAAAGAAGTACACATATCTGGTGGCTGAAAGGCAGAGAATGCCTTTAAACAATCCAGAAATGGAAAATGTGGATTTGTGTTGATTTTTGCTGTGTAACATTTAATATTAACTCTCTTGTTCTTTTTAAAGAAATCTCCAGTAAAATACACCCTTCTCAGTGAGAGCTTGTTGCAGCATTTTGTTTTAATGGCTAACTGAAGTACCAGACTCTGTTAAAACTTCAGAAGGTTAGCACAGGATAAATGTATGACTGCCCATGTGAGAATACAGAAACGATATGTGCTAGACACATTCCAACATTCTAACTTCGTAAAGTCAACTTTGTTAAACTGGAGAGCTTAACAATGAGGTTAGAGAAAGACATTCAACTCCCAAACTAATGTCCTAGGTCCTAAAATTTCAGAATGTATTATTTGTACTTACCAATTGCTTAGGCATTAAAAGTAATGGCAAAAACTGCAATTACTTTTGCACCAACTTAATAGAATTTTGACACCACTTTTGTCCCCTGTGTCCAGATCCTGGGCCACGAACTTCACCAGCAGACTTCTTCAAGACCCAGAGCCACCCCTCCAGCTCTGGAACTTCTAGAGGATAAGTCTGTCATTACTTATTTTACTGAATCATATTACACCAGGCATTGAACTTTCTTCTTCATGCACCAGATTTCATCACTAATCTCTCAGAAGCCTACCACATCAAAATGTATGTAGTACATTCAGCAGGTATTACAAATTCTCTTAGGCGACATAAAAGTAGCATGGAGCTGGGCGTGCTGGCTTGCACTTGTAATCCCAGCACTTTGGGAGGCCTAGGTGGGTGGATCACGAGGTCAGGAGATTGAGATCATCCTGGCCAACATGGTGAAACCCCATCTATACTAAAAATACAAAAATTAGTCAGGCGTGGTGGTGCGTGCCTATAGTCCCAGCTACTCAGGAGGCTGAGGCAGGAGAATCACTTGAACCAGGGAGTCGAAGGTTGCAGTGAGCCGAGATTGCACACTGCACTCCAGCCTGGGTGATAGAGTGAGACTCTGTTTCAAAAAAAAAAAAAAAAAAAAAAGCATGGCTCTGATAATAGATCAGAAATCAGAAATGGAGAATGTGAAAGCAGAGAAGAGAGGTAAGGAAAGGAGAACTAGAGTGGCTGAAATCTATGAGGAAGAAAAGAGAAGTGAATGACTCATGCCAAAAAAATGCAAACTTTTTCAATCCTTACTGTATGAAAGTGTGCCCTGGCCATGATCTTCTGGAAACTCATGGTCTGTAGTGGGAATCTTTGGAGTCTTTAAAATACAAAAAAAAAAAAAAAAAAATCTGGATTTCTTTAAAGACAATTGTCTCAGAGTCCTTCTAATATTTTAGCATGATTTTAGCATGTATTAAGAATCACAGAGAAACTTATTTAAAACTCGAATTCATGACCCCCACTGTTCTGATTCCAGTGACCTGGAATGAGGCCCAAGAATCTGTATGTTCAATAAACTCCTCAGATGATTTATATACAGATTGTCAGAGGATGAGACTTTGAGAAACGTTAGCCTAAATTCAACAAAATAAGAAAACAAACAACCTCCACCCACCCAAAATAGGCCAAAGAACTTAACAGAAGTCTCACCAGAACAGATATTTCGATGGCAAAGAAGTGTACAAAAAGATACTCCACATCACAGGTCAACAGGGAATTACAAGTTAAAACAACATTGAGATACCACTACACACCTATAAGAATAACAAAAATCCAGGACACTCACAACAACAAATGCTGGCAAGGATGTGGAGCAATAGAAACTCTCATTTATTGCTGGTAGAAATACAAAATGGCACAGCCACTTTGGAAGATAGTTTGGTAGTTTCTTACAAAGCTAAACCTACTCTTACAGTGTTATCTATCCAGCATTTGTGCTTCTTGGTATATCCACAAAGGAGTTGAAAACATATGTACAAATAAAAACCTGCACAAGTGTATTTATAGAAGCTTTATTCACAAGTGCTGAAATTTGGAAGTAACCAAAAGATTCTTCAGCAGGTGAATGAACAAACTGTAGTGTATCCAGACAATGGAATATTATTCAGCACTAAAAAGAAATGAGCTATCAAGCCATGAAAAGACATGGAGGAAAGTTAGAGGCATATTACTAATGAAGAAAGCTGATCTGAAAAGGTTACACACTGTGTGATTCTAACTGTATCACATTCTGGAAAAGAAAAAACTATGGAGATGGGAAAAATGAATGGTTGCCAGAGCTTACGAAGGAAAGAAGGATGAATAGGTGGAGCACAGAGGACCTTTAGAGAAGTGAAAATCTTCTGTATGATACAATCATGGCAGATAAAGTCACTGTGCATTTGTTCAAACCCATAGAGTATATGCTACCAAGAGTCAACCCTAATGTAAACTTTGGAGTCTGGGTAAAAATCATGTGTCAGTTGTACAAATATGGAAGTGTACCACTCTGATGGGGGACGTTGATAATTGTTGAGGCTATGCGTGTGTGAGTGCAGGGGTTTTATGGGAAATCTCTGTACCTTCTTAATTTTGCTCTCAACCTAAAAGTGCTCTAAGGAAATACAATCTTTAAAAACAGAAAGAAAGTAAAAAACCAAACCAAAACAAACAAACAACAACAACAAAAAAACCACACTAGCCTAAAAAGTATCTTCTGAGAGTTTTGGGGCAGTGAGGACAACAAGATCTGAGACAGATCATATTTTATGTCTGAATACTGAGCTCAGGGATTCAGAAATGTTTGAAAGTTTTGGTCATAGCAGCCTAGAGGTGAAAACTGTGTGAATAAGATAGAGAAATCAGCTGATGGTGCAACCAGTACCTAGGCAATCCTTGAGTGAAATGTTCCTGCATTGTGTGTTAATATGATGCTAAACTACACAGAAATTACCCAAGTGATAGCCTGAAAATAGATACCATTATATCTGCTATCTGTTCTCAGGATCCTCAAAAACAATTAAAAGGCAAGTTTACAAATTAAGTTTCCAACACCAACCCTCTAAAGACATTATTCTTTGTACACATGGTCTATAGATCATCTATAACTGGTTGATCACAATTCAAATTTATTTCTACCTGAACACAGATCATTCAGATGTTCAAGATGAAATGAAATTGAATTTGGTCATGTCCTCTGTCAAGGTGAGCAAACTATTTTCCTCTTTACTCTCTAGGCATTTCTAAAAATGTCCTGGTGCTATCAGTCTCCCATTATTCTCTTTCATTGAAAAGAAAATCCATATAGAATAAAATTATATTGTTCTTTGCTGAATATGCCATAGCCACTGGAAATCCTTTATTTATCAACCTCCCTGTGTTTTCATATGGTTCTTATTAAATGTGATATCTAGTCACTGAGTAGTTTAATTTTAAAATATCTTAAATATATGTATGTATTTGTGTACATATATGTGTATATGTGTGTGTATAGGTATGTGTATTTGTATGTGTACACATACATATAAAGACACATATAGGTACACATATACATACACAAAATTTATGCACATAGACAGATTTGTGTGTATATTTGTGCATGAATATATTTCTGTCTCTATATATTAACATATGTATTTAAACAAATACATCCATCTATTCTTATTTATGATACAGCTCATGCTTTTATATACTTTTGATACAATAAAAACACAGAGAACATTTTCTATTTTATACAAAATCATCCTGTGAAATAAAATAATTTTAAATGCAAAACCTACTGGACATTATAAAACATACTCACAAAATACAATTGCAATAGAAAAATTCATTTGGGACTCTTACTTAAAAAGCTTTCTTTTAAAAATCCTCGTTTGAGCTGCTGTTACCCTAAAAAAGGAGGGAGAGGCTATGAAAAGATGTAGTGTTACCATGGAAATGTTATAATCAAATGTAAGAGTAAAGGCCCTATCTTAAAAATATATTTGAAAGGAAATGTAGGCAAACAAAGTATTGTCAATGAAAATATAAAGTATTTTTCTCAAGAAAAGAGTCATTAATAGTAAAGAAACCAAATTAATGGTGATTTTAACCAAAGTGTATGTTTTCTTTTTACATTTTCAAGAAAAAAAAGTGACCAGTGACCATAATAATTCTGAATCTGGCCAGGAGTGGTGGCTTACACCTGTAATCCCAGCACTTTGGGAGGCCAAGGTGGGCGGATCACGAGGTCAGGAGATCGAGATCATCCTGGCTAACACGATGAAACCCCATCTCTACTAAAAATACAAAAAATTAGCCAAGTGTGGTGGCAGGCACCTGTAGTCCCAGCTACTTGGGAGACTGAGGCAGGAGAATGGCGTGAACCCAGGAGGTGGAGCTTGCAATGAGCCAAGATCTCACCACTGCACTAGGCGACAGAGTGAGACTCCGTCTTAAAAAAAAAAAAAAAAATTCTGAATCTCACTAGAGTATCTGGAAAAAAATTGTAATATAAACACTCACTATAAATACCCAGTTATTTCACTGGCATGCATGAGGCAAGGTGGCCTGCTGAATTCCTCAAGCACAACTTTTGGGTGTTTTTTGGTGGTTAGTGTTAGCTGACAAAGAAGTTTTTCAATAAATGAGATATTCTACTCACTCCATGACCTCATTTCAAAGCAATAATTAAACTATGTTCCAGACCAAATTTTGGCATCCATGCAGTTATTTGTTTATTAAACATGCATTAAACAAAGAAGCACACACACACAAAAATAGATCACATGGCCTACCTTGCAGACTCAAGGCCTTCCAAGTCTTTCATAGAGAGTTTATTCAAGCCAGGATTCCAAATGTAAGACTACTCCATATGACTGGCATCAGCAACCAGAATCCTGCAGTTCACAGCTAGAAGCTCCAGGGATTTATCCTCAAGCCTTATCCTTGTGGATAAAAGATCGAGACTTCATAGATGTTTATAATGAGGTTTTCACAGAAGTGTGAGAAAACTCTTGGATACATATTTATTCAGTCTCCATATCTTGAATACTTTTTAAATAAAAGCCTATTTCTAACATTCATCAGGTTGATTCACAAGCAATTAAATCCACAAATGAAAACTCTTTGCTGACATACAGCATGCATATAGATAAAGGAAGACTGTATAGTCCTATGGCAATAGTATCATCTTTCTGATGTCAGGTGTGCTGTACTAAGATGTGGATTCTGCCTTAGGGTATGGGCTTCCAGAGTTAAAATGCTTTCAATTGGTATGTTCCCAAACTTAAAATCAGGGATGGATGTCTTCTGATACTATTGCTGTTGACTAAATGTTTGGATTCTCCTCAAAATCTGTATGTTGAAATCCTAATCTCCAATGTGATAGCATTTTTAGATAGCGTCTTAGGGAGGTTATTAGGTTATGAAAATGGAGCCCTTATTATTGGAATAGTTTCCTTATAAGAAGAAACAGGACATTTAGGTTGATTCCATGTTTTTGCTATTGTGAAATAGTGCTATGATGAACACACATGTGCATGTGTATTTACAGAATGATTTATTCCTTTGTGAATATCCAATAATACCCAATAATGGGATTTCTGGGTTGAATGATAATTCTGTTTTAAGTTCTTTGAGAAATCGCCAAACTACTTTCCACAATGGCTTTACTAATTTACCTTTCCCTCAGCAGTGTGTAAGCATTCCCCTTTCTCTGCAACCTTGCCAGCATCTGTTATTTTTAACAGACACTGTTGAGGTTGGTGAGATAGTGTTAGATGGTATTTCATTGTGGTTTTGACTAGTGTGAGATAGTATTTCATTATGGTTTTGATTTACATTTCTCTAACGATTAGTGATGTTAAGAATTTTTTCATAGGCTTGCTAGTCATATGTATGTCTTCATTTGAAAAGTGTCTATTCCTTTGCCCACTTTTTAATGGGTTGTTTGTTTTTTGCTTAATTTAAGTTCCTTAAAATTATGGATAGTAGACCCTTGTTGAATACATGATTTGTAAATATTTTCTCCCATTCTATTGGTTGTCTGTTTACTCTGTTGATAGCTTTCTTGCTGTGCAGAGGCTCTTTAGTTTAATGTGGTACATATATATAATGGAATACCATGCAGTCATAAAAAATAATGTGATCATGTCTTTTGCAGCAACATGGATGGAGCTGGAGGCCATTATCCATGCAGAACCAGAAAACCAAATGTAAATTGTAGTGACCTTCAACAAGTACCTTAAGTTGTATGAGTCATAAGTTTTTCATTTACAAAAGTAGAATGTTAATACCTCTTCTCCCTTCTTCACAAGACTATGTTTCAATGGAGGTGAAACATACTAAGTTTCTGTGAACTATAATTTGTAGTATAAACATTATTCTTTTTATCATAGTCATTCTTGTTACAAGATTTTTTTTTCTTAAAAACATAACTGCTTCTAAGGTCAATATTTAATGGTCTTTTAATCACAATTACACTAATATACATTATCTGCTATACACATATATTGCTTTAGAAGGCCAATAAACCAATTGAGATTGTGTGTGTGAGAGAGTGTGTAAACATATGTGTTCTAGAGTATTTTGAAATTTAAAAATACATTCTGATTTTGGTATTTTGTGATTATATTGATTAATATACCCACAATAGAAGATATTGATTCTAGTATTCCTGATTCAAACAAAAATAAGAAAAAAAATTATTCAATTTAAGGTATATTTTGTTAGTTACACATTACAGTTTTCCAAGAGACATCATTTAATAAAACATACTTTTTGTCATTGGTACAGTGTGCAATCATTAAAAAATAATGTTTTATCTGCCTTGTATTACTGTAAAACCACTATCTACTTCCTTATAGTAGTTATTTTGTTATTGTTTCCTTAAAAAAAAAAAACCCACAACAATGATAAAAAAGAGTAGACTTTTTGTATACAGATATAACAATGCTAATATAAAGATTCTCTAAATTGGGTCTAATCCTCACAAATTCCAATCAACAGGTCCAGACTTCCTACTGTTCCTCTTTCCCTAAATCCTTCAGCTTATTTTCTGTGTACCATACTCCCTCATCTGTAGTTAGTTGAAAACAAAGGTTAATTTAGAAATGTCAACTTCATATTATTTATCTACCAAAGTCAAACACTGAATGAAACACACTTGTACAAACAATAGTGGCCTTTTCCTTGTGTAGTATAGGATGTGGTCAATCATTTGGCAATTCAGTTTTGGCACACTATGAATTATTTATTTGTTAAGTTCAGTACTCTGGGCTGCAAAAGCTTGAGGAGAATTTTTTTTTTCCTTTTACAGGAAACTATTAAATTTACAGGGTCTAATGTTTATTTCACAGTCAAACTTGTACTATTGTATTGATAAATACTTAATGATATTGAGCTCAGTGGTTATTGCCTTGTACATTTCATTTAAATGATGTTTTATTACGACTCTAAAAGTGAACTGTGGTCCACCGAGAAAGGGAAAAAAGGGAGAAAAATCTTTCCAACTAGAGATGACATAGAACTCAATTTCAATTTGGAGCAAAGAGAGGAAGAGGAAAAATAAGCAACCAAATCTTTTTTGAGTCCTCTACAGATTGTGGTTTAACAAAGTTTCCATTCAGAAAAAAACATCTGGAAAACACTATGAAAATTTTAGAATTGTTTAGTTAAAAGACTCTTACAATGTCACAGATTCAAAATTATTTTGAGAGAGAAATACAGACAGATGTTCATGTAAATTCTAAAATTTCTACAGAAGACATTGCCTTAGTTGATTCAGTGGGAGACAGATGGGGGTCAGGGGAAAAGCAACATCAAATAAAAAATGATTTCTGTAATAGAGAAAGTGGGTATTTGGGTAAATGAATAAAATTAAATAGAAAGCAATCTCTAATGAAAAAGATACTTGGTTGCATTTATAAATGAGATTGAGCTTCTACATAAGAAAAATACAAGCCATGGTAAAATAAAAACAGATCTTCTTTTTGCACCTGGTAGCTTTACAGTTCAGCACAGTAGTTCTTATATTTTCATAGTTGAGGACTCCTTTTGAATGCCAAAGAATTTTTCAGAGCTCCACACTGTAGATAATGTACTATCAGTGTTTAATAAAATGACTACAAGCTATTGTAAATTAACTGACACTTTAAAATATTAACAAAACAAAATATTATCACAGCAGTATAAGGAAACAAAAGAGAATCGTACATACACAAAAAAGCAGGTTAAAACGTAGACATCCAAACAGCTGGTCAGAATGGAATGACAATCTAAAAAGGACATCAATATCCACTGAAACAAGCAAAAATAGTTTGTCAATCAAGTATTAGGCCTGACTTGTTAAATTCTCATCAAATTGTAAATTTGACTTCTGCTTGCAGTAAATAGTGCCCTCAAGTGGAAATTTTATAACCCTTTACAACAGCCCTAGGCCCCACGTGCACTAAACAGATACTTACCAATTCAAAAATGTAGGCTTGAAGAGGTACTTGATTCTAAGCTCCTCAAGGATGCCCATTTCTCCACCCAGCAGAGCATATATGCATTAAATATGGTAGATGTGGATAGTTGGCAAGATGGTTGAATAGGAACAGCTCGGGTCTGTGACTCTGAGCAAGATCAAACCAAAGGCAGGTGATTTCTGGATTTCCAAATGAGGTACCCAGTTCATCTCATTGGGACTGGTTAGACAGTGGGTCCAGCCCACAGAAGTCGTGAACCGAAGCAGAGTAGGGTGTCGCCTCATCGGAGAAGCACAAGGGGTCAGGGAACTCCCTCCCTTAGCCAAGAGAAGCCATGAGGGACTGTGCCATGAGGAATGGTGCATTCTGGTCCAGATACTATGCTTTTCCCATGGTCTTCGCAACCCACAGACCAGGAGATTCCCTTGGGTGCCTACACCACCAGGGCCCTCAGTTTCAAGCACAAAACTCGGTGGCCGTTTGGGCAGACACTGAGCTAGCAGGAGGAGGTTTTTTTTTCATATCTCAGTGGCACCTGGAACCCCAGCGAGACAGAACAATTCACTCCCCTAGAAAGGGGGCTGAACCCAGCGAGCCTAGCTCAGCAGATAATGACACCTTGGAACCCAGCAATCTAAGATCCACTGGCTTGAAATTCTCGCTGCCAGAACAGCAGTCTGAAGTCGACCTGGGATGCTAGAGCTTGCTGGTGGGATGGGCATGCATCATCATTACTGAGGCTTGAGTAGGGGTTTTCCCCTCACAGTGTAAACAGAGCCACCAAGAAGTTCGAACTGGGAAGAGCCCGCCACAGCTTGGCAAAGAAGCTGTAGCCAGACAGCCTCTCTATATTCCTCCTCTCTGGGCAGGGCATCTCTGAAAGAAAGGCAGTCAGCCCCAGTCAGGGGCTTATAGATAAAACTTTCATCTCCCTGAGACAGAGCACTTGGGAGAAGGGGCAACTGTGGGTCCAGCTTCAACAGACTGAAATGTACCTGCCTGCTGGCTCAGAAGAGAGCAGTGGATCTCCCAGCACAGTGCTCAGGCTCTGCTGAAGGACAGACTGCCTCCTCAAGTGGGTCTGTGACTCCCATACCTCCTGACTGGGAGACACCTCCCAGCAAGGGTTGACAGACACCTCATACAGGAGAGCTCTCAATGGCATCTGGTGGGTGCCCCTCTGGGAAGAAGCTTCCAGAGGAAGGAACAGGAAGCAATCTTTGCTGTTCTGCAGTCTTTGCTGGTGATACCCAGGTAAATAGGGTCTGGAGTGGACCTCCGGAAACTCCAGCAGACCTGCAGCAGAGGGGCCTGACTGTTAAAAGGAAAACTGAGAAAGAATAACATCAACATCAACATCAACAAAAAAGGACATCCACACAAAAACTCCAACCATAGGTTACTAACATCAAAGACAAAGGTAGATAAATCCATGAAGATGAGGGGAAATCAGCACAAAAAGGCTGAAAATTCCAAAATCAAGAAAGCCTCTTCTCCTCCAAAGAACCACAACTCCCCACCAGCAAGGGAATAAAACTGGACAGATAATGACTTTGAAAAATTGACAGAAGTAGGCTTCAGAACGTAGGTGATAACAAACTGCTCTGAGCTAAAGGAGCATGTTCTAACCCAATGCAAGGAAGCTAAGAACCTTGAAAAAAGGTCAGTGGAATTGCTATCTAAAGTAACCAGTTTAGAGAAGAACAATTTAGAGAAATGACCTGAGGGAGCTGAAAAACACAGCACAAGAACTTCGTGAAGCATACACAAGTATCAACAGCAGAATTGATCAAGTGGAAGAATCAATCAGAGATTGAAGATCAACTTAATTTAATAAAGCATGAAGACAAGGTTAGAGAAAAAGAATAAAAGTGAATGAACACAGCCTCCAAGAAATACAAGAGTATGTGAAAAGACCAAACTACATTTGATTGGTGTGCCTGAAAGTGACAGGAAAAATGGAACCAAATTGGAAAATAACCTTCAGGATATTATGCAGGAGAACTACCCCAACGTAGTAAGACAGGCCGACATTCAAATTCAGGAAATACAGAGAACACCACAAAGACACTCCTCAAGAAGAGCAACCCCAAGACATATAATATTCAGATTTACCAAGGTTGAAATGAAGGAAAAAAATTAAGAGCAGCCAGAGAGAAAGGTCAGGTTACCCACAAAGGGAAGCCCATCAGACTAACAGTGGATCTCAATGCAGAAACCCTACAAGCCAGAAGAGAGTGGGGGCCGATATTTAGCATTCTTAAAGAAAAGAATCTTCAACCCAGAATTTCATATCCAGCCAAACTAAGCTTTATAGGAGAAGGAGAAATAAAATTCTTTACAGACAAGCAAATGCTGAGAGATTTTGTCACCAGCCGGCCTGTCTTACAAGAGCTCCTGAAGGAAGTACTAAACATGGAAAGAAAAAACCAGTACCAGCCACTGCAAAAACATACCAAATTGCAAAGGCCATCAACACTATGAAGAAACTGCATCAACTAATGGCCAAAATAACCAGCCAGCATCATGATGACAGTATAAAATTCATACATAACAATATTAACCTTAAATGTAAACAGGCTAAATGCCCCAACTAAAAGACACAGACTAGCAAATTGAATAAAGAGTCAAGACCTGGCAGCGGGCTGTATTCAGGAGACCCATCTCACATTCAAACACACACATAGGCTCAAAATAAAGGGATGGAGGAATATTTACCAAGCAAACGGAAAGCAAAGAAAAGCAGGAGTTACAATCCTAATCTCTGATAAAACAGACTTTAAAAACCAACAAAAATCAAAGAAGAAAAAGAAGGGTATTACATAATGTTAAAGGGATCAATGCAACAAGAAGACCTATCTATTCTAAATATCTATTCACCCAATACAGAAGTACCTATATTCATAAAGCAAGTTCTTAGAGACCTACAAAGACACTTAGACTGCCACACAATAATAGTGGGAGACTTTAACACCCCACTGTCAATATTAGACAGATCAACAAGACAGAAAATTAACAAGGATATTCAGGACTTGAACTCAGCTCCAGACCTAGTGAACCTAATAGTCATCTACAGAACTCTCCAACCAAAATCAACAGAATATACATTATTCTCAGCACCACATCACACTTATTCTAAAATAAATCACACAATTGGAAGTAAAACATTCCTCAGCAAACGCAGAAGAATGGAAATCATAACAAACAGTCTCTCAGACCACAGTGCAAACAAATTAGAACTCAGGATTAAGAAACTCACTCAAAACTGCATGACTACATGGAAACTGAACAACCTGCTTCTGAATGACTACTGGATAAATAACAAATTTAGGGCAGAAATGAAGAAGTTATTCTAAAGCAATGAGAACAAAGACACAACATAGCAGAATCTCAGGGACACAGCTAAAGCAGTGTTTAGAAGAAAATTTATAGCACTAAATGCCCACGGGAGAAAGCAAGAAAGATCTAAAATCGACACCCTAACATCACAATTAAAAGAACTAGAGAAGCAAGAGCAAACAAATTCAAAAGCTAGCAGAAGACAAGAAATAACGAAGACCAGAGCAGAACTGAAGGTGATAGAGACAAGAAAAACCCCTCAAAAAATCAATGAATCCGGAAACTGGTTTTTTGAAAAAATTAACAAAATAGATAAACCGCTAGCCAGACTAATAAAGAAGAAAAGGAGAAGAATCAAATAGATGTAATAAAAAATGTCACCACCGATACCACAGAAATACAAACTACCATCAGAGAATACTATAAACACCTCTACACAAATAAACTAGAAAATCTAGAAGAAATGGATAAATTCCTGGACACATACAACCTCCCAAGACTAAACCAGGAAGAAGTCGAATCCCTGAACAGACCAATAACAAATTTTGAAATTGAAGCAATAATTAATAGCCTACCAACAAAAAGAAGCCCAGGACCAGACAGATTCACAGCCAAATTCTACCAGATGAACAAAGAGGAGCTGGTACCATTCCTTCTGAAACGATTCCAAACAATAGGTAAAGAGGGACTCCTCCCTAACTCAATGAGGCCAGTATTGTCTTGATACCAAAACCTGGCAGAGACATGGCAAAAAAAGAATATTTCATGCCAATATCTCTGACGAATATAGATGTGAAAATCCTCAATAAAATACTGGCAAACCAAATCCAGCAGCACATCCAAAAGCTTATCCACCATGATAAAGTAGGCTTTATCCCTGAGATGCAAGGCTGGTTCAACATACACAGATCAATAAATGTAATCCATCACATAAACAGAACCAATGACAAAAACCACAAGATTATCTCAATAAATGCAGAGAAGGCCTTTGATAAAATTCTCCACCCCTTCATGCTAAAAATTCTCAATAAACTAGGTAATGATGGAACATATCTCAAAATAATAAGAACTATTTATGACAAACCCACAGTCAATATTACACTGAATGGGCAAAAGCTGGAAGCATTCCATTTGAAAACTGGCAGAAGACAAGGATGCCCTCTCTCTCTACTCCTGTTCAACATAGTATTGGAAGTTCTTGGCCAGGGCAATCAGACATGAGAAAGAAATAAAGGGTATTCAAACAGGAAGAGAGGAAGTCAAATTGTCTCTGTTTGCAGATGACATGATTGTGCATTTAGAAAACCCCATCATCTCAGCCCAAAATCTCCTTGAGCTGATAAGCAGCTTCAACAAATTCTCAGGATACAACATCAATGTGCAAAAATCACAAGCATTCCTATACACCAAGAACAGACAAACAGAGATCCAAATCATGAGTGGACTCTCATTCACAATTGCTACAAAGAGAATCAAATACGTAGGAATACAACTTACAAGGGATGTGAAGAAACTCTTCAAGGAGAACTATAAACCACTGCTCAAGGAAATGAGAGGACACAAACAAATGCAAAAATATTCCATGCTCATTTACAGGAATAATCAATATGATGAAAATTGCCATACTGCCCACAGTAATTCACAGGTTCAGTGCTATCCCCATCAAGCTACCACTGACTTTCTTCACAGAATTAGAAAAAAACTACTTTAAATTTCATATGGAACCAGAAAAGAGTCCATATTGCCAAGCCAATTCTAAGCAAAAAGAACAAAGCTGGAGGCATTACGTTACCTGACTTCAAACTACACTACAAGGCTACAGTAACCAAAACAGCGCAATACTGGTGCCAAAACAGACATATAGACCAATGGAACAAAACAGAGGCCTCAGAAATAATGCCACATCTCTAGAACTATCTGATCTTTGAGAAAACTGACATAAATAAGAAATGGGGAAAGGATTCCCTATTTAATAAATGGTGTTGGGAAAACTGGCTAGCCAAATGCAGAAATCAGAAACTGGACCCCTTCCTTACACCTTATACAAAAAGTAACTCAAGATGGATTAAAGACTTAAATGTTAGACCTAAAACCATAAAAACCCTGGAAGAAAACCTAGGCAATACCATTCAGGATATAGGCATGGGCAAAGACTTCATGACTAAAACACAAAAAGCAATGGTAACATAAGCCGAAATTGACAAATGGAATCCAATTAAAGTAAAGGGCTTCTGCACAGTAAAAGAAACTATCATCAGAGTGAACAGGCAACCTACAGAATGGGAGAAAAAACTTGCAATCTATCCATCTGACAAAGGCTAATATCCAGAATCTACAAAGAACATAAACAAATTTACAAGAGAAAAACAGACAACCCCATCAGAAATTGGGCGAAGGATATGAACAGACACTTCTCAAAAGAAGACATTTATGCAGACAACAAACAAATGGAAAAAAGCTAATCATCACTGGTCGTTAGAGAAATGCGAATCAAAACCACAATGAGATACCATCTCATGCCAGTTAGAATGGCGATCATTAAAAAGTCAGGAAACAACAGATGCTGGAGAGGATGTGGAGAAATAGGAAAGTTTTTACACTGTTGGTGGGGGTGTAAATTAGTTCAACCATTGTGAAAGACAGTGTGGCAATTCCTCAAGGATCCAGAACCAGAAATACCATTTGACCCAGCAATTCCATTACTGGGTATATACCCAAAGGATTATAAATCATTCTACTATAAAGACATATGAACATGTATGTTTATTGTAGTGCTATTCACAATAGCAAAGACTTGGAACCAACCCTAATTCCATAAATGACAAACTGAATAAAGAAAATGTGGCACATATACACCATGGAATACATGAAAAAGAATGAGCTCATGTCCTTTGCAGAGACACAGATGAAGCTGGAAACCAGCATTCTCAGCAAAACTAACACAGGAACAGAAAACCAAACACCACATTTTCTCACTCGTAAGTAGGAGTTGAACAGTGAGAACACATGGACACAGGGAGGGGAACGTCACACACTGGGGCCTTTTTGGGGGGGTGGGGGCTTAGAGGAGGGATAGCATTAGGAGAAATACTTAATGTAGATGATGGTTTGATGGGTACAGCAAACCACAATGGCACGTATATACCTATGTAACAAACCTGCATGTTCTGCACATTTATCCCAGAATTTAAAGTATAATAAAAAAATTAAAAAGAGGGAGGGAAGACCCAAAAAGAGAGACATCTGGATACCCATCAAAAGAGGACATTATATGGACTGAAAGGTGACTTGGAGGGAAAACAAAAGAAGGTCTTGCACCATCTTCTAAATATCAGGTGTGTTATTTTCTTTAAAGTAATGGTCTGTACCTATGCACCCTTCCTGGGAGTACACGAAAACAATAAAATCTCCCACACCCCATTCACAAAGTTGAAAGGGTCAAATTCATTATCTTTAGAGAAAAAAAAAATACATACCATACAATTTACGCTTTAAAAAAAATGGTAGATGTTTTCAGCAACCAGTACGTTGTATGTATATGGTTTATACCCTTCGCAATAACTAACCCACTTTTGATGGACCTACAGGTCTGCAGGTCAAGAATATTTAGGTCAATTAATGAACCCTTGGGGTTGGACTGGCATGCAAAGATTCAACCACCCTTTTTGGTCTCGATGTCAAAATTTCACTTGGTTTGATTTGTCATACTCTCATTTATGCCCTCGTATTTAGCTCGGACTCTCAATAACTCTGTGTTGCAACAAATTATCACTTTTTTTTTTTTTTTTTTTTTTTTTTGAGACGGAGTCTCACTTTGTCGCCCAGGCTGGAGTGCAGTGGCGCGTGATCTCGGCTCACTGCAAGCTCCGCCTCCCAGGTTCACGCCATTCTCCTGCCTCAGCCTCCAAGTAGCTGGGACTACAGGCGTGCATGACCATGCCCGGCTAATTTTTTGTATTTTTAGTAGAGACGGGGTTTCACCATGTTAGCCAGGATGGTCTCGATCTCCTTCCTGACCTCGTGATCCACCCTTCTCAGCCTCCCAAAGTGCTGGGATTACAGGCGTGAGCCACCGCGCCTAGGCTCAAATTATCACTCTTATGGCTAGTTCAAGTGGACATTGACTCTGCTCTCAAGGAGCCTTGTCTAAGTCAATCACTTTGATCCTTCATACATATGGCTATTTACCTAGCAGACAGAAATTTTAGTCCCGTGATAGTGCCCAGTCTACATAGTGCACCAAGTTTAGTTCCCAAATTGGATTTCAGCTACTGTATACCTCCAGGGATCAGAGATTGCATTGTTTTCCCTCAGTTCCTTGTCTTCAATTCCCAATTCAGTGTTGATGTAAATTGCGCTTTTTGTTTCTCCTCAAAATCACAGGGATTCACTTTCTTCCTTCATCAGTTTATTTAAAGAAAAGTGAATATTCTAGCATGTCACTTGAGTAGGATATGCTACTTTAAATGCAAGTGACACATATAATAGGACTGTCATCCATTACAAAAGACAGATCCTTGGCTTGGGGGCTTCAGCGGACTATTAGTCTTCACAATAGTGAATTCAGAGGATGATGTGAAGATATGAAATAGTATAGAGATCATCAGTCCAAGGCCCTTACAGTTGCATGGTTGTGTTTTATAGTCCCTGGGCAACAAGAAGGTTGTCATTCAAAATATTCACTGGCCATATTTTCACAGGAGAGTTCCAACACATGAAATACTTTTTCCTCCAATCACTAGAAAACAGATTTAGGAAGACCTAATAATTCTAAATATGTACACGTCAAAATTGTTATAACAAAAACTGACAGTGCAAAAAGGAGATAAAGACAAATGCACAATCGTAGTTGGAGATTTTAGCACTTTCTTAGTAATTGAGAAAATACACAGGCAAAAGCACATATATAGAAGCAAAAATTATACCAAAAATTAGAATAACACTGTCAACCAAATAGAACTACTTGATAGTTACAAAATATTAAATTCACTAACTGGCAAATGTGCATAATTTTCAAATTGTACACAGAATATTGACTAAGATCATATGCTGCTGCATAAAATATTTAATATATATCAAAAGGTTAAAATTTAATTAATTTTAACAAAATATTAGTAAATTAAATCTAGCAACTTACAAGATAATACATTATAACCAAGTAAGGTTTATCTCACTTGATTTGGCATTTAAAAATCAATCAATACAGCCCACCAAATTAACAGAACAAGACAATAAAATTACAAATTCAATAATCACATTTGACAAAACCCTATTTTACATAAAAATTTTTGGCAAATTAGGAATAGAAAGGAGCTTCCTCAAACAGATAAAGCACATTTTTAAAAATCTCACATCATATTAATGATGAAAAATTAGATTTGATTCTACTGAGTTCAGGAGCAAGCCAAGGTTATTTCAGTATCTCAACATCATAATGGGGCTCCCAGTCATTGTAACAGACAAGATAAAGAAAAAGTATAATCAGCTTGGAAAGAACTAAATTAAACTGTCTACTAGAAAACAACAAACTTGTCAAAAGAGAAAACCCTAAGAAATTAAAAAAAGAGAAATTAGCTAAGTAATAGATTAAATTTATTATTATTATTAAAAAATCCAATTTATTTCTATACACCAGCTGGAACCTACTGAAAAAAGAAATTAAAAACTCCATATTTTTAGAAACATAGAATGCCTAGAAATAAGTTCATGAAAATGTGGATAACCTCTATTTTGAAAATCACTCAAAATTTCATAGAGAAATTAAAACAAAATATATGGAAAGATATAATATGTTCTTGGATTAGAAGACTTAATTTTTTAAAAAAATTGGTTATCTCCAAACTCATTTACATATTCTCAAAAAACTGACTTTGTGGAAATTCAGAATTAGATTCTCAACTCAGGATGATAAGGCTCCCTGCGGGTGTTTGAGAACATTTCGAGTGGGTGATTTTATAGTGATGAGGGTGGGATAAAACTGAGTTTAAATGCTAAGGGGAGAGGTTTATCCACCAGAAGTCAGAAAGGTATTTCCACAAAATGAAGATTCTCCCTATCTTTTTGAGAAATACTGTTCTAGGTGCTTTAAATCTAGAGTTATAAAATGTTAGCTCTAGAAAAGCTTCCAATTGAGACCAAAGTTCTCACTTTATAGTTCAATTTCTCATTGAACTTAAAAACTTAAATCTAAAATGTGAATCTTCCTTGCTTGAGGTCATCAGATAACTTTTGACAGAGTAGAAAATAGAACCCAAATCTCTCAACTTCCAGTCTAGGACTCTTTCTACTTTACTACATTCAGTGCTCAAGCACAATTAGAATTTGAAAAACCACGGAATCTTTGAAGTCATGCATTTCATCTTCTCCGAGGTTGCTTTCAATTTCTAAAGGGAAAAGATGGTTTTTAAAAACGTAGTAAATTCATACAAGGAAACATTACTCAATATTTTAGTGAAATTGCACTTTGAAATGTAGTTGCTTCAAACAACAAACATTTTGTCATCTCTCATGGTTCTGTGGTTTCAGTGAGCTCAGCTGAATAGTTCTACAGGTCTCTGGGATGCTAAGATAGCTGGATGTCTTTTCTTCTGTATGTGTTTTCAAAATGTTTCTTCTCCACGTGATCCTTCCACGTGGTTTCTCCATGAGAGCAGTCAAACTGTGCTCTCATGTGATGGCTCAGGCTGTTGGGAGACAATTCTTCATGGGTCTTTAACATTTATGCTTATCTTGTGAGCAGAGGTACTGTTCCATTTCTTGGTTGATAAAGCAATAAGCAACTGAAACACCAACTTGGGAAAATCACAAGATGTTTAATGCTTCAGTTTTTTAATCTGCAAATATAAAGTTAATAATAGTGCTTACTTGCTTACAGTAATTGTGAAAATAATTGAGAAAATTAATACAGTTTAGGTAAAATACCTAGCACAGTACTAGGTAATATATTTATACTATCATTGACAAATATTCTAAAATTTTATTCTATGTTCTCACTTTTACCCCTGTTCAGTTTTTGCCAAACTATATTTTGTCTTTTTTATAACCTCACACTACTTTACTTTGTGCGAAGCAAACACAAAGCACATTCTACTGTCAATGTTAGATGAGAATTGATTTCTACACAGCCACTAAATTGAAACTTTGAGAATTTTCTATTTTTCATGAATAAAATGATCTCTTGTATTATAACTTATCAATTGAAAGCTTCCCATGTTGGTTGTGATGAATTTTCCTCAAGTATATAGTGGTAAATATTTCTGCTATTTTTCATATTCTGATTATTGCTATGCATTCCTTTTTAACTGCTAACCTGGGTTTTATGTAACCTTGGGCTGTTTTTACACCATGATATTATAAGCCAAGCTCATAAAACAAATTTCATGTTCAGTTAACAGAATAAATATCAGTTCCAAATCTTTTAATATGAATATTTTACTATTGTTTTTAACTTTGGGTTTGCAGATATTGACTGTATGTAAGATATAGGGGCAGTCTGATGCAAACATGAGCTAAACAACTATTCAGAAACGTGTCTGGAACACAGTAGATTTTTCAATAAATATGTGTTGAATCTCTGATCAGACTGCTGGGCAGAACTCATATCTTCCTCCTTCACAGAACCCCAGGTTCATTCCTCTCACTGAAGCTGAAGGATTAAAAGAAAACCACCCTGTTAGACAGAAGGTTCTCTCCAACATCTAGTGCTTATGTGCTTGGTCTCATGAATGTAACAGGCTTAGTCCTGGGAATGGCACAGTGTCACTTCCATTGCCATCATTTGGTGAACCAATCACCAGACCAGCACATATTAAAGAGGATAGACAATAAAGTCCACCTTTTATGGAGGAGACTCATAATGAATAAATGGCTGTCTTTAATTCACTATAGTCTGGCCCTGGTCACAAATTACTTATATTCCTCCCATGAGCAAAATGTACTCATCCTATTCCAAGACTTCCAAATTCTCACCCAGCTGTACCATCAGGCTTGAAGACAAGGTTCGGGTGGCGACAAGACCCCTCAGGAGTGGCTGCTCTCAATTCGAAGACCTATAAACAAGGAAGTAAAGGGACAAATTACCCCCATTGTTTCTCCTAACATAGAGTTACCATTATAAGCCAGGGACAGAAGAGCCACCGTAGACTCTTTTATTCAAAAAGGGAGAAAATGGAAGGTACATTGCAGGTAATGTGCCATAAGGATTCTGAAATCAAGACCAACACATACAGCCACTTCCTTGATTGGAGCCCACTCTACTTCCCATATGTGGTTGTTTATTGCTCTTGTACCTGATCTCTGAGTGGTGCTTCCTTTTTCATGAGACATGGCATGAGTTTGCAATGAATAGTTTTCCTAATAAGAGATTGAAGGTCTAAATGCTTCTTTTTCATTTTAGTTCAAGATAATGATAATTCCACTGATGAAACTCTTTAAAATAAAACCATTTTATTGGTTTTCTATAAAATTTTATTGCGCTTCATTCCATTGTCCCAAAGTCATGCCCAGAATTCTGTGCAATAAAGGCTCTCTACCTGAGCTAAGAATCAGGGGGGTATGGTAAAACCACAGCATTTTCGTCTTGTCAAAAGGGTCTAAAAGGCACTGCTTTGAATCTTTCTGAGGTCTTAACAAAGTGTGTTATAACCACATCCGTGATATCTTGATCTGGATGCCATATTATGCTAATAGCAGTCTGGGTTTGATCTTTGCCGTGAGTTCCCAGCCTGCCCTATGGGCTTCAGACTTGCCAGATTTCACAATCACATAAACCAATCTCTTAAAAAATAAATCTCTTCTGTCTATCTAGCTACCCATCTATCTATCTCCATTCACATATAGTATATAGATACATACAGATTATATTATTACATTATATATAACATTATCGTATTATATAAATAATGTGATATGTATAAATGTGTGTATGTACATGTATATACAATATATACTTTGGTTTTTGTTCTCCAAGGAACCCTGGCTGATACAGGGTATCTCTATCTGGACTACAGAAAAATGACATTTAACTTAGAGACCTTAAAAGTGGATTAACTCTGTGATCCAAATTGCCCATATTTTATGAATTCTACTCTTTCAAATGATGTTTCTGTATATGTGCCAGTATAGCCTTCAAAGTACTTTCATGCACTGATACCAAGTCTCTTTAAAACTTAGAAAATAAAAGTAGGTTATAAACTTCCTACAAAAGACCATTGGAATCTGATGATATTTTTATAAAACCTAGCATCCAAAATTCCATCATGTATCTACCTAGCATCCAAAATTCCATCATGTATCTAGCAAGCTGAACAAATAGAAATAAAACAAAACCAAGAGCAAAATATGTGTAATTTGGCATTAAGAAACACTCACACATGTGCACACACACACACACAAACACACACACACACAGAGAGAGAGAGAGAGAGAGAGAGAGAAATGGGATGTAGGGATGCAGCCATGACAATATCATATCTGCGTAAAAGTGCCTGTTAACTTGGGCAAATATAGTCCAAAGCTTAACCTAATTAGGATGCAGATTTGTGTGGCTTTTTGGTGAAATACACTGAAGAGAATGGAGGGTACGGCTAGAGCTTTGGGGCTTTTGCATTAAGCTCCAGCTGGGCCCAACAGACACTGTCCAAAAGATGACCTCCAAATAATTAAATGATTTCCATATGTTTGCTCATGTATAGTCTTCCAATGTGAGTTTTTCCATCTCCTTCCAAGCTCAGTGCTTCTAACTGTTCAATGCTTAGAAGGACTCACGATTGGAAACCATCAAATATTCCACTATTGAATGATTTTTAAAATATAAAACTATAATAGTTGTTCTTCTTATTTTATCTACAAAACGGAACCCTTTCTAAGCGCGATACTTTTACATTAGAGAGCTCTCATTGGGTTTTGGAAAGAGTTTAAGGAAAAAAAGTTTGAAAAATGACATTTGATTGAAAAAGGAAAATAAAAGGTGCTCTGTATTTCTCCAAAAGAAACCTAGGTATTCACTGACTTTTATAGTGAAATACATTTTCTATTCACAGAGAGCATATTCAATGTTAAATTTGAACATTTTATTTTACATTTCTTCAAATAAGAAAGTATGATTAGGTTTTCAATAAGCATTTATTGATTATGTGACCAGATAGATTTTAATAAAATGTAATGGAACTTTTGGAACATAGAGTTTTAAATGTCATTTTAAAGAGGTTGCAAATCAGAGCTTTTATATCTCAAAGATAGGGACTTCAACACGATTATCCTAAAATCTAGGCACCCCCTGTCTATTTCATGCAGGAACCTCTCTTTCAAAAGATATTTACATTTGGTTTTAGAACTGTAAACTGTCTCTTTCCCTTATAATAGTGGCTGGCAAACCAAAGCCCAGGGGCAAATCTAGCCTGTTACCCAATTTATAAATGAGGTTTTCTTGGAGCACAGCTGCACCCATTTGTTTTGTTAATTGTCCACGGTGCTTTTGCTCTTCAATGCTGAGTTGAGAGTGTGACAGAGATGATATGGCCTGCAAGCCAAAAGTATTTACTATCTAGTCCTTTACAGAAAAACTTCCCTTTTTCTGTAAAGTTGTCCCCTGCTTTATGTTGATACTAAAATAAAAAGAACAGCACTTCACTTGATGCATTCACTTATTCATTCTCTGTACAATTATTAAGTACTGACTGTACTTCAAGAATATGTTATACATTATGTTTATAAAGATGAACAAGACATCATAACTAACTCTAAGATCAAATGTTCTGCAGAGAGAAAGTCAAAAGATTAAACAATTACCATGCAGTGCAACGAATGCCAGAAGAAACAGGTTTAAGTTTTCCATGAGAGAAAAAGATGAAGCAACTAACTGTGGAGGTATAGGGAAGTGATGACATTTCATCAGGGTCGTAATGTAAGAACACACGTTCACAAGGCTGGATAAGAATGCTACTCAGACAGAGAGTAATGTGTATTTGCCAAGCCCTGGAGGAGTGAAACATTATGTTATGTATAGCGAATGTCAAGCATAGAGTTAGAACTGCGGCCCATGAGGAGGTAACATTAAATGGGACTGGATAGGCAGATCAGGGTTCTATTCAACAGTAAAGCAGTCATTGAAAAGTCATGAGGAATCACTGAGGTACTTTAAGAAGGGAAGTGACATGGTCACATTTACATTTCAGAATAACTCAGGTAAACATTTAATGATTGACAGAAGTGCTAGGAATAGGTAAGAGTTATGAAAGCATAAACCAAAGCAGGGTGTTAGTCAAGATTATTTCAGCAGAAAGTTGTAGAACCCCAACATAGATTGACTTGGGCAATTTTATATGTATATTCATTATATATATAAATATACAATATATTATACATATATTATAAATATATATTTTTATATATGTTTTTTCTTTTTGATACATATTTTTATATATGTTTTTTCTTTTTGACCAGGCTTTTTGATTTCGAGCACATCAACAGATCCAGATCTATATTTCTTCAGCTCACTGCCCTTGAGAAAGCAAAAAGTATTTACAACCTAGTTCTTTACAGAAAAAGTTTTCTGTAGAACTCTCGGAAAGAATAGAACTATTCTTCCCAAGAGTTCCCAACAGTTCTAGCCAAATTCACCCAGTTCTTTTGCCAGGTTTTGTTCTCATGCCATCCCTAAACCAACCACTATGCACTGACTTATAAGGAGACAGAAATCATTTTCCTATAGATAAGTTTGAAGGGATAAGCATTAACATATGTTAACTCTTAAATTTGGCCCTGGGTATTATTTAAGGTCAGCCTTAGTTCTCTGTTTATTTATTTGTCAAGCATATTTTTTTTATTGTCACTCAATGACAGGCACTTAGTGGATGGGAACATAATGAGGAAGGAGCTGCTCCTTCCCCCAGGATCTTTTTGTGCAGTAAGAGGGGAAAATCCAGTAAGCAAATAAAGAGATGTCCAAGCTTGGGATTACAAGAGCATGAAGAGAGAACCAAATGGGGGAGGCTGGGACTGTCAAGAAGGCCATCCAGAAGTAGAATTGTCCTAGTTGAGACTCCAAGAGGAGTAGGATCCCGGCTAGGTAGGGAAAGAATATATTGCAAACAGACAAAAAGGAAGTATATAAAGGCCCTGGCAATAAGGCTGACTTAAGTGGGGTAGGGATGAGGAGAGATGGAATCCAGATCCTAAGCTAGAACCAGACCACGAAGACAGGATACACAACAAAAGTGAACTTTATTTTGAAGGAAATGGGGTCAACTGAATAATTTTAAGTGGGAGAGTGTCATGATCCAACTTGCACTTTAGAACAAAAACTCTGACTACTATATGGACATTGGTTAATATTTATTAGTGTCTATTACTTCAAGTGACTAGTAGCCGTGTACTGAACGAGAATGCTTACTTTCAATCCAAAGAATGAATGGATTCATAGCAGGCACAGTGCAGCTGTTCTTCTGCTTAGTTGCTGTCTAACCTCTCTGAACCTCAGCTGGTTTCCTCTATACAAGGGGAATAATAATATTTTATACTTTATAGGACTGTTGTGAAAACAATTGAGACAATGCCATGTAAAAACCTTATAATAAAACCAAGCACACAGGAATTGCTCAATACATTGCCACTATTCTCATTATCATTATGATGATGAGTGGTGTTTTCAAGAGTGCTCATAGGCATTCTACGAGGTGAAGTTGTACAGACACGGAGACTGAAGGGAGAAACGGAATGAGAAAGAGCAAAAAGGAAGGGCCAGAGTGACAGAGAGATGTTTTTTCTTTCTCAGAAAATGGGCGGGTGGGTGGGCGCTGGGCAGGACTTTTATTTCAATGGGTATGAAGAACTCTTTACAAATTGTATCCTAAATAAGCATTATTTTTACAGTGAGCAAAATGCAGCAACCTCTGGGGTGAAATGAAGCAGCTGCTTCACCGAGCACAGCTTCTCTGCAGGCGGAGAAGAGTACTTTAGTCAACCAAAACCGTAGATACTGGTGTGAATCGAAACATCTTTCAGGTAAAGATCATAATGTGTGTTTTTACAGCATTAATTAAGAAAGCAAACTATTATCTAGAGGCAAATTAAAATGAGAAAGCTGTTCGATTAAAACTTCTATGGAGCAAGCATTACCCATAACAAGTCTCGTAGAATCAAGGAGGAAATAAGGGATAAGAGAAAAGCAAAACGTCTTTAGCTACAGGGACATTAGGGTGCAGAGGTTTATGATTTTCACTAATGAGAGAATAGCCACTTGGTTTTATAAAGCAAACTGGGAAAGTATGTTGATAATTCAAGCTGTTTCTCTCTCCTCAAAGAATCTAACAAATATGACTTAGGTGTAACAAGACTTCTTTAAGAGAGAAATGTCTGTACTCAAAGTGTTATAGAAACTTTTTCCTTTCTGCTGTAGTATGAAAGTCATCTCCAAACCTCATGTTGCAACTTCATCCCCAAAGTGCCAGTATTGAGAGGTGGGACCTTAAAGAGGTGATTGAGTTGTGAGAGCTCTGTGTTTATGAATGGATTAATCTATGTGTGAGTTAATGGATTAATGGGTTATCATGGGAGGGGAAATGGTAGCTTTATAAGAAGGGGAAGAGGGATCTGAAATAGCACGTTAGTCCACTCAGCCCTATTCTTGCAATACCCTGCATCACCCCCGGACTCTTCAGAGAATTCCCACCAGCAAGAGAGTTCTCACCAGAGAGGACTCCTCAACCTTGGACTTCTCAAATTCCATACAAATAAGAAATAAATATTTTTCCTTATAAATTATTCTGTTCCAGGTATTTTCTTGTAAGCCACAGAAAACTGACTAAGACAGTTCCTTCTCCAAACCTGCTTTTGCATTCTTGTTTGTCTGTCTCATAACCATGATGCATGCCTTATGAATAGGTAATGAGACATGCCACTTTAAAGGAGATGCCCAGAGACCCATATAGGCACTGGCTAGCTTTATATTTAAGAGAGTAGAGAGGTGATATGTGGAGTGACTCAAAACATGTCACAAAGCCCCCAAATATGCCCACCAGCATTCCTGAAATTTCCTGATTTTGGTAGGGAAATCCCCAAAGTGTCGATTTTGGTAGGACTTTTTCTTTTTGTGATTAAAGTGTAATTGTTCCTGGAAGAAAATACAATAATAAACTTTATAGGGCAATTGAATTATATTCTTTTCCTTTCTTTCGAAAAAATTGAGCATGTTGGTGGGGAAAAAAAAAGTAATGGGAAAAATTAAACTAAAGGAAAGGCCTAAAAATAGGAAACTCAGTATTTGGGAAAGAATCACTTTTACCTCCTTGCCTATAGGTGCACATGCCTTAATTGGGCTCTGAAGAAAATACGAATAAGAAAGATGAGAGCAGGTAACCATACAGTTTGCTTCTTGCCTGTGCCTGTTAAAGCATTTCATATAAGCAACTGAAACTGAGACTTGGGAGGAAAGTCTTCAATTCCAGCATCCCAAAGGAACTCTCAATCTGCTCATTAATGCCTGATTTACTCATTCATTCTGATCTCTTGTCTTGCTAAAGAAATTTGTCTTTGCTCCTTTCAGATTATTCTTGACCCTCCTAAAGAAACTCTTAGATTGTTACTAATACCAGTAACATTTTTTTAACCAACTCCCACATATTTTATCTGAGGTTCTCCTTGACTTTAATTCTTCTCTATTTTTCCATTTTGATTGATATTTTCTCCAGGGGCCACATCAGAATGAAAGTCAAAGGTGAATGTTATCCTGACAAGGAATAATCTCATTTTGAATTCCTCTCATCTTTTTAAACAAACACAATTGACCAAGTCCTTTGCAAACCAATTTCTGTCATCCTTCTGTTTCAGGAAGCACACTACGTTTTATACAAATATAAATAAAGAAATAAACAAAGAATCTAGGAAGATTTTCTAACTCTACTTGGTAATTTTCAGCCGGTAGGAAAAAGAACAAAGGCTTCCTGTTTCTAGGGTACTTGTCTTAACTAATACGTGCAACTCCATGAATACATAATGCAGATGAAAACAATAAGAAGAAGGGTCAATGTGTCCACAATTCCGTCTCGGCATTCTGACACTTGGACTGGGCAAGGGTCCACCTGCACCACCATGTGTACATACAGCAGAGAACTGAAAAGCTCTTTTCCTTGACCTCCTGGGCTTTTTGCATTGACTGGGATCGAGCTGAAGGCAACAGCTGGCTTGCAGATGTGCATAATTTACCCACATTTAACCAGCCTGGGCAGTTGTAGAGACATCGTTGAATGTGTACCCAATTCCACGTGATCAATCAACAGCCTTTGGTCTGCTGTGATGGCTTGGGCATGTACATCTTCCCTGTGCCTACAGGCTGATGAAAACAGACTCAGACGGATTTTAGCTATGGTGGAGGTAAAGCGAGGGTTTTAGATTGAATGAGTATGTGACATCAGGTTGGAAGGAAAATGGAAAGTGTCATGGTCCCAGAATATAGGCATAGAGTGCAGTTTTGCAAACATACGCCTATGAAGGAGAGTAATAGCATTGAAATAAAATGAGGCAAGACCAGGCTGATGTGTTTGAAAATTGGTATGAACGAAGACTCATGTTACACATGAGGCGAAGTTGCACACCTAACAATCACCAGTGGATGAACAGTCTTTTTAATGCATGCACATATCTTATTTCATATTGCACATATCTTATTTCATATTACCTTATAATATACAAGGCAATAAAAACCAGCCCACTGACCCACATAATATTTATCTCTTCTGGAATCTTATTGCCCAACCTAGGCATGAAAATGCTCAACAGACTGAAAGCTGTTATTAAAAGCAGGTCACTTTCAGTTTGTATGCACTTTAAAATTTGGACTTAAATTATTAGAAAGGGATAGTTTTTACCTTTTCAAACTGATTAAACTAAAATACATTCAGAAGAGAGTTGGAGCACCAGTAAGAGATAGTGCTGGATAGCCCTTTTTTTTTTTTTTTTTTTTTTTTCATGTTCTACCATCTACGTTTTATTTCAGTCTCTGATCAGCATCTGCCAGCCACATCACCCCAATATTGGCAAGGGATTTGTTCAGCCCCCAGTTACCTAGTGAGACTGGCAGGCTGCTCTTCAGTGCTTAGAAAAGAATAGTTTTGAACTTCTGTCTAATTGTAAAACTGATTAGTTACACAGTCCTCATGGGTGACTTACAATTCCCATTTTAATACTTTGAGTTTGAAAATAGAAACTCCATAGTAATATAAAAAGCTATTTTCATTTGTCCACTTAATTTATATTAATGGCTTGCTAAAATTGTTAACTGTTTGTAAGGAACCTTTCAAAATATTATAGTTTACCATTTAGTTCAGAAAAATTGTATATTGAAATAAATATATTGATTTTAAAAATCACAGTATACGTATATTTGAAGATATAAAAGGCAATTATTCAAAAAGCCCACAGCTTATAGAGTGTGATAAAAAATTGGAGGTAAATACAAATACTTGGGCAAAATAAATACCACCATGGCTAACGTTATAGCTATACTAAATATAAATATATATAAAAACAAATCGCACGTGTGTGTTTGTGATTTAATCTGATAGTGGTGCCTATGAGATATCTTTACATAATCTAATAATTTGCTTTTGTCTAATTAGATGCTTGCAGCTCTTTGAAAGATCCACTAAATAAATCAGCCTCCTTTAATTTAACCTACGTTTCCCATTCTCCCCCAGTGTCCTTAGCCATGCCTCGGGATATCCAAAATATGTTGAAAACACAAACCAAAATGGAATCACACAGTCTGATGTGACCTTCCTTATGCATGGCTAACTCCCACTTGAATAAGGGAAGGGAATGCATAGCAATGTCAGCCTTCATGCACAGCTTCTGATTTACTCCATGAATTATAGATGTATCTCTGAGGGGCCATTTCCCTTACGGTTTCTGATGCAAAAACAGTCGGTAAATATCTAACGCTCTTGACCCAGTATGTTAATCAGGCAGTAAGGTAGACATCAGTGGCCTCTCTATGCTAAGTTTAATTAATGGCATGTAAAACTGTATAGCCCCCATCTCCTCCCCTCAAATGCTACATAATGGGATACATGCTCCCATAAGGGCCCAAAAGTTTGTGTTTTCTAGTCATGAAGTTTTGCTCACTGTTATAAGGTCAGCCCATTCATTTCTCAGCACTCCCAGTTCCCAACTGCTACTTAAGCTGTTAGTTCATTGAGTTCATCTGTCATGGGCCTGCTTTAACATGCTTGCCAAAGGCTCTGAGAACTCTCCCACTCTGCTATTTCTTTGTGCTAATGAATCACTTTGAACTAGTGAGATATATCCCCACATTGAATAGAATGCCTTATGTGGATTCAGTTTAACAAAACCAGGCCGAATACTTGCACCTGCTAACTCTGCTCTATCGCCTGTTCCTTTGTGGGAGCACATGGGTATCCACCTTCGGAGGAGAAGTCTTCTTGCTTTGTCAATACGCAATGAGATATGGCACAAATCCTGTGTCCAAAGGTGCCAAAGCAGACCCACAAAATAAATAGTGAGAAGAATGTACATAATTTATAGGTATTCAGAGTTCCTAATGCATACAACAAACTTAACTTTTGAAGTTAAATACTCTCTTCAATATGATTATAATTCTGATTTTTATGATCATTATTCATTTAGCATTAAATTTCTCTAGAGTTCATCATTTAAATGGGGATAACTGGTCCAAATGAGATTTGTGACCTCCATTGGCATATCATTTAGAAACTCAAAAACAGTATTTTTGTTTGTTTGTTACAGGAAACACCTTAGTGTCATATTTCTGCATTAATCATGGAATCTATTTTCATTTAAAATCCCAAACAGAAGGTAAGTATTTTCAGAAAAAGTGAATTACATACCTCTCAAAATCTGTTACATGGGAACCCACAGAAAATACAGATAATATGCTATTTGTAGTAGTAGAATGTTCAGGTTAAGGACAGTACTGAAGCCATAGCCAGAATTTTGCCTAGCTTATAGGCAAATCTCAGTCACTTTGACTTAAAGATAAAAGAAAGATCCTGACTGTCATTATGTATTCTTGTGTCTAGAAGACATGTTCTTTTGATTCTTAGGATAAAGATCTGGAATAAAGTTTCTGTCTGTCAACTTCCATAGCAGCTTACCCTTTTATAGCTTTCTCTATGAGCAACTGCCCCCATGGGAAGAAAAGGCAGAGGAAGAATGGCCTGGAGTTGTGTACACCCTATCTGGGTAGGTTTTGACTATTCTCAATAACATCCCCTGTTTGAACCTAGTAAAGCCAGATAGGGCTGAGAGATGCAGAGAAGACACACTAATGAGCTCCATACAGTGTATGAATAGCATTGTGGCCTCTTATGATTATTCACTCATTCATTCACCAAACATTCTCAACACTTTCTTTGTGCCAGGTGTTGCAAAAAGACACTGGGAACACAGCAATGAATAAGACAGATCCAATCTTCAAGGAGCTCTAATATCTAGCAGCACTCATCCGCTCAATCTTGAAGAAGGCGGCATTCACTTCCAGCTTTGCCCACTGAGCATTATGCAACTTTTCTGTTATTTACAGAAAGATTGAGAACTGGAAATTCACACCAACTGGCATTTAGTCTGTACTTATTAAAGCAAAGCATTATGTTAGGTGCTTTATAGTATGTAAAGATGGTTATGACTCCCTGGGTGCCTAATATGGTGAGAGAAAGAAGAGGGAGACACATGTACAGAGTGTGACGAGGAGAAAGTCCATCCTCTTCCGAGTGGCCCTTAAAGGAACAGGAATTAGATGGAACCCTTGTACAACTGTGTAGAGGAAGTTATGGTGAGACCACACACACACATCAGGTCCTCTGTGAAGAAAAGAGTAACTAGAGGAAAATGCACATTAAGGGCTAGTGGATTAATGGAAGTTACAAAATCTGATAAAATGTAGAGCAAATCCAGAAAGACTCTCAGCATTCTATCCTGTAACTTCTCTAATCTTTCATGAAACTCCTCTTTGAACTCCCTCCACCAGCCTCAGGAGTTAAATCAACAATCCCTAATATGCATTTTACTCTAGCTACTTTTGAGAATGTTCTCTTCAACTTCAAAAATTGTCCTCATCATTCAAGATTTTTCCAATGCCCAGCCTACTCCATTGAGCCTTCCCCAACTACTGAACCAATATTACTCTCTTTCTTTCTAGAATACATGTGACCCCCTTTGCTTCCTGTAACAATCATATACATACAGTTATATATACCGAATGCTTATTGACTTGAGTTTTCTCTCTCCAGATGTTAAGCTACTTGAAAGAATCTTCCCATTGTTTTATCTGCTATGATGCTGAGCAAGGCATGTAAAGAGAACTAAATAAACACTTATTGCTTTGACCAGACAACATGTCTTAGATCTGTACAACTTCCTTTCAAATCCTCATCAGCAATTCATTGGCTTACACTTTTAAGAGTCTTAATAAATCTCTTCTTTCCTAGTATTTATTAACTACTCCTGTGTACATATGCCAACTAGTTCAAAAGAGAAAGGAAACTACATAACCTTTATTTCTAGGGATGTGACTCCACATAGTTCCAAGCCTAACCCAAGCCTCAGTTCTGGGTGCCAGACATATGCTTGGTTTCTTGCTCCAATAAATTAGGTGCACGTTATTCTGTTCTTTGAAATAACTGAAATGGTGCAGTTTATCTGTAGAAGGCTTCCTCATCGAAGAAAATAAATGCATTCACCAGCAATTTTTCATTTCTGCAGTGGAACTATTTGAAATTTCAAGAACAATTCTACTGTTCAGCATCCCTAATTATCCCAACTACAAAATCCATACTTTAAAATACCAGTAACAAGTCACCTAAGCTAACAAAGCAGGCATGAATTTTAAAGAAACACTAAGCATTGCCATTCTATGCAAATTGCCCAGTATATTTCTTTGAAAGAAGAAAAAAAATATAATTTTTTTTTCATATTTTTGCAATGCATTTGCAAATTGGCTCTTGAAAATGTTTAAATAATTATTCAATAGTGTGAATTTAGAGAGACTCCAATGCTGTTTTTCCCTGACAGATTGACAGTGCATTATAAATTCCAACAATTTATATTTTAAGGCCCCAGCTTCCTATGTCTGCCAACCATGTCCCAGACTTGAGGAATTATGGTCGTTTAATCAGGGTTGAGTATTTTCATGCTCAACCTTCAAGCAGTGATGCTGTACCATGTTTTCACCAGTGATAGATGAAGCCACTTACTCTACCGCCTCCTGCATGACAGTACTTTAGAAGTCCCGCTAAAGTTCATGTTTCTCAATATATCAAAGTTTAGCAGCACAATGACCTTCTGATATTTGTTTTCAACTGTTTATAACCAACAGTTCATTACTTTCCCAAAACGAAGCGGAAGAGAGCCAGTAGATGCTCCCTCTAGCAGAGCAGGTGCCACAGCATATTCCAAGTCTGGAAATTGATTGCAGGGAATTCTGTAAAGAAAAGTCTAGGACAGTGTTAGCCTCTTAAGCCACTAATGCCAGGAGAGCCAAAGAGTCAGAATTACAACTTTCTTACCTGTCTTTTACTGTATTGCTGAAAAGATGTATGAATCCTTTACACGGCATTTTCTCTACATATAGTTACTTATTTCTGTTGGACATTGTCACTCAGCCACGTCCCTTGGTCACAGCCATTTAATCTAAAACCTTCTAGGATAATCCAGAGATCTTAGCAGGGAAAACATATTTTCCTTTTACTTGGATTTGAACTCTAATAATATTTGGGCTTTCTCACTCTGATGAATGGCATGGGATTATATATGAGTCCAATAAGATTCTTTTTGCCACTCAAGCTAGAACTATAAAAATAATATGAAGTGGTTTTTGTTTTGTGTTTGTTTGTTTGTTTAACTCAATATCCTAATTTGTCTTCAGGGTCTCAACTTTTCTTTTTTTGAGTCAGGGTCTCACTCTGCCAACCAGACTGGAGTGCAGTGACACAATCATAGCTTACTGCAGCCTCAAAATCCCAGGCCCCAGTGATCCTCCCTCCTCATCCTCCCCAGTTATGGGGACTGCAGGCATGCACCACCACACCAGCTAATTTAAATTTTTTTCTTTTTAGTACAGATGAGGCATCACTCTGTTGTTCAGGCTGGTCTCGAACCCTTGGGCTCAAGCATTCCTCTTGTCTCAGCCTCCCAAAGTGCTGGGATTACAGATGTGAGTTGCCACAGCCAGCTTCAACATTCTAATGTAGAAAAGAAGCCCAGGTAGGTTTATCTGCATAAATTAATAGTCACTAGCATTCATCTGGCAGACACTATGCCCTCTTTCATTTAATTCACTCAATTTACAAAGGTGTTATCACCTTCATTTCACAGATGAGGAGGCTGAAAAGGAAGCGTCTGAGCTTGCCTATCCTCCATGCTATAAGAAAGTCACTGATGTGACTCAGCTGCTGGGTAGCAGAACCTGTCTTTTGACCACTACCTTGCACTGAGTATTTTTCACCAAGATTTAGCAGAAGAGGCACCTTAACCATCCACAGAATTCTTTCCTACCCCAGAGTTCACTCTGAGCCTGATAGCCTCATAATGTATGTTTTTATTTTCCGGAAACGTGATCCCAAACAGGACCTAGCCCCACATCGGTCTTATAACTCCAAGTACATGAAAGGAAAATGAGGGTAAGCACACTCAGAAATCCCTCCAAAGACACTTCGTGTAGAAGAACTGACTTTTTGCCCATCTGTTTCTTTTAAGAAAACAAGGATTAATTGTGTCTTCCCAGTATGGCATGAAGGTTTCATCACCCGTAGTAACTCCAATTGATTGAAGGTGATTACATGAAGGGATATGTTGGAACAAATTGTGAGACAATGTTAGGGCTCTGCTGGCAAGTGTGGTTACCTATGAGTAATGACTACTATGGGTGCTGAAGGTGTGAAGGAAGGTACAAGTGCTTAGGTATTTGCTGTCTATATCTTTGACATATAACTACCATGTGTCCTTGAGAAGAAGGGAGGTCTCAAATCATCCCTGGATAATTTATTTGGTTTTTCACCTCTTTCCATCATTTATTCTTTCTTTTTCCCTTTCTGATATCTACTGTACATTTAATTAAGCTTAGCAGTAGAGAGATAGAAAACAGACCACAGATATTATCTCCACACCTAACCAAGACCCTCATTTAAATCACTGGCAGTGCAATTCTCACTTGCCCCAGACCATTGATTTGCAAATTTTGGTGGGTAAAATAATCACCTGAGGACATGGTTTCAAATGTAGACTCTGGCTTTTACTCCCAAGAGATTCAGATTAGAAATAGATACGTTTGATCTGTATCTTAACTGAGATACATTTGATCAGTTTCAATTGAGATACATTTTGAAACTGATCTGCATTTAAAAGGCACTCTGAGTATCTGTGAGGCAGGAGATTTTGGACCATAATTTGAGCAACACTACCCTAAACTCAGATAAATTCCCCCTTTTACCCAGGAGCTGGGACAGGATTTAATATGAGCCACAGCGTCAGTCCTTCTGTCCCTCCGGGGGAACTAGTACTTTTGCAAGAAAATCACTGGGAAATGATTTAGGAGGAGCAGCACAATTTTAGGTTTCAATATGAAATTGGAACAAGTGTACTCATAGGCTCAGCATTCACTCTCTTATCCCAGTTCTCTCCTGCTTTTTGGTTTACTCCCTTTATTATTCATACACAAGACGTTCCCTCTCTTTTCACTCTCACAGAATCATGCATTGTTTTGAGGTTGAAATTGTCTTACTCATCTTTGTATTCCTTATAGTAAGCACACATAATAAGGATTCAACAATATTTTTCAAAGGAAATAAAACATCAAGCCCAAGGGCCACTGATTTAATTGCCCTCTTGAGCAAGTCCATTCATGGCTCTAGATGTCTATTTATTATGGTTATTCATGATGTTGATGAACGTCCCAGCAACTACCATTAACTGAGCACTTTCACTCGATGCAGACTATTGTGTTGTGCTGAGTTTTACCTTCATTCTTCATTTCACTTAGTTCTCATAACAATCCTTAGAGGGTGTCAACAGAGGCAACAAAAGGAAAGTGGGTAAACCTTTAATATGCAAGGTCTCTTCTCATTATGCAGAGAACAATGGCCACTGAACCTACATCCAATCAAACCAAGTCTGCTCGAGCTGCAGAAGTGCAAATCCTTGGCCCCTAGACATTAATCATTTCCATACATGAATGAGAAGCTTGTGTGGATAGGTAATTTTACTTATAAGCCGACATATACTCACTCTCGCTCCCTCCACACATACACATAAGCTTCAGCCTTTTTAAGACACAAGAGCATCTTTCAGTTTATCCACTTTTTTAGACTTGTGTGGATATAAGGATTACAGGTTTCCTGCCTGTCCAGGAAGAGTGATCGCTTTGCTCTCTAAGAACTTAACTCCCAGGCTTAATTATTATGCGAGTGTGCAAGTGTATTAAGCATGTAGGCCAAAAGCAATTTAAAGTCTATGCTGCATTGACTTTCAAATTATTTCATTTCTAATTCAGATGCATGCTTTGTTAAGGCATTTATCACTGTTGTATAATCAGCCAGATTGTTCCATGTCTACAGTCCCTCAAAACCCCTGTCCCCACTGGTTCCATATCAGGAGCAATAAATGACATCCCTTACCCTTGTATGTTGAGTCAAGCTTGGAGTCTCCTCCCCAAGTGCCTCACTTCATCTTTCGATGTAGCTCCCACTGGTGGAAAATGTATCAAGCACTGTATATCTCATCAGCAAGACCGTTTGTTCCTTCTTAGCAAGCCATTGTGGCGCTCCTGGAAAGGTGGACAGAGTTTCACGCTCCCACTCAGAATTCCTTGAAACTAGTCAAATGACTTTCATCAGTAAATCAGATATTACTTCCTTGAATATGTTGGATTCTTAGAAAAATTAATGAATACAAAGATTCTATAGTCTTGGAACATGAGGAATTAACAGATAACCAAAGCATCTTAAAGCCATACCTAATGTCAAGAACCTATCCCTTATAAACATAAATCTAATGATGTCTATACTGACAGCTTCCAAAGGAGCAATAGTCCTTCCCCATCCAGATCTCTTAACCTCAATGAGGACTATTCCCACCATACATGCCACATATTAAGCCTGTATCTGGGAGGAGGAGGGAGTTTCTGGGATATGGAGAAAGACAATATTTTTGCTGTTCCTTTGTCCTTAACATTTTTATTTTGTCTTGATATTTTTACTTATTCCATGATTTTGCAGCTAAAGAATGGAGTCAGAGATGTAGCAGAGGGAATATTTGGAAAATAACTAAAATTAGCAGGTATCCCGAAGGAAAACATCATAGATTTGTGACAAAAGATGTGTGTCAGAGGGACTCAAGAAAACATACAGATCCCTTACTATTCTTACTACTAAAAATGGAACAGTAATCCCTGAATATCAGGGTGTTCTTGAGGATTAACTATAATAATAACATAGTGGTGTTTGGTAAAGCTGGAAAGTAGCATGTTCATTATTACGGATAACATTTTAAAAGGTTTAATGCTGAAATAAGCAACTAGATCTCTGAAAATTTTAATCTGGTTTTATCAGATCCTTTAAGCAAAACCAACCTTAAAATAAAACGTAATTTTGGCTCAAGGGGAGGTTTTCCAACTATGAAGTGTGTGTGTGTGTGTGTGTGTGTGTGTGTGTTTGTGTATACTAGTATAAATCAATGAACATTCATTCTAGATTTCAATAATTTTACTAAAGAGAATAATGTTTGCTTTTGTTATTTGACAAGGAAGGTGGCATCGTAAATACTTCATTATGTTGCCTTTTCTCGTCTGTCTCTTTCTCATCCCGACAGACGCGAACTGTGCACTTACAGTCAGTAGCAGAATAAAAAATCTGGGCTTTTGGTCCTGACTTGGTATGACCTTCTTCTTTCTCATTTTGAAGCCTCTTACTGCTGCCAGAGAAACCAACATCCCTCTTTTCACTGTGTTACACTCAAGGTAGCTGAGAAACTTCATCAATAAGTATGCTGAGGTTTAAGCCAACCAATAAAATTAAAGAAAAGAAAGTCATTACAGTAGGATGTGTGATTTAGGACCAACATGAAAAGCAACGAAGAGAACTCTGTATGTCACTAATGGAAACTTGGCCAGTTCCTACCTACTAATAAATAATGTGCTGTTAAGCTGAGAGCTAAATATTTGGGTGAGGATTTGGAGATTCCAGAAATCCTTAAACTAATTAAGATATAAATATGAGGATCCTGAAAAGTTCAAGGATAGATTAGGGGAGATGAATGCACCAGCAAGATGACCTCACTCTCCAGCACACAGGCTCAAGTGAGGTAGGACATTGAAATGGAATTGGGTCCCTGGAGGACATGAAGGAAGTGGAAACCGAGTTTGTGGGATGTAAGAAGGAGAAATTTGTATTTTTGTGTACTTTTGGTTTTTGATCCTTATGCTGATCTACTTGTATCAAGAGGAATAGAATAAGTCAAGCTGATGTGAGAAAAAAGAAAAGCGATTTTCAAGGGCTTTGGAGGGGGTGTGGGGACACAATGTGGCAATCGTTTCTGGCCACTCCTGAGACAGCAAATGAGAAAAGAAGTCTCAGGAGTGTTAATAGCGCCTGGAGTGCAGTGTGTGGAGGATGAGTGGGCTCGGGCTCAGAGATTTGCTTTTGTGTTTCATCTGAAACCAATCAGTAAGCGAAAAAGCAGAAAGCTCTTTTGGCATCTATTCCACCATTGATACTGGGGAGAAGGAAAGAGGATTTATACATAGAGACCCCCATTAACACTAATGAAAAGTAGGCGGGTAAATCCCATGTGTACGAGGAGCAAACACTGCCCTTTGTGTGGGGGTAATTAAGAGCTAAAGAGGGCTTACAGTTGCTCACCACTGCACACATGCTCCTGGTGAAAGCTCCTTCACAGCAGTGTTTCAGTGGCTTTCTTTAGTTTCAATGGTTGCAGCCTAACAGTTGTTAACCATCTCTCGCCCTAGTTCCCCCATAAAGGAGTGAAAGGGAATGATGTATTGGAAATGACAGTATTTGACACTATTGGCAGAGGGGCTTTCAAGGAAAACCTACAAGAAAAAAAGAAAAAGAGACATTCAAAAGGAATCTAAAATTAAGCAGAAGAGAATAATAATTGGCTCAAGGGAAATAACCCTATACTTATAACATCCTTGCCAGCACCCCATCCTTTGGAACTGTGGCAGGAAGAGGAGCCATGTGGAAACCAAGAATATGGAGTACTAGCAAGCACCATGTCTAAGATCCAAAGCCATAACTATGGCAAGAAAATGCTCCAGTGATGGCAGGAATGGAGAAGAAAAGGTGAGAGCTATGACATCATCCCATCTTTACTCTGCAGACCAACCCTGGCAATGTAGTTCTACATTCATTCTGAGTTCCAGCAATATCTGAAGGCAGTAAAAAAAAAAAAAAAAAAAGGCTGTCTTTTCCTAGGGCAATGTTCAAGTCTCAAGACCAGCTCTTGAACTTAACAGATTGGACCCATGTGAACAAAGAACAAAATGAAATTTTACGTATATGAAATGCCTGTGAAGTCTTTTATTTATTAATCTTTCCGATGCAACATAGGAAACCCTGGTGGATTTACAGGCTAGAGAGACCTATTTAATTCATCACAAGCTCAATAAGTATTCAGAGTATTGTTGTGTTTGATTACTCCAGGTCGTTACACATATCCTACCATATGTATGATATGATCTCCGCCTAATGATCGATTGAAGAAATACATGAGATTGAAAGATAAGTTGATTCATAATCGAACTGCCTCCTTATCTTGAGAGGAATCATCTGTTTTACTTTTCACAGTTTTGATCTAGAGTGTAATTTCCATTCAAAACAAAAAATTTCAGAGAAACATTGATAAACAACGGTCCAGGAAGGTGAGATGTCTACGAAGAGTATTATATAAAACCCAATTGAAAAAGTTGAAGAGAATGTTTCTAGAGTAGCTAATACTCAAGACAAAGAAAAAGCAAAACAAACAATCAAAAAACACACAGCAGCTTTTGCATAGTGAATGGTTACCATGAAGAACATAAACTTTTTTTGTAGATGATGTACCTTCATTATTAGCAGTTATTAACAGTTTCAGCTGCTTGAACAGAAAGACTCAATATAACAGAGTATGAACTAAGCAGCTCAGAGCTGATATGGCAACTTCGTGTTATTTGGGATCAAGGACCTTTCTGTTTGTTCTCTGACACTTCTCAGAATATCTGCATCTCCTGGTCCCAAATGGCTACTCCCGTTCCCACTGTCACTTCTACACTCTAGTCAGCAGAAGGGAAGAAGAAAAGGGAAATAAAATATACTCCTTAAGTGCAGGATTTAAAAGTTTCAAGCACTTCCATCCACATCCATTGGTTAAAACTTACTTACATGGTCCCGATTAGCTGCAAGGCATAATGAGAAATGTAGATTTTAGCCTCCATTTCTATGGAAAATAGGAGACTAGATAATAGCAAAAACAAAGTGGCTATTTATTTTACTGTCACATATAGAGCACACTGATCACTAGTTAGAAGTTTTTGAACGATTGCAGGTAGGTAACTTAATATATTTATCTTAATTAATTTTAAAAAGGGATTTCTAGCAATTAGATATGTAAACTATAATATTGATATATATAAGTTACATGTAAAATGTGTATTATATTCACAATGGTCATAACAGCATTTTTCATAATAGCTAAAATGTGGAAATAGCTCAAACGCCCAACTGATTATCACCCAACTGATGAATGGTAAATAAAATGTCATGTATTTATAAAATAAAGTATTATATGCCAATAAAAAGGAATGAAGTACTGAAACATACTAAAACATGATGAAATTTGAAAAACATGCTAAAGAAGCCAGTTACAAAAGACTATATATTTTATGATTTCCTTTATATGTAATGTCCAGAGTAGGTAAATCTATAGTGTTTGCTTTGGGCTGTAGAGGACTTGCTGACAAACTGTGAATAAAAGTGTTCTCAAATGGATTCTGGCAACAGTTGTACAACTCTGTGAATATACTAAAGAGTACTGAACTGTCCATTTTTGAATGGATGGATGTAATGATACATAAATTCTATTTCAATAAAGCTGTTTTTAAATAGTTAAAAAATGCTAATATTCTACAGCAAAGGTCTCATGCAGGTTATATCTGACTCCGGTACACAGCCCAAAAAGAAAAGATAAATGTTTTTAATGAATAAACTTACATATGGGAACCACCCATTTTAAAGAAATATGAGAGATTTGTCCTAAACGTGAAAAATATGAGTTCACTTGTCACATATTAACAACTGCACTGAAAGGTGTGTATGTGTGTGCATGCATGTGTGTGTGTGTATGAGTGGGAGGAAGGATATATGCAGAAATATGTACTATGTCCAGCTTCCATTTTCTCTATCCTCTCAATAATAATAACACTTAATATTTTTGAGTACCTATACCAGGAACTATACTAAAAATATCAAATACATTATCTCACTTAAACTTTATAGAAATCACATGAAACTACAGATCTGAAGAACGTATGCATCAAGCACAAAGTTACTTGGGTAGTAGGTTACAAAGCTGGGGTTTGAACTCAGATTCACCGAGTTCAAACCTTGATCAAATTGCAGTATCACACACAACTTCTATTATGCAAGGTGTGCAGTGAGAGTTCAAGAAGCTCCCTTTGTGCATATGACCAATTTGAAAATATGGAATGATGTTGGAAATGTGTGAAGATGATTGATTCGTTGAGCTCTTTCATTGGCCCAAAGACTTTCTTCATTTAATTTTGTGTGTATGTATGTGTGTGTGTAAAAGAGAGAAAAGGTCTCACTCTTTTGCTCAGACTGGAGTGCAGTGGCATGATCAAAGCTCACTGCAGCCTCCATCTCTCCAGGCTCAGATGATTCTTCCACCTCAACCTCTTGAGTAGCTGAGACTACAGGCACATGCCATCACACTCAGCCAATTGTGTTTTTGTTGTTGTTTGTTTGTTTTTGTAGAGACAGGGTGTTGTTATGTCGCTCAGGCTGGTCTGGAACTCCTGGGCTCAAGCCATCTGCCCACCTTGGCCCCCCAAAGAGCTGGGATAACAGATGTGAGCCACTGTGCCTGGCCACTTCATTTAATTTTTAGTTGATAAACTTATTTTTTTAGGGCAGTGTTAGGTTCACAGCAAAATTGAACAATAAGTACAGAAAATTTCCACATACCTCATCTCCTTAAAACACACTCAGCCATCCCTATAGTCAACCAGAATCTGCATTTGTTACTGTTGTTAAATGAATGTGGACACATCATTATCACCCAAACTCCATAGTTGACATTAGTGTTCATTCTTTGTGTTACATATTCTGTATGTATTGAAAAATGTGTAATGACATGAATCTATCATTATAATATCATGCAAAATAGTTTAACTGCCCTGAACAATCCTCTGTGCTCTCCCAATTTATCTTTTCTCTACTCCCCAAATCCTGGCAACCATGGATTCTTTTAGTTTTGCTTTTTCCAGAATGGGATAGTTGAAATTAATACAGCATGAAGCCTTTTCAGATTTACTACTTCCCCTTAGTAATAAGCATTTAAGGATCCTCTATGTACTTTTGTGGCAGGGTAGATTATTTTTTAGTACTGAATAATAGTCTATTATACAGATATACCACGGTTTACCCATTTTCCTGTTGAAGGATGTCTTCATTGATTCCATATTTTGACATTATAAAGAAAGATATTATAAACATACAAGTTCAAGTTCATTTTTTTTTTGTGAGGATGTAGATTTTTAACTGATTTGGGCAAATACCAAGGAACATGATTGCTGGATTATACGGTAAGAATATGCTTAGTTTTGTAAAAATCTGCCTAACTCTCAAGAGGTGGTACCATCTTGTACTCCCACTAGCAACGAACGAGTATTCTTGTACAACACATCCTCGCAAGCGTTTAGTGTCACTGTCTTGGATTTTTGCCTTTCTAATAGGTATTTTGTGAGTTCTTATTATTGTTTTAATTTGAAATTTCCTGATGATGTATGATATTGGGCATCCTTTCTTATGCGTATTTGTCATCTGTACATAATTCATTGATGAGCTGTTTGTTCAGATCTTTTGCTCATTTTTTGGTTGGGTTGTTGATTTTCCCTAAGGATTTCTTTTTTTAAGGTTTAAACTAGAAGCATGAGCTGTCGGACTCTCCCTTAACCCAGAGACGTTATAGAGAAGACACTAGCCTTGAAAAATACTAATTATCTATTTTTTAAAGAATTAGAACAATTGAGATAAGGGTTACCTTGCCTATATGGATTGACAAGATGGTAACTAGAAACTATAATTTACTTTTCTTTGGGATACCATCCCAGACTGAATGGAATAGCAGATTTTAAGGCAGACCTAATTATCATAAACCTACCTGTGCAAAATAACTTGGTCATAAGGAATTTACTGAGTTTAAGCTGTGACCACCAAGAAAATATAGTATCCTGGAATTTCAATAGTAGTCAGGATCAGTTTCTAGACACAAGATGTTAAGGGATCGGCAAACACCGCTTTTCCTTGGCCATAGAAACTGTATTTAAAAGCCTGTGAAATTATCTTCTCTACTCCAAAGATATCCTCTAGGTCTTGTCTTTCTACTCCTGTCCTGAACACTCATAGTAATCAGTTTAAAGCAGTCCATTTTGCTCTATTTGGATTTTATTAAAAGGCTTTGGAGAATTTACCTCAGCAACACTGACCTAGAAACTCTTCATAGTGTTCTGCCCTTGGTAATTGTTTCTAGTCTACTCTCTGTGACGCCGTGGAAGTTCAGCTCTGAATCAAGCTCAGCCTAAAGTTCTAGAACATGGTACCACTTCTGGTTCCACCAGCCTCCATTTCCTGATTGAGAATAGGCCAGTAAGAATCAGAGTCAGTGACAACACTACATTATTAACTTTTGACAATCAGAGTCAGCTTTTGGAGAATAAGTTACCTTTTTATGAAACTCAAATTAAAGTTGAGCAACATTGGTGATGCCAACTTGACAGAGTTTAGCGATGGTCTGACGAAAAACACTCACTACTTTCAGAATACTTTTCATATTTAAATACTAGTACTATGATTAAAATGATCAAAGGGTGTGTGTCTCTCTGTGTGTGGTGTATATAAATATAAATATAAAAAGATAAATGCATATAACTTTTATTTTTATGAAAATACATTTATTGTTTCCCATAGGTTCACTTTTCCTACAGAAAACTCAAACTCTTCAATAGCTAAAAAGGTTTACTGTACTCTTGTTATCAACATGATCCATGTGTCTATACCTATTTTAAGCATGAGAACAGTCAACTATGGAAACACTTTGGCCATCCCCGTCAGTGCAATGTGGAATCCTACATGGGCGCCTTCTGACAGTTCGCCCCCTGGTGGTAACACAAACTTCATTCATGAGCTATGGCACCATTTCTCCTTTGTAGTCCTCCCCATTAACATCTGTTGGATACTACTCACTTTTCAACGCACAACACCCATAAAGTTAGATATAAAAAGCTTGGAGGTCCAGAATTTCAGGAATCTTGGTTCTAATGTAAAGCAAAGTATGTCAAATGGAACATAATAGTACTTGCTCTTTCCCTCCTTTGATTCAAGTGAATTTAGTACAGGAATGCATAGGCAATCTCGTTAACAATTGTTCTAATTGTCCCTCAATATTATTTTTTTGGTGTTCTTATCTTTTTCTTTCCTGATTTTAAGTAACCCCTTCCGTTTTTACAAACTGGTTGAAACCTTTAATTATTTGTTATTTCCATAGCTACAGTTTTTCAAGCACCACTGTCATGGATAAAAATGCCTAGTACAGATAGCAGTTTATTCAAAATAAAACCTTGATGAAGATGAAAAGCTTGAATTGTATGACACAGTTTGTATGAAGAGTTTGATGTGTTATCTTTAGGCCTTTCAGACATTTCATAATCAGATGCTCTTCTAATACTGAACACCCTCTCATGGCTATCTCCTCATCTGTCCTGTGAAAGCTGGTTCACTAAATGCTTCTGTTACCCAACTCTCTTGACATCAACTTCTGTTGTTAATTATTAGAGCAAATATTTAAAATTCTATAGATATTCGTGATCCTGTCATGAGGCAAACCTTAGGCCATTCTCCCTCATCATGATTTCTTTCACATTTCAACAGAGATTAATTTTGCCTCTGTTACACCAGCTCATTTAAGGTCTATTTCTTGAATCAATATCAATCACTTAAACGTGGTGTGGTCCTGTGGGATTCAAATGAGTCCAAATGGTAATTGAGCTGCTCTATTTCCAGAATTTGGCACCCACCGTCTTGTCTTTCTTCATCAGAGCAGAGACATAAGCAAAATCAGTGATAAAGAGCCATGACTATTCATACAGGCAGTTATAGGTCAACAGTGGTAAAGTAATAACTCTATTTTCGCAAGCGTTTTCCAATAACTACATGCTGGCTTATCAAGTTAGGCAATAATTGCTGGTAACAGGAAACATGCCTGTACTCAAACCTTTATTAAATAAGAATCTGTTTTTCCATCTCCTTTTATACTTAAACAAATTATAGTATTTTATCTACTTAAACATTTCTTTTGTTCCTGGCTCTCTTATAGAGATACCTGATCATTTACTAATAAACAATAAACACACAAAAGCAATTTCTTCTTTATATTGAAACTACCTGGAAAATATTTCACATTAGAAAGAGAAATGATAGTTGCTGATAAGAAAACATATCCACAAAAATCATTTTGTGCGTGTGGCTTATTGAACCATTACGATATGGCAATTTTCTTTTAATCATATGATGCATGTCTTTGTGCAAATTTTAAAAAAAGGAATACACAGACTATTGCTTTGAGTTGCTTTAATGAATATCTCTGTTCCCTCAAGATCAGCAGCGACAGTCACTTAGTGAAGTTACAGCGGTGACAGAAGTTATAAGTTGTCCTATAACAAAATAATGTGAACATATTTCTAGAAACTAGCCTTTTTCCACAATCTGCATTTGCTGAAGTTGTGACATTTAATAGGCTATTGCGCAAGCTTTTGCAGTGAGGTTCTAATTAAGTCACGTTCCCCCAGTGATTCTGTTATTACAGATAGAAGTAATATTTCATGTAGTAATATCCAACTCTGTAGCCAGAGGTTGAGAAATCTAGACTATACATCAAAATTTTAGTTCAATATTCATGTGCCATTAAGTTGCTAAGGCAGGTGATGAAAAGGCATCAGATTCTCTGCCTGGTCAGCTACTAACATGTGCTCGTGCATGGTATTTCTTCTCTTGCTCCATGGAGAAATAAACACACTGATTTGAATAAACTGGAATTTCTGGAGCTATAAAAGACCTCAGGAATAGCCAAACTAGTTTAACTTAACCTTCTCATTAGGAGGCAGTCTTACATAATGGATATTGGGAAGATTTAATGAGATCGTATACATAAAGTGCTTAGAACAATGTGGGCACAGGGTGAGGCCTCTGGACAGAGAGCTGTTTGATAGATGAGGAAGCAGGCAAGAACATGTGGGTGGTTTTCAAAAGTCATATAAATTAGTTAACAAAATCATCAAAGGTAGAACCCATTTTATCTACCTTCTAATATTCCTTTCACCATACCACAGAAAGATACATAAAAGTCCTCTCCTTAGTTCCATCTGCAGTAGTGAAATATTTCTTGAAAAAGCTATTGCGACATACTTGTGTGAATTTTATTAGCACATTACATTTAGAGGGAATGTAATTAATTTGATAAGTCATTTGATCTTTAGATTATAAATTAAATCTTAAAAACTTCAAATTCCATGATTAGGAATGCTCATGTTTCAGGTGTACCATATATTTTTTAAGAAAATGACTTATCTCTATTTGTAAGGCAAATGGCATTCCGTTGATTATAATTGTTTAAAATATTCATTTTTACATATTTAAATTAAATCACCACCCATTATTTCAGAACACTTGATGTACACTTATTAATCACTTTCCAAGTGTTTTCTGAGTGACTGCTTTTGGCTCTAGTGTGCACACTAGGCATCATAAGAACTGGGAGGATTTCTCTGGATAAATAAGAGCAGTTTGATATCTAATGAGTAGATGATCAGTTGGATAGAAGAGTAAGACACGACATATTATAATCCTTACCATTGTTTGCTGTTATAACCAAACTTCTAGTTTTAGCCATCTCCATAATCACTGTTGGATGTCCATCACAATGATTCACCTAGTAGTATCTCTTACGCCATAAAACACATGATATGAGTAGGTTTCTTTCATATTAAGATAACATGGCTTTACTGCTATTTGGAAGAAAACAGCAAATTTCCTACAATTCTCCTTTTATGATTTATATGGTACCTATAACACAATCAAGAGAACTCTACAGAAAAAGTGTTGGACACTGCTCCATGCCTGTTTCTGAGCCCCTCAGATAACATCTCAATGGATTCTACTTAACCATAGCTTACCTCTCAGTTTTCTTGTCAGGTGATTAGAATGGGGACGAAACTAGTTCAGGCACCACCAAGAAAGGACTGCTCAGTTTAAAAAAAAAAAAAAAATTACCTCTAAAAATATCTCCAATATAAGTAGGTCAGTGTGACAACTCCTTAATAGGTAAATTGACTCCAACATTCACTATGGTCTGGCTCCCCATTTCTTTCTATCTCAAAGCCTTCTAATCTCTCATTTGCTCAGGCTCTTCTAGTCACATGAATCTTCTTGCCTCTACATGCCAGGCACAAGGGGCTGTGTGCTTTCTGCTTTTTCTTATATTTGGAACCCTCTCCTTCCAATATGCACGTGGCTACTCTTCAGCTCTTTGTTTAAATGTCACCTTTCTGATGAAATTTTTCCTGACTATCCTTTATAAAATTATACCATCATCAACACGCATTACCATGCCTGTTCCCTGCTTTAACCCTCTTCAGAGTTCTTATCAGAAATTAATCTACTCTATTCTTTCTTATATATTTGATTGATTGATCTATGTGTATATTTATTATCATTAGAAAGTAAACTCCAAAGGGCAGATATTTTTCTGCTGATACCACAGGTAGTCCCTAAAAGAGTATATGGCATATACTAGGTGTTTAATAAATATTTAAATACAATGTCTTTTCCTCCAGATTTCACTTGTTTCTGCAACACTCTTCCCTCAGTGGAGATTCAGATCACCAGGTAATACTTCCTATTAACCCCAACACATCAGTAAAACATGCTCAAAATAACAAGGGCTCTTAAAATATTATGCTTCATGTATTATATTTTTATTCACCTATTTGTTTGTTATCAGTTTCCATTCCCTTCCCCAGCCCTGTTATACACATTGGAATGAACATTCCTTGAGAGGAAAGATCTAACTTGTTCAGCAATGAATGTTCAGTAGAGAATGTGACTGCATGCACTATGTTTTAAAAGGCATGTATTCAATTATTAAGTTAATGCAAAAGTAATTGCGGTTTTTGACTAAACTTTTAATGACAAAAAAATGCAACAACTTTTGCACCAACCCAGTAATAACAGACTGATATCTCTAGACTCCAGAAGGAAGTATGAGTAAGTTCCAGGAACTGAGATTCTGGGGCCAGGTTTACCATTTTATGCTGTTACTTCTCTGCACAAATTCTATGCTCTGAACATGTTGACCTTTTCCGAACATAATCCATGATTTTTATTCTCATGATTTTGCTTCTGTCATTCCACTTTCCAGGGAATTAAAACCTGACCTCAGATTAGCTTATGACAGTATTTCACATGCTTGTTGATCATCCCTCACGTGAATCCTTCTTCCATCACCTTATCATTGGGCATCACAGTGGTCTTTTCATTAATGAAACAAGTAGCATTTAAGTGACTTGCTTTTAAAAAAGGGATATGCGGAGGCATTGGTACAAAAGGATGATAATATGTACAAGAATGGGTGTCTCGTTCATTAACTAACCTCAGGAGTATACAGTTTGTCACTGTTTGTAAATATTGTGCTAGTATTCATTGGCCATATGTTGTTTGCCTGACCAATAAGCTCCAAAAAACATTGCCTTCACAAGAAGAGACTCAGGAAAGGATCAGGAACGAGGTGTCGGCTGCTTCCGTCAGAGCAGAGCATCAGTTTCGGAACCCTATGCCAGCATCCATCTCTCGACAAACTATAGTTTTAATCTCTCGTTTTAATGTTCTTTCTGCACTACTTGAACATAGTCAGAATGTCCCAGATGAAAACTTGTAACTTTCCAGGCAACCTTAATGGATTGTCTTTCTTCAGAACTGATTCTCCTCTGAAAGTTGTGGGCTGTTGCTCTTTAGTCCCACAGAAAAATTAAGACCCCAGAATTCCAGAGAATATTTCAGACTGGCCCATCATGGGAATATTTATGTCACAGAATTCCAGCTGACAGAAACTACACTCTTTGATGTGCTTGGCAAGAAAAGATGGAAGGCTCAAAAGGCACAATGGATACATACATCCTTCTTTCTACCCTGAGCAGTATAACTAAATATCATTTGTGGAAAAATGAATGGGACTGCTTCAAAACACATTCAATTTATACTTATTCTATTTTGGTAGGGGAGCCAAATAACTTAATCTATAGTTTATTATTGTTGCCCATTGTGTGTATGATTTTGAAATGCTCATTTATTTGTGTGAATATATATCAACATCTCTGTGTAGGAGGATAAAAATATTATGTACTAATCATATATTGTGCACACACCCCCACAGGCACAGTCTCACACGATGCATAGGTATCACTTACGTAACTTTCACATATTATGGTTTTGAACTGTGACTAGTTGTCTGCATATACTAGCTTATAATTTCTCTATAAACAAGACAATGTTTTACAGTCCTTTGATTTCTCCACTGAGATTAGCAGTGTTTGGCAGAGGGATGTTGGGTGAGTGATCAAGTTCAGCAAGCAGGTGAATAAAATAAGGCAACCAGAAAAAGAAACTTTGGAACTTGACATTCATAACCGTGTTTCCAATTTTTTGTTGTGCCTTGTAGTTCTGTGGTGTATTCAGGAAGGATCAGTGAATGATTTTCAAACTATGCTTTTTCTTTCCAATTTAATGTCTTACTTTTCATTTAAATTAGAGAAATGTTGCTCTCTGAATGAGCACCATGATAAAAGTAGGACGATAATGTACACTTAAGAGAAACTAAAATTGGGATCACATACATTCACTGAGTACAGCATTCACTTTGACAAACCAATATTTTTCAAGTTCAGTGCAGGAGTCCTCAGGCTGTTGATCATACAATGAAATCCTCTACCCTAGAGGAGTAACAGGATATTGTACACATGTGTAATACCCTCAAAGAGCTTCAGCCAAGTGACATTTCTAATATAAGCCACGGGCAACATCTAGCGATGTGTGTGGAATTGCTTTGTAGCCAGAATTTCAGGAAAATCAAATGAGTTAATGTTTTGTGACCATAGAAATCTCATTAGTTATGCTTTTTTGCTGTTTCTCTACTTTATTTTTCAATAGATTGCAATTGAGGGCTGAACTGAAGTGGTCAACAGTTACTAAAGACTTAGAAATTTTTTAGAAACCCTTAGGAAAGACATGAATCTGGAAACATCTGATACAATTTTAGTGTATTTAGAGACATCTTCTCTTCTTTCTCCTTTTCAATTTGTTATTTGCCATAAAAGAACATTTTGCTCTGAAACAACAATTCCAATTTAAGAAAAGAGAAGAGTTCTAAGAGAATCAAGCTGAATTAACTTGCATGCAAGAGTAGTTCTTCAACATTTTCATTTGCATGTAGATAGCATTGCGGTGAGTTTAGAGACATCTCTCATTCCAAAATGCAAGTATGGGCAGTTGGTGTAGTGGCATCTTCTAAATGACATGATCACATCCAAATTGTACAGGCTAGAGGTCAGTTGCTCTTACAGCATGCTTTTAAAATTAAAAAAGACACTGACCATTTAGCTTTGATCTATAATTTCAGTTTCACAGGAGAGTGGAGATTGAACAGCTGGAAAACCTAATAAGAATAAAATAACATTATGAGTTTATTTTTGGCATTAACTGAATACAGAGTTTTGATTTATTTAAGCCTTTAAATGCCATCCCAGAGACCCACTGAGAATGGTTTTATGTTTATGCAAAGCATTAAAAAGTTAAAATTTAAAAATAATAAAATAAAAGACTGATTATACTGAGAAAGACCTGAGTGTTTTTATTGACAAAACTAAATGAAATGCAAAAAGTAAACACCACAAGGGATAAAAAAAAAAAATGGATTTTATGATCTTGTTAGGTTTTCAGGAACCTAGACTTCTGTGGTATCACAGTAAAAAGACTAAGCAACGTTCCTACAAGAACCTTAGCCCAGCGTTTGTTTTTTAAGTACCAAGGCACAAAAATTTGTTTATGTTTCTGCAGTCCTAAGAAAGTTGCAAACAGGCACAAAAGTGCAGCAAAATAATGAACTGTATTTTCAGCTGTTTAGGAATTATTTTCTACACATTCATAAGGGTAAGATTTATAGTTGTCGTACTTGCTTTTTGCATACTTGTAGCTTGTAATCATAAGAACTGTTTAGGGAACATTAGCACTTATCTAATAGTTGAAAAAGCAAAATATATATATTTAGTTGGTTTCAGTAAGTATATGGGATGACTGATCAAAGATCTTTTTCAGCAAAAACAACTGTTTGAATATATAAAAATAAAATATAGTATTCAAAATGCAGTCAATTTTCAGTTACACACATTAAGATAATATACACTTCGTAAAAATCCTAGTTTTATTTTCCTATTGCTTATCCACTCTGTGCTTTTAATGTAAGCCTAAGCAAGATATAATTAAGTTAAATCCAATGAAAAATGCTTTTAAAACCAAATTTTTAAAATTTGTAATGTATATTAATAAACTGAGATTATTGCTGCTGATAGTCCTTTTCATTAGCACAGAAAAAGGAAGTTGAATTTACAGTGTTGTCTTAGATACATAAAAACTTTGCATGCTATTTCTTCACATGTTCTGTGTCAACCAGATGTCAATGGAAGACATCCTGCTTTTGATATTTGTATCAAACTGTCTTCAGTCCTTTGAGCCATATTCTTGGAACAGCCTCACGTCCTCCACAGAACACCACTTCATCCACTGGTTTCTTCCTTTCTCTTTGCTCTGTTCCACACTAACCACATGTACAATCAACCCTGTTCTTTGTTTCTCCTCAAAATCCAGACATCTGTGCATTTTACGGTCTTGTTTAAGATTTGTGGCCATGTTAAGGTATATAATCACAAAACCCAAACAAATCCAAATTAAACAATAGCTATTGTTATTCTTAGATGGCTTTGGCAACCTACTCAAATTGCTTTAGCCTCTTCTCCTGTTTAAAACTCCTGTAAACCCCATCTCCCTTTCTCCTTTTTGCCTCACTGCTTAGCTTTCTATTGATCACACCTCTGAACCTATCTTTACCTTTCTGACATGTTTTGAATAAAACTCACTTAAATTTGTTTTTTAGTTTAACAGCATTGAAGAAGTAGTAAAAGATTGCAGATTTAACCTTTCCTTTCTACCACCCACCAATCTCTTTGTACAGAGTAATACAAAATTATTTGCCAATGAAATAAATTTGACACCTTTCTTCCTTCCTCAAAAAGCAGAAAATGTCATTGGCAGTGTTAAATAAGAATTAATAGTACTCTATTACATACATATCCAAGGGCAGTTGAGAGGCATTTAGAATTTGTAGGATTAGTTGATAACTATGAAGATGACCAAAATAAATTGACTGACAGTTAAAAGAGCAGAACAAAATATTCTGAAACATAACCTTCCATCCCCTTGATCCATAATTATTTTACAGCAAAGGGTCCTACATGTGCTTAAAATATCCCCCACGCTAATTATCTTTAGTCCTGTTTTTCAGATATTAAATTTCAGTGTAGCTGTCACTTCTCGTGGATGTTGCAAATGAACCCCAAAATTGGGGATTAGCCCAGGGAGGTTCTTGGCTATGCTGAGGAAAAAATTGAAGAGCAAGGTGACAATGAAAGAAAGTAAGTTTATTAGAGCAACAGAGGACAGCAAAATGGCTGCTCCAAGGACAGTTTAGGGCTAGCCCATATGCAGAATGACCCAGACTAGCACTCTTTGATTACTAGCTAGCTGCATGTATGCCACTCTTAATTATAAGCTAATTAGGGGGTGGATTTTTCACAAACTTTCTGGAAAAGGGTGGGGAGTTCCTGGAACCATACAAAGTGACTTCCAGATTGTTGACATGGCATTTATAAACTGTCATAGTGCTGGTAGGAGTGTCTTGAAGCATGCTAATCCATTATAATTCACATATAGTTAGCAATAAAGGCAACTAGAGGTTGCTTTCATCACCTTTGGTCCTAGTTGGTTTTAGCCTATTTCTTTGCTACATCCTGTTTTGTTCATCTGGGTTGTAACCGGGGATTGGAAAACAAGTAATGTTGATCTCCTACCTCATAGGGTATCATTCTTCATTTTCAAGTCTGTGTTAATTATTCTCCCTCTAGACTTCCATAAACAGTGTGCATTTCTCTCTTGGTATTGTTTTCACCATATTTTAAACGCCCTGTTTTATTATAGTTAGTTCCCCTCCCTTAAAATGAGTTGCTGCTTGGCACATAATGGGTATTCAAAATAGTTGCTGTATAAATGAGTAAATAAAGGTGTAGAACAAAAATGTCAGAATGACAGAATAAGACAGACAATATATAAAACAGCCAAGAATAAAACTCATGGTGGGGCATTGTGGCTCAGGCCTGTAATCTCAGCACTTTCGAGGCCAACGCGGGTGGATTGCCTGAGGTCAGAAGTTTGAGAACAGCTTGGCCAAGGTGGTGAAACCCCATCTCTACTAAAAATACAAAATTAGCTGGGCATGGTGGCAGGCTCCTGTAATCCCAGCTACTCGGGAGGCTGAGGCAGGAGAATCGCTTGAGCCTGGGAGGCGGAGGTTGCAGTGAGCCAAGATTGCGCCATTGCACTCCAGCATGGGTGACAAGAGTGAGACTTCATCAAAATAAATAAAAACATAAAAACACCTCACATTAACCATTATTCATTATCTAGCATAGGACTTTGTATTAGTCCATTTCACACTGCCGATAAAGACATACTCGAGACTGGGCAATTTACAAAAGAAAGTAGTTTATTGGACTTACAGTTCCACATAGCCGGGGGGGCCTTACAATCATGGTGGAAAGTGACAGGCATGTCTTACATGGCAACAGGCAAGAGAGAGAATGAGAGCCAAGCAAAACGGGTTTCCCCTTATCAAACCATCAGATCCTGTGAGACTCATTTACTATCATGAGAACAATGCAGGAAAGACCCACCCCCATAATTCAATCTCACTGGGTTCCTCCCATGACACATGGGAGTTGTGGGAGTTACAACTGAAGATTAGATTTGGGTGGGGACACAGCCAAACCATATCAGACTTTAAGTCAACACTGGCCATTCTCTTGGATAGTCTGTCTTGTCCTGTCTTTCAAAATATATGTCACCCTACTGTTCAAACCCCTTCAATAATTAAGTTAAAAAGTAGGCAGAGAATGGAAAACTCAGTTGTTTGTTTTAACTAGCATACCACATCAAGTAATTTCAACAAGCTTCGTCTCTACATAACATCTTTATACACTAACTAACCAGTAATTTTGTCTGTCTTGATAATAAGGTCTATCATGGGGCTATTAAATTGCTATGCAAGGATATTTAAAAGTAACTTTCTGAAGAATATTCATTTACAGAGACTTAATGGTCAAGATCATCTGAAATATGTCCAAAAAACACAAGGAAAAAAGTGTATAATTGAGGAAAACAGTGCAGTGATATATTAAGGTCTGCCAAGTTTCCCATTATAGCACCAGGTGAAATGCTCCCTCGGGTATCACTTGGCATGAAAGAAATCAAACCAGAAGGGAAGTTAAGCATTCAAATTGGTTCATGGTTTTATGAGTTATAGAAAGAAATTAAAGAAAAAATATATGGAAAATTGCAATTTTTCTTTTTAAAATCCAATCTAACTCCTATTCTTTTAAAGAGTTTATTTTGATATAACACATGAATCTAGTCTATTCTCTGACGTCATTAGAGTGTGCGTGGTCCAATGTGTTAGGTAAAAATAAAGCAGGCACTTAAATGGCCTGGATTTTGAGACCACCATGACTTGAGGACTGCAAAAGGATGGTGGAAAATCAACAAAAGCTTTTCAAAATATTTGCATGACAGAATTAAGTTTGGGGAAAGCAATATTTATGTATAAAAAGATACTTCTCACTTACAAACACACACCTTTATGGTATGTAATTTATAGAATATTTCAAGTCAAATGTGGAATTAAACACAAACTAGTGAATTATTTGGAGACTATTTCTCAGTTTGGAACTAAAATCCCTTCTAGCCATTAAAAATAAATGTCATAGACATGCTCTAACAATACTGCCATCTATCCAGTTCCTTGAAAGTTGCAGCATTGACATCTATTCTCTTGAGATTACTAACATGCTTTCTATACTTGAGGGTTTCAACATTTAAATGAAATATTTTCCTTTATTTTACCTTGATGGTTTTAGAACACTCTACTGAATTCACAGCCTCCTTCGCATATTATGGTGTATAATATTGACCTCACTTTGGCTCAATCATAAGAGTCCCTTTGCTTGTTTCCAACTTGTATTAAGTAAGACTTTTAATTTCTTTCCTATTTGTTTCTGAAGTAGTTATCAGTAGGAAAATAAGAGTGCTATTAAATATTTAATACATACATTATTCTTTCCAAGCACATCGGTAACATTTTACAAAGTATATATGTGATATATTGGCAAGTTAAACCTGTACATATAAATAATGCATTGAGGACACTGATGCATTATCAAGTAGTTAGGTAATAAAACCTGAAAATTGTTTCACGTGCTACATCCAGTACTGAATCTTTGAGTTGCATGGAATGCCATCACATCTGTGCCTTAATTTCCTACCTAAAATCTGGTTTACTTTGAAAGGCTACTCAGCTTCATTCTTGATTACTGGCTCTGCAGGACTTCTTTTGAGCTGCTATAAGCTTCCAGGCACATGGTGAAAATTGCAATGTAAAGACTAACTCTTCTTTCCAAACTTTAATTCCACCTGACTCCTTTCTTCAGAGAACCAATTGCAGCATGACACTGATACCTTCAAACCAAGGATTTGGGGAATTTTCTGTGATGAGACCTCACAAACTTACAACTCATCAAAATAATAACAATATCCTTTCTATTTCAAGTTGCAGAGAATGAATAAATTAGGTGTTGTTGTTGTTTTTTTTTTTTTTTTTTTTTTTTTTCTGTTTTACTGTGCCCTGCCTCTTAGGACTATCTTTTTTGCTTCCCTCCCCCCACCTCCTGCCCCTGCCCCAGTTTCAGCTACTAGAATGGAGGAAAGGAAAAAAGTAAACTCCAGATGTGGAAAATTAAAGAGATCGATTTTTTTCAGGTTTCTCCTTCACCATCAGGTGTAGATTCTGAGAGTCCAGAAAAAGCTCATCACAACAACAATTCTGATGGTGGTGCTGTAATTCGTCATAGATAGAAAGTGATGAGAAAGGCATATGCTTCCTCTTAGCAGAAACTACCTTTAGACCCTGTACTGAGGTTTACCCTATACTCTGTCAAAACTCATCCAAATCATCACCCACAAGGTATGTGTTTTGATTTCCACTTCGAAGTTTAGACTGTTTCAACATTTATGCCATGTCACATAGCTAGTGTCAGAGTAGGTTAGGGAGTCAGAAGTCTTTCTGGTTAAAAAGGCCCTTGTTTACTGAAGTACTCCATAGTTCCATATTCCTGTAAGGCTTTCAAGTTTGTTCAGCTTGTATTCATCATTAATTTTAAAAGTGTGCATTTAATGTATGTATTGAGAAATGTTCTACCTAATGCGTAGATAAAAATTAAAGATAGAGCCCCACCCTCAAAGAGCTGATATTGCACTGGGATAAAAAAGAAACTACACATGTTGAAAACTTAATAATACTGTATTTCATTTAATCTACTAATTTTAACATCTCTGAAGTTGGAATACCTTTTTTAAATCATGGTAGCCCAGGTGGTGGTGGTAATGTGTTATGACCTATGTATATGTTAGCTTGGCTGTTATTTTTGATGGCATACAGAGACAACTTCAGTCCCTTGACATGTCAGTCCATGAATCATTAAAAAACCATTTAAAGAAGTAATATAAATCCCAGTTTATGTCTTAAAATCTTCTGTTGACGCCTTCTGGTAAGATTTTAAAAGCACCATTCTTAACATTTATAAAATGGTATTAGGGTTTTCGGAAAAAAATCCCAGAGACAAGGGTGAAACCTTTTATAAAAAGAAATTTTATATCGTTAATGCTGTAATGGCACAAGATGATAATATTTTCTGGAAATAAAGGTAAATATGTATTTATTTTACTTATGTTATAAAATGTAATCAAATTGGATTTTTCAAAATAAAATTTAAAACAAATAATAAAACAATATAATTTAATTGGTGATTTTAAGTGTACTCAAAATAAGGAAATGTCTTATAATTAAAGATGCTGCAAATTCAATGAAATTTTAATACAGTTTCAGTTGGTGGTTAAGTTCAACGGAGATAATGTAATAAAATGTGGGTAGTGGGAGGGAGGCTATGTGCTGAGGAGGGGAGTTGTTTCAGGTAAAATAGACCGTGGTAGTAGTGTCTGTATTAGGAGACTCAGACAAGCTTCCCTAAAACTCCATTGACTCACCGTGAATCTAAATAAGGTAAATTACAACCTGGCAGTGATTACACTTGTGTTGCATTTGATACTCCAGTTACTGTGCCTTTTCTGCTTCTCATTTTTCATATTTCTTAGTGCATTTGCAAGTGTTAAAATCCTAGTATTTGCTCACAAGGCAATGATAGGAATGTTTTAACTGCAAAAAAAAAAAATTATACTACTCATGAGCAACTACTCAGTAATAAATTAATTCCAGACTTGATCTCCATGGAAGTCGCACAAACAAGAACTTTGAGAAATACTAAATCAAAACAGCGAAAGATCTCTTACCAAAGCTCTCTGGTGCCTTCTTTTTGCCTTATGGTTTTGCCTTGTTTTCTTCTATATAAAGCTTGGGATGCAATGTCTGCATATTTTATTTGCACTGTTAACTTCTTGAAGAGGAACCCTATATCGATATCTGTATCTAGGCTCAGTACAGTCTTCTGCATATAAATGAAGCTCTGTAATTATTATTTATAGATTTCAAAGGTCCAGTCATTTTAGGAATGAGACCCCTAAACTAAATCCTATAGTCAAACTAGTTCTTACCCCAACCCCAATTTTTCTTTCTTTCGACACGGGTGCCAGCATTTAAAGTATTATGATGTCCAGAAAAAAATCCCAGGCTTCTGTTCAAATCCCAGATCAGACTATCATAAACTAGGAATTGTGGTGAACATTAAAGGCACAATAGGTATAAAAGTGACTAAAGCTGTGCATGGGCCATAACTGATACTCAGATATGGGTGTTATTACTATTAGCAACAAGAAACCAATAGTGATTGTAAGGAAACAAAGACAAACACAAAGGTCTTTAGACTTAAAACTTTGATTTCAGAGTCATGATTTTACTTGATCCTTAGAGAAAATCTTTTGATGGCAGAACACATGTGATTGTCCTCACTTAGTAGAAAAGAAAACTGAGGTTCAGTGTGGGGAGGTGACACCCAGAGGCAAATTTCTGTCAAGTGGCAGAGTAAAATCTCCTACTGCAGCATTTTCCTACCAGCAGTTCCCAATGTATGACTTCTGAATTTTCCAAATCCACTTAGGGTGCCCACAATGTCAAAAACAATTGTAAAATAGTAGTATCTGTTATTTTCCTTTTTCATTGTGTTGACAGTTGCACCAGTGGTGCAAAAATAATGGTGGATAAAGCTGCTGAGGCCCTGACACAAACGAAGGCAATGACACCTAACTGCAGTGCTAGTCATTGCATCATTGACCACTATACAAACAGGGTAAAACTGAGAGCAAGTCTCACAAAATATCTTTCACAAACTAGTAAAAATTGTTAATACTATCCATTTTGGACCCGTAAGTCATGTCTTTTTGTATTTTGTGTGAGGAAACAAGAAGCATGACGAAAGCATTTCTAGTGTCTACATCATCTGAAGCAAGAATGCGTATGTAATTTTTCACATTGCCAGCTAAACTAACCTCTGAAAAATCATGGTATGTAATTTTTACTTGAAAAATGACTGACAAATCATACTTATTCAGACTTAGGGCAGATATTTTCTCAAAAATGAATGAAGCCTCAACCTATCATTTAAAGGGAAATAATTGACAGCATTTGTTGTCAATGATAAAATTTGAGCTTAAAAAGTGAAAATTATTATAAGTTTTGAAAACTTGTATCTGTAACTGTGAACTTGACAACTGTGAGCTAAGACTGAGGGCGATATTCATAAATATTATTTTTGTCTTATTGCACAATAAAATGGGCCAAAATTTGTAAGATCTATGTAGTTCAGCGAGCCAATGTTTTCCAAGGAACAATTCTTGTTGTTATAAAATCATGTATGGGTAAAGATTTATTCTAAGTGCAAGATACACTAATGAATTGAAATTCAATAGAATAAAAATGTTTATTAATATGGTATCAGATTGCATATTATAATTAACCTCTAAGAAACTACCACATTGAGTTTTAGTATAATTTCAAATAAGAATATTCTGGTGACTCACGCCTGTAATCTGAGCACTTTGGGAGGCTGAGGTGGGTGGATCACGAGGTCAGGAGATCGAGACCATCCTGGCCAACACGGTGAAACCTCATCTCTACTAAAAAAAAAAAAAATACAAAAATCAGCCATGCTTGGTGGCATGTGCCTGTAGTCCCAGCTACTCAGGAGGCTGAGGCAGGAGAATTGATTGAACCCGGAAGACAGAGGTTGCAGTGAGCCGAGATCACGCCACTGCACTCCAGCCTGGGCCACAGAGCAAGACTCCATCTCAAAAAAAAAAAGAATATTGAATATCTACTGTTTTCCGAACAGTAAAATACTTTGACTTTGTCCAACTACATATTTGTGGGACGCCAGATAGTCTTCAGATAGCTCAACCAAAACAACATATTACAACCTATTGAATGCAGAAGTAGACATCAGAGCCCAGCTGTCTTCTATTAAACTAGACAGTAAAGGTATTTGCGAATGTGCAAAACAATGTAACTTTTCTTATACTTTTTAAAAACACAGTTATTTCTTATGAAAATATTTACATTAACATGGAATGATTTTGCTATTGCGATTTTCAGGGCTGACTTCATAGGTGTGCAGCCAGGGAAGGGGCAGACGACCCTGTACTCAGAAAGGGTCCACGCTTTATTTAATGCTCTCGTGTCGCCATCTTGAAATTCTTACTTTTGTCTTTGAATTTGTGTTTTATAAGTGAAGTCCAATAGGAAAATAAAGCATGTGCCTGAGCAGAGGACATACACGCAGTACACATGTTCACCATTCCTTGCAATTCTGTTGCTACAGAGCATTCACAATGCCCCTGAGAACAGAGCTCTGGTAGACCCAAAATGCATTGAGATGCAATTAGTTTCAAGGCAAGTTCAAGACAAGCTAACTACATCTAAGACTAAGACTGGCGTTGCGGGGTGGGAGATCTGTCAGTGACTTCCCTAAGAGGACAGGATTTCTCTTTCAACCAGAATTTACTTTAAATGCAGACAAAAGACAGTAACATTTTACGAAACACTAATAGCCAAAGAGCCTCACCACATCCTTTGTTACTTCTGTTACGTCCCTGTGTTAACCAAACACTTATAGTGAAATGATAACACAAAAGGAATACAAAAGATAGGGTAGTTCCTTTTCCTTTCAATCCTTACTTACAAATCAGTAAGGCAAAGATAGAGAATGTTGGTAAAATATCAAGAGGTAAAATAAAAACAGTTATGAGTTAGTTTTGTGCTGTTTCTGCTGTTCTGGTAAGAATGAAATATATATGTACATATGAGCTATGAACTATACATTGTACAATTATACTTATTCTTTTATTTGCATTTAAAACTGACATTGCACAACATAAAGATGAATGGCAAAATTCATTTTCCCTTACTTATAATGACATTAAATGGCAAATTCAAAAGAAAAATAACCACAAAAGGAAAGAGGAGTTTTGATTTTAGTAGCTTTAATATATTTTTCTGCTTTTTGGACAAAGGCCTCTCTCTTCCGTTTTGTGCTAGGCTTCTCAGATGAGTACAGGAATAAATATTCTCACATTTGTTCATTTTAACTTATAATATGGGAACAGTTGTATTAATATATTGGAGCCAGCCCACACTAGCTGGTAGAGCTGATTGTGTGAATCTCTTCACAATTTCTAGTTCAGTACCCTCAAGTTGGTGGCTCGAAGTCTGTCATTATAGCCCTATTTTAAGTACAGATAGGCAAATGCTACATATCAGTCCTTTTTCTTTCTTCCTAGAGAGTGCATTGTTAAATATTTAGGGTCCCCAATAACTTTTAAGAATGTGAAAAGTCTCGAGACTGAAAAGTTTGAGAATCACAGTTTTATCCAATTTTTTTTTTTTTTTTTTTTTTCTGAGACAGAGTGTTGCCCTGTCACCCAGGCTGGAGTGCAGTGGCGCGATCTTGGCTCACTGCCACCTCCGCCTCCCAGGTTCAAGCAATATTCCTGCCTTGAGTAGCTGGGATTACAGGCATATGCCACCACACCCAGCTAAGTTTTGTATTTTTGGTAGAGAGGGGGTTTCACCATGTTGGTCATGCTGGTCTCGAACTCCTGACCTCGTGATACGCCCACCTTGGCCTCCCAAAGTGCTGGGTTTACAAGCATGAGCCACCATGCCCGGTCTATGTAATATATTTTTAAAAAATTGTGACAGAGGCTTATCAGCTTATTCATAGCTTCAGATTCTCAGTGCAGACTTTCAGGATCAAGTAGGAAAATATTTTTAGGATGTAATCCCCAATGCATGTCTTTTGCTATTTCTGAACACATACATGCACACACACACACACACACACACACACACACACACACATACACAGAGACATGCACATTTTCCTTTCTAAAATTGCCCTTACCAGCATATGAGTCAGCCCACCCTCCCTACAGGAGAGAGGAGGGTGAGATGAGGAAAATAGGTCTTTATTTAGGCAAAAGTTTCTTCGCAAAGTGACGCTCACGTTCATACTTAGTAATCCACTCTTTTCAGATTTCAACACCTGTGCCATTCACGGAAAATACCTCCAAAGTGAATAGCAGGTTATAAACTTGAACTTGATGTAAGAACCATTTTGTCAAAGCTTTACATTGAGAGTCTCAACATAATCACTTCCTTTGCTGTGCACTGTAATAATATTAATCACACCAATTCTTTTCATATTTACGGCTTTGCTTTGAAATTCATTATCAAAGTCCATTCCATTCCTGAGCAAAAAATGGAGGCCCCACTTGCTTTCATTAACACGCTTAACCTTCAGGGATGATGCCAGAGACTCACAAAAACCCCTCGACATACACATCTGTAAAATGTAAAAATCTGTGTAATCTGTATACTTAAAAAAAAAAAAAAAATGAAAATTGGGGGAAATGTACCATGGTTTTCAATTGCTTTCAATTACCATTAAACCTTTCGGAGAATGATTTGCATAATGTTTCATAAACATGTAGGCAGATTAACCTTTTTTAGTTAATTTATTCATTAGCAGTAAAAATTCAAAGCACCTCTTATGAGAAAATAATGTCGTGCTGTTAAATTACATGGAAACAAAGCAATTGGGACATACTTGCCTAAGTTCACACTCTGTCAGACACAAAAAAGAGTGGAAAGAAAAAAAACACTTTGCCCGTTAGCAGTGTGTTGATTAAATTGCCGGTTTGTGAACAATTAGTGGTATTACTAGAAGATTAGGTGAAGTATTAATTAGAGTTTGGCCAAATGACTTCTGAGGAGTAAAGATACCTCCTTCAACTGCACTGAAGGTAATGCAGTAAGACTACAGAGCCAGAACCTGTTCCCGTTTGCTCTCACTTACTGGAATTAGAGACCGCAGGATCCCAGTACAGGGCTTGAGTCTGGGTGCATACATACACTTTTTTTAAAGCTTTATTTTTTGTGTCATTATGCTTCGGGATATATAAAAAAATCTTATACACTCTGACTAACTAGAAGTCAAGACTCAGCTCTGAAATTGGTTAAATTGTGAATCAAGTTATATCCAGCGTTTGCTGTATATTTCAAGGAAGCTGGAGACGACCAATGGGAATTTTAAGGATGACTTACCGAAATAAGGTTAAAAAGGAAAACAGAAAAATAAAATTACCCATACAGGATATAGGGAGCCTGTGAGCAATCCATTGGCCATATAAAGGTAAAATCAGAATGAGGCAAAGGGAATGTGCTTCCAGCATAGGGAATGGAGGACTCCAGTCTCTGGCAGGTGAGAGAGCTTGGTGTGGGATCCTGGCTTCAGGGATTTTATGCTCTAAATACATGGGGACCTGCTGATTCCGTGAGGAATTTTATTTGAAACAAAAAAAAAATCAGCTCTATGCTGATCCCAGGAGGAATTGTATTTAATTTTAATTTTAATTTTTTTGTTTAGAGGCAGGGTCTCGCTGACACCTAGGCTTGAGTGTAGTCATGCCATCATAACTCACTGCAACCTTGACCTCCTGGGCTCAACCGATCCTCCCGCCTTGGTCTGCCAAAGTGCTGGGATGACAAGTGTGAGCCACTGCACCTAGCTGGGAATTTTATTTAGAACAGAAAATCCATCCTATCTCAAACAGCAGACCAAACTATTAATAATACTAATAAAAACAACAGCAGCAACCTGAAGCTCAGCTCTCTCTAAGTTCATGATCCCCAACCTTCTACCCTTCTTGCCCTTGTAATGCTATTCTTCTTTCCCTACCTGCCTCTTTCTCTTTCTTTCAGGAGCATTCATTTTCAGCCTATAATGCAAAAGGCTTGCATGGCAAGTAACATTTGTCTGAACCTTCAAACCTTTTATTCTCTTAGGAGCCAGAGTCACTTTTCATATGTAATTCCCAAAGTCAGAAATCTGCTCAGTCATTATTCAATCTAATGTTTGTATTTCATTGAGAAAATGTCCTACTTCCTTGTATCATACTACAGCAAACTCTCTGAAAAGATTTTAAGTTCTTGGAAGACGGAGTTCATGTTTTACTCAAATTAGTATTTTCATATGTCTATCAGATGTTGTGCACAATTGTGTGTATTATCAGTCTATGTTTAATATATGCTTGTTAAACTGATTTTAGAAAAAGGAATGGACTCAAATGTATTGATTTTGTACCTATTGAGAGAAGAAATTGACTTCTGAAAAAGATCTTGTTTTCAATAAATCTCTCACTATGTCCAGCTAAAGAAGAGAAATAATAATAGTACTGGGCTGCCCCAGTTGTTCCTGAAGACAATTTATGATGTACTAATTTGGCTAGGGCAGTCCATAATTTGGTGGCTGTATGTATATGTTTCATTGTTGCAAAGATATTAATACTGAAGGTAAATTTGAAGTAAGGCATAGTTCAAGGAAAAATATTCCATAAACTGAAGTGCCTTGAAAACCAGTTGAGGGCCAGGCGCGGGGCTCAAGCCTGTAATCCCAGCACTTTGGGAGGCCGAGACAGGCGGATCACGAGGTCAGGAGATCGAGACCATCCTGGCTAACACGGTGAAACTCCGTCTCTCCTAAAAAAATACAAAAAACTAGCCGGGCGAGGTGGCGGGCGCCTGTAGTCCCAGCTACTCGGGAAGCTGAGGCAGGAGAATGGCGTAAACCCGGGAGGCGGAGCTTGCAGTGAGCTGAGATCAGGTCACTGCACTCCAGCCTGGGCAACAGAGCGAGACTCTGTCTCAAAAAACAAAACAAAACAAAAAAAAAACCAGTTGAGAGTAAAGTTTTTCTGAAATGTGAAGATAAAATGGTAAGTTACGAAGTTGGGCAATTTTTTTTAAGACAGAATCTTGCTCTATCATTAGTGGCATGATCTTGGCTCACCACAACCTCCATCTCCCTGGCTCAAGCAATCCTCCTACCTTAGCCTCCTGAGTAGCTGGGACTATAGGTGCACATCACCACGCGTGGCTACATTTTGTATTTTTTTAGAGACGAGGTCTCCCTATAATGCCCAGGCTGGTGTAGGACTCCTTGGCTCAAGCAATCCACCCACCTCAGTCTCCCAAATCACTGGGATTACAGGTGTGAGCCACCCTGCCTGGCCCAAAGTTGAACAATTTTTTAAGGTGTGTATGATGAGGCAGTAGCAAACCCATAGAGATGTATTATACCTTAAGTTACAAAAGAAGTGTACCTTCAGGTATTTTGAATATTAATTTATCTTAAAGTTAATTATAAGATTTAAAATTTAATCCAGGTAGAGTTCTAGAGGTTAGTTTCAGAAAAGGAGGTGAATATAACTCCAAACAGTGACAGCTCAAGAATTTTCGTATTAGGTATACTTTAAGGACTAGATGACTCACATCGTCATCTAGTCCTAGATATCCAATGTTCTACTTTTACTTGAAATATATAAACATACATATATTCATACAAATTCAAACGTATTTTATTATATATGTATACATGTGTATATATGGATATATATAATGTGTGTGTGTATATATGTACATATAGTCACCTTTGCCTCCTGCCCTGATAATGAAACACCTCACACACTGACTTTTCCTCCTCTCCCTTCACACCTGAGGTGTGAATTCTGTTCTTTTCTTCCTCCAACTCAGTCTTAGTTGACAAAGTGCCACCACCTTCTCTGGCTCAGAACCTACATCCACCCAATGGGAAACCTTTACTACCACTACCACCACCCCACATTCGTCACTTTTGCATCACCGTCAGCCTGATTCCCTGTCTGTCGTCTCACCCCCAAGATTTTGCACAAGTAAGGCCAGATATATCCTCTCTGAAATCATCACTAGCTCCGCTTTACCTAACTTTGAAATAAAGCCCAGACTTTAAATCTCGTGCTGTGTACACCTCTGCCCCAGCCTGCCCTTGATTTGAAGGATTTCCATGACACTTCATCAGAGAAAGGTCCTGCCAATGGGAAGTTGAGTAAATGCATGAACTCATTCGAAGGATGCATTAAAATGCATTATAAATATGCATATATGCTGATGAGTATGGAAAGCTGACAAGGATCATGAGAGGGTTAGCTAGTAACCTCAAAGGAGATCCACTGACCTTGGGAACGGGATCGTTAAATCCCAGAACACAAGAAAACTGCACTTTCATTAGGCTACAGTTAGATTCTGAACTATCCAGGGAGTCTGGCTTTCCACAGGTACTGATGTCACCTATGAGTTGGTTGTCTAGATGTTCTAGATTCATCATTGTCCTGAAGAAAAAAGAAATAGGCCTTAAAAATTGGGAGGTATTAGAAAAAGCTAGTTATCTGTATACCCTCTTCTAAAAATCAAGAAATGTGATGTCACTCTCACAAAGTTGAACGATAAACTTCCTGACACAATTATCTCCTATCCATTTATATGTGAAATCAAAACTCAGACTTGAAAATTCAATTATTTAATCATTTATTATTTTTTAACCTAAAGCCAAATATTAGGTAACAAAAACACTGATCAATAAATACTGCCTACATGTTAATTAATAGTCCATTGTTTTACATATATTAATATTAATATTTATTTTACAGATGAGGAAACTGAAGCACAGGGAGATTTAGTAACTTACATACAATCCCAAGGCTAATAACAGCACATAGGGGATTTGAACCCAGGCTTTTCGGCTCGGAAGCCCACACTATAAAACATACAGCCTTATCTAGCCATGGGGAGACAGCCCACATGGTGAATATCCACAGGCATTGTGGGGCATCTCTATCTGGATTTGAATCTGAATTGCATCGCTGATTATGTGACCTAAAACAAATTAATTGGGATACTAATATTACCAGGATCCTAGAATCACAATGAAGATTAAATGAATTAATCTTTGTAAAGTGCTTAGAAGTGCTCCTGAAACATAATGAAATTTGTACAGTATTCTTACTAAATAAATATGGTACCTAATCCCATGGCAAGCACTTAGCTGTTAAAGTGACCACTTCAGTAAAATGGCTGCATTCTTTTTCAAACCCTAGTGGCCTGAACTTTGTGTTGTTATATAGTCACAGCCTAACAGATCATGTCATTCCAGTTTGGTAAATGAATCTGTTAAATGAGTTCTCCAAATGATAGGTCAGTGTGTTCAAAATTTTCATTGTCACAAGTTTTTTGCAGGTGTTTCTTAAAAGGTGTTCCAAGTTGTGACAATTCAAGTTGTACTGTTTTGATCATAAGCTTGACTATTTTGGGAGAAATACACTCTATCAATGAGATAAATGAAAGTAGCTTACAGTTCATATTATCCAAAAGCATCACAATAGTATTTGTAATTGAGAAGCAAACTAACAACAACAACAACAAAAAAAAACTTAGGACCCACCTGTCTAAAATAACATTTTCAACCTCTTTACAAATTTATTGTAGCTATCTTCCACTAACAGGCAACCTTTAGACTACAATTTTTTAAAAATTAGGCAAGTTTCAAAGTAATTTGTTTTCTAGAATAAGCATAACATAGAGTGGAGAGATTTAAAGATAATAAAGGCTTTTAGTTCAAAGACAGTTCTATGTCTTAACTACACAGTGAAAGTTGTAATCATTCATTTTAAGAGGGTTTTAAATATGGCATTAGAAATAATTATTGAAAAATTCTTAAGTAAGAGATGTGCTGGGCACGATGAAAAAAACAGAAGATGCTAGACACTTGACTTAAGTGATATACAGTATGTTTAATAGATCAATAGATAGATGATCATTATTAATATACATACAAGTAAAATAATTAATATTTTAAGCAAGAACAAAGAATAGACACAACGCTTATCAGGGAATTCAAACTTGTTTTTGGTTAACAAAAGAAAGCACTTAAACATTTATTTTATTAGCTCCAAATTTAAAATTATGACTCTGAAAACAGTACTTGAGTATTTGACAAGAAAAAGACTTGCCAAGTCTCAGTACTAGTATCAGTTCAGAGATTTTCAGGATGACCAAAAGCAAGAAACTGAAAATAGCTTTGCCTTATTTTGTGTATTTTTGCAGATAAGATCTATTTAAAGCCATTTCAAGTCCTAATTGTGTCTCATATTGAAGTACAAAATGTATATGATTTCTTATGACTGAAAATAAATTGTCAATTGTGTTCACTGAAAAAGGCTTAATAGACTGAAGTAAAATTTGAACAGAGACCTAAAATAATTTAATTGTTGCTCCAAAACTCCATGCCTAGGTGGAGGTAATTTGGAGTTGGTTTGTTACAATTGATCATTTTTACCTGTTGCTTTTCCTTCCCCTTCACTTTATAGCAAAAATCCCCAAAGTGGTTGCTTTGTCCTCATCTCCAGCTCATCACCTCCTATACCCTCAGTCATATTCAATTATGTTTTTACCTCCTTTTTCCCTTAAGTCCATTCTAATCAAAGTCACTAAATGACATCCAAATTGTTAATTCCTAGAGTCAGTTCCTAGCTTTCACATCAGCAGCATTTCTCACAGCTTACTCTTCACGCCATTGAATGCTTTCTCCACTTCTCTTCTAGAAAACTCTCCACTCCTCGTTTTCCTCTGACCCCACTCCTCTTCAGAATCCTTTGCTGGATACCATAATTTTCTGATGTAGAGATGTCGGCATGACTCAGAATCAGAACTGTGTCCTCAGAACTTGGCTCTTTTTCAGTGTCTTACTGGGTGATCTCATATACTCCTGTGTCCTTAAATATCATCAATATCCCGATGACTCCCAATATCTCTCATCAGCTCAGGCCGTTCCTTTAAACACTGGTTCATGTTCTGCTGACTCCATGATGTCTCCATTTGAGTGTCTTGTTGCCATCTCAAACTCAACAAGTCCTGCATATAACACTTGATAGCCCTTCCCAACTTTGCATTTCTGTCTTTGTTGCTTATCCCAACGAATACCACTACCTTTACTGAGCTACTAAGTCCTCAAACCTTGAGCCATCCTTGACTGCTCTCTTTCATACCCATATTCAATAAATAGGACCTTCTGCTGTTTAAAACTCTAAAATATACGTTATATCTTGGTACTTATTACCACCTCCTCTGCTACCATCCTAATCCAAACTACGATTGTGTTTCATGTTTCTTTTGCAATAGCTTCCTATTGATTTTCGAGTTTCTTTTTTTTCTCCTTTTGTCTGTTCTCCATGCAGTAGAATGAACCTTTTAAAAAGCAAATCAAACCACACTGCTTCCCTGATTTCAAGCATCTAATTTTTCCCCATCCTACTCATCATGTCTCATCATCAGAGAAGAAAGTTCGATTTAAGGAACAGGTAACAAGTGTGTTCCTTTCCCATCATTTGAATGGAACAGGATCAATTTTCTCCTTGTTACCACCCAATATTATTTTTCTATTCCATACTCCCTCCATTTGTTCATCCTCTCACTATGCCTTTATTAAGTTTGCCTCCTTGGCTTTCTCAGCCAGCTTTCTTCTGGGTTCCATGAAGATTACTTCCATAGACACCACAAAGTATTTGTTTTATTATCATCTTTATATTCCCAGGATAGCAAAGCAGGTTAAGAGGGTGCAATAGAAAGCAATCTCAATTATTGGACAATTCAGTGGTGAAAATAGCATTGTTAAACTCCTCAGGTTAAAGGTCGATGCTATGATGTTCCTGAATTAATACAAAATTAGATGATGCTATATTTTTGTGTGCCTGAAAGACTTGCCTGAGGATCTCAGAATTACTTGTGAGGAAAATAAAGTAAGTTTGAATACTAAGGTTACAGATTTCACAACCCAGAAGTCATAGACTTTGAACAGAAATTTTACCTCTGTAGAAAAAGATGGCAGAAGAGAAGAATCATGTCTGGAGGCATCACACTACCTGACTTCAAACTATACTACAAGACTACAGTAACCAAAACAGCATGGTACTGGCACCAAAACAGAGATATAGACCAATGGAACAGAACAGAGCCCTTAGAAATAATACCATACATCTACAACCATCTGATCTTTGACAAACCTGACAAAAACAAGAAATGGGGAAAGGATTTCCTATTTAATAAATGGTACTGGGAAAATTGGCTAGCCATAAGTAGGAAGCTGAAACTGAATTCCTTCCTTACACTTTACACAAAAATTAATTCAAGATGGATTAGAGACTTAAATGTTAGACCATAAAACCCTAGAAGAAAACCTAGGCAATACCATTCAGGATATAGGCATGGGCAAGGACTTCATGTTAAAACACCAAAAGCAACGGCAACAAAAGCCAACATTGACAAATGGGATCTAATTAAACTAAAGAGCTTCTGCACAGCAAAAGAAACTACCATCAGAGTGAACAGGCAACCTACAGAATGGGAGAAAATTTTTGCAATCTACTCATCTGACAAAGGGCTAATATCCAGAACCTACAAAGAACTCAAACAAATTTACAGGAAAAAAACAAACAACCCCATCAAAAAGTGGGCAAAGTATATGAACAGACACTTCTCAAAAGAAGATATTTATGCAGCCAACAGACACATGAAAAAATGCTCATCATCACTCGCCATCAGAGAAATGCAAATCAAAACCACAATGTGATACCATCTCACACCAGTTAGAATGGTGATCATTAAAAAGTCAGGAAACAACAAGTGCTGGAGAGGATATGGAGAAATAGGAACACTTTTATACTGTTGGTGGGACTGTAAACTAGTGCAACCATTGTGGAAGACAGTGTGGTGATTCCTCAAGGATCTAGAACTAGAAATACCATTTGACCCAGCCATCCCATTACTGGGTATATACGCAAAGGACTATAAATCATGCTGCTATAAAGACACATGCACATATGCACATGTAGGCTTATTGCAGCATTATTCACAATAGCAAAGACTTGGAACCAACCCAAATGTCCATCAATGACAGACTGGATTAAGAAAATGTGGCACATATTCACCATGGAATACTCTGCAGTCATAAAAAAGGATGAGTTCATGTCCTTTGTAGGGACATGAATGCAGCTGGAAATCATCATTCTCAGCAAACTATTGCAAGAACAGAAAACCAAACACTGCATATTCTCACTCATAGGTGGGAATTGAACAATGAGAACACTTGAACACAGGAAGGGGAACATCACACACTGGGGCCTGTTGTGGGGTGAGGTGAGGGGGGAGGGATAGCCTTAGGAGATGTACCTAATGTAAATGACGAGTTAATGGGTGCAGCACGCCAACATGGCACATGTATACATATGTAACAAACCTGCATGTTGTGCACATGTATCCCAGAACATAAAGTATATATATTAAAAAAAAAAAAATCATGTATTATAGACAGTGAGTAAATAGTGGGCATATCTTAGGATTCGGTGGTAAATATATAATTATATTAAGATTTTTGGTTACTAATATTGTACTAATATTTATGGAAGCAGAAATAGGTGTCACGAAAAATAGTTCTACCTTGCAGAACTTTTTTTTTCCAAACACTCCTGTCAATACAATAGTTTTCTATTGTGGAGCATCGAGCCACTTTTATGTTCCTACACCTTTTTATTTGACCATTTATCTCCACCCCCAATTAAAGAGCTCAATAATCACAAAGATTTTGTGTATCAGAATCTTCTGTAGCCCTTCATGTTAAAGGAAGGAGTGGGAGAGTGAACTAACATTTGCAGTACATCTATTGTGTGTCTAGCAATTTGCTAAAAGAAAAAGTGATTTTATTTCATCCTTACAACAACAACAACAAATAGAGAGTTATGTCCTCATTTTACAGAGAGAAAACTGAGATCAAAAGAGAATATGTAGCCTACCAAAGTTCATTGGTATTTCTGAAACAGAAAAATAGGCCATCGAGTCACAGTAATCCAATGTTTGCTCCATCACGCTAAAACAGTCTCCATAGCAGAGAAAAGCAACATCATTTAACTTCAAAGGCTCTAGACTTTACTGGACACCATTTTACAGCTGGGCTTCACGAAGTTCCTACTCCTTTTCCTGTTAACCTTTGTGACACAGGAAATGAAAAATGACCATGATTACTTTTTTCATACCAAGCTATTAACCTTGACAGAGAAAATTGGATTTCATGATTAGTATCCAGAAAGGAGAAATGGGTTAATAATAAAGATATACTTTTAGAGACAATTAATTGCAGATACTATTAACTTAGGAGTTATCAAAATGTATCTAAAAGTCTTTTTTTAACTTCTGAATGAAATACTAGTAATATTATTTTATCGTAGAAAAATCTTTGGGTACATCCTACTTCTCAAAAAATTCTATACCTAAAAATTTAATTTTTAAAAGTGTATTGAACTGCCTTCACTTTTCAGATCTATTTACTGCATTACAGTATTGTGTGTGTGTATGTATGTGTGTGTAATATGTTCCTTTGAAACATTTAAACTATGACTCCATTGAGAAAACTTAACACAAAATTTTTAGAACATGTCATTCCTTAAAAGGAAGCATCACATACAATGACAGTTAATTTTTTAAAGTTTTACACCAAAATCATGTTCTAACATTAAAATATTTGAAAGTCAGTTAAATATATCTGTACATTAATTTGATGTATAGTATATATAAAAATATTATACTCATTGGCCAATGAATGCAGTGCAGCATTACTTGGTAGAAATTCCTCTTACTATTACAACTTAACTCATTTTCACTTATAATTATTAGAAGATTTTTAATCCGGTCTTGGGGAAAGGGTTCATTCATTATCCTTTTAGGTTTGCTCAAGGGCCTGGAAACAGAGGGCTGTCCTAAATGACCTTTAAAGATCCCTTCTAGTCCTAGGACTCTGAAATAAATTAAAGTTTTATGACCACATTATGCATAAGCATCAGTGGATCGGGAAGACAATGAGGATGAAGTCTGTGCTCAGACTCTCCCTCCTAGTATTTATGCTTCCTATTCATTTCATGCATAACTAATTTCATATAGCAATTGGTAATCGCATCTTGGTAATGACACCACAGGCATCACAAAACAATTGCAATCATGGCCGCAATTCATTGTAACTACAGCTAAATGCCAGCACTGCAGCTGAAATACTTCCCTGACCCACCCAAGTAAAGGAGAAGAATAAAATATAGTTTTAAAATGGTCACCTTCACTAACTAGCTTTGAGTTCTAAATAGTCTGGGTTTCTACTTTTTTTTTTTTTTTAATTTTCAAGGACATAATGATTTATTGAGACAGTGAAGCCTGGAAATTAGCCCACTTTTCCAGAAACAAAAAGATACATATTCCTTATTTATACTACTCTACCAATGCCACCGTTGCTTTACAGATCTGTTGATGCTTATGCATAATGTGGTCATAAGTAAAAGATATATATATTTTTTCTGTCATGCATCCTATTGAATTAACAACAAATTCAAGCATTAGTAGTGATTATCATGAACATATTAAAATAGTAAGTTCTGTTCTCTTCCCTGGAATTGAAAGCTGACATCTACTAATGGTGTCTTGCAAGATTATTTGTAATCTGCTAATACTAACTTAATAATTGTATTAGTCCATTCTCACATTGCTATAAATAACTGCCAGAGACTGGGTAATTTATAAAGAAAAGCGACTTAATTGACTCACAGTTCTGTATGATTGGGGAGGCCTCAGGAAACTTACATTCATGGAGGAAGGGGAAGCAGGTACGTCTTACATGGCAGCAGGTGAGAAAGAGTGTTAAAAACCCAAGGGAAACTGCCATTTTAAAATCATTAGATCTCATAAGAAGTCACTCACTATCATGAGAACAGCCTGGGGGAAACTGCCCCCATGATCCAATCACCTCCCACCAGGTCTCTCCCTCAACACCTGGGGATTAAAAGTCAAGATGAGATTGGGTTCGGACACAAAGCCTAACCATATCATAATTAATAACATGCTTTTTATGGCACTTTTAATTCTCATTACATACATTCAGTTCAATCTCTTAAAATTTTACACTCAAAATTTTGTTAAAAAGATGAAGCCAATAGAAGTCTATATTTATTATTTAAAAATCACAGATGAGAGATTAGAGGCCTAAAGAATCTAGGTAATGTTTCCATTGTCATCCAGATTCATTCTCTATTACTACGAAATTAAGTAACTTAATGATGCACAACAATTCAGAAGCCCATGTCTGCTGGGACACTGAGCCTGGCCCTGTGTTGTCCTAGCTGAGAGGAGCTATTTATGCCATAGACTCAGTTGTTTTCCAGCTACTCTGTGATTGAACAAAGAAGTATATTGTAAGGGTTAGGAGTGGTCAATCTTCATAATTGTATCTTTCATTTTAGTAAATAATGGTAAAGACACTGGCTTTTATGAAGCCAAAATTTCAGTGCATTGACTAGTTTCAAGAATAAGAAGCCATTGCCCTAGTTCTTCTGTAACCTTGAAGTATGTGGAGTCAGTTAGGTAACTAAGGGTTGCTTTACCCTAGTCAACCCTTTGCTAGTCACCATGGAAGAACACACCTGTAGACTTTACCATATATTAATTATACTACTAATTTTAAAACCCTATCAAACCATTCATTTGACTTAACACAGGTACATGTCAGGTAATTCATAAATTAGTCTATAAGCAAACTTGGTTAAAGTTAAATATCCTTAATTATTAAATGATATGTTTCACTCTTAAAATAGCAACCATTTTCATTCGTGAACTCTAAGTATTCTATGTCTGAATAATTACGTTTTAATTTTTTCTTCAGACACACACAAATATTTAAAAACAAATCAGCAATATATAACCTTCACTTACTTCAAATGTTTTACGGAATGTTGGTTTAGGTATTGATGACATCGTAAATCAATAGGTGAATGTATCTGTTGACACACTTATAGGAATGATCCTGGTGCCCCTGGCAGATTGAAAGGACCCAGGCCATGTGAAAAACTGTCTATCAGTGACTTGCTACCAATCTTCCTTTGCATGGAGTTGTCTGCAGGAATCATTTCTCACTGGTCCAAAATAATAAGCCTCAAAAAAAGCAAGAGGGAATTATGCTCTTAGACATAAATATTCTAGAAAATTCAGCTCCATTCCATTTCTTTAGAAAAATGGAAGGTGGACTAAAAATAAGAAGAAAGAATACATTGGGTTTTGAATTGCCAAAGGTCACTCTAACCAAATGCATTACAAAGTTACATGCAACAGAAGAATTAACGAGCTCTGAATCTCTCAAGAAAAGTAGATCTTGGAACTCTGGTCTATATTAAAGATATTAAAGCCATAGAAGCATGTTCCACTCACTACAAAGAAAAAAGCAAACCTAACGATAAACAAAAGGTTGGAAAATGAGTGAATAAAAGCATATTAAAGGAGGATAGTAGCAATATGAATCTATACATGTTAAATTATTAAGAATCATTAAAATCTAATTTCATTATTATGTTTGGTATTAAATTTGTTATATCTCGTGTCTATGGAGTGTCAATAAAATTATTTGATGCATATATTGATGTGTTACTATTACATTAAAAAAAACAGTAAAATTCTTAGAGAAGGAGACTTCCTTGGTTCTGGTTCCAAATAAGCAGTACCTTTTAAATATTACACAGCTTAGAGTTCACTTGTTATTCACTCCAAATCATGTTTCAAGTTTTATGGCAATTCTTCCATATTCAACCTGAAAATCCTATGTTTGTGAAAAATGTATAGAAAAATTTACTTACGTATATCTATCCTTTGGTATAAAGCATATTTTAGCTGGAGAAGTATTACTTAAATTCTTAAAGTCCCCCCTCATTTTACATGAACCATGAAGTTTCAGCAATAATCCTTGGGAAGTAAGTCTATTGAACATTCCAGCATGAACATTGCAGACTTTTTCTGACAGTTTAATTTTAATAAAGGAGAAAATGAAGTTGCCAATCTCTTCACTAAAAATTAATTCATACATTTTTGCTTGATGTATAACTAAACACTCAGCATCTGTTTCTATAAGAGTCTTATGATGTTCTTTTGCCTCAATTTTAAGGTTAAGTCTTCATAAGTCAACAAGATGTTGTCTTTCTTTTTTTTGGTCTTTATACATTTATTATTATTATTATTGTACTTCAAGTTTTGTGATACATGTGCAGAATATGCAGGTTTATTACACAGGTGTACATGTGCCATGGTGGTTTGCTGCACCCATCAACCCATCACCTATATTGGTATTTCTCCTAATGCTATCCCTCCCCTAGCCCCCCATCCCCGACAGGCCCCAGTGTGTGATATTCTTCTCTCAGTTTCCATGTGTTCTCATTGTTCAACTCTCACTTATGAGTGAGAACATGCAGTGTTTGGTTTTCTGTTCTTGTGATAGTTTGCTGAGAATGATGGTTTTCAGCTTCATCCATATCCCTGCAAAGGACATGAACTCATCCTTTATTATGGCTGCATAGTATTCCATGATACGTATGTGCCACATTTTCTTTATCCAGTCTACCATTGATGGGCATTTGTCTTTCGAGAGATGAATGCCATGTTCTAGGCAAAGTTCACCAAGACAAGCTCTAAAATGTTTATTGCATGGAAGCCCTTCATTTTGAATTACTGTTAAGTTTGATGATGCCAGTTTTCCTCTTGTTCTCATTTTGATGCTATAAGGCTTCCTTACACACAGGGGCAGAGATTCCTGGTAGGAAGATGCTGCACAGAATGAACTTCTGAAGGAGCATGTTTAATCTGCATAATGGTAAAATTTTCTTATTACTAGCTCCTTCCTTTAATTTGAAAATCAGAGGTTCTATAGAGGATTTAGTGCTGGTTCCAAGTAGTCATTTATGGTAAATAGACTTTAATAATATTTAAGGGTACTGCACTATCACAGGGAAGATCAATGACTAATGAAGTCCTCTATGTAATCCAAACCTTTTTCTAATATGACTTTTCCTTCCTGGCCCAATTTGTTTATTTTTGAGATTATAGAAAGATAGCCTCTTTCACATGGAGACAGACACCCTCCTTCTACAGAAATGTCAATATCCTTTATTTGATTTGTTCTGCAGTCCAGCCCCCAATCTGCTGTGCTCAAATAACATTATGGCTTGGCTCCATTTTTCATATTAGAAAGTAATCAACATAGAATCAATAGAAAGCCATGTTTACTCAATAATTAATTAAATTTCCCAGAGAAAATGGATGTGCAATAATTTAGTAACCTGTGCTACAAAATGATCCTTTCTTCTTATTTCTGCCAAGGTTTTCATCACCACTTTCAAAAAGATCAAATTAAAAGTATGGAAATCCATGGGGAAAGGACCACAGGAGACAACCAAAGTGCCCATCAGAGATGTCAATACAGTCACTGGGCCCAGACTGCTTGATTCTCCAGCCAGGACTGCAAAGTAGTCTTCAAATGAGAATAGCGTCATCGAGAATCAGAAGCACACAAGCTGCTTCTTGCAAGTAGAGAAACTCCTTTCCCTTTACTTTCTTGATGTCATGTAGGGGAATTTCTATCAGAAAAAAATACTCGTAGCACCTCTCTGCTGCCTCAGTCTCCTGGAAAATAATTACTGGTTAGAGCTCATGATGCTCAATGTAACCATTTTTTTCTCTCCTAATTCCCTATCTGCATATTTGCAGGAGGATCCACTCAGGTATCTCTCTCTACACAGACCAGCTTCACTGGTTGCCCAACCTGGCCAGGGACTGGTTGAATAAGTCTGCCTAATTCTAAGGCATACTAGCAGCAAGGCCCGGGAGGCTACAAATCTAAAGCCAGGTTCTCCAATTCAGCTCTTTAGGTACCAAATTTGATATTTCCATTCCCTTCTCTCTGTCTCTTATGTGTATATTTTTATTAGTTTTGAACTCGGATGGCAAGTGGAGTATTATTTATCGACCCTCTAATGTCTCAGCATTCTTCTTGGAGATTCTCAGTAAATATCAGTTTGCACTGCACGTTGGGTTAGCGTTGCTCACCTTCACATTGCCCAGGGTATTTAATAAAGAAAACCCAAGTGTTTATGTGTATCCAAACGTATGTATGACTGACTTGTGTGTGTTTCTGTCTATGTATAACATGAGATCTGACATCTCATGGACCCAAGTCTTAGCAGAATATATTTTGGACAATGCGGATGAGGGAAATAACTTGTTGGTATCCCAGCGACAGGCTTTTGAAGATATTATCTTAGGTAATCGGAACCTCAGCTTTCTTGTTTTTAAAATGGGAGTGCTTACACCATCCTTAGTGGCTTGTGGTGCGGAATAAAGGAAATGGTGAATGGGAAGTGTCGGGCATATTGTAGTATCTTCAATGAATGTTTTTCCATCTTGCACACATTTCCCTCAAGCATAGACAAGAATACCGCAAAACATGTAGCCTCATTTCTCTAAAAAAGTGATTCTCCTGAGCTTTGTGTCACAGAGCACAGGAAATTGTCACTGTTACTGTTGACCTGGGTAACTTCCTGTGTCAGGTCTTAATCCAAATATCACATTCCTCAAGGAGGTCTTTTTTAACCCCTTTTTTCCCGATCACCCAGAGAATACTCACCAGAGGCGCTCGTGGCTGCCGCGTTTACCCCGAGGTAACTTTGTCAGGAACTGTCTTGCTTTTACTATTATTTTCACGTCAGTCTAGTATATCGACTTTGGAAAGAAAAGATATCATTCTATTTACAATTTTCTGTTTTAGTAGTTGTATTTCCGTTTACAAAATATAGTAATTCTCGATCAGTGAAAATTTTGAATCCTAGCAAAGATGACATTCCTACCCATGATATTAACATCTTTTTTGAACAATTTTTGGACAAAGATTTATTTGATGAACCCGATTTTTCCAAAATAGATGATTCTGATGTTAATTCTATTTAGAAATAACTCCACAAACAGTTTTTATATTTTATTTTCGCACTGAAAATCAGTCAGATTCGCTTCAGCTCGAAGAACGTGTTTATGTAAAATTAAATCACTTCTGGCAACAAGCTGTGATTTTTTTTTTCCTAAACTAGAAATGGGTTAATATAAATTATCTCTCTCCCATTACACCTTCTCCTGGTCTCCTGTTTGTCACTGCACTGATTAAAATTTTAATGTCACATGTATGGCAATGATTGTCTGTTTAAACTTTATTCCTAACAAGAATGCCATATTCACAAGGAAAGGATCTCAATCGATTTGATTTGGCAAGGTATATTAAGGGGCTAACACAGCATAGGCACCAAATATTTGTTAAATGAATAAATTAAAGGAAAATTAAAATGTCCATACAGTCCAAGTATGTGTCAGACAAGAGTAAGACCGGACAAGGTTTCTTAGTGCGTTCTTTCATTTAAAGTATCAAGGCATGATATAAAATTATGCTTTTATTTTTTAAGGAGTAGAATGACCACAGCTGAACAATAATCTCACTAGGCAACCTCCATTCTTTTAAAATCAATAAACATGTTCCAAAAGAGAATTGGAAAGGTTGCAGCTGAAATAATCTATCAAACTAGAGTCATAAGGACCATGAATGTTCAACCACACACGCTTGTCATACCTGGGAGTTGAGCTGTATTTGGAGTGCTGTTATCTGCTGCTCAAGGAGAATGGTCAATATTTATATCCAGCTTGGATCCCCTAAAGAGTATTTTCTTTCTCAGGAAAAGTGCATTTGGCCCCATGAATTTTCCCAAGAGCATCTTTGGTAAAACATGTCTGTAGCCCTCAAGGGAGGTCCATTCATTTTGGTATGTACAATTTCCCTATGTCAGAAAACAATCTCTCTCTAATGACATGATTCATATATACACAGTCCTCCTTTTGCTCTTCCAATTGCCTCCATAAAACAGGCGCAGTGAAATTTAAAAGGTACTTACTTAAAATACAGATTGTTTGTAAAGTATATTAGCTAAAATTCAGCCAAGCTTAACTCAAATAAACTAAGGCCATAAATGTAATACAATGCTTTATTACATCTTAAGGCTAGTAGCGTCCTTTGTTAGAGAGACACCTCAAATGGCCAATCTTTCTGCCTTTCTCTTTAATAACTAGAAATAAGGAATGCTCACAAAAGACATGCATCAAATACTTCCCTTTGGATGGTTTGAAGGGACAGAGAAACTGTTCTTTGATATATTGGAGTTGAATCTGCTTTAGTGCACCAAGGGACAATTAGTGTTATAGATCGCTTACTCTTCACTCTCAGGACATAAAAGCAGATGCATTGCATACAACCAGCTCTGTCTCCTTCAACAGCTCAGAAAGGGACTGGTCGCTCTCAGATCTTTATGAAGATGACATACAAATTTAAATATAAATATGGGAGTCAGCCTGATCTAGTGTAAAGAATATAGACCTGGGGTTCAGACAGAGCTAGGTTTAAATCCCCGTTAGGTATTTATTCAGTGTTGCCTAAGACAATTTATTGACACCACTCTGAGCCTCAGTTTCCGTTCTGTAAGTTAGGTAAATACTTTCTGATTTGAATAGTTGTTTCCCAATTATAGACAATGTATAAAACACGTACACAGTGTTTGGGTCATAGGATGTACTCAATTGATTTTATGTGTTGTTCATATTATTATCATTATACTTTGTAATATGATTAGGAGAAAAGTAGCAAATTCAAATTATTATTATTTTTAAATTTTTATTTATTTGAGAGATAGTCTCACTCTGTCGCCCAGGCTGTAGTGTGCAGTGGCGCGATCTCAGCTCACTGCAAGCTCCGCCTCCCAGGTTCACGCCATTCTCCTGCCTCAGCCTCCCAAGTAGCTGGGACTACAGGCTCCCGCCACCATGTCTGGCTAATTTTTTTGTATTTTTAGTAGAGACGGGGTTTCACCGTGTTAGCCAGGATGGTCTCGATCTCCTGACCTAGTGATCTGCCTGCCTTGGCCTCCCAAAGTGCTGGGATTACAGGCATGAGCCACCGTGCCAGGCCCACAAATTTAAATTCTTACAGGGTCCTAGACAGGTAATGTTCATAAGTGAAGTTAGTCTCATGTAAAAAGAGATTGATGAGGACCATGATGGAAAGAAAGATCTGGGTACTGATAACAATGACCACAGTCACAGCATTTGATGACGATTTCTTCAGCCTTTCCAATTATCTTTCTTGTAATTTTAGTTTCTCATGCAATTCTGATTCATGCCTTCCTTTCATTTTCTGAAACACCCTTATGTTCCCTGATGCTAAGTTTAAAATAAAAGGAATAATAAAACTTATGGCTCACATCTATAATCTGGGCACTTCAAGAGGCCAAGACGAGAGCATCACTTGAGTACAGGAGTTTGAAACAGCCTGGACAACATAGAGAGAACCCATCTCTAAAAATAATAATAATAACATAACTAGATTCCTTATCTCCTTCTATCTCTGCATTTCTCAATCTTTTTTCTATAAACTATCTGAAAGACTTTACTCCATTCTACTTAATCATGTCCTCCCTTTCGAACTTTAATTGGCTTCTGCCCCTAAAACTGCAGCAAAGTACTTGAGTCACTAACGTCAGCAACAGCATCTAAACTGTCTAATGCAGTGGCTATTTTTCAGCCACACTCTTACATGGATCTATTCTCTGCTTCATTTATCAGTACCTTTGTTTCTTTAAAGCTCTCAACTTTCTTACCTCCACCCCCACCAGCCCTCTCTGTCTTTGTGTGAACCTCCTCCCCTGCCCACCCTGTAATTGTGGTGGTTCCTTAGATTTCTACACTTAGGCTATGGCTCCTCTCACTCTGTCAACTCTTTCAAGTCACCTCAGCACCCTCATGGTTTCTGAAAGAAACTTCACTGATGATTTGTAAATCTCCCTCTATAGTTAGACCATAATCTTTGATTTCAATTTTTTTTTTTTTTTTTTTGAGATGGAGTCTCTCTCTGTCACCCGGGCTATAGCACAATGGCACCATCTCAGCTTACTGCAACCTCCGCCTCCCAGGTTCAAGTGATTCTCCTGACTCAGCCTCCTGAATAGCCGGGATTACAGGTGTGTGTCACCACGCCCAGCTATGATTTTTTTTTTTTTTTTTGAGACAGAATCTCACTCTTTCACCCAGGCTGGAGTACAGTGGCATGATCTCAGCTCACTGCAACCTCTGCCTCCTCAGTTCAAGTGATTCTCCTGCCTCAGCCTCCCAAGTAGCTGAGATTACAGGCACATACCACCATGCCCGGCTAATTTTTGTATTTTTAGTAGAGACGGGGATTTCACCACGTTGGCCAGGATGGTCTCGATCTCATGACCTCATAATCCGCCTGCCTCTGCCTCCCAAAGTGCTGGGATTACAGGCGTGAGCCACCGCACCCAGCCGCTAGGAAATTTTTGTATCCAAATACCTGTTAGACTTCAGCTCATGTTCCAACATGTTGAGTTCAGCATGTCCAACACTGCACTAATTAATTCCTCTCTGAAATGATATTTCCTTTTCTATGGTCTGTCTCTGTTTTGAGTACTGAATCTATGTAGCAGCCAAGATAAAGTGCAGGGAATCTTGACCACATTCTCTACTCACCTGCCCCGACATCCATCCATTACTAAGACTTGTATTTCACCTCCTAAGTTTTTCCCAAAGTTTGCATCCTCCTTGTCTCTATTGCAACTGCCATAGATCAGACTCTTATCTTTTCTTCTTCAGACAACTACAGCTGCATTTTAACTGGTTGTTCCTTTGAAATCTTTCTCCATATCACTTCCAGAATGACAGGATGATCCTTTCAACAGTAATCCCAATTATGTGACTTACCTCTTAAAATTTTCTTTGGCCATCGATTACTTACTAAATCAGACCAACTTGGCTCCTTAACATGACAATCACTCTCTCCATCTCTGTTTCCTGCCAACCTGCCCACACTTACTGCTCTGCTTTGGGGCTTCCCAGGCATTTGGTTGGCAATGCCAAACCTCTAAAATGCATCCATTACTAAAACTGGTTATATACATACCTATGAACCCAAAATTCTAGGAATATTCTTAGCAAATATACCCCATGGAAATAAGTTCACTAAAAGACTGTACATAACATTGTACACTCTCAATATCAGCAAGAATGTACATAACATTGTATACTCTCAATATGCCCTTAAATCTACTCAAATATTTTTAATTAGTAGAATGGATACAAAAATAATGGCCTATGTATTCAATAGAATACTATACACTAATATTAATGAATGAACTACAATTGCATGTATATTACAGGCAGATTTTAAAGACCTAATAATGAGCACAAGAGGCCAAATACAAAAAAAAAAAAATAGGTAATTCCAATTTTATACAATTTAAACACAGGCAAAACTAAACTATGGTGTTAAAAGTTAGAATAATGGCTTTCCTAAGAGGAAAACTAAACACACACCCAAACTTCCAGAGACTTCCAGTCTTCTTCACCATAGTAGAAACCAGTCCTATTTATAAAGATGACATGAGCTGCTCTCCCATTGCTATTCCTCTGACATATCTCCTAGTAATCTTTTCCTTACTGACTGCTCCAGCTACATTGATTTTCTTATGTTTTTGAAAATTCCAGCATACTCCCACCCCAGAGCATTTGCACCTGCTATTGCTATTACCAGGAACGGTCACTCCTCAGATATCTATATAATTTGTCTCCCAATTTCATTCAGAGTTTCACTACAATGCCATTTTCCTCAGTGAAGACTTATTTAGTTTTCCTCCATCAAATTTCAGGGACCATTTGCCCATATACCCACTAATACTTTTTATCTCCTTGCTCTGCTTTATTTTTCTCTTTGGTTCATTTTACTATCTTGAATATTATGTGTCATAATAATTCACCTTCATGATTGTCCTTCTCTCCCACTAGAATGTAAGCTCCATAGGGCAGGGGATTTTGATGTTTTGCTCATTTTATTTATTACTCTATTCCGAGAGCCTGAGAAAGGTTGTAGCGTAATGAAGCTCACTCAGTAAATATTTCTTGAATTAACGAAAGAAGAAGCCATGTGATCTAAACCCCGAAGTCTTACTGAGCTAACTTAGAAATATGCTGCATTTCTTTTCTCAGAATAGGAATTAGAAAATATGGACAAGACAGAGATGTTAAGAATGAGAGGCAAGTGAATCTCTTCACCTGGAAAGGGGCAGCAGGTGGTGGCAGTCTGACTTCTGCTCAGAAGTAAGATTTGTCTACTTCTGTTTGCTTTCACTATTATTGTTAAATTTGTTAGACTAGAAAATGCCACAGAAAACAAAGCATGGCCCCTTAAGTCAACAGGTGTCGAAAACCATAAGCTAAGCTCCCTTTGAATGCAAAGGGGAGCACAGAGCAGGGTTTCATGCATCAGTGCAAATGGCAAACTATTGCTTCAGTGGTGTGAGGACTGCCCTACTGCAGTGAGTAAATTTTAAATATATGGCTTTAAGTAATCATTATTCCTAAAATATGGAGGTTGAGGATTTGGGCATTTAGATATAAATATACTTTGTAAAATAATTTGAAACCAAATTCATCAGCAATAATGTTGACACATGGGGCAAGTTTTTATTTCTTTGCCTCAGTCATTCTTTTTCTTTTCCTTTTTTTTTTCTTTGACAAATAAAGACCATAAATATTCAAGGCATCAAAACATGATGATTTGATATATATGTGTATATAGATATATCATAATTATCTCAATCCAATTAATTAACATATCCATCACCACCCATGCTGTACCTTGGAGTCTCAGAACTAATTCATCTTATAGCTGAAATTTTGTATCATTTATCCTTTCATCAACATCTCCCCATTTCTCCCACTCCCTAGCCCCAGGCAAACATCATTCTTCTAGTTGTTTCTGTGAATTTGACTTTTTAGAATCCACGCATAAGTGAGATCATACAGTATATGCCTTTCTGCGTCTGGGTTATTTCACTCAGTATAATGTCCTCCAGGTTTATCCAAGGTGTCACAAACGGCAGGATTTCCTTTTCTGTGAAGACTGAATGGTATTCTATTGTATAGATGTCTGTCAGATGGCCCAGAGGTCTAAAGTGCCAAGCTCAACATACATCAGTCATTCTTTTGGGTCACATTCACTGTGCTTCACTAGTCTTCGTCCAGGTCAGTGGTTGGTCAACATTAGCTGCCTGGAGAAAACACCTAGAAAGATCTAAAATGATGCTGATGCCTGGATCCTACAAGCAAGAGATCCTGATTTAATTGTTCTAGGGCACAAATTGTCAGGATTTTTTTTTTAAGTTCTCCAGGTGCTTTAGTTAAGGTGCAGAACTATATAGTTAACCTTTCAAATTCGTGAAATGTGTAAACAGTTAGAATTATATGCTATTTATTTATCTTTGCATTCACTCCTTTACTCTTGCATTCCACAAGTATTGACTGAATTCCAGCTCATTAAATGGACCAGGTACTACGCTAGTGGCTGGATGTTTACTGGTGAATATGACTGGCTTGGATGCTTCATAGTCACTATAATAGTCACCTACGGCAGATTATATTACACAAAATGAGACCGAGTCATAGCTTCGAATGACTGAAATTTGTCTCTAGCCATGAAGACAAATAGTTCTAAAGGGAAATTACGAGATGTCAGGATGTTATTAACAGTAACAAGAAATCCTTCTCCCAGATTTTTTTTCATGCACTTTCTTGTTTTTTTTGTTTTGTTTTGTTTTGTTTTCTTTTAGAAATGTTCATTAATTTTCCAGCTATTCCTTCACTGTTAAATTGTTAGGGTTTTAAATGTAGTGTTTAAACCTGAAGCATTGCTGTTCGTGGACTAAGTAAAATTAACTGACCCGGTGAAAAACGGTATGTCATTCTGGTTGTTACTATTCATTTTCTTTAAAAGAGAGGTGGAAAGATAATAGCCAAAGGCAAATCCCACTAATTACCTATAAACACTGTTGTGTCTATAGCTAGCATTTAATGAAAACATAGTTAATAGCACAGTATATCACATGCAAATATATACTACTACAACTACGGCTAACAATTATAATAGCTAACATTTACTGAGCTTTATTTTGATGAAGCAAAAATAAAAGTGCTTTACATGCATTAACTCATTTCATTCTCAGGGGAAAAATGAGATGAGTACCATTATTATTTCTGTTTTAAAAGAAAAGGAAGCTGAAGCACAGAGAATTGATACATATGCACTGACCTTCTTTGTGCTAAACAAATGCACATGGACATAGATGTTTTTAAAACGTAGGTATGCACTCAAAATGCCTTTGTATTTCAGCTGCAAACTCTTCAAAGCCTCACACCGCACATCATTATTCTTGCCTGTTTTATAAAGAATGGCCTTGTTTTCCAGTTAATGTCATGAGTCAGGTAGTTCATGAGTCTCAGTTCAGCAGAATTTCCAGTGGAGAATGTTTTTATATGTTTTATATAAAAAGTAAGGATGTCAAATTCTAATCCATGGTATCAGAGTTTTGCCAGAACGTTGTTCAGACTGAAATAAAAAAACATGATCTCCCATGGGACTCTCTTCCATAATGAAATCATTGAGATATGAAGCGTCCCAGGAGAAGAACTTTTCAAGTTCTAGCCATTGGCAAATAAGAAACCAATTGAGATTTGTTTTTAAAAGAAGATGGTGTAATATTCCTATAGTTTGATATTAGGAGGGAAGCCAAAAACCTAAATTGTGGACCATCTGGAGAAGAAATATAATAAAGAAAGCCAACAAAAATATAATTACAACAACTGGCTTAGAAATAACAACTGCATTTATTAAGAACAGCCAAAGCAGGGATGTCAAGATCGAAATCAGAGTTAAATTTCCACTTCAGCGTGGCTCTGGGACTAGGAAGAGAACATGCTCTTATGTGGAGAGTCAATCCTACAAGCAAGAGCTATGAGAATAATTCGGTAAAATGTCATAGAATCCACACTTAAAACCATCTTATTGTTTTTCAAAAGAGATAAATAACTAAAGAGCTTCAACAGTATGTGAGGTTCTATTGTTCGTTCTACCTGAGAGTGTGAAGATAAGGCAATCATGGTCTTTTCCTCAAGAAGCTGAAGTCTGGCGATGCACCTGAAAACACAATGGCCACAAAAATAAACAAAGGAAATGGCTAAAAAATAAAATGTATGATTTAGTTTAAGAATAAAATTATTGAAATAGACTTAGATGGAGTCATTAAAAGACAACCCATAGGGCATCATCAATCAAAATTTCTCTGCTTCCTATAGTATTCTAACAGGAATTCATTGAATTGACCACTCCAAGGAACATATTTATTATATGCACAGATATGCTTCATTCATTTAGAATATGTGGCAGGCATCATGATAAGCATGGTTACTGAAATAAATACAGAAATATGTATTTTTCCTCATACCATCACAGATTTGTGGAGTGCGACAATTTTTTAAAAATTATAATACAATGTATAAAGAAAATAAAATAGGAGGATTGATTTGGTGAATGAGTAAAAGGTGATGCTAGCAATTACCTGAGTGGAAGCAGAGCTAAGTATTTCTTTGGAGGTGAAAGGAGAGGCCATGAAAGACGTGAACAAAAGCTCAGTGCTGTATAAGGAAAGGTTAGCCCGCTGGGAGAGCTTCAAGTAGTTTTGTAGGAATGTATTAAGAGGGATGGAAGATGATTCAAGAGTAGTAACAGGGCACTGAATTGAAACAAAATAAAAGAGAGTTTTACCCTTCGATTGCTGGGGAATCAGCAATAGATTTTCTGAGTGGAATTGATGCAAACTGATCTACCTTTGCATAATAAGCTATAACTTAAAACTTGATTATACAGTAAATTGACCACATTTTGACATTTGGAGTTTTGACTCAGAGTAAGAGGAGTCCACAATGTGTTATGGAAAATGTATGTAGATCTAACTCCTTCGTCTTTTGTGGTCTTTGGAATCCAGGTATCTCAAATGGTCACTCAAAACTGATCCTAATTTTTTTTACCTGCTAGGAAATGTTAAGATGTTTACTATCTCGACTTTCTGGACATATCATATTGTATCCCTTTCAGCTACACAATTTGGTCACTACCCATCTCCTTAGCACCATATTGCACTTGCAAATCCACTCACCCTTCCTATCTGTGCTCTGGAACATCAGCTGATCCTCCAGTGGCCTTCTCCTTGCTCTCTTCCACTGCCAGTCCTCTGTTCCTGCTCTGCCAATTGCCTGGCCTGATCTTTCCTCTTCTCTTCTGCTTATTTACTAGAGAATGTCTTCAAAGTTTCAACTTCCTTAGGTGAAGACTCCCTTGAAGAGAAACTCCCTTGGAAACACTCTGACCCATCACCCCTCAAAATTTAAAGAACCTCCTCCATAGCACATTTGCCATTTGTATTTTAATTGTGTTTGGGTGATGATTGACTTGAGCCCCTCTAGGTGACCCTTCTTTCTCTCTAGAATGTCCAGTGGGAACACGGCTGTCTGGGAGGCCTAACTTCTTGACTGAAACTCCCTTCTGAGACTGCAGTGTGTTGGCTGTACACCAAGTCTGGTGTAGGGGGGACCATTTTCCTCTATGAGTCCTGCCAGGGAAGCTTTTGGGATTGCCTATGATAGATCCTGAAATAGCATATGGATTTCAGGTTTGTGTCCAGAAACCAGATTTTTTATTTTTTATTTGTCTAGTTAGTTGTCTGCATTTAAACATACAGAAGTTTCAACAAACAGATGTATTATTTTAACTTTCTTTTTCTCTTTTATAGTGTTTGCTTTTTGTGTGATGTTTAACAGGTTATTTTGAAACCCAAGAGTCCATAACTATGTATGTATTTCCTTTTCTTTCTTTCTTTCTTTCTTTTTTTTTTTTTGGAGACAGAGTCTCATTCTGTCACCCAGGCTGGAGTGCAGTGACGCAGTCTTGGCTTACCGCAACCTCCACTTCCCAGGTTCAAGCAATTCTCATGTCTCAGCCTCCAGAGTGGCTGGGATTACAGGTGTGCATCACCATGCCTGGCTAATTTTTGTATTTTTTAGGAGAGACAGGATTTCACCATGTTGACCAGGCTGGTCTTGAACTCCTGACCTCAGGTGATCAACCTGCCTTGGCCTCCCAAACTGCTGGGATTAGAGGCGTGAGTCACCTCGCCCGGCCAGAATGTATTTTCTCCTAGGTATTATTGCATAATTTGAAGTTATGATCGTAACCACTTTGGAATTATAATCAATTTGGTATACAAGGTAAAGTATGGATAAACGTATTTTTTCTTTTGAAAGGGTATTATCTTTTTAATTTTATTATTATTATTTTTTGAGATGGAGTTTCACTCTTGTTGCCTAGGCTAGAGTGCAATAGTGTGAAATCGGTTTACGATAACCTCTGCCTCCCGGGTTCAAGCAATTCTCCTGCCTCAGCCTCCTGGTTAGCTGGGATTACAGGCACGTTCCACCATGCCCAGCTAATTTTTTGTATTTTTAGTAGAGATGGGGTTTCATCATGTTTGCCAGGCTGGTCTCGAACTCCTGACCTCAGGTGATCCACCCACGTCGACCTCCCAAAGTGCAGGGATTACAGGCGTGAGGCACCGTGCCCAGCCCTCAAAAGGATATTATCTATAGTTGTATGATTTGTTAACTTGTGAGTGGCTGGATAAATGGTTTATCATACCTCCTGTACATTTCTTTACAACTTTCTATGAGTCTATAATCATCTAAAAATGAAAAGTGTTTATTAAAAAGGGTGTTAGCCAATTTCCCCAATATAAGCTCTTTTAGTGTTTCAAAAACCTAACTAAATGAGTGTATTTTTCCCAAGATAAGTATATGTAGGCTAATCACTTGAATTTATTGAAAATCTCATTATCTCCTGTACTATCTATCGGAAGACTAATTATTGACCTTCTGGTTTCCAGCATCTTCTCTGAAGTACAAATCAGATCATGCTATTGATCTCTCCTTCACGCTCAAAACTTAGAAGCCCTCCATTTGTAATAGGTGTTCCCCTTGACCAGCCTCATCTGTGACACCACCTTCTTTCCTTTGGATCATCTCTTTTTACCCTCTTCAATAATTTGAGACCTACCGAGGGTGTTTTATAGCACGTACAATCATTCAGGCCTCCTTCTCACCATGGAATTTATTATCATGTGCTGATTAGAAATTCTAAATCATAGTAATTCTTGTCTTTGATCATAAAATTGAAATACAAATCATTATGACCATTTACTTCATTCATTTTCAAATTTATGTTGTGAAAAAAATAATAATAACGATTCAGAGTCACATAGCCCTGGGACTATGTGTTAGCTTTCTACGGTTAGGCTCCTTTAATACTGAGCTTTCTTTTCCATAAATGGGGATAAGCACACCTAACTTATAAGGTTACCATGGGTATAAAACAGCTAGTAGACAGGCACTGTGTATGGTATGGCAGATACTCAATAGTTCTTACCCCCTCGTCCCTTACCTCCTATGCAACTTCCTCTTAATTCATTTTGTTAGACAAATTCATTCAAACTGTGGAGAAGAAGTAACAAGAGATTGTTGATAGTGAAAACTTTGAGAACCAAAGTCAATTTCCAGCTAATTTTATAAATAACACAAGAAAGGCACAGTCAGGATTAGCACTTGGGTCTCTGTGAATCCAACTGAAGGCTGCTTCACTATGTTTCCCTGATAGTTAAGACCACGTGTGAATTTCCTGCATTGAGTGTTTAGATTTTCAAAATTCAGGCCATATAAATTAGAGCCAAGAGATATCTTGACCACCACTGTTCTAATATTGACCTCACCAGTGTTTTAGATGGAATGGATAGGGACTACATTTGATTTCCATCAGCATGAAAATAAAAACTCTGACATTCTTGGCAAATGAACCTGTGTGGGTCTCTTAGGTGACTAGGAGTGATGAAAAGTTAGAGAGAGTTGGGTTCCCCGTAATGATAAGGATAATTGGATTGGGGACACAAGTCTAGGCTTTATCTGGGACACATGCTCAGCTCTGACATGGGAGTGCTCAGCTCAGTACAGGCATTTTATAGTATACGTTGTGGTTACATTGACTTTCTCTCTCCTCTGTGGCATAAATTCAGGCTTCAGAATCCAGAGTAGTCCCTAAACCACATGAGGTCCCTGACAGCTAGAGGTGTCTGTAATCGGATCCTACTATAACTCAGAAAGGTTGTTTCTATTTCAACACAGTAAAAGCCACTATAAGAATGTTTATTTTCACTGATACAATAATGGTTTTGCTAAAAATTAGCAACTTTGCTTAATATATTTGGTGTGTGTATGAACCAAGCAAGGTAACTGACAATAAAGTAAACATTTGCTTTATGGATAAATGTGAGTAAAATATTATAGTTATTGCTGCTATTTGCTTTTGCATAGTGAACAAAATATATTCATGAATGTATTCATTGGTAAATAATGCCTAGTGGTAATTTACATTTTTCTAAAGACTAAAGTTGAATGACGAGTGAAGTTGGCAGCACATGTTATTGGCATTCTTGATCTATTCAATTGAAATTATTATAATTTTTTTCATTTGGGTAAAGTGGCCTTGGTATTAAGTGACAGTTAAGATTTTTCTTAAAATTAAGAACAAGAAACTAATGTTTGAGTCACTGCAGTGATAATAGAGGAGACTTGAATCCACTTGAGAAAAGCAAGTAAACTATTTTCTAAAGACCCTACATGGGAATTTGTCATTCATTAACTTGGTACATTTATTGTAGGCCAGAAACTAGCTTTTAAACTTACAGACTCTAAATTTTATTTTCTCCGAACAGCAAGAATGCATTCATTAACCAAGACTGATTTATAAGTCAGCAAAAAATTACTGTTTTATGAGAAAATGACAATCTCAAAGCCTGGTATACACCTGTCAGCATGATCTGTGTATCTTGTCCTCATCAATCACTCAGGAATCACAATCTTACAATCTTACTTAGGTCCCTTTTTGTTGAGTATGAGGTCAGATCCCAAGTCATCAGTTGGCCAGGCTAAAAGAACTTGACCTGAGTTGGCTCTGGGCAGGATGGCACCCACTGGAATCACTGAATACAGTGCCTTCTCCCATACCAGTGCTTTGCTGGAACCTTTACACATTGCTTCTCTCATTCCCTTTTCTATGTTTTCATGGCTGTCCATTTCCATTTCTGATAAGCGTATTCTTTCTTTAGATATATTAACACATTTGAGTTACACCTAAGCTTAAAGGGTGGAACTATATACACCATCTCTTTACATTGCTTTTTATATGTCAACATTGCTTGTGATCTAAAAGTTCAACGTTCAAAGAGCAGTCTTATTGTCCTCCTTCTATATTTTTAGAGATGCCTCAGTAGAATACCTGAAAGCAACCACAGTTCAGAAAACAAACATAAAATAGAAATGTTTTTCCATTGCTCTAAGGGATGGCCTGCGCTAAGAACGGTAGGTCCTATTTATGAATTGTGGAATGAGGTCTTAAGGTCTTAATCTTAAGGTCTTTACAATTGACTGTTCAAATGCTTGTGGATCTTTTCTTTCTGTTTATTTTGGTAAAACCAATCCAGAGTGTTCCACTCTAATGTGTTTCTAATCAACTTACGAGATATGTCCACACTGATTATCTTAGTAGGTCCTGACATACAAAATTTTAGATATATTCCATTTTTAGTGCAATGTTTCTCTAAATTATTTCTTATCTTTCAATATTTGAATAAAAAATTAAGAGTTTTTTTATTATTATAATTTTTTAAAAGAAGTGTCAAAGTCTATAAATAGACCTAAGTTTTCCTGAAAATCAATGCCAGACTTTGAGAATGATTCCCTGGTTTAAATTTATTTCTTCATCTTACGGAAATCATTGTGGGTTAATTCACCTTTTTCATTTTTTCTATACCTAGTATAGTATGAATTTATGTCACTAAAAATTGAATAGGATTTATTTTTTATTGATCTTTAGGTCAAAGAGAGTATTTATACTGTCTAGGTCAATAAAAATAAAATAAATATAAAAAATCAATTCTGATATTTTATACCCCCAAATTATCATTTATATGTAGTGCAGGAAACAAACTGTTTAAAGATTTATGTTCCCCTTCTATAGAGCAATTCTGTAGAATGATGGTATGAAGAGATGGTATGAAGTTCAACCCTCTAACACTTAGGTGTAACTCAATTATAAGAAGCAGCTACCTAGCAAGGGAATGCATTTCCCAGGAATACTTGAATCTCAGTGTATCTGGTGACTGATTCTTGATGACAGATTTTGAGTGAAAATAATACAAGCCATCTCCAAACCTCTACTCTACCTTCCACCTAAACATGGAGTAGTCAAATAACATAAAGGATGATAGAACGACATGACAAAATAAACCTAGGATCTTCAATCACCACGTAACAGTTCAATTGCTGAACACCCATACTGAACACTTGTGTGAGTGAAAATTAGCTTATATTTTGTTTATCTATATAGCATTTAGTGTTACCTCAAATAATCACTATATATAGCAGAACCTCAGAATCTAGAAAACTAATGTTAAAATAAATGTTAGAAGTAATTTAATCCATTCTCCCTTATGCATTACCCAAGACATGAATTCCTTTGAGGACAAGTTTGAGGTTTAGAGATAAGAGAGCATAGCTAAGACATGCGTTTTCCCAAAGCTAGTGTGCCAACTCCGGTATTCATTGACCTTTTCTTCACTTATCCAGCTGATTTCATAGACCCTCAAAATGCATACTTGGTTCTGAACTAGGAGAAGCAATATGTAATAAATAAAAAGGAAAAACAAGGGCTACTTTTCTCCTGATTGAATAGAACATAGTCTAATGATTAAAGAAGAATTTTATTCTTAGGGTTCTTAATTATCGACATGGCCTCAAGTCATTTGGAGGTCTATGTTTAAGTGAAGGACAAATAAATGAAGAGTTTAATATCAATGGAGAATGATCAATACTAAGTGTACAAAAACATCTTAAAATGGAAAAATTAAAGTAGAGGAATGACTGAGGAAAGGCAAAGAAAATGGGCCAAATCATGTAGACAAATGGGAGCAGAGATCAAATTCTAGACCTAACGGCCTCGGTTCTATTCAATTTGTATTGGTTTTCTGTCAAGTAAAGCTAATGTAGTTGAATATTCATTGTTTTAAATGCTTTTTTGGATTGTGTACAGTATCCATTGTGAACATTCAAGGGTATGTATAAATAGTAAAAACATTTTTTTTGGCCAGACCCTTTACATGCCCTTAATTGTTAAAATACATGGGAAACTGCAAACCAGTCTGCTTCCAACTTTGACTTCAGTGGAATTATTTGCATATATGGAAACATAAGATGCATAGTTGAGCTCTCCATGGCCAAACAAGAATACATTAGCTTTTGTCCTGTGCCAAGACAATAATATTTTCTCACTGGGATGGTGACTTTGTTGCAGACCTTCAGCAAATCGATAAGTATGAGTTTCCTCACTCCTGAAGATCATATCCATCCTGGAACAGCTCAAAGAAATGCCAACCAAACACAAATAAATGACAACCTTCAGATTTCTACTAAGCCTGTGCCAGTTAAATGGAGATGGAAGTAGAGTATTTATTGCTTGGTGTTTCTGTGAAGATTCAAGGAAAGAATTCATGACATATATTAGTACAGTGCCTGGCACAGGCTAATAAATGGAGTTATGACTAACTGTTGTTATTGGTACTTGAATGTTTCTTAGTTTTCTCATCTTCTTGGGTTATTCCCCATAACTCAGTACCCTAATTCCTTGTGGAACAGGAGTCCAGTGTCCTCCTTCAAATACATCTGATGACCTTTAGCCAGTGTGTACCACTTGCCAGGATTTCCTCTTGACCCCCTTCTCCGCCATCTAATTTTCTATACGTCTAAAATCACTCCTGTTGGACTTGCTGCTGTTCTTCATGCAGCTACTGTGCTCAGTAATCTAATTTAATTCAAAACATGGGGCCACAGCCTCTCCTTCCATTTACTTTTAAATCAATCTGTAGTTCTTAGCAAATACTATTGTAAACACAGTTTACTCTAGGGAATTATGTGAAAAACAAAATGTCTATTCCCTAAATAAAATAAATAAATAACCAAAATGTCTATTCCCTAAATAAAAGGTCCTTCTCCCCCAGATTCAATAGCTGTCTATAGCTGTTTCCATTCACAGGGTTCCCAATTTCCTAGCCCAGCTCCCTGTTGCTTGGGCCCACTGTTGTTAAGGGGTACTTAGCCTGAAACAACTTAACTGGAGTAGAGAAACTGACCAGGATTTATGAAAATAGAATGTGCAAAAATCATAGAACAGAAGAATAATGATGTTCACCAAGAATTCACAGAAAGTAGGAAGGTCCCTTTTTGAAATTGAAATTATTATTATTTTTTTCATTTGGGTAAAGTGGCCTTGGTATTAAGTGACAGTTAAGATTTTTCTTAAAATTAAGAACAAGAAACTAATGTTTGAGTCACTGCAGTGATAATAGAGGAGACTGTAATGAAATGAAAAAGGGGACTGCAACCCTGGCCAACTAGGTGGTAAGCAGAGAGCAAGGCTGTGTCTTGTGGGAAGCATGGAGGGATGTCTGCCAGTGCTCGTGTAGGAAACAACAATACCACAAAGGAAATACACTGGGGTAAGTGTGGAGACTTCAGATTCAAGAACATCTTGCCTACCAGAAAGTCACTGAAACTTCTACTGGCCTTGGTGGCAGGCATTGTAAGAAACTGAAACAAATATATCCTGAATGCATAATTTCTTACCTGTCATTTAAAATCTAGTGCTATAAGGAAGGAAACCCTTACTCCTTCCAGTCTCTAAGACAGTTGAAACGAAATTTATGGGCTACCTCAAAGAAAGCAAATGATTACTTACTTTCAAGTAATTTCCAGAGACCCTGCTTATCCCCTAGTTAAAAAAAAAATTTTTTTTCAAAGTAGTTTACAGCTTCTTTGTCCAGCTTTTCCCATCCTGACACTTACTTGTCATTTAGCTCTTCATTTGGCAAATACTAAGTTCATATCGGCACTTTTCTGGTGGCTAAGCATATACCAGTATATAAGACTATGCCAAGGAGTAAATATTGTAGAAAGGTAAACAGATAAATACTAATTTATAACAAATCAGATGTTTATAACTACTACTAAGAATAAACATGCAGGGATATAGGATACTAGGGGAGCAGGATTGGATATGATTTTGCATAAGATGATCAAGAAAGGTCTTCTGGGTAGGTGTGTGTCACTTGTGCAGTGACCTGAATGTAGTACCTACGTCTGGGGAATTGGTGTTCTAAGCACTTAGAAAAACAATTGTCAAGGGCCTGGCATGAAGCATGCCTGGAGTGCTCACCCTTTCATAACCAAAATGTCTATTCCCTAAATAAAAGGTCCTTCTCCCCCAAATTCAAACTGTGTAGGCACAGCTGGGATACAGATTCTGCTACAGTGCTATAACACCCTTTTGGGTCCTGCTATATTGTACTGTTATTATGATGATAATCATTATCATTATCATTGTAACTATGAACTCAGCAGCAAAAATGAACCTCACACGGGATCTTGTGGGAAAGCAGACAGAAATGAAGCATAAAAGGAAGGAAGCTTCGTAGCTTGAAATAGTCATCCACCAAAATTATCCTGAACCACATCACTTCAATTTGCCTTCATTTTTCACCAGAGGGATGCTCTGTCATATTGTATTTCTGTAACTTAAATATATATAATCCTTTCCAGAGATAAGCAAATTTAAATCAAACAGGCACAAGGATGTACTGACCATAACTAGATGGTTGGCAATATTCTATATATAATTAGAGTTATAAGACTTGATTTCATATGCTGAGGTATTTAATGTCTGGTTGGAGAAACAAACTACATGTTTAATTGTAAGTAGAAATTTATGACTTAACATGGCACAGTGAACAGCAATCCTATGTTGGATGAAGGGATACATTGGGTGTTCCATCTTGTTGTAAAGGTCACATATAAAACAGTCACTCAGAAATGCAAGAGGACTCAGAAATTAGGAGTAACAGACAATACATGGTGTGAGAGTCTTTGAATCTTCTCCCTAGGTATCATGTGTGGGCTGGGGGACATCTCTGAAATTCCAAATCCTAGACATTCGTGATAGATATCCACCCAACCTTCTCATCTGCAGGCTTCCCCAACAAAGTAAATGACAGCACTGTACTTTTTAGCTGCTCAGGCCTAAAACTTGGAGACATCACTATCTTGTTCTCATAAGCCCCACGTCTAACTCATTAGCTTATCTGTGCCTTACCTTCAACATATATGCAAAGTCTGCCCGCAACCTCTGCCACAACCACTCCTCACTGAGTCTCACGAGATCTCACCTGAACTATTGCACAAGCCACTTCATTCACATCTCCGCTTCCTCCCCTCCCCCCAGGATTCAATTCTAAACAAAGCAGCTGAAGTTCTCTCTTTAAAAGCTGAATTAGGTCTTGTCACTTCTCTGCTCAAAATCCTGATATAGCTACCCAGTTCTTGGGTTAAAATCTGGAAGTCATGCAATCAAATGCAAGACATTCAGGTACCGCATCTCCTGCTACCTCTTTGGACTCAGATTCCAACCCTTTCTTTTCCCTTTTTCACTCTGGCCTCTTTGCTGCTCCTCACACACAAAATATTATCTTGTTTTTTACCTACTATTCCCTGTGTAGCAAATACTTTTCCCCATGTATCTACAGGGCACTTTTCTATGCCCTTCACTGCCTCATCTCTGATTAAATATATTGCCTTCTCAGAGCAGATGAACTCCTCCATAGCTCCTCTAACCCTCCATTATCTGAACCCTGCATTTACCTTAGGTCATATATATATTTTTTTATTTTCAACTCCCCATCTCCAATCCCACAGTAGAGTAAGCTCTGTAACAGTGGGGAATTTGTTTTGTTCACTGTGGTTTCCACAGCATATAGAACAATGGCTAGCACTGCAAACTGGTGCCACTCCAGCTCTAGAGGTAAGCTCAGTTTGAAACACCAGTCCCAAAACTCACATATTGTTCTTGCCACATGACATGAAAATGACAAGCATCGTATTCTTTTTTCTTTCCTTTTTATCTAGGAAGTGTGAAGTACATCTGGCTATGATGTTCTGGTACATTTTAACCATAATTTATTGGGAAGATATTTGTTCAAATGTCAGAAGTACCTCAAAGGGATGTAAAACAGTGATGGTTACACGAGTAGGATTAGGAACTCTCTGCTTCTATGTAAGATTAGCCTTCTAGAAGTAAAAATAATCTAACATTTCATACATTTTAACTTTTGTCTGATTTACAAGTTACAGTGTCATATATTTATTTGTAAGCCTTAATATACATTATTTCCCTTTTTTAAAAAAAAAAATGCTTACTCTTCAGTCTTCAATTTTTAAGTGTTTTATCTTTCTGGCTACTTTTTCTTGAGAATTTTTAACATGAAAAATAACACTGATAGGGTTCTAAGGAGTTAACAAATACTTTTACAAAGTTGTAACCTTTGCTGTTCAAAGCAGAGCAGGGCAACAATTTTACTGAGGCTTGGAGAAATTTAAGTGTTTTCCTAATTTTACAAAGCTTATATTTGTCAAAGCCACACCCTTAACACAATTCTAACTTTCCAACTATTGGCAAACAAGGTATTGTTCAGGGCATAAGTTCTAAGTCTTCCAAATGCTGTATAATTTGAAGGTTTTTTAGAGGTACTGACATTCTGGTTGATATAAAATGAATATTCAAGAAATAAGCTGTGGAGAAGGTAGGTGTTTTACATTCACTGAATAGCTTCCAATTTTGTGTCTGTATTTGATTTCTCACTACAACTATACAAGGATAACAGTGCATGTCTTAGTATCCTTATCAGGCAGGACAGACAGTTATTCTTTAGTGACAAATAACCCTAAAATCCCAGCGGCTTTCCACAACCAACATTGATCTCTAGCTCCCTCTGTGTTTGCATTGCAAGTCAGTGGTGACTGTGCAGCCACTATTTGGCATACTGCAGATTTTGGGCAAAGAAAAGGCAGAAATATGGTGAACCACCATATCTTAGAGGCAGCACTCCTCAATTCTGTCCATATCTTATTGACAAAGTCACGTTATACATCAACTCAATCAGAGTGAGATGTATTTGCCTTCCATAAGATGGGGCACAGTAAAGTCCCAAGGCCAAGCCTGATATCAATGGCATTGGTAAGTACAACTCTCCTTTAGGGATTTTATTTAAGAGATTGCATTATACAATCTAGTACATGATCTAAATTGCTCACTTGAGGAAACTGGAACTCAAAGCAAGTAGGTAGTAATTGACAAATGCGAAATTCAGCTCAAATTCATGATTCAAGTCTCAGTGTTTCCTGTATTGCACTAAACTACAATGCTTAAGAACTCAGCAACAGCACCATAGATGTCCCTGAATAGAAGTCAGGCTCATATTTCCCTTTCACCACTATTCCCCACCTCTCCACATCTCCATTTCTATCTGTGGTAGAGCATTGTTGAGGAATCTTATCATCGCAGAGGACCCTAAGCCTCTGAAAAGCAAAGTTAGAAAATAATTTTAAAATTTAAATTTTAGGCCCAATTCGGTGAGCCACAATATTTTGCAATTGTCAAAAGCAATTGGATAAGGATCGATCGGGAGATCATGGCAGACAGGAGACAGAACTACACTGCAGCTTCAGACAGAGCAGCAGGTGGAAGCTCACATTGTGAATTGAAGCTCTGTATGAACTGCAAGAACAAACCAGCAATCCCGAGAGGACCCACAGACCCTCTGAAGGAAGTGGGTGGCTCCTGCAGGACCCTGGAGACACCCCGAATACTGCACTTGTATACACAGCTGAGAGATCCATAAGATGGTTCACATCACAAGACTCTGTGCAGACAACCCTCAGTACAAGCCTGGAGATGGATAGACTTGCTGGGTGTCTAGACTCAGAAGAGAAACCACAATCACAGCAGTTAGATTCACGGGAAGCCACATCCGTAGGAAAAGGGGAAGAGTACTATATCACGGGAGCACCCCATGGGACAAAAGTATCCGAGCAACAGCCTTCAGCCCTAGACCTTCCTTCTGACAGAGCCTACCCAAATGAGAGGGAACCAGAAAAGCAACCAGAGAAATATGACAAAATGAGGCTTTTTAACACCCCCCAAAAAATCACACTAGTTCACCAGCAATGGACCCAACCCAAGAAGAAATGCCTAATTTACCTGAAAAAGAATCCAGGTTAGTTATTAAGCTAATCAGGGAGGCACCAGAGAAAGGTGAAGCCCAACGCAAGGAATTTAAAAAAAAAAAAAAAAAAAAATGATGTAAGAAGTGAATGGAAAAATATTTAAGGAAATAGGTAGCTTAAAGAAGAAAAAAAACAATAAAAAATTCAGGAAACTTTGGACACAGTTTTAGAAATGTGAAATTCTCTGGAAAGTCTCAGCAATAGAATTGAATAAGTAGAAGAAAGAAATGGAGAGTTTGAAGACAAGGTCTTTGAATTAACTCAATCAAACAAAGACAAAGAAAAAAGAATAAAAAAATCGGAACAAACCCTACAAGAAGTCTGAGATTATGTTAAATGACCAAACCTAACACTAGTCGGTGTTCCTGAGGAAGAAGAGAATTCTAAAAGCTTGGAAAATATACTTGGGGAATAATCAAGGACTACTTCCCCAGCCTTGCTGGAGACCTAGACATCAAAATACAAGAAGCACAAAGAACACCTGGGAAATTCATCACAAAAAGATCATCACCTAGGCACATTGTCATCAGGTTATCCAAAGTTAAGATGAAGGAAAGAATCTTAAGAGTTGTGAGACAGAAAGCTGATAAAAGAAAACTTATCAGATGAACAGCAGATTTCTTAGCAGAAACCCTTCAAGCTAAAAAGGACTGGGGCCCTATCTTCAGCCTCCTCGAAGAAAATAATTATCAGTCAAGAATTTTGTATCAGGTGAAACTAAGCATCATATATGAAGGGAAGATACAGTCTCTTTCAGACAAACAAATGCTGAGAGAATCGCCATTACCAAGCCACCACTACAAGAACTGCTTAAAGGAGCTCTAAGTCTCAAAACAAATCCTGGAAACACATCAAAACAGAGCCTCTTTAAAGTATAAATCACACAGGACCTATAAAACAAAAGTACAAGCTAAAAAGCAAAAACAAAAAACAAAAAAACCAAGATACACAGGCAACAAAGAGCACAATGAATGAAGGATAACTCACATTTCAATACTAATATTGAATGTAAATTGAATGTTTTAATGCTCCACTTAAAATATACAGAACCACAGAATGGAGAACTCACCAACCAACTATCTGCTGCCTTCTGGAGGCTTACCTAACATGCAAGAACTCACATAAACTTAAAGTAAAGGGGTGGAAAAAGGTATTTCATGCAAATGGATGCCCAAAGTGAGTAAGGGTAGCTATTCTTATATCCGACAAAACAAACTTTAAAGCAATGGCAGTTAAAAGAGACAAAGAGGGGCGTTATACAGTGGTAAAAGGCCTTGTCCAACAGGAAAATATCACAGTCCTAAACATATATGAACCTAACACAGGAGCTCCCAAATTTATAAAACAATTATTAATACACCTAAGAAATGAGATAGACACCAACACAATAATAGTGGGGGACTTCAATACTCCATTGACAGCACTAGACAGGTTATCAAGATAGAAAGTCAACAAAGAAACAATGGATTTAAACTATATTTTGGAAAAAATGGACTCAACACATATTTATAGAACATTTCATCCAACAACTGCAAAATACACATTCCATTCAACAGCACATGGAACTTTCTCCAAGTTAGGCCATATGATAGGCCACAAAACCAGCCTCAATACATTTTTAAAAATTAAAATTATATCAAGCACTCTGTCAGATAACAGTGGAATATAATTGGAAATCAACTCCAAAAGGTACCTTCAAAACCATGCAAATACATGGAAATTAAATAACTTGCTCCTGAATGAGCATTGGGTCAAAAACAAAAATAAGATGGAAATTAAAAAATTCTTCAAACTGAATGACAATAATGACACAAGCTACCAAAACCTCTGGGATACGGCAAACGCAGTGCTAAGGGGAAAGTGCCTTAAACACCCACATCAAAAAGACTGAAAGAGCACAAACTGACATACTAAGGTCACACATCAAGGAACTAGAGAAACAAGAATAAACCAAATCCAAACCCAGCAGAAGAAAGGAAATAACCAAGATCAGAGCAGAACTAAAGGAAATTGAAGCAACAAAAAAATACAAAAGATAAATGAAACAGAAAGCTGGTTCTTTGAAAAGGTAAATGAAATTGATATACCATCAGTGAGATTTACCAAGAAAAAAAGAGAGAAAATCCAAATGACCTCAATTAGAAATGAAACAGAAGCTATTACAACTGACATCACTGAAATACAAAAGATCATTCAAGGCTACCATGAACACCTTTACACACATAAACTAGACAACTTAGAAGAGATGGATGAATTCCAGGAAAAAGACAACCCTCCCAGCTTAAATCAGGAAGAATTAGATACCCTGAGCAGACCAATCACAAGCAGAGAGATTGAAATTGTAATTTAAAAATTACCAAGACAAAAAGTCCAGGATCAGACAGATTCACAGCAGAATTCTACCAGACATTCAAAGAATTGGTGCCAATCCTTTTGACACTATGCCACAAGATAGAGACAGAAGGAATCCTCCCTAATTCATCCTATGAAATCAGCATCACACCAATATCAAAATCAGGGAAGGAAATAATCAAAAAAGAAAACTACACACCAATATCCCTGATGAACATAGATGCTAAAATCCTTAACAATGTTCTAGCTAACCAAATCCAACAACATATCAAAAAGATAATCCACCATGATCAAGTGGGTTTCATACCAGGGATGTAGGAATGATTTAACATAAGCAAGTCAATAAATGTGATACACCACATACACAGAATTAAAAACAAAAAAATCACATGACCATCTCAACAGATGCAGAAAAAGCATTTGACAAAATCCAGCATCTCTTTACGATTAAAACGCTCAGCAAAATCGGCATGCAAGGGACATACCTTAATGTAATAAAAGTCATCTATGACAAAACCACAGCCAACATAATACTGAATAAGGAATAGTTGAAAGCATTCCCTCTGAGAACTGGAACAAGACAAGCATGCCCACTGTCACCACTCCTCTTCAACATAGTACTGAAGTCCTAGCCAAAGCAATCAGACAAGAGAAAGAAATAAAGGGCACCCAAGTCAGTAAAGAGGAAGTCAAACTGTTACTGTTTGCTGATTATTTACCTTGAAAATCCTTAAGCCTCCTCCAGAAATCTCCTAGAACTAACAAAAGAATTCAGCAAAGTTTCCAGATACACGATTAATGTACACAAATCAGTAGCTCTTTATACACCAACAGTGACCAAGCTGAGAATCAAATCAAGAACTCAACCCCCTTTTCAGTAGCTGAAAACAAAAACAAAACAAAACAAAACAAAAACCTTAGGAATATACCTAACCAAGGAGTTGAAATATCTCTACAAAGAAAAACTATAAAACGCTGCTGAAAGAAATCATAGATGATACAAACAAATGGAAACATATCCCATGCTCATGGATGGGTAGAATCAATATTGTGAAAATGACTATACTGCCCAAAGAAATCTACAAATTCAATGCAATCCCCATCAAAATACCATCATCATTCTTCACAGTATTAGAAAAAAAATTCTAAAATTCATATGGAACCAAAAAAGAGCCTGCATAGCCAAAGCAAGACAAAGCAAAAAGAACATATGTGGAGGCATCACATTACCTGATTTCGAACTATACTATAAGGCCACAGTCACCAAAACAGTGTGGTACTGGTATGAAAATAGGCACACAGCCCATTGGAACAGAATAGACAACCAAGAAATTAACCCAAATACTTACAGCCAGCTGATTTTCGACAAAGCAAACAAACACGTAAAGTGGGGAAAGGACATCCTTTTCAATAAATGGTGCTGGGATAATTGGCAAGCCACATGTAGGATAATGAAACTGGATCCTCATTTCTCACCTTATACAAAAATCAACTCTAGATGGATTAAGGACTTAAATATAAGACCTGAAACTATCAGAATTCTAGAAAATAACATTGGAAAAACCTTTCGAGGCAAAGATTTCATGACCAAGAACTCAGAAGCAAATGCAATAAAAACAAAGATAAATAGCTGGGACCTAATTAAACTAAAGAGCTTTTGCATGTCAAAAGAAACAGTCAGCAGAGTAAACAGATGACCCACTGAGTGGGAGAAAATCTTCACAACCTATACTAATATTCAGAATCTACAACCAACTCAAACAAATCAGTAAGAAAAAAACAAACAACTCCATCAAAAAGTGGGCAAAGGACATGAATAGACAATTTGCAAAAGAAGATACACAAATACCCAATAAACATGTGAAAATATGCTCAACATCACTAATGATCAGGGAAATGCAAATCAAAACCACAGTACAATACCACCTTACTCCTGCAAGAATGGCCATAATCAACAAATCAAAAAACAGTAGATGTGGGCGTGGATGCAGCAATCAAGGAACACTTCTACACTGCTGGTGGGAATGTAAACTAGTACAGCCACTATGAAAAACAGTGTGGAGATTCCTTAAAGAACTAAAAGTAGAACTACCATTTGATCCAGCAATCCCATTACTGGGTATCTACCCAGAGGAAAAGAAGTCATTATTCGAAAGAGATACTTGCACCTACATTTTTATAGCAACCCAATTCACAATTGCTAAATCGTGGAACCAACCCAAATGCCCATCAATCAGCAAGTGGATAAAGAAACTGTGCTCTATATATACACTATGGAATCCTACTCAGCCATAAAATGGAATGAATTAACAGCATTTGCAGTGGCCTAGATGAGATTGGATTCTGTTATTCTAAGTGAAATAACTCAGGAATGGAAAACCAAACATCGTATGGTCTCACTGATATGTGGGAGCTAAGCTATGGGGATGCAAAGGCATAAGAACAATTTAGTGGACTTTAGGGACTGGAGGGAAGAGTGGGAGGAGGGTGAGGGATAAAAGACTACAAATATGGTGCAGTGTTTACTGCTTGGGTGATGGGTGCACCAAAGTCTCACAAATCACCACTAACGAACTTACTCATGTAACCAAATACCACCTGTACCCAAATAACTCATGGAAAAATAAAATTAAATAAAATTATATATAAGGATCAAAACAAAGCAATTGAACAGACTGCTGCCTATGGCCCTTCACAGCTGTAACAATCAGTGAAAACAAGACTTATCTGGCCCCTCACCATTGATAAATCATCATTCTCTTTTCCATAATGTTCTTTTGTCATAAACACAAACATAAAGAAAAATGTTTTTCAGTGGAGAAAAACAAGACCTATACCTAGTGTGGGGTAAAAGTTCTTTGTATTTTTGCTGTTTAAAAGGGTGAATCTTATATAAGACAACGATGTTACCCTTTAGAGTTCTTTTAAAGAAAAAAATGAAATGAAAATAGTGTTAGAGTCATTCTTGGTAAAAATCCAGATTGCTGGAAATTCTACAAATAACCTGATTTCTTCAACAAATATAAAACACAGGAAACAATTTATAGATTAAAAAGTGCCTTAGAAGACATATCAACCAAGTATAATTGTGTCTCATTTGAACAAACCAACTGTAAAAATGTTATGCAAATAATAAAGGGTATTTGAAACCTGATTATATATTTAAAAGTATAGAATTATTGCCATTATTTCCAGTTTGAGAATACTGTATCTTTTAGAGCTATATATTGCAATATTTACTGATGAAATTATATTATATTTGGGTAACAAATTTCAACACAATGTTATGGGAGAGTAGACAGGAGTATAGCTCTGAATTAGTAACTGTTAAAGCTGGATTTTGGTGAGAACATTGGCATTTATTGTACTTTTTTCTTTTGTAGGTTTGAAACTTTCCGTATCAAAATATTTAAGACAATTTATGGTAGCAATTTCTGCCCAATATTTAAGACTACAGCATCAGTTTTGTTGTGCCTTTTAATTTTATAAAGTTTCATTCCTCTACTAAATCCTGTCATCTCAATTGTTTATTTATAAGCTGAAACCAGAATACTCAAAAGGGAGGTCAAGTTCCATCCTTCTATGTTGTGACATTTGGATTATTGAAGCCATGGAAAAACATCACAGGCATTTGTAGACTGCAGCCAGATTGAACCAAAATGAATATTTTTCTACTTATAGTAAGTGTTTTTGGTGATAGAGGGTTAACGACATTTCATTTTGTCCCACTGGCATTGAGAACAATTCGCCTGGTATTTGAAGCACATATAAAAAATACATTTTCTTCATCTTAATTCCTCAAGTTTTAGTATTTTGCTTTCTATTTGCAATTAAACAAGAATTTGAATATGAAGAGGAACACCCCAAGCTTAAGATATTTCATTAATTTCAGTGTTACAAGACTCAAAAGTAAAGTAACTCCGTTTTCTTTTTACTCTAAGAAACTCAACCACAGCACATATATTTGCAACTTAGCCTTGACCTTGGTTTGTAATGTCAACATGAGGTTCCTTTGAGTCAGCAGTTCTTCCTGCAAATTCCATACAACAATATCTGGATTTTATTTTTAATATGGCACTTACATATCTGGGATGTCAGTTTGCCAGCAAAAATCCAATATGAGATCCTTAAATATATTTAACTTGAATTGCTTGTGGCTGACACAGTAAAGATCCAGTGATGGAGTATTTAATTCGTGGTCTTGGACAAGATGCCGTATTATTCTTTGATGCAGCTCAGTCAGATGCTAGAGGAATCTCGCACAGTAGAAGTCCACATAAACGTGAACCTTGCTCAACTAGCTCTGGTAACATGAGAGGGTTGTATGTTTTATGCAAACATATGTTCTTCGTGTGCATGATACTTTATGTGTGTCTGCTGCTTGTGGTGTCTGTGCCCAAGCCTAACTACAGGAGAGGTACACACTGGGCATATAAGAAGCCTTGACATGAGGAGAGTCTATGGCAAAACTTCAGGCCACAGAGTACAGTTGCCTTCAGGTTAATAGGGTGAAACAACTCCTAATTCAAGAGTACTTGATTTAAATTTCCTTGGTAACTAGATCAGAGCTAAGATAGATTCAAATTTCTTTCTCAGAATCGCCTCGAATTTCACCATTTTTCCGTTCTGTATCATTTTTCCATTTCCTTTGGGGTCCTAACCACATGCATTATTCCCTTATCATTTGGTAGAGAAAAATCATTTTAAACAAAATTATTATAATTCTATTCAGTCTAACAAAGCACATTTGTTTAAGACTGGTCTGGACAAAGTCGGTGTTGGCTTTTATTGTTTAACTGCTGTGTGACCTTGGGAAAATTACTTCACCTTTCTAGGCCTCCGTTTCCTAATTGGTAAAATGGAAAAAGGCATAAACATACACCCGACATGAAAGATGATGATACAAGAAAGAGAACAAAAAGAAACATGTTCATAGGGAATAATGAGCCCTCAAGGTTGAATCTTTTCAATCTAGTCTCATTTTTGAATGCTTGCAGTATAATGGATAGACCATATGATAATGGATTTTAATAATCATCACAATAATTACAATAATATATTTTAAAAGATGAGACAGTACTTGCATACACGAGTTCACAGTTCAGTTGGGGGACAAGTGAGAAAACAAGCTGTAACATCAGCCATCAGTAAGCACCATGTCACAGGGAAGAGGGGGCCTACTGGGGTTCAAGAGATGGGCGAGTTCTGCCAGAGAGATTCAGGGGTGGTGTGGCCAAGGAGGTGGATTTTGCTGGGTTTGTGAAGGAAAATTAAGATTTTGACTGTTGAAGTAGTTTTGAAAGATTGGCCCAAACAAGTTTAAAGCCAAGTAGATGTGAAGAAAAGTATTATGATAAACTCTGGCTGGGCATGGTGGCTCACGCCTGTGGATCCCAGCACTTTGGGAGGCCAAAGCAGGCAGATCTCTTGAGGCCAGGAGTTCAAAACCAGCCTGGCCAACATGTCAAAACCCCGTCTCTACTAAAAATACAAAAATTAGCAGGGCGTGGTGGCATGCACCTGTAATTGCAGCTACTCGGGAGGTTGAGGCAGGAGAATCAATTGAACCTGGGAGGCGGAGGTTGCAGTGAGCTGAGATTATGTCTTATGTCCCTGCACTCCAGCCTGGGTAAATAATAATAATAATAATAATAATAATGATAAAATAAAATAAAATTCCAAGGACTTTATATTAGAATAAACCTCACATACAGACTGGTGGTAGCTGGATAGAGATAGAGGAGATAAGAACTACAAAGAACTTTCCATTTGGACTTGATCATGAAAACAATGGCAGGTAGCTTTTCAGAAACACAAAGCAAGGAGACATAATCATATTGATTATGGGATTTGAGGGATTTGACTTGTAGCATTTCTATGCATGGTGTTAACTTTGTTCTTGAATAGTAGTTGGCGGAAGATTCATTTCATGAATCCAATTTTTCCGAAATTGACGATTCTGATGATTGAGATGATTCCGACGTTAGTTCTGTTTAGAAAGTTCTGTCCAAGAACAGTTTTTATATTTTATTTTATTTTTATTTATTTATTTATTTATTTTTTTTGAGACGGAGTCTCCCTCTGTCGCCCAGGCTGGAGTGCAGTGGCCAGATCTCAGCTCACTGCAAGCTCCGCCTCCCGGGTTCCCGCCATTCTCCTGCCTCAGCCTCCCGAGTAGCTGGGACCACAGGCGCCGCCACCTCGCCCGGCTAATTTTTTGTGTTTTTAGTAGAGACGGGGTTTCGCCGTGTTAGCCAGGATGGTCTCGATCTCCTGACCTAGTGATCCGCCCGTCTCGGCCTATATTTTATTTTCACATTGAAAAGCATCAGATTTGCTTTATCCTCAAAGAGTATGCTTATGTAAAATTAAATAAGTGCGGGCAGCGAGCTGCGCTTATTTTTTCTAAACGGGAAAAGGGTTAAACTCTTGAATCACCGTTTTTCCTTTCCTTTTACTTTTCTTTCTGTTCTTCTCCACACCAGTGTGCTTGCATTTTATTATTTTCTGATCATTCAATCTTTTATACATTATAGATTGACTTGTAGGCATATCCACCTTTATGTATTTAAAATGAATGTATGAGCTAATTTTATCTCACAGAAAGAAGTTATTAAGAGGTGAGACAATCAACATGGAATTGGATATATGTTTATTCATCACAGCCTCCTTGCACTCCATATCCAGGCACCATACAGTGAGATATTAAGAGGTGACAAAATGTCATTACAATACCAGAACCTGCTTCTCAGGCTATATTTAAACTCCAACTCTTCCAGCCACTGAAAACTGTAGCAGAGGGCAGCTCACTCAAAACGCAATGAGCCAGGCAGAGGCTTTGTAATAATTTACACTTGTTTTGTGTTAGCAGATATTTTTAGAGGACTGGAGTGGAAAACTGGCTGCTATACATAGCACTCAATATGAAGCCTTTTTACAGACCACAGGGGGATTTCTATTTATTTTTATAGATGGATAATTTTTTTTTTTTAAATGAGGAACACACACACTCACAAACAAAGCAAAAACAAACAAAATCATCCTCTGACTTTTTTTTTTTTTTCCTCAAAGGAAGTACTGTAGGAAAAAAGTCACAGAGTAAAGTCACAGGATTATAAAGCTGGACAGGACCATAAAGACCATTCTTTCCAAACCCCTCAAATTACAGATGGGGAAACAGGCTAAGGGAATGTGCAACTTTCCCAAGGTCACAGTTAGTTAACTTTTCAGCAGGGACTAGAATTTAAATCTTTTAAATCCCAGTCTAGTCCTCTTAAATTGTAAGAAAGGTGGAAAACAAGTGCTATTTCCCCAGAAATCACTTATCTATTCGCAAAAGGAGGTTTGGCCTACCAGAAAAGAGACAAGTCTACGTTACCATATGGTTTAAAATATGGAATAGTTACCCCAGTGCCTTCTGGAAAGTTCTTTTAGGCAAGTTCAGTATCTTCCCGTTGGGTTTCCTGGCTGCTCTGAGAAACTTATCCCAGGACCCACGGTATAACTTCTACAGACTTTACGTACAAGAGACTGAACCAGCAGCTTCTGAATTATGATCCCTGAGCTATTTGCGGTTTGGCACGCCTTGCAGTTTAGCAAAGAAGTAAATTTCAATTTCTAGAAGAGTGAACTTGGGAAAGGGGAGGAAAAGAAATGGTTTTAACTGAAAGGTAAAACACAAACTGTGGATTTTACCATGAATGATAGACAGTTATTTCATTGTGTATGAAATACATTTGAAAAGGGAGAACACTCTAAGACCATAATAACAAAAACACAGCATCATGCCTGTGTGTGCTAGTTACAGGGCTGGCCAGACCACTTGCTGTAACTCTCAGAACTTTCAAAGAAGGCCACTGGGATGAAAGAAAAATCCATCTGTATGCAGCAAAATGCAGTCATTTTTTTTCTGATATGAAGAAATAATTATTCTCAAAGATCTTGCGGTCGTTGCCTCTACCCCTTGCAGTAGAGTGAGGAACAGCTTAATAGCATTCACTAGGGAGAAATCCTATATGTCCCTGGCAGTGTGTTGGAACATACCAGGGAAAATTAACGGCTTCAAGTCGAATAGGTTCCTGGATCAGAGAAACCTCCTGTTGAGTATTCATCATTTAGTTTCAGTTTTTTCAACTGGTCGTGTTTTACTCAAATACACAGCCCTGTGTACACGTGCACATGCACACGTGTGCGCACACACACAAACACACACTTGGCCCTGAGGTAGACACATGGCTACAATGTTCTTATTGTCCCAAATTGAATTTGACTATACAGTAAGCCAGCTGGATAATGATAGTTTTACAAGGTCTGGAGATAATTTATCAATTGAACTTCAAAGTTCTCTCAGCCTTTCTGCATTGGTCATTATTAAGTAGGAAAATATGTAATCATTTGAGAAGAAAAATATTAGATTTAAACTAAGGTCAACTAGTCCTGAATCAATGTAAGTTTCCAAGATATCATCCACCCCCATCTCCTTGTTTTTTTAATCTGCCATTCCTTCAAACACAGTCCTCGCTTCCCTATGTCTTTAGATCAGGGATAGAGAAGTCTATAGAGATAAATAAGAAAGAATGTATGTATTTCCTATTATTCCAATAAAATAAATTTAACAAGGTGTGTTCTTAAGCTCAAAAAGTAGAAAAGAGTTGGCAGTTTGGAAATTTGCTGCTTGTCGAGATTGCAAGGCAATATACATTTGAAATTTAGAAATGAACAAGATTGAAAAACAGGGTAAGACAGCAGGAATTTGAACATCCCAGCTATCTCCCAAAAGCCTTGGAAGCAACTAATTCTTATGGATCAGTTAGTGTTTACTGGCAATGTGTAAAGCAAGCATTTGTGCATTTCACTTTCAGAGCATCCTTGGAAATAGGGACTCTTTCAACTACATTTTACATATGAGAAGAATTGATGTAAAACTGCTTATATTTATAGTTAGCAACTGGTGAAGGTGGCACATAGGTACAGGATGGTTTGACCCCTAAGTCTATTCTGTTAATAGCACACTATGAAAGAGAAACAATGGGAACCCTAGAGTTGGTCTTTTCAAAGTTATGAACAAATGCTATGCTTAAAAGATGTTTCATTTCCAGCTTGTAACTAAAGTACAAACAGAAAAGAACACAGGTATGTGACAGGTTAAGTAACAGTTCAGAATCGCTCTTGTTCTGTTAACAATTTATGGTTAAGTTGACTCTCAGTTAGCAGATAGTTATTTAATACCTGTATTTTCAAGATACTGTTGTTTGACATCATGAAGAGATTTAAAAAAAAAAGAGAGAGAGAGATAAGACACAGTATTTGCCCCCTGCTTTCACTGTTAACAATTTAATAGCAAACATAACACACGTGCCAAAATAATTCCAGGAGAAGTCCAATGAATATCATATTCTAATGAAAGTACACACATAAAGTAATCTGTCCAGGAATGGTTGCATTTTAATTGAGAATTAAAGGATAGATAGAATTTGAGAGGCTGAGGGGGGCACAAGATTGTCTTGGTAGGACAAATGCTGACAGCAAAAGTCCAAGCAGTGAAAGTTCAGGCCCAGTTCTAGTTATCTAGTACATTACCCTCACCAGAGAATATCACTGATTTGTGTTTAGGAATTATGGAGGAGAGTAAGATTGAGTCCATGTTTCAGCTCTTTCCTTGTTTTTGTTTTGTTTTGCTTTTTGCTAAACTAGTTGTTTATGGTACTGTCACGTTGGAGTAGCACAAATCACTATGCCAACAATTGCTAGAACTGGAAATCTTCACAAATGCATTCTACTTATGAATTTAATTTGGACACCTTTAGTGATTTGTAGTGGTGTTTAAGACTCAAATACCCCAAAGGAACATCAATTTTAAAAATATGTTATAGCACTTCTGAAAATCAATACCGAGTCTTTCAGATTATTTCTTTTATATAATAAATACTCGTGTCTGCATTATCTTATGATATGCCCATAGCCTATGAAGAAAACTCAAGATAATAATCAGTTGGGATGATTAATATAAACATCTCCCAAAAACAATATTTTCCCCTTCTGTTTCCATTTGGCTATGCATACGGAATCAGATAACACTAAATTATCTACAGCATCTCAACGGACCTAAACCGAATAATCTTAAACTCCTGAAAAACTTTGTTGTTGTTTGTTTGGTTTGGTTTATCTGGGATTTTCTTTTTGCAATATGCTTGGAATTAGGGGAATAAAAAGAAAGATAGAAATGTAGTTTGTCCTTGGAGTCCCCACTAAGTCGATTGTCATCTTTACTCCCACAAACATTATATTTTTTTACATCCTTTACAATTCCTGATTGTTCCTTTGCTCCCACATGGCATACAGCTAAAATTTAACCAGCAGGGAAACTAAAACATTGAAATATCAAGTTGTCTCCCGTCTTAGAAGGCAGTGCATTCTGTGCACAAAACAAACAAACAAACAAACAAACAAAAAACTTACTGGAAATAAACAAGGTTGAAAAGATGTACTGAACCTTTCCTAGATTTAGTTTCCTAGAGAGGTAAAGTGAAAGCCCCTAGGAAGTGCAGTAGTTTGTGGCCCCATCAATGAAAATAAAGAGGATCCCAAAAACCAATTGTTTGCACCTAGAAACAAATGTCTAGCTCATTATTTAAGAACTAAGGTGCAAATGGATGATCTAAATCTTAGGTCTTGGCCTGATTTGGCTTCTGACTAAACTCTCAGTATGAGTAGAATCAGTGCAGAGAGCTTCATGCTGATGGGATGGAAAACATGGGGACATCTTCTTTTCCTCAAATACTGCAAACACATCCGTGTGAGCATATTTTTCTCTTTTAAATCACAACTCTTATTTTAACGTTAAATGTAATCAAAATGGGATTTTTTAAAAAATAGAAATTTGCTTCATAAAGAGTATTTACTTAAAAATACTTTTTGAGGGCGTTGGTTTTAATTAAACTGCTTAAGAGTAGAAATTCTGATTTCATGCTTAATTTAAATTTGACATCTAACCCAAATCTCCAACAGTTCACAGAGGCACCTCTCAGCAATCTTTAAACTTCCTTCAATATTTTGACCCTCTCTTTTTCTTTCTAGTGTATTTTACTTTGCTGCATCTGTGGACAAATATTATTGTTCATTTTGATTGTCCATATGTTATTATCTTACTCAACGGCATAAATTCTTTTTATTTCAAATATCTTATCAAATAAAAAGTTCAGATTCCTTTACTAATTTTGAAAATCTCCTTACATCTAATTCTTTCTTACCTATCCACACTTGCTTTACCTTGTTAACCACTTCCATGTTTTCTCGGTCATCCTGTGCCTCTTCCCCATACATCAGTGCCCCCACACACCAACATGCCCACTTTCACCACTTTATCTTTGTATATTTTGCCTTCTTTTTTCATGAAACCTATGTGTTCTGTTTCTCTGAATTTAATCAACCCTTTAACGCCCAGCTTAAATTTTCTTTTCTCCAGCAGCACATAGTGGACAGTGCCTTTGGTGAATTTCTATTGCATTTGCAAGACCATATTGTAAATTTAACACACTGAAGGCATCATACTTTACGTTTCCCTTGTTTTGTGAAAAGTTGTTGCTACAGTACCATGAGCGCAGTAAGTCCTTTGTAGATACTGATTGATTGATAGATGCTTATGTGGTTAATTTCCTTCCGATACCTATGTAAAGATACAACACATTTTAAGAAATCACCATGTATTCTATCCTTGTACAACTATAAAGAAATCACCTGGCATTTGTGTTCGCTTGTTTCAAAGCCTAGATATACTGTTAAATATCTTTATACATCAAGAAAAGGCCATAGCTGCAGATTAAAAGTAACTCACCACTGCAAAATATAGCATAATTAGGTGCATTATGGGATTCAGTGACCACACATATCAAGATCCTTCTACTATGGTCTCTTAAAAACTGGAACACAGGCCAAATAGAGTCAATTACTATAAATAAAACATAATTCCAGTGACACACAAGCCCTTCTGAAGCATCACTGATATACATTCAATGGTGTTCTGTGGAACTGCAGATGAATAGTAAAGTATCACAGTTCACAGGGGTTGCTTTGTAGTATATACATGGCAAACTACTCCTCTGCCTACTTATTTTGCAACAAACACATCAGAGAAAAGATGTCCCCATTACATAATGGATTTGTTCCTGAAGTGTGTGTGTTTTGTGAGTTTGTAAACTTTTGTGTGAGTTAAATCCTACTTTTTGCCCCCATTGGCTAACAGGGGGTTTGCATTTCAGATTCATGTTATACTTCTTTTTCTAAAGAAGCCCTATTCCAAATTTCAAATTTTTCTGCCCTGCCTTCAGTATTGTTATCTTAAAAATCTTTATCCATGATCAAATGATAAAATTTACCTGAAAAACTGTTTTTGAAAGTCTGGTAGTAAATATTTTTGCTATATTCATTGAACTGATTTACCTGCTTCATCACTGATTTATCTGTATTCTTTCAATATGCTTTTGTACTGACAAAATCTTTAGATGCACATTCTTTCTCCTATTCTTCTGGACTGAGTTTCCAACATCTCTTTTCCTCTCTCACTCTTTCTTATTTTTCTGCAGAGTTTGAGAGTCAGAAAGAGCAGTAAATGTTCTCAAATCCTTCCAATATTTGTAAAGCTTAGATCCATTTTTGTATCTACTGTTGTTTTTGTTTTTAAAAAACTCTTAATTTTAAACAAAATTTTTTGTTTTAATAGTGGGTACCCAAGGAGATTAACAGAGAAGGTACTTATCCAAAGTAGCAGACGTGCAATTTCCCAGAGCATATGTCTGTCAGTAATAACTTGTCAGATCAGGTGAAATTCTGATAAAATGACAGTTATCAGTATGTAGCTATTTTTGTCACCGTGATTGAAGTAAAGACCTGAACATTTGCCAAAAAATCATTTTCAGCAATGTCTCCTTAGAATATATTTTTCTGAGCATCAAAATAAGCTTAGACCTTTTTTTGTACTTGCACAGTATAACTGTGGGGACAAAAGCTGACAGCTAGGTTAGAACCAAACAAGAAGGGTCAATAGGAGTCCCTTGGTGGAGAATGATATGGTCACAGCGACAGGGAAAATTTCCCTTTGTGCTCTGGAATCATAGATATAAGGATGTTACAAACCTGAGGTGTAGATGACCATTTTTGAAACCACAAAAGAAATCAGATCAAAGAAAAAGAAAGAGATCAACAGATCAAGTCTCATGAACTTGTTTGAACATTTAGATTGACACAGGCCTAAAATCAGCTGTACCTCCTTGGATTTCCTAACTTTATCAGAGAATAAATTCACTTCTTTATTTAAATTGTTGTGAACAGGATTTCTATTGCATAAAATTTGGTTTCCCTTTCCAATAATCCAGAGTAATGGTTTTCAACATGTACGCTATTGACGTGGATGTTGCTTACCCTATTTGCTGGCTTACAGTCCCTCTTTTATATGCTGATGGGCATGCCCTATTTACTGACCTAGCATTGGAATTAAATTATAAAGACTTTGCACAGAACAGTCTCTCAAAATTGGTCCAGCCAGGATTTACCTTCAATGTCAACTGTGAGCTTTCTGCGTATGGGTGTGAAAAAGCAGCCCTGACCTGTATGTGTCAGTTAGAAATCGCACAAGTAACCCACACCAGTACAACTACACATTTGACCCAAGGTCTTCTCCTGCGTGCATTGCCAAGCAGCCCAAAATATCTTTTATGTTTTCTCTGCAGCCTCAGTCTTTACCTCAGGGCGCACTTTGGAGAACCCCACACCACATGGGTCATATTCTGGAAGGGGCTTGCTCTCCAAAGGCCGGCAAAGCAGCTCATGAAAATTGTTCTACTGGAGAATCTCTCTTTCATAATGGGTGGCCAGACACTATGGCAGGACATGCAAGAAAGAAACTGGACAGATAAGGGCATCGGCTGTCCTATAAATTTCATAATTAGGAGGAGCCACCTATTCTGTCCTCTCTGAGCTCTGCCTGTAGTAGAGAAGGGTTCTCTTCAGAAACAGGATCCGATGTATTTGTCAACCCGTGAGGTTCCTCCACTTCGATTTTTTTTTAAATTTTGACTTTCATTTTAGCTACAGGGGGTACATATGCAGGTTTGTTACATGAGTATATTGCACCCAGGTAGTAAGCATAATAACCAACAGGTGGTCTTGCAACTCAGGCGTACTTCCCTCCATCCCCCTTCTTGTAGTCCACAGTATCTATTGTTCCCATGTTTATGTCCATGTGTGCTCAATGTTTCACTCCCACTTATAAGTAAGAACATGTGGTATTTGTTTTCTTTTCCTGCATTAATTCACTTCGAATTATGGCTTCCAACTTAATCCATGTTGCTGCAAAGGACATGATTTCATTCTTTTTTATGGTTGTGTAGTATTGAGGCCCGCTCTCCTTTTATGCAGCTTCTTAGCATTTCTTTTTCTTTTAATTTGTCACATTAATACTGTAGACCATATATATATATATATATCTTACATTAAAGACATACAGTGAAAAAGGATTGTACTGTATTGATCACTACAGATTCATATACTTGAGAAACTTTGGAAAATAAATGCCACCATCCTATAAAATAAATCTGATGATTAGACTATCAGTCTACTGTCATTTCTAAGACTATTTGTTGAAATGTTTTACCTCCTGAAAAATAAATGGCATTTAATTTTTGGCCTTGCATGACGTTTTTATGAACGTATTGATTTGCAAAGCATTCCTTACCGCCTGTAATCCCAGCACTTTGGGAGGCTGAGGTGGGTGGATCACAAGGTCAGGAGATCAAGACCATCCTGGCTAACATGGTGAAACCACGTCTCTACTAAAAATACAAAAAATTAGCCAAACGTGGTGGCGGGCACCTGTAGTCCCAGCTACTGGGGAGGCTGAGGCAGGAAAATGGCGTGAACCTGGGAGGCAGAGCTTGCAGTGAGCCAAGATCGCACCACTGCACTCAAGCCTGGGGGACACAGCGAGACTCCGTTTAAAAAAAAAAAATCCTTATGTAGAGATCAAATTTAAAGTCCAATTTCATTTGGATAACAACAAGAAATACAGGCATACCTGGAAGAGATTGGAGATTTAGTTCCAGATCACCCCCAACAAAGCAAATATATCAATAAAGTAAGTCACATAATTTTTTTGGATTTGCCACTGCATATAAAAGCCATGTTTATACTATACTGTACTCTACTAAATGTGCAATGTCATTATTTCTAAAATAACGATGTCCATACATTAAGTTAAAAATATTTTGTTGCTAAAAAATGCCAACTGTCATCTGAGCCTTCAGCAAGTCGGGATCTTTTTGCTGGTAAAGGGTTTTGTCTTAATGTCCATGGCTGCTGGATGATCAGCACGGTAGTGGTTGCTGAAGGTTTGGGTGGCTGTGACAATTTTCTAAAATAAGACAACAGTGACATTTCCTGCATCAATGAACTCTTCCTTTCACAAAAGATTTCTCTGTAGCTGTTATGCTGTTTGATAGCATTTCAGCCACAGTAGAACTTCTTTCAAAATTGGAGTCAGTACTTTCAAGCCTTCCTTCTGATAAAGTTCCTTCTTTATCAAAGTTTATATAACATTCTAAATCATTTGTTGACATTTCAACAATGTTCACAGCACTTTCACCAGGAAGCAGACTCCATATTAAGAAACAACTTTCTTTGCTCATCCATATGAAGCAACTCTTTACCCGTTCAACTTTTATGTTGAGATTGCAGCAATTCAGCCAGATCTTAAGGCTCTGCTTCTAATTCTAGTTTTTCTTTCTTTCTTTGTTTGTTTTACTATTTCCACCATATCTGCAGTGACTTCCTCCACTAAAGTCTTGAATTCCTCCAAGTAACCCACGACAGTTGGAATCAACTTCTCCCAAAGTCCTGCTAATGTTTAATGTTGAGATTTTGACTTTGCTCCCATGAATTATAAATGTTTTTCAACGGCGTGTAGAACAGTGACTCCTTTCCAGAAAGTTGTCAATTAACTTTGCTCGGATCCAGCAGAGGAATCGCTATCTATGGCATCTGTAGTCTTAAGAATATATTTCTTAAATAATAATATTTGAAAGTTGAAATTTCTCCTTGGTCCATGGGCTGCAGAAAGAATGTTGTGTTAGTAGCCATGAAAATAACACTAACCTCCTCGTACATCTTCATCACAGCTCTTAAGTGTCAATTGCAACTCAAGCGCACTTCCCATCCTACCTCCTCTTGTAGTCTGCAGTTATCTATTGTTCCCATGTTTACATCCATGTGTGCTCAATGTTTTGCAATATCTTGAAAAAATCATAATATATTGAAAGAAATATTATTTCTGAACTGTTGGTGTCAACATTGGGCTTAAAATATTTAGTAAACCGTTCTGTAAACAGATGTGCTGTCATCCAGGCTTTGTTATTCCATTTATAGAAAACAGGCAGAGTAGACTTAAAATAATTCTTAAGAGCCCTAGAATTTTCAGAATGGTAAATGAGCATTGGCTTCAATTTAAAGTCACCAACTGCATTAGTCCCTCATAAGGGAGTCAGCCTGTCCTTTGAAACCAAGCATTAGCTTCTCTTCTCTAGTTATGAAAATCCTAGATGGCATATTCCTCCAATAGAAAGCTGTTTCATCTACATTGAAAATCTTTTGTTGGATGTAGCCATTGTCACCAATGATCATAGATAGATCCTCTGGGTAACTTGCTGCAGTTTCAACATTAGCACATGCTGGTTAGCCTTGCACTTTCATGTTACAGAGACGGTTTTTTCCCTAAAACCTTGTAAATCAACCTTTGCTAGTCTCAGACATTTTTTTCTGCAGCTTCCTCACTTCTCTCAGCCTTCATGGAATTGAAGAGAATTAGGGCCTTGTTCTGGATTAGACTTTGGTTTAAGAAGATGTTGTGGCTGCTTTGATCTTCTATGTAGATCACTAAAACTTTCTCTATTTCAGTGATAAGATTGTTTCACTTTTTTTTTTTTTAATCACTTGTGTTCACTGGAGTAGCACTTTTAATTTCCTTCAAGAACTTTTCCTTTGCGTTCACAACGTGGCTCATTTTTTGGCTTAATTCGACTTTCCACATGCCTTCTTCATTAAGCTTAATCATATTTCAGCTTTTGATTTAAAGCAAGATACGTGGGACTCTTCCCTTCACTTGAATATATAGAAGCCATTGTAGGGTTATTAATTCGCCTAATTCAATATTATTATGTCTCAGGGAACAGGAAGTCCCATGGAGAGGAAGAGAGACAAAAGAAAGGCTACTCAGTGGAGAAGTCAGAAAACACACAACATGTATAGATTTGGTTTATTGTCTTATCTAGGAATAGTTTGTGGTGGCCCAAAACAATTACAATAGGAATATCAAAGTCACTGATGACAGATCACCTAAACAGATCTAATAAGAACAACTTGGAAATATTGCGAGACGTGTCACCATATTGTCACCAAAATGTGACACAGAGACTTGATGTGAGCATATGCCGTGGAAAAATGGCACCAATAGACTGGCTTGATGCAGGATTGCCACAAATCTTCATTTTTTTTAAAAAAAAGCAATGTCAGCAAAAATGCAATAAAGTGAAGTGCAATAAAACAAGACATGCATGTTTCTCTCTGCTACATGCTGTCCTTTGATTTTGGTATATTGTATTTCTTTTAGATTTAAGAAAGCATTTCAACCCAAAGGAAAAAAACACTAAATAATTTAGTTTATAAAATAAATAGAAATTTATGACAAAATTCATTTACACACACACACTCTCACACACACATTCATAGATACTCCTAACCCCTGAATAAATAACAAGGTATGAAAACCAACCAAGGAAATGGAAAAAGACCTCTCTTGGCTTAACCTGTTTTAAGAATATGTCTGTTAAATAAATTTTGCACGTGATCTGAAGTGTGAGCCAAGGAAGTACATATGGTGAAACTTTAGCAAATACTTACTGGTGGAGTAACCCACAAAGGAATTAAAGATCCTAGCCACATATTTAATTTTTTCACCCAAACTGTTAAAAGTTATGTCATTTTTCACTGGAGAATGTAGGTTGGCTAATGGATTTAACACTACCATTTGGTCTAATTTCCTGATGTCTGCTCCAATCATTGTATGTGCCTCTTTATAGAGAAAAAAAAAATATATGAGAGCTTTATCTCCTTGTTTTTTGTGTTCTCACACAGGATCTCTGTTATTTTTTATTCATTGAAAGCTGATGTTGGTTGAAAAAGAAACAGTTCAGAATCGAGATTAGTTTTAATGTGGTATATCTATCCCTGAAACCAAAATAACATAGATAAAAACATTTTCCAACACAAACCACATTTTTTAGATCAGACTGGAAAATGTGGAAGAAAGAATAAATGTTTTAGTCTATTTATATAAAATATGTCTTCTGGTTTTAATAATTTTTATTCTTTTCTATCTAATCTAGTTTTATTTTTCATATTTTATGTTGCTTCTTTCTAACAAACCACCATGTCAATGACTATTCTAGTAATTGTAATTATCCTCTGGATGGTTTGGGCTGCTACTTTCTACCTTGCCTTACCCAGATGAAAGAACTCTGTATGTGAAGTAGATCTGTTTGTTCACTAAGTATTTTTAATCCGGGTTCTGAAGCTCCATTTTAGAAAGTTTGGTATAATGATCTTTTGCAGGTTATACAGAAACCTGGGAATCTAATTAAAATGTTTCACAGCATTTATTGCTTATCTAAACAGTCATTGAAAATGAATAAAAGTTTAGAGACAGACCTGGGTTCTAATCATAGCCACATCATTTATGACCTGTGTAACTTTGGATTACTTCTATAACTTTTCTAAATTTATTTCCTAATGTAAGACAGATAAATTGTTTCTACTTTCACAAGAGTGTTATGAGAAATAAGTAGCTTGATGCACAGACTCAGTAGAATGTTCAACAAATGATGAATGCTCAAAATAAATGAATTATTCAATTATTGTTATTATTATTACATTATTAAAATCATTAATTCAGTGTTAATCCCCTCATATTATTAAGATTTTTATGTGCAGAAAAATATTTTGTTTGGGCCATGTTAGAACAGTCAAAAAAAGAGGCAAACATCTGCTTTAGAGTTCTGGTTTATAATTATTGTTATGATGTTAGTTACCATAATTTATGCCCTCCTAAATGCATGCTGCCTATCCACAAGTTCACCTCTAACTTGTAATATACAAATTTAGAAGACAAATGCTAGACTTCAGTCATCTTGTAGTGAAAGCCAATTCTACTAAAGCCTGAAGAAGTAAATGTAAGTATATTTATTTGCTTATTTTTAAATTTATGGCTTTTTTTCTACTATATTCTAAAATACTTTATTAGGTAGACAGAAACATAAATCGGTAGACAGATGGATAGATACATAGATGGATGGATAGATAGATAGATAGATAGATAGATAGATAGATAGATGCATGAAAAATCACACATACAGTAAGAATTAGATTATCATGTAACAAATTTAGGGTTGCGATTACCGAAAAATAGTCCTTTACTTCATTCGGAAAGTGAAGTGAAGGGAAAACAGGGAGCAAGAGAAATCACGGAGCTGCAATAGAATTGGGGGTAAAACTGGGCTCAGTTAAAAGGAATGTCATTTATGAAAACGCACTAGGTGTTCGAGACTGTGCTAGATATTAATATATCACACTTCATTCAATTCACACAGCAGCTTCATTAAGTAGGTGCTACTACGCCTGTTTTAGAGATGTATAATTGGTGGTAACAGCTACACAGAGTCTAAAGGACAGACATGATTCACAGTCCAAACTGCCTAAACTCACTGCTTACTATTTAAAGAAGAGTTATCTAATAATTGCAGAGAAGTTACATAGACCCTGGATTTTCTGTTCAAATGCAAATTACAGAGGGGAAATAGTTAAGTAATATGTGCGTTTCTCATAATTTTTGAACTCACTGTAATCCATACCCAGAGAAGAAACGTTTATGCTAGTTATTCACTAATTCTGTATTTGCAAATTTGACTGTGCACTAAAATTCATTTGCAACCCTCAACTCAATATTCACAGTAATTTTGTGATGATTTAGAGGCATGTGTAAATGGCAAAAAATTTAAGTCATCATTACCCAAGTTCGTCTTCCCGAATAAGGTCGGATAAGGCAATGGGTGCTCTGCCTTCTGGTCTCAGCTCTCATGCTGTAAACAAGCGTTCTTTTTGTGACCTATCTGGTGTCATGAGTTCTGTATTTCTCTGCTTTTCATTGGTGGTTTCCTGTTCAAAGTGGCCTCAAGCATTGCTTTCTAGTGTTCGTAAGTGCAAGATAGTCATGATGTGTCTTACAAGAAATAACGTGTGTTAAGTGACCTTTGTTCAGTCTTGAGTTATAGGGCTGTGAGTTCAATGTTAATGAATCAACAATATATATTAAATAAAAGGACTAAATAGAAACACACGTAAAACTTGACTCTGAACTAATTCATTAATAAAAAGGTTGTGACCAGAAGCTTACAGCAATCTAGCTGTGCTATTTCCTCTGGGAGTGATGATGCAGTATGGGCTAATTCAGTGTTCACAATACTTTGTAGAACAAAAATGCTACAAATAGTATCAATTTTTTCTCATCTAAAAAATATGTTCCAGCTAGGACATTTAAATAGTGCTCCTAACTCTCTCATACACTTATATCAAGTAGTGTGGGTAGAGTTGGTATTTCAAATTTGACTTATAAAACTCTTATTAAAATGCTTATCCTCTGTTGTTTGTTTATAACAGTCCAACTGGAGGATCAATCTTACACTTTCTCCCCAGCAAACTCACTCATCTGCAAGGTGCTTTCCCCACATCATGAATTGCCCATTTCCTTTCAACTCACCTTGGTAAGAGCTGCCTGACATAATGCCATAGTTCTGAATTATACTGAAAAGACATTTCTTCTCCACCCCAGCATATCTTTGTGTGGAATCAGTTGTTCTTTCAACCTTTGATTTCTCTTGAAAATCAGGCTGCATAACTTTTGTGCTTCCTATCCTTTTCCTAGAAAATTATACAGGGGTAACATTGTTCAAGAGGCAAGCAGACAAAGGAACTGGAGAAAGTTTGTGAAGGTCAACTCTACATGTGAACACCAAGGCATGGGGAAAGGTGAGAAGTAATTGTTCTGTGAGCAGACAGTGACTCCGACTTCCTACAGCCAGGTTCCATGGCCAGATGATCTCTCTCTGTCTCTCTCTCTCTCTGTCTCACTCTCTCTTCCTCTTCTTCCCCCTCCCACCTTTAAATTGAGAGGGTGAGGCAATAAAATGATTAATTTATTGCATCTGCATAGTAAGAGACGCAACACCAATAAATACAATTCCACGTGACATTCAAGGCTAGAGCCCTTTCCTGTATATACTCCTAACACCAACAGATAGCTCACTTTTTTATATAAAAAGAATGAATTTTGCTAATGAGAGCTTCTAAGCTTACTTTTGCCCTTTGGGAAATAGTTTAATACAAATTGTAGCATTCCACATCAGTGCCCTCTCTTAAGAAGTCTACCATTTGGCCAGTTTTAATTAAGCACTATAGTTACCTCTCTTTAGGTAAATGCATTTTAGTACAGGCAGAATCCAACAATTTCTCACTCCCTCCACTGTTGCCACTGTAGTTCAAGTGACTCTCCTCAAAGACTACTAGTATAGCCTCCCAGTAGAAATTCTTTTCCACAGAGCTGCCAAAAGAATCTTTTCAAGGCCGGGCGCGGTGGCTCAAGCCTGTAATCCCAGCACTTTGGGAGGCCGAGACGGGCGGATCACGAGGTCAGGAGATCGAGACTATCCTGGCTAACACAATGAAACCCCGTCTCCACTAAAAATACAAAAAATTAGCCGGGCGGGGTGGCGGCGCCTGTAGTCCCAGCTACTCGGGAGGCTGAGGCAGGAGAATGGCGTGAACCCGGGAGGCGGAGCTTGCAGTGAGCCGAGATCGCGCCACTGCACTCCAGCCTGGGTGACAGAGCGAGACTCCGCCTCAAAAAAAAAAAAAAAAAAAAAAAAAAGAATCTTTTCAAAATCTGTCTTCACTCTTTCACTCAAAATTCTCTAAGGACTTTCTTCTCACTAAGAGTTAAGTTCACAATCTTTATCAAGACCAACAAAGACTTAGATATCCAATCCCCTCTCCTACCACACTCCTCCCTAACTCCAGACACACTTGTCGTGCTGTTTCTTCAATGTTGCAGACATAACCCAGCCTCAAGTCCTTCACAATTGCTGTTTCCTTTTCTCCTGATCTCAATAGAACTCACATTCTTCACTGTGGTCATGGTTCAAAGGTTATCTCTTCAGAGAAACCTCACATAACAGACCTTTCTAATTGTACCCTCCCCTCATCACTGGCGAGGCTATAAAGAAAAAGGAATGCTTATGCACTGTTGGTGGGAGTGTAAATTAGTTCAGCCATTGTGCAAGACTGTGTGGTGATTCCTCAAAAACCTAAAGGACCTAAAAACAGAAATACTATTCGACCCAGAAATCCCACTACTAGGTATATACCCAAAGGAATACAAATCATCCTATTATAAAGACTCATGTACACATACGTTCATTGTGGCACTATTCACAATAGCAAAGACATGGGATCAATCTAAATGCCCATTAATGACAGACTAGATACAGAAAATGTGGTACATACACATCATGGAATACTGTGCAATTATAATAAAGAAAGAGATCATGTCCTTTGCAGAGACATCATGGATGGACCTGGAGGCCATTATCCTCAGCAGACTAGCTCAGGAACAGAAAACTAAACACCAAATATTCTCTCATAAGTAGGAGCTAAATGATGAGAACACATGGACACATAGAGGAAAACAACACACTCTGAGACCTTTCAGAGGGTGGAGAGTGGGAGGAGGGAGAGGATCAGGAAAAATGACTAATGGATACTAGGCATAATACCTGGGTGATGAAATAATCTGCACAACAAACCCCATGACACAAGTTTATCTATGTCACAAACCTGCACCTGTACCCCTGAACTTAAAATAAATGTGAAAAGAATCACAAAATTCATCCATAGTAATATTCAAAATTTAAAACTCAGTCTACACAACTATTAATTTCATGTTTTGATGATTTTTCAGAGTTTATTCAAAATACTAGTTTGAAAGTTTCAAGCTGAAGTTAACTCGGTTTCTATCCATCTATTGTTTGCATTTAGGAGAAAAAAGAAAACCACCCAGCATGCTGCATGCACTTTAAAGACAAAAAAATCCAATACATGTATTAAAGGCTGGAAATTATTTTGACCAAATGTTGACAGTCTAAAGTCTTGGATTTAAAATTAGTTTAATAGCACTGCCAAATGCATCTTAGGCTGTAATTAACGTGAAGTGTTGAAAAAATGTTTGAGTGCAAAATCTATCTTAATTTCTCAGCCTTAGTTTAGTATTTACTGAATCTGGAAATGCTGTAGAGGCTTCTGGGTTTTATTTATTCATAAGTAAATAATGTAACAGAAAAAAAAAATATTTCGGGCACATCAACCTTAAAAAAAAATGCATCCTCATAAAAACATGTGGGGTGGGCAGCAGGTGTCAAAGAAAAATTTCATCAGACCCGAGCATGACCTACATGCTTCCTCTGATCCCTCTACAGCCACAAAATATATTGGAAAAATTAATCTTGTACAAGATTGCAGGACCCAACAATGACCTTAGCCAAGTTTCATAACTTCTCAAAACACAAACTGTGCCATCATCATGTAAAGAATTTGATGGGTCAAGGTGTCATTTCATTCTTTGAATGACAGAGAAGGAATTGCTGTTTTAAGTACATTCCCTATATAAACACATTCTATACCAAAGTGTGGTTTACTTGATTATTTTCCTAAAGTATTGGATATTTCGTTGTGTTTAATCAGAAAGATAATAATCACTTGGGGACTCTGCTTCGTAAAGTAATACAAGTATCTGCTCTCTCTAATTAGCTGCCCCAGCTTAAAACAATTTTAATAGTGTTATCAAAATGTATCTGACATTAATTACTACTTTGCTAGGATGGGGTCAAAAGGTTCAGGCTCTGTGTGTTACAAATTTTGGAGGCAACAGATAATAGAGCTAATGCTTCAGTCGTTAATCAAAAAGGTTGCCTTAGCAAAGTCTAAACTAGGTAAGCTATGCACAAGGAAAACATGTGAAAACATTCAGTAACACAGTATGGTGAATATTTTAAATCTTGGGGTGAAAAGATGCTGAAACACATTTAAATTAATTTGATGACTAAAGAAAGTATTTCAACCCTGATATAAATATGTCAGTAAATAGATTATGCAAACTGAGTTTGCAGGTATTTGTGATCAAAGATGACCTGTTTTCTCAACGCAGAACGAATCCAAATACATCAAATATGACTATGGCAGGTGGTTTTACAGCTAAACTTCAGGAAGTGTAATTTCCCCTGACCCCAGCACCATTAAATGCATGAGTTCTCAAAAACAAACCAAAAACCCTCAGATATTTCATATTTGGGAAGTCCCTTAATTTACTGTAATTAGACGTGACCTGAAGGCATTAGTATATTGAGTCAAACCTGATTTTCTGCCATCCATTCTTCTCTCATTTAGACAATGCTGAAGATATTGCAGACACAACTTTTTGGGGTGCTTCCTGTACTCCTTAGGATTCTATTGGAGGTGAGGCTGGAATACGGAAGAAGGATTATCCTTCTTTACCCCTTCAGACTTCTGGAAAGGAGAAACAACAGGGAAACAAAGGAAGCATCCCCACTGTCATAGTATTTCCTTGAAGGTGAGCTTCTCACTGAGCGCTACAATGACCAGTTAGAAAGGGAAAACAACCATCTGCAGGATGGTCTGACACTTAACCCCAGTATGTTCTGAACCAGTGATAGCTAAATCATGATAGGAAATTGTAATTTGTAAGGATTCAACGATTTGTCTTTTTCTTTAAGTGAAAGCATGGATTCCTTAGGCTAGATTTCTTCTTTATTATTTTGTCTTATTCAAAATGTTTTTTTAAAGGTTTCCAGTAATAGCAGGAAGACTCCCTGAATTATAGTTAGGGTTTCCAGGAAAAAAAAAAAAGGCTGCCTAGTTAAATTTGAATTTCAGGTAAACAAAAAGTATTTTTATATAAATACAAGAACTTGCATTTGCTAAAATTGAGAACCTTAGCTATACTAGGTAAAACTTCTAAGCATAAAAATGCAAAATAATATCCTCATGAAGAGTTCTGCCGTGTCTCTATAAATTATTATTATGGTGACTGGGAAAAAGGCCTATACTTGGAATTGAGAGGTTAATCGTTTTTTCGTGTCTTGTTTGTTTGTTTGTTTGTTTGCCTGTTTTTGTTTCTGTTTTTTTCTAGCTCAGCTTCAGGGAAGATTGAGAAGGCAAGGATGGGTTCAAGGGTAGTAAAGCTAAGGTCAAAGCCACTCCTATTGGTGGGAAATAAGATGACCCCGTGTACCAACTTGGCTGTCGAAACACCAGGACATAAGAAGACAGGTAGTTTGTTGGAGTTATTATGGGAATAGCATAGCCCACAGATACAGGAACTGGGACAAGTGACAACTGAGATGGATTTGGGAAACACATAAACATTATTCAGGACTTCCCACAAATCCTTGGGGAGGGGAATGTGACAAAAGACTGAAAATCTTGTGGTCAAGCAAGAGGAGATTTAGACTATGCTGAAGGAACACTTTAAAAAGAAATCAGATCCTTGATTATTAAAACACTAGTTCATTGATTAGTCCAACATCCCCAAATTAATATTGTCCCCATGTTGTACATGATAGAAATACAAATAACACTAACAGTAATTTTGCCCAGTGGCTGGGTTACATGTAGACATGTAGAAACAGTGTTAAAAATTTCAAAAGTTAAATTATGTTTTATCATACCACTGTTTGCCAGAATAGGTCCCAAAAAGGCTTTGATCTTTAACACCACTAGGTCTAACATGGCTGCCATTGTGTATGTGTCCGCATAAGTGGTAAAATTTCTTCTGGAAGTTTAGCACTACAAAGGCCAACAGGAAAAGTTCTTCTAACTTAAACCAATATTTAGAAATAGCTATGGATGCTGTATTATAAAGATACATACCCCAAAAGCAAATGAAAGTAATAAAAATTAGTTCACCAACCACTTAAAAATAGTGCTGAAGATGTTGTAGATGAATTTCCCCCTCTTTTGATATTAACTTCATTGATTAATAAATGATTTCAAAATGTGACAATTTTCAGGTCTGATAATCTGCTCTTGAAAGATGTCGTGTGCATGTAGATTTCATATCATTTTTTAAGTATGAAATATTACCGAAGATAAACACTTATATAAGTAGCTACTTTGAAAACATTGTGAAAGACTTAATTAAGCATGGAAGAAGAGTGCTATTATTCTCTTTTAAGCTCCTTGAGATTTTCTTCTTCCTTTACCTGTATTTAAAACAATGAATGAATAAATAAATAAATGTGTTAGATGGATGGATGGATGGATGGATGGATAGACAGACAGACCAATAGATAGATAGATAGATAGATAGATAGATAGATAGATAGATAGATAGACAAAAGTTTATTACATTTCACACTACACTGACATGAATTAAGGCATGTTCTGAAGCATGAATAACTGCTTCAAAGAACTGTTTTTCCAGATGCCCGTCATTATATTTAGAAGAGAAAGAAATTTTAAGAATGAATGTGTGAGTGTTACCTACATAGGCATTATTTGTGGAAAAGTCCTGAACTTAATACAAAGGTTATACCATTCTCTTTTCTTAAGCCCATAGAGAAAAAAAATGTTGGCTGTGGTTACTTCTTTCCATATTTTCCACAGAGGTTAGATGCCAGAGGATGATTTTACTTTAAACAAAATGGTAGAAACAATTCCATGTCTTTACATGTCTGCACAAGTTTGAGAGGTAAAGAGAGAGAGATGGTAGGAAGCATGAGACACTAATGAAATTGTTCTACACGTGCATAAAATTTCCATCCCAGAGTCCCTAATGTTGAGTTATCTGCATGTCCAAAGCCTTGTGGTCTTGAGTTAATGTAGCATTTTCCAGCTGGTTCTTTTATATGTTGACAGCATGCAGCATAAATTCATAAAATGTTGCAACCACAAGTCCCAAAGTCCGCTGGTAAAGCTATTGCCTAGTCTATGGTTTAATAACACTAATACTAACTCATTTTACCTCAACATTGACAAAACAAATGTACATGAATAAAGTTAAAGAAAAAGAATTATTGCCATGTGATGGCTACTCATAAGCAAAGCTTGGACTTTGTCTCTAAAATGAAAAGGAATTGGTGAAAACCTCAAAGTTTTGATCAACCAACAAGTTGTTTTTCTTACCACAAAGTCAAACATGTTTTTCAAATGACTTTTAAAATAAATTCAGGAGAAATAGATACCAAACAATAATTGACACCAGTAATTCAAAATAAAACATGTCTACATTGATCAGAAAGATAACCAGTTGTGTCGAGCACCCACCAATTAAATTACTAGAATTTATGCCAAAAGGGATAAAGTAGAAATATAAGATACAGTCTTTTTCTTCAAATCTCTATAATACAATTTAGTAAGTAAAGGGTTTGAGAAAGATCTAAAGAATTGGATGACTAGGTTCTAATTCAGTCACTCTCAAATATTTTGGGTCTCGCCAATGTTAAAGAACATCATTTATAACATAACCAAGCACACATAGAACACTAACACACAGAGACACTTTTATTAAAACTTTAAAAACTGGTAATGCTTACACATATTACATTTAAAGAACTGTGAATATTCATTTTTGTTTTTTAATTATGAGTCATGACCCACAATCTCAAAGACACTGGCCTAGAGGGCAGGCTGTGACCTCTTTAAGAGCAGGAAGCCTACCTTGTATCTCTATATTTCAAGGAAAGAGTCCAGTGCCTAAGGTTGAAAGAACAGATAGTAAATTCTTTGTGAATGATGGAATAAATAAATAAATGGAGTTTATATGCATCATGCAGAAAATAAAGGACTGGAACTTTTGGAAGTGGTTATTATATTTCCCTCCAAATGTATCCCTACTGTTGCTGGAAAAATAAATGGATTAAATACATATATAGGTAAGTCAGTGATAAATAGATAGATGCTAAGTAGATAGATTAGACAGAAAAATAAAGATAGATAGATAGATAGATAGATAGATAGATAGATAGATAGATAGATAGGCAGATAGAATGATAGATAGATGACAGATAAAGATAACATTTCCCAATAAATTGAAGAGTTATTATAATCCTTTTCATCTCTCTCTAGACTAGAGATCTTCAACCAATTAATTACAAAGTGACATTGTATTATGGTCAAGAACATGGACTTGGGGGCCAGACCGGCTAGATTCAAATCCTAGCTCTGCCAATTTCTTTGTGACCCTTGTAAGGTCCTCTGAGCTGGCCACACCATGGTCAAGTCATGGTGACATTCCCCCACCCTTGTGATAATGTACTTTGTGATATTCCTTGTGAATGTTCTTTGTAACATCCTCCCCTCCCTTGTGACAATACACCTTCCCCTCCCTTGTGAATGTATTTTGTAACATCCCCCTACCTGTCCTTGTGACAATATACCCTTGTGACAACACATCCTCCCCTCCCTTGTGAATGTACTTTGTGACATCCCCCCACCAGTCCTTGTGGCAACACATCCTCCTAGCCCTTGTGAATATACTTTGTAACATCCTTCCCACCCATGAGAATGTATATTTTGCAACATCCATCCCCTGACGGCAAAAAATTGCTCCTAACTCCACCACCTATCCCAAACCTATAAGAACCAAAGATAATCCCACCACCCTTCGCTGACTCCTTTCTCAGACTCAGCCCACTTGCACCCAAGTGAATAAACAGCCTTGTTGCTCACACTAAGCCTGCTCAGGTGGTCTTATATGGATGCGCATAACAGCCCTTACTTGGCAAAAGTGATGTAACCATTGTGTCCCAATTAACTCATTTGTAAAATTAGAATGGCACTACTTCATAAGCATACCTCATAAACTTGTGAAGATTAAACGATTACATAATATAAAACCCTTTGAACTCTGCCTGATATGTAAGAGCACTAAATAAGTGTCCCTCCGTCTTTCTTGGTCATTTCAGAGTGACAGATATCATTTTCTCCAGCTTCTCCTCAAACACAACAGCTGAAGTACAGAGATCAAAATCTGTCAGTGGTGAAAATGTGTCACTTGAGTGGGTAGTGGCAAATCACCCATGACAGAGAAAATTTAAACACACTCTGAACATTCACAAAGAATGTGGATGTTACCCATGACCTTTTTAGAAGACATTGCATTTTTCTCCATTGAATGGCAGCAACATTGACTAAGTCCAGCCTCAACAATGGGACTAACTCCAGCCTCAGCATAGTGGTAGGACCTGAGGAACACAAATATATAAGGACAGCACTGCCATCCTTACTGTGCCATTGGTTGATTTAGCAATGGGCATTTAATCCAGTCCTTAGTCAGTCCGCATAAGTCATTACTTTGACCACAAGGTATGGGCATGTGATTTCAGATGACTCTGTCTGAGGGAAGTAGAGGATATTTGTTCCATATTTGATGCAACAACATGCTCTCATATTTTAGATGGTGAGCCCAGGAATGACTGCAACAATTTGGCTACTTGAGTGAATCACCTCAAAAATCACCTGAAGATAAAACCAACCTGAGGAGGAAGGATGGATTATAGAGGACCCCTGAGAAATGGAGGTTATTAAACCATTGGAGGCCTCCTCTGTCTCTAGACATCTGAGTTATGTGAATTTATAAATTTTCTGTATTGTTTAAATTGGTTTGAGTCAAATTATCTGCTGAATTGATTTGCAAGCATCTGATAAGGGGTTCGCCTAGGTGGCTTACTAGGTCTCATCCAAACCGGGATGTTTCTACCTCTAAATGACTTGGAACTTTATTTTACCATCAAACATGGAGAAAAGCTTTTCTCAATGTGTTAACTTTATTCAAATGTTTATGAAATTTTCTTTAATTAATAAACTGAAGATATTGAAATAGATCAAGTACTTACAATGTGTCAGTAACAGTGCTAAGAACTTGGCAAGCATTTTTTATTTAATTTCACATCAACTAAGTGAGGTTGGAACTCTAACCATCCCTATTTCCGATGAACAAAATGAAGCTACTAAAAATTAAATTTTGCTTAAAGCATATAATAAGTAAATGAAGAACTAGAGTTTAAACATGATTGTATTTATCCCTTTAAAAAGTTATTTACCACTATATTCTGCTGGTTTGAATTAATCACGGATCAGGTGATGTGCTAGGTAGGAAATAGAAGCTAAGCTCGTTACAGACCAGTAAAAGTATTTGAGAGTCTATCATGTGGCAGGTGAGATACACAACTGAGTAACTGAATTGGATAAACTTGGAAAGGCATAATCAGTATTTTCATTTTCCTCAACAGTGCCTTCAAGTGCAGTCTGAAGTGTTCCTGTTCTCTGACATGGGGTTACAGTGGGTCAGATTGTAGTAAATTTCAGCTCTAAGGATAGTCTAACTTTCAGGAATTAAAAAGTCTGCATAAAAGATTTCTAGTTTCAGCCATGTTGGAGTAATTATCCAGAGCTTCCCTTCCAACCATAAGCAAGAATAAAACTAAGCAAAATGTAAAAATAAAAGTTTTCAGACTTTGGATAAAAGTCTATGCAAGTCGTGATATTTCAGAAAAGGGAAATAAATGAAGTAAACCGTACAGTAGTCCTCGTGTTCTTCTGTTGGGGCAACTATTATTAGAGAAGTGGAAGTCAAACAGGACCCTGTAGTCTTGCTGAGTTCAGGAGACTTGAGTAAGAGTTTGAGGAGGAGGCTAAGGCATGGAAAGTTTTTGTGGCAGAGTTTCATAAAAACTGGAACAACACAGGAAATGAGCTCAGGAAATTTGCATAGAGATCCCTTTACATATTTGCTAAGTATTAAACTGTGGATATTATGTCAATCAGGGATCAATCCGAGAAACAAAATCAACATAATGGATGTATACATCCATTCTACTGGTTTAATTGATACATATATATATTAGATGTAATATATATTATATATGTATTTTTATATATATATATATATATAACATGTAATTATTATAAGGAATTTCCTCATGCAATTTGGTGGAGTAGGGGTGCAGTGTGGTAAACTTAGCTGAAGCAAGGTGGACAGTGTTAGGAAGTGAAGATCATGATCAGGCTGGAACTCTGAGTTTGAGCTGATGCTTGAGTTCACAGGTGGGCAAGTAGAAAGGATAGACAAGGGGAAAAAAAGGGGGAGCGATTTCAGGCCTCTCTGCTGCTTGTATTCTGTCTTCTCTGGGAAAGCCTAGGTCCTCGTTTAAGGACTTCTATATGACTCAGACCCCTTCAGGATAACTTTGTTTTGATTACCTCAAAGTTAACAGATTTTGATTTTAATTCCATATGCAAAATTCCTTTAAAACAACATCCAGATTAGTGTTTAATGGGTAATTCTGGAGAAGGTGTGTATAGCTACAAAATGGTCGATGTCTCCCCTGTAGCCCATTCTAACCTGCCAAATATTAAAAAGGGAATCTAGGGAGTGTTGCTCATATAGAAAACTTGGCACCTCACAAAGTGATCACAGATGTGAAAAGTAAAATTTCAAAAGACAAGCAAAGAAGGAGCAATTCCCTAAACTCACATAATGAAGAGAAAATGTGAGTTCCAACAAGCCAGGGTAGAGAAACTCGAGGAGTCTATCTCTGGAATAAAAATTACTCTAACTATGTCCTAGCAAAGTTTCAAAACAGGATTGAAGAGATCAAACTGATCTTCCAGTAACATGACTGTCTGCTAAAACAAACATCAATGCTCCTTAAAGAAAGAAAACAAAATCCAGACACTTAACAAGATAATGTCAAAATGTTCAATAAGCAATCAAAAATTAGTAGACATCTCAAGAGAAAGTAGTGTGACTCATGAGCAGAAGAAATGTCAGTCAACTGAAGCAGTCCCAGAAGTGAGAGAGATAAAAGAATTAGCCAACAAGGGTGTTATAACTATGTTCAAATATTCAAAGGAAAACAGGAATATAGTAAAGTTATGTTGTAAATGAAAAATAGAAAAAAAAAAAGCACCAGATGGAACTTCTAGATATAAAAAGTAAAGTTTCTGGAATGAAAATTTCACTGAATGACATTAATTATGTATGAGACGGTACAGAAGAAGATTTTAGTGATATTGAGACAGAGCAATAGAAACTATTTGTAATGGAACAAAGTGCCAAAAAAAAAAAAAAAAGACTGAAAAAAATGAACAGAGCCTAAAATACTAGCGGGAAAATAACAAATAACCTAAAGTACATGTATTTGGCGTTCCAAATTATAAGACAAAAGAAGAGAATGGCAAAAACAATGACAGCAGCAACAAAAAAAAGCAAACAGAAAAACACCCCAACATATTTGAAGAAATAATGAATATTTTCCAAATTTGATTGTAAAACACATCGCACGCACATGCGTACATACACATGCACACACACGTATACGTACACCCACATACCCACAGGTCAAAGAGCTCAAAGAACCCAAAAGAGGATAAATACAGACACAGATATACACTCTTCAAGACATATCAAAATCAGACTGCTACAAACAAATCATAAAGAAAAAATCATAAAGGCAATCAGGAAAAATAAATAATTATATATAGAAAAGAAAGGTTGAGAATTATCATAAATTTCTCTTATGTTCCCAAAGCATTAAGAGAGCTGGAGGTATTATAATCAGACTAAAGTCCAGAAGAAGGTATATTATCAGAGATAAAATAGAAATTTTATAATGATAAAAATATCTATTAATAAAGAAGACCTAACAATGCTAAATTGGTATGTATCTTAAATTAGAGTTCCAAAACACAGAAAGAAAAAAATGGATAGAATGAAAACAAAATAGACTAATTTAAAATTATAAATGGATATTTCAACACTCCTCTCTCAAGAGTCAGTAAATTATAGTTAGAAAATGAGTATTTATACAAAAGATTTGAAAACTATCAACCAACATGACTTAATTGACATTTACAGAGCACAAGCAGACTGCACATTGTTTATGGGTACACAGGCAACATTACCAAGATTAGTCATGTTTTGGCCCATTAAACAAGTCTTAATAAATAAATACAAAAGTATTAGAGCAATATAAAATTCTCTAACCATAAAACTAAACTGTTATCAGTAGTAGAATGGTTGGTAATAGGAAAATATTTGGAAATTATATAAAAGACAATATGTTTCTAAATAACACATAGGTAAAAGAAAAAATCACAAACAAAATGAGGAAATATTTTGAACTAAACAAAACAAAAATTACAACATATCAAAAGTGTTGGGTGCAACTAAAGCCGTGCTTAGAGGAAAAATCATATATTTAAAATTTATGTTAGAAAATTTAAAAAAAAATTATCTAAGCTTCCCCCTTAAGAAGCTAAAAAAAATAGAGTAAATTAAACCCAAAGTAAATATGAAAAAGAATATAAGGGTGAGAGCATAAGTCAGTGAAATAGAAAACTGAAAAACAAATATTTGAAACCAAATGTAAACATCAAAAATGAGAAAACTCCAGCTAGAAAGACTGAGAGAGAGGAAGGAAACAACTTCCCAATATCAAGAATGAAAGAGGAAAAATTATAGGAAATCCTTCAGATGTCAAAAGGATAATAAAAAATATTACAAGTAACATTAAACCAATAAATTTTAAAAAATAGTTTACATAAGCTAATTCCTTGACGGTACAAACTGTCAAACAAGCTAAAGAAAAAGATAATCTGAATATCCCTATGTCTGCTAAATGAATGGAATTTGTAATCAAAAACTTACAGAGAAAACTCTAGTCCTAGATAATTTTTCTTATCAATTCAAACTTAATAAGGCAGAAAAAAATATCATTTCTATACCAACTCTTTCATAAAGTAGAGGAGTGATTACTTTGCAACTCATTTTATAAGGCTAACATTATGCTGATATTAAAGTCATAATATATGTCAAAAAAGATAACTAGAAATTAATATCTCTTATGAATGAAATTCTTAACAAAATATCAGCAAATTTAATTCAGCAATAGACAAAAAGAATAATCCATTATGCACAAATGGGACTTATACCAGGAATGCAAGGTTTGTTTTACATTGTAGAAAATCAATCAGTGCAGTACACATTAACTGATTTAAAAAGAAAATGCACTATGATTACTCAATGTGAACAGAAAAAACACTTGAGGAAACTCAACACCAATTATAATAAAAATTCTCAAAAATTAGCAATAAGAAGGCAGTTCCTCAACTTGTCAAGGGAATCTACAGAACATCTACAATTAATATCATAGACAGGGTGCTATTTAATTTCTGCCTTTACTACTTCTAATCAACGTTATATTAGCCATCCTATCAACAAAAAGTAGTAAAGAAATAAAATTGAAGGACTTGCGTTAGCTGATTTCAAACTTATGTAATACAAAAGAATCAAGAACTTTGGTACCTATATATAGTTCAGAATTAAAGCCATTTATACATAGTTAATTCATATTTGACACAGGTACCCAGATGGGGAAAAGATAGTCTTTTCAACAAATGTGGTTGAAGCAATACAAATATTAATTTAGAAAAAAAGCAAAGGCAGGCATTTATCTCTTGACATACACAAAAATTAACTTTAAATTGATCATGAATCTAACTGTAAAATCTAAAACTAGAAAAGTCCTGGAAGAAATCATAAGAGAACATTTTTACAACTCTGGGATAGATTTCTTAAACAAGGCTCCAAAAGCATGAAACATAAGAGAAAAAATAATAATTTGAACTTTACAAAATAAAAATATTCTCTTTTGGTAACACACGGTTTATAAATGAAAAAGATAAGCCACAAACTTGGAGAAAATATTTGCAATATGCTTATTGCAAATAAATACAGCATATTTATTGTAAATATTTTATATATACTGAGTACAAACTCCTTGTATTTGCAATAATCCTCACAGAGTATTATTATACTTTTGTTTCCGGTATTTGTATCCAGTATATACAAAAATTTCTTACAACTCAATAAGAAGACAAACAGCCTAACGAAAAGTCTTTGAACATTTCTCAGAAGAAAATATATTAATGGCAATAAACACATTAAAAATGCTCAAAATCAATAATCAACAGGGAAATGCAAATCAAACTAACAGTGAGATAGCACTACTCACTTACTAGATTAGCTAAAGTTAGAAACACTATATCAAGTTTTGGCAAAGGCGTGGAGCAACTAAAACTCACATATACTGCTCATACAAACTAGTGTGACCTGGAAAATAGTTTTATAGCTTCTTATAAAGCTAAACATACTTACCAGATAATATAGAAATTCCACTCCTAGGTATTTACCTTGAAAAATGAAAACTTATGAGTGCATAAAGACTTTATTCTGTATAACAACTCTATTCATAATAGCCAAACACTGGAAACAACCCAAATGTCCATCAATAGGTGAAGGGACAAATTGTGGTATATCCATACAATAGAATACCAGACAGAATTCAAATGGCACAAACTACTGATATGTGCAACAACATATATAACGTTAAAAACGTGAACTAAGCACTCTGCAATATTTGTTTGAAATTTGAAAAAAGACCAATCTGTGGTGACAGAAAGCAAGTCAGTCATTGCTCAGGGCTGGTAATGGGGAGTGGGAGGCAGTATCTTACATAGGTCTCAAGGAAACTTCTAGAGATGATTGTATTTTGGTTGGGTGGTAATTACATGGGTGTGTACCTTGTCAAAATTCATCAAAATATGTACTTAAAACGAGATGCTTTGTAATAAAATATTTAGCACTGTCTGGTTCTTCCATTGCTCTTCCCCAATGGTGTGACTTTGTCTTTTAATGCCAGGGCTCCCCTATGTTGGGAGTGGGATTACGGGAAACGAATAAAGCCCTGGGTGCTATGATGGGTATCAAAATACTGTCCCTTGATCTTAAAGTTCATGCGGGGGATTTTTCCAAGGCACTTTCTTTTCCAACTCTCCTCCAAACACTGGATTGCACCTTTTCCTGACAAAGTAATGGACCTGGCTGACAAGTGATCCCTTTCTGTTTCTGCCCGTAGACACTAACATCTACAGTTTTTTTTTCTACGAAGGTCCCTTTGGGCTACCGGAGAATCAAAGGCCAGTTCCTTTCTGAATAATACTTGGTCACTAGTAACTAGGTCATCTCCCTCTGAGAAATAAAAATAATGGCTTTCCCATGGCAGATCTTTTTTCCTCTTGTCCAGGCTATAAAGGACACCACTAGATATGCCCCCTCACCCCCACTCTGCCTTTTCCAGATAAAAAAGCAGGCACAATTATCTCCACATATATACATCAGATTATCAGATCACTTCCATCCTCTGTCTGCTCCTGTAATAGCACAGGAACAGCCTACATCTCAGCAATAGTCTGGGTGGGAACAAAGATTCTAGATGCCATGAAAGAAAGAAAGAAAGAAAGAAAGAAAGAAAGAAAGAAAGAAAGAAAGAAAGAAAGAAAGAAAGAAAGAAAGAAAGAAAGAAAGAAAACTCTCAAGTGCTTATGAGTGATTCTTCCAGTTTCCCCTTCATTTAGCCTGAGGGACAGGGAGAAACATCTGGTTCTTTCCTTCACCTTAATGTGAGAGAAAATACCATTACATTTTCTTCTTTTTTGTTATAGGATCACTTTGTTCAAACTTCTATTTTAGTTTCAGGATACATGTGCAGGTTTATTACATAGGTACATTGTGTGTCACAGAGGTTTGGTATACATACATATATATATATGTATTTTTTTAAATTATACTTTAAGTTCTAGGGCACATGTGCACAACATGCAGGTTTGTTACATATGTATACATGTGGCCATGCTGGTGTGCTGCACCCATCAACTCGTCATTTACATTAGGTATATCTCCTAATGCTATCCCTCCCCACTCCCCCCACCCCACGAGAGGCCCCAGTGTGTGATGTTCCACTTCCTGTGTCCAAGTGATCTCATTGTTCAATTCTCACCTATGAGTGAGAACATGCAGTGTTTGGATTTTTGTCCTTGTGATAGTTTGCTGAGAATGATGGTTTCCAGCTTCATCCATGTCCCTACAAAGGACATGAACTCAACCTTTTGTATGGCTGCAAAGTATTCCATGGTGTATATGTGCCACATTTTCTTAATCCAGTCTGTCATTGACGGACATTTGGGTTGGTTCCAAGTCTTTGCTATTGTGAATAGTGCTGCAATAAACGTACGTGTGCATGTGTCTTTGTAGCAGCATGATTTATAATCCTTTGGGTATATACCCAGTAATGGGATGACTGGGTCAAATGGTATTTTTAGTTCTAGATCCTTGAGGAATCGCCACACTATCTTCCACAATGGTTGAACTAGTTTACCGTCCCACCAACAGTGGCAAAGTGTTCCTAACATAGGACCTTCTTTTTTTTTTTTTTTTTTTTTTTTTTGAGACGGAGTCTCGGTCTGTCGCCCAGGCCTGAATGCAGTGGCCGGATCTCAGCTCACTGCAAGCTCCGCCTCCCAGGTTTATGCCATTCTCCTGCCTCAGCCTCCCGAGTAGCTGGGACTACAGGCGCCCGCCACGTAGCCCGGCTCGTTTTTTGTATTTTTTTTTTTTTTTAGTAGAGACGGAGTTTCACCGTGTTAGCCAGGATGGTCTCGATCTCCTGACTTCGTGGTCCGCCCATCTCGGCCTCCCAAAGTGCTGGGATTACAGGCTTGAGCCACCGCGCCCGGCCAGGACTTCCCATTTCTTAATGCAAAGCTTCGTCCTCTTAGCTTATTTTCTGATCAGACTGTGGGTTCCTCAAGAGATGAATCTCTCTGTGACTATCACTGGGTTTAACTATCTTGCTTGGAAATGATTTGTTTATCTGACTGAATGTTCTACTTGCCTATGGTCTTCTGAGAGGGTGAGAATACCTCTTACCCCTATTGGGCTCCTTATCCCAGGAATCCAGCCCATGTCACAGAATGCCAAGTGGAACTTCTCTTCATGTCTCAGTTTGTCTAAGGAGCCAAAGCTGGAGCCAGTAGGTGACAGGAAATCCTACATATATAGCTTTAAATTTCTAGTCTTATCCTGAAGATCAGTATGGTTGTTGGTAGTGAGTTTGCCCAACTCTTACTAAATCTTAAAGAAACGTGTGTAGCAGCCCTCATAACTCAGGATTTCCTATCACCTACTGTCTCCAGCTTTGGCTCCTTAGACAAACTCAGACATGAAGAGAAGTTCCACTTGACATTCTGTGACATGTCCTGGATTCCTGGGATAAGGAGCCCAATAGGGGTAAGAGGTATTCTCACCCTCTCAGAAGACCACAGGCAAGTAGAACATACAGTCAGATAAACAAATCATTTCCATACAATATAGTTAAACCCAGTGATAGTCACAGAGACATTCATCTCTTGAGGAACCCACAGTCTGATCAGAAAATAAACTAAGAAGATGAAACTTTGCAATAAGAAATGGGAGGTCCTATATTAGAGAAAACGACAAGACAGAATGAAAGTGAAGAGGAGAAGCACACAGGACAACCTCGAACTCTTCACCCATTACATTCATCCCTACTACTTTTGGCATTTGTTGTACATGATGTTCTCTGGTTGCTTTATTTAATTCCATGCCTTTGCAATTAGCTGGCTCTTCTTTATTTTTTTCAGGCAATCACCATTTGATATCTCCCTAGAAATTAGATATAAATATAGTTTTCTAAAATTCTTCGTCTCTCCATCTGTGGGCTGCAGAAATTTACTGGAGGCATGGTTGGCTTAAATAAAACACTTAACATCAGTATTGTATGCATTCAATATATGCATTTATGTATATATCCATATTTATGTAGCTTTACACAATAAATGTAATTTGCCAGTGTAATTACCAGTTCTAAGGATATCTAACTGCCCATAAGTAATTGTAAAAACTAAACGTTCCTATTTCTATATTTACCTAAGTTAAAGAATATAATTAGCAAGTTAAATGTAATTGAAGGTCTATGACTTTAGTGTCAGACCTTTATGAAACTGAAATGAGTTAACTTCAGCAATACTGGATTGCCAAGAAATATATTGTGTCTTAGATATTTCTGTTTCTCTATCTCCCTTCTTACTTGCCTTTCTCCCACCTCTCTCTAGATGTGATATAAGTATTAAGCAATTGAAATAATTCTCAACGAAAAAATATACATGTGACTTAGAAATGTTTTGTTTTGTTTTGTTTGTTTGTTTGTTTTGAGATAGAGTCTCCCTCTGTTGCCCAGGCTGGAGTGCAGTGGTGAGATCTTGGCTCACTACAACCTCTACCTCTTGGATTCAAGTGGTTCTCCTACCTCAGCCTTCCGAGTAGCTGGGATTACAGGTGCCTGCCACAACACCCAGATAATTTCTGTATTTTTAGTAGAGACAGAGTTTCATTATGTTGGACTTAGAATTTGATCAAATATCAGTTCACTGCCATTCAGTAGTATTAGGTTTGCAAATCAATAATAAATGAGGTGATTTAAAAAGAAAAAAAAAAAAAGGAGTGAAAGAGAGAGAATTAAAATTCACTGGGCTAATGCCCATCTGAGTGTTTTTACCATAAGCTAATCTTGAATTAACAGGTGTGCTCTTGGATAAACAAATCACTTGGCTCACCTACATACATTTCGCATGTAGTCTGAAACAAAATTATTTTGCAGCTCACACATTACTTAAAATTAAAAATATAAAAATGTATAAATTTGCTATTTCCTTTTAAGTGACAAGTAGCTCAAACGGACCAAAAAAAAAATGGCATGAAAAATAGTATTTTTCATCCTTCCCATTATATACCAGGTTCTATCCTAAAGAGTACATCTTAAAATAGTTTCATTTAACAAACACTTCTACAGTGCCTACTGTGTGTAGGACTCTGTTTTAAGCCACTTTATGTATTAACTCATGTAATTATCATAACCACCCTAAGAGTTGGATAATATTAGTCCTACTTTACCCATGGGGAAACTGACAAACTACGAAGATGCAATGGAGCTGGGAATTAACCCCCAGGCCTTCTGGTTTCAGCAAGTCACTTTTATTCTGAAAGAAAGCAAAAGAAAGTTTGATTCAGTCACATGTCTTATGTTTGGCAGAGCCAGAATTTGAACTTTGTTATATTTGCTATCAGCATTTGTGATCTCTATTTTACAACAGTAGGTGTAGCAATTCAGATCAAACCAGTTAGTTACAAGTGAAGAGAGCACCTCGACAGTTTGGAGTTAGTAAAAATTGCCATGTATCACACTCCAACTATGCATGTGCTAGGTCTGAGGAGAAACTACAGCAAAGAAAAACTTTTCACAATTTTTCCATCTGTGAACATGATGATTTATACTTGTAGGTATACAGTAAATGTTTCTTGCATGAATAAATGTTTAATCAATTTAAAAATTACCTACCCTCAGTGAACTGGATTTGAGGGAGGAGAGCTTAAAAGAAAGATCGAGGATCTAATTTGTTCTAGGCGGGGCAGAGGCAGAGGCAGAAGAGGCTTTCAGAGGGAGTAACAATTGATCTGAGATTCGAAGAATTTAAAAAAAAAAAAAAAAAGGCAAAAAAAGACACAAGAACCAGATGACCATTCCAGCATATGAAGTAGTGCGCTTCCATTGTTGAATTATGCTAGATTCAATTGTCTATTCCTTCTTAGCAAACATTTCCAAAATTAATGGTTTAAAGCAATGGTTGATTACTACTGTCATGGTTCCTGAGGTGACAGGTGAGCTGGGAAGTTTTTCCTACTCCAGGTGTTTTCAACTTGGTCGTATTCAGCAGGTAGACAGGCAGGTCCAGTAGAGATAAATCATGCCTGGCACCTTTACAGGGATGCCCCCAAATGCTGGACTCAGCTTAGAATGCTGAACCAGGAGCCTACAACTTGATGGTGTTGGTTCAAGGGGGTCACTTGTGAACTTCTTACACGGCAGTGCAAGAAACACTGGGAAAAGAATTCCAAAAGACCTGAGGGGAATCTGCCAGGCTTCTTACAACCTAACCTTGGAATGTCCAACCATTACTTCCTTCACATCCTATTAGTGGAACAAGTCACTTAGGCCAGCCCCAGGGGAGTGGAGTTAGACTCTGTTTCTCAAAGAACTTCTAGCTGTCTTTAATCTACCACACTCCGGTAGCACATTGAACTTCAAATCACAATGCAGATATATATCCAAAAAATAGTAACTATGCTAATACTTCTGATGGATGCAGAAGACCTTAATGACCATCAACAACACCCATGTGATCTGAAGCCCAGCCTTAAACGTAAGGGAAACAAATCCTATGGCTTCATTTTTCTGGATCAAGCATTTGCTGTAGAATGTAATTAGCAAACAGTGAAAACAGTCAAAACACAAAGGTATATGATAGATGTTGTTTCCCAGCAACCTGAGGTTAAGGCACCTCTGGATTTAACCCTTACCACAGGTGGAAATGCAGAGACAGGAATCCGGTCTGTGCAAGAAAGATTACTGGATTGGTGTTCCTCTCTTTCTGGTAAAACCAGCTGAAAGCCCATTAGTGGAAACGTGCAGTTCCCTTTACATGTGAGTTTTCTGAAAGTTTCCCTCTCCTTTTATTCCCCATCCCTCCCCACCAATTCAAAATAAACCTCGCTAAATTAAAGCCATATTTGTGGCTCATAAAAGGAAATTTATCTTAGTAGCCAATAAATAGTAGTAGGTTTTGATTCTTGTACATGTGCAGTGTGCTGTCCTGAGCGGTTCACTTTATTTAGCATTGCTGGGAGATTGGTAATGGATTTCCCTGACAGTAACATCTCTGGGTAGATCAGATCAGGGAAATGAGCTCTTCGGGGGCACAGGCTTGTATGGAATTGTAACAGTATGTGTTCACCGACCCCAAGTTGAAGGAATGTTTCATTCCCCTCCCCTGAAATGGAAACCGATAGTCTCTGTTGTTTTCATTGCTTAAACTGCATATTATTATGAGGGACTTCATTTTAAACTAACTTGAGTGGTAGCATAGCTTTTCACAAAAAGAAAAAAAATAAATCAAATGCTTCATATTTTGCTGGCAGCATATTGGTTAACTAAAAAAATGTCTTTATGCCTTTATAGAAAAGACAGCAAACTCCTGAATTTAAGGTGAACTAACAGTAGTGTTTCTCTCTCTCTCCTTTTTTTTTTCTCTCTCTCTCTCTCTCGAATAAGAGTAATACATTCTCTCACTCGCTTAAAAACTCTCTGGCCCAATGCCTTTGAAAAGAATCTCTGAAATCTTAGTTTGAACTGAGTCTGAGTTCATAACCGTCAAAGATTTCTGCCTGAAGTGTTCTCTTCGAATTTTAGTTTCCCTTGGACACAGTATTTGCAACCAAAGCAATCTCTAGAATGGAAGACCAGAAACTGGCCAGCCTGCGTCTGACCTTTCTGGCAGATGTTTTTAAATGGAATGGATTGCCTTTCCCAGCCCAAAATGCGTAATCTTTGGTTAGGGTTGTTTTCCATGCAGATACTTAGACAGACTGTGGTTTGTGCTGCTGGGCATTGGAAACGGGATATGCACAGAGCTCAGGTCACTGACTAAACCAGCTGGATCAGAAATGACCCTTTTAAATCTTAGGATGAAAGTTTGATACATTAGGGAAGTTAGTTGATCTGGTGGGCACTTTTTTTCCTTTTCTTTTCTTTTCTTTTCTTTTCTCTTTTCTTTTCTTTCCTTTTCTTTCTTTTCTCTTCTTGTGAAAGCCCAAATTATGATACGGACAACTCATTGTCATGATGAACAGAAGAAATACAGAGATATATCTTAATTCTGATTTGACCAAAAAGCTAATTGGCCAATGCAACTATAAATATGTCTCATCAAGGGATGTAATAAGGTGAGCCTACATATGGTTGTTTAATGGTTGGTGACCAGCAGGTGGAAAGAAAGCATGGAAATGTTCCCCCCTGAATGCCTCTATTTGCACAAGGAACTTCATACAAGTGAAAAGACTGGGAAACACAGTCTCATAGCAGTGTGTGAACCAGTGTTCAGGGACCAAAAGTCTTATGCTGATTTTATGGTAGTGGGGTTCCTGAAGGGTGTATTAGCCATTCCACTAAAAGTTAAAAATGATAACAAAGCTTATGACTGGTGACTTACAGGTAGATTCCTTTTTTTTTTTTTTTTTTTGAGAGGGAGTTTCGCTCTTGTTGCCCAGGCTGCTGGATGAGCTCATCTTGTAGGTAATACCTTGAATTTTATAGTAAAGGTTAGTAAAACTGTATGTAAAGCATCTAGCATTATGCCTGGTACATGGTAATGACTTATAAATTGCATTCTCTATGATCCTTCTTGTTTTACATGACAATATCATTTAGTGAATGAGATAGAACCAGGTCTGAATACCAGATTTACCCCTTTTGTAGCTGTATGAATGTAAACAAATTTCTTTCCCTTGTTAAACTTCAGTTTCTTCATTTTATAATGGGGAAAACAAAAATTACCTTGTAGGAATTACTTAATCAGTAAATCAAGGCTCCTCTGATACAATAAAGTGCCTAAGAGAGTTTCTGATGTATAATAGTGTCCATTTGTGTCATTTCTGTACACACACTTCCACAGACTGTGGTGGAGATGAATAGGAAAACTTGTCAAGGATCCTTGTTAAATCTGGGGGGAAGATAGAGCCAGATTTGAGCTCGCCCTTAAGACAGAACTATCACAGCAATAAACTCTGTGGCAATAAACTCTGAGGAATTTGTTACATTTGAAGGTGGCAGAGCACATCCACGGAGAAGACGACACAGGGAAATAGGGAGGAAATTAAAGTAGTCACAAGAATGACTCCTGACACAAACAGTAGGACTTGTAATTGAAAAAATAAAAATAAAAAGAGATTCAAAGAGGCTGAGAGATGTAATTAGTGCTTGATTTGCCATTAACGGAGAAATTTCAGTGGTTTTCATTGGGATGATAACCAGTTACAGACTTGAAACTCCAGGCACACTTCTCTTTCTTTAATGTGCTTCAACTAAGTTTTAAGTGATTTACTCTTCCAATTTATTTGATTTCAGCATTTTCCCATATTTTTCTCTTTTGGAACATTCCAGGTCTTTTTACATATTTCACTTTAAAGCTATAGAGCATGCCAGGAGCTTCAGGGAATGAAAGAACTGATATTTATGCTGCTGTGATACTTAAACTTTTCCCCCTGAACTCACACCCAAAAACTTGTCTGTAGGCCAATTTGCATTTTGGCCACATTTGGAGGAGTTGGCAGCAATAACCATGCTGCAAACTCACATCACATGTGGTACTAATTGGCGCAGTTGGCAGTTTAAGAAGAGAGGCTAGGGATTGAGTGGGCATGGAAACCTAACAATGCCTTCACACAATGGTTCTCAACAGGAGATAGAAATTAGAACTGTGAGGGAAATGATAGGCCTCTGCGGCAGGTCAATAAGATGAATTGCTCAGTGCTTTGCAAAAGCAACCAAAACCCAGAAAAACAAAACAGGGAAAAGACTTGAAGTAGACACTGTATCTTTTTACCAAACTCTCAGAATAGACCAAGGAGAACTTGTTCATGTAACATGTACAGTCAAGGAGCATAAATACACAGATGAAGGAACGATCTGGGGTCAAACAGCCACCTTGGACCATTTGGATATTCACCCATTGATTCCAGCCAGTAAACTTCCCCCAGGTCAATTTCTCCATCTGCAAAGCAAGCATGAGTCTTTCATAGTATTTGCGTCCTACCAGCTGAAGAGAACAGGGGGCATATATGTAGTTTGTTAAAGTGCTTTGATTTTACAAACTTTAAACACAAACACAGGAATCTCTCATAACATCTTAGCTGTGGGTCTCAGTAGGCATGAGGAAAGCGGCAGTGGTGTCGGGGATAATTATTCTCCTAGACAGCTGTGTTAGAAACAGAATTTGCAAGAAACAGAATGGAGCCTCAGGGAATTGAGGTTAATTGTAAGGATACATGAGGGAGGGTGGAAACACAGGAGCTGCCTCGGTAGCCACATCGAAAGGCTCATGGAACCGGATGGTTTTGCTTTTTTTAATTCAAGCTAAAACAGCAGCTTTGGTTTCCCCATGGCAATTATAATGGTCTGAACATTCAGTGTCTCTCTTTTCTTTCACTGTGCCTGTGTGTGCTCACTTCGTATCAGAGCACAATAAAATCAAAGAGAGCTCCCTGATCTGACCCTATCAAGTTCTTTACAGAAGCTTCAGTTTTCCTTTCCCTAAAAAAATAGGAATGCAATTACAAGAACCTAAAACTACAAATGCGAGTATTGCACCTCTCTCTGTCTCTCTCTGACACACACACACACACACACACACACACACACACACTTCTTTAAAGCTCATCTCTGAAATTTGCAGGGCCTGAGGCAAGGACATGACTGTAGACCCCTGTACTTCACTCCTTCTTTTCCCATCGCAGCTCTGTTCTCAATATGAAGGGCCTTAACACACTTCTGTGTGAACACAGCCCATAAGTCCAAGCTCCATTCATTCCCACATACCTGCTTCCCTACATACCCTGACAAATAGCCATTCCTCCGAGACTTCAAGAGGTCAACTGAGCAAGAAGCCTGTGCAAGAATAGAAGTGGATTCAGGGACATTGGGTCAGGGAATTCCAGTGCCTCAATCAACCTACCGTGGCCTAGAAAAGACGCCTTGTGCTAATGAACGTCTTGCCCTATGGGACAGAGCTAAGTAGGACCAGGATACAGAGTCATCTAAAGTGCACAACCCTGGGAAGGACCTTATATTACTTGGGTTTAAAGCAGGAGGATCTAATCTTTTGGATTCCTGGGCCACATTGGAAGAATAAGAATTGTATTGGGCCATACATGAAGTACGCTAACACTAATGATAGCTGATGAGTTTTTTAAAAAATTATAAACAAATTTTTATGTTTTAAGAAAGTTTATGAATCTGTGTTGGGCTGCATTCAAAACCATCCTGGGCCACATGTGGGCTGTGGGCACGGGTTCGACAAGTTTGGTCTAAAGCAACTTATTTTCGTTTTCTTCGCTCTTCTCAATTCATATCTGTGTCTTTTAAAACAACTACTTCTAGGACTACACCTACTATCACCATTAGTACTATTACTACTGTATGAAGAACAAATGGAGAATCATATTTAAGGAATCTCCTTTAGAAAACATGAGGCAGATTATTCTTGCAGGCTGCCTTAGTTCAGGTTCCCATAACACATACCATAGATTGGGTGGCTTAAACAGCAAACCTTTATTTCTTACAGTTCTGAAAGCTGGGAAGATCAAAATCAAGGCTCGAGTAGATCCAGTGTCTAGTGAAGGCTGCTCTCTGGCTTGTAGATGGTCTCCTTTCTGTGTTCTCTCGATGGTGAAGAGAAAGGGAGAGGAAGTAAGATTTCTGTAACTCTTCTCATAAAGGCACTTCTTCCATCAATAGTGCTACACCTTCATGACCTAACTACCTCCCAAATGCCCCATATCCAACTAACTCATCTACTGCATAAAGAATGCCATTTCTTCTCTTAGCCATCCTAATCACCTCACTGATTCCAGTTCTGAAGTTAGAATAGGTTCCCAATATGTCAAAAGGGGTCAAGTACAAAGTGTGAACCAGAAAGAAAAGGCTAAAACAACAAAAATGGCAATAGTTATTTTTTATCAGCAGAAACCTGGCGGAAATGTGCGGTTAGAGTCAAAGGGAGCTGTACTAGGTAGAAATAATCATAAACAGATTGGGCCAAATTAGCCAATACTGGTACATGTACCAGAGCCTATATGCAATGAGCTGACTCGAGTAGCTCAGAGTGATTATAATTGTTTTGCTTTCTGGATTGGTTGACTGAAATCCAGACTCAACAATGGCTCACACTAAATGAAGTTGAGATGCAAGAAATTCCCTGGTATATTGTGGAATCTGAAGCTTATGGTGTATATTAGTGAGTTTGAACTGCTGTAACTAAAATACCAAAGACTTGATGGCTAATAACAATAATAAACAATTACTTCTCACAGTTATAGAGGCTGTAAAGTTCAAAATCAAGGTGCCAGTAGATCTGGTGTCTGGTGAGGCTATTCTTCCTGGCTTATAAAAAACTGCATGCATGTTTATAGCAGAACAATTTGCAATTGCAAAAATATGGAACCCACCCAAATGCCCATCAATCAATAAGTGGATAAAGAAAAGGTGGTATATATATGTATATATACACCATGGAATACTACTCGGCCATAAAAAGGAATGAAATAAAAGCATTCACAGCAAACTGAATGGAATTGGAGATGATATCTTAGTGAAGTAACTCAGGAATGGAAAACTAAACATAGAATATTCTCACTCATCTGTGGGAGCTAAGTTATGAGGATACAAAGGCATAAGAACAACACATTGGACTTTGGGGACTCAGGGGAAAGGGTGGGGAGTGGTGAGGGTTAAAAACTACATATTGGGTACAGTGTACACTGCTTAGGTGACGAGTGCACCAAAATTTCAGAAATCACCACTAAAGAACTTGTTCATGTAACCAGCCACCACCTGTTCCCCAAAAACTATTGAAATTAAAAAAAAAAATTTTTAAAGTTATTAAAATTTATTGTGAAAAAACCTGCCTCCAGAAAGTTCTCTCCTGTCTCTTCTTACTAAGGGCACTAATCCCATCATGGGGACTCCACCTTTATGACCTGATTTCCTTCCAAAAGCCCCATTTCAAAGTACTATCCCATTGAGGGTTAGGATTTCAATATATGAGTTTTGTGGAGACACAAATACTCAGTCCACAGCATAGGCTAAATCTATTCTAAAGAGCAGAAACAGAAAGTGGTCAAGCATTGATGAACCTCAGTACATTCAGCAGCAGCTTGGGATGAATGTTAATAACACTGGGGGAGCTGAAAAGGCACGGAATGAAATATATGCTAACACTGATGTCTGGGCCATTTCCACGCCTGGTTGTTGGGTGCTCAATCTGGAATTCATTTTTGAGAATCCTTTTTAGAAACTGAGTTCCCAATTTCTAAGCATTTTCACTCAAGTCAGTGCTCAGGTTAAAGTTAGCCCTGAGCCAGGCAATGTAGGTGATGCCAGGGCTGTCAACCATGCAGACCTCACTCTTCTTCTTTCTTATTGTTTTTAGAGAGAGACAAGGTCTCACTTTCTCACCCAGGCTGGAGTGCATTTGTTCACTGCAGCCTCAATCTCCTGGGCTCAGGCAATTCTCTTGCCTCAGCCTCCCAAGCAGCTAGGACTACAGGCACAGGCAACCACACCTGGCTAATTTTTAAATTGTTTTGTAGAGTTGGAGCCTCACTATGTTGCTCAGGCTGATCTTGAACTTTTCTGGCCTCAAGAGGTCTTCCTGCCTTAGCCTCCCAAAGCACTGGGATTACAGGTGTGAGCAAGCGTGTCCAGCCTGGTCACTCTTTTTGTCCCTTTTCCTGCATCACACATGAGGGATGACCTTCATTTTTCAAAACTGAAAAGGTTCAGTAAGTGGCTTAGGTCACAAAGTTAAAAGGTAGTAAAATTGTGATCTGAATACATGTTTTTGACTCTTAAACCTACAAGGAGAGAGTTTCTCTACCAGTAACTTGCTCAGAAACATATTATTGCTAACCCAATACTTGCCTCCACAGCTTTCTCTTAATAAATGATCAAATAAGTAAATAAGTCAGTTAACAAATAAATAAGTAAATAGTGAAAGTGAAGGGAATCTATTTTAATAAATAGCATCTTACTTATGACAGAACAGTGGAACCAAAGAACCAAGGTTCCTAAAGAACCAAGGTTCCCAAAGCCTAAAGGAGTCAAGGCTTCACTTCTCTGAGACTCGTTTTTAATGCTAATTTCAGAGAAAAACAAAAGAAAGTGGAGAACTTGAGGAGGGCATTTTAAGAGATAACTTTTTGACTTTCAACCAAGCGTTATTTTGGTGTAATCTATTCAAATGCTTATGGAATAGAAATGACTTCAAATCTAACAATATGAAACATTTAAGAATGTGCATGGTTATAGATAAATAATATTGAATCATTTTACTGTAGAAGAAAAAACAAAACCAAACAAAAATTGTACTAGATTGAACTAGAAGGTCAATGGCTTTTGTTGTTTCTCCAGACTGACATGGTGCTACAAAAGCTCGTTCTTATATTCTTTTCTTGATACACGTTTGTGTGTGTGTATGTGTGTGTGCATGTGTATTTAAAGTGCTTCAAAGTATTTCCAGAATGTTTTGTGCTCTTCCTCTACAAAGCATACAGTAGGAATGAATATTGCACGCCTTTTGTTAGGTGGGACCATGTGACATCTTGGCCAGTGAAATGTGAGCGAAGTCACACATGTGATTTTTGTATAGAAACTGCAGGAGCCATGCGCATGAGTAGCCCTGTTCCCTTACTCCTGTGGTGGTGATCCCAGAGACACATTTTAGTTGAGAGCCTCAGTTATCCCGAGTTCTACAATGAACAGAGCCTACCTATTAGGTTGGTGCAAAAGTAATTGCGGTTTGGGACCGTGAATTTTAAATCCGTATAACTAGGCTCAAATACATCTTTATTCATTTGAATAGGAACCATTACAATGAACATATCATGGCAACGAGAAATAAGTTTATTTCCTGCAGCCTAAAAATCTGTGCTTGGGGATTCGACAAAGTCTTGGAAAGCATTTTCTGCAAGCTGTTGGTTGTGGAAGTGTTTTCCCTGCAAAAACGTGTCAAGATGCTTGAAGAAGTGATAGTTGGTCAGTGAGGAGTCAGGTGAATACGGTGGATGAGGCAAAACCTCCTAGCCCAATTCGCTCAGTTTTTGAAGTGTTGATTGTGCAAGGGACGGTCAAGAATTGTTGTGAAGAATTGGGCCCCTTCTGTTGACCAACGCTGGCTGTAGGTCCTGCAGTTTTCAGTGCATCTCATCATTTTGCTGAGCATATTTCTCACATGTCATGGTTTCGCCAGGAATCAGAAAGCGGTAGTGGATCAGAGCAGCAGCAGACCCACCAATCGGTGACCATGACATTTTCTGGTGCAAGTTTGGCTTTGGGAAGAGCTTTGGAGCTTCTTCTTGGTCCAACCCCTGAGCTGGTCATTGCTGCTTGTTGTATAAAATCCACTTTTCATCACACATCACAATCCAATCAAGAAATTCCTCATTGTTCTTGTGTAGAATAAGAGAAGACACTTCAAAATAATTTTTTTGATTTTCACTCAGCTCACGAGACACCCACTTACCGAGCTATTTCACCTTTCCAATTTGCTTCAAATGCCAAATGACCATAGAATGGTAGATGTTGAGTTCTTCAGCAACTTCTCGTGTAGTTGTAGGAGGATCAGCTCTGATGGTTGCTCTCAACTGGTTGTTGTCAACTCCCGATGGCTGACCACTATGCTCCTCATCTTCAAGGCTCTCGTCTCCTCTGCAAAACTTCTCGAACCACCACTGCACTGTATGTTCGTTAGCAGTTCCTGGACCAAGTGTGTTGATGCTGTGAGTTGTCTTTGCTGCTTTATGATCCATTTTGAATTTGAATAAGAAAATTGCTCATATTTGCTTTTTGTCTAGCATCATTTCCATAGCCTAAAATAAATATAAAATAAACATTAAGTAATAAATGATTAGCAAAATAACATAAAATTAAAAATGCCCATTAGAATGATGTGTAACATAATCACAATTATTTAAGAATGTATTCCAATATCAGACAGCAAATTCCAACAATGTAAAAACTGCAATTACTTTTGCACCAATCTCGTACCGAGTCAGGCTGCACCTCCAAAGTGAATGAGAAGTAAGTGATAGAGGCATTAAACTACTAAAATTTTATACTTGTTACGACAACATAGCCTAGCATTTCCTTAATAATACAGAAGACACTATCTGTGTTGACAGAGATAGTGTGTTAAAATGAGAAGAAGAAATTGCATAAGGAGGGGAGAAACCCAGATCAAATCCTACCTCTGCCATTTCCAAAGTTCATGCACTTTACTTCCATTTCCTTTTCTCTAGAATCCATGGATCAGAAAAGATAATAAAATTGAAGTTTCTGACAAGCTCTTTGAAAAAATTAGACATAGGAATGCATTTTTACGCCCATCTTTTATTATAAATTCCTACCGATTATTTAGTAAAGAAAAATCTGACAATTAGAGCATGTAGGAGTGTGGTTAAATCATGGGTTTGAATTTTGATAAATTGGCAATGTCTGTTCTATCCCTTATTCTGGGTACATATTAGGAACTTAACAAATATGTGTTAAAGAAATGAAGTCACAGATATTCTGAATTTTGTTCTTTATCTAAAATATATTTACTTTAGAGCCACTATAAATGTTAAGTAAGATAACTCTTAGCATGTTTCTAGCAAATAGTACAGACTCAAAAATTGAGACTGTCATATTCATTTATTGTTATACAAAGACACAAAGCTTACTTTAATTGCAGGCAATAAGAGTTGTTGGAAGAGGAGAAATATGAAACACAAAGGGAGTTAGAGTTAAAAGATGAAACACACCAATATATGTAAAAGGCAAAGCAAGACGGAATACTTAGATTCCATAAGGCAAGTAGGGATGCTAGAAAATGCAGAGATTCTGGAAATCATGGGATATGTGGGGAAAGAAGGGATGATACTAAAAACATGCTATGCCAAGCATATCACATAGAATCTTGTGAAATTGTTATTAACTCCCCTATTTTACAGATGAGGAAACCACATCTCAAAGAACTTAAGAGCATTGATCAAAATACCAAGCTTATCATTGTTAGAGTAAAAATTCAGGCCGTGGACTGTGATTTATATCCAGTATTCCTTCAACTGTATTGTGCTGTGTTCTGGAAGGTGTCACACAACAATTTTGTTCACTTACCCCTTAGACTAATACTGGTCTTGTTGACTTTTCAGGTAACACTAGGACCCATTTGTATGATGTTTTCTCCTACTGTATACCCAAGGAAATATCATAAGCTTGTGTGACAGAGAGCCAGAGGTAATTTGTCCTCTGTTGTGACACAAAGCATATCTGGCCATTTGTTTAAATGATCAACAATTGTTGATTTGTTTCACAATTGTTCAAATGATCTTGGACGTTGTTACCAGTGTGTAAGGTGGACCTCACAACTCCAAGAAATACACAGGAATTATAGTTGCAAGTTAGCAGTTGCAAAGCATTTTACAAAAGAAATTTTAATATTGCCCTTCTATTTGAGGTCCATGTAGGAAATATTTTTCTTTGTGGATTTACATATAGAGCTATGAGACTTTTCATACCCTAGAAACTGATGAAAACAAAGGGTTTCTTTGTTCCTTGGCTATTTTGGTATAACACATTGCTATAGGGAGTCGTGGTGCAGATCATTCAGCCTTAACCTAGACCTTGTGGATACAAAGATAAAGACACAGCTGTAAGCCACAAAAGATTTCAAACTACACTTGAACTGATGAAAAAATAAAGAAAACAATATAGTGTGAAAAGTCATGTATAGAGAGGTAGGAACCATCAGAGAGATCTTCATCCCAGGTGACTCAGAAAATGTTTTCTGGGGGAAGTAAAGAATAGACGGGATTGGCTAAGTATTAAAGATGACAAAGGAAACATTGAGGGAGAGGACTACAAGAGGAAAGATATTCCATAAAAAGTAAAGAACATGTGCCAAGGAAAGGAGGCATAGAACTTCCAAACCAAAGCGTCTTATATATTCACTATAGTCTCTTTTCCTTTGTTCTTGTTAAGCCACCAAGACGTTGGGAGAGTCATTTGTTATTACAACATAATGCATCCCCAAAGTACACTGTTTTACTGAAAGTTGACTGGTCCTTTATAGCTTGGGGTGACTATGTGAGGTTGCTCAGGCCAGTAACCTAAGCAAGAATATACATGGTTGTGGGTAGGGGAGTGGCAATTCTGGGAAACCCATGGCTCTCTTAAAGAAAGAAGACAGACGTGGCAGACACGGTTTTATAATACTTCTTCCTCAGGCTTCTTCCTTTTTCCTGCTTTGAACTGAGACATGACTATAAAATGACAAGCATAGGATAAAACAAGACCTACTATGAATGAAGAAAATAATAAATAATAACCATCACAATAAATAATTAAAAGATAGGGAAGCCCTGATAGCATCATTGAAATATCTCTAGTAATCTCCTACCACTTAACTTCTTGTTATGTAGAAAAATACTTATTTTTTGAGTCACTTCAGTTGAGTACTTTTGATTGCATTCTCATCTATACTAATCCTATGTTCAAACCAACCATGTCTATCAAGCTGGAACCGTCATTGTCCCCCAGCCACAACTTGCTCCTCCATGTAACTTTGCTCCAGTCACTTCCCTAACACGAGATGGCTAACGCTTCTTTTTGACTTACCTAGATGTATATTATGTAAACACAGCCCATGCCCAACCTCCTCATGGGAGACAAGAAGTGGTTAGTTGCCCAGGTTTCAGAAATAAACATTGTGGGTCCAAATCCAGGCTCTGTGTATTGCTAGCTGTATAACTATGAGCAATTCACTTAAACTATATGGATCTTAGTATACTGATGTGTAAATGGGGATAATCAGCTAAATCCACAGATTTCCTATGTGCACTGATATGGTTTGGCTGTGTCCCCACCCAAATCTCAACTTGAATTGTAACTTCCAGAATTCCCACGTGTTGTGGGGGGGACACAGGGGCAGGTAATTGAATCATGAGGGCCAGTCTTTACCATGCTGTTCTCATGATAATGAATAAGTCTCATAAGATCTGATGGGTTTATCAAGGGTTTCTACTTTTGCTTCTTCCTCATTTTTCTCCTGCTGCCACCATGTAAGAAGTGTCTTTTACCTCCCACCATGATTCTGAGGCCTTCCAGCCATGTGGAACGTAAGTCCAATTAAACCTCTTTTTGCTCCCAGTTTCAGGTATGTCTTTATCAGGGGCGTGAAAACAAACTAATACATGCACTAAATGAGATATTTTGATGATAGCATCATTATAAGGCCATGATTTCCCATGTAGAAAATGCTCTTATAAATGTAAAGTTGATAATTAATTTATTGCAAAAGAGGCTCTTCATCTTTCTCATCCCTAAAATCCTGCTAGTTTCCTTAGTGGTTAATGCAATGCCACCAAATGCTTAGCTCTTTTCTTTATATGATTTTGTATTTCAAATGGATTATCTTGTCTTCATCAAAATACTTCAAATTCCCCATGATCCAGAAACGTTTCTTCCTACTTGTAATACGGTACAAGTAGGAAATGGAATTTGCTGTCCTGAATCCATAGCACATGTTCATCAATAATATCTTGGGCAGTGTTCTAAGTTATTTTTATGTTTTGCCTCTTTAATCTTCTCAATCTGATGAAGTAAATATGATTTTTAATACTGGTGATTCCATGGAGTTATGCAGCACTGTGAACCTCATCTTTGGCCCAAGTTCACACAGTTAGGAAGTGAGGGGTTGAGACTCACACTCAGCCCATCTGCAACATCCTGGTCTCTCATCTATAATAATAATGTATGCAAAGTCTGCCATATACTAAAGGGTAACCAACCAATACATGATCACTGAATATGATTAATTGCTGCTAGAGGAGTCATCCTTTCTCATTTCCACATCAGTGTAAAAAGTAGAACAATGTTTCTTATAAGGCCATTGTGCTTTCTTCATTTAGTCCCTATCAGAGTGCACCATCTATTTCCTGCATTAGCCTATGAGTACCAAATGCATCATATTTATCTTTGAATGCCCAGGAAATAACAAAATTCCTGGAACACAAAATATCTCAAATGACTATTAAATAAAATAGTATTGGAGATAGGAGTTTCATTTTCTAAAAAGACAGCACGAAGATTGGAAGATACCAATTTACTTCCTGAAACAAATTGGTATTTCCAATATTGTAAGCCAGATAGAAAAGTTTAAAATTTTCTATTTTTGTGTGTTAATAATTTAACATAAATTCAACTTTGTATTTCCTAAGTCATATATTTAATATAGGATGTTTCACCTATTTTTAAACATTTAGGTTGCAATAAATCCCCTTTTATTTTCAGGTTGAATGAACTATAAGGTATCAAACCATCTATTAGACACCCGTCATTGCACTTTGACTTGAAACATAATGCATTAGTTCATTTTTACACTGCTGATAAAGACATACACGAGACGGGGTAATTTATATAGAAAAAGAGGTTTAATGGACTCACAGTTCCACGTGGCTGGAGAGACCTCACAATCATGGTGGAAGGCAAAGGCATGTCTTACATGGTGGCAGACAAGAGAGAACGAGAGCCAGGTGAAAGGGGTTTTCTCTTATAACACCATCAGATTTCGGGAGGCTTTTTCACTACCCTGAGAACAGTATGGGGGGGAACCACCCTTATGATTCAGTTATCTCCCACCAAGTCCCTCCCACAGCACATGAGAAGTATGGGAGCTACAATTCAAAATGAGATTTGGATGGGGACACAGACAAACTATATCACATAAAACAAGAAGCTCTGATTTTCTTTACAGAAATATTATTTTAAGGTAACGTCACAACAAAACCAATATTAAAAGCTAAATTTGTAAATGTAGCTTCAACAAGGGAGAACTGTACTAAGAGAAAGCTACAGTCAAGAAATAAAGGAAGGATTTTTCCAAACTTGAGTATTTTCCTAGAACTTTTGCCAAACTTCAGCAATTCCAGTTTAGAAACCCAAACTTGGAAGACCACGGGCAACTTCTTCTTACAAATGAAGAGCCTTTGCTCTCACAAATGTGTAGACCACCCGCAGGCAGCTGGACCTGCTAAGAACAGGAAACAGTGGGAAACTGGTGTTTTTCTCTGCTACAAAAATTCAAGCCGAAAATAAATGAATCTAGATGCACAGGAATGCTTTCCTTTTCAATTGCCCAAGGTGACCTATATCAGAAACAAAAACAAAAATGTTTTTTTCCTCCTAAAGGAGATCATTTCTCCTTGAAATAACATATATGGAAGCACTTAAACACTCAAGTGTTCATTGCATTGCACGGTGTTACTCTTCATAGTGAGTCCATGGTATTCGTCTGTAGTGAGAAATGCCTGAATGAATAAAATTTTTAGAGATTAAAAGCACCTAATCCTGGAAGTCTAATGAGCAAAATATTCCTGTTCCACCCCTTTCATATGCCTAAATGCTTTCTGCCATCACTTGATACTTAGAAGCAATTGTCCTAAAATCCCAGAACATACCCAGGTTGCTTACGTAGAAGGCAGTCCCAAGAAAATGCAGTTTTCACACAATGCAGTAGACCACTTACTCCATTCACCAGTTGAAAGTATAAACATGTAAACCAAAAATGCAGCTGAGTAGTCAAGAATTTTCAGTTTTAACATATGTATGCAAATGCCAGTGCTTAATACAATATTTTTTATAAAAAAGTTTACAACATGTTTTATCTTATGTCAGATATTTAGACACCAAATATTTATAACAAAATAAATCAGAAAATTGGTTGCTCACTTATATCTTTTCCCCACCATTAGAAACCCTTTCTTCTGCTTCTTTCTTTTTCTAAATTACCACAGCCCCTGCGTCACTATTTGGTAGATTTTATCACATTCACTTAAATTATTATTTGAGATAATAATTTCACAAATAAATACTACAAGAAATTCTCAAAATTATCTCTTAAGTAAATCAATATGCATGTAAACACATAGTTGTATTTCTGAATACCAAGGACCAGATGCTGCTATCTTGCCTGCCAGAGAAGAATTTTGCAAACTAGAACCAACAAGGGTGTCTCTGAACTGCCAAATGTAACCCCATCTTTCTTTTTTAATGTGTAATATTGTTTTGTTATCATAGATTATTGTCAAAAAGACTGGACATGTAAGAATAAAATATGGGCTGGGCACTGTGGCTCACGCCTGTAATCCCAGCACCTTAGGGGGCTAAGGTGAGCGGATCATGAGGTCAGCAGATCGAGACCATCCTGGCTAATGCAGTGAAAGCCCATCTCTACTAAAAATGCAAAAAAATAGCTGGACGTGGTGGTGGGCACCTGTAGTTCCAGCTACTCGGGAGGTTGAGGCAGGAGAATGGTGTGAACCTGGGAGTCAGAGCTTGTAGTGAGGCGAGATCACGCCGCTGCACTCCAGGCTAGGCGACAGAGTAAGACTCCATCTCAAAAAAAAAAAAAAAAAAAAAAAAAAAAAAAAAATAAAAAAAATAAAATGCAAGGTGCAGTGAAAGAGAGAGAAAGAAATAAGAAGCTCTGTTTATGTTAAGCAAACTATAGATGTAATTTTAATTATTAAAGGCTAACATTTATAAGGCTTTTCAAATATATTAAACTCTGATGTATGGTAATAAATAGAAACATTCACATAGGCACAAGCTTAGACAGATTCTAAATCATATTATCATATCCCATATTGTTTTCTAACTAAGAATTCCGGCTTCTTATCAGTATCTATAGCTTCAGGTAGTGTATCTACATAGTCCCCAAACATCTAAGTTAAAAGAAATTCAAATCAGTCAACCAACTAGAATGTTAGTTAATTCAACACTAAACATCTGTATGTTTGAAGCTCTCCAAATCATTATTTGTTTTGTAGTTTTTATCCAGATGGCAATGCATTTTACACTTGAGAGATAAATGTAATTGCATGGTCTAGTGAGTAAACAAAAGAAAAGTAACAACATGGGTTCAGAGGATGAGAACAATGATTGAGATTCATATAAATGATATTATGAGCCAAATAAGGGGGTACATATAAAATGCCATCTAGCTCTTCAGATTATCAGGAACACGATATCAATAATTTTATCAGAATTCTTCATTGGCTCCTCATTTGTACATCTAATGCTTTGAATCCATGTTTTTACTCAGCAGCCATGTGTAACTTTCTACACCCTTGTATATGTGTTTTCTATGCTGTGTAAGAAATTAGCACAAACTTAGTAGCTTAACACAACACATTTATTATTTTGAAGTTTTTGTAAGTTAGAAGTCTGGATGTATCTTACTTGGGTACTCTACTCAGGATCTCACAGGGTTGAAATCAAGACGTTGGTTCAATTGTGTTCTCATCTGAAAGCTTGATTAGGGAAGGATCTGCTTTCAAACTCAATCATTTTGTTGGCAAAATTTATTTCCTTCCTTGTTGTTTTAGAATTCATGATAGGTTGTTTCTTCAAAGCCAACAATAAACAGAATCTAACTTAACGGAAGAGCTTACCTTATGAGGTCAGTCCCACCCAGAATAATCTCTCTTTTGACTAACACAAATTCAAATGATTAGATATGTTAATCACATATAAAAGTATATTCCCTTCATCTTCTTCATTTTCCATAGGTTAGAGGAAAGTTGCAGGTTCCTCCCATCCTCAAGGGGAAAGAATTACACAAGTCATATATGGGGGAGAAATAGAGAACTTGGGATCATTTAAAAATACTGCTTATCACATTTTATCAATTAGGATATTTGCCACCTCTTAATCATCACCAGCCACCTCCGTATATACAGTAATAACAGCGGTAATAAATCAAAATTTAGATTTTTCTAATTTAAATTTTTTAAATTTTCTTTTGTCATGGTAAGAACACAACATGAAATCCACCATCTTAATACATTTTTAAGTGTGCAATATGGTACTGTTGAAGGTACAATATTGTACAGCAGATCTTTAAAACTTACTCATCTTGCTTAACTGAAACTCTACGGCCATTGATTAATAAATTCCCCTTTTCCCTTCCCCCCAGCCACTAGCAACTGTCAATCCACTTTTTTATTCTGTGAATTTGACTATTTTTGATACCTCAACAGGTAGAATCATGCAGAACTTGTCTTAGGTGACTGGCTTATATCACTTGGCTTAATGTCTTCAAGGTTTATCCATGTTATCACAGATTGCAGTTTCCCTCCTTTTTCAGAACAAATAGTATTCCATTGCAGGTTCAATGTCACTAATCAAATGCAAATCAAAACCACAGTCAGAATCACCTCATATCAACTTTCAAGACAGCTGTTATTAAAAAAAAAAAAAAACAGACAGCAAATGTCGGTTAGAATGTGGAGAAACTGGGACCCTTGCATACTGCTGATGGGAATATAAAATTGTGCTGTTGCTATGGAAAGCAGTACGGGGTTGGCCTTAGTCCATTTGAGCTGATAAAACAAAATATCATAAACTCGATGACTTCTAAATGGCATAAATTAATTTCTCATCATTATGGAGTCTGGGAGGTCCAACATAAAGGCATTGGCGGATTTAGTGTCTGGTGAGCGCCTGCTTCCTGGTTCATAGAAGCCATCTTTTCACGGTGTCCACACATGCTGAGTATGATGGAAACCAGGTGGAGTGGCTCACGCCTGTAATCCCAGCACTTTGGGAGGCCAAGGTGGGCAGATTACTTGAGGTCAGGAGTTCGAGACCAGTGTGACCAACATGGTAGAAACCGCGTCTCCACTAAAAACACAAAAATTAGCTGGGCATGGTGGTGAGCACCTGTAATCCCAGTTACTTGGGGAGGCTGAGGCAGGAGGATCGCTTGAACCCAGAGGGCACAGGTTGCAATGAGCCAAGATCGTGCCAGTGCTCTCCAGCTTAGGCAAAAGAGTGAAACTCCATTAAAAGAAACAAAGAAAAAAGAAATAAAAAAGTTATGATGAAGCTCTCTTGGGCCTCTTTTATCAGGGCATTAATCCCATTCATGAGGACCCCTAATCGCTTCCCAAAGGCCCCACCTATAAATACCATCGCATTGGGAATTGGATTTCAGCATATGAATTTGGGGGAGATATAAGCATTCAGTCTATAAAAGAGGTTCTCCCCAACAATGAAAAATAGAACTACCGTATATTCCAGCAATCCCACTTCTGAGTATTTCTCCAAAAGAATTAAAATCAGGATCTTAAAGAGATATTAACACTGCCAAGCTTATTACAGTACTATTCAGGACAGACAAGAGGTAGAAAATATAGATTTTTTTTTTTAATGGGTCCTTTCTTTGAAGGTCTTGCCACAGATTATGCAGCTGAAGGTGTACGCACCCAGGCGGGTTCTTTGACAATGATGCTGTAGTATAAGGTGGCAAACTTCTCATACTCAGTGTGGAGGGAGGGTACTCACTGGGGAGAACTTAGTGTCAGATGGAAAACGGTAGCAAAAGGAGACCCATGCCCATCGCCCTTCCAAGGACTTGATGCAGCTGCTATTATCCATCTTGTTGCTTCCACCAGTGTAGAAACAGTATGTTTTATTTTCTATTTCCAAGCAAGAAAATATAAGAACAAGGTAAAATATCATGTAGTACCTTCCCCTTATAATCAACAAAAATTCAACTTCACATAACATTTTAATGGGGTTAATCCTCAAGATGCTTTATTTCTAAACATATGTGTGTATGTGTGTGTGCATCTCTTACATTCTAACATCAGGATTTTTATCATGGATTCAAAGGAGAATATTTATATGCTCCAGTTCATCAAGTGTGATGTGTTTCGGCAGTAAAAACAACAAAAATGAATTCAGTTTTTTATCTGAATTTTCTATCACGCTCAATCTACACCTTGGTGTTTTTCTAGCACTTTATAAGCTGTTCAGATTCACTGTGATGCTAGTTAATTTTGTAGCTTGAGGAATTGGTTTGGCTGCCTGCAGCTGATCAAAACTTACTTGAGGAACTGCAGAAATGAAGGCAAAACCAGGGATACTGCAATTATTTTCAAAAGCTGTAAACAAGGCAATCAGCTGAAAGTGAACTTGCCATGTCTTCTTCCTTACACAGCTATAAATGTATATGACAGTTTTTCAGGTATACTGAGCCTTTCATTCATATTGAGAAAAATAGATTATAATTTTCCTCTCTACCTTTTACACAGTAAGTCTTTCCCTGGAGACAAGCAGTAGATTGATCTCACACCTCTTTATTCTCTTTCCATTATTATTGTAATGTTATAAACTGCACCCAGCTTCTCTCAGGACCATGTGGAAGCTGTACACACTCTCTAAAAAAAAAAATTGTGAATACTTGGATTGTTCAGAAACAATGTAAGCAAAGACAATCACTTGAAATCATACCTATATATAAGGCATCAAATAATAATATTCTATTCAGCTTAATGATGCAATGACTCAGGAAATATTAATTGAGATCCTATAACTACATGCTAAGTAGTGTTTTGAAAACCAGAATCATAGCAAGGACCAATAAAAAAGTTCATTACTTCCTTTCCTCAGGGAGCTTACATTGTAGTGTATACTATAATGTTAAGTGGTGATACGGGCAGAGCAGAAGGGTAAAAAGGGAAAGAAGGACTATTGCTTAGGCTTTTCTTATGGAGGTGACCTCATGATACACATTCTCTTGTTTATTCATTGCCTTTTCCCCCAGTAAACTTTTCCCCTAGTAAACTATCAAGTCCAGTACACTGGGCTTTTTTTTTTTTTTTAATTTTTCAAATTATGGAAGATATAGATAACGCTAAAATTACCATTCTAACCATTTCAAAAATACAGTTCAGTGGCAGTAAGTGTGTTCACATCATTGAATAACCATAGCCACCATCCCTCTCCAGAGCTTTTTTATTGTTCCATACTGAAACTCCATACCCATTGAACAATATCTTCTCATTCCCTATTCTCCTCAGCCTTTGGTAACTATCATTCTATTTTCGGTCTCTATGAATTTGTGTACTTCAGTAATCTCATATAAGTGGAATAACATATCTCCTTTTGTGAATGGCTTATTTCACTTACAATGATTTCTTTAAGATTCATCAGTGTTGTAATGTGTCAAATGTCCTTCCTGTTTAAGGCAGAACAATATTTCATTGTATGTATGTACTGCATTTTGTTTACCATTCATCCATTCACCTCCTGCTGGGTGGATTCCACCTTTTAGAGATTATGAACAATGCAGCCGCATAATGAGCATTCTTGTATATACATCTGCTCTAATTCCTCTTTCCAACTCTTTGGGTAAATATCCAGAAGTGGAATTGTTGGATCACAGGTTAATTCTATGTTCAATCTCTTGAGGACCTGCCATATCATTTTCCAATGTAGTCACCATTTTACATTTCCTCTAAGAGTGTACAAGAGTTCCAATTTCCCCACATCATTGTGCATGCTTGTTATTTTCCTTTTTTTTTTTTTTTTTCTTTTTTTTGAGACAGAGTCTCATTCTCTTTGCCCAGTCTGGAGTGCAGAGGTACAATTACGGCTCACTGCAGCCTCAAACTCATGGGCTCAAGCAATCCTCCTGCTTCAGCCTCCTGTGTAGCTGTGGACACAGGCATGCCCCACTATGCCTGGTTAATTTTTTTAAGATAGGATCTTGCTATATTGCCCAGGTTTGTCTCAAAGTCTTGGGCTCAAGTAATCCTCCTGCCTCAGCCACCTAATGTGTCGAGATTACAGGCATGAGCCATTACACTGGCCCTTCCACCTTTTTTTTTATGGTTGACATCTCTATGGGAGTAAAGTGGTTTTTCATTGTGATTTTGATTTGCATTTCCTTAATGATTGACACTAAGTGTTTTGTTCACTGCTGCACACTCAATGCCTAGAAGAAGCCTGAATGACTAAATAAATTAGAAAGTGGTATCACAAATGGCAAAGAGAAATAGTTGAAGAAAGAAAAAATGCATCCAAGAGTGTCAAATACTGCAACGAGCATCAGTTGTACACAAGCTGAATCATTTCTGTGTGAATTTAGCAATTTGGATGCTGACGGCAGCCTCTCTAAAGTGGTGCTAGGCGATAAGGGGTTAATGGGTAAATGGAGGATGAGGACAGGGATACAGCAGCAGATGCTGTTCACACAGACCTTGAATGAAGCCGTGAGACCACCCATAGAGATGGAGAAAGAACATTTCATACAGACAAAAGAGAAGATGCAAAGATGGAGAGGCAGAAGCATGAGCACTCATAAGGAGGCTGATATGAGTGAAGAGTAGTAGCACAATAAACAGAGGTCGGGATGAGGCTGGAGTTGGGAGCCTCATGCACCATGTAGGTGCTACAGACATGAAAGGTGTGAGAAAGTTTCACTCTAAGAGACACGAAAGGTGTGAGAAAGTTTTGAGCATTAGAGTGAAATGATCTGATTTATGTTTGTGGAGTCCAGATTCTAAACAAATATGAGTGGAAACAGGAAGACCTACTGGGAGTCAATTGCAACAGGCAATAGAGAGGCAGCTGCAGAGACAGTGAAACACGATCAGGTTTGGCACAAATTTAAGGGTAGAGCCAAGAGCATTACTGGTGGACTGGAGTTAATAATAATGTCTTTGTTTAATGATATATGGAAAAAACATGTAAGGAGAAGATTCAGGGTGGGAGAGTTCTCAAGGATTCTGTCTTGGATGTTTTAGGTTTGAGGTCTGCTAGCCTCTGAGCAGAAGTGGCAGGTGGACAGAAGGGTCTGTAGTCCACAGAGGTCAGAGTTGGAGATAGAAAAACATGAGTCATCTGCAGAGAGATGGTCTTTGTGATGGTTAATACAGTACGGAATCTGGAGGGCAGGATGGGATCTCTAAGGATGAGAGAGAAGGGAGAAGGGCCCAGCATGGAGCTCAGGAAACTCCAACATTTGGAGATTGGAGAAAAAAAATGAAACAAAGATGGAAAAACTTTGAAAAATGGCTGTTGAGGAGAAGGAAAAACAAGACATAGAGTAGAAGAGAAAAAAAGGAGGAGAGAAGAGACTCTAGAGTAGCACTCACCACAATCAGACTGCAGCCTTGTATCCCCCAGCAAATGGACATTTTAAGCTATAACTATGAGCGGGAATAATTACAAATGCGTACCTTCCTCAGATCAACTCTGAACTAAGTTGAAACCACGTCACTTTTATAATAAACCAGTGGAACCACTTCCACCACACTCTGTCATCCTCCGTAATTTCAGCATATGAAATTAATTCTCCAAACTCCACACATCAAAATTATTAAACAAAGAATGTATTCCAGAGTTATAGGCAAAGTAGTTAACAACTCATCTCACATTCTTCCAAAATACATGACCGTAGAACCACTGCAATTAGCCCTAGTACATTCCAGCCAAGGAGACAGCTTTTAATTAACTGATTGTTTTTGCTTTTAAGTAAGTGGCCAGGCAACCTGAAAAATTATTCTATTCATTTTTTCAGCACAATCTTATTTCTGAATTTCAGATCTATATCCCCAGATTCTGTTGGGTTATCTCATCTAGACGACTGCTGGTCTGCAGGACTTCGAGTCAACACTACTCAGGCAGAGTAAACTACCTTCCCCAACAACTTTGCCCCTCTTTCCTGTTCTCTCTCTCCCTGAGGTATTTTGAGATATTTTGCATATTTCATGCATGTCAGTGTATTTTATGATATTGCCAAATCCTTTTCTCACCTGTATCCATCCATGACTGGACTTTGGAAAAAGTGGGGCAAGATGGATGTCACCCCAGAAATGAAGGGGATATAAGGAAATGTCCTCCTCAATTTTCATAGAACACAGAAAACTCCCTTGCCTCCTGAGAGTGTGAGAAGAGAGAAAATGGTGAGAGAAGAGCCCAAGGAAGCCTCCGTTCCCTGATACTCAGAGGTATGAAGACAAAGAGTTAAATATGAAGACGTTTCCTGGGGAACGTCTGGGGTATGTTGTCAACCTCTCAAAAGAGCTCCACATTTGGTTGGAGCCTAGATCCAAGGCAGCATGGGAGCGATTGTAAAGCATGTATGGGAGAAGATGGCTGGATAGAGAGCTGAGACTGCACTGCTAGTTGTCCATAGTCAAGATGGGATGCAGAGTAATGGGAGTTGCTTCCTCCCTTGCTGATAGAACCAAGAGATGCTGAGAGGTCAACTGGGCTAACAAGAGCCTGCATCAGAAAGAGGAGACTCTCAGGAATACAAATATTAATAACCATGGACAATGGTAGATAGCAGGGCGAGACAGAACCTATCACACCTCACTGGATTTGGCCCATCATCTCTGGCAATACCACTGACATTCAGAGACCTCTAATCGTCTCTAATTCACCATACAACGCCCCCCACTCCTCCTCAAATAGCAAAATGATATCTTTTCAGAAGCAGATAGAGAGAAGAAAAATATATGAAATAATGAGCATTTGCCTGAAAAAGGTTGAGCTTCTTGACGTAGACTTCTTTTTTTTCCCCCTTGTAGCCTCATTACCATTAATTGGCAATTTAAAGTCCCAGCCATCCCTTACTACTTAGTGGAGTGAAGACTTACGAGGAAAGTTAGAGCAATTATAGAATTGATATGTAGTTAGATCAATTATAGAATAAATAACCGTATTTTCTTGCATAGCTGAGTGGTAGTGAGTAAATTTTTCCTACTACACCATCAAAAAGAAACTTAACTCTTCAAACTAAAATGTTTTAATACATCACTGATGGCCCGAACTTTTCCTAATTTCCAATCTGTCACAAATAACTTCCAATTAGACATCTGGCTTCTTAAATCTGCCCTTCCCTGTATTTCTCTAGGCCACTGAAGTATTCTTTGCACTGGTCTTCTGATTTCTTCCCACTCTGAACAGTCTTCTAATATTGATTGAAGTACTATGATTTTCATTACATTAGTTACTTGATTTAAAACTTATCTTCGTCCTTTATTGCATGAACAGAAATTTTTACCTGTGGATACTGAGGCAGTGGTTCTCAAAGTGTCATCCCTGTATTGGTACTAGCAGCATCAACATTCCCTTGAAACTTCTTAGAAATGGGAAAAAAAAATTGTAAGAAATGGTGTCTTGTCTTGAACTCCTGGCCTCAAGCAATCCTCCTGCCTCAGTCTCCTGAGTAGCTGAGATTACAAGTATGGGCCACCATGTCTGGCTCCCAAAATGAAAATTTCAGGCTCCTACCATAAACCTGCTGAGAATTGGAAACTCTGGGGATAAATCCCAGCCATTTGTCTTCTAACGAATCTTCCAGGTGATACTGATGAAAGCTCACTTTCGAAAACTACTTTCCTGGAAGAACCATAGAAGAAACTCAGAGGTCACAATGGCTGATAAATGAGTCCTAGATGGAATTTCTGAGGAAGAAATGAGCAGGAAATGAAAGACTGCAAGCTTGTTAGCTCTGTTTCAGACAAGGACTGTCCATACCTATTGTTTTGTACAAACTTCCACCTAATGTATCCCTTGTGACATCTGTGAGGTTTAGCTTCCACATAATATACCATTTGTAAAAGATGTCAGATTATTTCCTCCTTCCTTCCTTCCTTCCTTCCTTCCTTCCTTCCTTCCTTCCTTCCTTCCTTCCTTCCTTCCCTTTTTCTTTCTTTTGCCTATGGATGTTCAGTTGTCCCATTGCCATTTGTTGAAAGGTCTACCTTTCCCTCACTGAATTGTGATATAGTTTGGAGGTTTGTCCCCTCCAAGTTTTACATTGCAATGTGATTCCCAATGTTGGAGTTGAGGCCTGGTAGGTGTTTGGGTCATAGGGGTGGATTCCTCATGAGTGCCTTGGAGCTGTCCTTGTGGTAATGAGTGAGTTCTTTCTCTATGAGCTCATGCAAGATCTGGTTGTTTGGAAGAGATTGGCACCTCCTCCCTTGCTCTCTCTTGCTCCCTCTCTCACCATGTGATATGCTTGCACTCCTTTCAACTTCCACCATGATTGGAAACTTCCTGAGGCTTCACCAGGAACATATGCTGGTGCCATGCTTGTGCAGCCTGCAGAACCATAAGCCAAATCAACTTCTTTTCTTTATAAATGACCTCACCTTAGGTATTCCTTTACAGCAATGCAAAAAGACTAATACAAAATGGTTTTGTATATATGTCAAAAAGTAGTTGGTTTTTCATGTATGGGTCTATTTCTGGGTTCCTTATTCAGTCTGTTGGTCTAAGTGTGTCTCGCTACTAAGGGCACACTGTCTTGATTACTGTAGTTATACAGCAGGATGTAAATTTGGGTAGAGTGATTCCTCCCACTTTATTCTTCTTTATCAGTATTGTTTTAAGTGGTCTAGGACCTGTGCCTTTCCAAATAAATTTTAGAATAACTTTGACAATGTCTACAGAAAACCTTGCTAGAGTTTTGTTAGGAAATTCACTAAACACATATAAACAATTTGGAAAACAATGAGCATCTTCATTACATTGAGTTTTTTGATCCATAAATATAATATGTTTATCCATTTAACATAGTTCTTATTTTAGGTCTTTTATCAGTATTTTGTAGTTTTGAGTGTATAAATCTCATAAATGTTTTGTTAAGTTTATGCTTACATATGTTATTTCTTTGGAGTTGTTGTGTTTTTAATTTCGGTTTTTAAATTTTAAATTTCTCAATTTTGTTTTTAAGTTTGTTTTTTAAATTTGGTTTTTAATTTTGGTCTTTAATGTTCATTTTTAGCAGGTAGAAATGTGATATTTATTTACTTATTTATTTATTTGATCTGGTATCCTGCAACCTTGCTGCACTCACTTATTAATTCTTGGAGGTGGTTTTTGTAGATTCCTTGGCGTAATATATTATCAGAAAGAATAATTTTGCATTCCTCAGCACAAAACACTCAAGTCCTATACAAACGCAACTTCCATTTACCTTTCCAGACTCATTCCCAATCTTTGCTCTCAGTGGAAATCCTTTCCCAGTGTTTTGTGAAATTGTGGTTGAGGACCTCCTGCACCGTCACTTGAGGTGGCTTAAAAATGTAGGCACCCAGGGTCAGTCTAAAGTCTATAGGGGCAGCCTGAAAACCTGCACTTTTAACATGATATCCTGGATGATTTTTATATACCCTGAGGTTTGAGACAATTTAGGTCTCAGCTTAAGCCAAAAAGACATTCTCATTTTCCCTGAACTTACCACTCACTTCTCAGCTATCAAATCTGCTCCTTGCGTCCTTTGTTTTATGTTTACCGCAGACCTCCTTATTTGAGATCATTACTTCCAAGCTGGAAATTCATTACTTCCAAACTTATATAGTAACACCTCTCTACCCTTTGCACATAGTCTGCAATTTTATTAAAACTGAAATTCTTCGTGTCTGCATGAAACTACTCCGTTTTGTTTTTTATTTTTTGAGACGGAGTCTCGCTCTGTCTCCCAGGCTGGAGTGCAGTGGCCGGATCTCAGCTCGCTGCAAGCTCCGCCTCCGGGTTCACGCCATTCTCCTGCCTCAGCCTCCTGAGTAGCTGGGACTACAGGCGCCCGCCACCCCGCCCGGCTAGTTTTTTGTATTTTTTAGTAGAGACGGGGTTTCACCGTGTTAGCCAGGATGGTCTCGATCTCCTGACCTCGTGATCTGCTCGTCTCAGCCTCCCAAAGTGGTGGGATTACAGGCTTGAGCCACCGCGCCTGGCACAAACTACTCCATTTTTAAAAAAATTTCTTCATCTATGAGAAAAATTACTCAGCCCTTAATAAAAATTATGATATTTGACCTGAGGTGGGCCCTGAACACGGCACAGACAGCCTATTGCATGCACTTGGTCAAGTGCTTTTCCACATTCACAAGTAGTTGCTACAAATATGCATTCATTTCTTCTAAGTCTCCTCCCCATCACCACATCACAATAGATGACCTAGTTTCCAAATTTATGGAAGAAAAAAGTTAGCTCACTCCTTTATTTAAAAGTTTGCCCTTATTGATAGTTCAAAGTACTTCATCTATAGTTCAATGGTTCAAAGACTATCCTATTAATATCACCTTTATTTCCTAATACCTATAACTCATCTTGATTAAAAACAACTTTGATCCCATACTCCTTTCTCAAGGAGGTTTCTTTACTGCCTTCCACTGGATCATTCCCCTAAGAATACACAAGTACTATAAAACAAAAATAAAATACTCAATAATCCTTTATTGTATGTATTGGAGACTGTGTTGTATCCTCTATGGCTATTGCCCTATCACATTTTCTTTTGTCATTCCTCAGCTTATCAAAACAGGGCTCACTACATGGTATCTCCCCTTTTTCACCTCTTAAATTGCTGAAAATTTGCTGTGTCACTTTGAAAATGACCTGAAGAAGTCATTAAGCATTCCTAATCTTTAAATCTAATGGGAAATATTCCATTGTTATCTTACTGGCCAGTGATACTGTTGACCACTTTCTCCTTTCTCAACTTTCGTTACACTACCCTCCCCTGAAACCTCCTTCTTAGTGTTTAGGAGGAGATTTTTTTTTTTTTATTGTTTGTTTGTTTGTTGTGTTTTGTTTTTGAGACAGGGTTTCACTCCACAGCCCAGGCTGGAGTACAGTGGTATAAACTTGGCTCACTGTAATCTCCGCCTCCCAAGCTCAAGTAATCCTCCCACTTCAGGCTTCCGAGTAGCTGCAGCCACAGGCATGTGTTACCAAACCCAGGTATTTTTTTTTCTTTTGCATTTTCTTGTAGAGACAGGGTTTCCCTATGTTGCCCAGGCAGGTCTCGAGCTCCCAAGCTCAAGTAGTATGCCCACCTTGGCCTCCCAAAGTGCTGGGATTACCGGCATGAGCCACTGCGCCTGACCCCTTCTTAGTGTTTTTGTTGTTTATCTTTAACTGGATCATACACTTCTTTTTGCTTCTTGTGTTTTAAGAGTTTTTTTGTGTTTGTAGAGTTTTAGAGATCTTTTTCTCTCCATAATCTCCCTCTGGATTCTCCACTTTATGCCACCTTTTCAAGTACCTCTATTGTTTCCCTGTTTCGAAACAACAGCTTCCTACTCTCTGAGTGTTTTCCTCACTGCTGTCTCTTAAGCTCCTCGTCTTTTCTTCCAAATTCCAAGTTGACAACTCAGCATGAAAGTTCTGAGTGTACCTCAAACTCAGCCTCTCCTAAAAAATAAAAAAATAAAAATCTCCTTCTTCTGTTTCTACCAGCCTTTCCTCCCGTTTTCCCTGATTTGGTCAATGAAATGCCCTCTTCTCTAGTTTCCCTAGCCAAAATCAGAGAGCGATTTCAACCTTCTTTCTCTCTCATTCCTGCAGTCAATAAGCCACTAAATTCCAACATTTCTACTGGCTGTTCCTCTCCATCCTCAAATCTGCCTACTCCTCTTCAAGTTTGAGGTCACTGTCACAGTTCATTACTTAATCATGCCTCACTGGAACCACAGAAGTAATGATCTACTTTCACTTCCTTTCCCAAGCCTAGTATACTCCAAGCCATCAAGACACTCTCCACACCACAGCCTGGGCAGTGTTTCAGAGATGCAAATCACTGGTCATCTTAGTGTTTTTCCAGATGTTTCCTATCCCTTACAGTCTTATTAGGGCATAAAATGCTCTTGTATGACCTGACTTCTACTGTGTTAACTCTACAAGTACTCTGCACCTAACGCTACTGAATTGTTTGCACCCATTCCACAGTCTAATTCTCATATATTTGATTATCTTCTTAGAGTCTTTCCTCATTTTTGCCCGACTAATAAATTTCTGTTCATCCTTTAAGAATTAATTTTATTAACCTGTCATTATGGAAGCCTTCCTTTACTCTCATAGATGGACTTAGGTATTTTTTCTTCTCTTTTTATATAACATTTCATATATTCTTTTATGAACACTTTTATCAGGTTATTTTGTGACTCTTTTTGTTTAGCTATTGGTCCACCAAATTCAGTATGAACTGCACTAACACAAAGACCCTGTTATATTCTCTTTCTAAAACTTTTTATAAAATAGCATGAAATGTTTGTGAGCGAAGTATTGAGTGTTAGACGAGAGACAGGCATATAAATTATTAAAACACAGGACTGAGAATGACACACACTTTATTGAGATATTGATGAAGACTGAATATATGGAAGAGGAAAAGATTATGACCACACACATTCAATTTTGGCCTAAAAGTACATATACTACAATAACAGGAGAGGGCGAGATGCCATTATGGGGAGCAGTGTTGATTTGAAGTCCTGCTATCCGTTGTCCAATGAGATAATCCAAAAATACCTAGAGATATAGATCTAGAGTTCAGAAATAAGATTGTGCCGCAGAAATAGACATGATGACTCTTCAAGTAATTCTTCAGGTTGCCTGGCCATTTAACTAAAAGCAAAACAAACAGCTAATTAAAATCTAACTGAGAACATGGAAGTAAAACTCACAACACATACTGTTTCAGCTGCATAGTCTGATGTGACAAGTCTGTGTGGTAAATGAAAAAACTAAGTGTTTTGGGAAATAAAAATGTAAAGGAGATGTTAGATTTTATTTTGAAACGTTTCTGATACTCTATTAAGGAATTAAAACTGCAAGTATTCGAGAGTCGTTTAAGCATTTTTGACAGGTGTGGGTTTTAAGAAATTTTCTTAAAATATAAAATAATGCTGTATTCCTAGTTACTCGGGAGGCGAAGGCAAGAGGATTGCTTGAGCCTGGGAAGCAGTGGTTGCAGTGAGCTGAGATCACAGCACTGCATTCCAGCCTGGGCAACAGAGTGAGACCCCGTCTCAAAAATAAATAAAAATAAAACAATGGATTGTAGGAGGTGGAGAGGATGGGAAGTCCCTTAAATAACTCAGGATAGGCCGGGCATGGTGGCTCATGCCTGTAATCCCAGCATTTTGGGAGTCCAAGGCGGGTGGATCACCTCAGGTTGGGAGTTTGAGATCAGCCTGACCAACATGGAGAAACCCCATCTCTAGTAAAACTATAAAATTAGCCAGGCATGGTGGCACGTGCTTGTAATCCCAGCTACTCGAGAGGCTAAGGCAGGAGAATCGCTTGAACCCAGGTGGTGGAGGGTAGCGTGAGCTGAGATCACGCCATTGCACTCCAGTCTGGGCAACAAGAACAAAACTGTGTCTCCATACTAATAATAATAATAATTCAGAATAAAGGATAAAGGGTTAAGGCAGTGAATACCAACAACAAGCATCTGGAATCTGACTTCTGACTTTGGTGGCACCATTATATCCTCAGAGACCCCAAAGGGCATAAAAAACTTTATCTGCAAGTATGTTCAAAAAGGAAGACTATATTTTACTACATATTATGGTACAGGCATCATATAAAAATAAGACCCACTCCCATAATGAAGCAGAATATAATTTTCTATGCATGATTTTAACTTCCTGGATGCTAAAAGATCTTGCCAAACTAAGCAATTCTGACAGTGAATTAAATGATCAAGCATGAGGAGAAAAATTATGGTAAGTCCAAGCATAAAAGACATACTATTTTTTATGGGAACTGAATATGAATGGAATTAATAAAACAAAAGAAAATTGAAAGTTTCTACTAAAATATTTTAGAATGATTACATAAAGTTTCCTAAGCTTTTAAAACCTAAGCAGCGTTTACATGTCAGTACATTGTTCGTACTACCACACACTCCGAACACTGATAATATCATAAATGTATTCGTATTCGAGTTACTGTGTAGTGTATATACACATACAAATACACAAACAATTTTATTGCGAACATCCTAGACTCACTGTGAACCCCAAATGATCCTAGTTTCAGATTTCTTAGACCCTATAAGTTATGACACACACCAGATAAATAGGGCCACACTGCAAAAGAATGCGTGTACTTACCTTTTGCAGAGACAGCTGGAAATTCATGAGAATTATAGATAAGGAAGATTTTGGAGGTCAGGAATCTTGTTAATCTTGTCAGCTCTGCTGCTGTTACAATTCCCTGTCTCTCTAGTTTCAGGGTGGTAAAGGAAAATACACTTCCTTTGGAATACCATCTTTTTTATCATCTTTACTGTCCCATTTCTAAGCTATGGTCTGACCTTCATCTTGTCTGGACTTTCTTGTTATGTACAGTTCTGTTTCAATAGTTAATGCCAGCACCACTCACTGCCCACTTAAACAACAATTCAGTGCAGCATGTACTGCATCACTTAACAGACTTTCATGTCCCCTTAACCAGCTGAAGAGATGCTTGATGCACAATATTATATTCGTTTTTTTCTATATGATACCTAACACTGTGCTGAGTGTGTATCTAGAGATCATATCTCAACATACTGCTAAATTGAATTTATTTTTTGAAGATTGTCAGTATTCTTTGAAATGGTATACGTCCTTTAAATTTCATATAGGGTACATCATGTCCTGAAAATTGCTTTTTCACAAATTCTTCTTTCGATTTATGCTAGGTACTCAACTCACCCATCTCTCCTACAGTTCTTATTAGAAGTCTGTGCAGTTGTTTACATATCTGCCCCACCCTGCAAGTATCAGAGCAACTTACAGGATGTAGTTGGATTAAAAAATCTTTCCACTAAGAGAGAACAAATACAGCAGGGCTCACTCTGCCACCGGTAATGAGCCCATTCCTCTATACAGCTCATACCAGAAGTCTTTGCTAAGTTACACAACCAGAGGGGCAGTGAAGGATGGGACTAAGTTCAAAGACACCACTAGGATCTACACCAGCAAAACTCACAGTAGAGAAGAAAAATGCAAATAAACTGGTCCTGTGCTATAATTTCAGATACCATTCAACAAATTCTTACACAGAGTCATGAGATGGGAAGTAACTGGCAAGATGAGATGAAGGTCAACCTTTAAGCCTAGGCCAGATTCCCTTAAATTCTACTTTAGGGTAGCAACTCAGCTGATACAGACCTTTGCAGTCTGCTTCTAAATCTAGAGTTTTCCTTGTTTTACCCCAACTTTTTTGACTTCTTTTCCATTGTGTGTGTCTCTATTTCTGATCCCATAAAACTTTTTTCTTTTTTGACCCTATCTTGAATATTGAGAAGTACTACAATAGAATTTCAAAAATATCAATAAAAATTATGAATCATATTATTTGCATTAGACAGGCTTTCCCCAAGACAGATGTAGAGATTGCTTTTAAGTTGTTTTGTTCTACCTTTGTGTGTTAAATATCATTTTGTCCCTCCAGATTCACACTTCTCCTTTCTTCACTCTGCTGGACTCTGGAAGGCCAATGCTTTTACGTCACATAGATGGACCCCTTCTCTCTGTCTTTGTAAGTTGGTTTTGGCCAATGGAAGGTATAGACAGGAGATAAGAGAGTGAGAAGAAGGTGAGGTCGACTTCCTCCCTGCCAGGTGACTGCCATCTAACTGAATCCTTTATGGAGCTCTTGAGCTTACAGTTACCTCTTTCCAGAATCCTTGAATTTTAGTCTTTTTCCCTCTAGGCCTCTTTCCAGCTCCTCATTAATTTTCCTAAATTCTTCCCAAACCTGCTTCAATAGTCCCTTTAGTAAACTTTTTCAAATTACTGGTTTAAATGTGCCATCTGTTTCCTGCCAGGACCTTGATTGATATGTCTCATATGTGTTTACTGGAAATCAACTTTTTAAAGAGTGATGAAAAGATGGGAAGAAAAAGAGCATGGAAACCTTGTATTCTTTGGCCTTGTCTTAGTAAAATGAAACACTGTTTTCCATTCTTCTTTCCCATCCACAAGTCAAGGCTGATAGAGCAAGTCCCCAACAGACATCCAAGGCTCATAGGTAGAGTGCGCAGATCGCGGTGTGCCTCATAGAACTTCTAACTCTACATAGTCCAACAGAATCTCCATCTTGGTGGCTTGGTAGAGATTGTTGTGTCCTCAATTTATAGTCTGGAAAATAAATCAAACTTAGCTCCTAGACTCTTGTGCAGATTGGGTCCTGGTGGCCCCCATGTGTGTGGGGGGCAGTTACAACTACATTTTTCTGTACTCTGGTCCTAATTTTTATAATATTATAGTTATTCCGTGTTATATTGGGGAAATATCTTGACCCCAACTTACTCAATATTTTTAGCTACAGATGGGTGTGGTGGCCTATAATTTGAGTACTTTGGGAGCCTAAGGTGGGAGGATTGTTTGAGGCCAGGAGTTTAAGACCAGCCTGGGCAAAAAAGGGAGAACCTGTCTCTACAGTTTTTTTCTTTTTGGACTTTGCCAGGTGTGGTCGTATGCCTATAGTTTCAGCTTCTTGGGAGGCTAAGATGGGAGGATTGCTTGAGCCCAGGAATTCAAGGCTGCAGTGAGCTGTGATCATACCACTGCACTCCAGCCCAGGTGACAGAGCAAGAACCTGTCTCTGAAAAGAGAAAAAACAAAAACAAAATATTTTTAGCTACTACCCTTTTTTGTCATCTTATCTAGTTTATCGATATGAGTATATGTTACAGATGTCAATATTTTTGACTAACACATACAACTCCACCTTCTAATTTTCATATGACTATACATATTCATAAACAATCTTTTCACATCGTGTTGAAATTTAGCTACGATCATTACAAAGAGCTGTAGATATGAAAGAGGTAGCTTAACAGACTTTAACAATGTCTTCAAAATTGTCCCTTCTCCACAAACTGTTCTGTAATTCTGATCGTAAGTACATATACTAACAGTTGTTTAAATAAGAGACCAAAATCCAATCCTAACCCTGTGAGTAATTTATTTTGTCTAAAAAAAGGCACAAATATAAGTTGGCATAAAGTTTTATATTATTTAGGAATAATGTATTACATCATATATTTTGATGCTAAAGTTATGTTGGTATTTCTCTCCTCAAGAATAGTTTTGAAAACATTCCTAGCCATGATCATCCATCATATAAATATGTAAAGTTTGTGTAGATGTCAGGAAAAGAAGTGAAAACCAATAATTATTTTCACCTGCATCAAATAATATGGTTATTAGTGAGAAATCATAATGATGATTATTATTTTCAGAATATTTATAAAAACTTCTCTGCTTTTGTCCCCAGAAAAGAGAGAAGAACATCTTCTAATTTATGTTTATAGGAATATGAGTACCTTTTTAAGATCTCCCGGAACTATGCCAAAGTTGATTATCTTATGTTTTAATAATGATATGAAGTCACTTAAATCTGCTTCAAATGGAATCAAAAACAACTAGCAAAAGATAATTCAACAAAATTGAGGTAATATTAGTGAAAGAAATGTAAAAATGTTTTGAGATCTGCAGATTGGATTATGCCAACTGTTATTATTGCACTCATATACTGAGTTTTAATGCCTCTAGGAAACAGCCTCTTCAGTATTTTGTGTTCTATGTCAGCTTAATTTTACTTATTGCACAATTAAATCTCTCTTAAACAATTCAAGGAAAATCTTTATTCTTTCAATGAACTTTAAAAGTATAATAAATTGGCAGCTCCACTTAGAAATTCTTTTATAATAAAACATTATAAGTGGTTAGATCATTAAACCTGGTTTGAAAAGCCTACGTATTGGGGAGAAAACCTACCATAGCTTATACAATGGAAGCATCTGCTAAACCTTCTGACACAGACTCGCAAAGAGAGGAATATACATATATATGTGTGTGTGTGTGTGTGTGTGTGTGAGTGTGTGTATATATATACTTTTTTTTTTTAGATGGAGTTTTACTCTTGTTTCCCAGGCTGGAATGCAATGGTGTGATCTTGGCTCACTGCAACCTCTACCTCCTGGATTCAAGCAATTCTCCTTCCTCTGCCTCCTGAGTAGCTGGGATAACAGGGGCCCACCACCACACCTGGCTAAATTTTTTTGTATTTTTAGTAGAGATGGGGTTTCATCATATTGACCAGGCTGGTCTTAAACTTCTGACTTCAGGTGATCCATCCACTTTGGCCTCCCAAAGTACTGGATTACAGGTGTCAGCCACCACACCCTACCAAGAGGAATATATTTGTAAAACAGAAACCAAATGGCCAAGACTGAATGCACGGTCCTTAAGGGACAGTGCTATTTTCTATCTGCAAAGGTCACCTGGCCTTTGAGCATGCAACAAGCAATGAAAATGCCTCAGAGCTAAACCCAGCAGGACTATTCTTTTAACAAGGACTCATCCTAGCATGAAGTCATGTCTTTTCCTAGGGAAGTAGACAATTCTATCGCTACTAATACTGAACCATAAATAAATGGAAAAATTCATCACTAGATTTATTAGAGAATTGGACAATAATACAAAGAATGGAATTGCACATTGGTGAAATAATCAAATAGATATGTCAACATGTTACTCGGGATAGTAACTTAGAGTCAAGAAAGACTTTCTGCAGTGGTTCAGAAGCAATTTATATACACAAAGTGTAGTCCTGAGATAGAAAAGCCATGATGTGGTAGATATCTTGTAGGAATGTTCATTTCTTTTTACACATACTTCAGATTTACTTTGCTTGTAGCTCGAACTCCATCTTTTTTAAACTGTTTCAGACCATTGCTTGGTGAGATCTGTATGTTCCAGTTTCTTAGTTAATCAATCCTTCCTGATAAGCACTCTCTGAGTACTTTTAAGTTTGCAGAATGTTATACAAGCTTCCAATATTTTTGTATTTTTGATGAACATTGAGATAAGCCTAAAAAATTTGTCATGGTTCCCCAAAACTAAGTTCAATTGTGCATATTCAGGTAAAAAGAAAATGCTTACTTCTACCCAGGGTCAAATCGTAGCTTTAGTCCAGAGAAAACTGACATCTTCCACATTTTTTGAAGATGAACAGATTATTGAAGTCACTGAGTATCAGTGCTGGATCTATAACTTCTGGATTTATTCTTCCCTCCTGTCAGTATCTGTTTCTGGCTTCTGACCAGAAACGTTGCTTCCCAGCCTGTCAGAATGGCCTCCCTGCAGGCTGCAACAGTTACCAGCAGCAAATCTGTGTGGGTCTGCAGCAACCTCAATTCTTGCCGCCTTAGAAGAAAGAATTTGACCAAGGGGCATAAGGCACAGTGAGAGACCGAGGCAAGTTTTAGAGCAAGAGTGAAAGCTTATTAAGCTTATTAAAAAGCTTTAGAGCAGAAATACAGAGAAGTAAAGTATACTTGGAAAAGGGCCAAGTGAGCAACTTGAAAGATCAAGTGCCCAGTTTGGTCTCTGACTTGGGGTTTTACAAATTGGCATTCTTCTGGGGTCTGTGTCTTTTCTCCCCTGATTCTGCTATAAAGACACATGCACACGTATGTTTATTGCGGCACTATTCAAAATAGCAAAGACTTGGAACCAACCCAAATGTTCATCAATGACAGACTGGCTTAAGCAAATGTGGCACATTTACACCATGGAATACTCTGCAGCCATAAAAAAGGATGAGTTCATGTCCTTTAAAGGGACACAGATGAAGCTGGAAACCATCATTCTCAGCAAACTATCGCTAGGACAGAAAACCAAACACCACATATTCTCACTCATAGGTGGGAATTGAACAATGAGAACACTTGGACACAGGGTGGAGTGGGCTGTCTTCATGTAGCAAGAGATTCTTCTCTTGGAAGGGCCACATGCACGATGTGTTTACTGGAGTTGTACTCAGGCTCACTTGAGACGTTCTTTCCTTACCAGTCGTATGTTCCTAGAAGGTCATATACCCGTTAATCTCCACCATTTTGACTCTTAGTGCACATGCTTTAGCCCATTCACCCAATTTCTGAGATCTTATTGGGGAGTTGCTGATCATCAGTTTTACATATTCCTATGTATTGGGAGATTACCTTTCCCTGGTGCTGGCTGCAGCCAATTATTTTAGAGAGACAGTTAACAACTGCCTGATCATCACCTGAGGGTTAACTAATATTCCTGGTGGTGGGGTGGCAGGTGGGGGGGGCCTCTCCTGCCCTGCTCATGTCTGCCTGACTACCTACTGTAACACAACCCTTTATGAGAAATAAAGCTCTCTTTTCCAAATGTACGAACCTCATCATTCTTCAGTTGACATCATTCTTCAGTTGACAATATATAAAGAGGTTTATTATACGGAATCAGCTCACATGATTATGGAGATAGAAAGGTCCCAAGACCTGCAGGGTGATTCAGTAAGCTGGAGACCCAGGAGGGCCCATGGGAGTTCCACTCTGACTCTAAAACTCTGAGATTCACGAGAGCTCATAAAGTAGTTTCCATCCACAGGCTGGCAGACTCAAGACCCAGAAAGCACTGATATTTCTGTTGGGGTCCTAAGGCAGGAAACAAGCCAGAGACCCAGTTTGAAGCAGTTAGACAGGAGGAATTCTCTCTTAATCAGGGGAGGGCCAGCCTTTTAAATCTATTCAATAGTTTGGCTATGGCCCATCTACATTATAAAGGGCCACCTTATCAACCTATTAAAATATCCAAAACAGTCAAACAGACACACCCAGAATATTTGAACAAATATCTACGGACCCCATGTGTCCCAATCAACTTGATCACATTCTAATCTAGTTTTGAAGACAAGTAATATTCCTTTAAAAGTTTATATAACCAACATAGCATTAATCCATCCAAGTCTTATGGGTAACACTGAACAGGAATTTATTGATGGCCCACCATACATCAGACCTTGTGTATTGAATCTGGTTGGCAGATAAAGACATAAAACAAGTGTAATATATACTTTACATGACATAATAGGGAGTTTGGACTTTGTCTTATAAAACCTAAGAAGGTAAAGGTAAATTTTAAGTAGAAAAGTAATTTGATCAGACATGTTTCACAATAATAGTTTTGACAGTAATATTTGGGATGAAGGAGTTAATATTTATTTTTGGGCTCTTCTCATCTCCTGGACTTCTTTCACAGGACTCAGTGCTCGTGTTTCTTATCACTTTTATTTATTCTCATTCTGTAAGTAGTAACCTCCAAATGTTTTGGTGTTTATGCAACTAGGAGGGATTTTTTTTTTTTTTTTTTTTTGAGACAGAATCTCGCTAGTCGCCCAGGCTGGAGTGGGAGCTACGCCTCCCAGGTTCACACCATTCTCCTGCCTCAGCCTCCTGAGTAGCTGGGACTACAGGTGCCCGCCACCACGCCCAGTTAATATTTTGTATTTTTAGTAGAGATGGGGTTTTACTGTGTCAGCCAGGATGGTCTTGATCTCCTGATTTTTTGATCCACCCGCCTCGGCCTCCCAAAGTGCTGGGATTACAGGTCTGAGCCCCCGCGCCCAGCCTAGGAGGGATATTAACAAGATTTAACAATTAGTATGACAGAAGAATGAGCAACTAGAATAATTACTGTAGTATTCTAACAGGGTCCTGGAAACCTCCATATTACTAAATATTACTCCTTTAGTAGCATGATCATGAAATTGAAGCAAATTTACAAGGAAATGAAGTGCAAACACTCTCAATTACACCAGACAGGCCCTACTGTACGGATTACAATTATGAACTCTATAAAAATGTACTCAAACCAATAGCTGACATATAAAATACCTAGGAACAAAGACTCCCAAGGGTTTTGGACAAAAACAATCAAAGATCAAAAGGAAGTCTGCTCTTAAAAGTTCCGGCCACTCTCATGCAAATTCCATGAATTTTCTGCCTTTATAAGGGAGCACTCTACAGTCATATATACTTTGGTTAGCATAAAGCTAGAGCATATTGGCCTGAGGTGTCAGAGAATAGAGAACCACGCTGAGAGAGCAGCTGGAAATAAGGAGCGAACCCCTAGAAGCAAGAAAATCATAGAAAACTGAGCCCTTTAATCTGAAGATAATCTATGCCTAAATCTTTGACTAACAATCAAATTAAACAAACACAGAGGAGACCACCAAGCGACAGGACAAAAAGGTTTCAACTGGAAGCCACTGGTAGCACAGAAATAGGAGATGTTGTACACAATGAGGAAAAACACATTTGCACTATGAATCCAGGCAGGTTAATTGCCTAGTAGTACAAACTAAACAACAATTCTCAACACAGCAGAATTCAGAACATATTACTTACAATATCTAGTTTTCAAACAAAAATTACCAGACATTAAAAAACAATACAAGAAAACATAAATTTTAGGAAATAGAAAAGTTAAAATAATTTGAATTCCGGAGAGCCTAGATGTGGACTTCAGGAGATAATAATTTCAAAGAGGTTATTTAAGATATGAAGAAAAAAATTAAAGGAAAATAGTGTGTCAATGAATTAACAAATAGGGAATCTCAACAGGCAAATGCCAAATATAAAAAATGGAAATTAGCTAGCTAAAAAGTGAAATGGTGAAATTAAAAATGTATTAGATGAGCTCAAACACAGATTAGAAATGACAGAGAAAAGATGTAGAAAATGTTAAGGTAAACAAAGAGAAATAACCCAATTCAAAGAGTAGAAAGGGGAAAAAACATTTTTTAAAAAAGATGAGAAGACTTCAAGATGCATAGGTCAATATCAGGCAGCCTGATCTATGGAAAATAAAAGACTTAACAAACATGTGACTTGAGTTCCAGAAAGAGAGGAGAGAAACAGTAAGAAAAACTACTTGAAAATGTAATGGCAAAAAGCTGCCAAATCGGCCAGATGCAGTGGCTCACACCTGTAATCCTAGCACTTTGGGAGGCTGAGGCGGGCAGATCACCTCAGGGTAGGAATTCAAGACCAGCTGGGCCAATGTGTTGAAGCTCTGTCTCTACTAAAAATACAAAAATTAGCCAGGCGTGCTGGTGCATGTCTGTAATCCCAGCTACTTGGGAGGCTGAGGCAGGAAAATTGTTTGAAGCCGGGAAGCAGAGGTTGCAGTGAGCAAAGATTGCACCACTGCACTTCAGCCTGGTTGACAAGAATAAAACTCCATCTCATAAACAAAAAACAAAACAAAACAAAAAAAGTTGCCAAATCTTCTGGGAAACTTAGTTAAAACTTGATTCAAGAATCTCAAAAATCTCCAAGCACCATAAACAGAAAGAAAACTACTCCTAGGCATAGGATATTAAAACAGCTGAAAGACAAAGATAAAAGGCAATCTTGAAAGTTTTGAAAGCAGTCAGATGTAAATATCACATCACCTACAGGGTTACAATGGTTATAATAAATGCCTGATTTATTATCTTTATCATTAGAAACCAGGAAGGCCAGAGGAAACCAGAAAAACATGTTCAGGTGCTGAAATAAAAAAAATAAAAAAAATAAAAACGTATAACAAAAAAATTCTATATCCAGCAAAACTATCCATTAAAAATGAAGACAAAATAATAACATTTCACATAAATCAGGCATAACAAAGGAGGTATTAAGGCTAAAGGCAAATGGCACTCAAATGTAATTCAGATCTCAAGGAAAAATGAAGAGGATCAAATTGGTGTACAAACGACTATGTATGTATGCATTTATATATATGCATCTATGAGTGCATATATATTTGTTTTCTTCAGTATTAATTTAAAAAGCATATGACCGCTTAAAGTAAAAATCATAACCCCTAAATTGTTAAGTTTATTATATATAGATATAAACATGATATATGATAGATAGATAGATAGATAGTATTATGTATATAAAAATAGCACTAAGGAGGATGGCTGGGGAGTAAATTAAAATAAACTGTTGCAATGTTTCTCTATTTTACTTGGAACTGTTGATGCTCTACTATAAGCATTGCCTGACAATCTATATCTGCAGCAAATATGCGTGCAGTAACGGCAAGGTGGTGTAGAAATAAGAGCAGGCCCCATGAGAATCTGAGCCACCCGTTCATGCTGTTTGTGTTCGTCTTCCAGATTTCCCTAGGCTTGGTTTACTATAGCATTTCCATTTTTTTCTTGGTTTTGGTGGTTAGTGACACAACTAGGTTAGTCACATAACCTCTAGATATTCTATGATGAGTTGTCAATGTCTACATGGGCCTAATAGCAAGTCAAACATTGCTTTCAAAATGGGAAATATTTGTTGGCAATGAAGAGCATTGCCCTTCTCCAAAACCATAGGCATCTACACTGTTGTTTCTCCTGTGAGCATTTGCCAGAGGCTCTATATAGCATCTCTATCTGCACAGACATTTCCTTTATCAGGGATTCTGCTGAGTTACAAGCCCCAAGTGGCAGAGAAGCTTATATCAATGTCTGCATTTGTTACAGAGTCATGTTCTGAACTCCTTTCAAAACTGGTAGTCTTGAAGGTTAGGCAACATATGGGTCAAACCAACACAAATTTGTTTCTTTCTTTGTGGTGTAAGGTACAGATACACTTGTTTCTGAGGTAATATACTGACATGTCCTAGACTCCTAGTCCTTAGAAAATGTATCAATGAAACAACAGGCCTCTGAAATTTCTCAGTTTACTGTTTACCCTCTTGCAATCATGAAATTTAATAAGTCACCTAGAGTGCTTGCCACTTCTTGCCAACCAAGTCCAATGACCTTCATATCATGAATATAGTGAACCACATCTGTATGCTATGAAGATTATCAAATAATGAGAAGTAGAAGAGCTCACGTAATCCAAAGACAAGAGAATGGAGGTACATTGCTGTTCTTGCCAGGTGAGGACAATTTCTGGTTATCATTGATACTGGGGATGTAGAGAAAAGCATTTTCTAAGTAAATATTAGTAACTATATACTAGGTGCAAAAGTCCCTATTTTTTTTCAGTAAAGATACCACATTTGAATTTTACAGCTGTGAATGAAAGCATGATCTGGTTTTGTCTAAAATAATCTAAGTCATTTTCTGTGAACCAAGTTTTGTGCTGACTGAAATGTGTAAGTTAAATAGGAATGTAGTAATCAAGAAGACTTGGTTCTATCAAGGTGAAAATAATAATTTGCCATTCTTCTGGAGATGCCATATATCTTTTGGCTTATGATCTTGGAGTGGGGCATTTTTAGAGGCTTCTTACCTTTAAAGGCTTCTTACCTTAAAATGTTTAGATAACATTTGTGCAGGTATTTTCAATCACTTAGTATATATATTCTTACAATATAGTCAGGACTTGGAAAACAAACAAAACAAAACAGTGGGTGGCTTCTCAGTCCCATGGAGAGACTATGAGAAAGAACTTTGCTGAGATGGGTAGATAGACGGAACAACATATTTATATTATAGAGATGTAACTTAATATCAGGAAAAGCATAAATTCAAAAGACAAAAAGATCCAGGAGAAGGACACATAGATATTTTGGTGGTTGGTTTTCCAGTAGATTATGTCTTTCTTGGTCAGCGCTACTTTGAAAGAAAAGCCCAGCTTTCCTAGATGAACAATGACTAAATAAAAAAAAAAAACTGCTTCGTACCAGTGGGAACATATATGACAATATTTCAGGATCAAAGAAATTCCTATCTTTACTCTGAAACATTTCACTCCAAATCAGTCTGTAGAAATCTGTGATTCTGTTCCTATTATGATAATATTCGACTCAACAAACCTTTCTCATGTTAAAATAATAGGCTGCTTGGGAAGAGAATGATTACCCACTCCTTGTAGAAAAAATAATAATTATACTTTTCTTGAGAGAATACTTTTATTGAGTAGGAGAAAGAAAAGCAGAAGCAAAGAAGGAATATATTTCTAATATTGGGGGACCAATAAGTAAGGAAAGAATGAAGACATAAATGATAAAATTTACAATCTATGGCAAATTGTAAAAAGCACCGGCCAAAACTATTTTGAAACTCCACCCATCAAAACATGAAGCCCATTCAAACCCTTGGGTCTGGGCCTAGTCATTGACTTATTTTAAAATAGGAGCAAATATGTTAGAAGCAAAGGCTTGTGAATTTGTGGCTTGCTCTAGTTTCTGGGAACCTTCCTACCTCCATGAGACTGAACCTGGGCTAGACTGCTGAATTCTGAAAGATACATGGCCCTGCCTCAGAAAATACAAAGCCAACTGACAGACAGGTGAACAAGACCTAGACCAACTACTGCCAGCAACCAGACATGTTTATGAGGCAATTCTAAGTCATCCAACTGCAGGTAGCTTGGCCCAGACCAGAAGAAACACCGAGTCAATCCAAAACCCCATGAAAAGGCTGCCCTAGCCTCCCAGCCTACACCTTTCTCCCATGCTGGATGCTTCCTGCCCTTGAACACCAGACTCCAAGTTCCTCAGTTTTGGGACTCAGATTGGCTCTCCTTGATCCTCAGCTTGCAAACGGCCTGCCTATTGTGGAGTCATGTGATCGTGACAGCCCCTAGTCTTAGCGAGAGGAGTCTCATGCCCGTCAAAAAGAAAACATTGGGGAAAGTGACTCACAGTCATCATGGCGGACGGGAGGCAAGACTACATTGTAGCTCTGACTCGGATGGACAGAGCAATGAGTGCAGGCTCACATGGCGAATTTCTGCTCCAGAACGACTGCAGGAATAAATCAGGAAACCTGAGAGGACCCACAGACCCCCTGAAGGAAGCAGATTGCTCCTGCGGGACCCGCGAGACACCTCAAATACTGTGCTGATATCCATGGCTGAGAGATCCACAGGTGGTTCACATCACAGGGTTCTGCGCAGACAAGGCCCAGTACCAGCCAGGAGTCTGGGAGACTTGCTGGGTGGCCAGATCCACAACAGAGATAACAACCACTACAGCTCAGCTCTCAGGAAACTACATCCAAAAGCCCATGAAAAACAATGAATGTTTTAAATTTTAGGTCTTGGAGTGATTTGCTATACACCAAAAGCTAATTGATACATGAAAGTCACATTTTTATTAGCAATTTGTAAAATGTTTCTCCTTGATAAAAAGAAGTAGTCATTTGTCATGCTTAAAAATTAGAAGGGACAAAAATACTTGGAGGATGAGAAGATTTACTGAAGAAGCCACACCTCTGACTCCTATCCTTATTTTACTAGACGTTTCTCACTCTTCCCACGGGATTCCAATTTGGTATTAGATCTGTTGTTGGCAGAGTCAATCATACTTGTTATGAATGAAAAGTCTCGTTGCCAGAGATACATCAGGGTCATTTGTCAACTTTTACCACAGGACCTTCATTCTTGTTTAAATTTCGAATTTTTTAGGTTGAGGTCATATTTTAAACTGTTTTCTGTCACTTTTGCTTTTCACAAGAAGGAATTTCAGGTTCGTTCTCAAGAAGAGATTTTTATGGAGAAAACAAGAGACAGATGAATGCATGAAGGTAGGGAGTGGCAGTCATACTGATGAGAAATAAGAAATGCTGTTGGGGAAGGGAGAGAACTCTAAAATAAAATCCAAGTCTTAATTTCGCTAACAGTGAACTCTGATCATATGTGCATGTCACAACATACTGTTAACATCTTCTATAATTGAGTCATGTATAAAACTTTTATGATATCCAATATTTATCTATCTGTATCTCCAGTCTAAGATAAAACAGCCTCAGAATAATTTTTCCAGGACCTGAATATAATGATCCTAGATTTGAATTCTATGTACTAAACACTAAATGCAAAATGTTCAAGTATTCACTCAGCTGACAGAAAAAAAAAAATGGACTTCTCATAGCTAACTGTGGTGCATTAAGATAGAAGCAGGTGGCCATGGCTGGGTGAGGGAGTGGTCACATACCCTGTGTTCTCATAAAGATGTTGCAAAAGTATCACAGGACCTCCCTTTGTACAATCAACCAAATCAGTTTCTGTTGTCAGTGGGTGGCAAATCCCTGCCCGCAATGGCCCTTTCAAAGAAACATCTGACAGAGACTTCTGGTTACAGACTTGGAAACCAATCAATCAGAGCTCACCTGCCCCAGCCAACAGGGCCCAGCTGCATTCATCAGAACGAAGCAAGTTTGAATCCTTCATTTGCAAAAACAGACGTGATTGGGAACCTGGGCAAAAACTTTTGCTATAAAACCCAAACCTTCTCTTTGTTCTCTGTAATTCACCTTCATTTTACACTAGACACTGCATCTACTCCATTTGCAAACTGTTTCACAGGAATAAAGTCTTTAATCCAAATTCCCTTTCAGAGAATTTTTATTCACAAAATAAGCATTTTATATATATATATATATATATCTGCAAGTATATATTTATAATACTTGTGTATATATTTTATTCCTACATATATAAAATATATAATATATCTGTATTTTATACTCCAGTGCATGCTGTGGGATTACAGCTTTCTCCCCTCCTTTGCTCTCCTCCATACTTTTTTTTTTTTTTTTTGGAGACAGAGTTTCACTGTTGTTGCCCAGGCTGAAGTGCAACGGCAAGATCTCGGCTCACTGCAACCTCTGCCTCCCGGGTTCAAGCATTCTCCTGCCTCAGCCTCCCAAGCAGCTGGGATTACAGGTGCCTGCCACCATGCCCAGCTAATTTTCTGTATTTTTAGTAGAGACAGGGTTTTACTATGTTGGCCAGGCCGGTCTCAAACTCCTGACCTTAGGTGATCCACCCACCTCAGCCTCCCAAAGTGCTGGGATTATGGGCATGAGCCCACACTTTCATAATTATTCAAATTATGCTTTCAGCAGTAAAAAATAAAAAATAAAAAAATGCGGTATTAATGTGATGCATCTTTAACTGGTAACATAGGAATAAAAGACAATCATCATCTTTGAATGGTGTTATTTCATTATAGTGGTGAGTTCCACATGAGAATGACAGAGCCCTTTTTAAGGTTATATGAAAAATAGCTACTCAAACAATGCATCATTTACAAAACACATTTGAGCTTGCCCTGTGTCTTGTCACAATTCAGGAAAATGAAGTACTTTTTGAAATTTAAAAGCAACAATCCTGAAGCAGATAAAACAAGGTGATTTAGGTTTTTCCAGGCACACAGCACCTTGTATCCCAAAGAGCTTTACAACATAATAATTTGCATTTCCATAGTACTTTTCTTGTGAGATATTTCAAAGCCTATTGCATTAACATGAATTCGACTATGATGCATTCCCTTGAAGTAGGGATTTATTCTTCATATCCCTGTTTTACAGGCAAGCACATTAGGTGCCTTGCTGAAGGGTACACTGCAACCCATAAGTCAGTTGGGAAATTGATCCTAGAAATTCTAATTTTCTATCCCTTGTTCCGGTACCTTGACAAAACTGTTTTCCAAATAGAGAAACATATTACTCTGCAGCTAAATAGCAAATTAAAGACATGCTGTCTCATGTAATCTTATAAATATGCTTTAAAAGCCACCAGTACTCCCTGAAAGGCTTACCATCTGCTTCTTATGGTGGCAAAAAGGAAGTGGGGCTGAGTGTGGAAGAGAGGCTGAATTGCATTCAGAAGGCAGAGGTAGACTTGTGCACAGTCTGCAACACCCGAAGTAGAATTTTCAGACTATCTTTGCAATGGGGAAACTAATATCACATGAATTCCAGGTGAAGAGAACCATAAATGGCAAAAAGAGAAAAACGTGTCAATATTCCTAAGCAACGTATGGCCAACAGATTTAGTATCAAGTGCTTACAACCTGTGATAGCCAACATCCAAGATGGCCCCCAATAAGACTTGCTTCCTGCCATATATGCACCTGTGGTAGCTAGTCTATTCCATATTGAATCAGGACTAAATCATAAAAAGTACAGCAGCTTCCACCTTGGTCTCTTGAATTATTCTCTGGGAAGTCAGCCAACATGCCATAGAAACACTCAAGGAGCTCTCTGGACAGGTTGCATAAAGAGGAACTGAAACTTCCTGCTAACATCCAGCACCAAGATCCAGCTTTCCAGCAATGTGAGTGAGAATTATCTTGAAAGTGGATGCTGCAGCTTTAGCCAAGCCTTCAGATAATTGCAACTCCAGTCAACTACACCGTCACAAGATACGCCAAGCCAGAACTTCACAACCAAGCGGTTCCCAAAATCCCGAGCCACAGAAACTGTGACAGACAAAAATTGATTATTATTGACTTAGCCACAAAGTTTTGGAGGGATTTGTTATATTGCAGGAGGAAATTAAAATATAATCAAGCAATTGTTAGGTCTAAGGAAATTACGTAAGTAGTTAAATTAGTCAGCTCAATTCAATTCAACAACTACTTAATTGATATCTGCTTTCCATTAGGCATCATTGAAGAGACACTACTAGTAAGTAATAACCACACCCAAGCTAGAACAACAGTAGTTTTATTGCCTTAAAAAGGAAATTAAAGCAAATACTCTTTCAACAACTATGCAACCTTCAAAGGTGAAAAGATCTACATTGTGAAATTGTAAACAATCTCTTACTTAACATTTCACAATGACATTCTACAGCATTTTTGTGTTACAACTAAGTGGTATGCCATATCTGGCCTCTAACTCAACCTCGCTTGCTACCTTTCCAAACACTCAAGCCTTCGGTCTCTTGAGAATACCAAGCTCTTGATGGCCTGGAGCTTTAGCAGATATTTTCCTTCAGCCTTGTCTATTTCTGCCCCCACCCCTAACCTTGATCATGTCCTTGACATGATTAACTACTCAGTTGTCAGCTTAAATGTCACTTTAAGAGTGTTTCTGGACTGGGCATGGTGGCTCATGTGTGTATTCACAGCACTCTGGGATGCCAAGGCAGGAGGATCACTTGAGCCCAGGAGTACAAGACCAGCCTGGGAAATGTAGCATGACCTTCTCTGTATTTTTTTAAGTGTTTTGGGGGTACTTTTTACAAACCTCTTCCCTTCTCACTACATCACCGCACATACACATTTTTATCATCACAGGACCTCTATCTGTGTCCCTCAAATAATTCAAATAATCCAGTTTGTAAAACAGGATCAGTGACTGTTTTCATCACTCACTGATTTTATATATATGTTGGTTAGCACCATGCCTTCATATATTGGGTACTTAATAAACATTTGTTAAATTAATACTTTAAGAATTTAAAGTGTAAATAAACAACTACAACAATGAAGGGCATGTTATACATTTCAGGAAAGACTTCCTAAGAAAAGTGGCATTTAAGTGAGCCTTGTTGATTAAGCATCGGAAGGCTAATATTTGTGGTAGAAAATTCTTCCAAGGAAATCACCATACATGTGAGTCAGGGTAGAGAAAAGGTAGGATTTTTCAGTCTGTTGTGCTTGGTTTCTGTAGCCAGTCTTCATCCTTCTCAGGACAAACACAAGAAGGTATGTAACTATATATCCCAGCATTGCATGGTCGAACTTGTATGGATGAGAGACAATACCACCTCAGCTCAATACCAGCATTATGTGTTGAATCATTGCTATGATTAAAAATGAAATGAAGCAGTAATATTCTATTAGTGGTGATTCTGAGGTGAAGGTGTAGGGGTTGTGTGGAAGGTTTAACGGCATCATCTGCAGTATTTTTGTTCGCACGCTTCCTTTCCCATTCTGATATGTTGTCAATATTTGAGACAATTATACAAAGGCTGCAAAATTGAACACTGATGAGAACCTCTGGACACAGGTGCTCTAAGCAGAACACCCAAGATTGGGATATAAATATGAAATAATGTCCAATTAAAGAACAGCCTACAATAGAAATATATATTATAAAAAATTGAACTCTCAGCTGCTTTAGGAAGACAGATATAATCACAGAAACTAAGAGTTTAAGTTACGAGAGTTTTTCACATTGACTTCAATCCAAAAAATGGCATTTTTTGCAAAATACCAGAGAAAGCTCTAGCAGCTCTCCTTGCTTGCAAAGTGTCAAGCTTAATTAAATACACACACACACCCCCACACCCACACACACATACACACAATGAAACTACCAACCAAAAGGTGCTAGAGAATGACACACATAGATGGCAGCTTAAGAGGAGAATCTGATCAGTGGAGCTGTCCATATATCGTATGGCTAAACCTACCATTTGAAATGCAAAAGACAATTTGGAGGATCTTCAGCCTGGGTTAAGAAACTATAAACCAATCATTATCCAAGTAGAACTACTACTTTCTCCACAAATTCATATTCTGTGCTAAGCCCTGAGGTTACAAAGATGAATAGAACATAGACTTTGCTTTCAAGTTTCTCCCTTGCTGGTAGATAAAGCAATCTAGACTTAGCAACTACTCAGATTATTCTGGCTTTTCTTTTCTCATATGAAATGAAGAAGCATTATCAACACCAAATTTTCCTGATTTAACACATACCATTGGCTGTACCATCCTTGGAAGAGAGTGCTGCCTTATTTTCTCATCACCTGGAACCTAGACAGATCTTTGTAACTGCCTTGGTCAAAAGACTGTGGCAAAAATCACCCTGAGTGATTTCTGAGACAAGGTCATAAGAGGCAACAGCCATACCACCTGGCTCTCTCTTTCTCAGGATATACCTATGTTTTACACTTTATTTTACCTTTTTTTTAGAGAACTTCCACAGAACTAATTTATAATAATGCTAATATCTTCCTTTTAACTTGTCAATATCCAACTTGAGTTTTTAATGTGCCAGTATCCTACTACCATATTGTCACTAATTTTCTTAACAAATTTTAAGTGACAACTCAAAGAGGGCCAAAATCTTAATTTTCTATTTTTTCATCCCTGGATTTTGTAATGAAATGCAGAACGTATTATATGTGTTTATGTCCTTATGGTCTTTCTAGTCTCTTTGGATTTTTGTTGCTGTTCTTGTTTTAATTACTCTCTGGAGGACACTCTCCTGTCTTTTCAGTGTCCTCAGATCAGACTTGCTAAAAATCTCCTCACCTCTTAGCCTTTATTTACCCTTCTTCTAGCCTGGGTGTATCTTACCCATTTCTCAGTCTACAATCCAAACTTGAAGATCAAAGTCCTTCTCCAATCTGAAATTTCTCAGAATGCTTCACGGCGATCTCTTTTCTCTGAATTTATAGACTCTATTCTCTCTATGATGTTATAAAATAAAAATCATACAATGTCCTTTTCTAGCTCTTTTATAAACTTACATTGTTATGCAACATTTGTTAACGTTCACTGTAACTTGATGTTACTTCTCCTTACTGAGTTGCAATCTCTTAGAGTTTAGCCATCAGAAAATTCAACTTGCTGTGTACCTAATAAAGATTAGTTATTATTCATATCACAGATTGTGTTTTCCAAAGACTACAACAAGAGTATGTATCTTATCCCACATGCACTTCTTACAACATGTCCATGCTCTTCCCAGCAGAAATGGTGTCTGTGTTTCCTCTCCTTGACCTTGGATAAATCTTTATAAATTTTTCCACCAACACACTGTGGTTGAAACAATACGGACTGATCCTAGACTTGGTTACAAGAGCAACACATTTCCAACTTGCTTTTCTCTCTCTTTCTCAGGCCATGTGTCTCTGAAGCAATAAGTTATAGTGAAGCCACCATGCTGAGGAACCTCAAGAATAGACCATACAGAAAAAGAGAAAGGTGCCCAAGGAGCTGTAGCTCTTATAGGCCCCCAGTTGTTTGAGTCTTCCTGGCCTAGTTAAAAGACAGGGTAGCACGGAAGTCTTAGAGGTGATTCAAAGCCAGCCATGGTTTGACTGGGTTTGGAATCCATTCAAAACAATGAAGAGACCCTAAGCAAGCACTGCCCAGCCGAGCCCATTCAAATCCCCAAATTGCAGAGGATAATAACAATAAGCAATTGCTATCATTTTATATTATTGTAGTTGAGGTGAATTTTATATTGATAGATGACTAAGTTTGACAAATTTTTATTTTAATGTGTGACTATAAGGTTTCACACCGATGCAATTCACATAACAGTTTCAACACTTTTCAAACTATATAGGTGTTTTATTTTTTTACTAATCTAGTCTTAATGTTCTTTAGTTTTTTTAACCTAAATTTTCCTAACGTATTCGCTACTATCAAGAGTCCTCACTCATTTCTGTTCCCCTCCACTAGAATATAAGCTCAATAAGGACAGGATTTTGCCAGTTTTATTTATGGCTGCATTCCCAGTATACAGAATAACATCTACTGTGCCCTTGGCTTAGAAGTCAGTCATAGGACAACAGGATATAATTCTAGTTTCTGTTGGAAGTAAGCAGAAAATGTAAGCATTGTATTGTGGATGATTGACACGTACAAAGATTCCTCTGGCTTTTATTCGTGGTGATTGAACTGTGGAAGAATAAATGAGGATACCTTCATTTTGTATAAATGTCCACATTCTTAAATCCATGTAGTAGACACAGTACACTAATTTATCTTTAGCTTTTCACCCTTGGGTCATATTGCAAGTTCCTTTAATTTTTCTTCCTATTATAAATCTGAGGTATTATTAAGTACTTCTGATTAACAATATACCCTTTTCATTACATGGTGGTTCTGAGTGTCACCTCTTCTCAAGCTCTGGGAGGCTCCTTTCTCTTATTTCAATCTTTTTTCACCTATTCTAGGTTTTACAGGCCACTTAATTTTTTTTTTCCCTGACCTCACTTGGGCTTTCAAAGGCTATTGAATTAATATCATTCAAATTTAATGTGCTGTTTGCTCCTTTTTGATCATTAATGAAGAAGTAAAACAAGATCAGCTACCTAGCCTTTTGTCATCTTTCTTGATTTGCCACCCTCAGCCAGCCATCATGCCAATTAATAGAGCTCATTTCAAGTCCAATTTGGAAAGATGCCCTTTAAAAATAACTAATTTCTGCCTAGTTATTCCCAGTACATGTACTCTGTGTGCACCAGTGGAAAGTCAAAAGCTCAGAATGGTTTTCTGAGAACTAAGATAGAAACTCAGAAAGATATAAAATAGAATAAAATATTGCTGCACCTGCCGCCTAATGGCATTATTTTCTATGAAATAAAAAAATTTGATCTGACTGGAGTCAGGCAATTCTCTTTTTGACACATGGCTTCTTGAAAAAAAAAAAAAAAAAGAAGATAAAAAAATAATCTTGCTAGGCAGCTTTGATATGGATAAAGTCAATTTATTGGAAAGATTGAGGTAGTATGGATTTAACTCTTTGTATCCTTGTTAGTATTCTTGGCCTCAGTTCCATGGGAAAGGTGTTGTATGCATACCCTTCACAGATGGAGATCTAGTTTTATAGTTCTTTTGTTAAACTTACCCATCCAGCACAAATCAGAGCTTCCTTCTTTCATTTTGAATGAATTTCTTGCTGCAAATAATATTGCAACCCATTTAGAACATAGACATACTTTTAATGTAGTGGCTCTCACCCTCAAGACATTTTGGATTATATAAAGAACATGACCAGATTCTGAAAGCAAAATGGCATTTAACAAGGGATTAACAACATTCTCTTCATCATATAATTATATTCAAAGCTTTGCTTTGCTAGTCTTCAGTACAATCATGATTGACAACCATCTACCACCAGAGGCTCCGAATAATCCTGAAATGTCCTTCAGCAATTTCTCATTAACCCAAATAGGCAGAATATGGCGGGTTCACAGTCCCGAACACCAAAGAGTTAACAATATTTGCCTTATTACTCACTTCATTTTATAATTTTAAGTCTTTCAAATGTAAGAGATAAGTATATGTATATCAAATTTTAGTAAGATAGAACATTTTGTTAAACTAAGTAAGAACAGTGAGTTTGAGAGTCAAGTACCTCATTGACACTTAATAAAGTATTTGACGTCTCATTTCCTCGTCCTCCCATCTCTATAATCTAGGCAATTTCCATTCAAATGAGTCTTAAATCAATAATCAGAAACTGATCCAGAGAGAATAAATAAAGCCATTAGAGTGAATGAGTCAAATCAAAAACCTGCCCTTTCAGTTGTGTCAGACCTCTTTCCTCTGAGCCTAGCCCTCCCAAGGCGTATCTATTGTGAGTTGTAGTTCTGTTACACCCCTCCTTATGAAGAGCATACATTCTCATTAATCCCAATGCTTGGCAAAGGGGAGATGTTATTATTTTCCCAAACTACTCACTCCCACGTGGTCCCATGTCCAGAGCCATACTGGCAAAGCAATTATCCAGATTTTCTTGTATATGTTCCCCTGGCTAATCTGTCTCCTGGCCTCATACATCTCCCACATACAGGCATGCAGAGATCTCAGTGCCTAATGCATAGTTCTGCCCCATGTAGGCTCAATACCGGAGCCCAGACCTGACTGCCTGCCCTAAGTGAAACCTTCCACAGCCCATGCCTACCACTTACAGCCTTATCTCTTCAAAAAGGAATACTGAGATTCCCAAGATGAGACACTCATCTTACCCCTTCACATTATTTTCAACATTGCTTACATAACACAAAACCCTCAACTACAGAGAACATCTTACACTTCTCTGCCTTTTCTACAGTCTCTTGCCTAGAATCTTTGCTCATGCCAAATCTCCTGCCTCGAGTGCCTTCTTACTCTTTTCCTGTTCCAAGTTAAATTATGCTCATATTGATGCTCAGCAAATACATTCATTTATTGATAGATACCAGTTGAACACTGTTATGGGCTGAGTTGTGTCTCTTCAAAATTTGTATGTTGAAGTTGTAAACGCTTCATCTCAGAAATTGACTATATTTGGAGACAGTGTCTTTAAAGAGGTAAGTAAATTAAAATGAGGTATCCTAGAGTATATCTTAATCTACGACAATTGGTATCATTATAAGACGAGGGAATTAGAATATAGGCATACACAGAAAAAAGACCATGTGAAGACAGAGAGAAGGTGGCCTTCCACAAGTCAAAAATGGAGGCTGCAGAGGAAACCAAACCGATCTCAGACTCCTAGCCTCCAAAACAGTGAGAAAATAAATGTCTGTGGTTTAAGACACTTAGACTGTGACACTTATGGCAGACCTAGAAAACTAAGACAAGTATATATTACATGTGAGCCACTTTGAAAGTCACTAGGATATATCATGGAACAAAATAGATACAGTCTCTTTCTGCATGGAACTCAAGATCACCAGGTAGAAGAGACATTTAAACATTACTGGGTGTTAGGTCTCCTTTGTGTACTCTGCTATAACATCATATATGTGTTTCTAAAGTATTTTACATGTGCAGAATCACGCACTAAAAATAACAGGACTTATGGAGGAAATGGGGTTGGATACAGACCTCTCAAAACAAGTGAGACTTTGTAATGGGAGCACTTACAAAAATAACAACTAAGTTGCACAATTAAATCTCCACTAGCATTTACACCCAATATCACAGCCAGTCTCTCTTTTGCAGCCTAACACGTTAGAGTCATGCTTCCTGCTTTAAGATGTAAGGCATTGAAGAGGCTTGCCTCTTATAGTGACTAGCTTGGTCATATTTGAAAATCTAATCCAGGATATACAACTCTTCCAATTTTTTGTTAAGATGATGATAATCTTTCCAATTGCCTCTTCTGCATTCCCAGATTAATTAACAGATGAATAATTTCCCGGATTAGTAGTGTAGATCGTTCAGTGCTTCCTGAAGCCACTATATCAGTCACTACTTGTGCTAAAGATTGCCAAATTTTTGTATTTTTTTTCCCTTAAGGCTTTAGCATTTGTGTAGACTTTCTCTTTAACCTAATCACTTTGAAACACTAATCTTCTGGAGAAAAATCCACGTAAACCAAGCAGTTTTCCAGTCTCCAAGTCACATTGACATCATTCTCCTATCTGCAAGTTGATTATGAGCTAATTAGCATCCAGCACTCCTTGAAGCAGAACACACTGACTGCTATACCCATACAAAGAAGGCGTAGAAGGTTGTATGGCCTATAACAGAGGACCCACATTTTACACTCATGGAAGGACTCAAATATAAATTTAAACATTTATAGCCACAAGAGATATGTGAATGGGGCTGAAAGAATATGTTTATTCAATTTAAACTTGTATCCACATATTAAACTATAATGCCTATAGTATCCTATGATTATTTTAGAAGTTCTCTTAATATTTATAAGCAACAAAATCATATTTCACTGTATTTTCTTTTTTTTCTTTTTTCTTTTTTTTTTTTTTTTTTTTTTGAGACGGAGTCTCGCTCTGTCGCCCAGGCTGGAGTGCAGTGGCCAGATCTCAGCTCACTGCAAGCTCCGCCTCCCGGGTTTACGCCATTCTCCTGCCTCAGCCTCCCGCGTAGGGATTACAGGCAACCGCCACCTCGCCCGGCTAGTTTTTTTGTATTTTTTTTTTTTAGTAGAGACGGGGTTTCACCGTGTTAGCCAGGATGATCTCGATCTCCTGACCTCGTGATCCGCCCATCTCGGCCTCCCAAAGTGCTGAGATTACAGGCTTGAGCCACCGCGCCCGGCCATTTCACTGTATTTTTATGGTTAATATAAAAACATTTAAAATAAGTCATTTCTTTTTGTAGCCCCCAATTTGTAATTTTTTAAACTTTGGTTATACTTTCAGCCTCAGAAATGTAAAGGGACTTGAACCTGTCAACCTCCAAGAAGCCTGGCCTTGGAATTTCTGTAATTGCTTTCATCAGATTGTGGTGAACTACTTCGTTTAAACATAAGATACCCATCAATGCTCAATGACTTTTGGGAGGGTGGGATTATACCTGATTCATTTTTGTATTCCCAGCAATTAGTCTTTGTAGCAATAAGAACATCAGTATAAGTTTGAAATTTAAATGAACAAAAGACCTGATTGATGAATGAATATGGGAAAGAAAGGAAGGAAAAGAGAATTGCCTAAAACTTCAACTGTGATGCAGAAGATATAAATATAACCCAGAAAAAAAAGCCTGTCCCTCTCCCAGCTGTAGCCAATGTACAGTTCTTTAAGGAGTACAACTCCTGCTACATATTGGCACTCCATGTTTGAATGAATGAATGAATGAATGAATGAATGAATGAATGATTAAATGTATGAAAATCCAGCAGACATAATTATAAATCCCAGCTCTCTACTTTTTATATGCACAACAAATATCTTAGAAATCACAGTTTATAGCAATAACAACAAAAATGAAGATAATGAATTTTGAGATGACATACGTATGACCAAGGGTCAAATGAAAGCATAGCTTAAAGAGTCTCTCATCTAGTTCAGAAAAATGGATCATCTCCAAAGACTAAAGAAATTTAAGAAGTTACAAGATTGTAAAGGTCTTAAAATATTGACTAAATTTAAATACATGAAAAAGATGCTTCAGAATATTATTAATAAAAAAAAGACAAAAGTACAAAAGCAGGAGCCATGAAATCTTCTCCAGCTTCATCATCTAGTCCACACAGGGATAATTATTACAATCTGACTCACTGCCCCAGCTGGCCTGAAAATATATTCGCACTGTCAGCAAAACTAAAAATGGACCTAGAATGTTTTAGACATGCAATGCTGAGAAAGACTTCAGTCTTCAGATACATTTTTTACTAAAAGGAATCTGGATCCCTCGAGTTTATGAAAATGTGTACAATTTGCACTGGTATTGTGTTGTCTTCTATTGTATTCTATTATATTAAGTAAGATCTGAATGTATTGCCTATCTATCCACTGCTACCTCAAAACTGAGTAAGAAAGAACCTCTTCGGGCCGCATACATAAACAGCCAAGCAGTTGGGAAGGATGTTATTTGTGTACAATTTATTCTATAGCAGAAATTCATACATTTTACTGAACTAATTATATCTAGGCCTAACATCTCAAGTCAAAAGCAGGTTGCCCCTTTTTTCAACTTAGCTTTCAGGGTTTCCATTGGAGAAGGAGAAGGGCAGATGCAACCAACTGCCTTTAAACAATCCTTTGCTCTAATGTTAAATAGTCCAGCCAGTAAAAATCAACAATTATCAATATGCTATAGTGCATTTTATAGCAAAATCATTTTCTTCTTCAAAGAAGAGCAATTTCATTTACGGTGTGTTGCCAACAGTCAGTAGCAAAATATAGGCAGATATTAGTGAACTAAAACAGCCCATGATCCTCTAATTCCTGTTTTATCCATGTTTTCAATGCTGTAGCTGTCTTACTCTCTCTCCCTCTCTCTTTTTTATGTGTGTAAATCCTTCAACATTACATGCATGACTTTGAACAGAGGGACCCTCTAGTGGTTAAGTTTTCCGCGAAATCTACAATTGCTTTCATAAAATGAAAAGTACTATTTGCCTATGAAGTTAGATGAAGACAGGGCTGCTGTTCCATTTCCTGCCTATTAGCAGAGGAAGCTGAAGCGCATTCTTCTATTCTCCAACCATTTCATGGTGTCCTTGCCTTATTTTTCACAATACAACATTGAGATGCTCTTTAATTTGCTGTGCCTATCCGGGGCTGATGTGACCAAAAGCAGCTTTATGGAAATAGATACACACTCATCACGCAACCCCTTTCTACAAAGTATTTCCTTTCTACTCCACGCTGCCCCCAGTGAACAGCTAGTGTCTGACTGAAAAAATAAAGTGAGACATTTAGTCATCAGACCTGAGAAAATCTCATGGTGTGAATCCTTACCCTTGAGAGAATTTGCTGAGTAGCATTAGCCAAGCTATTTTCTGACAACTTGTAGCTAAAGATTAAATGATAGCAAAGTGTTTCAGAACCATCCAGACAGCTGACTCATGGGTAAGCACCTTTCTTATGTAAAATATAAGTTTCACTGTAGCTTCTGGTTCTGGTTTGAAAATCTGATTTTTCAAGTGAGAGCTCTGAGGCATACTGAGGTGGTCTCATTACGCAGGGGTCTGTTTGGAGCTAGAAGCATAGAGAGAACACGTTTTAGATTTTAATTACTTCATTAATTCCATGCTTTACTCAGAGTAGCCCTTAAAAAAAAATGCTTGAAAATTATTTGAGCAACATTATTATAAAAAAATCATGGCCTGACTCCATGTAAGATACATGGGAATTTGGGTTGAAAGAAGAAAGGTATGCATCAGTTAAGCCTCTTTTTTTTTTTTTTTTTGAAAAGTAAAAAAAAAAAATCTAACTGAAACTAGCTTAAGCAAAAGAAGGAACATACTGGTATAATGCATTCAAAAGGGCAGAATAGCTTCAGGCATGGTTGACTTAATGTACTCGGATCTAGGTTTCTCTCCATCTCTTAGTTTCTCTCTCAGAACAGAAAGATGAGTCCTGTTGGGGCAAATCTTGACACCTCCCAGCCTCAAATATTACAGGTTAGCGTTTCTGTCTTTCAAAGGCTTTCGGAAGTCTCATAGTGTCTCGTTGGTTCTGACAGCATTGTCTATCCACCAGTGAAGGAGGAATATAAGACTCTGATTGGCCAAATCTGAATCACCTTTCACCCCGGGAATTGGTGTGGAACCGGGGGCCACTGGTGTCACATGACTGGAGGATGAGATCAAAATATAAATTGGAACCAATATTATAAAGTGAAGCAGATGCAGTGAAAGAAGATGAAGTGGAAACCAACTGTTTTGCGATAGCTCAGCCCCTACTCTAGACCAATTATGCCAAAATCCTTGGGGTTGGGGTTGCATACAGGCATCAATATTTTCTTCTTTTTATTCTTATTTTTAACTTTTAGGTTATGTTCAGAGATACAAGTGCAGGTTTGTTAAATTGGTAAACTTGTGGCATGGGGGTTTGTTGTACAGATTATTTCATCACCCAGTTATTAAGCTTGCTATCCATTCATTATTTTTCTTGACTGTCTCCCTCCTGCCATCCTCCACCCTCCAATAGGTTCCAGTGGGTGTTATTCCCCTCAGTGTGTCCATATGTTCTCGTTTATCTCCCACGTATAAGTGAGAACATGTGGTATTTGGTTTTCTGTTCCTGCGTTAGTTTGCTAAGGATAATGGCCTTCAGCTCCACCCATGTCCCTGCAAAGGACATAATATTGTTCTTTTTTTATGATGGTTGCATATTATTCCATAGTGTATATATATATATATATATACACACCACATTTTCTTTATTCAGTATACCATTGATGGTATTTAGGTTGATTCCACGTCTTTGCTATTGTCAGTGGTGTTGCAATGAACATACACGTGTATGTGTCTTCAAAATAGAATGATCTATATCCAAAGGAACATAAAGCATCAATATTTTCTAAAGCTCCCCAAATGATTCCAGTGTGCAGTCATTATTGAGAACTATTGCTCCATAAGGATCCAGATTTCTGTTCCTTAGAAGGCCTCTATCCCTCCAGGTACCAAAGTCTTTGAATTTCTTCCATCACTCACAGACTTGGGCAGTCTTTGGAGAAAAGGGTTTATTTCCCTTTGCTAAGTACTTTAGGCACATTACCTTATTTAATCCTCTCAATAACACTGAGAGGCTTCAACCTTTGTTGCTCTGCCTGTTAGTATCAGGTAACTGAGACTCAGAGCAATTACGTCGTTTGCATAACATCTCACAGCTATTTGGTAGTAGAGACAGATATTGATATCAAATATCATTGACTAGATGACTGCTTTTAAAATATTTACTGCTATAGTTTCTGTGTATCTGAGGGCGAGACCATGGGGGCCACATCTGAAACCAAAGTGTCACTTCCGATTCTGAGTCTATTCAGTTGCCACTTCCTGCATTCTAGCTCTTAACCTTGACCTGTGCTATTTCACCTCTGCAAACTGTACCCAAACTATAGCTCTTTTGAGCTATCTGCTTCCCTCATTGTGGACCCCTTTTAACTTCCCCTTCATCTTCCATGCTCAGTCTCCCTTCCCTTCTAAGCATTCACTTTCAAACTCTTACACACATTTTTTTTTACAAATAAATGCTTCTACATTTTTAAACTTCACTTAAATCACTTACTTCAAGCATATGCTACTTTGGATGTAATTTTATCTTTGCTAGACAACTTTCATGACATTAAGAACAATGCTTCAATTTCAATTTTCTGAGACCTATTTTCATGGTTAAACATCCACAAAGTTACTTACCTTGTGATTGTGTAGACTTAGAATAATATAAGTAAAGGGCCTGGCACAGTGTCTACATACAGTATGAAGTCAAAAATGGTAGTTATGATTATTAGTCTCTACCTCCAAAACATCTTCAACTCTCACTTTTGTCTATATGTTTATAGAAGATTTGAACACACAAAAGTGAATCTTAAAAATACCAAGAGTAAGCAGCATATTCAATGGTAAAGTGTTGAAAACATTCCCACTGAGATTGGAAAGCTGCATTTCCATTAAACATTTTACTGGAAGTCCCTGCTAGTAAGAGAACAGAAGGAATAAAAGGTATCAGGATCGTAAAAGAAGAAATCAAATTACTGTTATTTACTTTTACATGATTGTATAGGTAGAGAACCACAAGCAATCAACAGAAAAAAAATGTTAAAATTAGAATTGTTACGTAAATTTGTTATTTTAATAAAATTTTACATTTATAAAAAAAGTGAAAAGAAAGTGCAGTGAGTTTCTATATGTTGCATACCCAGTTTCTCCATTAGTAACATCTTATATTAGTATGATATCTTTCTCATAATTCAAGAACCAAAACTGATACATTATTATTAACTATATAGTCCATATTTTATCCAGATTTACTGTTTTTCTCTAATATCCTTTCTCTGTTTCATGATCCCACCAGGATAACAAAGTACATTTGATTGTCATCTCTCCTTTGCCTTCTTTCATTTTTGACAATTTCTAATAATTTTCTTGTTTTTGATGACTTTGACAATGTTGAGTACTGGTCAAGTAATTTGTAGAATGTCCCTTAATTGGACTTTGTCCATTGTCTCATGATTAGACTGGAGTAATGTGATTTTGGGAGGAAGACCATCAGATAAAGTCCATTTTCATCATATCGTATCAATAATACATACTATTAATATGACATACGGTTGATATTAACCTTGATCACCTGTCTGGAGGCAACGTGCATTAGATTTCAACACTCTAAAGTTACTCTTTTCCCTCCTTCTTTTTATAGTATACTCTTTGGAAGAAAGTTACCATGCACAGCCCACACTTAAGTAGTAAGGAGGTATGTTCCACTTCCATGAGGGTAGATTGCTTCATACATTATTTAGGATTCTTTGCAAGGGTGTGTCTATTTTCACATATTTATTTAATATTTACTTTTTTCAGTATGGAGTAATGATTGTTTATTACGTAGATTATAATTCAATACTTCTTTATTTTCTTGCTTAAATTGTTACAGATCGACCACTGGGAGCACTTTGGCTCTTAAATTCCTTTGACATATCCATTGTTAGGTTTGGTTTTGTTTTATTTTGTTTCTGCTTTTTGACTTTGGTTTTATATTGCTGCTTGTTTGTTTGTGGAGAACTTTCTTATTTTCTGGGCACTATAAACTGCTCCATGTTTATCATGTATATTTCTGGTGCCTATCTAGAATCTGCCATTTCTCCAAAGACCTGTGGTTCCTTTTATTAGACAATGGTGTTAGAAACCAAAGTCTGAGCACTATGTGTGCTCATTGCAATTGGAATGCCATCGCTTCTAGGCCTCAAAAAGTATAAACCTATGTATCAATAAATATTCCTATATTTAACCATCTGCATCTATCTTAACATAAATATGTGTTAATCTGATATCGCCAACTGTAATACATTTCCATCTGGATTATTTTAGTTTATTCCCCTTGCCTAACTGTAAGCTCCAACTTCACAGTGAGAAAACTGGATCCCACCACTATCATCCATTGACTTAACTGCTCAATTGCATTATACAGGTTTAGTAATTTAAGAATTATTAATACATATCCCCGTAGCAAACAACTCATAGTAGTCTTAGAGTACAGTATTAATTTATAGCAGTTTGCTTTGTTTTTAGTTCAATACACCCCACTCATTTCCAAAGTTACTGAGGCCAGCATATTATTATCCTACTTTATTCAGTGAGGTTCTTACATGTATTTTTAATACATTTAGATTCTTTTGTCACACTCTACCACTCTATCCTGGAATCATCTAAATTCCTAAATAATTTTTAAAATTTACATACATTAAAAATTACTCTCTGTGCTATAAAGCTCTACAGGTTTCAATACATGCTTATATGTTATAGTCACTATCACATTGTCATAGGGAATAGTTTTATTATGGCAAAAATCCCTTCTGCTTTACCTCTTCAAGAGCTATCTGTGCTGTTCTAACTTTCTCCCAGTCTCTACTCTACTCCAAACCGTTGGCATCCATTAATTTTTTTCTACAGTTTTGTCTTTTTCAGAATGTCATATAATTTGACTACATCAGTGTGTACCTTTTTCAGACTGGCATTTTTCACTTAACATATATGTTTAAGATTTATCTATAATCCATGGCTTGAAAGCTCATTTATTTTAATCACTGAATAATAGTCCATCATATCATTGTTTGACAGACTATTGTTTGTCCACTCACTTATTGAAGAATATCTTGTTTGCTTTCAGTTTTTGTTTTTTATGAATAAATCTGCTATAGATACTTGTATACAGATATTCATATGAATGTGTGTTCAAATAAGTTAGGTAAATGCTTATAACCACAACTGCTAGATTGCATGCCAATTCTCTGCTTAGCTTTCTAAGAAACTGCCAACAGTTTCCCAAAATGTCTATACCATATTGCATTCCCACCAGCAATAAATGAGTCTCTATTTCTCTGTATCCCAACCAGTAATTGTTATCGGTTTCTTTTTTTAATATTAGCTATTCTATTGGTGTGAACTAGTATCAGATTGTTGTTTTAATTTACAATTCCTTAATGACAAATAATATTGAACATATTTTTATATGTTTATTTGCCATCTGTATATCTTGTTTAATGAGGTGTTTGTTTAGTTATCATCCATTTATTTTTTTTTATTTTTGAATTTTAAGAGTTCTTTGTCTATTTTAGATAAAAGTCCTTTAACAGATAACTATTTTGCAAATGCTTTCTGCCAGTCTGGAGCTTGATTTTTTTATTCTCTTAACCATGTTCCTCCATTTCACCAAATCATGGACTGTTTTCTGCATAATTATTTCTGCATTTGAACCTTCTACTTGAATCAGCAAATCAAAAAGGAAGATTTCGTTTTACTAACTAAAACAATCCTCTTATGTTTTTGTCATGTTTCCCCCTGCAGATATTATGAAATGCCTTTACCTATTCAATAATACCTTTAATAGAACTATTGACTCTAGGTCATTAATTTTCCAGTGTCTTTGTAGTGCCCCTGGCCTCTTTTGGCGCTAGAAGTGACTTGTTCATTTGATTGAGGCAGCTGAATTTCAAAGGATCCAGAAACTCTTTTTCTTTTTTTTCCTAGTGTAAATGCTACAGCTAAATATCACACATGATATATGATAATCATACATCCAACTGTGGAGCAAGTCATTCCTCAGGCTGACATGAAGAACAAATTGTGGAAAAGAACACAGTTACTGAAAATACTATGAGAAGCACATCATATGAACACAGACTTTCTCAGTGAATAAATTACAAGGTTTTAAGGCCTGTCATCACCAAAGATTACCTTTAAAAATTGCACCCAAGTTGTATGGGATTTATTTACACCATTATTGGTTTCTAGACAATTCAATTTCCAACCAGCCATTGAATTCAGCTGCCATCAACTCTGGCAGCTGCATCATTATCATTGTCGTGTTTCTATTTATTGAGTGTTTTATTAGTCATCTTTAATGTTTTCTAAATAAGAGTCCTGTAAGAAGGGTAGCATTGTTCCCTTATTCCATGTGGCTAAGGGTTTAAATGACTTAAAAATGGTCATGTACTTCCAAGTAGTTGGGGCTATCATTCAAGCATTGATTTATCTGATTCTAATGCTTTTGTTGTTTTAACCATCCTGGCCAATCCCTCCTTGTGCAGCAAGTGGTAGAAAGACGGCTGAGTGGGTATGAATCCCACTAAAAGAATAGGGTTACCTCTTCCCTGTAGCTGTTCATATCTAGAGTCAAAGTGACAGGTAATCAGAGTACCAGCAAGAAGGGACTATGCTCAACTAAATTAGATAAAATGTGTTCATAAAAATCATTAAAAGCAAAAAATGGAAGTAGAAGACTGAAAATAAGAAAAGAAAGAGACAAACGTGAAGGCAGATCACGACATGTTAGAAAGGCTTTTGCTCTATTTCCTGGTTATCAGCAGTGGCTGGATTATATCAAAGGCACATCAAGCAGACAAGTGTACACACTTGAGAAGCTTTGCATAAAAATCAGTACTAAAATATGTTTTATGAGGATATGCACACGTTGGTCCATCTGAGTTTGAATTTCAGTTTTGCACTTACTTGCTGTGTATCCTTGGTAACTTACTAGACCTCCCGGTACATCAGTTAATTAATTTGTAATATAGGAATGACAATAGTCCCCAAAGCACAGAGTTTAATATTAAATGAGTTAGTACAGGTAAAGCACAGAAAAATGTATCTGGTGCATAGAGAATAATAAATAAATGTTAAAGTATTAGCTTCCTAGGCTTGAGGCAGCACAGCTCCAATCATTTTATGACATTCTTCCTGTGCCTGTTTGTCTGTCCCTGTGTCCAAGATTTCCCCTTTTTATGAGAACACCAGTTATATTGAAGTAAGTTCTACGTTCTACTCTAATAACCTCATTTTAACTTTATCATCTCTATAAAGGCCCTATCTTCATGTAAGGTCACATTCTAAAGTACTGGGTATTAGAACTCAAACACAATTAATCTCATAATGGTAAATTATACATTTTTTGTGAGCATTTTAATTGCCTGTCATGTTCTGTAAATGTTTTTCCTTTTGTGGAGTAAAAACTTAAAAAGCTTACATTTCCCTTGCCAGTGATATGGTACACTTTATACCCTGCATTACCTTCTTACACCTTCTCATTATAAAATCTAATAATGTCAGGTATATGAAAAGCATTGTTTTGATTGCACAATAAGCTGGCCCAAAAAAAAAATCTTCATATGCCAAAGATAATGTGAAAATAAGTACAGAAACAGTCTCAGAGAACTGAAGAGGCCTTTATCCACAGCCACTTACTGAACCACGATGAACATCAGCTTTGCTTCACGGATTACATATGCTTATAAAAGCAAAGAAGAGATAACCCACTTTTTTCATCCTCTTCTTCTATACCCAGACCCTGTCTTGAGCCTTAGTGCTAGACATAGAAAATAGTATCTTCTCTGAGGTCTGTTCTCACATAAATTTTTAGTCTAAACTTACATAAGTTTGGCGGAAGGAGATGGCCCCTCTCAGGTAAAGTATTTCATTTCAAAGGTCTAACATTGACCACGCCCTGCCAGAAATTGTCAGAAGTATATTTACATCCTCTCTGAAGGAATTCACCCAAATATTCCTCACACTTAAACTTCTAAGCAAAATGAGCCACAGATAAAATAAGTCACCAGCTCACAAAGGAAAAAGATACCATGAGAAGGAGCCAGCAAAAACAACAACAGAATCAGAAGTGCAAAAATGTCAGAGACTGGGATTTATTTTAAAGACAGACAGACAGACACACACACACACACACACACACAGAGAGAGATTCAGTATGTTTGAAAAATGTAAGAAAAGACTGAACACATGTCAAAAAGTAAAAGATGATTAACAAAAGGACAGCTTTAAAATGAAATAAATTAGCCTTTCCAAAATTAAAAATCGAATCATTAAAAGTAAAATTTCATGAACAAATTTAGGTCAGATTAGAATCACTGAAAAGTAATAAACTGTATGTCAGTTATAAAAAAAAATTAGAATAGAAAGTATCAAATAGTTGGAAAATCTGAAAGAAAATTACAAAGACCTAAAGAATAAATTAAAGTCTAACATGTGAATAACTAACAAAGAAGGCTTAATGAGGAAGTAGCAATCTTTGAAGATACAATGTCTTCGACTGTCTCAAAATTGGTGAAAGAAAGAAGATCTAAATTCAAATAGCCCAATATTTGGGGGTGGGAGTGGGAAAAGAAGAAATAAGAAATGAGAAAAAGAAAAGTAAAGCAAAAGGAAAAGACGTATAGACTCAATTGGTGGCAAAGTGACTTATTTTTGAAATAATTCTGAGATAGAGGTGAGAGATAAGATTTTTTGTAATTTAGGAAAGTTATTAAACAATCAAAGGTTTATTTTATCTTCGAGCTTGAATCACTTCTCTTGTACTACTTAACTCTTTATATACTTTTTATAAATACTGCTCCATTGGTCACTTTCTAAAGCAAATATAAATGCCTACTTTATTACTCCAAGGGAAAAATGCTATTTAGTAGTAACTCTATCTTGTCTACCTTAAAATAGACTCTTTTCAGTAAATGTTGTGAACTTAAAAGTTTAGACTTCATATTAAGGCCTTTTCCACTCTTAAAATGTGTGCCTAGCCCTTCTGCACTCCCAAGATATCCCTTAGTGTGCGGAGCTTAGCTCTCCTTAGTGGAGACAGAGGGAGGGGTCTTCAGTTATGAAACAGCAGTATAGGCTTTGACTGGGTGTTCTGGTCAGTTCTCTGGATAAAGCCAGGAGGAGCAGCTCATAGATGTCATCCACGTTAAAATACATGGTCTCCATATAGCATAGCCTCTGGTTGGGAGGTGTGTCTACCTTTTCCTAAATCATGGCTTATTCAGGCTCACAGATTTACATGGCATTTTATCACCACACTTCCCCTCCACTCTCCCACCTGCCTTAATTTCTAGACTTCTCATATGATACACCCAAGCTATAGGCAACCAGCAATGCCATCTGGAAGATCTATCTGGACCCTCTTCTGCAAGGCTGCACCACGATGGCCACTGTGCCATGCCAAATGTGGGTCTTCTCTGGGAGGCTTCCAATTTCAACACACCACAGAATAGGGGAGGAGAGTCCTAACTTTGAGCTTCTTGCATCTTCCAAAATCTATCTGGGTGATCCTACGTGTGCTTTTCCTCTTCTATTTCCAAGGAATTCAGCATGAAGGAGGCAGTAGGAATACCCACATCTGAACCCCTGCTATGTTCTGCCCTACCCTGTGTCTGAGCTCCATCCCACCCTCCACCACTGGAAGGGCTCTCTATTTCTAATGGCAAATTCCCCAATGCTGTATTAATTTTCTTTCCATTCGCCCTCATTCCTTCCCGGACCAATAACACAAAGTCTACAGGAAATGAAACAAGCTTATCAAAAAAGCAAAAGACATGGTTGAGTGTTCAAAACAATTATTCTTATTTACATTAATTGGGCGATAATATCATTTATTCTTTGTCATTTTTGTCAGATTCCTACTTTTCTGTATATCTTGCTGTAAGGTCACCTAATTTCATGATGGAGGGTGTTGATGAACTTTCACAGTAGGAGATATTCAAGGAAATGGTTGAGAACACTGCCTGAACATAGTTTTCCCTAAACAATTTGGTCATTCTGTCCAACAAACACAGAAGTCATGTGGATGCTCCAATAAATTCCTGTAGTACTGGTTGCCTTTATTATAGTGCTTATCACATTTTTTAATAGAATGCTTATCACATTTTATTAACATTTTAGTTTAAGAATCTTGCTGAGATCTTTCTGAAATCAGAGAAGTCGGTGTTTCTGAACCATAGTGTCCACTAGCAAGAGATGCAAAGTGGCTAGTTCCAAGGAACTTGTCTGTGCAATACGGTGCAAGCATCATTCTCATGGAGGCTTCCAATTACTAACCCTGAACCTCTTCTACCATATTCCTTTTTATTCTATATCCTGACTCAATATCATATGTCCGCCACATTCAGATCCCGTAATCACCTTGTCTCATTTCTTGATTTTAATGCTTGGATCATCTTCTTAGTTTGAATATTTCCCTTTTTCTTGACAACAGTTTGGATTCTTCTGACTGAGCTCCTATTTGCCTTGAGTAAACTCACTACCCAATCAGGTCAGTTCCCAGCACCTTCTCCCAGTCATCGTGGTGAATGTTCCAACTGGTTCCCTCTACCTGTTAGCAGATCCCAGGTACAAAGTGCTCTACTATTTTCCTCTTTTGTATTTCCCTCTTAGTGTTCTCTTCATATTTCCCTTCCCATTTTCCCATATCACAAACCCCATAGAAAGATATAAAAATTATGTGATTGTAATGATAGTAAATTGTCATTTGTATTGCACTCAGCCTTCCATTCACTCTCTCACTCTCTTTTAAATGTTGTCCTTTACTGGGTAAGGAATTTCATATAGCTCATGAAGTTTGTTTGGAAAATATATTCAATGCAAGGACGCATTACTTTTGTACTGCATTGTTGCTATTTTACCTCACACCTTCCCAATGTGAATGAAATATATAAAATAAAAAGTGATGCATCAAGAGAAAAATGCTTTGAGAAAAATTATATAGCTTGAATGTCATTCCACGTCTATATTGAGCAAGATGCTGCTCCCATGCTCAGAGAAAGCAGTGACTCATTTCAGGGCAGGAAGATTCAACAACAACAAAAAATAAGCAGAAACCTTGATTGCCCCAAACACTATTTTCAAGTTGGTGACATGCGAGATAGCTGGTTCAGAATTTTACCACTTCTCAACGTACTTCTGCCTCAAAGGCCACACTTTTTCTTTTCACTATTCACCCTTTACTGTGGTATTATTCTATGGAGCAGTGGAAAGCTGTTTAGAAATACCCATCCATGTATTTTCCACAGGGTCAGTAACAATTTTTGACAATCTGTTCTTTACAGAAAGTTCATATGTTCTTAAATATGATTCATCAGAGAGTGAAAGAACTAAGAGTAGCAGCAGAATAGAGACAGTCCTGAACAAAAAAATTATAAAACATAATCAATTATATATTTAAAAGTTTACTCTAAATTAAATGAAAACAATGATTATTGAATCTAAAACAATATCAAATAATATCTCAAAGTAGTGTTATCACCCAATATTCTTTTTTTAGAATTTTTTTATTATACTTTAAGTTCTGGGGTACATGTGCTGAACATACAGGTTTGTTGCATATGTATATACATGCCATGGGGGTTTGCTGCACCCATCAACCCGTCATCTACAGTAGGTATTTCTCTTAATGCGACCCCTCCCCTAGTCCCCCATGCCCCAACAGGCCCCCGTATGTGATGTTCCCTTCCCTGTGTCCATGTGTTCTCATTGTTCAGCTTCCACTTACGAGGGAGAACATGCGATACCACCGAATATTTTAACACATAAATAAGATGGTGCTTTTAGAAAGGCATGGAAAATCTCTTTTCCTCCTTCAGGATGTAAAGATCTTCAGAACTTACAATGGCTTTCTAACTTTTGACTGACGAAGTCTTTGTTGAAAAATTATTCCACAAATCTGAGATCTTATAGGTGACCATAATGTATCCTTCTGTGCTTTGTTTAAATAATTCAGTTTTTTGCAGGGTCATATATTCTTTATTCTATGACTGCATCATCACTTTTTTGTGTCAATTCTTCCAATTCTGTTCTATTATTAAACATAGCAAAAAGACTCATTCCAGGACATATTTTTCTGCAAGTAAGAAGAATCACTGAAATATTATCAGTAGATCTGTCTCTTCAAAATTATAAATCTGATGTCATTAACGTAGAAATTTGAAATACAGAGTGTCTTATAAATAGAGTTATTTTAAATATTTAATGCTTTTAAATGTACCAACAGTTAAAATTTTCTAAGTCTCATAATTAAAATCTGACTTTGCTTTAAAAGAAACACTTTGTATTAGTCCGTTCTCATGCTGCTACGAAGAAATACCCGAGACTGGGTAATTTACAGAAGAAAGAGTTTCAACTGACTCACAGTTCTGCATTGTTCGGGAGGCATCAGGAAGTTTATAATCATGGTGGAAGGCAAAGGAGAAGCAGGCACCTTCTTCACAGAGCAGCAGGATGGAGTGAGTGCAAGCACGGGAAATGCCACATGCTAATAAAACCATCAGATCTCGTGAGAACTCACTCACCATCAGGAGAACAGCATGGAGGAAACAGCCCCCCATGATCCAGACCCCATTACCTCCACCTGACCCTACCGTTGATACGTGGGGATTATGGGAATTACAATTTGAAAGGAGATTTGGGTGGGAACACAGAGCCAAAACCATATCATACTTGTCTTGAAAGGCAGTAAATATAGTGTTCCATGGGGGCATTCTTTAGAAGCAACTAAAACTAGATGTCCATGGGCTATAAAGTAATCATGAATCCTTTCTACTACTATGTCTGCAGCAGGATTTGGACTTTAACCTCATACAGTACATCCATAGCCTCCTCTCACAAACACACTATTTATAATGTGCCTATGTGAGACTTCTTCCTGAACTCTGAAGTTATCTACTTCACTAAACTGAGGTCATGTAAATACAACCATAGACTGTTACTCAACTGCACAAGAATTATGCTTTTTATTGTGAGATAGCAAATATTCACGGCCCCATGGGTATGGGCAAATGTGAAAAGAAAAAAGAGAAGGCCAAATCCCGTACTACTCTGAATGCTCACTATGCCAAGCATAAATTTTCTTGGCTTTTCCCCTGCGTTTCAATCTAAATTCATTTCAATAACCATTAGAAAGCAAATCTACTTTTGCAACAGGAAAAGGCCCAGTATATAGAAAGAGGCTTAACCGTGAAGTAGTTTAATCTTCATAATTCAAAACACTATAGGTAGAGGCTCAGTAAAATGCCAAAATGCCTTGGAGAGTGTCCAAGCAGGAGTCTTGCACTGATGAGAGCGACAAATAACAAAAATTAACAACAAAGTGCTAAGATATAGTAAAAGAAATAAGTTTATGGCCTAGTTAGGTATTTCAAAGTATTTGATACTTTTCTCCGTGTAGCTCTCTATATTTGTCTAAATAATCTAGACAGCCAAACTTAATTGGATATTTTACTCAAGAGAGACGAGAATGCTATGAGGAAATATTACATGTGTGGACTACTGCCATTATGAATGATGGAATTAGATCATTGAATCTGGATCTTAATATTTCCAAGAAAATATTCAGCCAATTGTAGTTATCTGTTACTTACAGTATGCTAAATGTTCCATTAATGGGTTTACTTTTTGGCAGGAGAGAAATAAATATCATGGGTGCAATTTATCTGGAATCATTCTAGGCAGATACTATGCTTTAAATATGTCCCCTGCAAAACTCAGGTGTTATCAATAAGAACTGCTCTCATTGATAGAGAGCAGCTCCTTCATTAAGAGATGAAGAAACTTAAAAGAGGCATCACACAACATCTTTTTCTGACACGTCTATGCTGTATTATTTATTTAGTATTTTTTTAACTTTTAAGTTCAGGGGTGCAAGTTCAGGTTTGTTACATAAGTAAACTTGTGTCATGGAGCTAGCTTGCCTTTCTGCCTTCCACCATGTGAGGACAAGCTGTTCTTTTCCTCCAGAAGATGCAGCCTCATCAGACAAATGAAACTACCAGTATCTTGATCTTGGACTTTCAGCTTCCAACACTGTGAGAAAATAAATGTCCGTTCTTCATAAATTACCCAGTCTGTAATTTCCTCTAATAGCAATGCAAGTAAACTAATACAGCAGATGTAACTAGAAATCTTTGGTATTTCCTAACCACTAGTTTTTACCACCCCTAACTATACAAATCCCCAATTCATGTAAGAGATAAAAAATAATTATAAGGGCCAATGATTCAAAATAATTGTTGAAAGTTTTGCACTTTTAGGATACAAAAATAGGCATCTAGCAGGATAACATTAACAATGTCAAGCATCTAATCAAAGCTTCCCAGACAAAGAAGGAATAACAGGCCAGGTGTGGTGGCTCACACCTGTAATCCCAGCACTTTGGGAGGTTGAGGCAAGTGGATCACCTGAGGTTAGGAGATTGAGACCAGTCTGGCCATCATGGCAAAACCCCATCCCTACTAAAAATGCAAAAGTTAGCCAGGCATGATGGGGCCCACCTGTAATCCAGCTACTGGGGGGCTGAGGCAGAAGGATCACTTGAACGTCAGGGGTGGAGGTTGCAGTGAGCTGAGATCATGCCACTGCACTCCAGCCTGGGCAACAGAGCAAGACTCTGTCTCAAAAAAAAAAAAAAAAAGAATCAAGAACACATGACATACATTGAAGAGAAAAATAAATCAATGGAAAATGACCCAGAATTGAAACAGATATTAAAAATCAGAAGAGAAGAACATTACAATTGCCATTATAACTATTTCATATATTCAACAGGTAGTGACTTGAGAAATATAAAAAGAAATTCTGCAGATGAAACCTTCAATAATTGAGATGAAAAATACACTGGGTGGGATTAAAGGCAGATTAGATTTTGTGGAAGAAAAGATTCATAAACTTTAAGACACAGCAATAGAAACTATGCAGAATTAAACCCAAATAAACATTTAAAAAAGTAAAAGTAGCATCAGTAGGCTATAGGACAATATCAAAAATCCAAATAAATGTGGAATTAGAATCTTCAAATAAGAAGACAGAAAGTGTTTGAAGGAATATTTGCTAAAAAGTTTCCAAATACAATGAAACTATATGTTGATAGATTTAAGAAACTCACAAAACCCAAGTGACAAGAAAAGTGAAGAAACCCACACCAAGGCACATCATAATCAAATTGCTCAAAACCAGTAATAAAGAGAAAATCTTTAAAGTAGCTGAATGGGGGGAGATCAAATCACACTTAGAGGAAGGAAGGAAAGCGTGGCAGCATATTTCTTGTTGGAAAAAAAAGGAAATTAATACAATAGTGGAGCACATCTTTAAAGTCCAGAAAGAAAAGAAAACTGTCAATCTAGAGTTTTATCTTAAGCAAAAATATCTTTTAAAAATAGGGTCAAGAGAGACTTTTCAGACATATAAAAATAGGAATAATTTACCAGCATCAGATCTGTACTACAAGACAGAAGAAAAATCCCAGATGGAACTATAGATCAACAGGCTAATGAAGGACACTAGCAATGGTAAACAACTGGCTAAGTACATAAGATTTTCCCCTACTGTTTAAATTCATGTAGTATAGAGTCTAATGAAATATAAAATAAATAATATATTATTGTCAAGTGGGTTCTGTCCCAGGAGTGTCATCGCTTTAGTAAGCTAAGAAGAAAATCCTAAGATTATCTTGATAGATGTAGATAATGCACTTGATAAACTACAAAGCCACTTTGGTACAATTTCAGCAAATTACAAACAGAATTGAGCTCTCTCAATCTGATAAACAGCATCTATTAAGAAACCTATAGATAACATCATAATAGTAAGACCAAAAGTTTTTCCCCTAATGATTAGGAACAAGGTAAAGATGTCCTTGTTACTAGTTCTATTCATCAATATACTGCAGGGAGTGGGGAGGTCTCACTGATGTAATAAAGTCAGACAGAAAAATAAAAGTCACTCTGATTGGAAAGGAAGATGTAAAATTGTCTTTATTCAAAGACAGGATATTTTAAGTAGAAAATGTATAGAAGTCAGAATCTACAAAAAACTAGAATAAATCAATTAGCAAGTTTAAACTGAGGATCAACATACAAAAATGAGTAACACTAACAAAGAACATAGAGAAATCAAAGTTAAAACTGTCATTTTAATAGTGAGAAAAAGTATGAAATATGTAAGGATAAACCTGACAAAAATGTATAAGACCTGTGTGCTGAAAACTATAATATTATTGTTGAGATAAATTGAAGAGGATCTAAATTATGGTGAGATATACCATGTGCATGGAACAGAAGATTTAATTTAATTAAAATGCCAATTATCTCATAATTTATCTATAGATTCAACATAATCTTAACTGAAATCCAATCAGGTATTTTTTACAGAAAGATGTAGATTCTAAAATTTCTATTGAAATTATAAAAACCTCTAGAATAGCCAAAATAACTGAAAACAAACAAAGTTGAAGGGTCACATTATTTAACTTAAAGACTTATTATAAAGCAATAGAAAGTAAGACAGTATGATATTAGCATCCAAGCAGTCAAAAATCAATGGAATAGAATGAATAGCCTACATACACAGGCAACTGATTTGTAGTAAATGATCAAAGGTAATCCAGTGGAGAAATTATAACTATTACAAGGCATTATGTTGGGGCAATAGGATATGCATATTTTAAAAAAAGTAACTTTGATGATTACCTCACCTTATATAGAAAAATGAAGTCAAACTGGATCAGAGACTTAAATGTGAAACTAGAACTATAAAACTGAAAAACATAGGAGAAAAATATTTGTCACTTAGGGTAAGGCAAAGAATTCTTAGATATGACATCAAAGGCATGATCTATGAGTTACAACTATACACCGATGAGGCTGGCTAAAATTTAAGTCTGGCACTACCAAGTGTTGGTGAAGAGGTGTAGGAGCTGGAACTTAGGTATACCTCTGGAGGAAATGTCAAAGGGGACAATCACCTTGAAACAGTTGCATTAAAGCTTGCTCTTCTGTTTTAGGAAGACCCTGAGGACTTCATTACTCAGAAGTATTGTGATACGGAAAATGTCTATTTTAATTAATTCAATTGGAAGTTTATTTTCCAGAGGTAAAACAAAAACTGTCCTGTGAAACACAGTGTTCCTCTCAGGAGCAAGCTTGGTTTGAGACCTGCCCAACAATCTTGTCTACTTTTTCTGAGAACTGCCCTTCAGGCTAAGATGCTTTCTTTCCCTCTCCTTCTTTACTAATGGTGACACCTCCATCACGGTCTGACAGCCTTCCTTCCCTGCCCTGGCTCCTTCTTTCTGTTTACTTATAGGTGATATCCTTAACAAATGTCTTGAGTGTTTATTTTAGTCTTGGCATCTGTTTGTTATAATACCTTGACTAACACAATGGCTAACATCACATACACTGTGTGGCATTCTATTTACGAAGTGTCCAATAGAAGCTTGGGGCTACTTTATATATATATATATATATAAATGTATTTCAGAATTATTTATTCAAAATATCAATCTAATCAACAACTTCAATCAGAAATTGATATCCAAGAAATAGACAGCCCACCTCCACACTTGCACTTCTTTTACCTCTGTTATTAGGGCTATAATAACATATTGAGAGATTTGGGAGCTTTTGTTTGTTTATTATTTTAGCAGAAAAGCAAAATGGAATTTTACTTTAAAGAGTGTGTATTAGGAATAGAATGAAAATAGAAGAAGAGAAGACTGTGGTAATTTTCCAGCAACAACATATAGAGGTTGTCAGGTGGATTAGAAAGTAGATATGAGAGATGCTCTAAATATAAATTCGGTGGGGCTGGGCAACTGGATGGCTAAGCAGAACAAGATTTGATGTTAATCATGTCTGTGGAAGTCCTTCAAACAGGAAGTACATTTATTTGTTCTTTTTAAACTAAGTGTGAACTAAGTGTGTTGAACAAAATGTACACCTTCTTTCAATGAAAGTGCAATATATTTCAATGATAATCCTAGGGACCCTGATCTTTTATAATTTTTGAGCCTTTGTATTACTTAGTAAAGACTTCTTTTTCTTACACTTATTTCAGCCACGTTATGCTGCTGCTAGATAATTAAGAACTATACATGCAACAAGAGAAAATAATTTATAAGGAAGGACTAAATATAACTTCTATGAACAAATATCATGAACCTCAATAGTACATAGATTTACCAACTAATCTGTAATTTTAATGACCTTTTTTTCCCTTTTGGCCAGATTTTTCTATCTATCTATTTTAGTAAAAATATTTTTGGATAGGGGTTCTTTCATAAAGATGGATGACAGAAGGTAATGTTTGGCCATTCTCCTCAATAATAAAATAATATGAATGTGACAAAGACTTACTGGCATTCAATCTCCATTCCAATTCCTTCTAAATGCAAGCTTAAAGAATCAATCAACCAACCAATCTTGGATGCTGAAATTCCAATAAGTTATGCCCAGACAATTTAACAGGTTAATTTTCCCTTTTTTTTCAATGTATTCACTGATTGTAGAACTTAATTCACTTTAGATATGACTCCACTATTATGTACTAATAAACAAAGTTAACACATTGTTAGTTCATACATACTAACCTGCCTTCTCTCTGTGAGTGTGTGAGTTCTCATAAACACACACACACACACACAACACACAGACATACACACACACAGGAAAGCTCTTAATGCTGTTAAATTTGATTAAAGTTTTCAGTGATAAGATATAAAAAGCATCTCTGACTGATACTATGACATTTCTAACTTCAAAGAAGATAAAATAATCACTAGCCTATAAAGTATAGTTGTCAATTAGTAATAAAACATTTTCTTTTCAATGGTTAGGATTTGCATAGTTAACAGAGATGGCACATTTGAATTTTTTTTTTTTTTTTTTTAGGCAGAGTCTCACTCTGTCACCCAGGCTAGAGTGCAGTGGCACGATCTTAGTTCGCTGCAACCTCCGCCTCCCCAGATTCAAGCAATTCTCCTACCTCAGCCTCCTGAGTAGCTGGGATTACAGGCACCCACCACAGACCCAGTTGATTTTTGTATTTTTAGTAGAGATGGGGTTTCAACATGTTGGCCAGGCTGGCCTCGAACTCCTGCCCTCAGGCGATCTGCCCTCCTCTGCCTCCCAAAGTGCTGGAATTACAGGCTTGAGCCACCGTGCCTGGCCCAAAATTATTTTTGAGGACGGTTAATATAGATAAAATAAAATCATCTTCAAAAGATAATCAGTATTCAGGAAGGGTGCCAATTAAATTTGGAAAGACTAGTCTCTTAAACAAACGGTACTGGGACAACTAGATAGCCATATGCAAAAGAATAAATTGGGATCCCTTCCTCATGCTACAGACAAAAATTAATTCAAAATGAATTATAGACCTAAAATCTAAGAGCAAAACTGATAAAAGTCTTACAATAAAACACAGTAAATTTTCTTCACCTTGAGTCAGTAGACTTTTTAAAATTAAATTAAATTAAATTAAATTTATTTTTGTGTTTTTTTGAGATGGAGTCTCTCTCTGTCGCCCAGGCTGGAGTGCAGTGGTGTGATCTCGGCTCACTGCAAGCTCCGCCTCCCGGGTTCAAGCCATTCTCCTGCCTCAGCCTCCTGAGTAGCTGGAACTACAGGTGCCCACCACCACGCTGGGCTAATTTTTTGTATTTTTAGTAGAGACAGGGTTTCACCGTGTTAGCCAGGATGGTCTCGATCTCCTGACCTCGTGATCTGCCTGCCTTGGCCTCCCAAAGGAGACTTTTTAGATATGGCACCAAATGTACAAGCAACCAAAGAAAAAGCAGATGAAATGGAACTATTTCAAAATTTATAAAACAAATGCTTAAAAGAACCGTCAAGAAAGTGAAAAGATCCTTATAATGGGAGAAAATAATTGCAAATCGTATATCTCATAGAGAAATTGTATAAAAAATATATAAAGAGCTCTTGCAACTCAGTAATAAAAAGCAAATATAAATTTAATTTAAAATAGTCTAGGAATTAAATAAATGCTTCTTCAAAGAAGATATACAAATGGCCAATACACATGACAAGCTGCTCACCATCATTAGCTATCAAGGAAACACAAATCAAAACCACAAAGGGAAACCATTTTATACCCACTAAGGTGACTGCAATCAAAAAAGATAAAAAATAAAAAATATTGGTGAGGATGGGGGACTGAAACTCTCATACATTGCTGGTGACATTTGCAAAACTGTGCAGCCACTTTGACAGAGTCTGGAGGTTTCTCAGAAGTTACATATAGAATTATTATATGATCTAGAAATTACATTCTTAAATATGTATCCAAGGAAAATGAAAACATACATCTATACAAAAATGTGTACATAAATGATCATACCAGTATTACTCAGTAAAACTATGAATGGCTCCTTTACAGAAAATTACATAAAAATGTTAATACATTCTGTGTGTGTGTTAAGCATATTTATTAGCTTTGCTTAAATCCTAATCTTAATCATAAATCAGATTTTACTTAATACATCTCCTCTTGAAGTTGATCTCTACATTATGAGGCAAATCCATCTAGTGGGTTATTTTCTTCTGTCATCTATGAGACTCTCCATTTCTTTACATTTAATGCTTCTTATAAAATTCAATCAAACAGAAAAAAAAAATCTCACACTTTTTAAGGTCTTAAATCTTTTTAGTTTGGAGGAAGAAGATACATAATAAAACCTTTTTTTGTGCCTCTGAAGAAGGAGATCCCACTCATTATAAGAACGGTTAATCCAGGAACTCCCATAGTAAGTAATCTAACTGAGAAAAATATATATAAGGCTGGGCATGGTGGCTCACACCTGTAATCTCAACACTTTGGGAGACCTAGGCAGGTGGATCACTTGAGGTCAGGAGTTCGAGACTAGCCTGGCCAACGTGGTGAAACTTCATCTCTACTAAAATACAAAAACCAGCCAGGTGTGGTGGCGGGCACCTGTAATCCCAACTACTGGGGAGGCTGAGGCAAGAGAATGGCTTGAACCCGGGAAGTAGAGGTTGCAGTGAGCCGAGAACATGCCACTGCACTCCAGCCTGGGCAACAGAGCAAGACTGTCTCAAAATATATATATATATATATATATATATACACATGTATATATAATTTTTATATATAAATATACCTATTACATTTATATACAAAATTTTTTTTTATTTGACCAGTTTGTGGAATATATCTTGCAATTATATTCACACAGGAAAACAAAGGCATATATACAAGATGTTCATAGCAACAATATTTGTAACGGCTAAAAGTTGAGGCCATAGAGAATATGGCCACAGGCCCAGTTTCTGTTCCCTAGATAATCTGGCATCAGCACTCTCAATAGAATGTTGGAAGTCAGGAAATGATAGTCTGGGGTGGCCTCAATGCAGCCTGAATAGGGTTCTTTACAAAGATGCAGACAATCCATTATGAGCTAGCCCAGGCACCGGCTGTGTCCTGCTCAGATTTGAGAGGCATTTATGGAATGTCAAATGGGTGCTCCGGCAGGAACTATCACAAAATTTTATTGGATCAATCATCAAAAAGCCATGTTTCTAAAAGAGCCAAGTGGGTCTCAGTCAGGAGGAAAAGAAAAGATTTTTCACTTCAGATGACCAAGTCTTCGGATAACTGCAGGTTGTTCATTGTGAATACAGAAACAAGAGTTGTCTGAAATGACCATAAATCAGCTTTCTTTCATGACTTTCATCCAATGTTAGTGATCTACCAAGCCTCCAGGATTTTGCTTCCATTCCTTTCCATTTGTTGAAATATCGCTAATCCTTCTACACCCAGTTATAATTGTAACATTCCTTGAAGCGATATTCTCCAACTCTTAGCTTCTAGTGGATGTTTAACAAATGCTTAGGGCACTAATAACTAGAGTTCATTTCCATGCACACACACACACACACACACACAGACATACACACCACTCATCTATATAAGTAGTGGAAAAAATATGTTATGGATAAACAAAAAATATACAGAAATTATTTTTATTTTTTAACCTGTATTTTTTGTACACAGTGCGAATATTTCCACATCAATAAAAATTTATCTGTCATATCTGTCCTGGTGAATTTATAGTATTCACAATAGTCCATTGTTAGATGTATGGATGCACCAAAGTTGAATGACAATGTTACTAACTACTGAAAAAGCAATACTGAAATAAAGATACTTCTACATGTGTCTGAGTGCATACATTTTTTAAAAACTAAATCTTTATATCAATTTTTAGATATAAAGTATTGGCTCAAATATCCTACAGTATGTATGTAACAAATGCCTATAGAAAAAAATGCAATCAATTTTCACATTCACACTTACAGAGAAGACAGTGGACACACTATTCTTCCTAAGTTTAGATCCAAGCAAGCTCTGCTCTCTTGAAGTTGTCTATTTCTCCTGTTTCAACTACACTGTTTTCCTGATATTCCTGGCTGTTAGACTTAATTTTTAAATATAATTTCTAAGTTACCTGCTATTGAGTTTCTCTCTTTTGATCATCTTAGCTCTCAACAATTGTTCTTTATACATGAAACCTATAACTTTTTGAACACATGCAAAACTCCTGATTTCACTCTATTTCCTGCCCATTATTTTATATGGTTTCCATTCATGTTAGTAACTGTTTGCTGAGTGTTCAGGTAGGTTTGTTGCAGACCAGCTCACAGACCAATATCCAAGGTGTAATGAGAAAAAGTGGCCCTGGACCTTGTGAGTGGTGCCCAGATCATGAGTCAGTGCTCATGTTGATATGATGAGAAAAGTGTGAATTTTCTACCTTTTTCTGAGGTGACACCTGTCTCACCAAAAGCTGAGTCAAAGCACGGGCCAAAATTAGGTGAGTTTTTTGTGTTTTGTTTTTTTTCCTAGTTCCAGTTACCTTAAAATTTCTAAAAACGTTTTCATGGTTCTGGCATTAGTTTGTCTGTATATCAGTTTAGTGGAATTAAGATTTTCATCTTATTTGTTGGCCCTCATAATGATAAGCTGGTAGAGACTATGTTTTAGAATTTAGACTATCTCCATATAAGCCTAAAGACATTTTGAACGGGAAAATGTTAGGTTTTGAATTTATTTCATCTTAAATCTCTTAAATAAATCAGAATGATAAAAAAAATTACAAATTCACTATCTGGGGAATCAAAATGATTAAGAGAATATTCCTCAAATTTTAAGGATTTGGATTGAATTGCAGCTTTAAGAATTAATGAATATATGACTTCAGACAAATTACTTACTCCCAGTTATTTTTTAATTACTTTTTTCATCATCAGCAATGATATCACTTCATCTATTGACAGTTTTGGGTTTTTTAATTTTTGCAAGTGCTGAAAAAAATCAAAATGGAAATGTATATGAATTATTTTAGGAGGTTATTTCCCATCATCAGAGAGATAAATTAATAATTTGATGAGGAATATGCTGTCTGAGGTAGGTCTTTCTGAAAGTCTTGACACTATCAATGTGTTAAGTTTACTTGAAAGAAATCAACACTTTTTAGACAAAAGTATTACATCACTATCAAATGACTATAGGACTCCTATATGAATTTGCTTTCATTTTGCTCTCTGGGATCCAGAACCTTGATGGGGAGAAGCAGCAGAGATTGATAGCTGGAAAGTTATCAAGAATCCACATTCTGAACACCAACTCTTATTGCACACACAGTGAAATACCATATCAGAACAAATTCTATAGACTCCTCTTGAAAAAAACACCTTTGATTCCCAGTCTGGAAGATTGATCCATTTCTTTTTTTTTTTTTCCTGAAATGTGCATGAAAGAATACAAGAAGCTGCTTGAAAAATTATGTTTTAACTGGTCAAATAGTCATAGGACTGGCTAACGATATTTCTACTTTGTCTCCGGTCTTAAAATGTAAGCACCCCACACAGAAAAAAGACTGAGAAATTTTATGAATATTCAGAAAAATCAAATTCAAAGTTTAAATTTCCTTTGTAACCCACCTCCAGTCTCGTAAAGGGATACTTGAATTCTGCCCAGAGGCAAACAAGTTACTTTACAAGTTGTTTTAATAATGGTCAATGTTATTTCTCCATATCTTTTTATTTTATTTATTTATTTATTTGAGGTGAAGTCTTGCTCTTTTGCCCAGGCTGGAGTGCAGTGGCGGATCTTGGTTCACTGCAACCTCTGCCTCCTGGGTTCAAGCGATTCTCCTGCCTCAGCCCCCCGAGAGGCTGGGATTACAGGTACCTGCCATGATGCCCAGCTAATTTTTGTGTTTTTAGTAGAGATGGGGTTTCGCCATGTTGGCCAGGCTGGTCTCGATCTCCTGACCTCAGGTGACCCACACTCCTCGGCCTCCCAAAGTGCCAGGATTACAGGCGTGAGCCACCATGCCCGGCCAGTATCTTTCGATTTTCATATGGACTTGGTGCTGTCCATCTTCTTAACATTTCTATAGAAGAAAGTGACATTACCAAACAAGCGCACGAATGAAGCTTGATGTATACCTTCCACTTTTTGGACACAGACCTGTCATCATACCCTTCCAAAACACATTTTCACCTGCATGCCCACACTCGCACATTCATCAGACTCATTTCTTGAAACATTCTTGATAGCATTCATTCTACTTTAAACCACCTGTCAAAACAAGCACTTAATTAGGTTAAGCTGTCTGGCTTTGTGAAAAGGTTTACTGTACTCAGTTGTCCCTGCCATAAAATTAATAGTTTGACCAACTTCTAAGGAGACGGATTTTGCACTCGTGAAAGTCAAATTAAATCCACCTTTGCCAAAGAGGGGAAAAAATTGGTGTGTCTGAAACTTTGAAGGCAGCACTTCATTTATTATAATCTTTCGAGTGCCAAAGTACAAATTAGGTAGAACTGCAGCTGCAAGAAAGCCCAAGTTACAGCGCGCTGCTCTTGTGACCCTTTTAATAGGCAATGCAACTACGAGATGATGAACAGAGAGAATAACTGTACCAGAGTTCGCAGTGCCAAATTTCTGACCAAATTTGCAATAAGCAACCAATCCTTCATTAAGTTAATATTCCACAGACTCAAATATTACACACACTAGTCACTGCACATCATTTCTCAACCACAATTCTGAAAATATTTTCCAGGAACTGGGCTCATTTTATTATTAAGACTCAGGAGAATAAAAGCTGTTTAAAAAATGCTTTATAATTTCATTCAGGTCTTGCTAAAACTGCTTTTGAATCAACATTCTTTTAGTTGAAGTAGCAAAGGAAATAATACTCAAGGCTGCTTAATCCTAAAGACAGAGTGATTTGGAGTTTTGGTTTGGGATTTTGTGTTTCCCTCAACACATTACAAAGATGGGTCTTTTATTGACTTGGAGATAAAAATGATTCATGATTCCAATTATTATTTAAGGTGTGTAAAGTCTTAAGGCCTCCAAGGCAGTCCTCAGAATGGACTGTAGAATTAACTAAGACAAAGTGCCCTGCTATTTTTGGGACAAAAGGAATCATCAGAAAAGTTGCAAGAGCACTGAGTTTTGTCTTAGAACTTAAGATAGTAAGAATTAATTTAACACAAAATTTTATTGATTCCTTTCTCTTAACTCTCCGTTTTTAATTCAGTAAGTGAATATAAGATATAAAGTGACTAAAACTGAATATGGTCATTATCTTCAATCATAGTTTTATTGAGTTTACTGGAAGTCATAAAACCTGGCTTCTTGTTTCTTCTTTTAGTATTGTCAGAGGCACGGTCATAAAACAGTCACTTAACCCTGAGAAGATTCGTATAATATCTCAATGTGATCCACAAGTATGATTCTGAAAGGCTAGCAGCTCAGGAAAAAGACATCCTGATGGAAATCATCTTCTCACTAATACTTCTTAAGCCAAAAAAAAAAAACTTCTTTTTTTTGAGTTGGAGTCTCGCTCTGTCGCCCAGGCTGGAGTGCAGCGGCGCGATCTCGGCTCACTGCAAGCTCCGCCTCCCGGGTTCACGCCATTCTCCTGTCTCAGCCTCCCAAGTAGCTGGGACTACAGGCGCCCGCCACCACGCCCGACTAATTTTTTGTATTTTTAGTAGAGACGGGATTTCACCGTGTTAGCCAGGATGGTCTCCATCTCCTGATCTCGTGATCCGCCCGCCTCAGCCTCCCAGAGTGCTGGGATTACAGGAGTGAGCCACCGCGCCTGGCCAAAAAACCTTTTAATAATGATATTCTAATATTTCATCTACTATTCTGAAATAAAATTCATGTATAACACTTATACAATAACGTTCTTAAAAGTCAATATAAAGCCCTATTATATAGAATAACAATAGAACAACTTAAGTTGAAAAAATCCATTTCAATTTGTAACTGTGCAAGCTGACTGTACTAGGAGACATAATGAAGTCATCAGATTATTTTTACTAATTTTAAAGAGTTAAGTCAAGAATAAAAGAAGGGAGATCTTCAGAAGCAATTCCACACAAGATTTTCAGGAAAATGAAAGCAGAGATATAGGAAAATATTGGAATGAAACCCATTATGAAGATAAATAAATAACAGAACAACATTATTTGTGAGTGATAAGAGAAAGAGGAAAATGGTATTAGTCAATATAGGTATAAAACACCAAGAACTGTTACACACTGCCAAAGTAGAGAAAATGAGGAGTTGAAATACTTGCATATGAGCGTAATGTAAATACTTGCATAAGTGTAGTTTACAATTTTCTCTATTTTATTTGTCAAACGTTTATATAGTGCCCTCTGTGCGTCCGGCACGGTTCTAAGCTTTTTCAATGTTACTAACTCAGTCACTCATCTTATGAATTACGCCATGGGTCTGGAAACATTATTTTACAGAGGAAACTGAGACAAAAAAGGGTTAAGTTACTTATCCAAAAACATACAGCTAGCAAACAAAAAAGCCAGAATTTGAACCCTGGCATTCTGATTCCAGTGTTTATAGACTTGATTTCCGTGTTATAATATAATGACCTGGGGTCGGATTGCATCAAAGAATAACAAGATATATCTCCTGTTTTAAAACCTTACCATATGTTGAGGTACATAAAGTGCTTCCGTTATGTAAAAAGACCTTAGAGACTGTATTAATCAATACAAGACAGGAGAAATAGGATATATTGGGGGAAAAAAAACCCCAGAAATATAAGACTATGGAGAAATGGTGATTCCAATTTCTGGAACATCATGAAAACAGGTTTTAAATATAGGAAACCGAAAAATAGAAATTAACCTCAATATGTTTTCTCAGAATATAGGTTTTTCATTGTGCTACAGAAAAACTCAAAAATAGAAAGTTAAGAACATGAATTATTTTCAGAGAATTCTTACTAATACAACTTAATGGGATGTCTACATTTCACATGTCTCCACTCATTCTAATAACATTTTCATCTCAGGCTGTGAAAGGGAGTATCAGATACACTGTTACAAGTGTGAATGCAAAATCTACAACTTAAGAATGATCCAAACTCAAATTTTGTGAGAGGTGTGGCCTCATATAATGGAAGATTCAAAGTGGTATACAATTCTTGGTAAAGTGTCAAACACAATAACCCTCTCTTGATTTACACAATATTTGCATTTCTTGATTACTCAGTTTGCTATAATAATATGCAAAAATCCCTTCTCTTTGAATATATATGTAAAAATGGAATTTTAATTTCTAAAGTTAGGTATAAACAATACATTTGGGTTGCATTAAGGGCATTTAAGAGCTCTCAGGATATGGATAATATGTTTTGGCAGAACAATCTCAATCATTGCAGGATGTCTAACCTCTGTGGCCCCACTCACAAAACTTAGTAGCGGCCCCCCCCAAATGTTGTGATAACTGAAAATAAACCCCATAAATATTCAAAATGCACACTGGAGGGTGGCATCTCCCTTGCTGAGAGCCATCAATTTAAGGCTCTGCATATAGAGGTACCTAAAGCAAATTTCACAGCTTGAATGGTATAATTATGTGAGTCAATAAATTTCTTTTTTGTGTGTTTTTTTTTTTGACAATATGCATTAGAGTGGTGATGCATGTTTTTAACAACAAAGATAACTTTTATTAAAATAAGGCAAAATAAGTTTGCATTTTTCCTTCTGTGCCATTTCCCACAATTATTATTCTAAGAAAATACAGGAACAATAGCAACTATGCATGAGTAATGTGGAATATTTCTTTCAATTTCACTACAAAATGTATGGATTTTAATGAGACTGTTATATAGCATCTATCTTAGAAGCAAAATCTGAATCAACCATGTGTATCAAGCAATCTGAGTATGTATTAGGCAAATACACTCAGAAACTTGCCTTTTGGTTACAAAAAGCTATGAGTCTCAACAGAAATTCTTTTTCCAAGTTTCAGCAAAATATTTAAGGAGATTTTGTAGTATACCAAATAGGAGTGCTGAGATAAAGTTGGGTTTGTCCTTATAAAATACTATCTCTAATTTATATGGGCTATGTAGACACAGCGTTCCTTGGCAGAAGGACATAATTTTATTTATGAAAATATGAGGAACAACTCTGTAACAAACTACCCTTTCAGCCCCAAAGAATGGGACTGATTCTGGGTTAGAGTTTTGTTCTGGAAATATTTTGTTATATGTTGGGAATTGAGGTTTATTAAGATAGAGTAGATAGATAGATGGCTAGATAGATAAATATACATGCATACATATGTATAACTACGTACGCTCACTATCTCTATATGTAAGTATAACTATATATAGACACACACACAGATATGTAATAAGAGAGACAGAATGAAACCAAGTAAATCAATTGTGGGTGACTTCGAAAGCCCAAACAGAGTTTACCAAATTATGATCATAGCTGGCACTTATTAGGTGCCCCACATGCTAATTCTAATTTTTCTAATAATTAGAATAATTAGAATGATATCCCATGTGCACCATTCTAATTATTTACATGTATTAATTAATATAATACAGTAACTTTATGAGACAGATACTATTATAACAACATTTCTATTTTACTGCTAGGGGAACTCTCAAGATGAAGACTTCAGTGGCAAGATTTTAATCTAAGCAGTTTGACTTCACTATGGCCTCCTTCTAGTAGTCTATCAAACATTAGTTCTACAATAAGAGTTTGATACAGTTTGGCTGTGTCCCCACCCAAATATCATCTTGAATGTAGTTCCCACAATTCCCACATGTCATGGAAGAGACCTGGTGGGAAGTAATTGGATTATGGGGGGCAGTGTCCCCATGCTGTTCTAGTGATAATGAGTGAGTCTCACAGGATCTGATGGTTTTATAAATGTCTGGCATTTCCCCTGCTTGCACTCACTCCATCCTGCCACCCTGTGAAGAAGATGCCTGTCTCTCTTTTACCTTCCACCATGATTGTAAGTTTCCTGAGGCCTCTCTAGCAATGGAGAACTGTGAGTCAATTAAACCTCTTTTCTTTATAAATTACCCAGTCTCGGGTATTTCTTCACAGCAGTACAATAATGCACTAATCCATGAAATTAAATTCAAATTAATGCCAAGTGAGAATGACCCTATTGCCTTGAAATCCTTATCCATGGAGTTGTCCATTTTGCTGATTCCTATTTTTTAGGGGCAGCTAATTAAGAAATGCTGAGTTGAAATTCATTCAAACATGCTTATGTGATGCTCTCAGCTCAAATATTCGCAGGTATAACATGGTCAGCATACGGCGTCATGCTATAAGAAACTGACACTTAAATTTTTTTTTCCTAAAAGTAACTGATTTTGTAGGCCTTACCAGAATTCATATTATTTCCAGTTCTCTTCCCATCCAGGAACATAGAAAGATGACATTTCTCTGACCCTTTAGATTTAGGAATAGCTGTGTGACATTTTTTGCCCAATTAAATGTGAGCAGAAAAGAGTGATATATGTAACTATCAGTAGAAATTTTGTAGCTGGTATGTGACTTGATGTTTTTCCATCACTTTGGGGATTATGGCAGCACATGTAGCCACAGAGGGGCTATCAGAGTCAAGCCACTTGGAATGCCACAAAATCATTCAGAAGTCAATTTAAATGAACAGTCATCTCTGAAGACCTTACATAAGCAAGAAATAAACTTTTCCTATGAGAAGTCATTGAACGGGGGTATTGCTTGTCACCGTGGCATAGCCTAGCCTCTCCTGACTCATGCGAACTGAAATAAAAATTACTACAATCACTTTAGAACTAAAAAAACTAAGAGACAAATGAGCTATTCAAAATGCCTTGGCTAATTAATCACAGAAACATTATTAGATCCAGTTCTTCTCATTTTATTTCCTGTTAAAATATCTTATTTCTTATCCTTCACTGTGTTGATTCTTGCTATGTAACAGAGAAAATTATATTAAATAATAAAGACAGTCCATCATGGATAAGCCACAAGATCTGGCCAAACATCAGCATATGCAAAACTAAGCTATTCGATTCATTAGTTTCTTTGGAGATATAGATGGGTACCTAACTAGAACCTATCTCTTCTGCCTTCTACGGAGGAAAAAAAATCAAATATTTTGAGCTGGGTTTTACACTTCTCCTCTAGAATTTGGGTGTCACATAAAAACAGTTTTGAAATAGAAAAAAAAATGAAAATACTCTGCTACGATAATGCTCTGCTAGCATACCTTTCCTACAGGTTTGACAAATGCAGTGTTAACAGGTGGTTGAGTGTGATGTTTGGGGTTTGAGCCTGATAATCGGCAAGAAAACCAGGTGGAGCTGCTGCTGAAAAGAATCAATGTGAAAATCGCTTCATTCCCTTTAACCTATTCTGGCAGAAAGGGAATCTGACATCAGCACTGAAAACAATGAGGTAAAAATTTCTATCACCTCTCATCTCTTAGCTCAGACTCCAGTCCAATTTTTTTTATATTTCTCTTTTATGCACAAGCATTTATAAGTACTACATTAGCTCTCTCTTACCACTGTGTTATGGCCCATTATTCTGTCATTTTGCTGTATAAATGGAACCTTAAATGACTAACTTATACCTTTCTTCCTAGGAATGGGTTTTGTTTTTTTTTTTTTTTTGCTTCTTTCTTCCTGAATACATGATAAATTTCCCAAAATCAGTCATTTATGAATTTCCTTTACAGTTTCTGCCATATTCACTTACTACTTTTTTTTTACTAAATCTGTATTTTAGATTCACTGCTTTACGTTTTTATTTTTAATTTAACGATGCATTAATATTCTCTCGTATTTGATATGCTGGTTACCATGTTTTCTCAATGTATAAAAAAAATGCATCTATAACCATGGAAGTAAAATATGTTTGTTCATATACCATCTGCATTTCTTTTGAATACCATAGGTGGTATCACACACTGGGAACACTGATAGATAACACATAACACGGTGTCATTTACACATCAGACCTTTAAAAGGCTAATCATGCTTTTTAGAGTCTATAAGCTTTCAAAATTTGTTTCTTTAAAACTTCTATCTACATTGGTTTTACTTTTTTGAGGTAAAATTATTGCACCAAGTTATGACTTTTTTTATACCAATGACACTTTAGATCTCTCTGAAATACAAAGTTGGATATTTACCAAGTGAAAACCTTACATTAGCAGACTTCGAACATGGGTGTTCATAGCAGAATTATTCATAATAGCCAAAAGAGGGGAAAAACCCAAATTTCCATCAATGAATGATGAATAAACAAAATATAGTGTCTACAAATAATGGAATATTATTCAGCCTTAAAAAGAAATGAAATTCTGATACATGCTACAACATGGATAAACTTGGTGACATTACACTAAGTGAAATAAGCCACACAAAAGGACATATATTGTATGATTCAATTGATAGAGATACCTAGAACAGTCAGATTCATAGAGACAGAAAATACAACAGGGGGGCAATGTGAAGTTATTGTTTAATGGTTACAGAGTTTCAGTATGGGTTAATGAAAATGTTCATATATGATAAATGTTGTAAAACAAAGTTAAAATATTTAATGCCACTGAACTATACATTAAAAATGGCTAAAATGGTAAATTTTATGTTATATATACTTACTACAATAAAAAATAAAATTAAATATATATAATACGTATCACTTAACATGCTAGTGTGTTGAATGTCAATGACCTTTAATTGACAGTTAATAAATAATGTGTGCATTATCTTCAACAGCAATGTGTAACTGCTTTTAACCACCGTTTATGATGATAATTTGTATTAATCCCTACATAATTGACATATCCTTTGCTAACTTTCTCTGAACACTATATTGAAATTAAATCTAGACCGGATGCAGTGGTTCATGCCTGTAATCCCAACATTCTGGGTTCTTTAAAACTTGCACATCTTTATGGCCACCCCTGTCTTACTGAGTCAGAATTTTGGGAAAATGAGGACTGGGAATAGTCATGAGTTATCATTCAAGTGTCTAATAGTCACTGATCTGGAATCTGTTTGTTGCTCTTCATTTTCTTGAACCACTAGGACCCCAAATTTTAATTCCGTGCTTCATCTGAATTAATTTCATGATTCTCTCACTTTGGTCTTTCCACCATTAAAACAACAACAAGAAATAAACCACACCTTGGCCTTACTAATATTAATACGTATAGTAACTGCCATGCTTTTTACATTTAATCAGAGTTCAGGTCTTACTCTGGCTTGGTCTGGAAATTTTCGTCCGCAATCTTCCTTAAAGAAAAAGACATTTAACAATATTAACACTTTGTAAAAGCAAAACTTTAAACGGCCCTTTAGCAATTACTTCTATCTGATATGGAGTCTACAATGCATCTAAAGTGGTTCAGTTAGGGATCCAAAGGATTCTTTTTGCCCTAACACAAGTAAATCTCAATACCGTTGAAAGAATTCTAGAGTTAGAACAGAAAGAGACAACAATCAAATATAAGGCCAAATGGAATTCAAATTGATCATGGATTATTTTAATGGACAGAAAAAGAGAGAGAGAAAAACACATATTAGCGTTTAGCGGCTGTAGCAAGACAGTGGGCACAATTAATATAGAACTGGTTAGGCAATCTAGACAGTCTGGATTCAAACTTGCTGTGAACTATAATTCAGCAGTCACATTGCTGGTGTCTAGTGGCTTTTCCCAAGTCATGTGTTGGAGCTGTAGCTGTTTCCTCCTGATTGTGCCCTGGTGGTCTGCTTGTTGGAGGTCTTTTTTGTTCAATACACTTTTTGACTTGCTTTCCACTTCCCTGGTTGGTTCATTCACCTTAATTATGATGACCTGATTAAGAGTGGAGGTGACACATCCAAACCACTAGTCAGGGCAGTCTCATTAGGAAGGAAATTCTGCCATTTGTCTAATTTAAATTAAAAGGTGTGTTTTACACAGAACAAACCAAAGCAGCCAGCCACAGAAATTCCTTTTATCCAATCTATTTACTTCTCTTTGGTATTCAATATGATCCTTTAAGCCAAAGGCAGTTATAATAGGAGTTAAATGGTCCTCTAGTTTTTCAAATGGAAGTCAGATTTAGAAGGTGTTAGGATTTTGCAGACCTGCTAAATTCCTAGGTTTAAACATTTCAATGGTGAATCACGAAGTAGCTTTAAAATGTATGCCTTTTTGGAGGTATTAAATAACTACAGAGGATGTTTTGTTATTTAAGAACATCTTAGGAAACAAAGCTTGGAAAGCAGCTCATGAATTTAATGCTATGGCATCATTTTTAGAAAGACAGGTTAATAATTGAATGGCATTGTCAAGAAAGAGGGAATTTAGAGAATTTATGAATATATTTTGTCAAATGAACATTCTCTGTTGATATTGAGATAAAATGCTGAGACTGGCAGATTAAAAGAGAACACTGAAAACAGCTGAGATTCATAGATAGTCCATTTTGGACTCAACTTCTCTTTTTTTGTCACCCAGATATCTGAATGTTGAGGGATCCAGGGACTTCCGCTGTTTCTCCACCCCGGCCCAGACCTCAGGAATGAGTGCCCAGTTCTTTTCCATATGGTGATGATGAGATGAAAAGTCTCAGCTAAATCATCTGAATCCTAGAGTAACTGAAAAAGGGGTTTCTCCCCTCTGATTTCCCAGACAGCTCTTCCAAAATAGAGGAAATATAGATATCATACGTTCATGATCCAAATACATGCTTACCACTTATCCTCAGGGGTAAATCGTAATTGAATCTGTTAGCACACTGAACCACAATTTTTAAAAATACATTCTGACTTAATGATACACAGTACTTGGATTTCAGCACAGCAATAGCATTGTCTACTTTTAATGACAAAAATGAATAGAGTGGTCATTCGGTCATACTAAAATAATCCCATCCACTCAACTTGGGATCACATAAGTAGAATATCAACTTGCCGGTCCCCTAGTAGCCCAGCAATCATGTGATGACAGCCTGGGCAGTTTAATGTCTCCATGTGCTTCCACATCAACCTCCTTCCTAATTGCGTGAAGCTGGTGCTTTCTTCTATTTTCAACTGAATTCCTTGTTTCGATAGGGGTGAGTTTTGTTTCACTGATCTTTCCCACACAGGGACATACACAATTAAACATTCTTGGGAATTTTTTCTTAAACTCTTTTTGTTTTTAATCTCTCCTGCTTTCCTATCATTAAGAACTAGGCTGTTGGTCTTCTCTCCTTTCTATATAAATTGACCTTATAATATTCCTTAACAATAATAGCAAAGCTAGGGTCAGTAAGTCATTCCCTTAGAGAAAGAAAGGAATTTGGTTGGCTATTTTGCTAGGAGACTGAAAATGGGAGAACTGCAAGTATACACTGAAGTTTTCTGGGGGAAATATGATAGATGCTGCTTCATTCATAGTACAGGATAGACTAGGGTAGCAGAGTCCTGTTTGCTTGTTGGGTTTTGCCCAAGGGTGGCAAGAGAAGGAAGGAAACTAAAGAGAGAGATAGAACTTGTATGTGCTGAATCCTTGAACTTATACAAAAACTTCAGACTACTGATTTGGTTTTCATGAAACGCAAACATTAATAACGATCCCGTCTCTTTCAATAGGAATTCAGACACTGTGAGCTCAGCAACAACTGTTACCCAAATTAAAATTTGAATGTGAGATTAGGACATGAACTCAGTCTAGTTGCAATAAAGCAGACTAATCTCAAGCTTGGTCTCTTGCAGCCAGACTTCAAGGAGATCAAGGTTAACAAGGCCAGTAATGAGACATAGCAACACCACGTGCTTCCCGATAGGATGCATTGAGAAGGATATAACACCTCTGTGGTCCTCTTGCCAAAACTGCAAACCTGAGTTTATTCAGGAGGAAGCATCAGACAAACATACAATCAGTTCATTCTACAAAGTAACTGTCTAGCCTCTTCAAAAGAATTAGGTCATGAAAGACAAAGGACCATCCCATCTTAGAGGAGACTAAGGATGATGACTAAATGCAATGGATTATAGATTGAATTCTGGACCAGCAACAAACACATTTGTGGACAATTGATGAAATTTTCACAGCTCTGTTGATTACTTAATAGTATTGAATCATTGTTAATTTCCCAATTTGGATCATAATAACTGTAGTTATGTGAAGATTTCACCATTTTGGAAAGCTGGGGAGAAGGTATCTGGGAATTCTTTGTACTGTTTTTGCAACCTAAAATTATTTCAAAATGGGAGTTAAAATTTGTGTTAAATTTAATGAAGTTAATGGCCACAACTGATCATATAAAGCTAGATTCTCCAGCAGAGTTGGAAAATAATTTTTCTGGTTTAATCTGGATAAACAGAAGATTACAGCACTAAACACAATTCAATAAGCATACTTGGAGAAGTTACTCAACATAATGCATAAATACAGAGTCAAATTTGAAAAGACATACTCTTTGCCTTTTTGGAACACATAAATTCTGTCAAAACCTAAAATCTTTTTTAAGAAAGCAAGATGGAAAAATATTTGAAAATGTACAACACTAAAGCCACAATGGTGTAATTAAAATTATTCCCTGTACATCAGAAGGCACTTCAGAATTCTGTGATTTATTGACATTTTTGTTATGAATAGAAGTTTTCAGTGTATTGTAGGCATGCAGTGGAGCCAATTAAAACAAATGTATACGTATTAGAATGTAATATGAGATATCGTATGATATTCTAAATGACTAATCACACAATTCTCACAGCAGAAAATCTGATTCTTGGGTCATTTATGTACTCAAAGAAGTTTAATATGGGAATCTACTTTATATACCTTTAACTATGACAAAACATAAAAACTACCATACATGTTAGTGAGTCCAGGATGAAATATTCTATCTATGAGAATACTCTATTTATATGTGCATTTGCATGATGTTTCTTCTCCGAGAAAAAGTTTTCCCTGAATTATGCATATGGAAAACTTCTACTCTGTCAGGAATCCGTCTCAGCAACACCTCCTCCAAGAAGCCTTCCATCACTACCCTGGCATACATTCTTCTATGACGCCATAGTTTCATCTGTCTTCATTTTTCATAATCACATTTTACTGTACTTTTCTATTGATTATATTTCCCCACTAGACATGAACTACTCTACCTCAATGCCTATTCCATTGCACCATTTTAATAAATATGTAAATAAATAATTTCTCCTGTAAATCCAGGACTAGAATGGATTATTTTCAGAACCAGCCACAAAAGATAAGTAAAACGATAAAAATTTGATTGTGACCTAAGCTGATTTCGTGGGAAATTATTTATTCTGGTGCAGATGGGCTGTGAAAAGGAATCCTGGCATTGAACTCTTGGGGTATACATTTAATAACCGGCAGAAAAAAAATAATAGAAAATACCATGCTCCCACAAGTTATTATTTGTCATGATCTAAAACAGTGTTGATTTGTTTTAAAAATAAAAATCCTCAAACTCACTGATGACCCCTGAACTAAGAGTGTTTTCCATGGAGATTTAAGAAATGCTCACCTTTACTCTCATAATGAGATCTTTGAGGCAACATCAAGCACCTCAGAATCCTTTAAATACTGGTATTGGCAGGGCCATGTGGCACTCCAGTTAGGTCTCTGTGGGAATGTTTGGTCCTATAATTTGCCCAGAGCATATGTCTTCTATTTGTGTCCCTGTTGTCTGTCTTGGAAACCAGTGCCCGAATAATGAAAGATTAATGAGATCGTCTTCAGCCCTGCTTTCGGCAATCACATTTGTCCCTCATCCTTCTGCTTCCCCGGCCCTGACATTTAGCCTCTCCTTACACTGCTGTCTTGATATTACAAATTGTACTGGGTAATTTCCCCCAGCCAAAATAGGAGATTTAGAAGCATCAGGGAGTTCTGGAAATCTATCCTGCGCGTCACAAAATGCTTCCTGTCCTGGCTTAACAGCCCGAAGGGAGAGAAGAAATGAACCTATGTCGAGATGGTGGGGCTCTACAAATAATAAAATTATAAGACCCACAGAAGGGAAAAAGCTTGGTTTTCTTTCTAAGAATTACTATCTTGACACCCTATAACTAATATTAAGTTGGGAAATTTTTTAAACATTACTTTGCCTACCTACCTTAATATGACAAGATTAGTTTCAGCAGTCTGGCTTTACAGAATTATTTCCTGAAAAAAAAAATATTTTAGCTGGTAATTGATACTCTTAACCTTGGTGGTAAAGAAGTTTGTGTTTTATTTTTTAATAAGGGGCTAGGGTGTGGGTGGGAATTAGCTGACTTAATCTGGCGCGACGTATGCATAGTACATTCCTTATGCAGAGGAACTCCCAGGATCCTGTATCCTCATCAAATGCCAGAGAAAGTGGATTTATATGAAAGATTATTTCTGTAGCTATGGGAACAGCTTACTGAATCTATTTCTCTCTCTTTCTCTTTCTCTCTCAACGAATTGCCTAATTTTTCTAGTATCACAGAGAGATTGTTTTGGTTAAACTTTGCATGGGTGTTAAGTCATTTCATAAAAGTTGTTCTGTGTGTTTAGCAAATAAATACTGTGCTATCCACTAGGATTTGGAGCTAGAAGATACGGGATCTAACCTCTCAGTTCTAATACTTTATCCCTTTTGGAAAAGTCACTTAACCTCTTTAAAACTCAGTGTTCTTACTGGTGAAATAAGGATAATACCCACTACAAAATTTTTGGTGAGGCTCAAGTGAGATCATGTACAGGAAAGCCTTTTGGAAACGAAAATGGCATTACATCATTGTTACTTGCTATTGTCATTGCAGTTTCACAGTATTTTCACAGTCCCTGTCTTCAAAATTCAGAATGTTTGGATTTTAGAAAGTGATTTAGTACATATGGCAATTATTCGATTCAGTTGGGTCTGGGATAGCAACTCATAATCAAACACATTAATATTTCTGGACAAAAATAGACAAATATTTTTACTAAGTGTGATAAATAAAGACAATGTGTAGCTTCACAAACATTTAAGACAGGCTTTCCTTTCAAATCAATTACAGAAGTGTTTCATTTTAATAGCTTTTCAAATGTTTGAACTGGATATGACAAATAGTCAATCTATATTCCCATGACTTCAGTATTCAATGCCATTCCTTTTTGGGAAGTCCATGCAGACTCCGTTTTTAGGGAATATTTATTAAATGTCTTGGTGTCTATGGGAGACCTGCTCATCATGTTGTATAAACATTGGAAGAGCAACAACAAAAAAAGAAAAAAAAAAAAGAAGAAGAAGGAGAAAAGAAAAAAAAGACAGGACAGCATCAAAATTTTAAAAACATTTGTCATCAAAGGACATTATCAAGGGAGTGAAAAGGCAACCTGCAGAATGGGAGAAATCATAATATATCTGGTAAGGGTGTAATATCAAGAAATTATAAACAATGGGAGCTCCTATAGCCAGAGACTTCTGGAAAATATGGATCTTTCAGCTTCTAGACAGAGTTGCCACTATGAAGTTATGGTTAAAAACAATGTAAAAGAACAAGAAGTGCTAAATGAAAAATGTCTTTTATGGCTCATTATTTTGAAATACCTTGTGCCCTCTCTTCAGTTTATTTTAATTCACAAATACAGTTGTTGATTTAACAACAGGGGAAATCTCATTCGAGCTGATAGGCAGCCCTGCTTGTGTTTTCATTGTTCCTCCTCTAAGCATTGTTTTCTAGTCTGTTTGTTCGGGCTTTTTGCATCTATTGTATATACAAAGCATTTCCAAATTGCCTTTGAAGGAAGCAGTTTGACATGCTAAATTAAACGAAGCTCCAGAGACATTTGTTTTAGGCAGCAAAACAAACTCAACTAGACACACACAAAATGTCGAGCCCATCAGATCTGAAACTGTGCTGCTTCTTGTCTGCAAGTTAAATGGCAATAATGTAAATGAATGCGAATCGCTTGGCGAGGTGTGAGAAAATAAGCTGCAAATAAAAACAAAGCTGGCAAGTGAATGTTGAAACCGGTGGAATGTGATGATAATGCAATGGGTGGGGATCTGAGCCTTCATTAGAGATCCTCATTTCTCACTCATTTCATTTCCAGTTATAAAGTCCAGTGAAATGGATTTTGGTAATTGAAAAGTTGATTGCTACAACAGTTTAGGGGAAATGAATACTGCAATTACTTTTTCTCTTTCTCTCTCTCTTCTCCCTCTCCCGCTCTTTTGTTACATCCACGGGATTTTCAGAGAGCTTTTCCAAACTATCAGAAGGCTCTTACTCGTCGGTAGTTTTTACATTTCTGTGGCCTACGGGCTCTAGTACAATTTTGTCTTTTAAAAATGAGACATGATACCATCACCAGTTGACAAACCAGAGCTGAAGTCTTGGTATCTTGGATATATAACTCTTCATACTACCAAGAAAATAAAAAGAAAACAAACAATCTCTAGTTGTCTGAATAAAGGTTCTATAAGGAAATAACGGAGGAAAGCAGATTTATTGGATATTAATGGTAACAGGATATAGGCTACAAACCTTCACATCAAGGGTGCTCATTAAATTGCACTCCAAGTTCTTTCTAAATTAAACTTATTATGATTAAATGGAAACCATTTAAAGTAGATTTGGTGGGACTGATCCAGTAGTCAGTTTTTCAAGTTAAACAAAGAGAAACACCTCTGTTAGGTGTTGACATCTGTTTCCTGTCATGCTCAGAAAGCATGCTAAGAATTGGCTGGATCATGGAAACAACAGTACCGTGTACTTCTTCATGAGAGTAGTCCAGTTTCAAAATGACTGGCACAGCCCTTTTAAGGTCAGTTGAAGGCACAGGTGGGGAATGATATATGGGAATCCTGGCAGAATCAGATCGACTTCCAGCCTAAGGTATCACATCCCCCATGCCCAAGTTCTACTCTACATTTATGAGACGTGATCCCATATTCTTATTCAAGAAAGGCAAAGCAAACTTTTAAGATGAATGTTTACTGTCATAACTCTGATGAGTTGGACAAGGGAATTTGACCTTTTTGACTGCAGTCATCAGGTTTAGGATACAAGCAAAGCTCAGTAGGCTATATCTAAATTCAGTCACAAGTGAGTCTTTCTTCCCTGTTTGGTTGGCTCTGAATTGCATAAGTAGCCTCTGCCACTTTGCTCTGTCTCTCCTTGGAGAAGGTTTCTTATTGTGAAAATAAGTCACACAGAATGCTTAATTCACGCAGAGTCAGGCAAATTCTGTCTTTCTCAAATCCTGAGCAGCTACAATTTCATGGTATGATGGTTTATGTGTCAATTTTACCGGGCTACCAGATACCTGGACATTTAGCTAAATATTATTCATATTATCTTGGATGTGTCTGTGAGGTGTTTCTGGATAAGAATAACATTTGAACTGGTAAACTGAGTATAGCAAATTGCCCCCGTAATGTGGGTGGGAGTCATCCAATCAGTTTGAATGCCTATATAGAACAAAAAAGCTGAGTAAGAGAAAATTGTTCCTGCCTGACTGCTTGAGCTGAGCCATTAGTCTTTACTGACCTTCAGGGTCAAACTAAAACATCAGTTCTTTCTGAGTCTCAAGACTGCTGGCTTTCAGATGAGAACTTACACCATCAGCTCTCCTGGTTCTCAGGCATTCAGCTCAGACTAGAAGCAGACCATTGGTTCATCTGTGTCTCCAGCTTGCTGACTTGAACGCCTTGGGGCATCTCAGCTTCCATAATCATCTGAGCAAATTTCTTATAATAAATCTCTATAATATTATGTAGCCCATGTTATATAAATATGTATTATAAATGCAAATATGTCATAATGTAAATATATAATATTGAAACAAATAGTATAAAATATATATAATACATAATATATATAAAATAATACATAACATATATTATGTGTTATACTATATAATGTATATATGAAAACAGAAACAGATTCTCCAAAGAAATAGCATCAATACTTAAATACTAGAATATGTTCACTTTGGCTCTGATGGGGCCAACCATTATCTTGAGCTTCTGATGGCATTAGCAGAAGACACCTAGAAAATACGTTTCATTAGTTTTCCAAGTTTGAAAATGGGATGCTTATTATGAACTTACACAATAACCTTGTATGTGTGTGCTTTGAACAAATACTATACCATTGGCAGAGATTTTTCTAATTTGCATGTTTTGCTACATAATTACAGTAAAAACTATCATTGTGAAATACCTGCTATGTACTAGGAATTGTACTGGGATCTCTGCAGAATTTTGTAACCTACCAATAAAGTTGCAAATGATGAGGAAATGGCATTCAGAGTCATTCAATAACTTGCCCATAATCATTCATTCAGTGGTTAGAACAAAAACCACATGGGTCAACTTGATACTGCCAACCCCTGGAACGGGTAGAAAAATAGTAACAGGAAGTATCAGGAAAAATAGTAACAGGAGGTATTTGATTCCTCTGGGAAGAAATGAGCAGTAGTAAGCTTGTATTTGTCACCCAAGCTATGGTTATCACTCTGTTCATCTTCTCATCTTTATCCTACTTACAGAGCAAGATTTCACTTAGCCCTCTGTTCTTCTATCATCCTTACAAACTCATAGAGAGAAATTTAAGCCAAAACAGGTTGCAAGACTCTCTTTTTTGGGCCAAATGGTGCTGTGCCTCAACTGAAATTTGAAAGGAATGAAAACTCTCTCTACATATTTTTTTAAAAAGAAATTTATAACATATATAGGGTTCATATGCTGTTATAATTGCCTCTACTTGTGGTTTTATGTTGGGAGTCGGAGGGACAAGTGAAAAGTAGAGAGAAATCCATTAAGTAATTTCACACTATCAAAGTCAATTTTCTATTTTTGTAGATAATTTGTCTAATTTATAAAATAAGGATTTTGAATAAGATTGTCTCTAATATTCCCCAGGATTAATGTTGTTAGTATAATTCTATTTTTTAACCCCACAAATATCTAAGACATTGTTTCATATTCCTCTTTCTACAATCACTTTTTAATTTACTTTTCTCAAACTTTTAGAGGTTGAAATTTATGAAATCTTTTAAATTTGTAAATTCAAAAGACCTTACTCAGGCCCATTCCTCCTGAGTCCCATGAGGTATTTGGCACTAGATGTCATCCAAGACATATATAGAGATGTGTTTTTATGCATTAGTGTAATGTTGTAAGGAAAGATCCCATTGATTTCATCAAAATGTTCATCACATTTCATGGCACAGGAAATAAATCCTTTAATTGATAGAATAGTAAAAATAAATAAATCAAATAGAAAGTCACTGGAGACCATTATTAAAGTAGCTCCGTGAAGTACTTCAGATAAAAACAATGTACTATAAAAACACATTGAAAGGTAAAAGAAACCTGAAGAAGTGGCAACACCAGATGTAGTCAATAATTTTCAGAGGGAGATCTCTCTTTTTTTAATCACCTTAATCAGATCTGTGGCAATAATTTGTTAGTGACATTCGCAACGCTCATCTGCCAGGATATGTAATGATCATCAATTGATTTCCTTTATTTTCTAGAATGTCTTAATGGGTTTGTCTAAGTTGACACACTGAGTTGTGGTAGATCAGTCTACAGTATGGGTTTCCAGATCCTTTCACCCAAATCCTTGCCACCATTTTATATCATTTCTTAATGCTTTACGTATGCACTTAGCAAGTCAGAAGCATAATCTTACATCTTTTAACATGATGTGGCTAACAAGAGTTTGGGCTTTGACTCACAGGACCTACGTTCAACCCAGTTTCTTCCTCTGCAAAGTAGAGCTAATATCACATTCACCTCACTGTGCTTTTGATGTGAGGATGTATATAAAGCACTTTACAGTGCTTTGGAAGAGCACAACCCACAAAAAGAGGTCCATAAATACTGGTGTAATTATGGTTATGATACTTGTATTGCTCTGCACGGTACAATATAACATCATGGTAAAAAATGAGGGCTTCGAGATTGCAAAGGGCTGAGTTCAAATCAGGCATCACTCTTTCCTAGCTGTGGAAATGCAGGCAAGTTTTATTATCATTGCAGGAACAAGACCCATAGAACAGATGAGTAAATGAATTGACATTTGCGATTCACCATGCTCACTCTTAGAAAATATTCATCCATGGCTGCAATGACTGTGCCATTCTTTTTTTTTTTTTTTTTTTTTTTTTTTTTTTTGAGACAGAGTCTCACTCTATTGCCCAGGCTGGAGTGCAGTGGCACGATCTCAGCTCACTGCAACCTCTGCCTTCCAGGTTCAAGCGATTATCCCACCTCAGCCTCCCGAGTAGATGGCATTACAGGCATGCACCACCAGGACCGGCTAATTTTGTATTTTCAGTAGAGATGGGGTTTCACCATGTTGGCCAGCCTTGTCTCAAACTTCTGACCTCAGGTGATCTGCCAGCCTTGGCCTCCCAAACTGCTGGGATTACAGGCATGAGCTGGGGTGCCTGGCCATGACTGTGTCATTCTGCATTTAAAGGCTATTTTCCCTTTTATCTCAGTAGTCACAGAAAGAGTTAATATGCATGTCACACCTCCCCCCTTGGCCTAAATCTCAGCAAGTAACTGTTGCTTTGGCAAAGACACAGCTTCCCAGGTGCAAGCAGTAAATTGCCCCATCCTTTGTGAATAAGCTTTTTGTAAACAAAAGTAACAAGTATCCAATGCCTTGGAATTCAAGAAAGCCAAACTGGCCAGGCGCGGTGGCTCACCACTCTAATCCCAGTACTTTGGCAGGCCGAGGTGGGTGGATCACAAGGTCAGGAGTTTGAGACCAGCCTGACCAAAATGGCGAATGCTCGTTTCTACTAAAAATACAAAAATTAGCCTGGCGCAGTGGCACGTGCCTGTAATCTTAGCCACTCAAGAGACTGAGGCAGGAGAATCCCTTAAACCCAGGAGATGGAGGTTGCGGTGAGCCGAGATCGCACCACTGCACTCCAGGCTGGGCAACAAGAGTGAAACTCCATCTTAAAAAAAAAAAAAAAAAAAAAAAAAGGCCAGCACTTTGGGAGGCCGAGACGGGCGGATCACGAGGTCAGGAGATCGAGACCATCCTGGCGAACACGGTGAAACCCCGTCTCTACTAAAAAAATACAAAAAACTAGCCGGGCGAGGTGGCAGGCGCCTGTAGTCCCAGCTACACAGGAGGCTGAGGCAGGAGAATGGCGTAAACCCGGGAGGTGGAGCTTGCAGTGAGCTGAGATCCGGCCACTGCGCTCCAGGCCCGGCGACAGAGCGAGACTCCGTCTCAAAAAAAAAAAAAAAAAGGAAAAAAGAAAGCCAAACCAAGGAAGATATAAAGTGAAATGAGGATTTGGAAGGATTCTGAGTAACACGGCCTCCTTATCTATTAATCTCTCCTGGTCAAAATATTTTTTTATCACCAAAATGATGCTGTAAATTCCACAGTTGTGGCCAGAAGTTCATATGATACTGCCATGAATCCATGTGATAATTTGAATTCTCACAACATACTCTGTTCATGTAAAGGAGAATTTGTCAAAGAACCATAGTAGTACTTCACAGACCTCTAGGAGAGGAATATTTTGCAACTATGTGAAGAATCAGGAGAAAAAAATCAAAGTTCCCATCATCTGATTTTTTTGTTTGTTTGTTTGTTTGTTTTTGAGACAGAGGTTTGCTCTTATGCCCAGGCTGGAGTGCAATGGCGTGATCTCAGCTCACCACAACCTCGTGCTTCCTGGGTTCAAGCAATTCTCCTGCCTCAGCCTCCCAAGTAGCTGGGATGACAGGCATGCACCACCACACCTGGCTAATTTTGTATTTTCAGTAGAGATAAGTTTTCTCCATGTTGGTCAGGCTGGTCTCAAACTCCCGACCTCAGGTGATCCGCCAGTCTTGGCCTCTCAAAGTGCTGGGATTACAGGCATGAGCCACCACGCCAGGCCCATCATCTGATTTCATAGCAGTAAAAACTTAGGTTTGAAAATGCTCTATTATACACATCTGGCTGTAACTATCTAGTTTAATCCTGATTAACAATTCTGTGAGGCAGCTATTATTATTAGTCCATTTTATCGATAAGAAAATTGAGTTGAGGAGAGGTCAAGTAATTTGCTAACACCAGGAAGTGGTAGAGCTTAGGCTTTGCTCTCTGATGCAAATCCTGGCCTTCTGAGTCTGGACTGTATTACCTCTTGCTATGCTCTGTGCAGCACTGCATTGTAAAATCCAGCAGATTGTTTGCAACTGGTATCTCTTTTCATTTGCTGATTTCTGATGGGACTTCTTAAAAGTATGCTGAATTTCACTATCCAGGTCAAAATCCATCAGGAAATACCGATCTTGATGCTGATACCACCACTACATTAAGTTGTTGCACATTAGAAAGAGGCAACTCATTTATTGGAAATGAATCCGAGATTCTCTTTTGCTTTCCTAATTCCTTAACTTTCAGAAAATATGTCCAGATTTTCCAGGCTCTCAAAATTATTCAAATAGAGCAAAAAGGATCAAAGAGCAAAATCAGGAGAAACAATGTTGTTTGGGTGTTTTGACTTTAAAAAATACAAAGGCTGTCAAATCACTTTCTGGACTTGTGAGCTTGACATTCTTTCTCAATAACAACTACAGGTAATAAAATAAAACCAGCATCACCTTCAGAAGAGTTTATTATTTCTCCTTCCCTTATGTGCTAGGAGGTTGCTTCCCCGATGCAGCTGTTTCAGAGGCCTGGGGCCTGCTTCACCTCTGGGGACATTAGCTCTAACCTTTCCATCTACTGGATTTAATCATATAACCATGTAATTAAATTCCAATAGTCAAGTTTCAGGGGCAGGGAGGCAAGGGCTGGGCCAGTTCCATTTAGCCCAAACAGATGGCAGACACTGCTCCTAAAACAGCGTGCTCAGATCGCATGTTGCTAGCATTTGTGTTGAGCCCCCATTAAACACGTGTAACAAAAGGTACAGTCAGTCTGCTTAAGGAATGAAAGCCTCTTCACCTGCTTCCGTGAGATAAGGTGCAATGTATTTTTAATGTACACTTTTATCCTTTCTTGACAGTCAAGACTGTTTCCACGTGATAGCCAAACCATAAGGTAAGCAAAGCTAATGGGTTTGATTTGTAGACAGCATATGGACCCCTAGGTTCCAATTAATGCGTTCTTTCTTTTTCTCTTGCCTAAAGCTTTTCAAATCTTGATGAGGAGCTTTCAGGATTGAGTTTAAAGATGCTTCTTCAATTTGTTTAACTGTTGTTAATAGCCAGGTGTTATTTCAACATCTGGTTGAAGTCTGTTTTATGATTTTACCAAGAAGACATCAGCAACATCTCCTACCTTGTTAAATTAACAATGCTGTGTTGAGAATATAGTAAAATCGGGGTTTCCATACACTGCAGGTAAATCTGTAAGTTAGTAGTACAAATTTCATTGAAAGAATATGACAGTGTAAAATAAAAGCTTACAGATTCATTCCTTTGCCCAAATGTTCCACTTAATTGAAATGCACAAGCAAAACAATGCACATATTGCCTTACATATGATACTGAAAACAAGACATCTAAATACCCTTCACTGGACCACCGATTAAATAAATGTTGTTACATAATAAGATAAAATACTATGTTTGCAACGTATATTTTATGAAGATAAATTGCTCAAGTAGGATGCAAATCTGCTTAAATGTATTATATCATTTTTTATTAAGAGTATGCATAGAGACATGAAAATGGTAAAAATTAGTTAGATCTGGCTGATAAGAATACGGGTAACTTTTATTTTGTACTTTATGTACTTTTTTTCAAATTGTCAATGATAAGTAAACACTACAATTACATAGACAAAGTTATTTACAAAATGATAACATGGCATTGTCATAGCTGTCTCAAATCCATGCTATTAGTCATTAAAAAAAAATCACAATACAAAAAAGACAGTCTTTTCATTCCCCAGGAACTCAGCAGAACAAGTTTGGCATAGACATAAACATCAAGGTATTATCTTTACGAATTTGTATTTTAATATGCCTTGCCTTAAGTGAAATCATTCTGATTTCATCAGACGACCTCAAAAACAAGACTATAAATGACATTAAGTCCATTAATACAAAGTGATGTTGACTTGAGAAGAGCAATAGCATTTAGGAATCATATACTGTTAGTATCAAGAAAGATAATTATAGGTACAGTTTCTTTGTACTTCAATTAAAAAAAATAGACACCATTTTGCTATGTTTTCTTCATTCATTTCTAGAAAGTTTGCTACTCAGCTCTATTCTTAATGTCTCTAATAGCAACACACAGAGAAGGAGTCACACACATCAACTTATCCTCAAAACATCCCTGCAACACAAGCTAGGAATGGAACTTAGAAGAGCACAGAGGTTAAGTGACACAATCAAAGTGACTCTGTGGCTGAGTGCTCTTAATAGTCTACATCTCCAGTCTCCGTGCAGGCTCTCTCCAAGGTGGCTTTGGTGAAGGAGACGGTTCACTTGGACCAGGGTTTCTTTCATGTGCTTTTAGGAAAAGGCAGCAAGTTTCAGTAGCAGTGTGGAGAATACTAATAGATCCCCTAGTGGAGGTATTTTCAGCTTTGTCAGTTTTCCTTAAATCTCCAAAGGATACAGTTAAATTGAGATGCTAGAGATCACTTGCTAGGAAGTTTAGTTTAAACAACTTAATGGAGCATCCATCCATGTTCAATGAGTTGACATAGAACCTCCGGATATTCGTCACCCAGGTGTGACTAGCCAAATGGCATCCTATTGATGGCACCAGATGATTTCTCACCTAGAATGACAAAATTGGTACTTTTCCAAGTTACATCTGTTCCCTAGCAAAGCTATTTTTGGGGGTAGGGTTACAACTATGCTCAAAACATTTCATTTACATATGTGACTCAAAATATCTTGAGCTTATCTATATACAAGTCCTCAAGTAGATCACAAATTAAAAATATTTAAAAAGAAAAGGTGTTCTGACTTCAAATGCATAATTATAGATATCTGGAACCATTTGCTGCTTTCTTTCTTTTAGGTAATGGCCATTTTCCCAGCCATTGCATATCAGCTGACTTGAGTTAAAACCTTAATATTCCCTTATTTGTTCTCATGTGGTTAAAGGCAACTTCTATTCACAGAATGAGCTATGACATTCCCCCAGCTGAACAAATCAAAAGGCAAACAGTTCTATAACCTCAGAGTTCAATGAATGTAAAGTAAGGTGTTCTTACATTGATTAATGACCAAAAAACACGTTAATCTCCTAGAGGGGAAGATTTGCCAAGCAGAAACTTTTTTAAATGATAGAAAAAGAAAATTCATTGATACTTTCTGGATTCTTATAAATCAGTGAAAATATTTTATGCTTATTAGTTCAGCTATATATTCATTCTAAGAATAAGAATTGATATAACTTACTGTGAACAAAAGTCACGTGTGAAAATCCATGATTGATTCACTAATAGATGAAGCTTATATTTAACTGTAGCCTAATAAAAGTCATAATCTCTTCTTAAATGTATTTAAAGTTGTATAATATTTTATTCAGAGGCTTTTAGTCTAACAATAAAGATGGGTTTTTTTGTTTGTTTAATCAGATGAAGAACGTTATAAGAAAAAAATTCTCAAAAAAGAATTTTTCTATGGCAACAAACAAAATGGCAAAGGCAACTTTAAGGTGGAAAATTGAAATTACTTCTGAAAGAAAACTTGGTATCTTGGATATTCCTCAATGAAAAGGAAGGATGTCATAAAAAATAGTTTTTCCCCAGACAATTAAAAAAGTTGCTTCTCAATATAAATGTTACTGCATATCAGAGCATTTAATAGTGCTATTTGAGATTCTTGAAATAATACATAAACTCAAATCATTAAAACATCATCTGCGCTAATAAGGTCATTAAAAACAGAATTATAATTGATTTTAAATAATATGCTTATGAAAGAATCTTCAGCAACATCAAACATACTTTTAATAATACTTTGTTTTGCCTCCTAAGGAGTCTTTGTTGTTCCTTGCTCAATGCTTTTTTTAATAAACAGCTGATTTAATGAGAATTATCTGATCTACAATATTTTCCTAGTGTTGTTTTGAATCCCATGTTTTACACAGAAGACTTTTTAAGATATATTTTCCATTAGTTCCCAGCCCTAGTGGGAAAGCATATGTAAATAGGCAGGTGATGATTACCAATAATATGTTTGAAATTCCTTTTATTGTTCAGGAAATTAAGAAAGTGTTGATTAATTTTAGAATTAAAGTCAAATATGCATGTTGAGATTTTCAGGAAACCAATAACAGGAATAAAAATAGAACATATATCTTTCAAATCAATTGAGGGGAAAAGGTAAAACCTCTTTGCAAGGCATGCAATTTAATCATAAAGACATAGAAAGGATAAAAATGAGAAAAAAGTAACAAAAAAAATCAGCCACAATAAAAGTCTGTATGATCAGATTAAGAACAATCAAAATAGAGTTTAAAGCAATAAAACCAAATATACTTCTGAGAAATTAAGTAAGTCTCTGCTTAATTAGAAAACATATGTAAGTATTCTAAAATCTTTCCAATTAATAACATAGAGTCATGATATAAGATATTATTGAAATAAATGGACACAGGTACACACATTTAACACATTATCTCAATAATCCATAGAACAGACAAACAAAGACAAAATGTGATCAGAGATAAAATGAAGCGATATTAGCTTAACCTAATGGAGTTGCATAGAATTCTGTAGATAACAATCAGGCAAAATCTCTAATTTAAAGCAATTGACCAAATTACTAAAACATAAAACAAATCACAACAAATACACATATACGCACACAAACAAACGAATACTTTCCATGCCATATCCTTTGACTTAAATGAAAATAATTTAGAAATACGTAATTAAAGATATCTATATACCAAAAAAACTTTTTGAGACATTTTCCTGAACAATTGATTAATCAAAAAAGATAATTGAATTAGAAGAGTTTAAAGCTGAATATTATCTTAAAATTACATATAAAAGAATGAGGGAGGCAACTAAATTAGTTCTTAGAGGGAAATGTATAGCCTTATATTAAGAAAAAGAAAACAGGCCAGTGGCTCAGGCCTATAATCCCAGCACCTTAAGAAACCAAGGCAGGAGAGTATCACTTGAGCCCAGGAGTTGGAGGCTACAGTGAGCTATCATGGTGCTACTGCATCCTAGCCTGGATGATACAGTAAGATTTTGTCTCTTAAAAAAAGAAAAGAAAAAGAAAATTTTAATAATTATTGCAAAGAATATAGCTAGCTAACACTATTCAGCATGTATAGAGAACATGAACCAATAAGAGACAAAATGAAGAAAATCATGAACAGATAATAAATAAATAAATAAATAAGAAATTTAAACACAACAGGATCTGGGGAAGTACAAATTAAAATCAAAATGAGACTCATTTTTATCACTCACATAAACACTTAAATGTTTTGCAATAGGAAATGGCAAGCATGTGAAAGTGGAAACTCATATTTTCCCAGTAGTAGAGAAAATTGGTACACATTAGAGAACAATTTTACAATATTTAGTAAAGTTCAAAATGAAAATTGAATGTTCAATTTTGGCAATTCAAATTCTAGATATACTGTATGTGTTTAGGAACTCTCATACCTGACACCAGAAGACATTAAAAGAGTGTTCATTGAAGGATAGTTTATGATACTAAAAAATGTAAAACAGTGAGAAATGTTCATCAATATAATACAGTAAAATTAAAATACCTATATATTTTAAATATATATGTATTTATACAATAGCATATTATAATGTATTGAAAATGAATGAATTAAAGGAATATGGAAACATTTCAACAACAGGATATTAAGCACAAAATAGCAAAATGTAGAATGATTCATTAAGTTTGAAATTATATGAATAAATTTAAAACATGTAAAATAAGACTATACTGTACATAATACATTTGAACGTAGTAAATATTTGACAAAGCAAAGAGCATAGTGTGACAGGTGAGGGGCTCAAGGGCTTCAATTGTATTTTTAATTTTTAATGAATAAAAGCAATGAAGCAAATTTAGGTTGATATTAAGTTCAGACAAGGCTGGTTAATATGTACATGAGTGTTCCTTTTATTACTTTCTTTACTTTCTTGTGTTATTAAAATATTTTTAACAAAAAAGAAAATAATGAAATAATATAGCAACACACTTTATAATCATCTAGGACAGAAATGTTTCATTCTTCTTCAGAATATGAAAAAGTATTTTATATGTATAAGATGTACATTAAAAAATAAAAGTAATTTATTGCCTTTATCCAAAACACTCCCTCTCCTTTGAAACTAGTTGATACAACTCAGGTAAAGAAAAAAGAAGAACTCATCATTGACACAAAAATATTAATGATACAAGGTTCATTAAATTTTACAGTGAGAAAAAGTGTGGATACTAACACAAATTCCAATATGAAAGAATTTATCTTACAATCCTTTGCCTAAAACCAATACGATCAAAACAACATTCTCGTTTTGATTCCAAACTTTGTGTTTATTAGGATCAATCTGGCATCATCTTTGCACATCACTGAAAAACCTAATCCAATATATTGTATGCTACTGATAACAAATGTGGTTAAGGAGTTCATCTGACAAAACACTCTGAACAATTTTGAATTAAGTTCTGCCTCGAGACACACATATCCATCTTGGTTCCTGATTATCTTCTTGTTTTTCAAATTATTAAAGCACACAAACCAAAAGACCAATGGATGCAAATAAGAGTTACAGCATCTGCAACAGATTTTATCTGCTTCAGGCTAGTTCTTTCAATGAGCTATTAAATCATCAAAATTTGAGTCAAGTGATTTCTACTCAAGTAAATTGTTACCCAGAATAAATACATAGGGGCTTTCTGGAGGAAACTGTACAAAAGAGAATTAATAGTTTATAAATTTCCAGAGAAATACCATTTGACCCAGCCATCCCCTTACTGGGTATATACCCAGAGTATTATAAATCATGCTGCTATAAAGACACATGCATATGTATGTTTATTGCGGCACTGTTCACAATAGCAAAGACTTGGAACCAACCCAAATGTCCATCAGTGACAGATTGGATTAAGAAAATCATTTCTAAAAGGTATATTTTTACATGTATGCTTCTGCAATCAGACTACAGAAAACTGATGCTCTCCCTGTCGATCTTAAATTATATTGAGGTAATAGGCATATTGACAGGGAGAGTATCAAAACTGGGGCATTGCCTGTAGCCAAAATATTTTGCATGGGTGCTGTGATGCAAAGGAATTGGTAAATTATAATAGATCAGTGAATTCTGTGACTGCTCACACATGGTTTAAAGTCTATTCATTCAGAAAAATGTTATTAAATTCCTCTTATGTGCCAAGCATTGTGTTAAGTACTTATCAAAATAAATTCTTAAATTCCTGGATCTTATCACTTAATGGGGGCAGGCATTAAAAACACAATCACAGAGGTAAATGACCACTTAGAGTTGGCATCGCTGGCGGAGTCCTGTGGCAGACAGGACATCTCATCTGTGTTTGGTAAGAGGTCTAGTTCAGGAAATAAAACCTACCTAGTTATTTAGGGAAAATGGGCAATTATATACTTAGAAAATTATAGAAGAACTAAAGGAGCAAAGAAAAGGGACTGCCAATGGAAGTGTTAAGTTCAATAGCACATCTGAGTGATTGTTCTCTGGGAATCAGGAAAACACAGCTGCACTGTATAGCCACCATCTCCACCTCAACTTCCCTTGACACTCATGTCTTAGTAAACTTGCTAACCGAACCAGCAACACAGAGATGGCCTCTGCCTCATTTTTCCCTTTCAAAATATATGAGTATGTTTAATGGTGAAACCTCATTCCCATTCAGACCCCTACCAACAAGGGACTCTGGGAAATGCACTTGTGGGCTTATCGCTTCTTTAGTACAAGATGACCCCTAGAAGGATATGAAAATAGATGCCAAATACTAAATCCAGTACAGTGTACACTTTGTACCCAGAACTTAGACTTGAAAAAAGTAGCAATAACAACATGCACCTGCCTAACATATAGTAACTATTCCTTATGCAATTAGAATTAGACTTACACTGTCCTCAAATTTTGTTAGTCACTGAATTCATAGCTGGGTTTTCTTTAACCTTCAATTCCAATCATAGTTTCAAGCTGATAGTCTGTAACTTGAGGGACAAATTACAAATGTATCCCAATTTTTGTAAAATTGTAGGGAAAAAGAAAGAGGTGAAAAGTCAGTACATGCATAACAAGGCAAGGAAGAGAACAGGAGTAGTTATTAATTTCTTATTCTGCAACTGGCCGTGAGATCACAGTTGTTTATGACACTGTTTATCCCCATTTCATATAACTTTTGACATCAGATAGCACTGTGACTAATTAGAGCTCTGCCCAGTAGGGTGACCCGAATCCTAATTCCTGAGGGGTTTTTACCCTTAGTGATTCTGCCTGTATGTGATTGTGATAGTTGTCCATTTAACTTTTGACAGAAAAGCATGGAAGTTCTTAGAGATGCTTCTGTAAAATTCCCTGGGTCCCATACATATATCTCCTTGTCTGTAGGAACAACTTACTCTCCTTAATAATCAGGACCAATTGTTCCAGTTAATACAGATAACTTCTTTGCTTATAGGCACGGAAAGACCAAATTATTCAGTGGTAATCATGGAGTTCAAAGGAATCATTGTTGTGTCCTCTTGGAAGAGAAACATTCTTCCTTTGACTAATAAGATTTCTACGCCATCATATCCTAACATCATGTGGATGGAGAGCTAAATATTGTGAGTGATGCATACGTGAAAAATAAGTGTTATCTCTCCCAGTTCCATCCCTTGAGTTTTAAACACATATAATTTGGTATGATTTACATATATTGTACTGCTGGGAAACATTCGATTCCGTTACAGAAAACAAGAAAACAAAACTCATATGTTAAGTAAGTTAATAAACTATAAGGCATATTAAGCAAAGGTAAAATGTATGTCTTGTGCATACTAACCATAGATAAAAAGGAAAGACCAAAAGATGCCTAACATTCATAATATACTATGTATACATGGGGTACCTCAGGTACCTTCATACACTACATGTACACGAAGCATAAGGGATACTAAAATTCTATGAGGTTGTGGATCAGTTGCATATTAGTGACATCCATCTTGAACCGACATGCACTTTGTCTAAGAAAGAGAAACAAAATTCATAGCTGTTCATCAAGTAATTGAGAAGCTATAGCTTTGGCCAGCTGTGCATGTATGTGTCACTGTGTTTCTTGGACAGATTATGTTGATCCCAGGCAACTTCCATACCTTAAGGCCCTTCCTTAAACTTCAGTTCTGGTCCACATAACCTTGCCATCAGAGAGGAAGCATGATAAAGTCAAGAGACAGAACCAACCTGGCGAACATGGTGAAACCCCATCTCTACTAAAAATACAAAAATTAGCTGGGTGTAGTGGTGGGCACCTACAGTCTCAGCTACTTGAGAGGCTGGGGCAGGAGAATTCCTTGAACCTGGGAGGCAGAGGTTGCAGTGAGCCAAGATTGTGCCACTGCACTCCAGCCTGGGCGATATAGCAAGACTCCACCTCAAAAAAGAAAAAAAAAAAAAAAAAATTCAAGAAGCCCTGAAACAGAAGAGGCCAAGGAGGAAGATTATCTGATTCTGAACTCAAGAGTCAAGTACTATGGTTCATTCTACCCACTTTTACCTTCTTCTAAGAGGACTGCAAACCTACTTCATCCTTTCCTCCCTTCCTTCTCGTGATTTGTTTTAAATTGATTCATAAACCATCTGATTTCAGTATCTTAATTTGGTCTGGGAGCTTCTCTGTCCAATGACATCTGAGATTACCATGAGCTTAGGTAATTCCTCACATCATATTTAACTACAGACAAAAAGGCCCAGGTATTGGCCACTAATTCAGATCATACCTCTTATTCTGAATGACAGTGTCCTCAACTTCCAATGACAGCTTCACCCACGTGGCACTCTAACTGATTTTTCCACAGTCCATTATAGTATTTTTAAAGGCTGGTTGCTTCAGGCCACTTGTGGTGCGTGGTAACAGTGACTCTTATTGGCTTGAGTTCATTTTCTTAACCTCTGTGCCATAAACAAATCCACTGTTTAAAAGCAATGTTGTATGGTTCACCATAATAATGTCCCATTAAGTAAGTAAACAGATGCAAAGGCATGGTTACAAGGCAGGCAAATCTATATACAGAGTAATTGTCTATTTCAATATGGATAGTTGTCCTTTGCATAAGGGAAGAAGTCCACTGTCATCACCTGCCATTATATAGATTGCTGAACCTCCTAGTGAATGGTGCAATACGAGGGTATCAGAAATTTGGCTCTTAGGTACTCAGTATTGACTCTACCAGATGAACTATGTTGTTGAATGTATATGTTACCAACGTCTTTGCTAGCATAAACTTCTCATTCATGAAGTCATTGAGCAAGACATGGGGAGGGTGGCTGGGAAAAGAGACAGCTGACATTCATATGATAGATCACCTTATCTACTGAATCACTGAAAGATTCCTCAACTAGGGAGGTCTTCTGAAAAGAAATTACATGTGGCATGAATATTCTCATAGGTTCTGCCACTCATGAACAGTCCTTAATATGCATTTCTTCCCTAAGTCTCCTTATTACCAATCATCCAAATTGTATCCATGCTTAGTGAAACTTTTGTTTCCAAGCAGAGTGAACAAATAGATGTACCATTCAAAGACCTGCTACTTGGAAGTTTCCTCTTCTCTATAGTTTCTCTGAGAAGCAGGTATAGGTTGAAGAAAAGGTGGCAATTCAGCAGTAAAAATTTATGTGGGAGGGTGAACACCTGCTCAAGCAACAAATGGAGCACTCAGTGAATCATATATACACACACACACACATGCATATATACATATATACATATATGTATACACATATATACACATGCACACATATATACATATGTATACATATACATACATGTGTGTGTATATATATATATATAATTTTTACCTGATGTAGAAGTTCTGCTGCCCAAGCTCAACTTTATGGTTGGTTGATCAAAACACATGATTATAATTGCAGTTGCATGACTACCCGGGATCCAGTGGCCAACAGTTTAGCCTCTTTCGGCATCATTTCTATTAGTATAAGACAAGAACTGTCCCTGACAAGGAGATTTATAATCCAAGAAACAAGATGTGATTTTGCTTCAGAACCACAGAGGTCTACACTCTTAATTTCCTACCAGATTGGCAAGGTTTTTACAAACTGCATGACCATCTGCCTGAAACAGTTTACGCACCGTTGAATTTGCTGAATCATTGTAACCAAGTAGCAAAGGCAGCAGCTTGGATCACAGCCTGTAAAAGCTAGAGAGTCTACACTTCCTCAGGAACAAACCAAATTCACAGCTTTAGGGAATACTAAGTATTGAATCAAAAGTATCAAAGCAGCACATCTAAAACTAGTATATGTTGCCTTCAAACATCCAGGGAGCCCATCAAGAACAGGCCCAATTTCTTTGGAAAGGGTTTCCAGACATGCCCGACTAAACTGCCAGAAATTTGCAAAAGGTGGCATGTCCCTGAGTTTTATTGAAAAATTTCTCCTACCTTCTTGAATGCATGTGAATTACTGAGCTTTCTAGGATATCTTTTCCTTCCAGTTCTTCCACTTCAGTCACATGATGTTATTAAGCTGTAGACAATCTCTGGTATAAGACAATCAAAGTCACTGGGAGTAATTCGTGATATCTCCATGGGCCATGTTAATGAAGGTGAAAGCAGACTATTATAATGTTCTTTGCCTACTGAGATAAAAAGAAAGAAATTTCTAAATTGATAGTTGCATTGGAGATACCATAACTCAGCTGAATTTGTTTCAGTAGAAACCATATGTTCCACAACAGTAGCAACTGGAATTACCACCTGAGTAAACTTACATCAATTGTATATTCTTCAAAACATAGCCAACTTCTTCAGAGATTTTTAAAAAAGCAAGTTAAATGAGGATATCTTAGAAATATCCACTGCTGCACCTTGAATCTGGGAATTATGTGAGTGTTAAAGATACTATATTGTGCTAATTAGTCTGGCTTCAATTGCCCAAACCTGCGTCTTTCCTTCATTTGTACAATTCAGGTACAACTTAAGTTGGCTGAACATCTATATTATTCATGAAGCTATAATGAGCAATTATCCATTCTTGAAAACAGGTGAAACCCAGTTTCCTACTACTATACCTTGGATGGTTATAATAAAAACCACATCCATTCTGCTGCAACTGGAGTAAATGTTGTCATTTGTTCTCTGTCACTCCAGGATTCCATCAACCCCACTTAAACAGGGAGCAGATTGTGTGGGCAGCATCTATACTTTCATCTCTCTCTAAGAGAGGAGTGTCCTCATCAATGCATTAATGAATGCCTTAGTTAAACACCCTCTGGCCGGGTGCGATTGCTCACACCTGTAACCCAGCACTTTGGGAGGCTGAGGCGGGTGGATCACCTGAGGTCAGGAGTTTGAGAGCAGCTTGACCAGCACGGTGAAACTCCATCTCTACTAAAAATACAAAAATTAGCCAGGCGTGTTGGCCCACACCTGTAGTCCCAGCTACTCGGGAGACTGAGGCAGGAGAATCGCTCGAACCCAGGAGATGGAGGTTGCAGTGAGCTGAGATCATGCCACCGCACTCCAGACTGGGTGACAGAGAGAGACCCTGTACCCTCTGAACTCTCTGATGAGATGTTTTTAGACATTAAAGTGAATCACATCATGGGTCACTCCAATGTCCATATCTCCCTGTTATGGACTGTATATTTATGTGCCCCTAAATTTCTTTTTTATTTTATTTTATTTTATTTTATTTATTTTATTTTATTTTTGAGATGGAGTCTCGCTCTGTCGCCCAGGCTGGAGTGCAGTGGCCGGATCTCAGCTCACTGCAAGCTCCACCTCCCGGGTTCACGCCATTCTCCTGCCTCAGCCTCCCGAGTAGCCTGGACTACAGGCGCCCGCCACATCGCCCGGCTAGTTTTTTGTATTTTTTAGTAGAGACGGGGTTTCACCGTGTTAGCCAGGATGGTCTGGATCTCCTGACCTCGTGATCCTCCCGTCTCGGCCTCCCAAAGTGCTGGGATTACAGTCTTGAGCCACCGCGCCCGGCAATTTCGTACTTTGACATCCTTGCCTCGAGAGGAATAGTGTTTGAAGATGAGGCCTACGGGAGGTAATTAATCCATAAGCATGGAGTCCTCATGATGAGATTAATGACCTAATAAAAAGAGACAGGAGAGAGCCTTCTGAAGGCAATTGTTTACAACTTAAGAAGAGGAGCATCACCAGACACCAGATCTGCAGGCACCTTGATCTTCAACTTCACAGCCTCAAGAATTGGAAGTAATAAATGTTTATTGTTTAAGCCACTCCTTCTATGATATTTTTGTCACAGCAGTCCAAACTGACTAATATACACCCTACATTTCAGATTCTACAGTATGCCAAGGCCCTGGTACATGTACTCATATTGGCTAATATGGCCCAATCTGTTTATGATTTTTCGTACCTGGGGTACCTCCTTTTGAGTCTGCTGCCATACATAGTCCGCAGATTTCTCCTTATAAAAAAATAACAAACCATTGCCATTTTTTGTTGTTATTTAACTTTTTCTTCCCAGTTTATACTTCATATTTAAGCCCTACTGAGACACTGGGAACCAACACTAATTCTAGACCTGGAGGCAGTGATGTGACCAGAACAAGCTATTTTACATTAGTTACCTTAGGTGAGTTAGTTCTCCCCACAAAGGCAGAATCAACCTTATATAACAAAGATGAAGGAGTTCTATGGCAAAGAAGGCTCACCGGACTTACTTGGGGGTTCAGTATAGTCAAAATAATTTAAACCTACCTAACATTGCCTTTATAATGCTCTGGGTTTCTGATATTTCTCACTCAATGCCCTAATTTTCACAGGGAAGACCTGGTGCGGGTGTGATTCAACTGAAATTATATTTCAGCAATAAACAAGATGAGACTGTGTGCCATTTTTTTTTTCTCTCTCTCTCTTTTTTTTTTTTTTTTTTTTTTTTTTTGGTCAACAGCAACCTTGAAACTATAAGACATAAAATAATGTGGGACATAATCATAGATGCTCCTTGGACCTCTGACTTGCCTTGAGCCGAGTATTTAAAACTCTGAATTTGGTTTTTCTTTCTATACATGCTTCAGCCTACCTCACAATTATCATTCTCATCATAAAATTCTGATGCAATCAAGTTGGCCGCCAAAGCCTTGGCTTTAATAGGCTCTTCATTCAGGTGATCTCAGGTAATAATTTCAGTTGCTGACTTTTTTTCTTGTTGTAAGTCAAAAGATTATCAGTGACCCATTATGCATGAATAGGACTGTCTCTTCTTTCAAATTCAGCCAGTTTAGGTAACCAATATCCAATGTATACCCTTAGGTAAGTAGACCCTACCATCAGTTTTAGTATAAATACTTAATCCAACAAGATAAAATGCAGGAAACAGAAATTATTCCAGTTATTCAAAGCAGGAGAGGTGTTTAATATAAGTATTAGGTGTGCACAAAATGAGTGAACAAATTGGACAGGGGAGGAGGATAAATCAGGAACTACCTCTTAAATTGTTGCATCCAAGGACGTACCACTGTAGCCTTTATCCAGAAACCAGGTCTCTCCTGCTACTATTAATATCACCCCTGACTTCACTGAAGGTAGTGACTAGACACTAAAACACTGATTATGGGCACCGTGCCTGACTGCTTCTTGGGCCCATGACTGACATTAGTAAGAAGACAGCCTCCACTTCACCTCCACCTTGAAAATTTTGCACACGTGCCTGTCATTGGTAGAACCTAATTGATACGTAGAATCCAAATATAAAGGAGTCCAGCAAATGTGATCGATTCTGTCCAGAAAGGAAGATACATAGAAGGAATTGGGAATAATGAATACCATTAAGCCATACCCAGGGAAAAAGCTGACCCTCACAGCTTTCCACCCTGGTGTTAAATACCATGCTCTCTCCTTTAGTCTTTGGAGGCCGTTAGGTTTTTTTTTTTTTTTTTTTGAGACGGAGTCTGGCTCTGTCGCCCGGGGTGGAGTGCAGTGGCCGGATCTCAGCTCACTGCAAGCTCCGTCCCCCGGGTTTACGCCATTCTCCTGCCTCAGCCTCCCGAGTAGCTGGGACTACAGGCGCCCGCCGCCTCGCCCGGCTAGTTTTTTGTATTTTTTCAGTAGAGACGGGGTTTCACCGTGTTCGCCAGGATGGTCTCGATCTCCTGACCTCGTGATCCGCCCGTCTCGGCCTCCCAAAGTGCTGGGATTACAGGCTTGAGCCACCGCGCCCGGCCTGCCGTTAGGTTTTTAAAGTCCTTCCTTATTGTTAGTTTTCACTTTCGTGGGTTTTCGCAGAAATAAGTCATAGACTAAATACTTTGTGGATGGGATTAGAATAATTGCCACCCATATTATGGAGAACTGCACTAGATGTAGTACATGCTTTCTATACATTTTAACTCATTAAGTACTTACACCAAATCTATGAGGAAATTATGGCTACAGTTTAAGCCACTTGCCCAAGGTCACAGGGAGGAAAGGCCAGAAGAAAGTGAGGTCAGGATTTTCATGTAGGCAATTCAACTGTGCTGCTGAAAAGCCTAAGGTGGGATCTGTATTTTAGAAATATTTGTGTACACCAATTCTCTCAGGCGATTTAAGAGAGGAATAGGAGGCAGTTTCTAATGATGTGTTTGCCATACTATGTGGCCTATGTTCTACTCAGGGGGATCAAATCTCTTTGCAGAGATCCTCGACTCTAACAGCAAAGACTGAGCCTGACCAGTGAGAATTTAGCACATGTATGGAATATTCACAAAGCATATTTATTCAATAGCAAAAAATTTATGACAGCAAGTGGTTCTATCATGGCAGAGATCTTGATGAGAGAACTTAGTCATTATTATTATTATTAAATAATTCTGTGTCTCCTAATTTGCTTCTGGCTCCCAGAAGTCTCCCAGTGGCTTTCCTATGAATTAAACAATTAAAGAAAACCTCTCAAGATATTTAATACTTGCTATGTATATTGTAGTGACCAAACTTTACTTCCCAAGGAAAGCTTGGTCACAATCTGCATTAAACACTAATAATTGCATGATTCTAAATGTAGTCAGCAGTTTGGAAGGGTCATTACTCCACTGATTGCCTTACTGCCCTGATAAAATATAGTTTTGGAAATAAAGTATTCAGGTTGGCCATTTCCAAATTTCCTTTGCTTTATCTGCAGAACGAACCACCACAAGCTCACAGCAGAGTCCACACTAGTCAAGCAGTTAGATAATAACAACTGTTAAGAATTTCTGCTAGTGAAAGCACTATGGTGAGTTGAGGGAAAACAGCCTGATTTGAAATCCTAATCCCGGTGTTTCAAAGCTCATTCCACCACTTATCGTAAGAGCTTAGCCAGTCCCTTCTGGGGGCTTCAGTGTTTCCATCTTTAAAATGGGCGATGCACATAATAATAGCAATAGTCTATAAATATAAATTCTACTAACACACACTCTAATTTTAGCCAAACTCATGAGAGGAAATTCAGCAGCTATCCAAGAAGATTGAGACAAATCAATCATTGCTACCATCATTTGGGCTCGTTAAAAAGTAGCAGATAATGGACACAAGTCTCAGAATGACTGGTGGGGCCCCTTCTACTTGCATTATAGAAAGTAAATGTGGTTCCTTGAATGCCTAACGGCCTTTAATACTCATCCTCTTTTTGCGCATCCCAGTAAACTACTTTCAAGAAAAGCTGCTTATTTTAAAATCATAAATCACTTCACAAAGAGAATTCAATTCTCTTTTACTCCTGTCAAGATTTTGTCAACTTAACCAGAAGGCATGCTCATAAACAACTTGCCATCTGGTTAACTGAATTTGTCAAGGAGAAGGAAACAGGACCACAGCGAATGAGAGTCACCACTTCCCCAGCTTCCAGTCAATCACTGAGAAAATCTGTGGGATCCTACAGGTATCCTTAAAATAACTGGATCGTGAGAAAACATTGTTACAGAATAGAGACTGCCTGCTTCAGAAATTTTTTTGGTTTCAGTTTAGTTTTTATCTATGCACAAGAGACGACACTTATCCTAATGCACCAGTCGTTGTGATTGTCATTTTCTTGGACATTTTTATTTTCAGATAGAGTTGATAAACTTGGTTTCACTGGGCTTCATTCAAAGAATTGATTGTTAGCTAACTTTTGTTTGCTTTTTTGCACTGTATGTTTTTTTAATCTTTTATTTTTAGCATATACCAAGGTTATTTGACAGTCATAAGAGAAGCGGAAAAAATTCAGCCCTGGTTAATCAAAATAGATTTGCAGACATACAGCAAACTCTGGGCCTCATATATGTTCAAGTGCGTCATTTAAATTCATGGAATTGGAACAGTCAGTGGTTATAACACGAATTAATGTTACTGTGCTCTGCTCAATAAGTACAGAAATCCCTTGGGCCCAGCCTCACACCTTCACATAATTACAGTTCTATTGTTGGAGGAATTCAAGACAGCCTTAAGAAGAAGTGTGAAGTAGGCTGTAGCAGGTTGGGTTCCCAAGGAAACAGATTCTGAGACAGAGCAGCACACGAGAGGCTTACTTGGGAGGGTTTTTGCAACTGACACCTGTGGAAGGTTAGGAAGAACCAGGACTGGTAGAGGGAGAAGTAAAGCCATGATGAAATCTCAAGGGAAAACTAAACTGAGCCTGCAGCCCATCAGAGCAGATCTGAGCTGGAGTAAGATGTCTAAGACTTCCTACCCCAATATCTATCAGTCATCAGGAAGTGTTGCCTGGAGAAAAAGACAGAACCATGGGAAATCACTCTCTTCAGCCTGGACAACAGGCAAGGGGCTAACAGCAAGGCTCTCTGCCAAGAGAACCAGATCACTTCCAAGAATGCCAACCACACGGGCAAACCTTGCTCTCCCCGGTGGCGTCTGTCCATCGTAATGGCCCATGCTCCAAACTCTTCCATTTCTCCTTTCTCTGTCCACTCTCAGTTGTCCTTTATCCCATTCTCTACTGGTAATTGTTACATTTAGCAGAAGCCACCTAGTCCCAGCTTCCATCATAATGGTTACTAAACATTTCACTTCTTGAAAATCTAGGTAATGTGTATACATTTTGGTAGTGATGCCTGGTATCAAAAGAATGAGGATAATGGTAGGCATTTCAAGCGTAGTAGAGGATGGTGGAGCAGAGTAAGGACAAGAGAGAATTTAAATTCCCTTTAAGTGACACCACTATATGGTTTCATATAATTAACCCTATTATTACCACCGGTGGGTGATTACAACATGAAAAATTTGCAAGAGTATGTCCCCTGCCAGCTTTTCCAGAGACATCCACAGAAGCTGCAGAGGAAGCTATTATGTTTCAAATCTTCCTTTAAGACAAATGATAGATGAACCTACCCAAAGAATATGACAGGAATGGTGGGTCCACCCTCAAAGCTACATCACTCCTGATCACACGAGAAGGCACCTTTCTCTGTCTGAGATATTCATGGAAGAACAGACTGGAGGAAGTTTGCTGTCAGTGCAGGAGCATGGAAAATCACTTACTTCTACCAGGAGTGACAGACAATTGTGGAAAGAAAGAATATTGAATGGAATTAATGTAACAAAGCAACTGTATATACTAGACACTGTGCTAGTAACTTGAAATGAGTCCTCACGCCAACACTATGGTAAGTATTTTTGTTATACCTTTTAAAAAATATGAAACCAAACATTAAAGAGGTAAAGTTGTTTGACTAGAGAACACAGCTGGCAAGTGAATGAGTCAATATTTAAACGCCAAAGCTAATGCTTTTCCTACCACGTCTATGGCATGGTGATTCTTAATGAGTTTTAATTACTGCAGTTTAACTTTCTAATACTACAGAGATAATATTTTCAACTACTTGTTAATGCTTTTAATAACTTCTTGGTCTAGATGAAAATTTTTTTATAATTTATAAATTACACTTGATTAGTTAAATTTGTACCCATGCCAGAAATGATTTGTACGTGTAAAATGTGTTTACATTTATCTCCACAAAACATGTTTGTTTTTCCCTAAAAATGTATGTCACACCACTATTTACTTGCCCACTTTGACTATTGTTTTGTAAAACGTGGTTTTTGTTTTTGTTTTTGTTTTGTTTTGCCTGTTAGAATGTTAGTCTCCTTTTTTTTTTTTTTTTTTTTGACATGAAGTCTTGCTCTGTTGCACAGGCTGGAATTCAGTGGCATGATCTCAGCTCACTGCAACCTCCGCCTCCTACATTCAAGCAATTCTGCTGCCACAGCCTCCTGAGTAGCTGGGATTACAGGCGCCTGCCACCATGCCCAGCTAATTTTTGTATTTTTAGTAAAGGCTGGCTTTCACCATGTTGGCCAGGCTAGTCTCAAACTCCTGATTTCAAATAATTCACCCACCTCAGCCTCCAAAAGTGCTGGGATTACAGGCGTGAGCCACCGCACCCGGCCAAGAATGTTCATAATTTCGTATAAATATTTTATTTGCCTTTCTTTTTCTTTTCCTGAAGATGGTTTGTTGCTTACTTTTCAGTTTATACTGGCTTTTTAAAACAGATTTCCTTTGGAGTAATTCTTTCAATGGTGACAGCTGTATTTACTGAAATAAAATGTTTCAAACATGTCTCTGGAAGTTTGAAGTTCTGTCACTTTAGAAAATTAGTTAAGGTTAATAAGAATATGATTTTTTTTTTCCACAGATGACTTCACCTTTGATTTTCCTACATTTAAGCAATGTTAGTGATGTTCTTTAAACTGCCAGGCAGATTTTCAATGTTTGCAATACAAATACCGTTAAATACTTTTATTATATTTACTTTGATAAATTTTTTAAAAAATACTATTTTAGTCCTTTATAGAGGTAGCATAGTATTTAATACTAACTTTATAAAAATAATTATTTTACTAATTTAGTTGCATTTTATTAAATTCCCTTTACAGAATTAATGAACTTTTAAAGATTTCATAACAAAGAACTAATTAATGAGAATCATAAATAACAGCTTATGAAAGAATAGATAATGATACCTCAATCTGAGTCCCAAGGACCACTTTCCAATTACACAATTACAAGCCATTAATTTAAAATATCAGTCATTAGACTATTATCAATTATTGGAAATGTGTATTATATAAATATTATATAACATCTTTAATAAAGCCATGTTGATTGTATTCAGGTGTATGATGTGATGAAACAGAGCTAGTGTTCAGTGGCAGATATTCTTAGGAAACCACTTTAAAGACTAAAAATTTTTAAATTAACATTCCATCGTTACCTGCTAAGTAGTGGTTTTATAAAAGTATTGAAGGTCCGGGAAAGAATAATTTCCTAATTATTCTAAAAACTTGTCATTTTTCTTTTTTTAAACCATAATTGTACATTTGTTCAAGATTCAGATAAAAGTGGCAGGGGTCAGGGTTAAAATCTGTTCTACTCCATCAAAAATAAACCACATTTATTATTTAATATTTTCTAGCTATTCTTATAACTCCTTTTCTGTCAAATATTAGGGTTTAATAGCTGTTACATAAAGGCTTGAAAACATAAAATATTTAATATTTTAAGAAACTTTTTTATACAGTTTGTATTGTAGGACACTATATCTTTGATAATTTTTACTGAAATAGAGTATTTTATAAATAGTCTATTCAGTAATATACTTTGCATTTCCTTGTTTTGAGGGAGAAGTGATTGAACTAATGAGTTCTGTTTTTACTCCCTTTCTATTCATTCATTTCTATTCATTTGTAATTTTTCAGTCATAATGCATTTTAATATATGCCAACCACTGAAGTGAAGACAACATAAATTATCTCATCAAATCCTTAAAAGTATTAGTACCTCATTTCGTATATGAGGAAACTGAGGCTTAGGGACATTAAATAATATCACACAGATACAAAGTCGCAGTTCTTTGTGATTCTGTAACTCCTGCTTTTAATGGTTATGCAGGTTGCTTCCCAAACATAACAAGTTTAAGTTTATTTTAACTAATAGAAACATGTTAGTCTTTATACTCAAGTCAATGAAACTGAGTGTTTATGTTTGCTCTATCTATCCTATACACATCTTCCTGAATTTTAAAAGAACACAGAACACAAATCAGTCCAATGAACTAAATCTAAACTACATAGAAAATGAACAAGCATAAAACAGAATTTAAGGTCCAAAATAACCTGGGAGATCAACTAAATTCCTGTGCTTTTGACTATAAGAAACAAGCCAGAGAGAGAAGTGGTCTTACCCAAGATATAAAGGGGGTTTGAGTTATTGTAGCCCAGTTTTTGCACACTAATTCCATATATTTTCAGAAAGCAACTGATATTCATTGAGCATTTTATATGTGTCTGGTACTGTGCAGTATGGTTACTGTTGAGGTGAGTATTGTTATTAACCCATGTACAGATGAGAAAAATTGAAGCATAAACAGGCCGAAGAACCAAGGTAAGTATGAGCCAGGGTTTCAGTTTAGCTGTAGAAAGCACTGGACTCAGAATTTAAAAGATTCATCATGTTTGCGTAATATAGCTTCCCATCCAATACGCTACGGTCTTAGAGACACTGTCGCTCTCTATTAGATATAACTGGCCTCCATTACAAAACAGCTCACCTCCTGCTTCTTCCTTACTTCGGATACACTAGTAAAGCATGCTGTATTCCAACTAACGAGGGCAGATAATTGTAAAATATTTAACAATAGGATAGCTGAGGCCCACCAATCAAAACAGACACTGGTCCAAACAGAATAGAGATTAGCAGTAGACCACAGGAATGCCAGTACCCATTGACACTTGCCAAATAACTGTCCTGAAACCAATTAAATCATGCAGTCAAGGACTGAGAAAGTGTATTTCCCCCATCATCAAATATCTGAACTTCTGCATTTATTGAGCAAGGAAAGACATAAATAGAAAGGAAAATAATGCTAATACAGACCATAGTGAGTGAATTGCTTTGAGACTATTAACTACCACAAAGTGTACAGAAAGAAAATAACATGACCCAGCTGAAGAGGACGCATGCCTGATAATAACAAACAGATTACAAACTTAATAATGATATCGCTTGTGAAAAGTAACTGCATGACAGGTGGTAGACGATTGCATCTGCATTGCAGAGACATTAAAATGTTCTTCCATTTGACTGCTACCATCCCCACTATCAGCAAACCAAGTGTGGATTTAGATGCCGTAATTGGTGGTGTACTAGAATCATAAAACTGTGTCTTACTTAAAACTATAGATTTCTGAAACAGAACATCAGAAATGTATTACTTTTTTTTTTTTTTTTTTTTTTTTTTTTTTAGACAGGGTCTTGCTCAGTTGCCTAAGCTAGAGTGCAGTGGCACAATCAGAGCTCAATGTCACCTTGATCTCCTGGGCTCAAGTGACCCTCCTGCTTCAGCCTCCCAAGTAGCTGGGATTATAGGCACATGCCACCACACCTGGGCTAATTTTATTTTATTTTATTTTTATAGAGATGGGTTCTCACTGCATTGCCCAGGCTGGTCTGGAAATTCTGACCTCAAGCAATCCTCCCATCTTGGCCTCCCAAAGTGCTGTGATTATAGGCATGAGCCACTGTGCTCAGCTTATCTTGATTTTGTTTTTAGCATTTTGATTTCCAATGCCTTCTGAATGCTTGTTCCTGGGGCTCTTTTGACACCCACATATTCTGAATTAATTTTCAGCAATAACCACACTTACGTGTACTCTACCAGATAGAATATATGCTACATCATAAAGAAGTCTGTTCTCTTTCTGTTCAACAATGTTGTTCAATGATCCCACTCACCACGAGAAGAAAGGCCTGCCATGGTTGCGCGTTAGCCCATGGCACTTCATCTTCTCAACTATTTCCCCCAGAAAGAATAGAAAATAATTAAAACCTTCCTGACAGACTCATCTTTACAATGGCTGTGGAAATTATTGAGTGTTATGAGGAATTCTGTGTGCTAATTACCTTTAAATAGATCATCTCTACATGTAATTCTGATCTTAATACTCAAGAAATTTGGTTTTCATCATAAAAAGGTGGCAATTTGCCACCATGTGCTTGTGAATTACATCTGCATGAAAATAACATGTCAATAATATGTCATTTATTCAATGTATACTCAGTACCAGATACTGTGTCAACTACTATACATGCCTTTAATTCTGACAACCACCATATGTGTTAGACACCATCGTCTCCATTTTAGGAAAATTACACTGATAACCATAAAGTGCAAGTTATTGCCAAGGTCAGTTGGCAGGTCAGTGGTTGAAGCAGGATTCCAAAGTAAGTCAGCTTGATTTCAAACTGATTTCTTAATAACTACCACTCTCCACTCCCGTCTTCTTTAGGAGCATATCATTTCTAGGAAAGACTATTTATTCTCATGGCAATAACCAAGATAACACGACATGAACCTTTAAATGATATATGCTATATTTTTATATGGGATATGACATAGTGAATAATGACTGTCTCTTTCGATTTTGCTGATAAAAAAAAATCTCTCTCTCTGCTTTTCACATGCAAAGAATTCATTTTGACTAGCAAACTGTCAAAATGTTTAACTTGGTGTCTACTTGTGCTTTGTGGACTTTTCATGATGGTGATATTTTGTTGCAAGGTGATTTTTTTTTTTTTTTTAATGAGTCTCACTCTGTCTCCAGGTTGCAGTGCAATGGCATGATCTCAGCTCACTGCAACCTCCACCACCTGGGTTCAAGCAGTTCTCCTGCCTCAGCCTCCTGAGTAGCTGGGACTACAGGCATGCACCACCAAGCCCGGCTAATTTTTTGTAGTTTTAGTAGAGATGGGGTTTCACCATGTTGGCCAGGATGGTCTCCATTTCTTGACGTTGTGATCTGCCCACCTCGACCTCCCAAAGTGCTGGGATTACAAGCGTGAGCCACCGTGCCTGGCCTTAAGGTGATTTTTAAAGATACCTTTTTGTATGCTTTTCTGTAAGCTGATTCAGTTTTGAGTTTGTCTGCAATATATAAAAAGGATATTCTTGGCCTGGCACAGTGGCTCACACCTGTAATCCCAGCACTTTGGAAGGCCTAGATGGGCATATCACCTGAGGTCAGGAGTTCGAGACCAGCCTGACCAACATGGCAAAACCCGTCTCTACTAAAAGTACAAAAAATTAGCCTGGCATGGTGGCGCATGCCTATAGTCCCAGTTACTGAGGAGGCTGAGGCAGGAGAATCACTTGAACCCAGGAGGCAGAGGTTGCAGTGAGCCAAGATCGTGCCACTGCACTCCTGCCTGGTGAGAGAGTGAGATTTCAACTCAAAAAAAGAAAAAATAAAAAGATGTTATTCAAGTCATTTTAATTGTTCTCTCAGCATACCCTATGAATGTAGACATATACTGATTTCATCTAAAGCTTTCAAATCAGATGCATGGCCACCAAATAATCATAAAAACATTTCTTTTAAAAATGTTAATGAGGAATCAAGAGATTTTAAAGAAAATATATATGTTTGTTTTTTCTTGTAAAATGCATACTGTGGTGTTTGAGCAAGGCTAATGTTGCATAAGTCAGAACTCTGCAGCTCTTTCTGGGGCTTAAAAAAAAGCCATCTGGCCATAAGCTACTGACAGAGTGGCTCTTCCCCTGTAGCTGGGCACCTACCAGGGCCTGGGCATGGCTCTCAATGCTGGATGACGTACAACAATTTACAGAATACTTTCTCTCTCTCTCCAGGGACCCTAGTGTATAGGCATGAAGCAGACTCACAAAAAATTGCAATATATAGGTGCTAAAAATAAAAGTATTTTAAAGTTGTATTAACTGCACAAAGGGGTCAGATAATTGGCAGGTGTGATTCCAGCAGCTTTGGAAGAGAGGAATTTGACTGGCATCTTAAAGGATAAATATATCATCAGGCAAAGGGGAATGTCATAGGATGAAAGACCTTCAGCAAATATACAGTGGTCTGAAGGAGCTTGAGATCCCAGGAAGATAAACTGAAAGCATTTTGTTTGCTCATGTCATTCATATGTATATATACACACACACACATATATATATGGACACACATATATATACACACAAACATATATATGTGTATATATATACACACATATATATATAATCTACAGCATGTAATGGAGGAGACAATATTGGTAAGGAATGTTGGAGCAACGTGCAGTAGGACACATATGTCACACAAAGAGTTTGAATTCTATCTTGCAAGCAATAAAAATGCATATTTTGCAAGCACTACAGTACCATTCCTTATAGATTATGATTACCATTTGTCCTTCAATGTGTTGGAAAGGCTAAATTAGAAAAAGACTAAAGGAAGGGTGTTAACCAAGTCAGAGTCGGGGAACCGAGAGGAGAAAACAGTTGAGACCTCTCTAGTGCTGGAACTAGCAGAATCCTAGGCTGATTATTTAAATACAGCGGTGTGAGTGCTCAAAGAAAGCAAAGAGGCAGAAAGAGTCCAGGCCCAGAAAGAGTGTTAAAAACCAGCAGCTTCCCAGAAAGACTTTTGATGTGCAAAATCTAACTCTCCTGGAAAACATTCTTATTCAGTACCAGAACTTACTAGGCCTCCGTAAATATTTGCTGAATGAAATCAAAACCAAACCAACAAAGGCCCATCCTATCCCAACTAGGGAGTTTAGAAGACTTTCTGAGCCAGCACAGTTTTATATTAAGAAAAGAGTGACCCAATACGGAGGTTTATTATGTCATTGAAATAATAAGAATTCCCCTAAGGATATATTGAGGTTTTCGTCTAGTTTAGACTTCATATCAAAACAAAACAAAACAAAAATAGACAGGTATGATCACCAGTTGGTGTGTGTGTGCTAAAATGACATATAGTTTGGGGTATTACCATTAAAAACTTTTGTATCCTTAACTTTCAGCAGAGCCAATGAAAATAAAGCTTATATAATATCCCCTAAAGCACACATTTTTATCTATGTTATGGAAAAAAAATAAGAGCATAAATTCAGAAGCCAGTTTACTAATGCCCTAATAGATTGTGACATATGTGCTTTTTCAGCGGAATCTACAAAATACTTAGAGCAACATCTCAAGTATGAAACAAATTCATTACTAAAAATAACCCAACTCAAGACCTTTTAACGGCTCTTTGAGCTCACCCTATGGGTATAGACATATCTTGATTCCATCTGAAACTTTCAAATCAGTTAAGTGTGCAGCCATCAAATAATCACAAAAAGAATTTTTATAAAAAGTAGGATGACCAAGGGCTTTAAAAGACAGGAATTTTGAGGTTTCCAAAATTTTCCCTTGATTTGCCATAATAATATATGCATCCACTGAGAAGTTGTGATAGCTCCATCATGAAAAATCTGACAGCCAGTCAGTCTCAAGGATGGTCAATTTATTAAGAGGCAGGAAAACAATTAAGAGTCCATAGAGTCATGCTCAGGGGTAATTCCTGACTCTGCCATTTATAGGATTTGTAGCTATAGACTAATCACTTAATTACTCTTGAAGCTAAGTTTTAAGATCTAAAAATTAAAATAATGCACCTTACAGGGTTATTTTAAAGACAAAATGCAAACATATGTTATCACACAGTTTGCACAAGGTCTTACATAAACAAAGGTTGTTAGTAATTGTCAGGTGTCATTATTACTCCTTTAGATTGATTTCCATTGAGATGCTCAATAAAAATTTAAACGGCTGCATGTGTAATCACCAAATACAATTTCAAAGTTTTCAAATACTTTTTGGAAACTTGAAAATTTAATTCAAATTAAGTTCTGACTTTATCAATGTACTCTCTCATTGCTGCATCTATTAAAAACCAAGAACATCTAACATATGACAGGTGCATCAACCTTACCAACAGGTGGAAACATCTCTTTTGTCACCTCAGATGTTCTGTCAGTTTAACGAAGTAGTATAAAGTAATTACACAGTCTCTGAGACACTGGAATGCATGAGAAAAAGTGTTTATTACCTGATCTGTGAGTTCCTTAATGGCTCCCAGACCTTTTTCTCTGAATCCCCAGAAGACCCTAACATAGTGCTATACAAAGGAGATGAATAGTAAATATATCAGATGAAGAGATTTCTTCAGGGACATAGTGAGGGAGATTTGCCTGATTTGGCTAAGAACGCATTTCATTATTCTGTGAGGCCTCCGAACTCAGCCTAGTGTTTGGAACAGAGTAGGAAGACACTAATAAATTATTTTTGAATGAACGGTATTTTTTGACTAATGGTTTAGTCTGCACAGAATAAGGTCTGTAACTCTTGGCAAATCAAGAATAGCATGGATGTTACTTTACATTAATTCCCCAAACGTAATATGAATTACCTGTTAGCACTGTCTTTCATAGTCGATGTTCCAACAGAGATTCTACAAACAGGTAATACTAGTTAACTGAAATGTCACGTTTCCTGATTCAATCTCTGTCAAATACATTATTAATAAAATGGCCAAGAGGGATTAGCAAAAAGGGGTTCTGAAAAATCATAAGACTAATGAGAACAGAACTTGAGCATGGACTTACATTTCCATGAGTGCCTACTGAAAGGATGGATGGATGTGCTATAAACTCTGAAGCAGAAAAGTACTATGAGAATTCTTAAAGAAAACTGACATTTAAAAACAACAGTGTGGCTGGGCATGGTGTCCTATGCCTGTAATCCCAGCACTTTGGGTGATCGAGGCGAGATGATTGCTTGCATCCAGGAGTTTGAGACCAGCCTGGGCAACATGGTGACACCTTGTTTAAACAAAATTAAAAAATAAAAAATAAAGCCAATAGCATCTATTTTGAATAGAGGAAAAGACTATTCTGATACGTACAATGTCATTATCTATATCCTAAACAACACAGATTTCACCAATATGAAATAAGATGCTCTTGTGTATGTGTGTATTCATAGGAACACACAATTTAGTTAGGAAATTTAAAAGAACATGAGGATTTCATATAAACTCCTCACACAAAAAGGATCAACTGGCCTTTAGAAATGCAAGTCATCTTCATGATAGGAGAATACAAAAATCCTATTACTTCCTTTATTCCTGCCCTCCTGCATCATTTATTCTACATTAACAGCACAAGTATTGACTATATCCCAATGAACTTACTCAGATAAACACAATGTGGTTTTCTTTTAAAATAAGACTTTACTGAATATATCAACAAGGTACTGTATAGTGTAGAGTGAAGTTTGTCATTAACAAAGTGTGCGACATGGTAGGTCTCAGAGGATGTGTGATGCAGAATCTTCCAGCCCCTTGTCAGAGAGAACACACTAAAGAGAAACCAGAAGCAAATCAGCATATGGTTCAAACAATAACAAATCATCAGGTCAACTTTCAGTGAATATACACTAGTCCTATGAGGCACACACAGTTGGCAATGCCTTCACCTTGCCTTAAAGGGTTATAAATCTTACATTCCAGGGACACCTTTACAAATGCCCTCGTGTGTGTGTGTGTGTCCACGCATGTGCATGTTTGATATTAATTTTAAAATGCTTGTTGCGATGGCCTTCCTTTGTGCTCTTCTGGTGGGTGTGTAGCTAGAAAACAAAAAACTATAGTAAGAAAATCTGATTTGTTATAACAACGGTACCAGAGATGTACAAAACTCTTTCTCCACAGTGACAAGCATTCCCCATTGCTGGTAACTGTCTTTTGACCCTGCTGAAGAAATCAGAGAAGGATGTAGGTTATGCCTTCTTAGCATTCGTATTTTGACTTTAGAAAGAGCATCAGGCAAGGTTTGACAAGACCAAGAAAAAGACCAAGAACTGTTTTGTTCTGTGTAAGTATCTTTTTTCCATTTGGGGCACTGTTTTCTGCTTTGCTTTCCCCTGCAGCTGGAATGGTAAATCGTGAGCAAAACTGCTATTCTCATGTTCTAAAGTAAAACGTAATGTCTCCTTGTTATAGGTTAGAGAAAAATGCTATAAGCAAAGATGGCAATGGAAATTAACCACTTCACTTTTCAAGAGCTGCGATGGCCTCTGCAGCTGAGGTCCGGCGATCAAGTGAAGCATCCATTCCCTGTGGACTACAATATTGCCTCGTGTTCTGAATGGATGCTTCGATCACAGCATGAAGTTGTCCTCCCTGGTGGGGAAGTTCTGATTTGTTTGAAATGACTAAGACTATTATGATAGGTGCTAGTAGAAAATGAAGTTGTAATATGAGCTACTTCATTAATACTTTTTACCAGACAGGTCACATTATAGGCTTTGTTTGTAACCTCAGGGAGAATGTCTAATATATTTTCAACGAACATCCAGATAATTAGAAACTGCATTCTTTCTCACAGGGGAGAATGTTTTCCATTTGATACACAAGGAAAATAGGCAGGGGATACAATCCTCGTAGCTGCCTGCGATTGTCCCATGCCGTGGGCTGCTAATTGCATCTGATGGTGTTTGAGGGTAGCCCAGAGTCTCTCTATAATCAAATATATCTCCCCAAACAAGCAGGTATTAACAACTACCCTGGCTATAGATAACTGTCAATATATCCTTGTGATCATGACTATGCCACTTCCTTTTCAATGTCTTCTGTACAGTGACAGTTACCGAGCTCTGAATGGGATCAGATTCTATCTGAATCACCTTATTTGGCCAGGCAGCATCAAGCTCTTTATTGGCCAGCGAGCATGGATTTTTTTCCATGGTCTTGGCCTGTACTCTCAACCTTGACTCTTGACTAATCATCTCAAAATACATCATAATGACAGCAAGAGAGGCCCAAACACAAAGCAGGTATTTCTGCAAAAATACATTCCCATGACTAAAAATGCCAATCAAAGTAGAATCCCCAGGGACAGTTGTTTGGCTATTTTCATAAGACACATTAGACATCACAGATTCCATCATGTGCTTTCTATCCTGGTGTAGGTGAGGCTGCAACAAATGGGAGACGGATTTTAATCTTAGCAGTCTTTGTCATGTTGTACACAAGATGAAAATAAAGCCTGTTACTAGGTTCAATCTCTTCAGGAACACCTCCAGCAAAAGGGACCCCGTTAGACCACCTTAAGCATTGCACGTGACTGTCTCCATTGTACTACTTAAGCCCCAAAGAATTCTGTGAACTCCATAAGAAATGACAGGAACCTCTTCATCCTTGTTTTTCCTGGCCCAAAGCGATTTCAGCGGCCAGAAATCCCACTGGGGGGTTAAACACACAATATACATAAATGAGAATGACTATTTGGTGAATAACAGAAATAAAAACCCTCAAAAGTCAAAGTACCATCATTTGAATGCACAATTTTATCTACACAGCCAAGGGGAAGAGGACAGTAGAAGGGAATTACCCAGCTAAGTACACAAAGCCCCCATGTCATTGTCTCGACTTTAGATGTCTTAGTGCTACACTGATCACCTTCACACTCTTTTCCCTTCACTGCGTGGACCTAACTTTAAAAAAAGCAACAGCCAAAACCCTCTAGCTAATAGACTAAAATGGAAACCAGAGTCACTTTAGAATTAATTTAAATTAATTCATAGCTAAGTTCAGCTCTACTGACTGCACAGTTTCAATTCTTGTGTCTAACATACAGCTGCAGTTATATTTTCTGCTTATTCTGAGGGAGAAGGGAGATTAAAACATATAAGTTGGGCTATATTATTAAAGAAAATAAAGCTCTTACTATAAAGAAAAAGTTGCATAGCATTTTATACCTAAACTTTTACAAAGAAGACACATCACAGTTTTATTTTGCTGAGAGAGAGCAAGTAAAATGATGGTGACATTTACTTCATGGGTCCTTATAATAATGGCCAGTGGTAAAAGAAATATGCATCACAGAGTGAAATGTTTAAATTTGATTTTAAAAAGTTTTTTTTCCAAGGGAGTAGTTTTTGATAATGTATGTGATCCATAGCCCTTCTCTAAGGACGGCAAAGATTAAACTATGTGTTTTATGAAGATGTTGCCTCAAAAGTATCTAGAATTAAGCAAGGACATCCCTCTCTTTTCTACGCCCTGCTCTGCCAGGATTAGGGGAATAAGCCTTCACTCTCTGACTTGTTTTTCATGCGTTGTCCTGCTAACAGAAGATTGATGATCCCTCCGCAACTGCCAAAGTAGAGGAACATCCACGACGGAAAAGGAACAAATAAAATTTCAAAAGTGGAACAGGATCAAAGTCAGTACAAGGTGGAAACCAGGTGTCGCTTTTTAAAAAATTAATTATTTTGGCCAGCTTTGATGTGTCCTTACAGAATTATTAGCAGTGAAAATTAGTATGCATTTAAAAATGTATAAGTACATATGGATATTTTGTGCAGCCAAGACTGGCATCCATAATTTTCCTTGAAATACTGAGGAGAGGGAGAAAAACGAAGGTGTTATAAACAACTAATTATGAAAATATATGGGAGATGATTGGAAGACAAGAATTTGCAAGGGGATAAAAGATATTACTTCAAGCTATTTCAACATGATACTAACAAAGTCAGCTGACATAACAGAACCACTGACCAGTTGTTTTTGTCTAAATAGCAGTAAGGGTAATTTTTAAATAAGTCATTGTTGTATTTTCAAAACATTGATCACCTGTTGGTCTAAATATCATGTTGACATAGCCTCAGTGAATCTACCCAAATAATTCTCATTATCAAAAATAATTCCATTCAATATAATTCTTCCCTTAATTTTATTAGCCTCTTCTAAAAAATTATTCTAGAATATATCTCTGTTGAATGTGATTCAACCTGACATACGATTTGAACAGTAACACTTTTAAAGGGAGTTTTCTTGCTACAACATCTGACCGGTCCCTGAAGATGACTGAAATCAGACTCAAGTCTCTAACTCTGTTATCACTTAGGACCAGGGAAGCATGAAGAGTGATTTTTAAGTTCCCAGTCGGAAAGCCAACCCCTGCATTTTCAGGTCTTTTCAAATCTCATCTCAATTTTCTTGATTCTGTCAGGCCGGGTTAACTTATCTCACAGGAACTAGCTTCCTTCTGGTGCTTTCAGCATTTCCCGCACTGGGTCAAATCAGGGTAACTACCTCCATTCTTACATTACAGAATTTTTTTACCTGTCTTCCAGACCTGGAGGTATAGGAATAGTGTGAAACTCTCTGGGCCATTTCTTGTTTCACCCATATTATTCCTCTTACCCTGATGAGTCCATTTAATCTGCCCTTTCATCTGACCACCAGGAATTTATTCTGACAGCTTCAACAGCGAAGTGGTTGATGTGTATCCTAAGGAAGAATCACTCGTTCTTTTTGCCTTGGCATTGGGTTCTCATTGTACAACCCTGTACAGTACTTCAGCAACTATTTTTTTTTTAAGTTTTAAAAAGCAAAGAGTTACAAAACTGTTTGTAATTAACTTGAAATAGAAAAGATAGCACTTTTTTAAAATCCCATTATATAGTACACCGTATAAATTACAGAGTATTCAAATGCACAAATGCATCTGTGTAACATTTATCAAATGTAATCTGCGTGTCTTTACGTGCACACACGAGTGTGTTCTCAAGAGTCTAACTGTCCGCCTTGATAACGCTGGGCCTCTGGCTGTCACGTATGGCAGTGCTCTAGGTCTGGCACGCTGCTGTTGCAGTATCGCATGTTGTTGGGGATATGGCAGTCTGTGTAATTAATGCCCCCATTTGGGGTGTAAATGGGCTGCAGTCTGAAATCTCCTTTAAGGAGCTGATCGTTATTTAAGGAGACGATCTGAAAACTGGTTTCTGTCATCTCCAGGATGGAGTTGTCCTTCTTGGTGCCTGCCTCGCAATAATCATCTTTCCGCCGGCCCCGGTTGTATTTCCACTTCTGGGAGGTGTAGCGCCCCTTTTTGTGCATGTGCCAGCAAAAGACGCTGAGCAAGACCATGAGCACAAATATCACCGCGCCCCCGATCAAGCCGGCCAGCAGAAAGGGGGAGCCCATGCTGTGGGACGTCGTCTGCTCGTGACTGGATGCTGTGTTGCTGCCGTTGTTCAGATAGGAGGCGTGAGTGGTGGCCTCTGAACAAATGGTGTCTTCTACCGCGCGGTAGTTAAAAGCATCCAGTGGCACTAAACAAATCCGATAGGTGGATCGGGGCTCTAGGTTAACCAGGCTCAGGTGTTGCTTCTCACCGCTGACTATGCGCTCCTGAACGATGCCCCCTACTAAACTGTGGCCCATTTTCACCCATGTGAGTTTGTATGCCATCACGGTGAAGAGAGAGAGCCAGCTGACTTGAATGGAAGTATCATTCACAAAATGGATAGAGAGCTGGATCCGTTCAGAAATAGGTGGGGTCACTCTTTCTCTGCCATCCCAGTCAGGAATCGTGGGAAGTTTCGATGTGGTAGGAGTTGGAGGCGTGTGGCTTCTGCTAGGGTTTGGAATAGAGAGGGTGGGAGGCTGAGTGGTCGGAGAAGCTGTACTTGGGGCTGGGGTGAAGAGAGGCAGGCCGGGGGTGGTGGTGGGACAGGACAAAAGATTCATATTTAATTCCCTGACGGCCATCCCCCGGACTTGTTCAGGACCTTGGCACATGAAACCCCGCACGTTGAGAGATGAAGGGATGTATTTGAGCCATTCCGTGACCCATTTGATACTGCAGTCACAAAACCAAGGGTTATTCCGCGCAGTGAGCTGCTTCAGGTTGGAGAGATTATCAAACACCCCTTGAGTCAGCATCCGCAGTTGGTTGTTGGATATATCCAGCCGTTCCAGCTTACGCAGATTTGAGAAGGCTGTCAAAGGAATGTGGTTTATCTGGTTGTCCTGCAAATAGAGCCTGATCAGATGTGTACCTGGGAGATCGGGAGGAGGGTGGGACAGCGAATTACGGACGATTGAAAATTCCTTGAGCTTGGTGAGATGGCTGAAGGTCCCGTCGGCGATACCCTTGTTGGTCAGGAGGTTCCCGTCCACAATAAGACGCTCCAAGCTCGTGAGATTCTGGAAGGCCATGTCGGATATGACAGCAATTCGATTTTCATCCACCCTCAGCTCTTGCAAGTCCACAGGAAGCCCCACAGGCACACTGCTCAGGTGATTCTTAGACAAAAACAACAATTTGAGGCTAATGGCCTCCCGGAAGGCCCCGTCTTCCACCCCCACTGTGGATATGGAGTTGTCATCCAGGTGCAGCTCTTCAAGCTTTAAGAGCTGGGCAAGAGCAGCCCGTGAAATGGTCTGAATATTGTTTTCCTGCAAATGGAGAACTCTGACATTCTTGGGAAGGTTCATGGGGAATTCGTCCAGTTGGTTGCCGTACAGGTAGACCGTGTGCACCGACTGTACATTGTGCAGTTCTGCAGGAAATCCAGCATTATTAATTTGGTTGTTGTGGAGGTAGAGTACGGTTACGCCCTCCGGGATCCCAAGAGGCACTGAGGTCAAGCTTCGCTCGTTACAGTAGACAAAGTTCCTGTCGCAGCGGCACACACTAGGGCAGGCCAGGAGTTTGGACACCTGTGAGTAGAGCCCCAGGGAAATGATAAGCCAAGACTTCAGGAAAAAAGCCCCATGGCTGGGCCACTTTGTGGTCTGTAGGCCCATTTCTGAAGTACAGAAATAAAATACAATGTAGTGGGAAAAAGAAAAAGAAAAAAAAAATAAAGAGATAGCAAAATCAAAATGACTGGACCGGGTTCTGCAGAAGTCCAGAACTCTAGCTAGAGGGAACGTCCTGAAGGCGTATGGTAAAATAATCTCCCTGCTGTCTTGGGTCTTATCAGCCTGTGTTGCCCTCTTTGCTGCTGTCCTCCATGTGCAAAAAATTCAACAGGGAGAATTTTTCCACACTGGCAACAGGTGATGGCAAGTTATCAGCCGTGTCAACACAAACCCAAGTGGGCAGGCCGAACTCTCTTCTTTTGTAGGTCAAGCCAGCCTTGGTTAGCCTACGAACTTCTTGGTTAAGCTCAATCTGCAATCTGTTGTAGGAAAGAAAAGAGGAAATGGTCAGTTAAGGGCAGTAATGAAAAAAGTGCCAATATAACCCTGAGCCTTTCAAAAACAATGAGATTGGAATGAAATGTTGAGAGGCCAGGGTTGGCATTAAGTGGAATTTCAAATAACAGTAACTTAGTTGAAAAGGTATTCAAGAAATAATATAGTATCTTCAAAAGGACATCATGCTGTTACTTGTCACCATCAACCATCGTATTGTGAATTTAACAGCCCAATCAGTACCTTCTCTTTTATCTATTCTTCATCTATTTGCATATCCAAACACTTAATTACAACAGGCACACTGCTGAATCCACTCAATCAGTTAATGATAATTATCTACAAATCCCAGTGGTCATAGACTCGTTTCAAGGTAGAGGTGATGACTGACAGCTAGCAAAAGTGAAGGGGAAAATGTGATGCCCTGCATAGTTATATATTTAAAAATGCAAAATGGAGACTAATAAAGTCACTTAAAAAGATGCATCCTTACTGAAAAATTATTCCAAATGCATTACATTTCCAAATACATTTACTATATAGGAACTTTCATATACGATGTTATAAAAAAGCTGTAGCTGAATTAGTTGCCATTTCCTTTTAAAATGTATTTTAAAACTCTGATACAAAAACTTACTCAGGCTTAACGGAAAATTTTAGAGAATAAAATATAAAGAATATAGTATGAAGGTGATAAAGATTATTCATTATATTATCACCCAGAGATAACTGATCGATTTGCTTACTTTCCTTTTTTCTATACATATACTTAACAAAATTGGAATCATTATTTATTTTTCTTTTTGTTACCTAACATACGTCATGACCACGTAATTTAAAAAAATCGAATCATTCAAAGAAAAAAAATTCAAAGAAAAAATTTTTCAAAGGAAAAAAAAGTAGTATAAACGTAGTGAACAGAAGCATGTATGAGGGCAGAGACTTTTTTCTTTTCCACTTCTTGTCTCCCTTCCTCTTTATCTTCCTCCAAAATAGCTTGCACTCAGTCACCGAGGAGAATGACTAAGCTCCAGGGTACAAAACATCTCCACTTATCTCCTCCTTCGGGACCTCTAGGTCCAGATGAGATACACCATTGTGATCCCTCGAAGAGTTGCCAAGCTCACGACTAGGGGTAAATTATTTTTCAACACCATCACCTTCTTTCTGTCTGTGCTTTCCTGCTTTTATTAGAGGTCTTTTAGTAAATTTTGAAATGACAGAAGACACAGTTGAGGAAGTCAAGGCAATCCACAGATAGTAATCATGCCTTCTTGCTCCAGAAAGTATTCCATCTGTTTTTAGATTAGAGAGGTAAAGAAGTTAATTGAAAGGTGCCAGATTTGATTTCCCTACAAAATCAGCTAACATGATAGGACATGGCAAACTGCGAGTCTCTTAATTCTCAGGAATACAAGGAGATTGAAAGAACTTACATCTAAAAGCACAGAGGAACTACTTGAAATTGTTCCCTTAGCTATCTTTAGAAATATAATTAAAAAAGAAAAAAAGAACACTGGAAATGTTATTTAAGTGTCAAGGATGTTGTAAATGTGTTCTTTAACTTAAAAGATTGTAAGCCATCTAAAAAAATGCCTTTGATGACCAGAAATGGTAAAATTCATTTTTTATTGTTTAGGAAATATAAGGTGGGTGGGAGGGGATTTTTTTCAGGTAAAAAGAGAGAGATATGATGCTTTATTAAAAATCAAGCATGGCCGGGCTTGATTTCATGTGGTGGCTTACACCTGTAATCTCAGCACCTTGGGAGGCCAAGGCAGGCATATAGCTTGAGCCCAGGAGCTCGAGACCAGCTTGGGCAACATAGTGAAACCCCATTTCTATTAAAAATTAGAAAAATTAGCCAGGTGTGGTGGTGTGAGCCTGTAGTCTCTGCCACTCTGAAGGCTGAGGTGGAAGGATCGTCAGACCCCAGGAGGCAGAGGTGAGTCAAGATCATGCTGCTGCAGTCCAACCTGGGTGACAGAGCAAGATCCTGTCTCAACAAAAAAAAAAAAAAAAAAAAAAAAAAAAAGTCAAGCATTATTTAATTTTTTACAAAACCTAATATACGTTTTGATGCTGAAAAGGATGCCATTCCTTCCAAAAGAAACCTCTCTATAGACTTAAAGAATAATTTATATAACTGAGGTGGCATAGGAAAAATGAGTTTAATGCAATCAGCCTGATGGCATCCTTAGCTCAGGTTTCAAACCATCTGAATGTTCCCTAGCATCTTGGTACTCAAGTGTGGTCCTTGGTCCAGTAGCATGAGCCTAACCTAGGGAGATGGTAGAAAAGCTAAACCTCAGGCCCAGAATCTGCATGTTAGCGAGAGTCTGGGGTGGGTGCATTCAAATTTGTGAAGCACCATGAACATCTTATTTCATCATTCATGTTTTAATTTATTAGATTTAAAATAGATGCAAGAGCATGTCACATGACTCTTTTGAGAAGCGTTAAGGCATAAGGCATACTAATCACTTTTGTCCCCGGGAGACAGTCTCAAATAACATCTTATATGTAAATTACATCTTCTGGGTGGAGCAGTGCAATGACTATGTATGACACTTGGCCTTAACAGAAAATGTTTCTCTGGATGACAAGTACTAACGTCTAGTAGCACCTTAAAGAGCTACTTGTCATCACAGTAGCCCACTTCTGTAAAACATTTAAGAATAAAAAACTGTTTGGTTCTATTAATAATTACTTCCGCAAGAGCTAGGAAAGTGAGACTAAAGAATCAAATGTAATGTTTTTGAGTATTCTACTGGAATCCTCGAAGTGTGATAGAAACAACCATGGAAAAGAAAGTCCTAAGGTAGAAAAACAGCAACACCAGGGTCTCTAAGTTCCTATGTGAAAAGAATAGATGCTTCTACATTGTCTTATAGGCCAAGTATTAGGGGCTAAGAAACAATCAATACTTGAAGACGATGGTGTTTGCTTAGAGTTCATCAGCTAACAGCCTCAAGGACATTAACACTGGGAGTCAACCAAATAACTCAGGGATGGGCCTAGAAACTATTATTATGCATCCAAATTGTAAATTTTCCATTTCTTGAACTGTGTCCTCTGCAAGGAGAGAATAGGTCCCCATCAGCCAACCCTTTGCCCCCCCCCCCGTGCCTTGCTCTCTTGCAGGCATATTTTACTCATGAGTGGTTCTTTTATAATTATATAAGAAGATGATGTGGTTCTGAAGAAAGCTCCTAATAAGATTACACGGGGCAAACTGTCACTGTTCATACACCTTAATAGGAGAAACGTCCCATCTAGAGCACAATGTGTTGATCGGCTATGACAAGTTCAATTTTGAATGAAAACAAACTCTCAGAGCTTTCTTTGACCTTCTTGGGAATCCCACAAAGTAATAGCATATAGCAGATTTGTTCTATTCCACGTATCAACAACAGCTTACACCTATCAGTGAATGCACTGTATTTTTCTTTCAATCAGTACAAATATTAGTCAAATTATAGCCACCTAGGCCATAATGATTTTTTTAAATTTAAATTTTTAAATTTAAATTTTCTTTGCATTTCCAGCTGTGGTTCCTACCGAATAATGAAGACAGAGATCCTTTTAGACCTTAAGTTGGGGACCATATTTACAGAGAAAGAAAGTATAATGGTCAACAAGTATAGATCCTGAGTTCTCATCCTACTTCTATCACCAAGTAGCAGCAGGATCTTGAGTACACATTTCTCTTTTCAAGTCTTAGTCTCCTTATCTGAAAAATGGTAATAATAGTTCCTAACTCACAGCACAGGTGACAGGGTTAAATAAAATAATACTTGTAAAAAAACTTATGTCTGTACATGGCAAAAACGTAATAATGCTGATTATTCTCTATGTAATTGTTACTATTAACGATATCCAAAGAGGTGAACTCCATTGTGTAAAACAAAATAAAATCAGCCTTGACCTGCCAAGCTTTATGCACTTTCAACCACCCCAGTCTCTCAGCCTAAGCACTACTGACATTTTCCAGCAGATAATTCTGTGCGGTGGGGCTGTGGTGTGCATCCCAAAATGTCTCCTGATGTTGCCACATATATGTCCCCTGGAGTGGGAAAATCATCCCCTGTTGAGAATCGATGACCTACACACACCTTCTTACAAGTGCTTTAGAAAGTTAGCATTATTGCCATAATTTTCTAGAGAAAACTAAGATAAATTTCTAATAAACATAACCTAAAAATGCTTCTCCCATGGACATCAAAAAGCATGAAAATGTAATATACTTTCCATTAATTTATTGAACCAATATTTATTGAGCACTAGAACGAGGATACTGCTGTATACGGAGCTGATGTAGTTTTTGGCTCATGAGTTAAGTGAGGGGAAAACAATGAGTAGGCGAGGAATTAGCGTTCTATGTAAAGAGTTCTTAACCCTAGAGCATCAGGTAATCGTGGTCCTCTGTAAAGAGTTCTACCCTAGCCCATGAGGTATCAGGAAAAACACTGCAGGGAAAGGATGGCTCTGCGAAAATCAGAAGGATAGAGAGGCCCAAGCCGGGAAGAAGTGTAAGTTCTGCATACAGATCCAAGCTGCTTGTAATGTGAAGCCAGAGATGAATCCCAGCTCAGCTAAGAGGAGGAACAAAACATTAACTGCACAATACTTTCTCCCAACTCTCTGTCTGCTTCTCACTGAGGTATTCGTGCTTCTAGAAGACGATAAACAAACTCATGTTTCAAAATCACTGGGCATTTCACCTGTAAGCCTAAATGTTGCTGATAAAAAGAATTGCTTTACAAGATAAATTTCAAATTCAAAGGGAAAAGAGTATTTTTTGATTCTTAAATATTTCCCTGTTTATGTGAACACTGTATTGAATATGTTGCTTCCTCTCCAGGAAACTAGAAATGATAAAGAATGGCTTAATCGCAGGTGCTAGGTAAAATCAGAAATTTTCATTTAAGGGAGATCACAGTTTCAAAAACCTGAGTATAAATCAACATGCAAAAAAAAAAAAAAAAAAAAAATGCTCTTTGCGGGCAGCAAGAACCCAGCCTTGCCAGTCTCTTAACGATGACAGTAAAAGCAGAAGCTATGCCAGGCTACTTTATTGTCATTTAACTCTTTTCATAGGAACTGAGACTCAAAGCACGTAAGTCATGCAAAAGCTTTCTGCACAGTGTTTCTCTTCTAGTGCTGCCTAAGAAAGTTTTTTCTTTTTCTAATTAATTCCAGGAGTCTGTATTCCAGGAGCGCTTAATAAACTAAGACGATACAAATCATAGGACAGAAAGTAAGAATTGTCAATAAGCATTGCCAATCACATAATAGAATGACAAGGACAAACCTAATAAAATCTTAATGGTTTCAGCACTGGCTGAATTGTGACAAGGCCGCACGGCGCATGAAGTGATACAAATGAGAAAGCTATACTGAAGAGGAATTCTCTTACAAAAGTTTCCCAGGGTCATATCTGACTTATAGCTTCTGGAGTTAAGCAGTTCATGCCGAAAATCAGACACAGGCAGGTGCCTAATCCACAGGCCTAACTGCACTACAAATCTGGAAACACTAAGGCACTTTATAGATTTTATGCACATTTCCACATTCTTGACTATAGGTTATAAATACTGTTTGCACAATAATCAGGAAAGTCCCATAGTTAGCTGACCGAGGTGTGGGGATTAGCAAAGGAATTTAGGGAAACATATATCAATAGCCACCTTGTAGCCTGAAACCATTTTTCTATCTCATTCACTAAACTTCAACCAAGCCTCTGGAAGTTGCTCATTAGGCAGATACTTATCTTTACTGAGACAAAGAGAAAGAAAAAAGGGAAAAGAGAAAGAAGGAGAGAGGGAGGGAAGGAGGGAAGAAAAGAAGAGCAACACTTTATTTAAGCAGTTGACCATCTCCAGGCTCCAGTCAATCTAAAATTGAAAACATTAAAATCAGACCAAAAAGGAAAAGCTACGCTCTTGGCAAACACAAAATACTCTAATACATTTGAAGCGTTGTTCTCACATGGTTTCCAATTGGTTCGAGTAATGGGGGTAACTTGAGAACAAATAACCAGTGTTATAAATTCAAATGCATGAACTTGAGGACACTTTCACTACTGCTACATGCCTCTCTCAGCCCACTAGGAGGGAGATCCCACTGATCATCCCTGGCTCCCTTTAAAATCTGAAACTGCAGGATTGGGTGGCCTCTTTCCACGTCAACTACTGCCTGCATGGTCGTTGGATCCAGAAGAATAGCCAACTGTCTTGATGCTCTGAAAGCTATTCCTGACAGCAACTGGCTGGGTAGTTGGTCTTCAGTAGTGAAGGGAAGCTGGTAGAGCAGGATTTCAGGAGGCAAATAAATTGAGAGAGTACTAATAAGATATAAAAGTCTGACTAGTTGATGGGTGCTGACGAGTTGATGGGTGCAGCACACCAACATGGCACAAGTATACATATGTAACAAACCTGCACTTTATGCACATGAACCCTAGAACTTAAAGTATAATAATAATAATAATAATAATAAAAAATAAATAAATTTTTAAAAAAAGATATAAAAGTCTATGGCCCATAACAGATGGACCTTCTATAGTGGATGTCTATATACTTTCAATTCATTTCAAAGGAATATAATTCAGTTCCTTCATAACATTAATTCATTTGTTCAAACAGATTCCAACCATCTTATGTTTCACAGAAAATAATTGATTTCTTAGACTCTTACCTTTGGGAAAAATTTTTCCCCCTCATCACTTGGGACACTGTTTCCCCAAACCTGAGGGTCATCAAAAACACTAGGGGAAAGTGATGAGAAATGAAGGTTTCTGGGCCCCACCCCTGCAGCTTGTGGTTTAATAGGTCTGCAAAAGAGGTGAGTCAGGTGCAACTTGTCAACTTTCCCAAGTGAGGCTGATGATCAGTCACTTTAAGATTTGACCACCCAGCTACTCCCTATCAGGAATTGCTTTCAGGGAACTGAAACAACTGGTCCTTCTCTCTTCTGGGTCTGATTTCGTGTTATGGAAAGAGTTAAGGGTTTGGAGTCAGTCAGAATTAGTTTCTTATCTCAGCGCTTCCACTCCCTAACAGCATGACAAAGGGCACCTGACTTAATTGACTTAACCTCTCTGAATTTTACTGTTTTTTATCTCAAAGAGGATAATCAGCTGTGCTTAGGAAATTGTTGGGAGGATTAGATATAAATCACATAAAGTGACTAGCAGTACCAATCAGGCACTCAATAAACTGGTTTAAGAGAGGTGGAAAAGGTGTTATGAGCAAGAGCTGGGCTCTGGAGACAGAGGACCTGAACAGCTTTTCCACTTACCAGTTGTGTTAACTTGGGCATACTATGTCACTACTCTATGTCCCAGTTAATTCATATAAAATGGAGAAAATATTAGTATTAATAGTTCACAATTGTTAGAGGAATGTAAATCACTTAGAACATTACCTAACGTGTGGAAAACACACTCATTATGTTGGTCATTCCTAAGATTAGCTTTAAATAACAACGAAAGCTCCTGTGCCAGGGAGCATTTGTCCCTAATTTGGTAGAGAATTGGTTGCACTGAATCCATCAACTTTTACTTTCCTTGTTCATTCATTGATCACAGTTCTTTTCTTTGGTAATATACATATACATCTTCCATCCATCAATCCTGAAACTATGTTCAGACATTTATGAAGTTGATCAGTGAGTAAGTGACAGGGCTAGGACTTGAACTCAGGGATGGGCTGCAGGGCCTGCTCCTAACACCTGTTCTGCCTCTCTGTAAGCTCTAGGCAGACCGGCTGGCCTTCTTTCGCTCACCATTATTTCCCCAGAGCCTACAGCAGCACGTGGCAGGCATTCAAGAACTGTTTGTAGCATAAACAAACGAGTCAAAGAACGACCTTCAGATGATTGCTTTGTTTGAAAAGGCAGTCTGCAAAAACTCTTTGACATCTTCAATCTGAGGTCCCATAAGGAAATCAGTGAGATAATATTTCAGAATAGCTTTCAAGAGTTTTAAGCTACCTAAAGCTATCTGGAAAGATTGAGGGATAGATAGAGCGATGGATGAATAGTCCCTAGGCTTAAAGAAACTAGATGTCCTTCATAAAAGGCATGCAACTAGGAAATAGTTGCAATTACTACAGCACTATATTTGTTTTACCAAATAACATCAAATTCCATGCTCTAATTGACTTATAGTACTGCAGGAATAGGATCACTCAGAAACATTGTAACATACTTGGTTTGTCGAGAGGCATGTCCGTACCTAATAGCTCACCTCTATGATGGTTGTGACCTGAAATCAAGTATTTGTGATCTACCACAAAAAAATATGAATTTCTATTTATATAATAACAATATATTTTAAATATTTACATAAATTCAATGTGACAGTTCAACCGAACTTTAATTGCATACTCCTTTACCGTTCCACAGTTAGAATCAACATAAAATAGGCCAGTATCTTTGAGAACTATAAAAAGGCTTATGAAAAAAATAAACTGAATCCAAAAAGGTAAACATGGCCTACTTCCCTACCCTAATATTGCACACATGTAATATATATAACAAAACAGAAAATCTTATGCCTCCTTCACAAGAGGAATACAGATTTTGGTCAAAGATATTGATTAGGTGCATGAAATGAAATTACATACTGTGTATTTCCAGGTGAGTTATCTGGTTTTGAGTCTAAAACATGAAAAATTCATTGCTTAAGCCTATTTTGGTATCCTAGAGATGACTCTGAATGTAAATGGTATAAAATTTCCTCACTGAATAAATAGGTTTTTACAATGAGCCTTCTCATCTTCAGAACACCTGTCATGCCGAGGTGTCAGGCTATGTTCAGGAGACTATTTCTGGATTTGAGGAACAAGAGGGGATAAGAAACAGAAGAAAAATTAGTATTGCTTATTATCCTTGACCCTCTTCTTCTCTCAAGGACATTCCCCCCATCCCTACCCCAAGAACATGACTACAAATGGCTTAAGATCAAATCAAGTCATTCTAAAGCTTAAAATAAAACCCAGATAAGCTGCCTCAGTATCATATCCAGTGTAGCTGCACAATACTCATAAGGAATCATTTGAAGGAGAATATTGAAAATACACAGCAGGTTTTAAAAGCTACCTTTAAAATAATCTATACTGGTGGCCTTGATCATGTGAATGAATTCTGAGATGTGTTCTCCAAACACAGAATAATTTAAACATACAGGCAGATCCTTTTACAGGTTTATACACAATCAGAATGCTGCTTTCATTGAGGGCCACGGCAGCTTTCAAACTCTACCCCAAAGGCAAAAAGCTCGTATTTTCTTAGTGCTAATCAATTTCAACCACTTAACTGTTTTTTTTTTTTTAAAGAGCTCCCACCAATAATAATTTTTAAAACTCAGGAGCATACAATGACTTAGGGTTTTTTTCTTTTTTTTTTTTTGAAAAGTTACGTTCTGACTCAGTCCCTGTCACTCAGGTCTTGTGCATATAATGGCCACCAGAGGGAGGCAACACAGCTGAAAGATGGTCCCAATACACACACACGCGCGCACGCGCACACACACACACACACACACACACACACACACACACGGGTGCTCTCTCTCTCCTGCCCCACCCCTACACACATGAAAAGGTAGTTTTGATTGACTTTTCATCCTTGACTCAACCATGTGATGTTTTTCCAGTAAAAGGTTCCAATCTTCTATGGTCAATAAAAATCACATTCATACATAAGGGAATAATGTAAAGTCTGTGATGATAATGAAGATTTAAAACAGTGAGAGTGATGAGAGAATCCTGTGCTTGAAATGAGAGTGGGTTATTCATTCCTTCTTTAGTTACACTCCCACTCTTGACTAGACTGCAGGCCCTGGTCCTTGGGAAGATCATACTTGGTTCCTCTTATAAAGTACTATATCTCCAAGACAGGTCAGCTGTCTGAGACAACACATTCTAGAAACAGGTCAGGGAAAAAGACATGTGAGTGGGCAACAACTTCATATGTTGTGCTTTCCTGATGAGCCTCCATTTCCTCAAAAATCTTTCCTTGTTGGTTCTCTGACACTTTTTAAAATTTCACAATTACAAACCAATTCTTTTGGATCAGCCTGCAACCCTCTCTAGAAAAGCCAAAGTTTTTGTTAAACATTCCAAACCAAGTGAAGTGTATCAGACCTTTCTTTAAGGCTAGTATTTCTCATGCATTTATTCATCAGACAATTGAGTGGCCGCTGTGTGTCTCATGCAGCAGGAGGCCCGTGGGATGCACAGGTGAGCAAGACAGATAAAGTCCCTACAGTCCGGAAGGTGCTATGTTTAGAAAGCAAGATCGCCTGTAATCCCAGCAATTTGGGAGGCCAAGGCGGGTGGACCACCTGAGGTCAGGAGTTCAAGACCAGCCTGGCCAACATGGTGAAATCCCGTCTCTACTAAAAATACAAAAACTAGCTGGGTGTGGTGCCAGGTGCCTGTAATCCCAGCTACTTTGGAGGCAGAGGCAGGAGAATCACTTGAACCCAGTAGGCGGAGCATGCAGTGAGCCGAGACTGCACCACTGCACTCCAGCCTGGGCAACAAAGTGACACTCTGTCTCAAAAAAAAAATTAATCAAAACTACAAAACTTGAGATTAGAAATGATAAAATTGTAAGCAATGTCATGAAGGAAATAAAGAAGTGTCACAGAGGATGGTGATGGTGGATGTCAGGTAGATTTGAATATGGCAGTCACAGATGGCATCTTAGAAAATGGCATTCCTAAAGAATGAGGAGTTGCTAAGGATGGGGGATCCAGGGTGACGAATGATAGTGCTCGGGAGAAGAGCGGCCAATAAGTAAGTCCAGGTAAAGGCAAGAGCAGGCACAAGGATACAAGGAAGAGAGAGCCTTAGCTCTGGCAGGAACTGAAAGACCGGTGTGTGCAGGAAATTTTATGAGAAATGAGGGGAAGGCAAAGTGCAGAAATAGGGTCAAGAGTTTTAATGGGCTTAAACAGGCAAATCTTCATGGCTTTGGTAAACCATTTAGATTCTACTCTCATGGCAATGAAAAGCCCACAGGGAAGGTATAGTGAGAAGGTAAAGATCAAAGAAGCTACCTGCATCTACCCAATAAAGAGCTGAAAGAAGTTCTTGAGAAGTAATGATGACGTAGAACAGGAAATTGCATCAAGAACAAGAGCCTGGAGAAGAAAAGTATGCTCTACACTTCTGTCAGAATTCTCTTTCCAAATGTCCCATTTCAGAGAGTCTCTTCTCGCAAACATCCCCACACATTTTTTTTTCCAGCTGTCTCAAATTCTCTTTAGAAAGAGAGGAAGTATAAATAATAAATAAATGAAAGAAATACAGCTTTGACTAAACAAGGGCTTTGATGAGAAAGTGAGGAACCCATGCTGGGTAAAGACAGTCATGTAATTAATTAGAAGGGTCTCCTGACTCCTATCGTGAGCACTGAAGCCTGCCACCCTGCTTAGCATAATGTCCCTTCCACTGGGGAAGGCACAGGCCACCCGCTGTTCCCTAGCGAGTAAATTGGTCCCCACCTATAAATTATTCTATGTGTGGTGAAGAAAAACATTGGCTTTTTTCCTTCTTCTGAAGTTCTGTGCACAGCCTGGCAAACAACCTCCGATAATTTGAAAAAGTGGCTTTTGGTGACCCTAGCAATAAAAAAGTTACTAGAGCAATAGAGTTTGACACATTTCTAGAAGGCTGCCTGGGCTGTGTCATGCATGAGAGGTGACCCTGTCTCACCTGAGAATAGAGCTCCGGGGCTGCTCCCCAGTTCCTGGCTTACTGCAGAGGGCGGGTCCCATTTTAAGGAGTGCAGGTGCCCACTCATGCTCTGGTTCTTCCTGAAATCTGCTCATATGTTTCTAGAACTCAGTCTCCTAAAGGAGTTACTTTGTCTTTTGTGGGGACTCACAGGTGCAGAAACTAGGTATTTAGGGTCAAGACTAAATGAAGCAAATTCGCAGTGAAACAGCCACCTCCATTAACCACCTCTGCATGTGGCTAAGCTCTGACTCTAGTGTTTTCTCCAAATGTTCTATCTCCCCAACTCTCTTCACCATTCTGCAGGGAATTCAGAAGATGGGAATAATCTCAAAACCAGTGAGAGTTCCTGAAAAAGCTGAAATTGACCACAGTACCAACATTACACCTACCACCCACGCCCCTCCTATCAGGGTAAGGAACGCACAGGGTCAAAGGGATACGACCATCCAAAGCCTGTATTACTCCTTCCAGGCTCCGTCTTGGGTACCCAGATTCCAGAATTTCTTGCCTCCAACTTTCTCACAGGGCCCTGGAGAACCTCTCCACTGGGTCTGTCCTCCTGAGGTTATGACACTTCTAAGCTTGTTTGGATTAGGGAGGAGGAGTGCAGAGCTGGGGTGTGTGTGCAAAGCCTCCTGGGTTTCAGGACGGAACTTCAGTGGGAAAGGAAGAGACCTGGGACCAGTTATCCCTGCACTGCCACTTTCTGTTCTGTATTTGGTAGAGTTTGAGAATTCTAAGGTCAAATCTGCCTGGCCTTCCAGGACATTCTCAAAGCCAGATGGGTCACAATAAGCAAAGTTACTATACTTTTCAAACAACTTGCTAATGAGATTTGTAACTTTTGAACAATTAGATCTAAAGCAGGCCTCTCCCCATGTTCTTGCTCAGCACCCTGGTAAATGTTTGCGTGGGCCTGTTGAGGGCAGTGGCTCTTCACATAATGAGCGGACCTGCCTCCAAGAAGAGAAGGGTCGTGCATACTTCCTGAATAAACAGAAACACTGCTGAAGAAAGTCATATTTTAAGCATATCATCAGGGTGGAAGAAACACAAAAACTTTAGGAAACATTATGACTTAACTCATGAATATTGCTAGATTACAGATTCACCACAATTAAATAAAAATCCATCCATCCATTCATCTGTTCATTCACTCATTCAATAATCATTTATCAGCTGGCCAAGGTGACACTCGCCTGTAATCCCAGCATTTTGAGAGGCCGAGGCGGGTGGATCACTACAGGTCAGGAGTTTGAGACCAACCTGGTCAACACGGCAAAACCCAGTCTCTACTAAAAATACAAAAATTAGCCAGACATGGTGGCAGGCTTGTTCTTGTAATCCCAGTTGCTTGGGAGGCTGAGGCAGGAGAATTGCTTGAACCCGGGAGGTGGAGGTTGCAGTGAGCCGAGATCACACCACTGCACTCCAGCCGGGGCAACAGAGCGAGACTCTGTCTCAAAAAAAAAAAAAAAATCATTTATTAAATAAACACATGACAGACAGTGTACTGTTATGGACTAAACTGTTCCCACCCAAAACTCGTATGTTGAAGTCCTAACCCCCAGTATCTCAGAATGTGACTATATTTGGAGATAGAGTCTTTAAGGAGAGCATCGAGTTAAAATAAAGTACTGAGGGTGGGGCCTAATCCAATATGACTGGTGTCTGCATAGGAAGAGGAGATTAGGACACAAACATACACAGAGCGAAGACCATGTGAGGATCCAAGAGAAGGGAAGACAGTTATCTATCAATACAATCTAAGGAGAAAAGCCTAAGAAGAAACCAGCCCTGCTGACAGCTTGAACTCCTAGCCCCCAGAATTGCGAGAAATACATTTCTGTTGTTGAAGTCATCCGGTCTGTGCAGTCTGTGGTACTTCGTTCGGGCAGTCTGAGCTGACTCATACAGAGACGCTTGATTTCTTAATACAGGAGAAAGCACATAAAATGCATAATACATAAGACAAGCATGCCACAACTAATTACAACACAAGGTGATTAAGAAACAGCTCACTTATGCCCAACTCTCATAGCAGGACTGCAAAGCAAACACTTGTTTGTAAACTGAAGGCAAGTCCTTCTTCTAGACATTCACATTGAATTCAATCTCAGCTTCCAGGCCTCCCCAAAAGCATTTCTTCTTCTTGGAGCTGAAAACTTTCTTTTCCCAGGTGCTGTGATCCCACCCCTGGCTGTTGCAAGAATCCACTCACTCCCTACTTTTCTGTTCAATGAATAATGACTTTGAATCTTCAATGACAATCCATTAACAAAAATGAAAACTGCTGCTAAGTGGTTATTAGGAAAAGTAGTATCGCCTAACTCTAATGGCTTTCTCAGACTTTAAAAATCACTGATGTGCATCAACTCTTTACTGTATACCCTCTGCACCAATGGCTCCCAAGTCTAAGCTTCCATCTTGGCAGGGAAACTTCCAGGGGCGGAGGGAGCATGACTCTCGGGTCAAAACTTGCTCAATCCCATATTAGAAAGTCAACCCTCCTCTAACACAGTGCTCTGATGCCTTGGGTTGAGGAGGAACACAATAATCTGTAACCCAATAGATCACACATTTCCAATGAGCATATGGAGTCTTCCCCAGCAGGATAAAAGCTGGTTCTTGGGGAAAGGAGATTTAAAAAAAAAATCTTAGCTGTTATGAGAATTTGTGTCCCTTCAGGTGGCTACAGTACATCCACAGGTATACAGTAGATCTGCAATATTAAAATGTCATGAGGGAATGCAATCTTCAGAAAAAAAAAAAATCTAGGCAATCTCCTTTGGATGGTGGCAGGGGGCTGGGGGTGCGATAATGCAAAAAGTTTGAGAGACACTGTCATAGACTACCAAACATGGAGATAAGAACAGGCCGGCAGCGGCGGCTCATGCCTGTAATCTCAGCACTTTGGGAGGCTGAGGCGAGTAGATCACAAGTCAGGAGATGGAGACCATCCTGGCCAACATGGTGAAACCCCGTCTCTACTAAAAATACAAAAATTAGCTGGGCGTGGTGGTGTGTGCCTGTAATCCTAGCTACTCAGGAGGCTGAGGCAGGAGAATCACTTGAACTAGGGAGTCGGAGGCTGCTGTGAGCTGAGATCATGCCACTGCACTCCAGTCTGGCAACAGAGCGAGACTCCCTCTCAAAAAAATAAAAATAAAAATAAAAAAACAGCTAACATGTAATATGTAACATGTAACATGTAATGCACCATGCCATGTGCTTGAAATTTGCTACCTAATTTAATTCTGGTGGTCACACTGTGTAGTAAATATTATATTGCCATTTTAGGGCTGTAGCAACTGGGACATTAAGTATTTAAGTAACTTTCCCAAGTTTACAGGAGGGTGGGATATATGTAGCAGAAAATTTCCTATCAATATTCCACTTAATCATAGAAAACGCTGTGTTCTCACACCCTCTGCAAAATACACCAGCCCATGACATACTGAGGGTTAGCGGGTTGCTACGATATTCTTCTAATACCTCCACACAGTACTCTTAACCACTGAGCTGTGTGCTCACCAAGAATCCCTAAGTATATGATGCCACTTATACCTTTTAACTGTAATTATAGAATAAAAAGAAATATTTGGTCCAGCAGTATTAGAAGTACAAAAAGGAGTTACTCATGGTATGAAAAGTTACTTGAATGGTTCAGAAAAATTCATGAATGCAAGCTAAAGTTGCTGGCATATGGGGGGGTGGGAGGGAGAATTAGGGAAAACAGAATCTTACGAATCTTTCCTCTCAATATAAGAAAGCAAACTGGAAGTCAGAGTTGACGTATTCAGGGGAGAAAATATACGAATTCAATTGGTGCTATGGAAATGTGCAGAGGAAAACTGAGCTCTACGTGAAAAGATTGGCCAATTAATGTCCAATTTGATGTTTCTATGTACAAGTTATTATTAAATATCTTTATGATTTCTTAATTCAACTGAAGTAACTGTCCCAATTATGTCTGATCTTAGGTAAATTGTACACTCTATACGTTTTCAAATGTATATCATGGTTCTATCAGCCTTAAAATCTGGAAAATCTGTGACTTTTTGAGGCAAAGACTCAAGCGAAAGTGTTGAGCGCCATTCACAGGAGCGAGCCACCAGTACCGGCTTAATGATGTTCCCAGTCTGCAACTCTATTTCCGAGTTATGGAACGCACAATGTAGCTGAGAGAAAACAAAACTCTGGGCTCCCTAAATGGTCTTTCTTGACAATAGAGAGGGGGTGTGGGGAAATGTAGGTTTTAATCAAATTAGCTGGAAAGGCCTGAGATGATATTAAAAGAAAAGATAAAAATGCTCAGTTAAAGTCTTCCATACCCAGGCACTTCTGACTGCCTGAATTATTTATCAGGTTCACTGCAGTTAGGCCCCAAAAGGGCTATGAATTCTTACTGGCATCTTCTCTGTGACCTGTGATGATTCTGAACTGTCTGTGTCAAAGAATCATGTTGGCACTAACAGAAGGCCAGACTAGGCTGGGAGGACCAAATGTCTTCCTATTTTCCTTCCTAACCTCCACCCACTTCATCCCTCTGTCAACACACGCAGCAGGAAAGACTAATTTCTTTCCCATTTTCTAAGTGCTCTTTGAAGGTATTTCTTTAGCACTGCTCTGAACTACAGCTATTTAGAGCAATTTAGTTTATCTGCATCCTTTTATTCCCTCTACCATTAGTCCAATTTCAAAAACAATAAGAACAACAACAAAAAAAATGGTCTCAGTTTTAAAAACAGTCCTAGGCTTATTTATTTTGTTTCTGATTTTTTTTTTTTCTTTTTTGGTGAAGTTTTCCAACTCTCTCAATTTCTTCACCCAGAGCAATTTATGAAAACAAATGCAGCCCACAGCAATCATTAATCCTTAAAGTGAACAATACTACTGTGAATTATAATGTTCAAAGACTTAGGCTAGATGGTGGGAGCTCAAAAGAAGTCAAAGATATGATTTGAGTGCTTAGTAAATTTACAATCTAGTCACGTAAATAAAATGAGCACATTGGAGATTACCAGGCAATATATAAATGTTGAAAACGGAGGAAATAGGTGTAAGTAAATGAAGATCTGGATAAGAGTCAGGAAGTCATGATTTTACTCCTGAATGTTCCACTAAGGCAGACACATCACTTACCTTTCCTAGGCGTCATGCCACCCACCAGCATGAAAGGAGACAGAGCAGATGATAGTTAAGCTCCTTTTAAATCTTCAAATATGTGACCATTTCCAATCCATCTCACCCTCAAGAAGTAACAACACTCCACGAAAATGTTTTTACTAACTAGTAAGACAGGTTGGGATAGGTTTAGGTACGATGGCTTCCTGAAGTTCTTCAGCGCATCAAAATGATATTGAAGAAAGCAACAGAAATGGGTTCGCATGAAAGCAGCCATGTTTTAACAGAGTAAAAACGGCACCCTCAAGACACAAGGAAAAGTCACCTTGTGTTGTTCAGAAACATGCATACATTTAATTTCTGATCTGTTCTCCATTCTCAATCCAGGTTTTTTTTTTTTTTTTTTTTTTTTTTTTTGAGATTGAGTCTCGCTCTGTTGCCGAGGCTGGAGTGCAGTGGCAAGAGACCTCCGCTCGCTGCAATCTCTGCCTCCTAGGTTCAATTGATTCTTGTGCCTCAGTCTCCCAAGTAGCAGGGACTACAGGTACATGCCACTATGCCTGGCAGATTTTTGTATTTTTGGTAGAGATGGGGTTTCACCATGTTGGACAGGCTGGTCTCAAACTCCTGGCCTCAGGTGATCTGCCTACCTCAGCCTCCCAAAGTGCTGGGATTACAGGGGTGAGCCACCATGCCTGGTCAGGTATTAATTACCTAACAAGATGTGACAAGAAAGAAAGAAAGAAAGAAAAGAAAGAAAAGAAAGGAAGGAAGGAAGGAAGGAAGGAAGGAAGGAAGGAAGGAAGGAAGGAAGAAAGAAAGGAAAGAAAGAAAGAGAAGAATGAAAAGAAAATCCCATCATCTATTATCAGAAGTTATTTATCTGACCTTATCTCGTCCTCATCAGAAAGTCTCACTCAGCAATGAGCAGTGAGACACAGCTATTCTTTATATGCTGGTTTTGAGGCTATCAGTTATTCAATCAATCCCATTATTCTAGAAAGCATCATGACACATCTTTTTTTTCTCCTTCATAATCGATGCCCAGAACCTCAACTTTCCTCTTTCCCATAGACACAAAGGGGCCTCTATCTACTGTTCTCTGTAGATAACTCTATAGGCATTGTTCTCTGTCGCAGCTTGTACCAAGTACCTTCAGGGAATTCAGAAATAAATCAGTTCAAGTCCTGGCTTGAACATTATTTAGGAGAGAGGAAGACAAGGATGATGGCTCAGTTAATAATTTAAGGCAGATGGTCATAAATGCCATAGAGGTATCAACAAAATTATACCCAGGCACAAAAGAGAGATCCTACTTAACTGGAATATTTGAAAGACTTGAAGAGAACAGGGCATTTAAGAAAAACTTCATTTGTACTTTTCACATTCCGCATCAGATGTAAAGGAAGTTATGCTCAAATGCCTCCATTCTCCAAAAACAAAACACAACACAACAAAACAAAAAAACCTGAAATCCTAAAACAGAGGTAATCATTATTCTGGGGTTATGGTAGATTTCTCTGCAATACCTCCTCCAAATGGGTTATTTGTTCCATTGTAAACAGAAATGAAGGGTCCCCTACACAAAGAATTCACATACATCAAAGCAGACACCATCCGTTTGTGACACTCCAGCAACTTGTTTCCTAATAAGTTGCCAGATCCATTCAGTTAACAGGGCAAAAGTCACTAATGTGAAGGTGCATTTTCCTAAAGCAAAATTACACCCACTCTTTTCATTTCACTCTTCATAATTGGAACTTTTGCCAAATCATAATTCCCTGTGCTGAGCGTAGAACTCCATTCAGCTACTCTGGCTTTGAAAGCTCAAACTTGGCTTTGAACAAACCCGGAGGAAGACAAAGAGAGCACATAATGTAATCAATCCTGATTTCTCCAATTTGTTCTTTGAGCTCCAGGGTGCTTTAATAAAATCGGAAGTGCCATCTCGCCTTCCAATTGAGAAGCTGAGCACGGAGCAAAGCCAGTAGTGTCCCAGGAATAATTCTGCAGTGACAACTCCAAGTCAGAGCAAACGGACTGTTCTAAGGTTGTGTTAGCAAAATGGTTACTTTGAGAGACTGAATTTGAATGGATTGCTTTGTCAGGAGACAGTAAAGAAAACCAAGTAGTTACGTATGTATTTTTGTGTAATATACATGCATATTTATGTATCCGTTTACAGGGTGTACACATGTATAAGAGTGTACATGTAAATACACATGTGCAAATGCATTTATAAGCCACTATATATCTAAGCAGACACTTTACTATCCCTCATTACAAATTAATAATAACAAGTTGCATTCACAGGCTTAGATATGGTTAAAATTCTCCATTTCTCTATCCTCTATTGTGAAAAGGGCTGCTCCTTCATACAGATCAATAATCATTGTTGGTGGTAGACAATGAACTCTTCCAACCTGACTTCCAAGAGCAACTGTTTCCAGAACCTGATATTCAAAATATTCCACGGTGACCTCAAGGGAAAATTTCCCATTTTTGAGCAGAGTATGTCAGACACAGGGAAATCCTTCTGCTAGTACTCTTTCTTAGCCATTCACATCTCTGTGACTTTACCAGTAATAATTCTAATTATTTAAAAAACTAATATTTGCACAGAAGGTACAAAGTTTTCTCTGATGCATCTCGTTTGATCCTCACATCTCTCTAAAGCAAGTATTATCATTGGTCTCATTTTATAAGTGACTAAACTGAGGCTCAGGGAGTAGCAGGGCTTTGCTCAAGTTTGTCTAGTTAGCAAGTGGCAAAGATAGGGTTCAAACGCACGTGTTCTGACTCTAGGGTTGTGCTTTTTCCTGTGGGCTGGAAAGGTCTTCAGGGCTTTGCTCTCTAAACCATTAATCCATTGCAGCTTGCCATTCACCAGCTGCTAGGACAGCCTGCTGTCTTGCATTATCCAGAGGCTTGTGGTCTCCCCAGGGAATTGGTGATGTTGGGCATAATTTTAGTCCTGGAAGTCTGGCTGTGTTCCAGAACCTCTTTATTAGGATCATGCTGCGTCATTTAAAGTTCAAACAGGCTTGTAAGTAATGCTTAAAAAATGGCTCAACAATGGTCCATGAGTCCATGGTGAGTTCAACCTGGCCCTGATGGCTTGGCCTAAAAATTTATTGCCTGCCCATGGCAAAATTATTTCACTTGGTTTCTTCCACACTGCATCTCCCTTCCATCTCATCCTACACTACCTACAGCACTTCAGCTTCCACCTCTACATCGTCACTGCTTCCTGCACCTTAGTCCCTACCTGGTCATTAGCTGAACATTCTCCTTTCTGAGGCGAAGCTTGTGGCCCTCATCCAATCTCCCTCTCACCATCCTGTTATTGTAGGACATGACTTCCATTTGCTTATTTATTTCTATGATTTTTTATAAAATATAAAATGAAAGTAATATCTATCTCCTGGCTTGATAAAGACTAAACTTGTCATTCAACAAACATCTACTAAATAGGTAGAATGGATAACACTCTGTGCAGCATAACGCATAAGTCACAGACTTGACCCCCAGTCAGGTCTTCTCTGACGAGAAAGAGGATCAGGTCTTCACTATTCCGAAAACTCTTTCCCAGCACTGGAAGTTCCCCAAGCTCCCACTCCATCTTTATTTTTGCTTCCATGTAAATTATATTGTCTCTATTTCTTACTCTCGGGCTCCTTATAATCCAGCTTACACTATCCTGAAATACTTTTGAAATTGTAAAAAAAGTCCACAATATGATTTCAAAGTACAAAATCTAATGGTCTCTTTCAATTTTCCTTTGCCTTGACTTCTCTGCAAGGATTGATACTCTTGACCACGTTTCCTTTCCCCAAGCTCTAACCTCCATCAGTTTCTTTGATGTCCTATCAGAGTCTTCCTTTTTCTGACCACACCTGTTTTCTTCCCTGCACATAAACGTGGGCAGTCCTCATAGTTCTATTTCCAAGCACCTCTTCCTCAGTACACAGATTAAATGTACATGCTTAAATGCTACCACTTTAATCTTACACATCTGGATCCCGAATCTTTAACCCAATTAGAACATTCTGATCAGAAATTTAGCCCTACATTTCCAAATCCATGGATACTGACAGCCACACATCCATCTGGAACTTCAAACCAAATCTTTCCAGCTCTTTTTCTGACTTCTCCATTTTGACCAATGGCATCAACATCTTTTGTTACAGTAAAGAGGCCGATGCTGCCGCCTACTACTTCCTCTTATGCCTACTACTTCCTCTTATCGCCCAAATGAATCATTAGTGAGGTCAATTCTTCTTTTACAACATCGCTCACATGCCTCCCGTCCTTTATTTATAGCTATCCCCAAAAATGAGCTGAACTGCACTTGCCTCACATCTCTTTGTCTCCAGTCTCTAAATCACCATCAATTACTTACAGATGATATTCTGAAAGTATCATTGTGCCCATCATAGACTGTCCTATTAACAACTTTTATTTCTACTGCCTGTGACAATAATATTTAACATTTCCATGGCTGTATACAGTCTTTTTATTTGGATCTTGGATTTAAATCCCAGATCTAACACTTCCTAGCTATGTGACCTTGGGGAAGTTACTTAATTTTCCTGTGGCCTGGTTTCTTCACCTGTAAAATACACGTATAATTTGTTAATCAATGGATAAAGGGAAGAAAGAAAGAAAAGGAGGAAAGAAAGAAGGAGGGAGGGAGGAAAGAAAAGAGAGAGAAGGAGAAAGATGAATTGAACTGATTAAAGATTAATTAATGGCTAAGGTACGACTTAAGTTTGTTTAGTTGTACATGGCATTATCAGACTAACTTAAAACTTCTTCCTTCAATCCAATGTGGTATAGAGGGAAATACATTAGAGAAACCAGTGTTCAATGCCTGAATATTCTAGTGAGTGGCTCTGTGATACTGTGGAAAGTAATTTAACTTCACTAGGTCACAGTTGTCTCCTGGTAAATATGAATAACAGTATCTACTTTACAGGGTTGCTTTAAGAATTACGAAGAGAAATGTGTTGTATCTTTGGTAGCCCCCTACTTACAAGATTATTCTGCAGAGTGGTTTCGAGAGGCAGCAGCCAAAATACGACCATTTCTGCACCTTGCAAATACTTTTAGCTTATTAAGAGTGTTTCATAGGACCAAAAGCTGTTTGCAGTACTTGCCATCTTTAAAAAAAAAAAAAAAAAAAAAACTCACTTCTCTTATTTCATCTTAATGCATAGCTATCTAAAATAAGTTGCACATCATTAAACCTATCGCACAACACAGGCTTTTAAAGGCTGTCTGAATAATAGTAGAAAGAGTTAAACCATTGAATTCCAAAGACCTACATCATTTACTTTGTTCTGTCCCTATCGGGAAGTGTCGTCACTTCATTTATCTAGGATTGCATATTAAAACCGGAACAGGAAGAAGAGGAATTTTATAATGTCTAAGGTTTCCTTCAGCTTGACAATCCTATGAGATCCAACTGAGTAGCGGCTTTATGATCACACACACTTCTAAAGAACTTCTCAGAGCATCAGAACATCACCATCAGAAGCCAAGCCCTACGATGAATTCAGTGGACATAAAGTGCTAATAAGGATGATAAAGAAGACTTGGTTTTCTGAATCTGCTCCCAGTATCTGGTATCACTTGTGCAATGTACCCCAAAATCACTTGAAAATCTAAGTTTAGCATTCCAGTATAATGCCTTTATTCAGTTACAAAATCTGTTTAATTCCAGGATGAATGAAACACAATTCACCCAAGTCCCACTCCATCATTCCCTTTTCTCTGAAACGCAGTCAGACAGACGTGCATGTCCGAACACTTCTTCTGTCATTAATGAGCAGTGGGCAAGTATGCAGCAAATCATGTAACTATTCTGATCCCAAATCTCCTTGCAACGAGGTTATAAAGATTAAATGAGGCTACTTATGCAACGTTTTTATTTAGTAAATGGCCTGAATAGAGTAAGTGCTCAATAAATGGCAATCATTATTTTCATCATTAGACGTAAGATGTGTCTATATGAAGTGACTAGATTGACAGTTTTGAGTGAAACAACTGAAGGAAATAGTGACAAGTGTAGGCAAGCCATAAGAAAAAGAATTTGAAACTGAGATCAGCTCAGATCAGTTCTCAACTGCAGACCATTATGTTTCTGACTGTAAATAAATCATTTTGTGGGTATAAAGGAATGCCAACAGAATATATCATCTCAGCAGTCCCACTCAGCTTTAACATCTATCAGTATACAATTTTAAGCCACACGTTTCCACGTAATTCACTCATGTTTTTAGATTTCCACAGAAGTAGAAATAATTGTGTCTCTGAACAGACTGGACTCCTCACAAGTTGTTTAAACCCAATAAATATCTTAAAGTTGGCTGCATCCTTAGCAGGGCATGGTGGCACACGCCTGTAATCCCAGCTACTCAGGAGGCTGACGCAGGAGAATTGCTTGAACCTGGCAGGCAGAGATTGCAGTGAGCCGAGATTGTGCCATTGCACTCCAGCGTGGGCAACAAGAGCAAAACTCCATCTCAAGTAAGTAAGTAAGTAAGTAAGTAAATAAATAAATAAATAAAGTCGACCACATCTTGTTACTTCCAGTATCAGGCTTCTAATCAAGAAAGTAGAGCAACTACAGAAAAAAATAAGCTCACAGACTTTGCCATTTAGCTGGTAATGGCAGCCAGCAAAATCAGGTAGAACAAATAAAAAGACAAACTTACAATGACCTATATGATGTATTTTCTCATAAAGAAATCAACATTCTCTAAATCGTCCATCTCCTTTTCTCACATACCTCTCTTAGTTAATAAAAGAACATGTATGGAGTATTGTGTATATAAATGTAGTTCATGCCCTAACATCTTATATTTCTCTTCACCTTTCTCTCATGGCCTGATATATATTCTCTCATTTTCCAGCTCCTTGAGCTACATTTTTCCTTATTATATTTTAATTGACTTTTTCATATTACATTTTGCTTGAAAGGATGATTTGAGTTCAAAAGCACCAAAGTTGTCATACCTTTTGAGCAAAGCTTTATGTCATATTTAATTTGATCCAAACTTGGATAGCAAACGCTGGTGTTCCTCTTCATTTTTTTCATCTCAATGCAATAAAATATAATAAAGGCATAGCTAAAAATAATAAAGAAGAAATCATTTCTGTCATTCAAACACCCAGCTTTCACCTTGACTTTGGCACTCAGAAAACTCTATCGTTTTTAAATGTTTGCTTGTTTTCTGAGAATCAAATCGTTAAGGCCATATGCTGTCTCCCAGCTCAGTATTCTCATTACCATTTCAAGTGTGCTTAAAATCAATTGAAAGTCAACACACCCCATAATAAGGCATGTTCTTATCTGCACCAGTTGCATGGTAACTGCTCACCTGTGAAAAATCTGAATTCTCCCAGGTACCATCATGATAGGCAAAGAGAATTTAAACAATGAAAATGTTTAAAAAAAAAAAGCTTTAGCAAGGTGATGGGGTTCAATTACTTTAGAATCGCTACCTCTGAAACTATTTTATCTATTTTTATATTGGACAATTCCGGAAAATAAATTCCCACATTAAAATCCTTTTTCCACATTAAAAAAAAAAAAAAGTCTGTTTTACGTTACTGTCTAATCTCTGGTTTGGCCCATGATTGTAGAAGGCGTAACATGACAAATAGCTAACAAATGTGCTGGAGCTCCTCAGAAAAGAAAACAGAGCGACATGAAAAGTGTGGGTCCAGTTGTTTTAATATTTACAGAAATGCCTGATTCTATTTAAGATTCTTGTGAAGATGAGTATTGGTGGTAATTTAACGGACCGCACCTAAATCCGCGAGGACAGTTTCTATGTCAGTCTCCAGATCTGGAAGAGAAGATAACGTGTGAAAACAAACAACGGCAAAGGTTCAGGGAAGCCTGTTTCCTGGCCCCTGGGTGAGATGCGGCCTCCTTGCCCTGTGTAGGGAGTCATTGTTTGTTTTTTGGGCATCAGTATTTTAAAAGACTCTTCCTGGACAGTCAAAAAATGAACTGTAATTTCCTGAGAGATGCAGCCATAGCCCGTCTGAATCGGAATGAAAACCAGTCCAATCCCAATTGCAGAAATCTCAAAAGACCTCCGAACCCACCCCAGGGGACTTGTTCAGCTCAACTCCAAGTAACAGACCAAGAAACACAATCACTTCTTGCCCACCAACTAAACCCTTCCAAATCTTCTTCACAGAACCAAGAAAATATATATGTGAAGTCAAGAAAACATAGCAAACCAGAAATAGCCTAGCTTTCCCACTGGGTCTATTACTTGATATTGAGAACTTATCCCCCTATAGAAATAGCTATGGATTTTTCCAGGTCCTTCTGTATCAGGGCTTCAAAGAAAATTTTGAATATTAATCCTATCGATGCCCTTTGAACATGGTAGGCAGTTATACCTTGGATAAAAGCAGGACATTAATTCCTAAGCTCTTATCATATAGACTTCAAACGGTTCTTTCTTCCATATTTTCGAAAGGAATCCATGATTTCTCATAGCTGTGTGCGTATACAGATAGGTAACAAACAAGCACACGTGTATACTTGAAATGTATGCAAATCAGTTACTGAGCACCTTCTCAATGCCAAGCACCTTGTTGGGCATTTTTTTATTTTTTATTTTTACATCTTACTGCTAATCGTCACAAAATTCTTGTAAGTCATTATTACTAGCCCATTAGTGAGATTTATTTTAAAACTAAAGTTAAGAAAAGTAAATTCATTCAGTAGTTGGTCCTAGGATTATGTGACTCCCAAAGCCACGGTCTTTCTAACTTATAGCACAAATCTCTTATTAGTTAATGACTTCGGCCATTATGGAAGTATAGTTGGCACTAGAACAACATGGGTTTGAACCATGCAGGTCCACTTAGATATGGATTTCTTTGAATAACAGTAGCACCAAGTGTACCTGCCTCTGCTGCTTCCCTTTTACCCTTCATCTCTTCCACCTCTGCCACCCTGAGACAGCAAGACCAACCCCTCCTCTTCCTCAACCTACTAATGTGAAGATGATGAGGATGAAGAACTTTATCATGATCCATTTCCTCTTAATGGATAGTAAATGTATTCTCCTTACAATTTCCTTAATAACAGTTTCTTTTCTCTAGTTTATTGTAAGAATACTGTCAATAACACATATAAAATACAAAGTATGTGTTAATCGACTATGTTATCGGTGAGGCTTCCACTCAACAATAGGCTGTTAGTCGTTACATTTTTGGGGAGTTAGAAGGTAACGGCAGATTTTTCAACTGTGCAGAGGGTCTGTGTTCCTAATGCCAGCATTTTTCAAGAGTCAACTCTATTAAGTAAACTTTAGTTTTTATGAGGATTATAGGAAAATTGAATAGGAGACGGGTTTAGATTCAAGGGTACCAAAATATGTGTTTCTCAACTGCCAATGAGTGAGATTAAACAACTCCAAAGACCCTCATTCTTTCAGAGCTCACGGAGAAAGTTCTCAACTGTTTATTGAGCACCTACTGGGGTAAGAGAAATTTAGAGTGTGTGGTAAAGGGCCAAGGTTTAAATAGTCATGGTCAAGCTAAGCTGCATCTAGGGTATGTGAGTTGAGACTTACAAGCATGAGGGAGAGGTACACACACATTTCTGGGAGGAGCTATTTGATGAAGTTCTACTCACTCACACAAAACCAAACTCAAAGACACGTGCATACACGCCACACACAATGCAAATCCCCAGGCCTTCCCAGCCATACTGATCAAGGCCTACATAACATTTTCCTCTTGTCCCTTAACTAAGAGTATTTAATATTTAAACAATAACAGTTAAATGTTATATGCTTAGTGTATGTTTAATATTATTAAACAATACTTATTTTAATGAAATTAAAAACAAATTATTAACAAATACTGGGACCTGAATATTCTAAGTAAGTAGACAAATGATGGGATATACAATATGTAAGGTGACTAGGAATTTTAAATACACACACACACACAGGCACACACACACAGACACATATATATATATGTGTGTGTATATATATATATATTTTATTTGAGATGGTGTCTCACTCTGTCTCCTACACTGGAGTGCTGTGGCATGATCTTGGCGCACTGCAACTGCTGCCTCCTGGATTCAAGCGATTCTCCTGCCTCAGCCTCTGGAGTAGCTAGGATTACAGGCATGTACCCCCATGCCTGGCTAATTTATATATTTTCAGTAGAGATGGGGTTTCACTATGTTGGCCAGGCTGGTCTCAAACTCCTGACCTCAAGTGATCCGCCTGCCTTGGCCTCCCAAAGCACTGGGATTACACAAAAATATAATTTTTAAAAAATCAAATGCTCAGTACCTTTAATGCTCAGAGCCAGGTACAAGATTGTTTCAATTAAAGGGAAAAAAATGTCCAGGTAACTAAGAGTCACATGAACAATGCTAAATCGCCAAAAGAAATAGTTGAAGGTTGGCAATGATGTAAAGAGTCAACAATTTGTAAAACATTATTCACTGGCTCTGAAGTAGACTATAAATACCAAACAATACCTTGGTTCTTATCCTCAGAAAGTACATGACATTCAAAACCCTACTGGCACTTACAGATTTGGGCACAACACATTTTCAGTCTTACCAAATCAACAGAATTTCAATCATATGTAAGGAAGAGTCGTATGAAAGGTGACAAGCTCTAAATTAACCCTACTAGCCCTGCAGCCAGAAGGTGAGGTCTGAGAAAGAGTTTGAACATTATGTGCAAGAGATAGTGGTTAATTTCATGGAATTTCAAAAGTCACATAGAACTGGGTACACAGACATTGTGGGAAAATCTGAAAATTTTAGGAAAAGTCTGAAATTAACCATTGGAAAGCAGCTTCAAAAAAAAGTAAAAGCTAATCTAGGAAAATTATTTAAACATCTAGCAAAATGTCTGTTTACTTTTCTCTTTTGTAGTTAACCTCAATGTTCTTAAAGAAACAGTATAACCTGGTGGCAATTACTCAGCCTAAGGAAAAAAAGGAAAGGTTACCCATATCCAAATGTGAATTGATATTTAGTGTACAACAGATGAAGATACCTTTTCTGCATTTTCAATTCATTGATTTGAAACTATTACTTGAAAATACTGTGTTAAACATTTATGTATTTTGAAAACATTATAGAATGACTACAAAGAAAGCCCTGTGCACATGAAGCCAACAATGCAGAATGTCCTCCAGCTATGACTATTCCATTATACTCTGCATGGTATAATGTATGAACAGGTACAGATTTTCTTTTTTTTTTTTTGAGATGGAGTTTTGCTCTTGTCACCCAGGCTGGAGTGCAGTGGCATAATCTCAGCTCACTGCAACCTTCACCTCCTGGGTTCAGGCGATTCTCCTGAGTAGCTGGGATTACAGGTAACCAATCCTATGCCTGACAAAAATTTTTGTATGTTTAGTAGAGATGGGGTTTCACCATGTTGGCCAGGCTGGTCTCAAACTCCTGACCTCAGGTGATCTGCTCACCTCGGCCTCCCAAAGTGCTGGTATTACAGCCATGAGCCACTGCATCCAGCTGATTCCAGGTTTTCACCTGGCAAGTAATGGTGATACTGCTTTGCACATACCAGACCCCATTTGGTCTTAGAGTTGACGTATATTTATCACCAAACAGGATGGTCTACAAGTTCCATCTATCTGAACCAGTTCTATCTATCTGATAGAAAAAGAAGGGAGAGTAGAGGTTTCCATTTACCACATGTCCCACAATTTGCAGCCCATTTGCTACCAGATTAGGAGAGGAATCAGGATGTGGTTTTTGGGATGTAATGAGCAGAAGAAAGAGGAGCTACCACCTTCTTTCTCTGGGGACATTTTCTTATTTTTCTATTTTCTCTTCTATCATCACAAGAAAACCATCTTTATCCTATCACTTGTTTTATTAAAAAAATCTTATAAAATTTTTTTTTGTTTTCTTCTTGTCACATCTGTTTTAATGACCCACTGGAGGCAGAGTAAAATCAGCGACTATGTAAAAAAATATTTAATGTGACACTTTTAAAGTCAATTTGTAATTTACTTTGTTAATTCTTCGTGGAGTGAGTTATTCATTTCTTGACTGCTTATGTGTTTAAAACAATGACATAAATGCATACTAAAACTATATAGCATTCTATATAAGCATAATGCCTCTCTATTCCCCACATCTATAAGAGTCAGGGCTTAGCTCATGAAATATTTAATAAGCGATAAAAATGCTATGTATTCACCAGACAAAACACCACCTCATTTATAAATTAGGTAGCCATGTACACCTGTCACTCAATAAATCAAGAGCAGTTAAGAAGAAACATTTAGTTGACTACTGCCCTAGATACATGGAGATCTGTTATATTCTCAGTTGTTTCATATACTAATTGGCAAAAGCAATCTGATGGTTATTTTGCAGGGTTGAGGTGATGGGATTCCCAGTCACCTAAGGATTCACCTAAGTTACATTTCAAGTGCTTAATTACAACCTGCTCTGTAACTTCCTCGAGCAAGAGGCAGGGCTGTGGTGTGTCTGCTGTCCATGCATCTTCAGAACTTCGGAGGCCAGATCTTTTTTTCCATTGCAGAATTTCTAACTGGGAAAGGCATTCCCACAGGACAATGTACTTCAAACATATCTATACTGGAAAAGGGTAAGATGTGTCCTCAGCTTCTATGAAATGAATGGGTGATACCAACATGCAGTCACTACTGATGCGTGCTTTCATTCAGTTTCTCTACAATGGTTTTGTATTTACCCAATCCTCAGTGATTCCAAGGCTTGAGAAAGGGTCTATCCCTGAGAAAATGGCTTGGAAAGGGGTTGTGTTACAACCTCCTCGCTTTCTTCTTATCGTATTTGAAATATTGATGGCTGACAAATGAACTGTTTCATCTCCAAAATTAATTCCAATGAACAATGCTTTCTTTTTCCAAAATCTGTATTTGCTTTTCAATGAATTGGATGTCTTGGAATTCCTTTCAAAGAGTTTTGCAGTTACTATCACGCTACCCCCAAAGTCAAAAGTAAAAGATATTACAGTAGAAGATGGTGTTTGCTTCCCAAAAAAGAAAAAGAAGAAACACAAATGATTTAATGACTCACTCAAGGCCACACAGCAATTCAGAGGAAATATTGATTAGAAGTCTGACTCAACGAACATGTAACTACTGCATATCCCAAGCACACAATTAGGAAAGAGAGGTGAGCAATTTTAAAAATGCTATGGCTCAAGCCTGTAATCCTAGCACATCGGGAGGCCGAGGCAGGTGGATCACCTGAGGTCAGGAGTTTGAGGCCAGCCTGACCAATATGGTGAAACCCTGTCTCTAATAAAAATACAAAAATTAGCCAGGCATGGTGGTGGGTGCCTGTAGTCCCAGCTACTTGGGAGGCTGAGACAGAGAAATGCTTGAACCCGGGAGGCAGAGGTTGCAGTGAGCTGAGACAGCACCACTGCATTCCAGTCTGGGCAACAGAGCGAGACTCTGTCTCAAAAAAATAAAATAAAAATAAAAATAAAATGAAATAAAAAACGCTTACTCTGTCCCTTCTCCATATGCATGATACTGTGCAAATGTTACTGCCTTCACAATACATGGATCTCTACACAAGTTTTAATTTACTATACCCACAAAGAGAGAAGGAAGTATTTATCAGTGCACTTCACCCATCATTGAGATGAAGAAGCAGGCATTAGCGATTTGCTTTTCAAGTTCTACACTCTTATGTTCAGATGAAAAAACAGAAGGGCAAGAAGACAGGTATTATACAGCACATGGGTTAAGGCGAAGGAAATTCATCTAGGGCACTCCCAGGCTCTGTCACATGGCCAGCAAAGTCATTCTAACGGGGGCAGTTTTGCCTCACTGCCCCCACCCCAAGGAAATCTGGCAATGTTGGAGACATTTTCGATAGTCTTGACTGGGGATGCTACCGGCATTTGTTGGGTAGAAGCCATGAATGCTGCAAAATCCCATACGATGCACAGCTCAGCATCCTACAACAAAGAGCTCAAAAGGTCCATAGTGTTATGTTAAAAAAAAAAAAAAAAAAACCCTGGGCAAAAACAAGAAAACTGGAGGAATCACATTGACCTCAGATTATACTACAGAGCTACAGTAACCAAAACACCATGGTACTGGCATAAAAACGGACACACAGACCAATAGAACAGAATAGAGAATCCACACACCTACAGTGTGTTCACTTTTGACAAAAGTGCCAAGAACATATGCTGGGGAGAAGACAGTCTCTTCAATAAATGGTACTGGAAAAACTGGATATTCATATGAATAAGAGTAAAAATAGACCTGTATCTCTTGCCATATACAAAAATAAAATAAAAATGTATCAAACACTTAAATGTTAGACTTCAAACAATTAAACTACTACAAGAAAACCTAGGGGAAAATCTCCAGGACATTGGTATGGGCAAAAATTTCTTGATCAATACCCCACAAGCACAGGCAGCCAAAGCAAAAATGGACAAATGGGATCACAGGTAAAAAGCTACTGCACAGCAAAGGAAACTATCAACAAAGTGAAGAGACATACCCACAGAATGGGAGAAAATATGTGCAAACTGTCTATCTGACCAGGGCTTAATAACAAGAAGATATAAAGAGATCAAATGACTATAGGAAAAAAGCTAATAATCCAATCAAAATATGGGCAAAAGATTTGGATAGACATTTCTCAAAAGAAGACATACAAATGGCAAACAGGCATATGAAAAGGTGCTCAATACTACTGATCAATAAAGAAATGCAAATTAAAACTACATTTCGATATCATCATACCCCAGTTAAAATACCTTATAGGCCAGGCGCGGTGGCTCACCCCTGTAATCCCAGCACTTTGGGAGGTCGAGGTGGATGGATCACGAGGCCAGGAGATCGAGACCATCCTAACTAACACGGTGAAACCCCGTCTCTACTAAAAATACAAAAAATTAGCCAGGCGTGGTGGCAGGTGCCTGTCATCCCAGCTACTCGAGAAGCTGAGGCAGGAGAATGGCGTGAGCCCGGGGGGTGGAGCTTGCAGTGAGCCGAGATCGTGCCACTGCCCTCCGCTTGGGTGACAGAGCAAGGCTCCGTCTCAAAAAATAAATAAATAAATAAATAAATAAATAAATAAATACCTTATATGTAGAAGAGACGCAATAAAAAATGCTGGCAAGGATGCGGAGAAAAGGGAACCCTTGTACACTGTTGGTGAGAATGTAGATCAGTACACCCACTATGGAGAACAGTTTGGAGGTTCCTCAAAATACTAAACATTAAGCTACCATATAATCCAGCAATTGCACTACTGTATATACTCCAAAGAAAGAAAATGTTTGTCATTTGTATATCAAAGAGATATCTGCACCCCCATGTTTGTTGCAGCACTATTCATAATAGCCAAGATTTGGAAAGAACCTAAGTGTCCATCAACAAATGAATGGATAAAGAAAATGGAGTACTATTCAGTCACAAAAAAGAATGAGATCCTGTCATCCATCCAACATGAATGGAACAGGAGACCACTATGTTAAGTGAAATAAAGCACGCACTGAAAGACGAACATCACATGTTCTCATTTGTTTGTGAAATCTAAAAATCTAAACAATTGAATTCATGGACATATAGAATAGAAAGATGATTACCAGAGGCTTGGAACGGTAGTAGGGGGCTGGGGTGGAGGAAGGGTGAGTGTGGTTAATGGGTAGAAAAAAAAAATAAAAAGAAGGAATAAGACCTATTTGACAGCACAACGGTGTGACTATGATGAATAATAACTTAATTGTACATTTTAAAGTAACTCAAAGAGTATAACTGGATTGTTTGTAATACAAAAGATAAATTGTTAAGAGGATGGATATCCTATTCTCATGATGTGCTTATTTCACATTGCATGCCGGCATCAAAACATCTTCTGTACCTCACAAATACATACATTTGCTATGTACCCACAAAAAGAAAAAATTTAAAAAAAAAAAAAAAAAACTGAGCTACTGATAGGACCTGGATCAAGTCATTTAATTTCTAGAAGGCCAAGTCTTATTTGAGCAATACTATCAATAACCTTGAAGGGTAGATGAGGGTACCACAAGAGACAATTCAAGCAAAGCCCTTTACCCAGTAACTGAAATGTTTATTGAATTGGAAGTATTTTTATTGTTTTTAGTAATATTAACGCGCGTCTGTCTTTCACTTAACAAGATATGAGGAGAAGAAAGAAACTATATGAGGCCACAAAAACAGGCACTAATTTTAGTGTATAATAGTATTAAGAAAATAAAATTCAGGACTCAAATAGTCACACTTGGTTCGTTCTACAATATTTTTGTCAAATCCCATCATCATCAATAAGAAAGAAGCTGAAATAAAAGCAGTCCCCCAGAACATTTCCTCATCATTCACCATGCCAAAGTTCCAGACATCTTACTAACCAGGTGATTAGACAATACAGCATTGTGGCTAATATTTAATCATGAGAAATTTATGCTAAAAGAGGATGTTAAAAAATATTCTCGTATTAATATCATCTTTGAAATACGAGCTCTTCTTCCAAGGATGAGTTTTTATGTAAAGTCTTCAGGGTTTTGATTTTGTTCTTTTGAGCTGTCAACGGTGACCACATCTAAAGAGGCCGCTTGCATGCGTCTGCTGAACCTGCGGTAGTGTTTGAGGAACGGCAAAGTGTTTCCTTAGGAAAAAAAAAAAATTCATGGTCAAGTCCTTTAATTTGTTGACATAGTTGGAACTTGAAGAGCAAGTTCCAGTTAAAACGACCTAGAAACTGAGTATGTTTTTTCTGTTTTAGGTGGTGAGGAGGGCCAAACCACAAGATTATACATCAAATGCACAAACAAAACAAATCAGGAAAATCTCGGACAGCTGAAGTAGCTTTTGCGTAGGAATTCTTTGGAGCTATTGGCACACTGGTGTCTGCTGTCGGTGCCAATTACAATGATCAAGATGAGCTCTGCTTTCTTTTTTTTTTTTTTTTTTTCCATTCCTTAGCCAGTTACAAACTGGACGACAAAGCAGTTTCAAGGCTAAAACCTACGCATGCCCACTTCCTGAAATACTAAAAGAATGTAAGTGCTGGTGTGTGTATGTGTGTGTGCTTTCAAGTACCATTTTGGAAGCAAAGTAAAACAAAACTTCCTCGTTTGATGGTAAAATGGGCAATTGCAATACCTTTGTCTTAGATACAGCCAAGGGCTAAATATCAAGTTAGATACTGGTTGTAGAAAGTAATATATAATTGTGTATAAAATAGCATATAATTTCCCTATGGCCAAGCAGGAGAATGTATAGTGGTCTATAAAGGAAAACCAGCTCCACCTAAGCTCAATGAGAACTAGCTTATCTTCCCATGTCAACCTTTTGGATGTGAAATTCTTTCTTCTGACTTTGAGAAACAGCATGACCCCACTACAAATGACTGGATCATGACTAAACTGATTCCATATCTACCATGCCCTTGAGAATCTGCCTGATTGGCGTTAAAATTTCAGTTGCTAAAACAAAAATCTAAACGAAGACCTTTTTAATTTTTTCCTTTTTACTTTGAGATGTATGTGTGTGTGTACATATATATTTACTTCATATATCTACATATATATCAAAATACCATATTTTCAAATTCTAAACTGTGTGAGAATTGGCACATAAATATGAGTGAGCTGTATCATGATTATAAAACACCAATTTTAAGTATCCTTTCTTAAGTATTCATTTTATTATAGTAAGAACAGTAATATGCTGTCTACCATCTTAACAAATTAGGTGTTCAATATAGTACTGTCAACTATAGGCACAATGTCATACAGCAAATCTCTGGAACTTATTCGTTTTCCACAAATGAAACTGTATGTTATTGATTGAGCATTGTTTCTTATTATCAGTATTGTCAGTGCAGTAAGCAGAGTAGATAAGAAAGCTCAGACTCCAGAGTGCCCTGGAATTGAAGCCTGACTCCAGTGCTTACTGCTGTGTGACTTATAGGCAAGTTACTTCACTAACCGCTCTGTGGCTTCTTTTCCTCTTCTGTAAAATGAAGATAAAATAATTATGTATCATGGAATTGTTAGAATTAATCATATTTATATTAACATGTAATATATACACATACATGTGTATGTGTGTGGGTGTATATATATTATATATACACTGATTATATAAAAATATAATATATATACACTAACTATATAAAAATTGTATATAGCTTATATAACTTAAGTATAATATATATTTTAATATATATTTATTTAATGAAATATATATTTCATACTTTTAATTAAGTATATATACTTTTAGTTAAATGTGTATATATAATTAAAAGCATATATTTTAATGCTCATTTATATTTATTTTATTTAAATATATATTTCATTAAAATATATGCTTTTAATTATATATATACATTTAACTAAAAATATACATACTTAATTAAAAGTATGTAGAACGAATACCGAAGAATAAATTATCAAAATATCTTCTATCATTATCCTCTGGTGCATCACTACTCCTGCAGAACATCTTCAAGAACAGAAAATTCTGCTGCTCATCTTTGGTTACCCGGCTGTTCACCTAGACAGACCTCATGGCAGGTGCCACAAGGGCCCTTGTAGCTTTATATCTCCTTTTACCAAAATATCCTGTCATTTAGATTTAGTTAAATATGAGAAAAACAAGGTTCACCCATCTTCATTCTCAAAAAAAACCTTTATTTTACAGTATCAACAACCCTAAATAATAAAGAAATATAATGCAAATAGAATGTCCTCTGTGCACACACACATGCATATAATACACACACACACGATTCTTTCTACGTGCTGAGATTATAATTACTAGTAATTGTATCCTTTAACTTTGGATTTTCCAAATTATCAACAATACACTTACTTTACATTAATGATCAGAAATAAAAAGGTATACATTTTCAAAAATGAAGATAATTTTGGTATTATCAGTATAACTGAACACTGCCGGGCCCTGTGAAATGGGGAAGGCGGCCTGAACACAGTGACCATATAGATACTGCCCTGAAAAATAACAGTCTGGGATGAATCAAACCGGCGAGAGATTTATAAGAGAAATAAAATATTTGAGCAAACCATCTTAACCTTTCAACCCAGAGGGCAGATCCTCACTTCCGTCAAACCTGAAGATGGATGGTCACGAAAGGAAAAGGCTTACTGAGTGATGACGACAGATGATTGGACACGCATTAGGTCCCTTATTCCCACCTCCAACCTTGTAGGTAGTCATCAAGGCCACCATTTTACAAAGAGGGAAACTGGACCTCCAGGTCACACAGTAGGTCAGGGACAGCGTTAGAATGCCACCCCATTTCTTGGCCAAGTTAAATATCCTTTCCTCATGCCACAAAAGCCCTCGACTGCTTCTGGTCTCTCCTTATCCTTCTTACATCTTTATCCATCATCCCTACCTTCCCTCGACCCCGCCACCCGCCTCCCACCCCCATTCTATGCCTTTTGGATACAGCCCCATTTGCAATGAAAAGTAAGCAGGAGTACAAAAGCCTCATATAGCTCCCACACAGAAGGCCTGGCTAAGGTAGGGCCAGCGTTGCCTGAACCCAACAGTATTCTCGCAGATGTGCAGCTGCACACATGCACACCGCCTCTGCAAGGCTCATAAAGCAGCTTTCAGCACCACTTAGATCCTTGTGTCAGCCAGCATCTGCAGGGGCAGCCAGCAACGGCACAGGATGTGATCCTCTGCTCAGCCCAGGCAGGACCTGCCCTGTTTGCAGAGGAGCAGACATGGAGGCCCAGAGAAGGATGTCTGTCCTCTGTGGCTCTGTGGGGCATACTGTCATGTCCTGAAAGACAGCAAGGGGAGAAAGAACCGCAGGATGTCTATGGAAAAACCTCAAAATCTGACTGTATTGAGCCACTCCACCTAGGCATTCAATGCCTACTGCTTTACAGAAATACAGAATTAAGACGCAGCATAAGAAAGGACATTCACAGCTTTGATTGGCCATCACATTTTTGTCTTTATACCTTTCAGCATTTTTTATGTGATTTCTTTTGCTAATGATTTAAACAAGGAAATAAGTGCAATGTATTGAGTCAATATTATGCAGCCATATGTGCACATCTCATTCACAAAAGGCATTTTCTAGTACTGTGCAAATATTAATCAACTTGTTCATTTTGCTAGGCAAGTAGCTAAGGAGCCCTAGTTCGCCAGTGCTTCAACAGAGAGGTTAAAACAATAGAGCAATTTAATTGTAGAGCTTTCCTGAGCCTGCAAACTCACTGGTGAGGAAGTGAGGCAGCCTATATTCTCTGAGGGATAAATAAAGAAATCCTATTGCAAGAATAAAGACGGTCCACTGCACCACAGAGGCAGATCAAAACACTAATGCCAATCACTACCTATTCTTTTTTTTCTTTCTTCTTTTTTTTAAGAAACAGTGTCTTGCTACATTGCCCAGGCTGGCTTCCAGCTCCTGGGCTCAAGGGATTCTCCCAGCTCGGGCTCCCAAGTCACTGGGATTATAGGTGCACCTTTGCATGCAGCCACCACCTATTCTTAAAACATCCATATATCCATTGTCAGATTCTGATTAGTTTAAGAAAAGTCCATTTTCTCTTCCTTCTGCCTGATATTCAGGAGGCTCCTGCCTCTGCTCTTTCTAGGGCATGGCAATCAACATGCAGCACTCCACGTTACATAAAGTAAGTTATATCTCCTTCCCTGCACAATGCCTTGAGGGAATATTCTTCAAGCAGACCAGGAGCTCTGATCCTGACTTTATCCTGTAGGAGTCCAGTGCTGTGCTAGGAGCATCCCTCCACAGCATCTACTGCTTAATTCTGGAAGTACTTGGGCTTAAGTAACTCTTGCCAAAATAGGAGCGTTCTGCTCCTAAAATTCATTGCTTTAATCCACATTTGAATTCCGTTCATGGGACAGAGTGCTCATCAGTGGCTCAATGGATTAACTCCTTGACAGCTACAACTAGGGGAAATCTGGCCACTTCAGCACACCAGCTGCAAGGCTTCTGAGTGGGTGAAGAGTGTTTCTCTAATTTCTGATTGAACAAAATGAATGAACTTTACCTATTCTTTTCCATTATCTTTATTTCTCTGAGTATTACAACACAGTATACGAAAATGAAGGTGGACATTATAAAGAAATAAATCTCCCTTGTATTTCCTATTAGAAGCGCTGGGAGAGACAATTTAACCTTCAGAGTTGATCCCTGCCCTAACCCTTCACAAGGACAATTTCATTTCTCACATGGGAATTTTCCCTAGGTTCTTTTCTTTCAGATGGCTTTCTATTTTAGATAAGGACGGGGAGAGGAGAGTGGGGAGGTAGCTTAGCTTTAACCTCCAGAGCTGTGAAATCAAACAATGGGGCAGAAAATTATAGAAATACATAGTAAAAATATATATATATATATATATATCCAACATACACAGATTCCTATAAAATAGGTCCTTTTTGCTAGCCACTACTTAACAACTCTCAAAATTAGGTGCTGTCATCCTAAATTAATAATAAAAACAACTAGACATGTAATCCACACAAGGACTATATTAGTCCATAAGATGGACTAATTATTATTCCCATTACACATATTATAGTAATGATTATAATGGCAATAGCTATGGTTTACTGAGTGCCTAAGTACGTACCAGGCACCTTATTTGAGATGTCTTCGTTTAATTCACACGGTAGCATTACAAGGTCGATGCTCCAGTTACTCCCATTACACAGATGAAGAAACTGATCCCAGAGAGGATAAATAATGCACCCAAAATCTATGCTAATAAATTCGAGGATTTAAACTTTGATTGGCCTAATTCTAGACTTCTTGACCACTTTGCTACAATGCCTCAAACAAACACTAAGTACACATAGCAATCAATGAGTAGTATTGAAAAAGACCTCTAAGAGTTACTGAACAAGTAATTTCTACCTCTTCCTTGGGGTCTCCATTCAAGCTTTTTGTCACTTTCATAGAGGTTCGTAAATTGAAACAAACCACAACTACACCCTGCATGCATACACAAACATACATCATATAATCACAAGGTTGTGTTTCATATGTATCAAAATAATGCTCATACGGCAACTCAACAGAATTCTATCAACACTCCATTTGTTTTTGCCTTACCACCAATCTACAGGATCTAAGAGCAGGATCAGAATATGGATTCAACCTTCTATAGCACACAGATTGTAGAGTGGCATTTAACATTATGTAAGCACCTCCCATTGTTAGTGGTACTGTTCCATGCCCTTCACTGTATGGAAAGATAAAGTTAATACCAGACTGCACCCATGTTTACAGACACAGCTGTCAACCATAGTCAAGATTTCATCCTTTCAAAGGCTAAGTAAGACCCAAGTTGAAATGAAATGACATAGACTCGTATGTGTCACACTTCCTAACTGTGGGTGGAAAGATCTTAAGAAATAACACTACAAAATGATTCCACACATCACACCAAGTTTTACTCAAATGAAATATGGGTCAAGAACTTTGGGGTGCCAATCTCATAAGCCCCATAAACAAGTACACACTTTCCCTGAATAAAAATAATTTCATTATATAAAATCCATTGCTATAAGTTTAAAATAATACTGTAAAACAAACTTCGTAAGAAGAATGTATATAATGTTACTACATTAGAGAGATAATTCAATCTTTTATTCCGGAAGAAAATGGAAGTCTTCATTCTGGAGTCAACTTCTAACATTAATATTCTTTTACTTGTGCTATGAAGGCCCATGAAGACTCAGACCGTGAACCTAGGGGAAGGGAGCCACCGCCATATTGGTCCAAGAAGTGGAGATGTGGTAGTTTTCTAAACGGTTTGAACTAGGACTCTACGGTACCATCAAACAATTATTTTCCTTTCTTTGACCACTAAATATAGAGGTCAGTCTTCTCTGGGGGTAAGTGGTATCCTGTTATGAGCCATGTGGAACCACGGGCTTGTCATTCAGAGCACTGCTTGCTCTGTTCCAGAATCTGGAAGACTCAAGGACTGCTGCTGCTGCCCTCGACCATCTCCAAACAAATGGGAAGCTAATTTGCATAAGCCTCATTTCCATTTTATTCATCCTCTGCCCAAATCTAGATCAGGATGTTTTAATACTGTCCCACTGTGGGAGGTGGTGCAAATTTCAAGGGTATCCGTGGTCAACAATTAGAAGGCATGGGTTTCAGAGTTGAGTTTATGTTAGAAATTAAAAGCCGAAATAAGAGAATGCCTGTTGCAAGATAGAGAATAAGAAAAACAAAAAGGCCAGCTAATATATAAAACGTGACAGAAACACGAATCATCACTATGGACTTCTACTCTAATCTCTTCGGATTAGCCAGAATGCCACTATTTTTGGAATGCCTAGGACGTACACCAGGTATTTTACTTGCATTTCCACATTTATTCTTTAAAAGTACCTAGATAAATGAAGGCTTTCTTTTTTTACTCCTTGATATATAAGTAAAATCCCAGAGGAAAAAGAAAATCAAAAGGCAGGCATTTTTCTCAATCCTCTAAACAGCAGAAGCAAGATTGAAATACAGGAATGTCTGGCTGTACACCCATTTCCTTTACTCACCAGCCCACATGACCTGGCTTTCTGCTGACTGATTGTTTTCTGATGATAGCCCTTCATATAGCAGGAATATGTCCTAATAAGTGTACACAGAAAACTTCAGCAATTCACTTCACTTTTGGGTGTTTTCTTCTCTTTGAACATTAAACAGACTAAGACAAACCGTTAACTTTAACGAAACTCTATTAAGGTTTATAAACCAGATTTTTAGGTATGTGTGAATATTATCTTATAAAAATAAATTGGCTCAATGCCATCATAAAGGTATTATAAAAAAGGAGCATGCATGCACTCGCACATATATGAACACAAACTTGTTTTGCAAATGTAATCCCATTAAAAGGGAAAAACAAAATTACTTCTGAAAACTTCTGAAAAACCCATTCAAAGGGAAAAACAAAATTATTTCTGAAAACTGCAAAAATCTTGCAACACCAACAGTACCTTTCCTGGCTCATTAATTCTGGCCTAAATTTGCTACTGTCAGGCAAACCAGGCACACTGTCCAGCAGACACCCACCTGCTATTAGGCTGAATGTGCCTGGCATCTTGACATTCTATTGATTCCAATCCAAAGCTTATGTAAAAAAGGCAGCTCAGAGTCCAAAAGGAATTTCAGCCACAAATACTTTGGGAGAAATCCAAACAACTAAACACAGAAAGAAAGACAAGATGCAAATCTGAGTGACAAAACTGAGACAACCCAAGCCAGACTGGAGAAATGTTCAAGGACAAATCTCCAAATGACCCAGGCATCAACCCCTTTGGATAACCACTTACTTCAAAAAGAAAGAAATTCCAATACCCTGTGCACGGAATGACCCCCCCGCGACACAATCTAGAGTATTGGTGGACATATTCACAAAGAAGTATTCACTGGTATCCCAGTGGCATTGCTTTTAACGACAGCCCTGTCATTTCTGCCCTTTAAGCCCTGATTACATATTCAGTGGAAACTTGCCATCTCATAAATACAGTCTGGATAATGATAAAGAATTCAAATTATTAAGCAGTTAAAATGAACCAGAAACTACGCAAAGTGCTTAAGAATATCAGTCTTTGCATCTTCAAAACAACCGCATGGACTAAGAATTTTATTTCCATTTTACAGATAAGGAAAATTGGGGTTCTGAGAGGCAAATTAATTTGCCCCAAGTGGCTGGAAAACGAGACACTAGAAATGAGAGGACAGCAGGATTCATTTACAAATTTTCTGACACTTTCCAGCCCTTCCCCACCTCTCCCAAATAACCTAAGCATAAATGAAATGGATCTATGTCCAATTTCCAAATTCTGGTACTCGTGGCTTTGTTGGTGGCTGCTTGTCACAGTCAACTCTGTATAAATAAAATGGCTCCAGTGGGTTCTTTAAAGCCAGACCAATTCCCCTGGTCTTTATTTTAGCCAAGAGAAGACACACATTTCAAAATAAGAATAAATATATAAAAAGGAAGGAGAAGGAGAAACCCGTAATCCCACTAAGCAGCATGGATTGCATCTGGTCCCGGTTCCCCGACTCCAGCCTCCCACTCTCACCAGCCCACTGCACAGCTCCCACTGACTTCAAAGGCAGCTCCCGGGGAAAGGAGAAACAAAGGTCCAACAGGGCCGGCAGAAAGGAGGACCTTATCCATAGGGGAGGGTGGGAGACGAACAGAGATTCACTGCAGACACCGGTCATCTCAAAACAAGAATTCAAAGTGTTTTCCCAAAGCTGATTTCTATCAGGGGTGCTGAGGTGGATCAGAAGGTTGAGATTCCAACTGGGAGAGATGTGTTTCTGCTGCTCAAATAGTTCCCAGGTTTGCAAGACATCTCCAGCCTTTGGAGTGCCTTCCGGTTAGAGAAGCAGGGATGGCCATCCAGGTCTCAATGAGACTCAATTAACTCCTCCCACGACAAGGCAGCCGTATTTCACCATCCAATAGAGCTGCCTGTGATTTTTGTGTGTGTGTGTGCGCATTGATTCAATTTGAAGCATTACTCCTTTTGTGAAAAAATGCCCCCTGGGTTGAGGTACATAAAGTAAATATGTGAAAAAATCAGAAAGTTCCTTAAAAGAGGTTTATTACATCCCTCAACCCGTATCTCCCCAAGATGCTACGATGACTATTTTCTTTGCCTGTGTCGGGGGTTGAAAGCTGTGTCCTGAAGTCAGGCCTGTCCTCCTTCCCTCCGCTCTGCCTCTGATTTATAAGCTGACTTCTCCAAGACAGCCACTTAGCCATCCGTCCTCAGTTTATCACCCATCGGTTACCGTTGTTATTGCTGCCATTAGTATTCAAAATGATTATAGACTTATAAAGTTGTTCTCTTCTGATAATAATGTTTGCAATATGCTTTTACACTGCCTAGTTAATATAGTGAGCCTGTGATTTTTTGCTCTGGCACGAGTCACACAAAAACTGTTGCAGGAGAATATTGAGCAGCTCTCCAAATGGCTACATGGAGAACTAGGGGCTAAAACACAGGAGCCAATGTATTTTTTTTTTTAAACAACAAACTGGGTGTCCTTTTGTGCACAGGTGACAACAAAAAGGTGGCACTGGATGCAAGATTGGGCCTCTTCCTGCTCAATTCAGTTTGACACAATCTCTACAGACAGTGATAGCCATTTGCTGAATAAAGGCCAAACTCTGTTCATGACCTTCTCGCACAAGCCCTATTGAGAGTTAAAAAAAAAAAAAATTAAATCAGGCCCTAGTGTGGTAGCTCACACCCATAATCCCAGTGCTTTAGGAGACCAAGGCCAGAGGATCGCTTGGGGCCAGGAGTTTGAGGCCAGCCTGGGCAACACTGTGAGACTCCAGATCTACAAAAAAAAATTTAAAAATTAAAAATTAGCTGGTGCAGTGTTGCTCTTCTGTAGTCCTAGCTACTTGAGAGATTGAGGCAAGAGGACCACTTGTGCCTAGGAGTTCCAGATTACAACAAGCTATGATGGCACCACTGTACTCTGGTCTGGGTAACACAGTGAGACCCTGTCTCAAAACAACAACAACAACAACAACAACAAAAGGAAAACACACATTGAAGGTAGGGCATAGTCCTCAGAGGCTAATAGCCAAACTGAAAGAGAGGAGACTGCCTAGAAAACAGAGTCTTGAAAGCGAGCATGGCTGCAGGGAATTAACAAAAATCCATGCATTTCCTTTTAGAGACAGCAGCAGTGAGTCTGTGACTAGAATTCTCCCCTTCATGCCTGTGCTTAACTTTAATGTCAACAGGAATTTTGTAAGAGCACTGCAGGGGAAAATGGATTCATTTGTCATCTAAAATGAATCATTTCACTTCCTCTCCTCCATTTTTATATATATTGACAAACTATAAAAATACGTTTTTGAAAAATCAATCCAGCTTTGTAGGTTTCTACTCAAATGCAAAAGTAGTCACCAGAATTATAAGATTCAAAAGCCTTTTACTATATTATTTAAATAGGGTTCCCCCACAATGGGATTCCATGGGCCTCAGATTTACCAACCCCAAGTGAAAACCGCAAGTGGTAATGCATTACAAATCGGTCTTCGTTTATTTTGAGGTTTGAATTTCCATTTTATTTTTAACAATAGCTTCACAGTTCACTGACAAATGTCCCAAACTATATTTAGAAGAATAACAGTATTTAAGATCAGGAGCACACATGGGCAGAACTAGCTTTCCACTTTTTCTAAATAAAAATACAAAACATGTGCGCATTTTGTGAATTTCATGTCAAAGATTTGGGTCTGCCAGCAGAATTTCTGCTCCCCTCTGATGGCTGAATGTCAGCGCTCTTTCAAGTAGACTTGGAATACTTTCAAGGTGTGTCTACAATACCTTTTCTCCAATGCAATAGGATATTTCCACCACCAAGCAAGCAACTAGTTTTAATATGGAGAGCTGCAAATCTGAAATGGTTTGAAAACAAATAGGACAGAGAGCTTGTTAACCTACCCCTAAAAGGTCCAACCAGTGTGTAATGCCATTGCATCTGGAATTAGATTTTCAGAAATTGAAAAACACTGTCTTTGGCTTTCCTTAAAAGAATGCTGGAGGCAAGCAATATGCTGATTATTTTTCAAAGGAAGAAAAGAAGGTGTTGAAAGCTTTTAATAACATGTAAATCTCCCAGTTTGCAAGCACCAAACACAAAACAATGGTAATGTTTTAGCACTTCATAAACGTATGCCATTCTGTCTACTGTTTGGAGACAGCAAATACTTTTGGACAAATTATAATGTCTCTGCCTTTATGCCTAAATAAAAGAAAACAGTCAAATACTTTGAGGCATCAGAAGATAACTATGGTGATGGAAATACACAGCTCTTGCCACGAAAGGAAAAAAGAAAGTAAATACTTATAATTAAAACAGCACCAGAGCTGAAAGAAACCCGGATGACTGAGGTCATGAGTTTTTGAGGCTGCCACTGTCAGTCAGAATTTCAAATACAGCACACATTTTGAGTAAAGGAAGATCATTTTATCTCATGTTTGGTCGCAGTGAGCTCCAAAGTAGGTTATTAATCAGAGGAAACACAGCATATAAATAAACAAGTCCATGAATAATCTCTTAATGAGTTAGTGCAATAAGCACCCTTTCTAATTCTAGAATATACCCTCACAAATGGAGTTTTAAAGGCAGGAGGGAATTAAGGTTTCTTGAACTCCTTAAAAGCTATACCCCTCCCAGGCATTGTGCTAGGCACTTAACACATATTACTTGCTTTAATCTTCTCCACAGCCCAGCCAAGTAAGTGGCATTATCACTTCTTTAAAGATGAATATTTGACGCACAGACGTGAAGGCATTTAGCTGTAGACTAGGGCTTCAGGAGCTGGCGGAAGGGCAACAAAGCTAGGCCCATTCTGTCTTCCCTCCTAAACTCTTTCACTCTCTGCAGCTCTCACTGAGGTTGAAATTGCTGCCCATTGTTCTTTATTCATTAGTCCATTTGACCTATGGGAAAAAAGTGCAGTTGAGGGAAGGATTTCCAGTGCTCCTTGTAGAAAACAGTGGTTTGGAGCCTCAGGGAAGCAAAGTGTTCATCTCAGTTCCCCGCTGACTACCCCTTTGCCTGAGATTTCCACGGTGCCTGAGCCAACACAGAGAACTGTTTTATTTCCCCAGGTCCGACCTAACATGTGCTTACCAAAAAGGTAAGTAAATTTGGGAACACTTCGTTTTTGAGCTGCAGAACCCCTTCATTCCTTCGACAACAATATTTTAAGGTGGAAAATCAGAAGTATTGGTAGATATTTTTGAGTATGAGACAAATAGTTTAAGAACTAATCAAACTGCCCTCAGCTGCAGACACAGAGGAATGTGGTTCTCAGTCACCAAAGCCATTATTCCATCCACCCACATTCCACCCCAAAGTACCCAGAAGCAGCAGATCCTTGACAATCACAACCGCCACTGCAGACTCTGTGCTGGTATGTGCCGTATTCACAAGATAAGTGTGCCTATTAGAGGCCTAGAAAACCACATTTGAAAACGTATTAAATAAAAGCCAAAGCAAAAATATTTGCTTATCGAATGGCCCCAGGCCTTTTTTGCCGAGTCAGTTTGTAATAACTGTGGGGGGTACCCAGAGATCAATTTCAGTGGCAATGAATCCTGGCTTTGATGGTTCTGACCTGGTTTGCTCTTGAGCAATGGCCAATGCCTTGGTTTCCTACCTTGTTTGGTATGTCCTGGGTAAATTTTTTCCAAAGGAGCCTAAAGAAGTACAATTTAAAGCCAGTAAGGAATATTCTATTTGAAAGAATAACTATTTGTGAAGACAACAAATTGGCCACTGAGGAGGTCTTAGATTTCTTACACGCCTCACATCAAGATACTTTGCAATCTAGAAGGTGGCAGTATCCACAAGAAAATGTGTAACAAATTTCTGTATGAAATGATGACTTAATAGGAGCATGTGGTTAAATTCCTTGGCACTCTAAAAAAAAAATCTTCTGTTTATTTAAGAAATAAAATTGAACGCTGCACTGGCAAAATGCAACAGAAAGAGAAGAAATGGAACCAAAAATTAAAAAGGCATCTCCAAATGTCCAGTGTAATGGTTCTCAAAAGGACACAGAATACATTTTAATGGGCAGTACCAAAGCCTCCACACACCCTCTGTCTCAAGGTCCTCTGTGACCTCTCAGCATTAATTTTTGTAAAAGAATTGAGATTTTCCTGGCTCTATGGCATGAAGCATTGCCAAATAAGATAAAATAAGATTTGAATATTGCCTGGGACATATGTATGCAAGAATATGTGTTATCAGAAATTCAAATATAACTATTTTTATTTATTATTTATCTTCTATTCTTAAGTATTAATGGACTATTATCTATACTATATATTTTACTTATATATAAAATATTATTATTTATCCTCTATTTTTAGGTATTAAAACTATCAACTCTAATAACAAAATAATGAAATAGTCATGAGGAAATTTTGAATGAACTATTTTTGAGCTGGTTAATGGTGCAACCCAGATGCCCTTATCACTACTATGCTTCATGCTTTCCTGGGAAGAACTCTGAAAATCTGAACTACTGGGGCCTTCCCCTGTGGATCCGGCCTCTTATGGGCCAAGCACCACTATGTTTACAAGCTCCCAGGTGAGCCTTGATGCACAGCCATTTGAAAATGATCTGGTAACTCAGACTAATCAAAATAAATGAGGAAGACACAACAAACCAGATTTCTCTGATGGCTCAACTGACTCCCTTGTGCCTTCAGATGTGGCATAAAAGTCTTAAATCTTAAAGCAGTGTTGACTTGAGAATGTCAAAAGGAGATCATGTAAATCCAAATAATGGCTGCAAAAATACTGTCCTGGACTACTTCTTCATTACCCAGATGAGGACACTGAGGGGAAAATAATCCTCACCCTAAATTAGGAGTCCAGAAACAAAACCAAGAATAGAACCCCTGACACCTGATGTCAGAATGTACCCCATGCTGTACCTGTTAAACAATTCCTCCTCACATCCTGTGTCTCGAACAGCTGAAAGGGGTGGCACACCCAGTAGAAAGAGCGGAGACATTTTTCCAGGCTTAGCTGAAGTGCAAACTCCTTCACTACAAAGCAACTGGCCAATCACAATGGAGCATAAAGAAACCCACATCTGATTCAGAAATTACCTCAACAGGTGTAAACTGCTTCTTCATTTTACCAGAGAAAGCTAATATAACATTGAAAGTGAGTAAAGAAAAATCTTATTGCACTGCACTAAAAGTAATACTCAATTACTTTTTGCTCCCAGAGATGTGTGTGTGTGTGTGTGTGTGTGAGAGAGAGAGAGAGAGATGTGTGAATGTGATGTATGTGATGTGTGTGATGTGTGAGTGTGATGTGTGGTGTAAGAGTGAAGGGCTGGGAGAGGGAGGGTCTCCCTCTCTTCATCAGCAGGATTTTTTTCTCTGTGATATATCAGCCTTTTAAAATAACTCGCCACCCACCCCTATTTACATTGATAGGAACTTTCCTCTGATGGAGAATATGATAGACAAATCTGGGTTGCTGACTATAAGTCCCAACTCAGTTCTATGCCCAAAATGATGACTCACTCAGAAAGAAAGGTATGCACACAAAACTGTGGCTAATCAGCGATAGGAATGACTAAAAAACTGAAGCATGGCATATATGTAGTAAGAATTCAGTAGAGTGGAAAATAGTGAGGGATAAAAACTCTCTCTTGAGAGAGTCACTCAGACTTGTGTTCAAATCCAGGTTCCATGGGCCATGAGATCTGGGCAGGCTACTCAAACCCTCTAAGTCCCTTAGCCATCTGTAAAATATAAATAACAGCAGTTAACTCAGAGGGCTACTGTGATGAGTAAGTCAATTAATATGTCTGAAGTATCTTCCACAAGCAGGGCACAAGGCACACTAAATATACAGAATGAGAAGCATGAATGTGTGTTTCTGTGGACCCAGTGGGTCAGCCAGTCATCGTGTACTTACAGAGACTAAAGCACAAAACTTACTCTGTGCCTAGCAACATGCAGGACAAACGAGCTATAACAGAATAGTGAGGCCTACTGTCTGCACACAACTGTCTTATAATCAGTTAACCAATACATGCTTAATAACAACCCCTGCCATGAATACGGGACGTGAATAATTATGCAGACAACACAAAATATGATTGGATATACTGTCCTGCTCCCCATGTCTGGGTTGAGGAGATAACGCATACCTGCTTGAGAAGTTAATGAAAATGACAGTCAAATAGCAACTACAAAAGAACATAAAGGTACACATGGCAGTTCCTGATGAATAGTCTAAAGTGGTATAATTGATAATGACTATGAGCTCCGAGAAAACGGGAACCACCATGAGTTCAAACAGTCTGAGAATTCTTCGCGGAAGATAAGCCACTTAAGATTGGCCTTGAAAGAGGAGTAGGATTTAGATAAGCAGGGAAGAGGAAATCCTAGGTTTATGATCTAAGTAAAGACACAGAAATGAGAAAACGCAGGGCTGAGTGATGACTTCAAGATATAAAACACATGATTTGTGTTGTTTGTAGCAGTGAATGCCAGACACAACAGTGAGGCTATAGCTGTCTAGGCCCAGGGCTCTCAACATTGTATTTGTTTTGTTTGTCTCGCCCCTATGCAGCTGTCAGATAACAATAATGATCATTCTCAAGACTCTGGATCCCAAAATATTTGGGGTTGCATAGATAAGACTGGTTGCAGATTATAGGAAATTGCTAACAAACTGGCACTATGGTATCCTTCCAGAACAAATACACACATACTCACCTTTCTGTTTCACTGAATGCAAAACAACGGTGTCTCCTGACAAATGGTTTAGGTCGCTGTAGTGAGAATTGTAAGAGCCACTGAGAGCTCTGACACACCACATCATGAGACACTTGATAAGGAAAAAAGGTCCTAACTGTGTTCTTCAGACATCAAATACACAAGAAGTCAGAGAAGTTGTGCCTCCCTATGGCTCTGTCCCTATGCTGACCCACCACAGCCCACCTAAATAAGATTCCTCGCACTCCACCATGGTAAGGAAGTCAAGGAAAGATTTAATACTGGACTAACAATGATTACATTTGACTCTAATTCTTGGAATCAATCTTTGGTATAGCCAGCCTTTGAGCATGTCAACAGAAGAGAAGAGCAGAGATTATACAACCCATTTCTTCTTCCTTATGCCTACATCAATCACCCCTTCCACTGGTTACACTCTTCATGCTGCCAATTGTCAACAGTTAAGTGAAAATGTCATATTATACACTATTTGACCACCTAATAATTCAATATTCTCTCTACCCCCCAACTTTTTTTATGGTTTGTTAAAATTTCTGAAACTATTACATAAGAAGGTGATAATTTCTATTCTGCAAGAAATTCCAGATTATAAAAACATGATAGCAGACCCTAGGTTAACATGATGGGATTTTTAAAATGACATCATTTTCTACAGAAACACATTCACAGATATCATCCAGGGCTGAAGTAAAGTATATCCATTGAAACATCTCAGTCTTGAGCAAAGCAGATGAAGAAAAGCCCTGAGTTCCAAATCTTCAGGATGTTACCAGGACCCTAGACCTACTGTCACCATCTACCATCATCCAAATGCAACACTACTGAAAACCATAAACTTTAAGTAACAGAGGCTTTAAAATCTAAACTCTTGACTCAGTACAGTGCAAAGAAAAGGAAAGTATAATGGAATACATTAAGCCACCAGAGCTGTTTTTTAAAAAAAATTAAGGAGAATTTAAAGGGAAACACAAACATAAAACATTCTGTAAAACTATGCACTTCACTCTTTGCTCTTTCATTAACTATACAAATTGAAGCACACCTATGCAATGTTTAAAAAAAGAAATAATTGATAGCTAAATGTAAAGTCATTTGGATACTTCTAATATAGTAATCAGATTAAGGTAAGAAAGTAAGACTATGAATTCTAATGCCTAAAATGAAAAGGAAGTTGAATTGTTACATGTTCAATTTTCATACATGTTTACTGAGTTATTTACAATATTCTCACATAGAATCTAATCTGGAGTTGGAATATGACACCTGTAAAAACCAAGGTCTTCCATCTTCAATATTCAATGCAAACTTGACAAGGAACAAGAGAACATTTTCGAAGGGAGCCCAAGGTACAATTTATGTGTCAAAATAACAGCTCTACCCTCTTGGGTGATGGCTGTAAATATCAGAAGCTAGAGAACGGGATGGTGGAGATACACAGTCTCACTTGGTGTGAAAGCTTGTCACTTTCTGTTTTTGATTTCTGTAAGGCTGAAAGTCGATATGCCCATTTGGAGAAAGGCTGTTTAAAGAACACTGTGGTAGACAAAATGGCCATACCAACATCTTACAAATACCACTAAGACCCACTGTCACGTTAATATGATCCTACAACTTGGTCATGACAACACTTGTCATCCTTTTTTTGGCTAATGCAAAATCCCTCCAAAAGCACAGAAAAAGAAAATGCTTTAATAACATGATTTCAGGACCAGTATTCCGCTCTTGTCAAATCACTGTGTAGCAAGATAAATGTATTTTTTACTAGCTCTGCTAAAACCAAAACAAACCGTGGTAACCAAAGGGCTGGGGGACAAAATAAACCTCATCGGAAATTCTTACAGCGCATTCCTCATGGTGACTGTCTGCCGACTTTATGAGAACTCTAAAGTACACGTCCAATGTCCTGGTTCCTAATGGTGCTTTTGTCTCTCTAACATTTATCTCTAAGGACCGAGTTGAATGCATCCAGTGTGGGCGGTGTTTGCTGCATGAGCTGATCTTTCCTTCCTGCTGCCCTTGCCCTGTCCCGGTCCCACAGTCCCAGCACAGAGGACTCCGCTAACCTCTGCCCTCCCTGCTGCTCCTGGTACGGTTTCCTGGTCAGCTGAGGGAACCAGAGGAGCACAAACTTCCCCTTCACTCCATGCCATGCTGGCAAAAGGAAACCTGCATTGCCCATGGTAGGTTTGACAATCGGTGTTCAACTGCCAAGGATGTGGGGGGATGGCAGAGCTGCTTCACGCAGATTAGTTTCCTCTTTTCTTTCTAGGAGAAATCCAAGAACAATGCTCAAAGGCAAAAATGGTAATCTGGAGCAGCTAAAATGTCCTCCTCTGTCCCCACAGAGCCCTCACAAGTTTGTCACAAAGCCTAAAAATCCACCACCTGTGAAGTCTTTTGTTTCAGTGAAGAGTTGCAGTCACTAGAAAACTGCTACTATGTATCATGAAAGGGTTTACTGATCCATCAGTACCACCGTTGGGATTTCTGCAATAACAGATAGATTGGCAGGCAAATCCTTAAGAGAAGGGAGACGAGGGAAAAGGGGAGACGGAATGAGTGAGAGGCGGAGAGAGGCAGCTGATATACACCAGGCATTGAAGGTGGCTCAGGCCTGTATTCCCAGTACTTTGGGAGGCCGAGGCGGGAAGATCACGAGGTCAGGAGTTCCAGACCAGCCTGGCCAGTATGGTAGAACTCCGTCTCTACCAAAAATACAAAAAATAGCTGGCCACGGTGGCATGTGCCTGTAATCCCGGCTACTTGGGAGGCTGAGGTGGAAGAATTGCTTGAACCCGGAAGGCAGAGGTTGCAGTGAGCAAAGATAGCGCCACTGCACTCCAGCCTGGGTGACATAGCGAGACTCCAACTCAAAAAAGAAAAAAAAGAAATCACATAAGTCACTTCCTGGGTGCTAGTCCCTCTTCTAAGCCTTTCACAGATACTAACTCTTTCAATCCTCACAAACACCCTAAGAGTAGATACTCTAACTATGTGCATTGTACAGAAAGATGCTGAGGCAGGATGGTGCAGTAACTTACACTCCTGAAGAAGTGGCAGAGCTAAGATATGAGCCAATGCAGTCTGGCTCCAGAATCCATGCTCTTAACCAGCATAATGTGGCAACTGGGCACACACACACATTGCAAACACAGAGTGTATGCTTTTCTCGAAAGCCTCAAGTCGGTCTAATAACGGAAGATGCTGAAGGAAGCTTCGAGATTCCAGGTATCTTTGGAGCTTCTATTACATGCAGACACCCACCAGGGATGGGGAAACCACAGCATTCAGAAAACTGTCCAGTGTCCATGGGATTCTGAGGGGACATGTCAAACGTGGCAGTTCAAATATGATGCTTTCACCCACTTTTCTGAAGCCCAAACTTTATGCACGTGTTTGCAGGTACCTTCTTCCCCAAACCCAGCCCCTCTGATAAAACTACCATGAAGTGAAAGCATAAACACATTTTTCATTTAAATAGATTCTAACAGATGTGTCCTTCCTCCAACTTTCAATGACACTGTTTCAATCATGAGAAATATTGTATGACCCATGGAAACTATGTTGATTACTTTTTAGTCACAATAGAAATATTAATACTGCCTCAAAGTTCTGTGCTGTATTACTCCTCATCTGGTAGAAACGGATGGCTTTTTCATCATGACTAATTCACAAATGACCAAACTGAAAAATATTTATGTTTGCTTCATTCCTGGGAAAGCTGATATACAGAAGGGATAGGCTGCTTTTTTTTCATGCCGAAGATTTCATGGTACCCAACACTGAGACTATTTTTCAGTCATGAGGTGACACTTCCTTCCCCTGCAACTAGGCCAGGAATATAAACCTTGTATATTCTACCATATCTATTTGGATCAACTACTGAACAATACTAAATGTTGCATTTTCCAAAGTGCTTTCACCAAAATAGCTGCAGAAATTTCCATCTTGCGCACACACACACACACACACACACATACACACATACACACACAAACCATGGAAGTTAAAAGGACTGAGTGTTTCTTTAGGATTCAACTTGAGAATTTACCTTTGATTATCTTACAGGCTGAACATCAAGATAATTTTCTTGATTCCTTTATGAAGTCATTTTATTCTCAGAAAACAGTCCCTGATTTTAGTCTAAAGCAGAATAATACTTTGCTATGTTTGTTCGTTTGTTTGTTTTTCTCAATAAAACCCTCTGTTGAATGTCTCTACAATCAGACTCAACAGACATCCAGTGAAAACCATCCTCCCTGACCCATGCATGCATGGCTCATCAGGGTACAACAGTTTGACTCTTTCCCCCAACTCATCTGGGCACTATTATTTGTCAGATTGTGTGCATTCTCTAAGGCCCTCAACCAAAATGAAAAGTATCATTGTGAAAGTGGGTCTCTATCCAGGTAGAATCTATTTTGTCTCCTGATCTCCAGTGTATGAATCATCAGATTACTTCATGGAAAAAACTACTGCTGGCATAGGACCACTTGCAAATGTCCTTAATTGTGTCATTTTCCTATACGGGTTGACCTGTTAGCATGGTTTAGATTTGGCAGAGGACAAAGACTAATCTTTCTTATTCTAATGATTGGTGGGAGCATTGATGTGGGTTGGGGGGTGGTTTACAAAAAATTGGTGTATTTTGCTTATTCGTCCTTTCATCCTGTACTGAAATCATTCCCCAAACAGTAAAGTTTCTGTCTGCAGGACTAACAAAGCAATGTGTTTTCTCCCTTAAGATAAGACCTCAAGGTGGGTATTTTACAATGAATTCCATTTCAGGTTCCAAGGGCCCATGGATTCAATTCATATGAAGTTATCAGTGTCACATCAAGCACATTTTCCCTCATGACCTAAAATAGCTTTCAATCTAGGAGTCTTTTAATGCTACTTCCAAGTGTCTTTCAAGCATGACAACTCGAAATACCAACTTTGATTTTAAAAGCTAACAATGTGTATTTTAAAACCAATAACCTCACCACAAGAAGCATATGTATCTTAATACATCTCCATGCATATGATTTCCAAAATCATTCAAAAATTTAAATAAATAAACAAATTTGATCACTAATCACGCATGTAATGGAGAGGTAGTAATATCACTATCAATAAGATTAGGAAACTATCGGGGTTCCAGATGCAACATAATATTCTGAATAGCAACATCAAGGTCATTATTTCTATATCCAGCCCCATAAAACAACTGTAGATCCCACCTGTCACATATCCACACTTTAACTTAAAATGAATGTGACAGATTACTTATGAGACAAGTAGCAGCACACAAGTGATGTTATGACAACAGCTATTTTTATGACTCCATACTTACTGAGGTTATTAATATCACTCCTAGGCAAAAACAATATATGACACTACAGACTGCATGCTATTTGGGTCAGGAAGGCTTCCATTCACAAAAAAAACAAAAACTGTTTTTTAAAGTAAAGTAGTTTGTTCCCTTTCCCAAGGTCCCTGAAAGGAATGGAGGTGACAAAAAAAAAATGGAAATCTGGTTTAAAATAAAACTTTAGGATTTCTGTGGCTTTGTACCACTGACTGTTATACATACTATCTTAAAAATTGCATACCAAGACTGGCAGAGTTCATAACTTTGCTACTCTTTTCTTGCCGTCATAGAAATGGTAAGACAGACAGCCAAGATAACTAGTGATCATCTGATGAGTCTCTTATCTCCTTCACTTGATACAACTAGTGATCACATGATAAATATCTATCTCACATCACAACCAAAAACCCCTTTGAGATCAGTGCTATTAGAATTCTCATCATCCAGATGTAGGAGCTGATTTGCAGAGGAGGCGAAGCTGCACAGTTTAAGAACTATTACATGAAATCACGTATCGTTTGTTTCAATCATGCTAGGTATAATAGCATTTTTCTGTAATAGTGTTACCCACGTCTTCAAAAGACACAGGAAAAGGTGTGCATGACAGAATCTTACTTTCAAAGCCTTTTGATGTTATTTGAGTCTCATAAAATATCCTTGAATGAATCTTCCACAAATACATTTGGAACAATCTTGGTTGGTCCAATGGAAATGTAATGACTTAGGTTTTTAATTATCTAAATAAATTTTTAACCCAGGTTACTGGTGATTGTATTTACTTGTTTAATTTTTGATTACTTTCTATTTCTCTAAGACGATTCATTTGTACTAACATGAAGGAAACCAGTGTTTTCTTTTAATACTCCCAAATTGCTACTCGACATATGGGTTAAACATTGTTAAAGCTTCTAAATTGATATAGGCAATTGAAGCCAATCCAAGCAATACATATTCGAGTAATACACAGTCACTGGCCAAATCAATTCGTCGGTTATGAGAAAACAATGCCATTTGGCTGAAATATTCCCTATGTACAGGCAGAGAAGAGCAGGTAGCCAAGTGCCACTTTGGTGTTCTGCCATGTCAACATTGAAAACAGAGCCACAGAAAAGCAAAACCCTCTGTCCACCCTCTCCTTCCCTTAATAAGGTCACCTATGTAGGAAGAGGACAAGTGCCCTGACTTTTGGCTGCCCATTTAAGTGTCAAATGTAAGGGCCATTTCGTGCTAGGGCTTCTACATGAGCCTCTCCCTTTAAACTCTCCTATCTTCACTGGAATTTAGATCAACTATCATTCACTGAGTTATGTACAAATAGCAGACATACTTACGGTCTCCACCTAAGAGCAAATAGAACATTTTACTTTTCTTGAGAAAGAAGTCAACTTTATCTGTTTTTTGTTTGTCTGTTTTTCTTTTTTAAGATTATTTAAAATACTAGGGTTTAGAGATAAGAGATCTGAGCCAAGTCATGGTTTCGCTCTGTGTCCCCACTCAAATCTCATGTCTAATTGTAATCGCCACATTGGAGAAAGGGCCTGGAGGGAGGTGACTGAATCATGGTGGTAGACTTTCCCCTTGCTGTGCACATGACAGTGACTGAGGAGATCTGGTTTTTTAAAAGTATGTGGCACTTACCCTTTTCTCTCTCTTCCTCCTGCTCCACCATGTCAAGAAAGTGCCTGCTTTCCCTTGGCCCTTCTTCCATAACTGTAAGTTTCCTGAGGCCTCCCCAGCCGTGCTTTCTGTGCAGCCTGAGGAACTGTGAGTCAATTAAACCTCTTTTATTCATAAATTACCCAGTTTCAGGTAGCTCGTCACAGCAGTGTGAGAACAAACTAACACAAGGTGTGTGGGACTCAATGTATCTGGCATTTGTTAAACACCATAGACCACGGAGTCAGACACATCCAGACTCATCCCAATCTCACCATTAGGAAGTGGTTGTAAGGCCCTGGTGACAGGGGTAACTGCTGTGATATTACCTGGGAACAACTGTGACAACCCCTACTTCCCTAGGCTTCTGTAATCATGTCAGGCAGCAATGCCCAGAGAGCCATAATTCTCAAACTTAGTATGTGTTCTGTTTAAGGAGTGGAGGTCCAACAGATGCTTTTGGGTGTCTAACTTTACATAAGTTAAAAAAAAAAATTAAATCACACTGCTTTACTATTTATTTACATGTATAACACTGTGGAAAGGACACTAGGTAAGGAGAACAAGAAGTCCAGTTTCTGGGACATCCTGCTTCTCAATCACCTTTAGGTATCTGGGATTTGAAAGCTATGTCTCTTCTTACAGGGTTCTGTTACAATCCATTGATTTTCCCTCACAGCATAAAATTCCCTTTGCTTAATTTCACGGGGCTATTTCCCCCAGGTCATTCTGACCAATGATGTTCTTTGTTGTTTATATTGTTCAATAGATTTCATTTTGAAGAACATGATGCAATCATGTGATGACATTCTTTCCTGTTATTGAACTGTGTGGCCTGAATACTGCCCTAAAAGACAAGAAAGAATTGATGCCCATGAGCATAGTTTTTAAGGCAATGATAAAATAAACTAGGTATCTTAGTCTGGATTAAAAAAAAAAAAAGAAAGAAAAGTGGGTTAAGGGGAGATTTAGGAACAAGCTTCAAGTAACTAACATTATAAACCTACCTACTCTTTCTGATCTTTCTATTATCTCATCTGATCCTCAGAATGAGTTCATGAGTTGGTATTACTAACCTCAATTCTCAGAGAAGACCTTTTCCTGAAAGTCAAATAACCTGCACTTGGTCTTCACAGCCAAAATGTGGTAGCGATTGCATTGAAACATGGGTCTTCTTGATGCCAAAGGCCACACACCCAAGAAACACACAAACCAATATAAAAATTTTATGTAACATTTGAGCTACTTTGAGTTTAACTTTCAGAAATGTCTATGTCTGTGTGGAAATGAAATATTCTCTTGGAAACGGAAGTGAGTCTGATGGACTAAAGAAGGTGACCAGATGTGTACTGAACAAGTGATGCCTTTCCTTCCATGAGCACTGTTACTTACTTTCTCAGATACTTGCATTTAGTCAAAGGTTTTACTCACAGTTTTAAAATGTAAAAGCCTTCAGAAAACTAACACTAAGCATTAGTGTTAGTCATATTCCCTGTAGTGGGAAAGAGTCTTCAACTTATCTTGAGACCAGTTTCATTGGTAAGAAAGTTTAAGGACAGAAAAGAAATGAGTGAATGTGTCCATGGAAATGACGGAAGTGTCACATAGATGTGAGGATGAGAAGCTCTGGAATTTTAGGGGCACTAAAGCCAAACAACCACCATAACAACAACAAAATACAAAGACGATGACAGCAACAGAATTTCATAATTTTACTGAAGGCTGGGGCTATCTAAAGAACTAATGATTTTCAATGTTACTTTACTATACATTTTCAAAGAAGGGCAATTTGACATTCTAGTTGGAAAGGCTTCTGGTACGATTCTATTTTGTCTCGTTCCTACTTTATCATTGTATTCTAGACAGTCATTCTGTAACTTTATTGGTTGTCAACAATATCATCTGCTGTAATAGTGGAGGGAGAATTTCCACAATGGCAGGAGCCATGCATCAGGGTGTTTTGTCATCTACCTGCCAGGGTGCTGTGAGTGTTCTAGTACATTTCCAACATTTATTCTGTACAATTCATGACCTGACAGATGGCACCATGAAGCAAGTGTCCCCAGTAGTCAGTCTCTTTGAAAATGAGGGCAAAGAAATGCAGAATAAAATTAAGTTGACTAGAATAATACACTTGCTTATTCCTTACAGTATGTTGACAATGGCTGACAAATTTCTAGGGGATATAATCTCAGGAAACATGCACAGTAACGTTTTACAACAACATAAACTGAGATTGTAAGATACTTTGATAAATAGCTACTTTCTTACCCCAGGCTGGTTCTCCTCTCTCCAGATACATGTACAGCTCCCATTACCATCAAACAGCCAGGGGAGAATTACAAACTGCTCAAGAGATAGCTTCTGAAACTGCGAGATGTTAAAAAACCGTATTAAAATCACGGGGTTGTGCAACACAAACATGTTGTATGGAATGTATTATCATTTTCTGAGGCAAAGAAATATAGACTGTGCAATAGAAAGGTAATGGGGAAAAAATTTAGTGCTCTACGTACTGACAGTGAGCCGTTAACAAGGTAAAATTACCAAATATTGGTGCAATTTGAGATGCATTTTTCTGTTTGGGGAATTATGATAATGTGACAAGGTTATCGTTATAATTAGGAGAGTAATTAAAGTAACAGAGTAATTGCTCGTCTGCATTTTTTCTTAGTCAAGAAGATGTAATTGTACAAAAAGAAGAAAAGAAAATTCTTCATATTTTTTTAAGTTTCGCATCAGCATCACACAGACCCTAAAGCACGGGCATATTGTGCCTTCTAATTTTTTTTTTCTTATGAACAACTATGGTTTCTCAGCTGCTAGAATTTCCTGGTCGTATAGCATGCATTCTATGTGTGAAGACTGCCTTATGAGGAGCCAGCCCTTTTTTGTGTTGTCATTTCTTGTTTTTTTTTTTTTTTTTTTTTTTTTTTCTTTTGTTTTGAGATGGAGTCTTGCTCTGTAGCCCAGGCTGGAGTGCAGTGGTGCGATCTTGGCTCACTGCAAGCTCCGCCTCCCGGGTCCCAGTTCAAGCAATTCTCCTCCCTCAGCCTCCCAAGTAGCTGGGATTACAGCCACGCACCACCTTGCCCTGATAATTTTTGTATTTTTGGTAGAGACTGGGTTTCACCATGTTGGCCAGGCTGGTCTTGAACTCCTGACCTCGTGATCCACCACCCCCCCCCTCGGCCGCCCAAAGTGCTGGGATTACAGGCATGAGCCACCGCACCTAGTCTGTGATGTCATTTCTAATTCTGATGTGTTTCTCCTTCAGGCTTCATGATTCTAGACTTAGTTTCAATGAACTGTATGTTCACATCTTCTCACCTACAGACACAAGGGAAAACAAAACTGCACCCAATAGGATGTAAATCCACATGGAGTTGGAGACAAGTAAGAACCAAAACATAAACAAGTAAACCTACTCAGCCCCAGAGTCAGAGCTGAGACAGACAAGGTATGCCTGGCAGAAACACTTTGAAGTACAGAAATGACAAAGCAGCATTAAGAGATTTGTTGAAATTCCTGAGGGGAGTGAGATGGAGGACTCGGCAAAGCCTCCAGGAAGTCTGCATTTTTGCTCAAATTCTATGGCTTCCTGAGACAGATCATCATACATGAAGTGAGAGTGATCCAAGTCACTCACTAAATGCTGCTAATGCCATCGGGAGATCTGGATATCAGAGATCTAACTTGTGACCTGTGATCTAACCTCAGGGGGGTAATGGGCAGCACAGACCTGAGTAAGAGCAGTGACTCCCTGAACATCATTGGAGGGAAACTGGGCCATGTATCTCTGTGAGCCTCCCTTTCCTTAGGTGAAAAATAATGATCATATTAAACTGACCTGCTGAGCTGCTATGAGGTTAAAAAAAAAAAGTGTAAAGGGGTTTTATAGACAACATATATTCATGGGTAGATATATTACATATAGATATACATATATGACACAGATATAATCTTTACTACAAGCACCTATTGTTCAGCTCACTCCCTTTCCTCTTGTCAGTAAGAACAGTGCCTTTAAAAAACACCTGAACCCTTTGGAACGAAAGGACCTAACACTCATTTTGGTGTCAATTTAGTCCCAAAGTGGTTACTTACTGCGTCCAGTATTCCTTCTTCTTTTCTGCTCAGCTAATCCATGTTCCTTCACCAAGGACCAACTCAAAGGTCATCCATCACCTCCTGGAGTTTTCCCAGGGGCCCGCAGGAGAAAGGGCCCCCTTCTACTCTGTTCCTGGGCTGCAGTGTACACACCCTCTCCCATCATAGCATCTCTGCTCCCAAGTCTGTTCCCACAAGACTTTGAAGAAGTTGAAAGTGGGGTCTGAGTCCTCTGTATGCTTGCACCCCTCTGCTGAGCACATTTTCAAAAACTATGTCTTGATGGGGCCGAATAGCAAAGTATTCTGCGTGAAGAGCTCTGACAGTGATGTACATGGTACATAAGCACGTGCACCTATCTATGTGTACACATGTGCTTCTATGTGCGTGTATCGGTCCATGTTAATGTATTTAAATACAAGTTTATTTGATTAGAATATTAAACCTTTAGGAAGCCACTAGCCACCTGTACACATTATCCAATCCAGAGAAAACTATGCAAATAACTAGTTCTTTTATTTCAGAATACATTATTTCCCCAAGGTTATTATCTGCTCTGGCAATAGCAGTATCACAGCAATCACTCTAAAGACAAACCGTGTCAAATATGCATGATACAAAAGCATTCCAAAAACAAAATGTTGATCTAGAAAAGAATCATGTAGCAGGAACTCCCTGGGTGAATAAATACCTCAATGTTGCTGTGATGGCTGCCCTTCATCTGAGCAATTGCATCTTCTCCTCTTTTTTGTGATGCGATTTTAAACTGAAAGTATTAGGTAGCAAGGAGCACTGTAATTAAAGCTTCAAACAAAAAAATGATTGAAGAAGCACCGAACGAGACTTCTCCTTTGAAACTGCATTTCAATTCTCCTCACGTCTCTAGAAGAAAAATGCTTCTGACGGTCTATATTTTACCACTGTTTCATTTAATAATGCATATCGACATTTATCTAGGAATATCAGCCATTGCTTTACTTCTCATTTTAAATCAGCTGAACACCTGCCTGTTCCCATGACTCTGAATTCCTCCTTCCCTCCCACCTACTCAGTTTTTCTTTTACCCTTATTTACTTTTTAAAAAAATTTACTTTTGATGCAAAGATAAATGTTGAAGGATTAAAAAAAAATTCCTGAAAAGCCTGACTACATAACTCTGGGGGCATAGGAGAGCCCTTTGCCTCTTTTTCAGCTTACTAAATAAAAATAGGGCATAAACCCAAATGAAAATAAACACACAAGCACATGTACATGCACATATATTCCCAGGGCAAACAGAATACATGGAGGGCTTCGTTCTCCTTATGGTCTGTTCATACAACATCATAAGTGCCTTCTACGGAAGTCTATGGATGCTTTCTACGGAAGTCTATGGATGCTTTCTACGGAAGTCCACGGATGCTTTCTACGGAAGTCCATTGATGCTTGCTACAGAAGTCCACGGACACTTTTATGGAAGTCCATGGATGCTTTCTACGGAAGTCTACGGATGCTTTCCACATAAGTCTATGGATGCTTTCCACGGAAGTCTACATTACGTGTTTCATTTCCTGAGAAAGATCCCAGTTTGACTCTTCCTACAGTCACCATTTTCCTTCCACCATAAACTAGTGGCATAAGCAAAGTAGCTCTGAGAAGTGTCTTTTTAGTTTGCTGTTGTTTATTTATTTATTTTTTTATTTATTTATTGAAATGGAGTTTTACTCTTGTTGCCCAGGCTGGACTGCAATGGTGCAATCTCGGCTCACTGCAACCTCTGCCCCCCAGCTTCAAGCAATTCTCCTGTCTCAGCCTCCCAAGTAGCTGGGATTACAGGCGCATGCCACCACACCAGGCTAATTTTTGTGTTTTTAGTAGAGACGGGGTCTCGTCATATTGGTCAGGCTGGTCTCGAACTCCCGACCTCAGGTGATCCACCTGTCTCAGCCTCCCAAAGTGCTGGGATTACAGGCATGAGCCACCATTCTCTGCCGTGCTTTTGTTTCTATACTCTATCTGGGCCTAGTGGAGATACCACCTATTCTATCTCCTTTTTGAAAATCTAAGTGCCCTACTCATAATACTTCATATTCCTAATGTAACCTGAAGAAAAAAGAAATTCCAGAAGATTTATTTATTCAACACTTCAATACTCGGTTAGGTGTGGCAGAGGTATTATAAGATGAATATGATATGAACCTTGCTCTTAAGGCATTTGCAAACCAGTAAGGTAGCTGGCTAGTAAAAAAAAAGCTTCAAAAAAGAAAAAAAAAAAAAAGAAGAAGAACAGTGGAAATTAGTCATGGTTTTTAAGCTTCTACCTTAGTAAGAGGGTCTCTGTGTTTTGCAGGTTTATTCATAACATCTGATACGTTCTGACTCTGTGTCCTCACCCAGATCTCATCTTGAATTGTACTCCCATAATTCCCACGTGTTGTGGGAGGGACCCAGTGGAAGATAGTTTGAATCATGGGGGCAGTTTCCCCCATACTGTTCTTGTGGTAGTGAATAAGTCTCACGAGATCTGATGGTTTTATCAGGGGTTTCCGCTTTTGTAACTTCCTCATTTTCTCTTGCTGCTGCCATGGAAGAAGGGCCTTTTGCCTCCCGTCATGATTCTGAGGCCTCCCCTGCCATGGAACTGTAAGTCCAATTAAACCTCTTTTTCTTCCCAGTCTTGGGTATGTCTTTATCAGCGGCATGAAAACAGACTAATACAACATGGTTTACCAGATCAATCACAAAAGGTACAGAAATTGTGCTAGTAAGGCATTACTTACAACTAATAGCAATAGCTAATACTTACTGTGTATACACCATGTGTCAAGCACTATTCTATGTAGCAACTCATTTAATTTCTCAACAACTTTATAAAGTTGGTCTTATCTCCAGGCTCTACATGAGAAAACTATGGTACAGAGAAACAAGTAACTTATCTACAGTTAACCAGTGTGTAGCAGAATGAGACTCTGAACCCAGGAAGTCTGGCTCCACAACCAGCTTAACCATTTTCTCCAACTGCCTCTTGGCATAGGTGCGCCCTGCAGAGTAGCATATACACAACATTACAGGGTTAAATGTGGCTTCTCTCCCAGAAACATGTGTCCTCCCCAGATCAAGCTCAGGCAAGCTGAAATACTTTTAGCAACAGTATTTTATCACTAGCATTTTGAAATTAGGAGATCACCACTTGTATGTGAAATGGAGGAAAAGAAAAGAAGGTATTTGGGATACAGGATAGAGCTCATTGAAGGCAAGCTAAAAATCTAAAAGAAATCTCCTACCAATGAAATCACTGTGCCACGCATATACCCCCATAAGCTTATTTTTCAACGACCCAGTGGGCATTTTCTTGCAAAATCTATACAGTTGTCTCTAGGATACCAAACTTTTAAAAAAAGTTTTAAATGTCCAGACAGCACTGCTTATTATCATTGTATTGATTATATTCCATGTAGTTTTATGCAAGCCTAAAACATCTGTATTCATGGGATAGGATTCACCAACTTAACCGTAAATTTCTTAATTACATGCCTTCCATCTATATTATACTAATATATCATTGCTAGAAATTAGAAACATGTGTATATCTTAATGCTTACTCTTCCTCAAGTCCTTAAAAGTGTTTTCTAGTTTTTAATAATTGGCTTTCTTCCGATTTTCTTATTTCTTTACCAAATTCATTTTAAGATCTCAGATAGAGGCCAGGCACAGGTGCTCACACCTGTATTCCCAACTACTTGGGAGGCTGAGGCAAGAGGATCACTTGAGGCCAGGAGTTTGAGACCAGCCTGGGCAACAGGGTGAGACCTCATCTCTAAAAAATAAAATACAATACAATAAAATAAAAAAGATTTCAGATAAGGGAGAAATAGTTAAACTGATTGATATGATTAGACTGTGTCCCCACCCAAACCTCATCTTGAATTGCAGCTCCCACAATTCCCATCGGTTATGGGAGGGACCTGGTGGGAGACAACTGAATCATGGGGCGGTTTCCCCCACATTGTTCTCATGGGAGTGAATAAGTAAGTCTCATGAGAATGGATGGTTTTATAAGGCGAAACCCCTTTTGCTTAGTTCTTATTCTCTCTTGTCTGTTGCCATGTAGGATGTGCTTTTCACCTTCCACTATGATTGTGAGGCTTCCCCAGCCACATGGAACTGAAAGTCCATTAAGCCTCTTTTTCTTTATAAATTACCCAGTTTCAGGCATGTCTTTATCAGCAGCGTGAAAACGGACTAATACACTGCTGATCTGCTGATGTGTAACATCTTCTAGGAATCTACGCATATTCTGACAGACTGACTAGGTCATTTCTAAATGTACAGCAAGATTACCAGGACTGCTAACCTTTTTGGCCCATAAGTCAGGATCTGAATCTACTGTGATATTTAAAGTAAGAAACTAAGCATTAGTATACTACCACCTTAGATTTTAGCTCTTTCTTTTCCATTAAAGAGACAGCTTTTATACAAATAGTACAATCAAATTTCTAACTTGCATACCACATCTCTAAGGCCCACAGTTATACTATTAAAGTGATGCCTATCTCCAATAGGTAGGCATTATTAGATGATGTTATAGAGCTTTACTACACATCAGTGCATTCTGCAGAAGTGGCATGTGACAGATGCCACCACTGACTCTGCAGGACGGCAAACTACCACCTTCAGCCACAGGGAAAAGGGAACTTAGAGTCAACCCTTAGAGGGCATCCTGTAACGATACAGACAGACTTGCTCTTCCAACCAGGTCGTTTATTGAAATTCATAGCAGCAACCCTCTATTTTTATCATCAGAAAGGAAAAACTAAAGAGAAGTAACCATTCCTTGGATTAGGTTAAAACCTAGACTAATATTCACAACCCTAATTATTTAGATCAAAGTCAGTGAATTCAGTTTTACAGAAAAGGGATCAAGTAGAAATACCACAGTTTGAGAAGAAAATATTCTCCACCCTATCAGGTGAGCTGAATTTCTAAGCAATTTTAATTGGAATGTGAGGTTTCAATGCAGGAAAAGTCTAGAGGATTCAAAATAGGTACACAAACCACACGGAAGTGATCCGAGGGGATCTGAGAGCCATCTGCAGTCCGCTGGCACTTAAGGACAATGAAAATACTGTACATCTTATACATCCTGGGCAATATTTCTCAGATTTACTAATACGTCAGAAAATGAAGAACCTAAGTCCGCTCTGTTGTAAGGGCACTTGTGGCCTGTGATGGCTCACTGATAAATGTTTATCTTCTACAATGTATTTTGTGACAAGATTTTGTTAAATCCCTTAGGAAGACCACTTAAACTAGCACTTTGAACTTTCTGGTATGTGAGTCTTCAATAAATACTTGTTGATTGCTGGCTCACTCATGAATCTTTTTTTTAATTTAAATATGGGTGGTGTCCTGCAGAGTGTAACAAAGCTTTCAAATAAGTTATGCTCTTTAAAAAAGAATAAAATAAGATGTTCTCCCCTTTCTTCCAAATGAGAATGAAAAGAGAAGGGAGGCCTTGCTTCCTATTTTTGATGAGATTTTTCTTTCCAATGTAAACCCTCAAAACCACATTTGACAAGTATCTATCCTACCCTGTAAGCAAATTAATATAAAACTGAATCTATTGTTTTTAAAGTACTTGGACATCTCATAGGCAGCGTTCAGTTTTAAGACACCCGAAAATTCATCTGTTAATGCTGTTTCTTCAACAGCATGTAAACACTCTATCAACCCCAAAGTGACAATGCAGAATGAAAACTAAAAGCAACAACAACGAAATATTTATAACCAACTATTGGAGGTAGGCTCTAATCTTTTTCCCTTTCTCCTTCTCCCTCAATCTTTCCTTTCCACCCTCACCCTTTCCTTCCACAAATATTTGTTAACTCCTGACTTGGTGACTAATCAGTGTTTGGATCTGGGGATAAAAGTGTGAATCTAATGTCTGTAGTCCCCACAGGATTCAACAAGAAAAAATAACCCTTAGATCAAGCTTGTCCAACCCATAGACCATGGACCATTTATGGCCCAGGACAGCTTTGAATGAAGGCCCAACAAAATTCATAAATTTTCTTAAAACATAATTTTTGTGATTTTTTTTTCTAGCTCATTAGCTATCATTGTATTTTATATATGGCCCCAGACAATTCTTCTTCTTCCAATATGGCCCCAGGAAGCCAAAAGATTGAACGCCCTTACCTTAGATGGTCCCAGTAGCACAGCCTCACTAATTGAGAGAGCACGTGGATTATTGGACACAGGCATTTAAAAGGTGGCCACTACTAAACTCCCTGTCTGCATTCTAAGATTTTATCATCACATCTTGTCGTTATTTGTGTTTCTTGGCCAATAAGCCTTAATGCTGCATTATACTAAATTATTTTGCTCTTTCTGAAGGCTACAAAGAAGAGCTGCATATGCATTTCATAACGATAACTAGTGCAGATATTCACAGAACCTTAACCAAATCAAAAGAAAAGGGCCAATGGGTGAAAGGCAGCTGCTCTCTTATCCCTGCCTTATTCACTGTATCTATTTTACCTGAAAGTCTTTAATTCACAAAAACCCCATAGTTGCAATTCAATGTAGGAGTTGTATGTTGAGCACCATGTGAAAAAATACCATTACTCCTGCGGTGTTCTACAACTAGATCCCGGGTGTCAGGCTGGCAAATTTTTCAGAGACTTAACACAGTGGCAGAAGCATCAGATACATGAGCAACAAGACTCATTACTTACAGCAGCACAGGTGTCTCGGAAGGATTGCAGGAATACCTCCTCACATCAAAGGTGCCACCATCAGCCCTCAAAATCTTACCATCAACCCAAAGGTCTCCGTGTCTTACCTGTCTGCACCAGAAAACCCAATGCTGAGACGGAATTATCAACATTATCATCCTCAAACAATTGCTGAGCTCCTAAAGGGGCCATTTTTCTCTTTGAAGAGGCCTGTGGGACATCGTGGGATTAGTTATGATGGCTCTGCCCTTTAGAGAGCTTTCATGATTTGGGCACCATTCGGGCAGTGGGATCAATCAGATAGTAACCTGTTAATATCAACTGCTTTCTAAAAACATCAGTGATACTCACCTTAACTTTTTCTGAATAAGCCACAGTAGAAGATCTGCTAATCTATTAAGCACTTAATTGCATCAGGCACTATGCAAAAAGGCTCCTGTGGATTATCTTATTTAATTCTCCTGGCAACTCTTCAAGGGATTTTATTACTACTATCCCCACTATACAAATGAGAAAAGTGAGGCTTATATAGGTTAAGTACTTTGCCAAGGTAACAAAGCTATGAAGCAGTGAAGGCAGCTACAAACCCAAGTAAACTAAATCCAGAGCCAAACTCTAACCAATAAGACAAGCTCCCTAGATTCTGAGAATCAGAGAATTACTAGAACTGACTGGCCTTGTACAGATGAAGAAACTATCCGCCCAAGGTTCAGTAAATTGACAAAAGTCACAGATTTTTTTTAGGGATAACATAAAACCTAGAATTTAATGCTCCCGCTCATTATCCTATTGATATTTTTATCGAGTATCCCTCATTGCTTGAAAATCCAGTTCATGGCAAGAGTTGTTGATAAGATGTCCATCTGCTACACAGATGCACAAAACAGAAAGGGACACGACCTTTGGTAGTTCATTTTCCTCTCTGGAAATCTAGAAACAGGGATAAATACATATGCCTTACCTACCACAGGAGATAAAGAAGTGAAATGATAACCAAAATGGAAACTTTAAGGAATAAAAAATATGTGAGTTATAAAAATGGAAAAGATTATGGAAAATGGTTCTCACCTTCAAGTGTCTCATCACATGGCTACCTTTTCTCACTGGCAATAATTGAATTAAGTCATCAGTAATCTCAGTCAGGTCCATTAAAATCTAAAATACCATAAATCTTAAGGTATTTCAGGACGAAACCCCTATATATAGTCATCCATTCCATGTGTCCATCCACCCATGTATGCATGCATTCATCCACTCATTTAGTAAAGAACTTAGGATACAATGATAATTAGCCAAAAACATCATAGCCACAACAATAAACAGGACAAATGGAGGTAACACTGGAGCCATTTTACTTTTTTCATGAATACTCAATACATATCCCTTGGAGAAGGGTAAGAGCTACTGTAAACAGAAAAGGAGATACTAGAAGGTAATTTCCACCAGTGGCATGCCTGTGCCTTTCTCAAATTTCTCTCCCGCCCCTCCCATTTCCTAATTTTTCCAGACAACCCCACTCCTTACATCACATCAGTTATGATCAAATGGCCCCATATACCACCTTGCACAGATACCAACCACTGCTCCTCCATCAGCAAGGTGCTTTTAATTTCAAAAAGAAAAGGAAATGGGATTTGAAGTTTAAATCCCTTCATTTTCTCTTTAGGAATTCTGGTAAACAGGTGGAATCAGAATCACTTCTAAGCTACTAGCTAAATGATATTAAAGATTTCTCACTAGATTTCATTATTTACAAATCTCTGTCACTTAAGGATGATGAATCATGTGAATAGCAATTTTTTCAGGAACCCATTTGCTATGTATTTTCACAGAAATTCCATTCATGATTTCACAAGACAGAATCATGGAGGAGGATAGGGTAATGACAAGCCAGCTTGTGTGCATGCCTGTCATAAGACCAAATTTAAGCGAAACCAGCAGATTAATTATTCTTGTTATTTTAAGGGTAGCTAATAAAGGAAATGCTACAATTTTCCCATGAAACTCCTTCCAGATTTTCAAAGTGTGTTAGACAAGGAGATCAATCCTTCAGCACAAAGAAAAACATAATCAAATATAAGTTCTAATATCCATGCTTTAAGTTAAAAAAAAATGTGTTCTATAGATCCTTATCTTTTAACATTGAGTTTCTAGATTGTGGATAAGCCTTAAACTGAAATGTAGGTAAAGGCTAAAACAACCCTAACTTCTCTCCAAGCATCAGAAAAAAAGTCCACATAATTTTTCATGACTTTAGGTTTTCATCTGAAAAAAACACCTTCTTAACTTGGATGATGTTAATATTATGCAGAAAAAGAAAAAAATACTCATTAGCTGATTGTAATTACATTGGTCATTCAAGGTAAATGAAATGTGTCTCATATCATATCACATTTTCCACATTGTGGTCTATAGTGAATTCATTTACTTGATCTGCCGTTTTTTTTTTTTTTTTGCTTCCCTGTTTGAAAGGGCTCTCATTTCATTGTTTACCTGATCCCTAATAGCTATTCCCTAGGCTTTTCTAAGAGTAAATGCTCATTCTTAGAACCTCTTACTTGAGAATTCCACCTAGTGGAAACACTCACAGCACTGTCCCCACAGATTATATTACGAATGTGGCTATTTTCTCGTTTACAGTGACAAGCTAAAATTTAGTAGAAACAAATCTCCTTTTTTGCCTGTTGATAAGCCAACCTCCTCTACATGCAGTTGTTTTTAAGAGCACTTGCTCTGGGTAATTCCCTTCCAATAATCCATGATGCCTGCTGTTTTTGAGGTGACGAGATGTCTGAAAATATTTCTTTTTTTCCCAGAAATAAGTGGTTGTAAGAGTTCTTCAACAAGCATATCCAAATTGAGACAGAACAGTGACTACTTCTAAGGTATCTTATCTTCTTCTTGACCACAGAAATAAATATTGTTAAAAAGAAATTACGCAAGATGTCCTGTGGCCTCACAGGGAGGCCCTTTTGGAGAATGGTAACACTGGCCTTACAGAATTGCCTTATCTATGCAGGACAAAAAAAAAAAAAAAAAAATAGCTATGTGTAAGCCACAGAATTCATATTATTTTACATTGGAGGGCAAAGGGATAGGGATTTTAATGCATACTACTACTTGAAGTGTGGCAGATAACACGCAATCTATTCAACAATTCATCAGAGTGGTCCTATGAGTATTATTTTTTCTCTACTGAAAAACTGAGGAAGTAAACACAAACACAAGCACCAAGAAACATGCTGAAGTCATCCTAGCTGCCTGAGACAGAACTGGGATTCAAATCTCGTCTGTTTGATTCCAAACTCCATGACCTTCTCTCTATGTTCACTCTTTGTGAAATGGGATATTCCCCTTGGACCCTTTGCAAGACTCATGAAGGGGTTGGCTCATTTACTCAGCCCACAGCTCTCGACCCCTCATGGGGTGGGCAGGTGCAGAGGCCAGGACAAGAGCTTCTGGGCAACTGGCAGAAGCAAAACTCTATGCAGGCCCATGGCAGCATCTAGGGTTTGCCCACAAGCCCCCGGAGCCCCAGAGGGCCTGTGTTACAATGTGCTCTTTTAGTTTTGCCATCCATGGATGGCTTAAGTGTTAGACAGCTCAGTGGAGGGTCAGTGTGACAGTCTCTTGCACCTGCACCTGGGTCATTGTCTGTCATCCAGGAGGAATCCGGTCACACAAACGAATTGAAGATGGCAAACCCAGAGGATTGTATTGCCGATGGAAGTGGATCTCAGTGGAATGGGGAGCTGGAAAGGGGATGGAGTGGGAAGGTGGTCTTCCCCTGGAGTTTGGTCATCCCTGGTCAAACTCTTCTCCAAGGTCCTACTGTCAAGCTGCCCCTCTGAAGTCAAGTTGCTTCTCTCCAATGTCCAGCTACTTCTTCCCTTCTCTCTTTCTCAGCTGCTCTGCTGCTGTGTCGGTGGGGCCTGTGGTTTTTATGGGTACAGGAAGGGGAACCGGACAGGCCAGTATGGTTTTGGCAAAGGAAACATTCAGGCAGGGAAAACAGAAATGCATGTTCTCACTTTGGGCCACAGCCACAGGTCCAGGCTTGAGGGTGTGGCCCTCGCCAGGGACCACCTTCTTCTACCCAGTATTTCCCTGCCTCCTGTTTGTATCATTTACACAGCTCCTTTTTTAAAAGAACACAATTATAGAGATAATAAAAAGCATATGATTGTTGTATTTTCCAAAACATCCAGATGTCTTCGAAGACTGCAGCAAGCTAGTCTATGGTTTTGCAATATCACAAGCATCTCTTTCAATATAAACTATAGCACAATTAATTTTGGCTATCAAGCTTCAGTTATAAGAATCCAATTCAACACAATCAAGTTCTAAGGCCTCTGATTATTTCTATTTGTTCTTGCCTAGAGGCTTGGAAAGAGCACAGGTTTTACAAATATAAACAGAGGACTCATGATGCTGTTGGAATGTGCTACCTTCCTGTTTTCAAGGCAAGAGGCTGCACTGCTTTGGAAAAGATTCCATGGAGGGAACAAAGGAAGCTTCTTCTATGAGATAATTTTAAAATTCATATATATCAGAGTTATTTGTGCATATTTGGTAAATATTAATTTACCCAATATTTAAATCTAATGGGCAGTAGCATACATGAAGTAGACAGAGTGGTACTCTACGTAAGTTTCACAGAGGTGGTTTGAGGCCACACACATGAGTTCAATTCAACTCCTCAAACATTTATTCAGCATTATTTTTGCCCTTGTGAAAGGAAAATAAATCCTGGGGCCCCAAAATCACTAAGCTAAAGGGAAAAGTCAAGCTGGGAACTGGTTGGGCAAACCTGGCTCTCATTCCATTCAGTCACCCCTCTGCTCACTGAGATAAATAAATGCACATCTGGTTGCTTCATTTGGAGAAGGTAATCAGAAACTCAAACGAATGCAACCATTTTTCTCTCTTCTACCTATGATCTGAAAGTCCCCTCCCTGCTTCAAGTTGTCCCACCTTTTCGGACAGAACTAATGGACATCTCACACGTATTGACTTATGTCTCATGCCTCCCTAAAATGTATAAAAACCAAGCTGTGCCCCTACCTCCCTGGCACATGTCATCAGGACCTCCTGAGGCTGTGTCACGGGTGCACATCCTCAACCTTGGCAAAATAAACTTTCTAAATTACTTGAGACCTGTCTCAGATTTTCGGGGTTCATACTCTAGATGAGTTTACCCTCAGAAAATAAAGACAAAGCAGCTGGGCAAGGTGGCTCAAGCCTATAATCCCAGCACTTTGGGAGGTCAAGGCGGGCTGATCACAAGGTCGGGAGTTCGAGACCAGCCTGACCAGCATGGTGAAACCTCGACTCCACTAAAAATACAAAAATTAGCCAGGTGTGGTGGCAGGCACCTGTAATCCCAGCTACTTGGGAAGTTGAGGCAGGAGAATCGCTTGAAACTGGAAGGCAGAGGGTGTAGCGAGCCGAGATCACGCCACTGCACTCCAGTCTGGGCGAAAGAGCGAAACTCCGTCAAAAAAAAAAGAAAAGGCAAAGTATTTGGTGAAATTTTATATCACATTGGGGCTACTATGCAGATAAAAATGGGGGCACATCCTAAATTTAGGTCAGAAGGGAAGAATAGCTTTCTTTGGAAAGATTAGGGACAGTTTGAGAAAGAGGGGCCTTGAAAGTCAAACTGGGGAGTTTAGACTTGATCTTCTAAACAATGGAGAGTCATATTGTCACCACAAGAATGAGGAAGAGTAATGTAATTGGTGTGCAGGTCAGGAAAGGAAAGATGAAAGGGAGGGAGAAACATGGGCTTAATTACAATGACCCCAGTATAACCAAAACAGAAATTTGTTTTAAGTGCCTAAGACTAGTGACAGAACGCATGACGATGAATAAAAGACAGTAATCAAAGAAGACTCAAACTACTGATTCTAGGCAGCATATTTTGTTTAATAAAGAAATGTTAATTCAGCACAAGCAGGACTTCATTGGGAATGTTAGTTCATTCTAAAACACACTGACACCGAAGTCCAGTGGAAAATCCAAGTGAGTTCAGCACTTGGAGGGAAGGAAGAAGGACACCAGGCCATAGGCTGATTCTTGACAGATGCATGCAGTCCAGCCAAACCAGGAAGCCATTTCTAGCAGCAGAGACACTGGTAGGTTACGGTTTCCTTTATAGGGCCTGACCATTTTTTAGTAGCAAATTGCAGAGGGCAAGCGTTTTGGTTCCACCCAATTCAGCTAAATTTGCACTTCCATAGTCAGAAGAAACACCACAGAATTCACCAGGAAGCCAAATGGTGCTGGTGCTTTCATGTGGTAATGGAGCTGGCTGACTGTGGAGCCATTCACCTAACTGCTACCACACCTAGGTAGTACCTACTTCCCTAAACAGCCCCATCAAGGATTCCATTAGACTGGCCCAGGGCAAAAACAATTCAGAGTTGCCTCTTGACAGATAATGAGCAGATGATGACAAAAGAACACAGAAGTGACAGAAGCCACAGTCTAGCTGCTTAAAGGGAAGTGAAGGAATTAAGGAATGGATCACAGAATTTAGACAGTATTAATAATATTTACATAGAAATACCATGGACGAATAACTGAAGGGTCTTAATTACAACCCTAGAATTCAAAAAACACAACTTTTGTACGTGTAGAGATTAGTGCAACCACAGAAAGTGCAAAAAGCGAGGGATGGTCAAAAATCTAACTGAATAGTGTAAAAACTTGCAAGCATATACAGTGCTTATTTTCCATTCATCAATGTGGAACAAGTCTTTCCCAGCCCATCTCTGGTCATTTTTTCACCCAATAAAAGTCTATCACCTGAGCAATTACAAAGATTTCGAAAATCAGTGAAGCTGATCTATTAATAACACAGTCAATTCTCCATTATTCGCAGGCCCTCTCAGAGGACACACACTTTATGCTATTATCTTCCCTCTGGTCATTCCATTGTCCATTATCACCTCCACAGGGAAAAAGAGGTGAATCTCAAATCAATCCATTTAACTATTTATTAGCAGTGCTGGTAAAAGGGTAAGGGGAAAAAATGGAGAGCGTTCTCTACAATAAATATAGCCCCTAATCATTAGGCATGTATCCACAAGCTTTCCTTAGTACTGAAAATGTGCTAAAAGTCGTCATGCTTTGTTTTCAAATTAATGATTCTTCACTATTTCCATGTTACAGAAATACATTGAGAATCTCTTTCACTCAAAAGTGGCAAAGACTAACTAATGATTTCTTAGGCAGTTATCTATTAGAAAAGTCAAATATAGAAAGTTGGACCACTGGTTAGCAGCTCATCATTTATATCCACTGGACAGTGAGTAATCACCTCTGAATTTGATTTTTAAGCCCTGGACAAATAAATTTTGAGTGGATTTTGGAAATTATCCAGTGTTCATCTACCCTATTAAGACAATTCATAATAGCTCTAAAGTAAGATAAGCAATCTGAGGCAACTCTACTGCAGTTTCCCTTTGTGTGAAATGAGGCTGCTCACAACTTACATCAACAGAACCTACTTTACAAGGTTTGAAAGAGATAATATACATGAACTGCATAAGCAGCACTCTCAATAAACCTTATGATCAATATCACTATTAGTATTGTTGTTATTGTTGTTGTATTACTGGACTTCTGGATAAGAAATTGGCCTTGCCAATACTCCTTGTAATTCAAGAAATCAGGAGAGCACGTTGTTTCTAAACAGTCTCATAAATTAACATGAAAAGATCTGGGGTGGTGTTGCAAGTCTCCAGTATTAAGGGGTAGTGTCTGATCAAAAATCATCTCAGGTGTTTTTTCACGTGTTTCCTGCTGGCTTGGGAAATATTCCCAACATGCAGACAGCCCAGATGGAACCAAAAGCTAGAAAGGGGCATATCAAATTATGCTCTATCCTCTTCTACCTCTTTTCAGCCACTGAAAAGTTCTGTTGAAAAAAGGGGAGGAAGGGATTAGAGTGTGTTTAATGTGTGTTTGCAAATACACCACTTGCATGCAAGTCAACTTTGTCCATCAAATGACAATCTACTGCAAAACTCAGCAAAGTATTCTTAGAGTTTTCTATTGGCCAACAAGAAGAACCTAAAGTCCAACTTCCTGTAACCATCAACACATTAAACCATATAAATTTAGAATTTATTGTAACTTTCCCAAGCTTTGTGCTGTACTCAATGTGCAAATCATGAAGACTAAGGATGAATCCTGTTTTGTGGAGCCAAATTAAGGCATTGTGATTTCTAGTCTTTTCCCTTCTCTGGAGAGCCCTGGGTCCTCAGAGGCCTCCATCAGGAAATAATGGGCCTAGGATGAAATAAACAAAATAATGAAAAGCAAAAAATCAAGAAGAGAGCAAACGCACAAAATTTCACAAGACCTTTGCTTTGCTCTTGTTAATTATGCCAAGACAGATACACAAAGTTAATGCTATGAGTTAAATTTCTCATTGTATGGAAAACCACATCTGTGTGAACATCTACTTAACTGACAGTTTTACTCAGTTCCAAGAAAGATGTATCATCAAGTGGAATTATTATTTCTTTAAACAGACCTATCCAGTGTGGCATATGAATTGCCTCATGTGTGGTTTGGAAAGCTTGCTCCTTTATCAGGGTTGGGTTAACCAGCCAACATTTGTCTGACAGACATGCTCAGAGTAAGGCAGAAAGGTGGTGGTTGCATTGCCCATAGATAGATTGGGCAATCAACCTATGGGAACAAAAAAGTACTTCTGAGGAAGCAGTCCTTCTCACTGGATCATGAAGATCTTCTTGTGTTCCAGGTCTGGCCAGTGCTATGCCATTTACTAACTCAATTACATTTTTGCAGAATGTGGTACATTGAGCAACTGTGTTGGCACCACGGAGATGAGATGAATGGGCCAATGTTCCTAAAGTCTAATGAGAGAGATAGACATGTAAGCAGACACATTTTATAATACAACATAAACCGGGAACCAATCAAGGTTCAAACAAAACGCTGCAGAAGCCCAGAAAAAGGAGTGACCGGGAGGGAAAGTGACATCCACGTGCCCTTAAAGGAAGAGTTTGCCAAACGGACAGTATGCGATAATGTTCTAGGTAAATGGTAAACAGCACGGGAAAGGCAAAGTATTTGGGGGCCATGTCTCACCATGTTTGGCATGAGGGTACAGGGAATGTGTGCTGAACAATGAGGTCTGAGGAGTGGTTTGAGATCTGGATTGTCACGGATCTCACATGGCATGATAACAAGTTTTGATGGGCTTTATCCAGAGGTATAGGGGATACAAGAGGTAGGTTTCTAAAGGAATATGATGTGGTTTCTTTATTTTGTTTTTAGGAAATTAACTCTGGGGACACCAAGAACAGTACAGGAGATTGCAGCTACCAAGAGGGAAGCCAGCCCTAATATCTGGCCTCTCTGAAGATACTTTTCTAGAAGATGGAGTTAAATGCAGCAATATTTTCTATGTGACAAAACACACAGAAAAACTTTCAGAAAGTCACAAGTGACTGCAAGTCAGACAACTATAAAAACCACTGATTCTCCAGGTCAGAAAAAAAATTCTAAAAACTATCCTGCTCAGTGATTTCCAATAATGGGAGTTTTCAAGAACTCACATTCCCAGGTTTCATCACAGACTTAACACACCAGGATCACCACCAAAACAGGATCCACTTTGGTCTTCATGATTTGCACACTGAGTACAGCAAAGGGCATGAGAAGGTTACAATAAACTCTAAACTTACAGGGTTTAATGTGTTGATAGTTACAGGAAGTTGGACTTCAGGTTCTTCTTATTGGCCCAGGAATCTGTATTTCTAACCAGTTCCTTCGGTTAATTCGGGTAGATAGGTCAAGTTTAGAAAAGAGTGACTATAGGCCAACCTATCAGATTTCTCTGTGCGCAGGGACAAAGTCTTGTCTGAAAGAGTCTCCCAAGGGCCTAGCACAAAATTTAGCATGGTGCCTGGCACACAGTGAGGACTCAATCTTTGTCAAATCCTCAGTTACAAGCTCGTGACTCAAACGGATGCCTGCGTGGCATTCCTTCGGGACTCAGAGATTATTAGAATTGAGTTTTAAATTCCATTGCTGCCAGCACCACTGGACTTGTTCTTTACCTATTTGAGTACAAAAATACTTTTTAAAACCATTTCCCAAAGAATTTTAATCTCTCTTACATTTCCTAAAGTAGCAAAACAAGGTCTTTTTGTTTTATGTTGGGTTGAATGTTGGTTCAGAAGCAACTTACCAAGATGTTAACAGCTTACAAAACACACTCTAGTGACTGCTTCTCTCAGGTCCAGTTTGATTAATTATATGTATATATTACATTATATATTATGTGATCTTAACAGAAAAAGCCTATGTGTTTCCTAGCTTGGAGGTCTGGGGCATGCCTAACATCTTGTTAAATATAGCTTTCCTGCATCAATAAATTTACAGATTCATAGTGTTGAAAAAAACAGGGGCAAATCTCAAATGTTAAGTGGAACACAGAAATTATACTATACATACATGCAATTATAATGATAAATGAAAAATAACCCAGTACCACATATTTTTACCAGGACATCTGAGCACTGCTATTTGTTCAGAAGTATCTGCAGTAGAAACAGTAAGAAGTTCCTTTACTTAATTGAAAATTATCTTCTAAAAGAAATAGTTCCACACTGAACTCATAGCCCAAGAGTATCATTCTGATTCTAATGTCCACAGCAAGGTATAATCATTCTATAAAGATAGAATAAGCCTTAAGCAAGCATAACGATAATTTACATGCTAATCTTCTACAATAAAATATTTTCATGACTCTGCCAGGAGTCATGTATAAAGTGAATTGTATGAGGAAAGTTGTTAAAATTCATTTTGATAAAAATTTTTGTACTTTGGCAAAAACATAATAACCATGGCTCACTGAGCTCGGTGTCACAGTCTAGACATGGAACTCCTTGGAAGCTGCAGGCACTGGTGTCATTGGTAGAAGGACACATGGCTATGAGGTAGAAGGCATGGGGGTGGGTATAAACCCGTTAATTGTCACAAAGGCTATGCTTTCAACGAACAAATAAAGCCCAAGTTAGGACCCAGTTCATTCCCCAAACTGAGACAAGTCAGTAGAAGGTAAGGGAACACAATGAAATCATTACCATTTTGGAGACAGAAGGACCTACAGTCGTCATTCATTAGGCCTCTACTATGTGCCAGAACAGGTAGACATTTTAAGGATTACTTCGATCCTAAGATAATAGCTCTAGGAGCAGAAAGTATTTTCCTCCATTTTCTACTTAAGGAGACAAAGAGTAAAAGACATTTAAAAATGTGGCCAAGTTTACAAAATTAACAAGTCACAGAGCTAGCACTAGAGCCCAGGACTGTCCATCTCCCAATGAAGAGCTTTTTTCACTAACACTATGTGTTTCTGGCACACTTAGTGTTCACTGCACTCCCTTCAATCTTGTATAACACTGCAGTGCAATTAGGTTTTGTGTTTACCTCTCTGCTTACCAGCCTAGCTGGCCTCAAGTGGAGGGATCATGCCTTACCTACTTTTGGCCTGTCTCATCTTACTCTATGCCCAGTACATTGTTAGTGCTAAAAATCATCTCCTGAAACAATGAGCAAGCTTTCTTCATTTGGTGAAACCTCCATAAGAATATCTCCTTCATGAAGATCAGGCCAGTCAGACTTAAATATATTTTCTGATTTCATTTTGTACTTTTCTTCATTTACAGTTTCCCTAAGACCTATTTGGAAAAGAAAAGCACCAATTAAAAACTATTTGGGTTATATCATTATTTTTACCATGTTAAGGACATATGGGCTAAACTGGCACCACCTAGCTTCAGGGTATAACAGTACTTCCTCCCCATGGTACATAAGACTTATATTTGTTGGTGCATTTCAGAGATTTAAATACATACTAACTCCCCACATATATGCCTACAGATGATTCTCATTTTATCAGTAGACCTCTTTAAAGTAGTAGCAGATATTTTCTCTCTTCAAATATCATATCATTCAACACTGCCAGTACAAAAGGAATTCAGATTAATTTTGCCAAACTATGCAAGCAATTTTTCATGTTAAAATACAGTTCTGTGGCCACATATTTTACAATGTACTGCTAAACTACTAATCAACTTAAAAAACAAAAACAAAAACATTAAAAAAGCAAGTGTCAGAACTCCTACAATAGCAAATCATAGATTGAAAAGAATGTTGTTGGATACAGACTTCGTACCTCAAATCACTGAAAGAAATATTCATTTTGGCCAAGAATCAGAATCCAACTACATATTTTATAAATATAGATTTCACCAAGGAATTTGTTTTCTGAAGGCTTCAACTATGCAACACAAAAACAATTAAGACTTAACCTTTACAAAGGCCTAAATGTAAACAATTTAGCAGAAAGAAATAAACATGCTCACTCTTGGAACATTTAAAATTAAGTGTCTCAGATTTGACAACAGAAAAAACAGAACTGAACAAAACATGCAGAAATACACTGTAAAGAACTGTTCCACAGGGTTTAATGACACTAACATCAAAATAAAGCCAAGCTTTGGAATATATGTTGGCTTCACAATAAATTATCTTTCTATTCACTGGTAATGGGCTGAGGATGTTTGCCAATGTACTAAAATGACTCTTTTGCACCAGCCTGCCTTATTTTGCAAATCAAAATTTTAAAAAATCATTGTATTTCTATTGGTGTGTGTTTGCAAAAGGTAACCTGGATGGTTAAACTGTAAATCCAGTCAAAAAGAGAAACAACCTCATTTCAGAAAACATTGATGATTTCTTTTTCCAAAAAAAATCCTCAAAATTATATTTCCAAAATCAAGCCAAGCTGTCAAAGGAAAAGTTTGACCCTCGGACTCAACTCACCCTAATTATCCTTTATCCTTAAAATGGATACTTTCATCAAAATAGCACAAACTCAGAAAAGGAGATAATCCATTATTAACTGAATGGAAGAAATGATATGGGGGCTACCAAACACTGTATTGGTTAGACGATATCCCTTGAACCCGTAAGAGTGAAAGCTCCTGAAAGGCAGGACTGTGTCTTGGTTACCATCTTATTTATATAAAACCTCGTCTGTCATAGCACAAGACAGGCATGCAGTGATAAATGTTATCAATTTGAATAATGCCTCTTTATAGGAATATAACACTGTATTGTTATCAAGGTATTTTCACACACATTAATCTTATGTGACCTCTCAACAACTCTGTTGAACTCTGTAGAGAGGAAATTAAGTCTCCAGGAGATTAAGTAATTCATACAAGGTTGACTACTATAGAAAGAAGTATGCTGACACGAGAATGCAGATTTTCTGTTCTTTCCCCTAAGGCAACCTCATTTATTTCCCACTCCCCACCACAGTCAAAGTGCCAAATACCTACATCATAGGATTATACTCATTCAGAACAGGCAAACTTGTCATCTAATCTAACGCAGAGGAGTGAAATGCTATTATTTTAAATCTAAATATTTCTAGGTTTGTGATTTGTCTTACTGTTCTAACTAAAACAAACAACTCTCATTATTTTGGGTGGGTTCATAAAGAATGGAACTTCTCAATTCTATCTGCAGAATTCTACATCTGTATAATAAAATGCCCAGCCTTAGTAGCCCTTAACTTCTTTCTGGCTCCAGTTACCCAATCAGAAGTGAGGCAGGTAGGATTTTCTTGTATAAATTCAGAAGCAGTTGTGAGAAACAGATGAAATCCTGGACGTGAGAACTGGAAAACGTAAGGACCAGGAGTGATGAGGGTGGATACGAATGTGCTTTCAAAATCAATCTTAAAAAGAGATTCCTTGAACCTCTATGGCCCATATGCACCCAAACTAACCTGTAACCTCCATTTTGTCTATTAGATATGATGAATATTAAAATTCCTTGCATTATTTCCTTTGTCTAAGTACTTGAGTCCAATTTTGGGGCCAAAGTGAGAGAGGAAATCATTACAGAGGCTGTTTAGATGCTGGATTCTGATGAAAGTGACATGTAGAGGCAGCTGGGGCTAAGAGTGACACCAGCATGTGAACCTATTTCAGGACTGATATGCGTCTAATGCTTTCCATTCAGTCATATGACCTCTGTTGACTTCAATGGATAGTATATTTGTGAACCAATTTTAGAAGCCACTGTTCTTTTGCTCCCTGCTGAAGGTGGTTTCAATTGTTCTGAGGCCTAATATCATCTATAAACTTTGGGACCTGGTATTTTTTCAGTGGGTTTAAATCCAAAAGCCCTCAAGTTCTTAAGGGGTTCAGACGGAAGATTCTTTTATCTGTGTCATGAAAGCTCTAATAAAGAGAACTGAAATATAACAGTATGACATGTGAACCAAGGGAAGAGAAGACCTTTTTCCAAGTTTCTTGCACATTCCCTTAAAAGCAACCTGGGAGCAAAGTAGGGGGAAAAACTGCTCAGTTTCTAACGAGCATCTAATGGTTAGTAGCTTCAGAGAGTTATTTAGTGAATGCTTCAAAAATGGCTGAGGTCTGTAACCATTAAACTGCCAGAAAAAGTATGTCCTTATTAAGTATTAGTAGAATAACTGACCAGTGTGTGAGAATCACCAACGTGCCCTTTTGACTTTCCAAATTATATAAGAATATTTTCTTTGACCTTCCCTGATTAACAGATCCGGACGTAACAATGACACTGCTTTGTTTGGGTGACTCAAGACACATGGCACTGCACACTTTGGCAGGAACACATCCTACATTAAATTAAGTTAGAGGTGGTATTTGAAAAATAAATAAATAACGGAGTTCCAATTCACTGCAAATGGTACAGGAGGCCAGTAAGTGGGAAGCTTGCAAGAGAAGGACTTCTTTTAGAAAGATGTTTTACAGGACTTTTTCTGCATCATTAACTCTTCTGGAATCCTGAACATAACATGATGAATTCCCCTGAAAAAGTAGCTACTGTTTAATTTTGAATCACTTCAAAGAGCCACAGTAGAAGGAATCAAAGAGAACCAAAAAGACCAGTAGATGTGAAATTCGCCAAGGAAGGAAAAAAAAAAAACAAAAAAAAAAAAAATGAAGGTTCTAACAGATTTTGACCATGTACTCAAAATACCACTGATTATTTTACTAATACAGTGTTTTACTGTTCCATGAGACTGAAATAAGTCTCTGTATTCATCAGAACACAGGGTATTTTTATTACAATATTTGGGTCGTAGCCTTTGAAAAAGGAACATACTTAAAACCTTTAAAAGAATCTCTGTCTTAAAATGGTTCTTCGTGTGTGTGTGTATGTTTTACTATAAACAGATACGTAATTGGAGGTCCTTTATTACCGAAAGGAGTAAAAGTATACTGATACTTCAATTCGCAACATGTAGTTTTAAAAGAAAGATATAATTGTGCAAAAGCAATTTGGAGAGTAGAAAAGGTAAGAAAGTTGGCTGCAGTATGATAATGGTTGTTTAACTTTAATAATAATAATAGCTAGTCTTAAAAAAGTCTTTTGTGTAAAAATTGCCCAAGGGAAAAGAAAGAAAACCTCCTAAAAATTCCATATCCCCAAATACCTCTAGATCCAAAACCATCTGGAAAATGTCAGATAATGGTATCCACCCACCTAAGAAATTCAGTAAACTTTGTCTTCAATTAGCATTTGAAATAATCGGCTAAAATTGAAATTTCTATCTGAAAACCCTCAAAAGACAAACCTGGATTAGGAATCAGATTTTTAAAGTCTCCTTAAAAGGACCATCTGTTTATAAATACTCTTCTCACACTCTTTGATCTGTACCATAAGTTCACAGTAGAAGCACAGCTGAATTTAAAGACATATACACACAGCTACCACGAAGTCTAGTTACCACATACATATTCTGAGCTCGTCTCAAGTTTCCCTTGTTATGTAAGCACTTAGGAGCAATAAAATTTCACTTACATTCAGCAGTATTGTGAGTCCCAAAACAATAGTCAGCCTGACTGTACAATCCCTTCATTGGCAGTGGATAGCTCTGGTGTTTTATTTATGTTGATCATATTGTCAATGCTATATGGAATAACCATTTAGTTGCCTGTTAGTCCATAACATTTTTATTACTGTAATTAAATGTCATTATCCATATTGCACTCTGTATTAGAAAAATCAAATTAGAAAAATCAAACTTAAATATCCAGAAAGAACGACAGAGCTGTTGGGATTCACCCCCAGCACCCCCAACATTATCTTCAGACCTTGATGAGAACGGAAAAAAAAAAAAAACAATGAGTATTCACTTCTCACAGATAGAGGTCACTAATGGACTGAATTTGAATCACTGTAGCAGAAACCACAAAGTTATTAAAGTAATCTAGTGAAAAAGGAACTTGAATTGAAATTAAAGATATCAAAAGATGATTATCCGGAAAAGCCTGACCTGAATACAAATATTACAACACCTTGACCTTTTTTGAATCTTCTAAAGAGAGAGCAAAACCAAAAGCCGCTTGGCACCCTTGCTGTTTTTTAACTTCAGACGCTTCAGATCCCAGAAGCAGGAATTCTTCCTTGTAAAGTACAAAGCTCAAGAGTCAAACTAGATCAGATGTTCACACTGGGTCTCTACAGAATAAAGCTTCTGGACTTGTACATACTTGAGCCTTTCTTAAAACCACAGCTTCAAACTGGGAAAATATAAAGTTGTCTAAATCCTAAATCAAACTCACCAGCAGGCCAGAATATAAATGTAACGGGCATCAGAGAAGGTTCAAATTAGATCCAGCCGGTCAAAGTCAAACTCGGATATGATCACATCATCTGAAACCAAGCATACAGGAAAAGCCACGACTGCTTTGGGGACTCCAGGGTAACCCAGCATGGTGTCATTTGGGAATCTACTTTATTCTGCTAAAAGCATCCCCTGGAATTTCTAAAACTGCAATGAAACTACTGAAGTGTTAAGACATGGGCTTTAAAAAAAAAAAAAAAAAAAACCAGCATTCCTTCCATGCTAGGTTTGTAATAGGTTCTGCTAAAGTACACCCAGCCCAATTCTTTTTACAATTTCTTGTATCTACTGGCAGAGACATGGAATAATGTTTGAAATTTCACCTTCCAACCTCCTCCAGTCAAAGATATATGCAACTCAACATGACAGTATGGTGTTGCGCTGTCTTCAGTGATTATTAAAAATCCCTAAATGGTTTAACCCTATCCTGTTTCCGGCTTTCAAGGAGGGGAGGAAGAGAAGTAGTACTCTCAGACGCAATAAAGCTGTGGAGAAAAAAGCAACTTTTCGTGGTATGCGTATTACCCACAGATTGATTCTCTGCTAATATGGTGGCTGGTGGCCTGCCCATCGTAAGTAGCTGGCCCATGTTGTTCAGTAATGAAGACAAATAAGAATCTAGTTCTAACATTTCAAATACTGACCTAAAATTTTACATTCACACTGAACAACCTAATATATCCCTGGAAAAATGCCAATCTGCATTCTATTTACCTCAAAAAAATTTTTTTTGGTGGGGGCCTTTTCATTGGATATTTATTAAGGTCATATCGGTTAAGTCGACAGACAATATCGGTCCGATATGGAAGCTAGCTTTCGTGTTAGCTTTCGGCTGTGAGAAGTTAGACATAATAAATTTAGCAGTAAGTCTGTGGGCGAGTGGACATGCTCCAAAGCGCCCTGTAACCCTCTGTGATTAAACAGCCTCTAGTGGGGAGCAATAGCTCCCATTTAGAAGAGGCTTTGTATAGCAAATGCAGCATGTAAAGAAATCTAATCAGCATCTTGCACTCTTGAGCGAGCGTTTACACGGATTTGTGCCTTGCACTTGGTTAGCTAACTGTAAGCTTTACAAGAGATTCCCTTACTAAAATTAATCAAAAGCTCTTGAAGACTGATTCCCATTCACAGGAGAAGACAGGACGAGTTTCCAGGCGAATAAATAATGATCATAATAAAGATAGCAGCAGCAAACGCTGAGCTGCTTTGAAACTAAAAACTGAGTTGGGGGAGAGGGGGCGTCGGGGAGTTGGGGCTGGAATCTTTTTGCTTTTGGAGTGAGCTGCAGCTATTTTCTTAGCCTGAGTAAGGCTGTCGTTCGGGAAACGTGACCGTCTTCTCTCCGCTGCTGCCGCCGCCTCAATGCGCACACGCGGCCACTCACTACCTTGGGACCACTGCGCTTCAGGCCCCCGAGAAAAATTCAGCCTCTCTGCACCACCACTAACCCCCTCCCCCAAACACGCACACACACAAACATACATACGCACAATCGTGGCAAATTCACATCGCCAATAGCTAACACGTTTCACCTCACCCCTGAATGAAAATGTAACTTCTAAAGTTCCTATTTTATGACGCCAGAAGGTGAAGGGAGGGAACGAGGACTCCAGGGATGTCAAAAGGGGAAAGGATATGTTTTTCCCCTTTGCTTGCAGTATTTCACCCCTGAAATGTGCTGTCCAGCTAAACGAAGCAGGTGAGTAGGGAGTGGGCTCAAATCATTTTTTAAAAATTGTAAACGGGTGAGAGTGTGAAGAGGGGTGCGTGCGGTAAGTGAAATCCATGAACCATTTCTCTGGACTGAAGAATACTAAAAGCCCATAAATTCACATTCCAAATTTCCAAAGAGATACAAGATGAGGCGCCAGCTGGGGCTGAGGGTTCTCATCCACTCCTGGGGGGATTTGCCTCGCCGCACAGCTGCCCCTCTAACGTGACTAGTGATCTGCCAGTGCTCGGTGCCCATCCCCGGGACCTTGAACTTCGCCTCCCTCTTACTTCCTGCCAGACCCGCGAGGGCCAGGGAAGGTTCTGGGAGGAAGCGGGAGCGCAACCGAGGGGCATGGAAGAAGAGGCTTGGGGGCGCGCGTTACCTGCAAAGGTTCTCGAGGTCTCCTTTCAGCCCTGGTGGTAATCCCGCTCAGCGCCGCGCCCTCCCCCAGATCCAAACTTTTGCTGGGTCCTCCGGGTGGCGGCGGAGGAGACGGCGGCGGCTGCTGGAGCCAAGCCCTGTCGCCCGCAGCGTCGGGGCGCGGGGGTGCGGAGGCCGGAGCCTCAGAGCGACGCGCGCCTCCCCGCAGCCGGCCAGGGCCGGGGCGCCCAGCTCGCCTCGCTCGCTCTCGCCTACGTCCCCTACGGAGCTGCGGCATCGTCTTCCCCAGTCCTCCGCCACCTCCGCCTCCAGGGTTCGGGCATGCCACTTTCTCTTGGCTCCGGCCGCCGCGGCCCCCGCCTTCTCTCCTCCTCCGCCTCCCCCTCTCCGCTTCGTCAAGCCAACGAACCCCAAAAGAAGTACAGCGAGCGGGGAAGGCGGCAGAAAGCGGCCCCGCGGCGCCCGAGCTCCTCGGATTTGGAGGATCCCGGGACTCGGCGGGAGACCGAGGCGGGCGCTCCTCCGACGCGTGTGTGCGGACAGCTCGGAGCCGGGCGTGCGGCGCTGCGCGGGGGCGGGCGCAGGGCTCGCTCCAAGTGCTGCGCCCGCCCGGCGTGGGTCTGGAGGCTGCTCAGACCACACTACTGCTTCAGTCCGACGCGGCCGGGCTAATGTAGGCGCCGCGGCCCCCACCCCCACCCCTCCTGACACCCCCGGAGATGTTTACAGTAATGAATTCGCGGGATCGTCTCCGCAGCTCCCGCGCTCCTCCTCTCCCTCCGTCCCTCGCGCTCTGGCGCGCTCCGCTCCTGGAGCCCTCTTTCTCTCCCTGCCTCATTCCCTCCCTCTCTCCCGGAGTCCCTCCCACTTTTCTGGTTTAAAGAATGCTTGGGAGGCGCGGCTGCTACCCAGCGATTTCCAAGAGGCAAAGTCGGACTTGGCTTTTAACCCTGTCCTCTCTGAAAAGAGTTTCAGAGCGCCTGGCTAACCCGGCAGATGCCAACCTGACCTTCTCTCTGTCTACCCAGCACGTACCGTCCCTACCACCAGCCCTTAGGGATAATGCCACCATCTGAACCCTGAAAGGAGATTTTCCCCATGCCTGCTTAATGGTGTACTGCCAAGAGGGAGGATCTATTACTTAGACATTGAGAAATGAGCGAAACGTGAGATTAGAGGGTAAAATACAGCAAACCTCTCAACCAAAATGGCGTTACTTCAAATGCAGACAACCTTGGTGATGTGCCCCCCACTCCTCACCCCATCACTAGTTCCCTCATGCTGGACCACCTTAAATGACTTTAACTGGGGGAGTGATCAAAAAATGAATGAGATTAATTTAAACGCCCCCACTTTCTTCCTTCACGCTGGCTGCTTCTGGCAAGAGCGTTGTTAAATTTCCCCACAGATTGCAGCGGACAACGAGAGATTCAGCCTAAAGATTAGCAAACAGTCTTGACAGCTAAGAAGCCTGATTTCTGTACAGGCAACGTTTCCACTTCGCAATCTCTTTCCAAAGGTTAAAGAGTAACGTAAAAAACAAGCAAACAAGCAAAAAAACTAGGTGCACGTCTCCATGTCGGAAGGAGGAGATATTTTTGGTTTTCTCATCTCATTTCATGCTGCTCCTTCTGCCTCCAGCAAGTTGCTGTCATGTTGTAACAAGTCCGGTGAGGCTGAATCTGAACAGAAGAGGGAGAACGAGCCCGCTCCAAGAGCTACGCCGAGACGCGCCGTCGGTGTGGCCACGCGAGATGCAACCGGAGAGTTTGAAACTAGCCCAGGACCAACCCCCCAGGGATCCGCTCAGCTCTCCCCGCAGAAGAGTTGTACTGGGGCGGTGGCCGCCACAGGCAGAGGATGATTTCCGGACGCGCCCCAGGCGCGACCGCACTCCTCGTCCTCAGTTCAAAGCGTGAGTAACTTGGCACCACTTCCCCAATTGTTTTTTATTTCCTTCGCATCCCTGTTGTGTCTACCGCCTTCACGTATTTGAGAGCCTAAATCATGTTAAGACGACTTGGAGAAAAGCCCGATTTGCCACGCAAGGATCCACCCAGACGCACGCCCGCGCGGAGACGCACGCTGGCACACGCGCTCACACACGCGCACACACACACGCGCACACTACCCGGTTCATGCGCGCGGGTCTCTCTTCCTGTTGCATTATGCAAAGGTGGCTAAGACGCGCCTTGACTTTGATTTACATAGCCCGTCTTCTCCCCACAGTGTGTGACTAATAAGTATCCCGGGGAGGAGGGGGCGCGGCTGGGGGTGTTAAGCGGAAGGGAACAGACAGTGAGTGCCATCTTGCTGGGAGGTTCCAGGAGCAAAGCGCCAACGACGACAGTGGCGGTGGCCTCAGCTCCACCAGTAACTACCGCTGGCAGGAGCCCCACACGCTCTAGGAGTTTCCCGGGTGTCAAATATGGATCCAGCCCGTCCCAGTCACCCTCTTCCACTATGGCTTCCTTTCCCTGGTCAGTACCCCGACTTCAACTTACAGCCTTGATCTAGGGCTTGATTACAAAAGACCGCGGCAGCGCTCAAAGTGCGGGGGCGAGCCCGGTACTGGTCAGCGCGGCGGAGGGATCTTTCCAGGAGACTCCAAGCTCCCAAGCCTGTTCAGAGACTGGGTAACAGCTGGCAAGGCCCTGCTCCAGTCAACCTCGCTGGCTCCTTGTCCCTGCATTCAGCACCTGGGGGCTTTTTTCGCCCTCTCCCTGCGTCCCACGCACGCGGCTCAAGGAACTCGATCCCGATTCCGCCCGCTGTGCTCCCCAAGCCTTCGCCACCTCCTCAGGCGCTCTAGAAAGGCTAGATGGCCCCAGCTCAGTGCCCGCCAGCCCGAAGAGGACAAGCAGGGCTGGAAGGGACTTGGTTTTGGAAAAAGCACCCTCCCCACCACCACTCCCACCCCCACCAACTCTAAGGAAAAGGAATTAGTATCCACCGCATCTGTTTAACTGCTAATGGATCCCAGATTATGGGCAGGTAGCACGCTGGTGTCTTTAGATACAACCGCTTGATAATAACGCTGGTGACATTAACAACAGCTTGTGGAGGGGAGACGGTTGTTACTGGTGAAAGTTAAGAGATTCAATCTACGGAAGTAGGAGGGTGAACTCTGGCAAGGTTAGGGGCACTGAGAACCCCAGTTTAGCATCGATGCATCTACTAGACAAGCAAATTTGCGTTTTGACCCAGAACTCAGTTATATAGCTCCTTAGAGGAGGTGGATTTGACCAGCAGACAGATGTCCCCAAAGTCGAGAGAAAGCTAAGCTTCGTATTTTCTCTCCAGGTAAAAGACAAAGCTTAGAACACCCCACTTAAGATGACCACCCCAACTCTTTCAAAAAAAAGAAATCCCCCAAAGAAACAGCCTGGTGCCAGCGTAGCAGCAGCTCGGCCGGTTATTGGAAACTTCACCTGGCACCGCAGCCCCTTTTACCTGACGGCTGCGTCTTCTCCTCGGAAAGGGCTCATCCAAATCCGACAGGGTCAGGGAGGTGGAAAGGGAAGACGCTGGCGCGGCAGCAGCGGGGCTCCCGGGGCATGGTATTGTTTTAGGGGTCGCCGCCGAGGTCCCTCCTGCCCATCGTTGAGAACTGCCACCCTGATCCCGGGGCTCGGTGGACACGGCGGTGGGAGCGGAGATGCCGCCTCGCCGCTGCTGGGCACCCGGGACGGAGGACCAGAGGCGCACCTCGGAAGGAGTAGCGCAGCGCCTTGGCGCGGAGATTTGCGGGCGCTGATGTTATCTCAAGCGCTCGTTCCTCCGCGGTGACAATGGATAATGCCAAAAGCGCAAGTGACGGCGACAGGTTTCGAACGTACAACTAACTACAAGGTACCCAGCCTGAGACAGTAAGCTGCCTTTCCCCTCCCCCTCCTCTCCCTCCTACCAGGGAGGGAACTAACTTAACCCTGTGAGCGCCTGACACTCCCTAGAGAAGCTGGGATCGACTAGGAAACCGCAGGCGGCGGCTCCCGGGGGCGAGAGCTTTGTTCACGTGCGTTTCCAGTGGGTGTGTTGCTGTCTAGGGGCACTCGCGTGGCAAGACGCCCGTGGCTGGCTTCCAGCGCCCAGATTCAAGGATGGGAAGGAGCCCTAGCGTTTCATCCGGACCAGACCCAGCCCTCGGAGTCTATTTTTTGCCTCCAGTTACCGGATTTACTGAAGTTGCCAGCGAAGTTGGTTTTATTCCTTTACTTCTCTACTCTCCGCCCCCGTCCACGCCCCCCAACCCTGTATTATTTCCTGCCCTAGCTGCGCTTTGAAGATTCGGAACTCTTCGCTGGTTCTAGCTATAGATTTTAACTGTGTTCCGTATGAGAGACGAATTGTGGAGGGTACCCAGCCACCCATGCCAAGTGTAAATGAAACCGCAAGAAAAGCTGCCTCCCACTCACCCATCCAGTGTCCGAGTAAGCCTAATGACACACATTCACATAACTAAGACGAAGACACAGGAAGATAGGGGTGCGGAGGACGGAGTTTGATGTGTGAATGGGAAATGGAAAGAGAGGGGAGAGTGCGCGCGCGAGAGACAGCTGGAGCCTGAGCCTTAGAATGGAATGAACGGGAAACACATACAAGAATGACGACGCAAAAATGTATCAGAGTCCCAACATTGACAGCAGCGGGTCAGCTTTAAGCGCCTACATTTTGATTCGCGAAATTTCCCAGCTTTTTTGGAGGCGGTTACATAGAGAATACAGGAGCCTCTGCCTTAGCCGCCCAGATGCTTTGCATTTTGTACACAGCTTTGACTAAGTGCTCTGGACTTCCAAGAAGTTAACCGGAGTGGAAGGCGAGTCATATTGTGGATGCGGAATGCAAGCTTAGACAAGAAAAAACTGTCAGCAGAGCGCCTCTGCTGTCACCGTCACACCCAAATGAGCGAGGACGTCGCTCAGAGCGCAAACTCAGATCCACACACGGACATCTTCGACCGAATCCTTCTTCTGTCTCTATTCCGGGCTAAGGAGAGAAAGAAACGAATACGGAACCTTTATAGAGCATTCAGAGGCTACACACATGGATCTTGCTGAAACGGAGTTACTTAAAAACAGAGGAAGTATGTTTTCCCACCAGATAGATGTTATAATTCCTCTCTGAAGCATACCCAAGTCTATGGGTATCAGTAACAGCCATTTCAAATGCTTCTCTGAGCCGTGCCAGCCCCATGAGAGGCTGTGGGGATGCTGCTTCCAGCTTTCCCTGTGCAGAACTCCGTTGTAAATCCGTCTGAGTTGCCAAGGTGGCAGCAGAGCATAGGGATAGCTCCTCAAGCTCCAGCATCAACAAGGAAGATCACATTTTAGGACAAATACTCATCTACCTGCATTTAAACATCCATTTTCGTATGTAAGTGTACATAAGTATCCGCAGGAGGTTCTTCCTTTGAAATCTTGATCCAAGAAAGCAGCGTAATTATTTCATCTTTAAGAACACATTTTAAAAAGGCAAAGCAGGACTTTTAAAGCAACAAAGGTTTTGCTTTCTGATTTATGCTGCTAGAAAACGAACGAGATGGAAAATGGGGGAGGGAGTTGTTGCAGATGTACAGAATTCATATTTTAAATTATTGCTGTTTCTAAACCATGAGCAAACCATGTTATGAGTATGTGCCACCTATTAAAAGCTATTGGTTGCAGCTATTGTAATCAGGACAAGGAAAATTAAGTAAGGAAAAATATCACGCCAAAATACAAGCAGAATCGTTGTAACAAATTTCTTATGCACATGACCTATGAGTCGGCTTTAGAAATGTGTGATGATGGGGCCAGAGGAAGCAAAAGAATAGGAAATGTGGCTCAGGGACTCCAAAGAGCGATAATTTTGCAGACTCACAAAACTATAATAATTACGTTACTTTATTTTTATTAGGAAACTCACTGATCCATAAGAGAAGTGGGTGAGAGAAAAACGAAAAACAAATCTGCAAGCTTCAAAAAACAGAGGGTCAGCCCACTATTCTTAAGACTTCAGTCTTCAATAGTTTTCCTTTCAATTGAAACTGGCTATCATCTCAAATTCTTTAATCCCCCACCCCCATGTTTCTTACATCATTCCCCATCTATACACACATATGTACATTGGCCTTTCTTTTCTAATACCTTGTGAAAGTAAAAATAACACAGTATAATAAGATCATGATTTCAGCTCAGTTTTGATCTTGGGTAAATTCGACGCTGAAGTGCTTCTTCATTTATAAAATGAATATGAAAAAAAATCCCTGTTCTGCCAGCCTTATAACATTGTCCCACCATGAGTCAGCATATGAGAAAGTGCTTTAGAAATTTGACTTGTTACTGCTAATGATATTATCATTCCATCACACCATATCAGCCTTCAAAATATTGACAAATTATATTAGTGTAAACATTGTCAGTTTCCCCTGATGTTATCATCTTACATTACCTTAGAACATTTATCAAAACTAAGAAACCAGCTACATTGCTATTAACTAAATCTTAAACTTTATTCATAGTTCATCAGTTTTCCTACTAAGTCTTTTTCCTGTTTTAGGATCTCATCTAGGATATCCCATTGCCTTTAAATATCCTATCTCCTGTATTCTGTATAGTTCTTCAGTCTTTTCTTGCTTTGTATGATCCTGTAAGTTTTGAGAAGTGATAGTCAGGTATTTTGTGGAATATCTATCACTTTTGGTTCATCTAAAGTTTTCTCATGATTAGGCTCTAGCTATAGTTCTTGGTAAAAAGTATCCGAGGTGGAATGCTTTACTGGTCACATCATGTCAGCTGGCACATGATAGCAGCATGATGCCACTGATGACATTAACATTCTCCAAGATATTTCATATCAGGGTTCTCTACTATAAAGTTATTTGCCCTTTCAATACTCGGTTCTTTGAAAGTGAGTCACTGAATCTGGCCCACCCTCATGAATTTACAATTTTTAAGTGAGCAGAATAAGCATTTATGATTTGTAAACATCTCAAATATCAAATTTACTCAGGAATAATCTCTCACAAAATTTTTCCTGTATACAATTTAGAGAAGTCCTCCTGTATTTCCTTAGGAAAATGCTGAGCAGGCCAGGTACAGTGGTTCACGCCTGTAATCCCAGCACTTTGGGATGCCAGGGTGGGTAGACCACAAAGTCAGGATTTCAAGACCAGCCTGGCCAAGATGGTGAAACCCTCTCTCTACTAAAGATACAAAAAATTATGCAGGCATGATGGTGCGCACCTGTAATCCCAGCTACTCTGGAGGCTGAGGCAGGAGAATCGCTTGAACCCGGGAGGCAGAAGTTGCAGTGAGCCAAGATCGCGCCATTGCACTCCTGCCTGGGCAACAGGGCAAGACTGTCAAAAAAAAAAAAAAAAGAAAAAGAAAGAAGGAAGGAAGGAACGGAGGAAGGGAAGGGAAGGGAAGGGAAGGGAAGGGAAGGGAAGGGCAGGGCAGGGGAAAGTGCTCAACAATGTCCTTTGGCTACATATTTTGAAGCAATTTTCAATTAGTCTGTGTTTTACAATTCCCAAACCCAGTCATTCTCCAAATCTTGGTAAAGTTTTTTGTTTGTTTGTTCGTTTTGTTTTGTTTTGTTTTGTTTTTTATTCTCCCTTTTGTCCAGTCCCATTGCCACATTTCTGGATGACTCAAAACTCCAACTTCTCTATGAAAAGATAATATCCATTACATCCTAACCTTTTCTCTTACATTTTTCCACCATTATGGTACTCATTTCATTCTCTCTTAAAGTAATATTAGCAATCTACATGTTTAATATCGTGACTAGATCTTACTGACTCCGAGAATTAAGTTGGTTTCACTTTTCTATTCTCTTAGTGTTCCGTATAGAACTTTCACCTGATTGATGCTCAAAACATGGTTGCTGAGTTCACAAATAAGCTCCTCTGTCACGTAGAGAGCATCTTGTTCTCCAAGATGTGGACCAGTATAAGGAAACCCATGCCTACCACACTATGGAGAAGTAAGTTTCTTTTCTCCCATGAGTATAAAATACTCAGTCTATGACATCCTTTAGTGAGTGTGACTTGATTCACGTGAATCTGTGACATTGAAATGCATATTCTTCTGATTTTGAAACACCACTCTACAGTGAATGGCTCATCCATTTATCCAACACACATCTGTAGAAAACACAAAACATGTAGCAGGCCCTTGATGAATAGATTCAGTCCCTGTCTGTCAAAACTCAAAGTCTAGAGGAGACCCATAGAAAAATAATTATCCTCTCTTTAGGGAAATATAACAATTTAGATATGCGCAAAGTACTTTTGTGCCCTGAAACAGGTTCTTTCTAGAGAAAAGGCTCATTCAAATGATGATGAGAGTCTTTTGACAATGTACTGATTTTACCGGGGACTTTGTGGCATTATTTTATATCCAGCCTTCTGCATACAGCAGCCCCAGCTACTGGCGTCCCTAGTCTCAAGGAAATTCCTTTGGGCCAAGAATTGGAAAATCAGCGTGAAAGTAATTGCTTGAATATCCATTTCCTCAAGCCTTGGTTTCTTTGCCTTTCTGTGCAGGTTACAAGATGATTATGCGTGAACAAAAACAGAAGGTACATACTGGCAGGAAACAAAAGCACGTTAAACCATGGAGATTTCCTCTTACATAAACCTGCCATTTGTTAAGCAGTTGCTCTCTATTCCACAGGGAAGCTGGCAAAAACTTGATACAAACATTCTCCAACTGCACTGGGAGGAATAAGTGAAGGTAACATCTTTTTAAAAAAGGCATACAAACAGATAAAAGATCTACCTAGGGACTTATTCAAACTTAGATGCTACCATCGTGCAAAATGTTACCGAATCAGCACACCAACATGGCACATGTATACATATGTAACAAACCTGCACGTTGTGCACATGTACCCTAGAACATAAAGTATAATAAAATAATAATAATAATAAAGTAATCAATATGGAAAAAAAAAAGTTACGAGTCTACCTATATCTAACTATAGTTCTGATAAAGAGGGAAGTGATGTTTTAATCTGGGAAAACACACTTAATCAAACATATATAAGAGATTCTGAATTAAAATTGATATATACTTTCTCTCACTATCAACGTGCTAGAAAAATAAAATTGCCTTCTTTGGAAGGACAGAGGCAATTTTCAAGAGTGCTTATTCACAGAAAAATAATGAATATTTGCACTCAAACTTTATACAGTTACAAAGAGCTCTGAGCTTGGACTTGGAAGCTCTTATTTCAAGTCTCCATCTTATCAGGGAAATCACGTAACTGCTCAGAGCCTCAGCATCCCTTCTATCAAATAAAAAGAGTATAATAAAGATCATCTTTCAGGGTAGATATGAAAAGATCAAGTAAAGTGAGGTGTTTCAAAGCTCAAAATAAGAAAAAGCTGTCATTATTTATATAATTAATGTGTTTATATAACATATAAATATATATAATTTATATAATTAATATGAACACAATTTAGCGTGAGATATATTTAGTCCATCTAACCTTCAGCCATTTCATGGAGTATTAATTGCATTGCTACTTCCTGCTTTGTTGGTAACCTTGTTCCATATAACCTCTGAGAGCTTCGAAGGTGTAGAGCTGCTTAGTTCTTGCACAGTTAACTCTGCAGTGCTTTCAGGTTTCACCATCTGCCACCCTAGAAATAAACTTGACCTACCCTAGAAATAAACTTCCTCAAACCAGAGAATTCTGAGCTTGCCTTTTCACTATATATATTATTTAAAAATTTGTATAAATTGCTTAGCCAATTTTCTTTCACCCTTGTTTTCCTTAGCTAATAGAGGTAACTGTAAAGTTTTTCAAGTGAGTCTTTTATTTTGCTTTTTAATTTTATTCCTGAATTATTTTAGTGCTTGAGTTTTCTGGATTTAGTCATCTCATTTACTTACTTGGTTGGAACACTTGGATTTTATGTTTCCTTTTTCTCTACATAAAACAACTTTGAAAAATAAAATTAACACTAAAAACTTGATCAGAAAGTTAAAGAAACAGTTCCTCACAAATAGTGTCTGTTTCTCTGTCTCTGTCTTATCTTTTGAAGCTTCCTTTAGTACAATATTTTATAAATAGGCTGGACAATCACTTACTGTGAATACAAGTGAGTTTATTAGAATTAGATTTTTGCTTTTTATTAGTCTTATAGGGAAAGGAGTTAAATTTGTCCAAGATGTATACAAGAGACCACATATTGTATGATTTAATTTATAGAAATCTACAGAAAAGTCAAAGCTGTGGAGACAGGATGCAGATTATTGGTTGCCAGAGGAGTGGGATTAGGGGGAGAGAAGAGAGAATAGGGGTTAACAGTAAATATGCATGTGGGATCATAATGCCATGAAGAAAAAGTTCTAAAATTGATTCATGATGATGGATGTTTAACTTGATAAATTTACTAAGAAGAGGCTGGGCACAAGAGCTCGCACCTGTAATCCCAGCACTTTGGGAGGCCAAGGTGGGTGGATCACCTGAGGTCAGTAGTTGGAGACCAGCCTGGCCTACATGGTGAAATCCCATCCTACTAAAAATACAAAAATTAGCTGGGTATGGTGACACGCACCTGTAATCCCAGCTAATCAGGAGACTGAGGCAAGAGAATCACTTGAACCCAGGAGGTGGAGGCTACAGTGAGCTGAGATTGTGCCACTAAACTCCAGCCTGGGTGACAGAGCGAGACTCCACCTAAAAAAAAAAAAAAATTACTAAAAAGATGTATGGAGATCTATACACACAAAAAGAACAAATCATATGATATGCAAAATATATCTAAATAAAAGTGTTTTTTAAAAAGCTAGGAAGGAAGAGGTCAATACCTATATCTTGGTCAAATTCTTGTTAGATCCTCATACATCATCAATAAATAGGACTTGAATTATCTTAAGAGGATAAAGAATATGAAATGTATCAGAAATAGTAAACAAATATGCAAGTCTAAACAATTTTTCCTGTAGTTCCCTAACTTTTCAAAACAGCAGGTAATTTCCAATCTAATTAAATACACTTTTTGATCTGTAAAATTTAGAAATGAAATAAACAAAATACCAAGTGACATATCTCTTTCACTCTATTTTCCTTTTAAAAAAGTTTACATTTTTTAAAAGCTTATGAATCACCAAGAGTAAACAAATTTTCTGTATTTGTATTAAGTTCTCTGCTCGCCAGGATCTTCTGCCAAAAGATTCTTCTATTTTTACAACCCAAGGTACGTTTATTTACTATGGCCCACGTTAACATGATTGTTTATTAATAAAAATCTATCTTTCATAATATAGTTAAGAAGTATTTTTACATATTCAAGAATGGTTTAATTCCTTCAGATATTCATCAGTCACGTATTTTTTACTCTGTCCAGTTAGGGCAATATAAATACCATTTTGTGAGGATGTCAAATTTTTCTTTTTTTTGGCAAAACAAGAAAGCATAAGACAGATGGGTTAAGAAGAAAGTCAGACACAGTATCAGTTGCCAAAGGGGGGAAAACAAGTAAAGACAACATCCTGTCCATCAAGGAACTCAGATAAAGGCTCTTTCTTCTCTCAAATGATGACAGCTCCAGAGCTGTGAGCAACGAGAAAATAAATAAGCACAACCACCAAAAGTGTTTCTCCATGGTTTCCACTGTAATATCTGGAATAGACAGACATGTTATTTTACTGGGAAGATTACCTGAAAAAAAAAGTAACCAAAATAGAAAAGGAAAAAAGAAGAAAACTGAATAGGGTCGTATCATGTCTATTACATCTGGGTAGATGGTTATCATGCTTTTCTAGATGCAGCTGATGAGAACATCCAGGAAGAAGAATCCACACCTCTTTCAGCAATATAGAGGGATCCAAAGCACTGATGTGTGATTCTGACGCAAGAAGCTTCAGGACAACTGACACAGTTGCTCTCAGTTGAAAACGGACCCTAGTTGGTATTCTGAGTTTATTTTTTCTCAAATAGAAGTTTGCCCACAAGATGTGGTAAAATTGAGTTTGTATGCTCTTAAATGGCCTTTTTACAGGCAGGAAGATCTTGTTTGTCAGGCCTCAGGAAACTGTTGATAGAATGAAGGAGGTTAGGATTGTTACTGGATCTGCTGAACCTGTGAGCCATCCATCACCCATTTACAACAGTATCCCGAATGGAAGAGAGATGAGGGTGAGCACATTTAATGAGGTGTGAGCTTTGAATGGACGGAAAAACACAATTCTGAAGGTTTTGAGATCAACTTCTTGAATTAACACAATGGAAAATATTTTATTGTGGATATAAATTATCTTTTTAAGAATTCTTTACATTACTCAGACTTTAGGAAAAGAATAGAAAGTAGATTCAAAGATACTAAGAAAATTTGCTAATTGCCCAAGTTCTTTTGCTAATCTCTTGTAGGGTGTGTTTAAACATAATAGCATGTTGCAGTCTATTTGGAATAGAATCAGGCTGAGTTTTGGTGTCAAATATGTTTCAAACTAGCTGGGTATTTAGGAAAGTCACTTAATCTCTTTATGCCCCAGATGTCTCATCTGTCACAGGTGGTGATAATTTCTGGCAAACATGTTTTACATCATTTTGTAAGTATAGGATAAAATGATAAGTGTAAAAACATTTAAGGGAAAAGCATTTCCCAAAGCAAAGGTGCCATTCTTATTAAAAAATGAGAACGTCTCCTCTTTAACCCCTAAGTTTACTTGAGAATAACAGCCAAGGTAACTCCTTTAGGAAATGATTAGGTTCTGGTTTACATTTCTTATGTTATGGGGGTGATAAAGGCTGATCTTTAGACATGACAAGTACAAAGTCCTATGCCTGTGCTAGAGTTTGAAGAGTCTCATTAATCATGCTCCATTGTGCTACAGGTTCTGTAAACATTGCAAAAGCATAAAGTACAGCCCTTCTCTTAGTGACATCTTTCCAACCTAACTCCAGGAAGCCTTTGAGATTTCTTTAAATGACTGGATTTCATTTCAGTCATTAGTTAACCCTGCCTAGTGGGTGACTATGAATCCCACCAGGCAGAAGTAAGGGGATATGTATTCAAACAGTTCAAACATGGTTTGTCCTGTCACATAACCATTAAGAACAGTAGGAGGGCTTTCCTTTCTTCGGGTAAGTCAAGTCATTTATGTGAATCAGATAATATTCCACATTTATTTGCCTTTAGAAACCAATGCTATAAAGTTATAGTTAGAAAAGAATGCTGACAGTCCTTTCCATGGATATTTTAAGATTAAAAGGCAAGTGTTATTTCTAAGCGATTCATAAATTCTACTGGCAAAGACTTTTATGTAGGAAGAGGCTACTTTGGGACAAGCAAGAAGCCAGACCACCTTAGGGACTATGGGTGAGAATACATTCTTTATTCACTAGGGCTCATTTACCTAAGGTTCCTTTTTATATTTTGGTTATACCTAGCTTTCCAAACCCTCCAAAATTCTTTTATTTGTAAATGTTTTATTATTTATTTTCTGATATTCTATTCATATTTTCCTTCTTAGAACTGTTTTAAAGCACATCTATTAGTTGGAACATACTTTTGTTTTGTAGTTATACAAGCAAAGATTCCAACAGGATTAATGCTAACAAGACCATTTAAATAATGGTGTGGGTGAAATTTGTACAGAGCATACAAAAGTATATTTTAATATAATTAATTTTACAATATTTTTGAAGAAGACTATATTCAGTCCCAATTTCCAAGTCGTTTTGGGAGGGCCAGATACTCTAAGGTGAATTAAAACAGTAATTTCCTGGCTGCTTTTCTTGCCTGTGAACCCCTCCATTCATTTTACTCCAGGTAAACCATTGGCTATGTGGTTAGGGATTGGTCTAATGAGGCAAATGGAGTTTAGGTAACATAGAAAACTTCAGGCCAGGCATGGTGGGTCATACTTGTAAACCCAGCACTTTGGGAGGCTGAGGCAGGTGGATTCCCTGAGGTCAGGAGTTCAAGACCAGCCTGACTAATATGGTGAAACTCCCTCTCTACTAAAAATACAAAAATTACCAGAAGTGGTGGCGCATGCCTGTAATCCCAGCTACTCCAGGGGCTGAGGCAGGAGAATCGCTTGAACCTGGGAGGCAGAGTTTTCAGTGAGCCGAGATTGCACCACTGCACTCCAGCCTGGGTGACACAGTGAGATTCTGTCGAAAGAAAGAAAGAAAGAAAGAGAAAGAAAGAAAGAAAGAAGGAAAGAAGGAAAGAAAGAAAGAAAGAAAGAAAGAAAGAAAGAAAGAAAGAAAGAAAGAAAGAAAGAAAGAAGGAAGGAAGGAAGGAAGGAAGGAAGGAAGGAAGGAAGGAAGGAAGGAAGGAAGGAAGGAAGGGCAAGCTTCTTATGTCTCACAGGATGATATTCATACATGTGGAAAATGCATACAGCTGTATCCATTACCAACTATGGATAAACTAGTTAAGATATAGGATATGCTGACAATAGGTCACCATCTGTAAAATGTGTGTATGGAAAATAAAGCATGTATTTCCTATGCCTATACCTGCAAACTTCTTCAGATTCATCAGCAACCCTAATGTCTCTTCCTCTACCTTCTAGAAGTTTACCACTTTCATGCTACTACTTTGAACATATTTTAAAACAGTGAGATTCAAACTATGCAATTATTTAGAAGAAGAAGAATTAATCAAAATGCATATCTAAATAATTGCAGTGGTTACGTCAGAATCATTAATAACAAGAAAATGTGGATGTGGAGACATCCACATGCTTATAATGATGAACAAAGCTGTGTGAAATACAGTTATGGAATTGTTTCCTGGTCGTTGTGTATCATAATCCATAAATGTCTAGTTATTACATCATTATCTCTCATAGCTATATCATCACTTTCTCAGATTTCCCTAACGTCCCAACAAAAATTCATGTTCACTCTACCACTCTTGGACCTTGCGTACTTCTCCTTAATGGTTGTTTTGTTTGTACTTTTCCAGATTAAACTTCATCTTGATATTATAGATTCTTTTTCGTTTTTTTCTTTAGTATAGAAATGGTATCTGCATTTTATTACTCATGTTATTAAATATTTCTGAAACCCTACTATGTGTTAGGTGCTGTATTTGATTCAGTTAAATGTGGCAGCAAGAATGCTAGCTCTGCAGCAGATTATTGCAGAGGATTCAGACAAATAAGTAAAATTACAGTGCAATTCTAGTAAGGACTAGATTAGCGGAAACATACGTTCTATATAAGAGCATGGAAGAGGCATCTAACATATTCTTTCGGAGCCAGGAGCTTTTTCTGGTATGGCATGGAATACTGCAGAAACTGATTTAATGTCATTCACACTTTGCATGAAATGTCTATGTGGAGGAAGGGGATAAAAGAAGAGTCAGAGGTAGAAGTAGGCTCTGCAGGTTGCATTTAGAAGGGTGAGCTTTATATTGAGGGAAATAAGGAGCATTGAAGGTTTTTAAACAGGAGGGTAATAACATCCAATTTATAATTTTGCTACTTAACTCTGTCATAGACAATATGTAAACAAATGAGTGTGTTCCAGTAAAACTTTATTTACAAAGCAAGGTGGGTGGCTGGAACTGACCCACAGGTCAGAAGTTGCAAAACCTAGAAAGCTGCTGCTAAGGTCAATTGCAAGGGTTTGGTCACCTGCTAGAAGTAAGGGAGACCGAGATGGTAAGTTTCTGGCTTAGTCAATGTGAAGCAGATAATTATCAGTGAATAATTCTAAGGCATGTGTGTTAATATACCATGAAGAATGTTATAGAAAAGGGCAATGATGCAATAATAGAAGTTATTATAATTTGGAGTATATCTTGAAATGCCCCACAAAAACATAAAGTTAGAATAAGCATTGTAGTATGAGAGTGTGAGCTAGCCATTCTATCATTTAAAAAATTATGATGTAACTTTACACCTATAAAATGTACAGGCATTTTTAACACAGTAGTTAGACAGTATTTGTTTAAACACCAAGTTCTAAAAATAAAAGGTGCTAGATACAAGCAAAGTATTACAACCCAGTAACATGTAATATTTTGAAATGCTTAACAAAGAGTCATACATAAGCAGCAGAGACAGGGGGAAATATGGAAACATTTAGAGAAAGGATGTGACTCATAGGAAGAGAGCCAATCTGAAAATTCAGAGAACACAGGGAGGAGACCGAGGAGAAATCCAGAGTGAAATGAAATAACGGTTTGGGGAGCAGATGGTGCAATATCTCATTCTTAAAAGATAAGATGAGTGAAGAATCTGCCTTTTCTCCTTTGAAAGTTACATACCTTATAGTTTCTATTCCGTTTCTTTCTTTCTTTTTTAAACACTGGTTTCATCTGTAATTTATCTTTATCCACAATTGGATTTCTTCCAGTTTCCCAGATAATATCACTACTGTTGCCTTGATGACCTGGTGTTTTATGCTATTTTTTTCTCATTCGTTCCATCTCCATTTTTGCTTCCATCCTTCATTTTCTGCAGATGAACATGAAGTCAGTGAGGTTGTGCCATAATGTGCCAAATGTGATGTTAAAATGTTTTGGCAACTCCTAATGACTGGGTTCTGCAAGACATTTGGGAGATATTATTCTCTTACAAGGAAAGGAAATTTCTTTGCTCCTCCTTTTTGGCATGCCTCTCTTGTGGGCCATCAGAGCCCATCAAATGGAGAAGATGCAGCTTTTAAATTCCTGGCAAATATAACTTGGGACCTCAAGCTTTCATTGGTTTTAGCATCCAAAATCTGGAGATTCTGCCCATATCCCCACTCCCTGCCATTCTACCAGTTCCTAGTATCTGAAACTTTGCTGTCAATATCTTCAGTGTCTGGAAACTTTTGGCATGGAAACCACTACCAAACAATGAAACATTTCCTTCTCATGTAGATGGAGTCACATTCATGTGCTTTAGATCTCCAGAACCCTCCAGGAACTGTCTACATGCCCCTGTTTTAAAGAGAGGACACTGATACAAATGTCAAAACCCAATGACAGCAGGGTCATTGCCATCTTGAGTTCTTAATTTCAACTTGACGAGCCCTGAGTACGTCTAGATGTGTGAGAATAAGGTTTCATTTAGTGTGCTCAGAAAATAACGTGGAGGCATACAGTTGAAGGCCATTTATTTGGAGTGTGTGTGTATGTGTGTGTGTGTGTAGTGATGTGTGTGTGTATATGTGTGTGTGTATATATATATGTAGTGATTTACATTTTCAGAGGGATCCATTGTCCAGAGAGCAAAATGCATGGTTTCTCTATGTTCCAAAAGGCAGAACCTAGGGTTCACTACTTTTAAAAATTGTTTTATCAGCTTTAAAAGATCCTGTTAGTTGTACTGTCTGTCATGTAGACATGACTACACAGGTCTAACAACATATCCTTGAGTTTTTTTCTATAATGACGGGGTTCACTTTAGTGAAACAGGACATACATACATACACACACAAAGGAAAGAAAAAGTGCTTGCTTCTTACCAAGTATATGGTTAGAATAAAGCTGGGTCTATCCAGGTTCAAGCCCAAATGTCCCTGTAGATGTTTCATCTTATTCAAAGTATAAGGAATAATCCCATCTATTGCATCTGAAATATAACTGTAAAGAATATCAGATGTTTGTTTCAAAAATTATGAAGATTCACATATAACATTGGTTTATTGTCTTAAGTTATACAAATATATATCTACTTTGACTTAGTAATGAGGGTTAATATGGTTTCATTCTTGTTTAATTTTCTCATAGCTAAGTGTTTGCATAGAGCAGACAAATTGCCATATCTTTTTATTAGGTTCATTAAAACCCCCGAAAGGTGATATTTACAATTAGTTGAAAAAAAAAAAATATTGCTTTGGCTGAAACAAATCCAGAGTAAGTGATCAAGATTGTACCTCTTCAAAATTTCATAGTCACAGTGCATAGAATGCATTTTAGATAATTCGAAACACAAAATCAATGCTTTAAAAAAAACCCACTTAAAAAAGTCATATCTCACCAAATAACTACCTCAGTCATGTGGAAAATGTTCAAAGATTCACTGCTTAAAATATACTTATTATTCTGTATTATCATAAACTGGAGTTTGTAACTTAGCAAAAATTACCCCATCTTCTTTGTTAATCACTTCAATCTATGGATAGAAATGCATTGTTAGCAACTTTTTTAGCCCCATTGCTCAAAAATTGTCAGAAGGCAGAGTCTGCATGCTTTCTGGACTTTGCAACTACCTGGGCGCAGATTTTATACTCTCAGACATATCTACAAGGCCTCCAAGAAGAGGGCTAGAGTTTTTCATCCTCCTTATTGTTTAAATCTCTCAGAAGTAAGGTAGCTGTTGCACATTATCTACACACTCAGAAAACAATAACCTTACATCAGCAAATAATACCTGAGAACCTACTACACATGTGCTAAGCATGTATGCTAGGTATTGGAGATGCAAAGGTGAAGAGGAAGCTGTCCTAGCTGTGAGCCTTCAGAATTTGTTTGGTTGCAACTAGAGAAGAGAACATTAAGTTGCTTTACTTGACAAGAATGTATCCGGTAAAACCTGTCAATTATTGTCCTATTCCAAATTACTGACTTGCTTTTGTTCTAGATCTAATCTTTTTAAAAAACCAGGTATCTGCTAGTTTCATTAGCTATTCAAAGCTTGTCAAAGTGACAAATTATTCTTGTAGTACTTCTACTACAAGACAAAATATGATTTTCAAACATGTTGAGCCTGTGCTTTGCACTTCATTGTGAGTTTACTGGACAGACGATTAAGTTAAGAAATCCTTTGCTAGTAATTAAATACATCTCAAAACCTCTAAGGTTCAGCAAGAGTAATTGCCAGAGAGAGAGAGAGAGAGAGGAGATCACTGACTCTGCTTACCACAGATAATGTCTTCCTCTAAGGTTTTCCTACTTTCAGTGACTGCAGCCAATCTACTCCTCAACTTCACCTGGGTCCGTTAGCTGTACATGCCAATCTTTTCTTTTGATGTCCACATGTGAAACCGAAATCCCTCCCTTTAATTGTCTGTTGGTAAAACTGAATTACTCTGGAAGTTCCCCAAAATCTTTACTGAATATTCATAAGGAACAAGTGGGAACTAAATGTTAGGAAAGAAAAGAAAAAAAGAAGTATTTCCCCGATAAGGTAGAAATGTGTGTGTTCATCCTATCTAGCTTTCCTGAGCATCTGTTAACCTTATCTTTCTCAACTAGTGAATTAACTGCAGAAGTTATGAATAGTAATGTCAGTGGGGGAGGAAGGTAGAAAGAAATAGTAGAGCAGGTGGACATTACATAGACAGTTTTACTTTTGCCTGTTATGTTTACCTTTCAGGTGAAGTTTCTTTTGAAGAAAGTTTTCATGAGCTAAGAATGTTTAAAACCGCAACACAAACTATCTGAGCTGGGTACCTCTGGTCCATATATGACAACCATACGACAGGAGCACTACTTGTTATTTTCATTGCTTCCATGGAAGGTTTCTGATATGGTTTGGCTTTGTGTCCCCTGCCAAATCTCATCTCGAATTACAATCTCCAACGTGTCAATGGAGGGACCTGTAAACCCCGCAAGTGGAGAAAAGTAGGCGATTGGATCATGGGGGCAGTTTCCCCCATGCTGTTCTAGCGATTGTGAGTGAGTTCTCACGAGATTTGATGGTTTTATAAGGGGCTCTGCGTGCTTCGCTGGCACTTCTCTCTCTCCTGCTGCCTTGTGAAGAAGGCATCTGCTCCCCTTCTGCCATGATTGTAAGTTTCCTGAGGCTTCACCAGCCATGGGGAATTGTGAGTCAATTAAACCTCTTTCCTTTATAAATTACCCAGTCTGGGGTATTTCTTTATAGTAGTGTGAGAACAGACGAATACAGTATAACTAGATTTATGTAAGCTCACATTGATTCCTGGTGAAATCTTAGAATCCTTATCAACCCAGCATTTCAGCTAGCTATAATAATTGGTTAGTATTGGCAAATAGGTTAAGTATCATCTTTCTTCTAATACTTTGTTAGAGTTCCCTACTTCCTACCTCTTGGCCTATCATGAGGTGACAGGAACATCTTGATCCTTAAGGATTTTCCCTGTGTATCACTGTCTGCTCATTGTCTCAGCTGAAAGTCAGAAAGCTAATTCTGCCATCCCAGTAGCTCTTAGATTAACCCATTGTCAACTCCCCCACCCTGCCCCTAAATTTTATCTTACATTTCTTATGAAGTGTTCTTTGGAACACATTCCTGTAGTATAAGCCATGAAAAATTTCTGTTGGCAAATATACTTGCAACATCCTTCTTATGAAGGGTCACAATGTGCAAATAGCTAAGCAAAGATTCTGAGAAGTGCTATAGTGGAGAACTCACTTTGATTTAGTTTAACTAAGCATTGTTCAAACTTATTTGACCACAGAAGACTTTTATCCAATGACACTTCGTAACAAGTCTGAGAATTCATTTTGGGAAGTACTCCAACAACTTTACTCAAGCTTCTTTTTCCTTTAGTTCAAGTTTTATTTTCTGACACCAGGATTATCTTTCTAAAATTACATGGCTGATAATATTGTTCCTGGCTTCAAAAACTCTAAATGGCTTCACATTAGCTATAGAATAAGTCCAACCTCTTGACCACAGTGTTCAAAGTTGGAGGCTCCCTCTACAATTCATCTTTAGCAGTTGCCCATATGATATGGTTTAGTTGTGTCCCTATCCATATCTCATCTTTAATTGTAGTTCCTATAATTCCCATGTGTTGTGGGAGGGACCTGGGGGGAGATAACGGAATCATGGGGGCAGTTTCCCCCATACTGTTCTCGTAGTACTGAATAAGTCTCACAAGATCTGATGATTTTATAAGGGGTTTCCTCTTTCAGTTGGCTCACATTCTCTCTTGTCTGCTGCCATGTAAGACATGCCTTTTGCCTTCCACCATGATTGTGAGGCCTTCCCAGCCATGTGGAACTATGAGTTCATTAAACCTATTTTTCTTTATAAATTATTCAGTCGTGGGTATATCTTTATCAGCAGCATGAAAACGGACTAATACAACGTAGTAGACACTTTATGAATGAATATGTCGCATGCTTCTCCCCAGCCCCATGTCTTCCTGATTTTTATTTAACAGACATTGACATTCTCACTCACTTTTATGTCTCTCTGCTTTCAGTCTTTCTTCACCTCCATCAACCAGGGAGCTCCAAGATCACTTGAGATCTGAAGTATTTCTCTTGCCTACTCCACATCCCTAAATAAACTAATCACCACCTCAGATATATTTCCATTATACTCTGAATTCTTCTCTTCCTGTTTTGCTCAAAGAGCATAAACTGATGGCTCCTTAAAGGTCTAGTCTGGGGTTTCTCAGCCTCTGTTCTACTGACATTTTGAGTTGGAAGACTCTATTACAGGGAAACTTTCCCAAAACATAATAAGATGTTTAGCACCACCCTTGTGTGCCTCTATGCACAAGATACCAGTAACGCCCCCACCAGTCATGATAATCAAAGATGTGTCTAGATATTGTCAGAGGTCTCCTAGGAAGCAAAATTGCCTGGAGGTAAAGAACCATTATTCTATATCAAACTTTTGCCTTTGCCTCTTCCTGGCTTTGGTCCTATGACCACCAGGTAGTCACTGAATTCAACATAAATATGAATTGCCCTTATTTGCCTCTCGAAGGATTGATTGTAGTTGACAAGGAGAAGGGAAAAAAAGAAAAGAAAGAGGAAATAACATATTCTAAAATGCTATCATTTGGGAAATCTTGTGAGCATCATTATTTTCTAATTTTAGGCTTATCAAACCTGAGAGAATGCAGGACGAATCCTGCCCCCCACCCCCCACCATTGAAAGATTCTCCAGACCTTCGAAGTCTATTACTTATTTCTAGAATTTCGTAATTCCAAAGTCATCTTTTGTTTTGTGTTCTCTCAAGTGTTCAGATTTGGGGAAGTGAATATACAATTGAGCCATTAAGACTTGTTCACTGCATTAATTTATCTTTTTCTTTCTGTTTATCTTTCATTAATGACACATAGCGATTTGTCTCTAGAGACTTTTTTCATCCTTTCAGAAAAAAATCTCATATTTTATTTCTTACAAAGCATTGTCTTGTGGCATGAAGACTCTTCAAAGTCATAATTACATTTCATTTGTCCGCATTGAACTGTCTTTCATCTGTAAGCATTTGAGCCTGGCTTTCCTGCATTTGTACTACATTTTGCCTGGTTACTTACCCCTCCGTGATGATTCGTTAGTTAGAGTAAGCTACTTTTGGCATTCTCTGCCTTTAATTTTTCTGATTACATAACAAGGTTGTTTATAATATTCTAGGAGTTCTCAAGCCAAGATGATGATGCTATTTGTATTTTTATTTATAAAAAGTACTGAAAAGTACTCTTGGCCAGTAACCTTGAGGTTTATCTATATACTCCATCTCTATCAACAATCTCTAGGCTTTATCCACAAACACCCAACTCCCACGTTATATGGAGATGTTGAATTAAAGAGGTTCAAAAGCATCCACATGTTAGGATCTTTATCTGAACCTTATCTAAATGATCCGGGCTTCCTGAATCTCACATCTCAAATACTGAGCTTGAAATTGGAGAGCAAGCTCTCTCACTAGGCTTCCTGCTTTGAAGAAAAGTGGCTAATTTAGGGAGAATTTATGTATGCAGGGAACTTCTGCATGTGAGCCTTTGATATTTAATTAAAATTACAACCTACACTTTGTCGCTTGTCTTTGTTTAGCATGACATGCTATTTTGGACCAAAAAAGAATCCTAATTTAGGATGCATTTGAGGGCCTTCAATCTACAAAAGCAGAAACCTTGACTGAGGCACTTTAAGTAGTTTGCACTTTTGTTTCATTTTGTTTTGTTTTTTAGAGATGGAGTCTCGCTCTGTCGTCCAGGCTGGAGTGCACTGGAGTGATCTCGGCTCACTGCAACCTTGGCCTCCCATATTCAAATGATTCTCCTGCCTCAGCCTCCTGAGTAGCTGGGATTACAGGTGCCCCTGACCATGCTTAGCTAATTTTTGTATTTTTAATAGACATGGGGTTTCACCATGTTGGCCAGGCTGGTCTCAAACTCCTGACTTCAGGTGATTCGCCTGTCTTGGCCTCCCAAAGTGCTGGGATTACAGGCGTGAACCACTGCACTTTTAAAAGAAAGACAATACTCAAGTTAAAAAAGGAAGGCTTTACAATGTTTTCTAATCCTCCAAGTTGGCTCTTTAAGTTCAGGCTGAGAGCTGAAGATCAGTGGTGGACACTTTTCATTTCCTCTGATTTTGCTTCGGCAATATCAGGTGTTTAATTTTAACCCCGACACAAAATAATGGTAAAAGAATAGTCATAGAGTCCATCCCCTTCCTCTCATTTCTGCTTTTACCTCAATTTTTATACAGCTCATTAACCCCACACATAAAGGCAATCAAGTATATCTTCATAGGTACATTCAGTCATCTTGACTTTTATAGTCACTGGAAGAAGAAGGCACTAACCATAGTCACCACCTACTTCCACTCTTAATACATATTGGGATAAATTTCATTTATTCTGTATATTTTTCCCTGTCTTAGAATTAAAATGCAATAATTTTCTCAGGATTTTCATTAGCTTTTTCCAGTTTCATTGCATTTCTTCCATGAATGCATAAAATTTTGAAAACATCAACTCCTGTGTAGAGATCAGTGTTTCTTTGAGGGTGGTTGTGTAGACCATGTGTGCCAGAATTACCCAACATGCCTGTCAAAAATGCAGATTCCAGAGATGGCTCATCCTGGAGGTACTGAATGCAAATCTCTAAGCACAGATACCAGCAGTCTACACTGTAACAGTGTCCCTCCAGGGAGTTCTGGTATAAACTAATATTCGAGGTGATTGCTTTAGAAAATGACTTCCGGATTCCAAGTGTCATGCCTGGTGGCTTATGTGCACTTATCCAGGTATCTCTTTTTGTTTCACACTCTGCATTTAAATCTGTCAGCCTATTCAAAACAGACCCAGATTCTCACTCTCTATTTCTGCTCTACAAGTTGGTCTGGTAAAGCCACTATCATCTTTTGATGAAATCACTGCAAATGCCTCCTAGCTGGAGTGCAACGGTATGATCACGGCTCAGAGCAAGCTCAACCTCCTGGGCTCAAGTGATCCTCCTGCCTCAGCCTGCTGGGTAGCTGGGACTACAGACATACATCATTATGTCCAGCTAATTAAAACTTTTTTTTTTTTTTGTAAGGACAAGGTCTCACTTTTTGGCTCAGGCTGGTCTAGAACTCCTGAGCTCAAGCAATCCTCCTGCCTTGGCTTCCCTAAATGCTGGGGTTATAGGTGTGAGTCTCTGTGCCCAGTCTAGCTTGTTTCTTTCTTCTACCTTACTCTTCTGCAGTCTAGCTCAACACAGTCACCAGAAAGTTCACTTTTCAAGTAAGGTAAGTCCTATGACCTCCATATTCAGATGCCTTCAAGAGCCTCCTGTCTCAGAGCAGAGGTCAAAAGTCATTAAAATGGTCTATAAAACCCTTGTGATGTGGATGCTGAGCTCTTGCCCCTTATCCTTACTGCCTTCTTCTTTCCTCCCTGTCCTCCAATTATACTGAGTCCTTGTTCTTCTGTAACAGAACTTCTCCCTCATGGTCACCAAGACTGATTGCCCTCTTCCCTGTTATCTGCATGGCCTACTCACTCACTTTTTCCAGATCTATGTTTAAACTTCTCAGCAAGGTTTTTCCCAACAATCCTATTTAAAAAAGAATTGCCCTACTTCTGGGCATTTCCCGTCCTCCTTTCTCCTTTCCTTCTTTTTTGTTTCTCCTAAATTTATCACCATCTGCCATTCTGGACATTTTACTTACCTTATTTATTGTAGTCTCTCCCCACTGCCCGCTATAATCCATAAAAGCTAGGCATTTTTTTTTAACTTGTTTTGCTCATGCTGTATTCTGGCCCCGAGAATAGTTAGAATATGACAGAGACAATAAATACTTGTAGAATGAAATGAATAAATTATCGCATTGTAACAATACCACACTGTAAGGGGTATTGCCTCTATTGACAGATAAGGAAACCAAGGCTTATCAAACAGAAATAAGTAACTCACTCAAAGTCACATGGCCTGTCTAGAGCTGGGCAGAACTTTACTCTGATACCAAAGCAGCCATTATTTCAACGATTCCTCCATGTGCCTTACGGGTTCTCTTAGTTCCATTTCTTTGTTCTCCAAATAAGAATGTGCTTTTAGCCAAAACCATCATATCATCAGAGTGAAAGAGAGAATGGGGAACCGTATATGGTTGCAGTGAATAGAAGGCAAAACTCCTCTCTGTTTCTCTCCTTCTCAGACCTATGAGCTCTCCCAGCCCCCTCTCAGGGGTTCCTCATTGCACCGGTGCAGGTGTATTTATCTGAATCTAAAGTATACTTTCTGTTTTTCCTCTTGATCTTCAGGTGCAGAGATTTGAGATAATGGTACTTTTCCATGTATGTCAAATTATTATTGTGAGTTCAAGCAAAGTATCTCTCTTACTTATACACCTTTAGTTTTCTCCCTCCATCCTGAACCTCCCCTCCCATTGTTTTACCCTGTAGACATTTACTATGGTATGTTGGGTATATGTCATTAAATATATATGTAGTTTTGCAAAATAAATTGATGTGGTGCTGTTGTTGATGCGTGTGTGTTATCTTTACATGAATGGTATTGTGCTACAAATGTTATCATTATCATTTTAATGTTACCAAATCATTATGTCAAACAATGCTGAAAAAAATGTTTATATACCTGGACCATTACCAACCCCTAGGAACAAGGTGCTTGAAAGTCAAAGGTTACGTGCTGACTTGATTTCACTAAGTATTAAAAAACTGCTTTCCAGATTGAATGCTACTTTGCACAATCAACAGGTTGTTTGGCTAAGTTTATTTCCACATGATCTCACCAAAAAGTAGGTTTTACAATACTTGTGAATATAAAATAGCATCATTAGAATATAAATTTATTTGATAACTAATGAGGTTGGATCTCTTTTCATAAAATTTGTATTTGAACTTCCTTTTCTGTTAACTGCTTTTTAAGTATATTTGACTATTGAAAAGATTGGGATTTCTGTCTTTCTTTAAAATTTTGAGGTTTTTTTGTAATTAAAGAGAGTATTAGTGTGTTTATTTTAGACATTTCAAATACCTTTTTCCAGTCTCTTATCAATTAACTTTGTCTATATTACCCATTATTAGATAAAAACTCATCCTATTTATATATTAAGATACATTACATGGTTGGCCAGGCACAGTGGCTTATGCCTCCCAACACTTTGGGAGGCCGAGGTGGGTAGATCACCTGAGGTCAGGAGTTTGAGTCCAGCCTGGCCAACATGGTGAATCCTGTCTCTACTAAAATACAAAAATTAGCTGGGCATGGTGGCACACACCTGTAATCCCAGCTACCCAGGAGGTACCATTAAACTAATAGTTTAATGGTATTACCTCTTGAATTTTTTAAAATAATTTTTATGGAGTATGCGTTTGCATTTTGTATATAGTAGAGAACTGTTCAAATTTTTTGTATAGAAAGATCTTGTCTTACGAACACCATATATAGAACAATCCATTCTGTCCTCTTTGCTTTGAAGTATCACTGATACATATTTCTTTGCATAACATATGTTTCTTTGTCTAAATAGATCTATACATAATATACATAAGCTATGCATTCTGTTCCACTGACATTTTTGTTCCTGCACCTATATCATACTCTTTGTTTTATTTTAACCATGTAATATATATTTTTAGATGGAGTTTTGCTCTGTTGCCCAGGCTGGAGTGCAATGACACAATCTTGGCTCACTGCAACCTCCGCCTCCCAGGTTCAGGCAATTCTTCTGCCTCAGCCTCCCAGGTAGCTGGGATTACAGGTGTGCGCCACCATACCCAGCTAATTTTTGTATCTTAGTAGAGACAGGATTTCACCATGTTGGCCAGGCTGGTCTCAAACTCCTGACCTCAAGTGATCTACCCACCTCGGCCTCCCAAAGTGTTGGGAGGCATAAACCACCATGCCTGGCCAACCATGTAATATATCTTAATATGTAGCAAATTAATTCTGCCTAACTCAACCTTAACTCTCTTTTTTCAAAACCAATATAAATACTTGTAGACCATTATTATTTTATATTAATTTTAGATGGAGTTTTATCAATTTTCTAAAAATATCAGCTGGAATTTTTATTGTGATTGCTTTGAATTTGTAGGATAATTTGGGAAGAGAGACATCATTATCATAATATATTGCCCTATCTATGTAAATGGTTTATCTTCCATTTATTCAAAATTTCTCCAATTACTCTGTAAATATCTTTTTCTTTATGTAGTTGGTTGCTAAAGTTTTGGTGTGATATTGAAGAGTATTTTATTTTTCTATTGGTTATTATTAGTAATTACTTGTTCTTTTTTGTTGTTGTTAGTAATTATTAGTTCTTAAGGGGTAGCAAGGACTTTGGAAAGGTAAAGATGGGCAAAGAACATTCCAGACAGAGGAACAAACCTAAGTAAAAATCCACAGCCTGCAAAGATTAGAAGAAAAATTGGCAATGGAAACGAAAGGTAGTTGAGGACGGATGTTGAAGAATAAGGATAAAACACATGGGGGAAAGACATAAATGGAATATTAGAGAGTTTGGGTTTCAAAGGTAACCTGGATGAAATTGTGAATTCTGGAGTCAGGCTGGGCATATACTCGCTCTGTGACTTGTTAGCTAGAGGATTCTCAGCTCTCTGGGCTTGTTTCCTAACAGTGAATGCAGATTGTGACAGTGCCTACTGCATTAGAGGGAAGTGAAGATTAAATGAGTTAAGACATGCAGCACCTGGTGTATAATAAAGCATTCAATAAATGTTAACTTTTATTGTTATTGTTGCTATTGTTATTAGGAAATGGGAAATCATTCAAAATTTTGATGTGACCCAAGGTCAGAACACAGTTTAGCTATAGCAGAGAGAAAGACTTAAGACTCCTGATACCCAGCATAGAACTCTGCTTCTAACATTTTGTGGAAACAAAAAAATGGATTAAAAAATCTTTTGAAGAAATGGCCACTTAGTACAATATTTTACAGAGCCCACTAATATCAAAGTATGAATGCTATAGTACTCTCGATAAATCAACTGGCATAATATACCCAAATGCTGTCTGCATACATTTTAGAACACAAATGATGCTCGTGTACCCAAGTGCCAAATTTACATAAAACACTATAAAAATAATTTAAAGCTGCCTCGTTCCGACAAGTAAAGATGATATAGGTATACTTTAAAAAAATCAATTCAAGTATTTCATCATGCATTATACTGTGAAGAAAAGGAAACTCTTAATCAAGTATTTACTTTAAACCATAGAAAAGATTTCATTGGCACCTTGGTAGTGAGTGGCCTCTTGGAAATAGAGAATGGAGCAATAAAGAAGGATTCAAAGGCGGTGTTTAGTCACCCTAAGCAACATAAGCAGGTCATGAAAAATAAACGAATTATTAGAGACATTTGCAGAAGGCGTTATATCAAGAAAAACTGGCTAACACTTGCTATGAAACATAGTTTCCAAATTTAAATAATATAAGTTCTTTTAGCTTTTTTTTTTTTTTTTTTTTTTTGAGTCACAGTCTTGTTCTGTCGCTCAGAATGGAGGGCAGTGGTGTGATGGCTCACGGCAATCTCCACCTCCCATGTTCAACCTTTTCTCCTGCCTCAGCCTCCCCGAGCAGCTGGAACTACAGGCATGCGTCAACACAACAGGGTAATTTTTGTGCTTTTAGTAGAGACAGGGTTTCACCCCTGACCCCGGGTGATCCTCCCACCTCAGCCTCCCAAAGTACTAGGATTACAGGCGTGAGTCACAGCGCCCGGACTCTTTTAGCTTTTCTAATGAACAGCATAAACATGGACAAAATTAGTTTATCCTTTACTATTGTAATACCTCACATTCACTTATACATGAATTATTTTAGGATTGAGGGATTGACAATAAGGGAATTTCTTTTGCTTTTTTTTTTTTTTGAGACGGAGTCTCGCTCTGTCCCGAGGCTGGAGTGCGGTGGCGCCATCTAGGCTCACTGCAAGCTCCGCCTCCCGGGTTCACGCCATTCTCCTGCCTCAGCCTCCAGAGTAGCTGGAGCTACAGGCGCCCGCCACCGCGCCTGGCTAATTTTTTGTATTTTTGGTACAGACGGGGTTTCACCGTTTTCGCCAGGATGGTCTCCATCTCCTGACCTCGTGATCCACCCGCCTCGGCCTCCCAAAGTGCTGGGATTACAGGCGTGAGTCAAGGTGCCGGGTTTCTTTTGCGTTTTAAGTCACTTTGTGCCATTCTATGCCTTTCCTCCCTCCAACTTTGTTATTTCTTATGTGTTAGATCTGCTTCCACCACAGACTTGTAGATTACAGGTCTCTTTGAGGGCAGAAAATATGTGTTACCCATTGAATACCCAGAAGACACTGTACAAGTTAGTCACATGGTGAGTAGCCAATAAAAATGTAGTGGCTGATGCCAAAAAGGGCTGAATTAATTTGCTTTCAATAAGAAATTACTAACATATCTGGGTAAAGAGGTTTTAGTTTCGTATAAGATCTAGAGAGCGTGGGGACTTACTTTTTACTGGAAATCACAGAAAACGTGTGGGGTAATTATCGGGGGTAGTTACTTTAACCTGCAAGTGATTGCTCACTGCAACTGATTTGTAGAACTACCAGGTAACGCTTTGCGTTGTATCACCTAGATACCACAACATTCCATTAGGTTTAACATTTCCCAAGACACCACTGAATAGAAATTCCACCAATTCCTCTTCGAGTTTTGTCTTTAGACCACTCAAATCCCACATACCCCACCCTCCCCCTCCCTCATGGACACACAATATTCATTCTTTTTTTTTGTTGCTCCCCTTAAAACATTGATAAAAATAAAGAAAGTTATTGAAAGCCTGAATGGCTTTCTTTAAACAGAATAGCACAAATTCATGCACAAAAGCTGCTGCCCTTGAATTCCCTCTGGGCCTGATTCTAGGACCTCTATTCTTTGGGTAATAACTCTAATTTGGTTAATAACTAGGATAGGAATAGAAAAAAAAAAAAAAAAAAAAAAAAAAAAACAATTCAGATAAAGCAACCACCTCTCTAAAACCTATCTTTTAATGGATTTGAAATCTGAAGGCCAAAGACAACTATTTTTTTTTCTTTCTTTTGCATATTTTACTTCCTTTGTTACCTCTCAACAGGAAATGTAAACCATGTGTACACAAAAATATATACCAATCTGACTTTTACATAAAACTTCTTTCTTCTGGTTTAATGTTTACTGAAATTTTAACTCAAGGTAACAACAAACGTTTAGAACTTTCCAAGCAGCATATCATGCTGTTTTAAAGATATATGGAATAAATGCTACTGATCACATTTCTAAGATTTTCTACTTGTAGATTCATACTGAAGATGAGGGATTTTAGTTATCAGAGTTTTAGGAATGATTTATTTCAAATCTTAAACTAACAAAAAAATTTTTTTAAAGACATGAATATAGTTCATTGATAAACGCTTTTGTTGCCAAGGGAGAAAATAGACCCTTTGTCTGTCTTGGCTCCACTATTTAGGAGTTGGCATCTAAGTAATTAGTTATCAGGGTTGGAATCACACAGAGAAGCAATTCCCCTTTCTCCTGATTATGGATTGCATTTTGATGGTAAAATTGTTGGTTGTGTTCGTCCTTACTGACAGATTTTGTGTGATTAATGTCTCTGGGGTCTATTTTTCTCTGTCACCTTCATACAATAGATGCCATAAAATCAGCATCACCAAATCAAAATGTGCCTTCTATCCCCTTAGAAATGATCACCCTCCATCTTTTCTTGTTATGGTTGATCTTTAGCTTCATATATTTGAAAATAAAGAATGAAATGAAAGACTGTACCTTTACTACACCTACCTCTGTCAGGTGAATTTAAATTATGGCTATATAGTTCTAAGCTTCACTAGATTTTCACAGGGACAAAAATCATTTGCAAGTAGCTCATTAAATGTATTTGTTTTAACAAAATGTCATTCAGAGAGACACCGTTGTCTGCAATTGCCCTAAACATTTAGTTGTTTAACTGTGATTCTGTGCATTTGTGTTTGTGGATACCCTTAGGCAAACACACCTGACTTCACAAACATTTGCTCAAATGCTTGAGTAAGATACATTTTTTTAATATAGTTAATATAAATATAACCTCCCAGTGCACTTAGCCGGTGAAGTTTTTAGACTAGCTTGTTTGCAAGGAAAAAAAAAGAATCTGTTCAAGTTACCTTGAAACAGTGGTTTATAGACATATTGGTATGTTTAAGAAGCAAGTCTTCGCTTGAGACCTTGATTTATTATCACAGCTTTTATGCTCTTTTCTTGCTTCTGTTTTGTTCCCCTATAAACTAACTTCATCTGCATTCATTTTGTTCCCCGCTGCTCCTCCTCCTTATCTTTGCTGTCCACCTGGTCCTTCATTGCCATTCCTGGATCATTCTCTGTCCTAAGCCTATCCAGGGGCTCAATCTCTCAGCATTCCAAAACCAAATGCTGGATAGAGGACTCTTACTGTCTCACCTCACTTCTTTGAATGAGGCTATAAAGATGATAGATTAGTTTACAGGACTGTGTCTTTCAGTGTCCTTCTGTTGTGGCTTGTTCCTGGTCTCATCAGTTAGGCCCAGGAGAAGCATCATCATATGGAATAAAACATGGCTTTCTAAGCCAATTCTTTAATGTTGTATGGCTGGAGATGACCCCTTAGAAAGGGAGGCTTATATGGATGGTGTCTTAGCCCATTTTGTGCTGTTGTACCAGAATACCTGAAACTGAGTGACTTATAAACAACTGAAATTTATTTCCTCACAGTTCTAGAGGCTTGGAAGTCCAAGACCAAGGTGCTGGCATCTGTTGAGGGCCTGCTTGCTGCATCATCCCATGGCAGAAGGGCATAAGAGGGTGATAGAAGACAAGAGAGTGAACTCACAGCCTCAAGTCCTTTGGCATTAACCCATTTATGAGGGTGGAGTCCTTATGACATAAACATCTCCCATTAGGCCCCACTTCCCAACACTATTGCATTGAGAATTAAGTTTCCAACATATGAACTTTAGGAGCCACACTCAAACCATTGCATATAGGTAACCTAAACTGTGTGTGGCATAATTAATTGGTTATTTGGTCTTTCCCAACTACATTTACCTTCATTTTTGTAAACAAGTTCCATGAAGGCATGGAACTTGTTTTCCTTCCTGTTTGAAGGCACAGCCAACAGATTTGCCGATAGACAGGATGTGGATCATGAGTAAAACACAATTGTTTTGCCTGGAGCAAAATTGAGATTTTATTAACTGAGATTTAAAACCTGTAGGAGGCATAGGTGAGTTGGAGGTGATAGCAAATTTTTAGTTTACAGTATGTTATTTTGAGATATCTGATAGACATCCAAGTGTCAGTGTTTTGCAGGAAGTTGGATATTTAGGTCTGGAGATCAGAAGAGAGTTTCAGGTAGGAGACATAAATTTGATAGTCATCAGCATACAAGTGGTAACTAAAGCCAGGAACCAGATGAGATCATCTAGGGGCAAAGCATAATTAGTAAAGAGGATGAGTTCACTGACTGAAGCCTACTAACATTTAGAAGTAGCTGATTGAAAAGGAGTAGAAAAAGGAGATGAGAAAGAGTGGGTAGGAAAATAAGAGAAAAACTAATTAGTTGTGGTATCCTGAGTCAATGTTCAACTCTATAAGATACTGCTGATAGGTAAAGTAAAACTGGACAATGGAAAAAACTATCATTGAATTTGGTAATGTGAAGGTTGTATTGGTCTGCTGAGGCTGCCATAACAAAATTCAGTGACTGGGTGGCTTAAACAACAGAAATTTATTTTCCTACCGTTCTAAAGGCTGAAAGTTCGAGGGGTGGCAGGGTTGATTTCTCCTGAAGTCTCTCTCTGTCATTTGCAGACAATGCCTTCTTACTGTGTTCTCATATGGACTTTTCTCTGTACAAGTGTATCCCAGCTTTTTCTCTTTCTTATAAGGACACCAGTCATATGGGATTAGAATCTCACCCTATGATCTCATTTAACCTTAATTACCTCTTAAGATATCCTATCTCCAAACAGTCACGTTGAGGGTTAGGGCTTCAACATGTGAATTTGAGAGAGATGTAATTCTGTCCATGACAAAGGCCGCTGATGAACTTGAAAACAATAATGTTCTTGTCGTGGAGTTCTGCTGGACAGAACCTGACTTTAGTGACTTCAAGCAAGAAGGGAAAGTGATAAAATTTGGCAGTGTCCCCACCTAAGTCTCACCTTGAATTGTAATAATCCCCACATGTCAAGAGTGGGGCCAGGTGGAGATAATTGAACCATGGGGCCAGTTTTCCCCATAGTGTTCTTGTGATAGTGAGTAAGTCTCATGAGATGTGATGGTTTTATAAATGGGAGCTCCCCTGCACAAGCTCTCTTGCCTGCTGCCATATAAGATGTGTCTCGCTTCCCCTTCTCTTTCCGCCATGATTGTGAGGCCTCCCCATCCAGCTGGAACTTTAAGTTCATTAAATCTCTTTCCTTAATAGATTACCCAGTCCCAGGCTTGTCTTTATTAGCAGCTTGAGAACAAACTAATACAGAAGGAGAGACATGGAGACAGTGGATGCAGGCCATAACTATAAGGAATTTTGCCACTAAGGGAAGGCAAGAAGTGAGGAAGTCCCTGAGCAGAGAAATAGAGAGAAGAAAGAGTTTTGTAATATATATATTTTTTTATTCGGTGAGAAAGATGCTATTAGATGCTAATAAGATGCTTCAAGATTGAGCTGCCTCTTGTGTTGAAGAATTTTCTGCTTTTGTGTATGTTGACATTGGAGTGACCAGCAGGGCTGCAGGAGGCTACAGAGAAGTGGAAATGGAGGTTGAGAGGGAGGTAAGCAGAGAATGGATTTTAGAATTCATTTGAGTATTTCAAATTTTAGTTATTTAGTTTAGGATACTTTAACGTATTATTATGGTATACAATTCTGTTTATTTTTACAAACATAATGCATTATTTATCTATATAAACGTGTTCCTTTTTTTTTTTTATAGTCTCTGAGGGTCCTAAAGGACAAACATTTTTAAAATGTTTGGACAGTTTGTTACCTACAGTCACGTCAACTCAAATGTAAATAATTGTCATTTGTTTAGGTACTTAAATAGCACTCATTTATGATTGGTAATGAATAAGTCAATACGTGGTTAATTGTATATCCACTGGCAATTCTGAACTTTCTTTGGTATGTGTTTCTATACTAAGAAGAGAAAGGAAGTGTCTCTGGCCTTGCCTTGGGTACTGACTGTTCTAAGTACTTGCCTATCCATGAGTGCTTCTCTCTAGAATTAAAGTGCGTTTACAGCATGGTATGTTAAGAAAGGGCACTGAGGATGCAGTCAGCAATCCCAGATCTGCATTTTAATAGCCTTGTTGGCTACCTTACTGTATCTGTAGTCCTAGGTTTTGTGTCTGTTCAATAGAGATAATGGTACACAGTTTTATGAAATTTAAGTTACACTTAGGCTCACACTCAGACCAACTTTTCTCCTAAATGAAACCAACCTTGACATATATTGGTCTTAGTATTGCAGATCCATTTGCAAATAGTATAGTTTGGGATTTTCTGTCAAACTGGTCATTCCAGAAATATAAACCAGTGTCCTCAAGGCAGAAATTACCATTGAAAAGAAAAAAGAAAAGCTGAAAGCTCAATGCTTACTTTAGGAACAAGCATCTAATGGGGTCAGCGATTTTAACTGTGGAACGCCAATAAAGAAATGTAGATGTAGAAAAGCAAATCCTGAAATTTATGGTATATCTATAAAGACAAAACAAACCATAGACTTCAGGTCATTCTACTACTACAGGCAGCCAATCTGGATGGTTTTGCCCTTGGTTTTCCTATCTTATAAAACTACAGTAGCAGGTTTAGAAGAAATTGAATGGAATCAATTTTTTTCTTTGCCTTTATAGACAAAAGAGTGCTTGGCAGGGGAAAAGGTACCTGGGAAAATGTTCTATAACAGAGAGAACTCCTGTATTGTGATTTATCCTTCCTTTAGTTTTTGGGTATAGAAAAAGGTAACTATGGAAAAAAGGCAGAACGTAAATTAAAGTTGTTTTAGAAAATGCAAGTATTCAGGTTTTTCTATTATTCCATCATTATTTTTGGCTAGTTGCAATATATCAAGTTTCTTAATAATTGAGGTAGCTCTAATATATACTTTATTCTCAGAGACAGAATAAACGCCTTCCTGCAAATAACAGGCAAAGCTAATTAGCAACTTAGCACTCTTATTTTGGCCAGAAGCCACCTTGACTGAGTTCTGTAATTTGTGAATATAACCTAGCTCTTAGAGTGTTAATTAATCTGTTCTTTCAATAGCCACATTTTCAAAAGGTAAGGTTAGTGTATTGTTAAAGCCCAAGGCTTCTTGTTCCCCCTTTCTCAAAAAGGGTTAGAAATATGGTATTGAATTTCTTTATAGGGTTTTGTTAGAGAAAAACTGTGTCCTTGAAAGCTGAAAATGTTGAATTTTTTTTTTTTTAATTGTGGGAAATGTAGACATTTCTGGCTCATATGTGAATGACAAGGAAGGAAAATGTCACATTTTAATGAGAGTTAGAATCTTATGATATAATTAGATCTGCAAATCATCTAAATTCAATTTATTGAACACAACTGAACACACGTTGTATCGGCCACGTGGAGATGCAGAGGTGAATACAGTTTATACAGTGACGATAGAGACATTTACAACAACAGTTTTCACACTGGGCTACATGTACTTGGCAGATGTATATAGTAGACTTTCAGGGTAGTAGGAGCAGCCAAAGAATTCTACAGACATCACTGTCTAGACAGTAGACTCCATCGTTACATGTTCCTAAAGTCAATCTATCTGAGATGGAACTTTCCTACCTCCCTTTCAGGGTAGCTCTTCTTCCAGTTACAAGAAAAAATCAGGTCTCTGAGGTTCTACTTAGATGTGTAAGAACTTTTCACTAACAGAGCAATGGTGATAAGAAAATGAATCACTAAGGACTGTGTAACTAATCCCTTTGCGAATCTAAATGATTTCCAATTATTTGCTTAGAAAAGAAAGAATGAGAACCTAATACAGTGGAAGAGTGAGGAAACATAAAAAATATTTTTAGATGTCAGATTACAAGTTAATGTCTGTGGTGAAACTCCAAGGTGGGCTATGAATTGAGTCTCCCCAAACTCTTCTATTCCCAACTACTTATTTATGATAACATATTTTCTCAGTGCTACATCTAAAAACAAAGACAATAATGAAAAATGGGGAGGAAAAACCTTGATGCTGAGTCCTGTGCTATTCTATCAGTAATTAATATTCATTGAAGACATATGAACCTAGAAAAAAATAGATTAAAATAACCCAATTTATCTTATTAAGGATACTTACATAATGACATTTCCCTTTTTATGTTTAATAATTGTAATCTAATCTACAAAATAATTCCATTGTCTAGTCAACTGAACATTATTAATCATTGTAATGACAACTTATTCTATGAGAAAAAATGTAATATTTAAAGATTCATAATTATAGAAACATTTAAAATAAGTCTTAATTTATCTGCATATTTTTGTTGTAGGCTATATGATTGAGCAACAATAATAATTATTGGTGCAGAAGTGGGAGGGGGAAACTGTTCCAACCAGGTGACAGCATAAACAAAAACTCAAGGTAGAAGGACATCAGGTGCTAAGTTCTAAAAATAATGTCTAACCAGGACTGAAAATATGGGATGCGAAAGGGAAGACAGAGATGTGGGAGTAGAGACCAGAGGTGCTTTCTCAAACAATCTTTTTCTTTCTTTTTTTTTTTTTTTAAACAGAGTCTCACTCTGTTGCCCAGGCTGGAGTGCAGTGATGCGATCTTGGCTTATTGCATCCTCTGCCTCCTGGGTTCAAGTGATTCTCTGGTCTCAGCCTCCGGAGTAGCTAGGATTACAGGCGCCCACCACCACACTGGCTAATTTTTGTATTTTTAGGAGAGATGGGGTTTTACCATGTCGGCCAGATAGGCCTCGAACTCCAGACCTCAGGTGATCTGCCTGCCTTGGCCTCCCAAAGTGCTGGGATTACAGGTGTGAGCCACCACACCCGACTCTCCACCAATTTTATCAATGAAATTTATTCATTTACCACTGGGATCTACCTTTTCAGGAGTTATGAATGATTGGTTTGAAAAAGATGCTTTTTCATTTTTCTTTCAGAGCAGGGATCAGGAAACATTTTGTGTGTGTGTGTGAAGGGTAAGATAGTAAGACTTTGTGGTGTCTGTTGCAACCACTGCTGTTTCTCTGCTGTTGTAGCGAGAAAGCAGCCACAGGCTATATGTCAATGAATAAATGTGGCAGTGTGTTGATAAACTTTAGTTATGGGCACCAAATACTGAATTTTATATCATTTTCACATGTCATGAAATATTGTATTTTGTATATGTTTTATTTTTTATTCTAACTATTGAAAAATGTAGAAACCATTCTTAGTTTACAGATTGTTCAAAAACAGGTAGTTGGCAGAATTTGGTCCATGGCTGCAGTTTGTCCGCCCCGACCTAGAATTTTTCAAGGATTTTGTCATTTTCTAACTCACATCCTAAGCTTAGACCCCCATGAAACCTCATGAATCTAGTTTGTTTCTTCCCTCTTAATACCTGAATTGCATAAAAACCAGGACTCCTTGACACATAGGTGTGTTTCGCATTTTGGAAAAGTTGAGGCTTATTTACTTACTGATGATCTGTATAGGAAAGCCTTAACAATTCTGAAGTTGTTCTTCATTTTAGCAGAGAGATCTATATTCTCCTTAACTACTTGAATTTTGAATTTAACAGCTTTTTACCTATTACCAGCATCAAAAATTTCATCTGAGAGTTTAATTTTTTTTTTTTTTTTTTTTTTTTTTTTTGAGACAGAGTCTCACTCTGTCACCCAGGCTAGAGTGCAGTGGCACTGTGTCGGCTCACTGCAACCTCCATCTCCTAGGTTCAAGCAATTCTCCTGCCTCAGCCTCCCAAGTAGCTGGGATTACAGGTGCCCACCACCACATCCAGCTAATTTTTATATTTTTAGTAGAGATGGGGTTTCACCATGTTGCCCAGGTTGGTCCTGACCTCAGGTGATCCGCCTGCCTTGGCCTCCCAAAATGCTGGGATTACAGGTGTGAGCCACCACACTCGGCCCTTATTTATTTATTTATTTATTTATTGAGATGGAGTCTTGATCTATTGCCCAGGCTGGAGTGCAGTGGTGCAATCTCGGCTCACTGCAACCTCCGCCTCCCGGGTTCAATCAATTCTCTGCCTCAGCCTCCCTACTAGCTGGGATTACAGGTGCCCACCACCACTCCTGGCTAATTATTTTTGTATTTTTAGTAGAGATGAGATTTCACCATCTTGGCCAGGCCGGTCTTTAGCAGAATAATATAGTGGAAAGACCATAGGCTTCATGGTCAGTGACCTGAGTTTGATTCTTGTCTCTGTTTTCTAGTTCTTGGGCAAATTACATCACATCACTGAGCCTCAGTTTCCTTGTGTATAGCAATAGATATGGTAATAATAGGCTTTCTTCATTGTGTTATCTGGAGAGTTTAGTTAGTAGATGTGAAATATACAGCATGGGGAACATGATAAGCGACATTATATTTCAGTTATTAATATTAACAGTATTCTTTTTTTTTTTTTTTTTTTGAGGTAGGGTCTCCTTCTGTCATTAAGACTGGATTGCAGTGACACAATTACAGCTCGCTACAGTTTCGGCCTCCCAGACTCCAGCCATCCTTCCACCTCAGCCTCCCGAGTAGCTGGGGTCACAGGTATGTGCCATCGTGCCTGGCTAATTTTTGTATTTTTTTTTGTAGAGATGGGTGTCACCATGTTGTCCAGGCTGGATATTAACAGTATTCTTATAAATATTTTTACTTTTTGTTTTTAATCGATAGATCTGGCTAAATCACAACAGATTTAAAAATTTTTCATGCTTTATTATTATTCTTATTAAACGTTTATTTTAGTTTCAGCAGTACATGTGCAGGTTTGATAAATTGGTAAATTGCTTGTGGCAGGGTTTTCTTTATTGTTTTTGACTCATAAATTGGAAGGGCAAAAAAATCTAGCTATTTGAAACTATTGGAGATTTCTATCTTCATCGCTATTATCTGAGACTGAGTTTTCCTCACAACTGATAACATCAGACAGCCAAGGAATTCCTGAACACTTTCTTGTTGATTTCAAGTCCTGCTTGATTCTCTAGCCTCCGTAACCTCTCATTTCTCACAACTTTGGCATCTTCATCCCCCTTTTATAAGCTAGTTCCTTCCTCAGTTCCAGAATCAATTTGAACCAAAAGTTGACTAAGTCTGAAGCAGTTCCCAAGCCACTTCCTGGTACATATCCTGGAGTCTACCAAGAATTACTCTATCTCTATCCCCAAAGTTTTTCTCCAAAAGACTCAGTCAGTTCTGTTATACCTACCTCTTGACTCTGCTCCTTATTTCTCATTCTAGTGACTTCCCCAAGCACCCCATTCCTTTCTTGGAACTGAGGTCTTGAGTTATTCTTGGAAGTTTCCATTCCAGAGTCTTTGTATCTTGTTCGTTCATGAATTGTGCTGTGTAGCTAGAATTCTGTCATTTGCTAACACAATTTATGTCTCCTCTACAAGCTGTTGAACCTCCACTTCTTGGTACTGACTTTCCAAAATTTTTTTCTGGCTATGCTTCAATCCCGGGTACCATCAGATCATTCCAATTTCTATTGTGGACTTGCTTCTTTGCTAGGACTTAGACTTGATGCTGTATCATACTGATGAAGTTTTCTAATCTGTAAAACAAAGGAAATAATAGTACTTACCTCCTGCGATCCATATGAGATTGAATTAATATACATGTATACTTAGTTAAGCACCTGCACAGTGTGACATATAGTGTACAATTAATAATTGCAGTTGTTGCCATTGCTGTTATTAAAGCTCTTTAGAGCAGTGCTCCCAAATTTGTCACTTGAGTCATGTCACTATTTTTCATCATTAGCATACTACCTGCACTACCAATTTTTTTTTTTTTTTTTTTTTTTTTTTTTGAGATTGAGGCTTGCCCTGTTGCCCAAGCTGGAGTGCAATGGCATGATCTTGGCTCACTGCAACCTCTGCCTCCCAGGTTCAAACGATTCTCGTGCCTCAGCCTCCCAAGTAGCGGGGACTACAGGTGCCCGCCACCATGCCCAGCTCATTTTTTCTTTTGTACTTTTAGTAGAGATGGGGTTTCACTATGTTGGCCAGGCTGGTGTCGAACTTCTGACCTCGTGATCCGCCCACCTTGGCCCCTCCCAAAATGCTGGGATTAAAGGCATGAGCCACCGTGTCTGGCCTACACTACCATTTTTTTAATGCATGTTTTTTCATAAACTGCTTCTTTAACTTAAATAAATGTAGCCTTCTCCTTAAGCAATCACTAGATACAGGCTGATTTGATGTGCTATATTATTTTATGAATCAAAAATGTCATTGATTATAAGAAACTATTATTTTTCTAATCCTAGGGAAAAAGTACTGTCAACTAAACAATGAAGTTCCATTAATTTTAAGAGACATTTTGATTTAGAGACGTTAAAATGTCAAAAAAAAAAGCTTTGAAATGATTAAATTATTAAATTTTTCTTAGAACCACTTCCTAGCAATGTTATAGGGAGAGGACACTATGCATACTCTCTCTAAGAGTTCTAAATCACTCCTGCAATTTAGTAATCACTTGCATACTGATGACTCCCAGCTCTGTATGTTTGGGCAACGTCGGTCTTGAACTTCAGAGCATCTATTGATCAAGCTGCTTGACATCTCTGCCTGGATACACCAAAGACACACCAGAAATTTATTCCTTACCTTTCGCCTCATTTCTGGTCCTGAGTCTCTATTCCTTATCTTGATGAGTAGCAGCACAAGCCAATAAATGCCCAAGTCTAGAAACTGGGACTCCTCTTTGACTGCCTTCATGGCTTATCCCTCCATCTAATTAGTCCCAGGTAGTATTAGTTCTATTTCCCTGATTTGTTTTTAAATCATGCCCTCCACACACCGACGGCAGCTTCAGTTTCACTCCTCCTCCTTGTTTTTGTTTTTAAATATAACTTTTATTATTGGTTTAGGGGGTACATGTGCAGATTTGTTACATAAGTAAACTTGTACCATAGGGATTTGTTGTACAGATTGTTTTGTCACCCAGGCACTAAGTTTAGTACCCATTAGATATTTTTCCTGATACTTCCCCTCCTCCCACTCTCCACCCTCCAGCAGGCCACCATATCTGTTGCTGTCCTCTATATGTGTATGTGTTCTCATCATTTAACTCCCACTTTAAGTGCCTTATAAGTGAGGCATTTGATTTTCTGCTCCTGCACTGGTTTGCTAAAGATAATGGCTTCCAGCTCCATCTATGTTCGCACAAAGAATATGATCTCATTCTTTTTTATGGCTGCATAGTATTCCATGGTGTATGTGTACCACAGTTTCTTCATCCAATCTACCATTGATGGACATTTATGTTGATTCTATGTCTTTCCTATTGTGAATAGTGCTGCAATGAACATATGCATGCATGTGTCTTTATGATAGAATGATTTATATTCCTTTAGGGTATATGCACAGTAATGGGATTGCTGGGTCAAGTGTTAGTTCTGTTTTTAGGTCTTTGAGGAATTGTCACACTGTTTTCCACAACGTTTGAAATAACCTACACTCCCACCAAGAATGTGTCAGCGTTCCTTTGTCTCCACAACCTTGCCAGCACCTATTACTTTTGACTTTTTAGTAATAGCCATTTTGGCTGCTGTGAGATCGCAACTCACTGTGGTTTTGATTTACATTTCTCTAGTGATCAGTGATATTGAGCTTTTTTTTCATTTGCTTGTGGGCCACATGTATATTTTCTTTTGAAAAGTGCCTGTTCGTGTCCTTTGCCCACTTTTGAATGGGGTGCTTTGTTGGAACCACCTCCTGACAGAATCTCTGGTCTTCCATGTGGCTGCCTTCTCCTATCATCCATTGCACACTGCTGCCAAATAGACTTACCTCCCTGAGTTGCAAATATGCTCCATTAGTTCTTCCTCTTACAAAATTTTAGGAGTTCTCCATTACCTTCAACATAAAGTCTAATATTCTAGTCAGTTTCCCAAGGCTCTGTAGGATCTTACTCAAGTCTACTCTAACCCAGCCTCCTTCTCACTCCACTGCCCCTGCCACACTCACACCCACTACACTTCTTTCTTCAGGTAATCCACTGTACTCACCTGGCCCCAAATAAGCCATTACCTCTCCTGTACTTCCCCCTTGCAATCACTTCTCTCCCCTTCCTTCTCTCCAATTCCCTTTCTCCATTCCCCTCCCTGGTGTCTTCTCCCTCTTCCTCCCTCTCCACATCCTTCCTTTCTCTTTCACTGTTCTCTGTCTCATCTGTTGCCACTTCTAATGAGCCTTTCCCGTCCCCAAGTCCGAGGAAGTTGTTGCTGCTTTGTGCTCTTAGAATTCCTCATGTTTATTTTAACTATAACTCTTTTTTCCTATACTGAATTTGGTTACCACTTTCATACTTTGCAATAGAGCTTCTTGTGGGTGGGTATTTTAGTTTTATGTGGCTATATAACAAATAAATATGTTCTCTCTTATAAACCAGAGGGCAATGCCTGGCTGAGCCCCAAGATACTGTTGCAACTAAGTTCCTACATAAGACACCACATTTTGGCAAGCTAAAATGTACTGTATGTTCCTTTAGTGACATATATAATAATGCCAAACATCTCGAGATTTGTTAGGTGCATGCTATTCATTAGGTATGTCCTTGTTTCAAAAGTTATTCAGACCTCTCAAGCAGTTCTGAATTTCTTCAAGGACAGGTAAGACTGTGCCTTATGCTGTTTTGCACTGACCGCCATAGAGTCTAGTACAGTGCCAGAGATACACCAAGCATGAAGTAAATACTTGTGATTACTTTATCAGATTTTTGACATGCTGATAATTAAATAGCATCTGAAAGGACAATTCCACTTATCACAATTTAATAAGGAAACGATTCTTGGGATTTTCTTTTTTTTTATTATTATACTTTAATTTCTAGGGTACATGTGCACAATGTGCAGGTTTGTTACATATGTATACATGTGCCATTGGTTTGCTGCACCCATTAACTCATCATTTACATTAGGTATTTCTTCTAATGCTATCCCTCCCCCAACCTCCCACCCTACCACAGGCCCTGGGGTGTGATGCTCCCTGCCCTGTGTCCATGTGTTCTCATTGTTCAATTCCCACCTATGAGTGAGAACATGCGGTGTTTGGTTTTCTGTCCTTGCAATAGTTTGCTCAGAATGATGATTTCCAGCTTCATCCATGTCCCTATAAAGGACATGAACTCATCCTTTTTTATGGCTGCATAGTATTCCATGGTGAATATGTGCCACATTTTCGTAATTCAGTCTATCATTGTTGAACATTTGAGTTGGTTCCAAGTCTTTGCTATTGAAAACAGTGCCACAATAAACATACGTGTACATGTGTCTTTATAGTAGCATGATTTATAATCCTTTGGTATATACCCAGTAATGGGATTGCTGGGTCAAATGGTATTTCTAGTTCTAGATCCTTGAGGAATTGCCACACTGTCTTCCACAATGCTTGAGATTCTTGGAATTTTCAAAGAGAAAAGAGGTCATAGGACACCATTCTTAAGAAAAGACCAGAGTCATGCATTCAGCAACATTTCCGTAGTTTCTAAGAAAGTAGTGTCCACCTATGCTGGTACACTCCATAGTTTCTAAGAAAGTAGTGTCCACCTATGCTGGTACACTTGCTCACATCTGGACTTTACACTGGCTCTCCCCGGGCTGAGTCACTGAGTGGAAACATGTAGCATTTGGCAAGGAAGGGTCATGGCTCACAACCTCAGCTGGAAACCTTTTAAATAACTAGTATGTGGGCTTTTTCTTAAACTTAATTTCTCCAGGAGTTGTGAACACCCTGAAACTGTATGCCAGATTTTATGTGCATGTGTGAAAGTACATTTCTTCAGAGAAAACCAGTGGTTTTCATGAGGCTCTTAGAGTAATCCCTAAGAAATGAAAGGTTAAGAACCACTGGTCATGAAAGCTTGGGCAGGCTTCCCTAATCCTTTACACATTCTAGAGGTTGTTTCATCCGACCAAAGCCTTAACAGTGTATTTGCTTACCGCTTCCCTCTCTTTTAGCATAAAACTGAAGGACAGCATTTACAAAAATCCCATTAAGTCCATTTATGGTACTTCCCTATCCTAGTGGTCTGGACTGTGGGTAAATAAGAATTTTTTGCAGTGTAATATCTGTCTAAAATTTGAACCACGGGAATTTATGGGCAGAGTGTATGTCTCTGACTTATACATTTAGCTTTAAAAAAATTTTGGTACATTTAAAATAAAGAGAGACAACTTTAGGCTATGTCAATTTTAAAAGTTCTGTTTTTTTCTAATACATACACATATATACTTACTTGTGAGTCTGCATGTATATATGTGTAGTCTTTTCTTCTCTAAAAAACATATAATCTTGTAAAATGCCACAAAATTGTTCATTATGTTTTTAAACTATTCTCAATATGTGTGATTTATGGGAAGACAGATTTATTTTAAAATGATCGTAGGAAGACAGATTTATTTTAAAATGATCAGAGGCTTATATTCTGCTAACTCAGAGAAAACCCTGTAATTACAACTAGAGAACCCTATCCTTATTATCTTCACAGGCAGAGTTCCTGGAGATTTTAATCCTTACTCAGTTTCCATGGCAAAAAAACCCATATAATTGCAGTCTATTTCCTGAATTAAAAAACAAAAACACCCAATGTTTATAATAATAGCAGCAATAATTTCAATAGTAATTGTCCATTGAGCACCTACTATGTGCCAGATTTAATGCTAGATACTTCACATACATTTCATAGGTAATATTTAGTCCTTTATATGTACCATGGCGTTCTGAAATTACATCCTCAGATGTGAAAAAAAATGACATTTTATTTCTTGCTTTTTAACAGAAATTGGTTGTTGTTATAAAACATACACACCTCAATAGTAATGTCTCCTATGGGTGGTTGAAGCCTCCTGTAATTTTCTCTAGGGTCCTTATTTTCCTAACTTTTATTGAATATACACTGTCTTCTAGATGTAGTTCTCGGCTCTAAGTTAAAAGAGTAGGCAAGATAGGCATTGTCCCTCATCTCAAGCATTTTGTTGTTGGGGTCCGCGTGTTTCCTAAACAAAGGAATGAACACACAAGACAACACAAGACAAGACAAACATGGCGGCTGCCTTGAATGGCACGCTCTGCTTTATTTTATACAGTCGTTTGTGGAATGTTGCCAAGTCACAAGACACATTGTTGTTTTTCTGACCTTTCCCTGACTTTCTGGATTTTTAAGATGTTTACACATAAACAAGCCCCCAAGGCCCTGCTTCGTTTGCAAGAGCAGGACTTATTGGGAAAGCCCTGCTTCGTTTGCAAGAGCAGGACTTATCGGTAATGTCTAGTTTGCGAGCACGTAGTCCTCTACATTTTGTGTCCTAATCAGTGTAGCACACAGATATAACATAAGCATGAGTTTGTGGACAAATTGGGCATTTTAAGATATGTGCCTAGATTAAAGTGAACAAAAAACAAGCCTACATAGGCTGAGCATGGTGACTCATGCCTGTAATCCCAGCACTTTGGGAGGCCGAGGCGGATGGATCACCTGAGGTCAGGAGTTCTAGATGAGCCTGACCAGTATGGAGAAACCCCATCTCTACTAAAAACACAAAATTAGTTGGGCATGGTAGCGCATGCCTGTAATCCCAGCTACTCGGGAGGCTGAGGTAGGAGAATCACTTGAACCTGGGAGGCAGAGGTTGTGGTAAGCCGAGATCACGCCATTGCATTCCAACCTAGGCCACAAGAGTGAAACTCCGTTTCAAAATAAATAAATAAATAAATAAATCTCCACATAGTCAAAGCAATACTAAGCAAAAAGAACAAATCTGAAGGCAATACATTACCCAGCTTCAAATTATACTACAAGGTTATAATTACCAAAACAGCATGGTACTGGTATAAAAATAGGCACATAGACCAATGGAACAAGAGTAGAGAACCCAGAAATAAAGCCAAATACTTATAGCCAAATATACAACAACATATACAAAAACATAAATTAGGGAAAGGACACCCTATTTAATAAATGGTTCTGGGAAAACCAGCAAACCACATGTGGAAGAATGAAATTGAATCCCCATCTCTCATCTTATACAAAAATCAACTCAAGATAGATCAAAGACTTACATCTAAGACCAGAAATCATAAAAATTCTAAAAGATAGCATCAAAAAATTCTTCTGAACATTAGTTTAGGTAAACAATTCATGATTAAGACCCCCAAAACAAATGCAACGAAAACAAAAATAAATGAATGGGACCTAATTAAATGAAAAAGCTTCTGCATATCAAAAGACATAATCAGTAAACAGACAACCCACAGAGTGGAAGAAAATATTTGCAAACTATGCATCTGCCAAAGGACTAATATCCAGAATCTACAAGAAACTCAAACAAATAAGCAACAACAAAGAAATAATCCCATGAAAAAGTGGGCAAAGGACATGAACAGACAACTCTCAAAAGAAGATATACAAACAGCTAATAAACATAGGAAAAAAATGCTCAATATCACTAATCATTAGGGAATTGCAAACTAAAACCACAGTGAGATACCACCTTACTCCTGCAAGAGTGGCCATAATTAAAAAGTCAAAACACAATGGATATTGGGATGAGTGTGGTGGAAAGGGAACACTTTTATACTGCTGGTGGGAATGTAAGTTAGTATAACCGCTATGCAAAACTGTATGGGGATTCCTTAATGAACTAAAAGTAGAGCTACCATTTGATCCAGCAATCCCACTACTGAGTATCTACCAAAAGGAAAAGAAGTCATTATATGAAAAAAAGACACAGGCACAGGCATGTTTATAGCAGCACAGTTCATAATTGCAAAGATACGGAACCAACCTAAGTGCCCATCAACCAATGAGTGGATAAAGAAAATGTGGCATATATACTCCATGTACTACTACTCAGCCATAAAAAGGAACGAGAGCATGTCTTTCTTGAAAACATGGATGGAGCTGGAGGCCATTTTTCTAAGTGAAGTTACTCGGGAACAGAAAACCAAATGCCCCCACCCCACGACAGGCCCTAGGGTGTGATGTTCCCTGCCCTGTGTCCATATGTTCTCACTGATAAGTGGGAGCTAAGCTATGAGAATGCAAAGGCATAAGAATGATGTAATAGACTTTGGGGGCTCAGCAGGGTGAGGGATACAGACTATGGAGTACAATGTATACTGCTCGGGTGATAAGTACACTAAAATCTCAGAAATCACCACTGAAAGAACTTATCCATGTAACCAAAAACTTATTATATGTCCAAAACTACTTAAATAAAAATAATTTTAAAAAATTTATTGTGTCCTACTCTTGAAGGTACAATAGTAAATGGAATTTGTCTTTGAAGTCCACTGCTTTTGGAGAATATGTTGCTGCTATTTCTTTTAAGTATGTCAGAAATACATTCAAATTAGTGAATCTAATTGTCTGTCACTGCTGGTTAAAAGCTTGTAAAGTAGAGAGGATTATACACTGGATCCTGGGGCTTGTTGTGAGTAGGTAGGAGGAAAAGGCCTGTGATTTTGTGTTACTCTTACAGGCCTGTGGCTATGGCTGTGGTGGTGGTAGACTAGAGTCACTTTTGCTGCAATAAAACACTGTCTTGTTGATGACATGACTGTTTCCTGACTATTTCCAAACATTCTTACTCACCACAATACAAATATACTGGAGTTAGGCCTAGGGAAAAAATAATACAGTAAGTAGAAGATAGCAAGAATAATTAATGGTAAGACTAGAGTTGTTTCCCAGGTTGTTTTGAAACTATCTGCTTAAAATCACCTTGGGTGCTTGCTAAAAAGGCAGATTGCTGTACCCCACCTAAAATCAATTCGATCTCAATCCTCTATGGCTTCAGGCTCTAATTTTGATAATAGGGACAGCTTCCTGGACAAGAGAAAGTGCCAGCGTAGCTCAGAAAGATTCAGCAAGATGACATAGAAACCTCATCTTACTGTCAGAAGAACTAAATTTTGGGTCTTATATCTGTTGTTAACTAACAGGACATCTTTGGGCTGAATCATTTTAATTATCTGGCTTCAATTTCTTAGTTCTCTCCCTCCTCCTCCTCTTCCTCCTCTTCCTCCTCCTCCTATCCCCATTAAGTTGAATCAAAGCATGGCACTCTGATAAAGAAGTATGAGTAATTAGGCAGCATTATTCTCAAACACAGTGTCAGACGAGTACAAATTCTTTAGCCGACCAATTAGCATTCAGTGAACACATAATGTAGAAGATTTGCGACATGTGTAAGCCAAGGTCAGTGCTTTCAAGAAAGTACTAGGGATTTTTGAAAATAAATTTTGCTTAAGCCAAGACAAATAATATAATATGGAAATAGTTAATGCAGACAAGTACTATATGAGATCAGAGTCAGTCCTCAGCTAGAGTTCTCAGATAAGATTTCATCAAAGCAGACTCCAAATGACACTTACAGGATGACTGAATTTAAATTATTGAAAAGTACTAATTGGATATCCCATATAAAAGTCAAGGAAGCCATGATTTGGTTCTCAAAGAGTGAAACAAAATGTAGTGTGGGAAGAAGAGTTTAAAGTCACTAGATCACAGCGTTAAGTCAATGCTCATCACAGAAATTTTGAAGGATTATTATTCTAACTTGGCTGGTCATTACGTCTGTTAATGGTAAACCATACCTATGACATTTTAACTGAAAGAATCTGTCCTTGGGTGCTGGCTGTGAGACAGTCAATATTTGCTCCTAGACAACCAGCAGTGTAAGAGAATAGAAAGGTATATCTATAGACCACAAAGGACACAGATGCCAGGGTAGGGGGTGTAGGGAGAAACATCCACTCTGGCAAGACTACGAGTGCCAAAATTCATCCCAAAGTGCCCACCTGCTCAAGTGAATTATGCCATGAATTTAGATGCCAAATGCCATCACCGTGGGCTATCCTGAATGAGTCCCTCTGAGGCTGTTATTACAGGCTGAGAAATTCACATGGGAAATGCTACTTATGCAAAGAAAGTGATAGATAACAGTATAAGCCATCCAGTGTCAGAGGACAAGAGTTTTCCAAAAAGTGGGCAACTGATTTTACAATAGAGGCTAGAAAAACCTTAGGAGAAGCTGGCATTTTCATAGACTGATATGAAAGCTACAAATACCTAAGCAAAGTTAGAAACTAGAAACTTCCACATGAGCGGGAACTGCTTAAGTCCAAAGATGCTTATCTTCTGTGTTTGGGGATTCACTTATTCCCTATTTCTCTGGTTTCTAAGGAGAAGAGCATATTTTTCTAAACATTCCTGGCCTCCTTCCCCACCCACTCACTTACGCTTCTTCCAGGGAAGAGGAGGAAGTTGTCAGAATGCTGAGTTTGGGTAAGGAACTCATAAGCACAGGGTACCCCTTCTCCCTTTTTTCCCCTTGAGAACTAGTATGCCCACAGAGAGAATGCATTCTGCCTGGTCCTCCCACTCCACGTGACAGGGACAACATCAATACAGAGAAGCCTATGGTTATTCAGTGCTGCCTGGGCTTAGGGGCATAAGGCTGATTCTGGGGTTCACTAGTAGGAAGTCCATTGTGGTCACACGTCCTCAAATCTGATTTTTATTAGTATAAACCAGCTATTTTAATCTCCACTTGCCTAACTTTATTGTTTAAAAATTATCCAGGAAGAATAGTATGTATTGGGCCACAGGTAATTTGAACTATAGGAAAAATTGTATTTCACACAGAGAGTTTCTAATTTGATGTGTTTTGTCATCATTCACTGAGGTCAGATATATGCATGATAAGCCATGTTACCTGTCCACTGGCACCTATGCAGAAAGCAGCTTCCTACCAGGAGTTAGTAGTAGCACTGGCCAAGCTGAGTGAGATGAGAGAAGCAATCATTCATGGTCAATAGTTTATAAAGATTGTGAGATAAAGTCCTTCTTTTACCATGCTTACCAGGGGAAGGGACACTTGAGGAAGAGAGAGGGTAGGAATTTGTGTTTCACTAATGTTTATACCTTTGGAGGTTTTGAATATGTTTTGAGAAAAAATAAAATAAACATCTACACTGGAGGTTTATACTATCTCCAGAGTTTCTCCAGAAACTCAAGAAAAAACTTAGTCCTGAGTTTTCAGGAATGGCCAGCACTGCAGGGCCTTGCCATCTTTACCTGCTTTGTGCCCCAACTCCCAAGACAGCTTAGAACCACCTTGCTATCTTGTAAGAGGGTTTTGATGAAGATCAGATCTGAGGTAAGAACTGCAAAGGCTGAGATGGCTGGTTTACTTACCTTCTGAGTGAAGCAGGCCACAGGCCCTCCCAGAGGTTTAAAGGAAAAAAGAGGCCTAAAGATCAAATCCTTAAGAACATTCATGAGAGACAGTTAAGGTGGTCACTGAGGAAGTCTGAGTCTTGGATTTGAAGTTATTTTATGAGGAGTTAAAAACCCAACTCATCCTTTCCGGCTAAAATGGGATCTCAAAGCAGATCCCTTAGCTTCTCTCAGCTTTGGAATTAAACAATCTATAATATAGGGCTAATAATAACTCTTACGGGAAAATAATCCATGTGAGACTAAGTTTTATACCATACATGCCCAACATATTTGGTTGAATTAGACGTCAGAAAGGATGAAATCTCATACTTGGAAAAGCCTCTAGTGACCATCCTGCCCCTCATCTCAAAGGAGAAAGAATGGGTGATAGTGAATTGGTTTGAGGTTATATAGCATGGCAGAGATTCAGTGCTGAAAAGTACTTGACACTATATATGACAATGTTCTATTTTGAAAATCCATAGACATGAGGCAACTTCTAGTAGTCACACAATTCAGCAAGTCAGAATTGGGCTAATAATCTAGACTATTCTATCCTCATCGAATGGTTTCCCATGGCTTTGTGCCTACACCTTTTATTCCATGGTTCATATAATAGCAGAGGCACAGACGTGTGACATTCCTGATGAGTGAGGACGAGTCCCAGAATTCTCTCCCCAAATTTCACTACTGTCATAGCCAATGTCAAATGTGTGGACGCTCTGGATGTCAGACAGATAAGAAATATCCCTTGTATGCTCTTATTTTTAAGGTCAGATCCTTGAAGGAACAGCATTAGGAAGAAGGCAAACTTGAATTTACAGATTCATCCTTAGAATATGGATTATTTTCTTTTGTAGGATCGTACTTGGGAAAACTATGTAACTCAAAATCACTGGCCCCTCCTTTATCATTTGGAAAATTAAAACCTAATGCATAGATATAAATCAAAGGAGGTCTTGCCACTTTCGCTACTACAGGAGTTGATATGTTTTCAACATAGAGTTTTAGATGTGCAGCAGGGTGACTAATATATGACTCTTGATGCAAAACTCCTACTATCCTGACAGTTAGGCACATTTCTTATATTATCTTATATTTTCTGGGAACCGTCCATAATTGTAAGATGTATGGGAGGAGCATCCTTACTTATCTGTGGGAGCAAATGACTAATGCATTTCCAAGGACTCTGAGACACTCAACAAAGGGTGCTCTCTATCCTTGGAGATGGAAGTAATGATAAATGGGTGACAGTAGCCTAACTCCTACCAGATGCTGCAGGGTGTTAACCCAGTTGTCAGCCACTTCTTTTGTCATCTCTTGGGACTTAAAACCATCAAGTTCTGAATTCCATCTACCCAGTATGTGCTGTCTTATCCACAATTCTGATAGAAAAGTCCAGAAGCTAGCAGGAAAGGGCAAGAAACGACATACCCAGGCTAAGTACTACAGTTTTCTCATTCTCCTCTTTGACCAGCTGCAAAGGAATATGATGCCTTTGAATCTGGCAGTTTCTATCATGCAGCCCCATGCTTTTGCTTATACACACGATAACTAGACTTACATTCTTTTCCAGGCTTTGGTCATTTTCACATTATTACGAATTGTGACAGTAATACCAGACAATCAGGTTTTAAACCTGTCAGTCCATGACATTTTATTTCCAATCTACAATCCTTTTGCCAGCTCTTCCCACTCTTCTAGGTGTCAGGCTGATGATGCATCTATTGATAGCATGGGTCGCCTGGAGGCACTTTTTAGTTCCTTGTTAAAGCAGGGCTCTCATCTCTTCTGGGTTCCCGGGCCACAGTTTCTCTGTGCTAGGGGTTTTTGTTGTTTGTTTGTTTATTTCTGGATTGTATGAATCTGGAAATATTAGTTCTTAGAGAGCCTCTTCATGAAAGAGCATCTGCCAAATCATCCTCGGAGAAAAGGTGATCCAAAGAGAAAATCGCCCTTGGATTCAGTGGTTATTGGAAATATCTCAAAATTTCAAAGTTGTAGTAGGTCAGCATGTCATACAGGAATCTACGTTTGTACATATGCAGATTGATTTCTGCCTCTCAAAACACACGATGGAGAACATATATAAGTGTACTTACTACGTTTTCGTCCCAAATGTAGGCAAGATAAAGCTCATTTCCTGGCGAATGAAGCCATGCTAAATGATTATGAGCTCGATGCCTTCAGTATATACTGGAAGGTTTCTGACTTTTAAATTTTGTCAATAAGAAAAAAAAAGGCTTAGAGATTAACATATAGTGGCTCACTTCAAATTTATTCATTAAAGACATTAGGAGTGAAAATAACATTTACCATCATCAATATTTCTTAAAGATAGGAAATACATAATGATGGTTCTTTAGATTAAATAGTTAGCTTTATTTATGAACATTATTTTAATTTTTCTCTTTTTGCCATAGGTGGCTTAAAATTTAGCCATGGATCAGAACCAGGCTGTTGACCTATGCTGAAAAAATACTATTATATACTCTCTACTCTCTCCATTCACGGCGTAACTAAATTTCTGTCCTGTGAATTGAAACAGCAGGAATGTTCAGAGAATGGCCATTTTCCTCTTTCCTGATTCAAGTGAAAATATGCAAAGGCATTTGTAATTACTAATTAGCTAGTAAAAAATTTGCTTCAAAAGGTGTCATTAAACATCCCTTTTGTAAGTCTAATTTTTTCGCAAATCTTAAATTTGCTTTCCTGATTTCCCTTTACATACACACACACACACACACACACACACACACACACTACATACACACACATGTATATATATATATGATATTTTGAAAAATGTACTTGCTTGGCTTAGAAAATAAGAGAACCACCTGATCACTTCTTACTCTTTCTACTTAAAAGCAAATTTAGTTTCTGGGGAGCAGGAACCCTCGTATTCCAAATTTGTTTTGCTTTCCTCCTGGGGAATGTAAATCTGGTATCGAAACAACCAGGTCCTGCTAATGGGAAATCTTGCAGCAGAAGTTAGCTGAGTGCTTTGAAAATTTTCTCCTCCGTGGTCTCCCAGTGGGTTATTTCCTCGGCACCAGCCAGCTTTCTTAGAGACAGAGTGCCTGACCTTTCTGGAATTATATGGCTCAAAGGACTGCAGGTAATTTCTTTTGACTAGCAGAAGTAGAAACTCTTAATAGTCTCTTGACTACAACCTGTTGGTAAATTTTTTTTTAATCATCTTTTACAGTGTTTCATTTGGCAGAATATAGCTATTCCAGGTTTGTTACAAATTGCCCGTGAAGATAAATATATTGAGAGCATTTTATTTGAAATGCTATCTTTCAAGTTGCTCAACTTGGACTAGTGCTTGTAGGAGACAAGGTGGCTAAGAAGTAAGCTTTTGGGAAATAGGTATTGCAGGCTAAGACCATAGGAGGTTGAAATAGTTAAACACAATGTTTTTATTATCATCATATCCAATGTGTTAAAACACTGCCATTGGGATACCAATATTTATGACAGATTCTCTTAAAATTGCGTTAGTGTTAAATGTCAAGTTTTTCATTTACAATAGGAAAAAGCCTAAAATAAGGATGGGGAGTTACGTTTATTCGCCATGGTTACCATTTATATATCACATTTGCTCTTTATTAGAAGGAAACTGTGTTGGCTGATAAAATATTTCATGGTTATCCCTGATATCTGTTTGTTCTTAGCACGATGTTTTGAGCAATTTTTGAGAATCTTGAGTGATTTCAGATTTGCACACTTTCTCACAGGTGCACAAAGAGTCACCCACCAAAGATTTAATAGGACCTTGTGGTCTTATTATAAATTACCATTGTAATTATAAACTGGGGAGAAGGTGGGTAGAGGGATAAAATACAGAATTTCAGTCCTTAGACATCACATCCCAAATTACATAAATGTATATAAATTAGTACATCTTCTTTTTGTAAGTAAATGTTTCATTCCTGCTCTCCATTCACTCTGTTCATGGTGCAGAAAATTGAAGGTAAAATACTGCAAATCATGATATAGACTGCCCAAGGCATCTCTGTTTTGGGGAATAAACTCCATAATATCAACAGCAAGCGTGTATTGAGTGCTTTTTTGGTGCCAGGCACTGGACTGAATGCTTTGTATATATTAAAGAAATTAATCTTTCCAACTCCATTGTCAATATCCCCATTTCACAGATAAGAAAACTGAGATTCAGAGAGATTATTATCATGGGCGTAATCCCCACCTATTAGGTAGACCAGAAGTAAAATTATGTACTATTAGTTATTTAAATATATGCTCTTGACTTTTGTGCTCAAGTTGAGGGCCTGGAAAGTTGCATGTATAAAAATGCAAATGGACCACTTTTTCCCATGCATTTTCCTGAATGCTACTGGGAGCATGGGGGATGGGTGGAAAAATGTAGAGAACTAGGGTAGGAGGAGAGAGTTCTAGCCTTTGTAAACTCAGCATCCATATCCACTGGCCCATCCCTGTACCTCCCTTTCATTACATCCTGCTTATTGTCCACGCTTCCATTTAGAATGTCTCAGCCAAACATCTTTCAGGAGATCACCCTGTCTCATAAATCCAACTCTTCCTCTACTCTTTACCTTCTGCGTCTGCAACATTGCCTCAATCTGCACCGACATATGGCTTCAGAAGCAGGTTCTTATTTAGTGAACGCCACTTCTAGTTTCCCAATCAGAATATGTGCTGTTTAAAAGCAGAGTCAAGATCTTCTGTTTCCACGGCCTTCCCCTTGACCTTGACCAGTATCCTGAGTGTTTAGTTCTAGGCTTAGAGCAGTGATTGTGCAATACGTACTTTTGTACTTGTAATTATTCTAAGACTCAGCCAAAGGGAATAGCTTTGAGTTTGGCAACATGGATATAAGCTATAACTTCTCCATTAGAAGTGCAAGGAAATACAATTTCTTAGAAGAACTTTTAGAAAAGGTAGACAATGTTCCAGACTTATGTGGAAAGTCTATAATACCAAAAGGCAGAATATTCTCTTCCCCAACAAAAAATGAGGAAGCACTCGTTTCTTTGAATTAGGTTTTCTGATTAAAAACATATTAGAAAACAACTGGTACAAAGTCATAAAGTCAATTGAAATTCGAAGTTCTGAAAACTTCTGTGCTTAGGCCTATATTTCACTTTATGAATTTAGATAATACTGTTTTTAATCTTGCTGTTTCATGTTAAAAATCCAGGCAAGTTTAACAAAGATTCTTCTCTTATCGCTCCCTTATCCAACTACTAAAAACAAAAAATGATTTTTGAAAAAGGAAAAAACAAAAACCTTTGTGATCAGTTTCTGAGCCAATAGGAAAATATTCAAACAAGAAATAGTGACATCATGAAATATTGAAATGCCGAAAGAGGTATTTTGCATTTTGGGATAAGCATTAAGACTTATGCTTTACTTTTAAATAAAGTTGAGCCAGGGCTCATGTGATTAATCTGCTGAGTTTCCTGAAGATATCCCCTAATTCCTGGGGAGAAAAAAAGTATTTCCTGTGCAAAAGCATTTTTAATAGCTCTCCCAGTGAACAAAGAATGGTCACCCTTATTTCTCTGTTCAATGTGCCAAAATTTCTGGGAAAGTTGTTTCTCATTGTTTCAGCATTAAGTCAACATTTGAAAAATGGAGCCTTTTTTTTTTTTAAATTGTAGGATTAATATCCAGGTCATGGGTAATAGAAATTTCACCAGCTTTGGTACACCGGGCTTATGAAATTGAAACAAGTGGCTCTATTCATTATTAATAAGAATATATGGTTGTGTTTAAACTAAATATCAAAGTCCTGGTTGAGTCTTAGGGACCAAGTGACTTCATGATATAAGGTCCCCTTGCTGCCCTTTTATGATTTTCTGCAGAGCTCTTCATACAATTTACAGCCTTGTAATCAGTGGGGTCCTATAGATCAAGGTGTAGCAGGATAAAATATGTGTTGTTAAACAAAAATTGTGAAACACTCCATTGTGACATATAAATTACTATTTCTTCCCTACTTTTCTGCTTTCAGATTTATAGCATTTATCTGGCACATTTTTTAATATAGAAGGAAATCCAATTACTTACATTTGTTTAAACAAGGTATGATTTAAAAATATCATTGCTGGGATGTTAAACCTTGAGCCCAATGCTACAGTTGTTCTTGAGCAGTATGACTATTGCTTGTTACTACATGAAAAAGTAGTTTTCTTATCATGTCTTTCTACGTAATTTGGCAGGAAAATGGGAGTGTCATTTAGTTAGATGTATTACATAGCTAAATAGTTCATTTTATTAATAAAACTGGACACTACATGCCACAAACCTTTTATTTGTAAACTTATTTAAAAATACTACATCTTATATATAGAAAGACAGATAGGTAGATACCTAGATAGATAGATAGATAGATACCAGGTATAGAAAAATTCTTGGTCCACTTTCCCCATATTTGTCAAACTTTGTTTGGATTCATTGAAAATCTGGTAAATTATTTGCCCAGTGTTCTGCACTATCAGATCCAAATGTTTGGAGACATGATTAATTTTAGGCTTTGAGTATATAAATCATTTTTAAAAAGGAGAATTTTCTTGTTAGCCTAACATTCTGGAGCTCACCCTAACATGGGATGCTATATTGACATTAACTTGAATGGATGCCACCAGTTGGAGAGTTAGTGAAGAAAAAAAGAAAGGGGAAGTTGAGAAAGATATTTTCGTCATCATGAATTAATATTTAAGAGATGATTACGGACACAAATTTAGATCCGTGGGAGTGCGAACACGCTAACACTCTTAAAGCATCGTGGCATTCTCAATAACTTCAGAATCATCTCACACGTATAATTAATTAATATTAATACTACTTACACTAAAATGGCGTTTATTAAATCTGTCTCCTCTGCTACAGTAAGTACTTTACTCACCTTATCTCATTTGATCCTAGGAAATAATTTTATGAAACAAGTATTATTATCCCATTTTACAAAAGAGGGAACTAAGTCTAAAGTTTCTGCTGAGTGAAGCCCAGGATCGCTTCCTCTCAGAGCCCTTGTTGTTAATTCCTATCCTGTAACATCGTTATCCTCTGAACCTTACCCCGTATGATTCTGTTGTTTGGCATTCCCCGCCAAAATTTTCTAATACATGAATTTATTACTTCTAGAAATTCACCTAAATTTCTTTCTCTCTTTCAGTTGAGCCATACCTGTTAATGTTTAACATCAGTTTTTTTTTTTTTTTTTTTAGAAGATAAGCTACCTCCCAATGAAACAAGCTTTCCAAAACTTGTGTGAGTTGGTTTAAATTATTCTCAAAGCAGCTTGAAGGTAAATTGAACTAAGGTGGAATCTTTAGTCAGTTTTACAAGCAAAGGCAAGAAGGGACTTTAAATGGATCTAGCCTTTGCTTTTTAAAAATTTTAGTCACTGTGCTGGGCAGTGTACATCATTTAGACTTCAGAAGATGGTTAGAAAGGTTTCATTAACCCCATTTGAAAGAAAACTGAGATTCAGGCTTGCAGCTATGTAGATGAAGCTAAACCTAGACCATCTTCTGATGTCAAGGATTCCTTCTGTATCACATTCCCTTTAAAGTACTTCCAAAGACACAAAAACTTTGAATATTTATCTTCTTGTTGTTGCTGTTCTCAGTAGTCTGCAATACCTTGTCAATTCACTCAATATTTTACGATTCTGCTTCCTTAACAGACAGAGCAAAGTATCAAGAATTGATTATGAGAGAAGGATAATAATGATCGATAATAACATTAGCATTCAGGAATTGATTTCACAAAACAAGCATGCTTCTTTTTTTTTTTTGGTTGAAAAAATTTTAAAGGTCTAAAGACCAGATTAAACAAAGTGTTAGAAAGATAGAAGCAGTTTTATAATTCAGCCACGTTTTGATTCTATGTTAAATGCTTTAGTGAAAACTAAAAAGCAACGTATATCTGAATGGACTATTCTCCCCAGCATTATAGCCTATAATATTTCATGTCTACTTAAGTTTTTGAGATATTACAAAAATGAACATATATTCAAATATACTCCATAAAGATTACACCGTTCTGTTTCTCCAGTTATTTTCTGCCTTTTCATACAGACAATATAATTTCATTAATTAACCCAAATGGCCATAAGAACTGTTGCTCGCTATTGTGCTATTACTCTTTAACGTTTCTGCAATGTGGTATATAATGTGAAATTTTTGCGCGGCAAAACTTAGCCAGGACAATCAGAAGCTGAATTTCCATGTGTTGGCAGTATCTGCTAAAATTTGACCAGTGAATAAGACTTGTGAAATATACTGTAGGAGAAGGATGAGCTATCTTAGATAAAATACATTTACTTCTCCTTTCTGCTGTTACTAATAGTATTTAGCCTGTCTTATAGTAATTATAAATCAGTGCTCCAAGGCACAGAATAATTAGGCATTTCCCTACATCGTAATAAATGGCCCTGGAATATTTGCCTTTTATTTATTCTGTGTCTTTTGCTATTTTATCATTTTTATTGAATAAAAAGTTACCTTAAAAAGGATAGAATGAGATGGATTGTTTCATATGAAGCTTATAGAAGTCATTTAACACATCTCAGATTTATGAAATTACTGTTCCCAGAGTTAGCATGAATCCCATTTAACTCAAAAATCACTGTCCTTTTGGCCAGGAACTCTGACAAGCTGAATAAATACATAAAGGGGGATCTTGGAAGTGGGTAGACAGACTGGTGACTCATGACGGGGTCAGAGCCTTTGCTATTTGCTTAGAAACAGATCTCTCTCTCTGGCTGCCATGAGGAGGAAGTGATGATGGAGAACAGTTAGTTCCAGAGCGGCATGGTCCAGGCAGCTGGAGGGTCAGGGGTTAAACATGTGCTATCTCAGCTATGCTGGGTGCAATAACAACATTAGGCATCAGGAGAAGGATCTATCAGGGCAATTAGTCAAGCAGGCCTTGTGGTAGCCCAGATAGGCCCGGCTCTGTTTGCATCTGTTTATCGGTTTGAGATAAGAATCTTTGTGAACCTTTTTGTTACCTTGAGAAAGTAGACACCTGGATGGTAAACATATGACAACAATGTCTTTAAAAATTGATTTTGAAAAATGACTGTGGCTCCCAGATGGGATTAAGTAATGTTTAATTCGGTTGTTTAAAAAAAAAAAAAAAAAAAAAAAAAAAAAAAAGGAAGAAGGGGATGGTGGGAGAGAAAGAACAGAGGGAAGAGAAGTAAGAAGAACAAGAATTTGCTTTTTTTCTTTTCTTTTCTTTTTTTTTTTTTTTTTTCATGCTTCTCAGTCTATTCTCCCAAAAACAAAAGTTACAGAATTGGACTTATTTTCATCAGATATGAAACTTGGCCCAGATGCCTTGGGAAACGGAGAAGATAATTTAGATTGCTGTGGTTTTTCTTTTTTTCCCCCCTAAAGGTTTTCCTGCAAATGCCGCATTTTGCTGTAATGTGTAAACGGACTCAGACATTCAAAACATTTGTCTTTCTTGGTTCACATTGACACAATATTTCTTTCTTCTCTTCTGATTGTAAACTCCTAGAGGATACCATTCTTTTCTCCTGATGTTATCAAACTAAGTTACACTAAACTCAGAAACTCATGAAGTGAACTTTTATAAGAACTATCTGTGAATAATTATAATTGTAGTAAAAACTCCAAATCAGAATCTTTCAAGATGATAGTTAAACATTTATTTATTTTTATTATATTTATATATATTTGAGACAGAGTGTCACTCTCGCCCAGGCTGGAGTGCAGTAGTGCAGTGGTACAATCTTGGCTCACTGCAAGCTCTGCCTCCTGGGTTTGAGTGATTCTCCTGCCTCAGCCTCCTGAGTAGCTGGGATTACAGGCACCGCCCACCCAGCTAATAGTTGTATTTTTAGTAGAGACAGGGTTTCGCCACGTTAGCCATGCTGGTCTGGAACTCCTGACCTCAGGTGATCCACCCACCTTAGCCTCCCAAAGTGCTGGGATTACAGGCGTGAGCCACTGCTCCTAGCCTAAAGATTTATTTTGAACAATAATTTGCAGTGCCCTGAATACAGAGGCTCACGCATCCTTACTTTGTTTAGATGTTTCTGCGTGCTTAGAATATTCTTCTACTTCTACCCGCTTTGGCATGAAATTGGATAAGCCCTAAAACTTACCCAGAAGAGGAGAGTGCTTAGGTCTTCACCAGCAGCCAGAAACCTGATGGGTGCATTCTCGTACATCTCTCCTAACCCCGTTAGAGCTTCCTTCATAATCTAATTATCTCATCTGGCATTACAGTTTTTAGTTACATTCAAAACTAGCTTCAAAGACTGTATTTACATTTCACTTTTTTTTCAGGAGAGTAAAGCATATTTGGGTAGAAAAGTATTCTTTCTTATAACCTTATTTATCCACTCGAAAAAAAAAAAAAAAAAAAAAAAAAAGCCAAGCAGAAGAATTAGCTACTCAGACATGTGCAAGGTCTATTTTTATCCCTCTGACAGCAACTATCTGTGTGACTTTGGAGTATTTAATGAACCTCTCTGAACCTCACTTTTTTCCTGTTTATAAGTTGATAATAAAAGTAGGACCTGTTTCCTGAGGTTCTTGTGAGGAATCAATGAAAAAGTGGGCAGAAGTGCCTCATGCAGTGTTGAGAATACAGAAAGCATTGTAGCAATGGCCCAGCTATAGAATCACTCAGTACTCGCTGAGCAGACACATTGACCTTGAGGTGGATGAATTGCCTTATGTTCCTGATATTCTAAATGTAAACTTACATTATTTTAAAAACGATGGTTTCCATAACAATTAAGATTATTTCATCAGATCGCTTTTTAATTTTTTAAAATACACTTTATTTTTAGAGTAGTTTTAAGTTCACAGTAAAATTGAGTGGAAGGCGCAGAGATTTCCCATAGAACCTCCTGTCCCCACATATGCATAGCCTCCTCCATTATCAAATCCTCCACCAGAGTGATACATTTATTACAATTGAGGAACCTACATTGACACGTCATAATCACCCAAAACTCATAATCTGCATTGGGGTTCATACCCTAAAATTAAAATTTTAGGATGTTGAGTACACTCTCGATGGTATCTAGTCATTAATTCAACTATTCATTACTATTTTTATGTAGCAAATTTACTTTTACGAAACTGTGACATTCTCTGTGTTAATAAAATGTCATCTAGTGTTTATCGCTTTTATCCAAAATCTATTATAATTCATTTTGTAAAGGGCATGTTATTCCACCACCCATGTGGAGCGCAATTCTAGCAGGCCCATGTCCTATAATTACATACTTAAAAAGATTAAAACATGTAGGTTTCTGTCAAAATATTAAAAAATGCATTCCCGAATCTTACAATTCATTCCTACAGGAAGGAAGAAGAAAACGTCAATTACAACTCTTAATTTGCCATTGCAAAGCATTTTAAATACAACCCTTTAGAAGTTTTTCTAGACAGATGCTTGTCTTCATTTTTAAGTTATTATTAGACTCTGAGAACACATCAAAGGCCAGCTACAATGCAATCTGCTTTAGCACAGAATTTGGAATAATGCAGATCTGTTTTGGCCCTCAGATTCTCATTTAGAGTTATCTTTCCAGAACAGGCCTCATTATGAAATACTGTGCTGTCAACTCCACTGTGGGTGACATAAGGACCCCGCAGACACTAAGGAAGTCAGTCTATGCTAGGACAGGGCATCTGCATGGAGCAATGTCAGTTTTCATGTCTGAATCTGAACCAGCCAGGCCAACCTGTCAGTCATACGGGGTAAGCCTTAAACCAACAGGAGATCCGGTATCTGTCTTTTCAGAATCAGCTGCTTTTTGAGCTTTGGGATAGAAATGGGGTAGATGGAACAGAGAATTGGGCAATACTGGGGATATGGTTTGGCTGTGTCCTCACCCAAATCTCCTCTTGAATTATAATCTCCATAATCCCCAAGTGTCATGGGAGGAACCAGGTAGGGGAACTGAATCATGGGGGCAGTTTACCCCATGCTCTTCTCTTGAGAGTGAGTGACTCTCACAAGATCTGATGGTTTTATAAGCATCTGGCAATTCCTCTGCTTGCACTCACTTCTCTCTCCTGCCACCCTGTGAAGAGGTACCTTCTGCTGTGACTGTAAGTTTCCTGAGGCCCCCCCAAGCCATGTGTACCTGTGAGTCAGTTAAACCTCTTTCCTTTACAAATTATCCAGTCTTGAGTATTTCTTCATAGCAACATGAGACTAGACTAATACAGCAGGATCAACACATTGAGAGGACAACCTCCCTCACCTTCTTGGCTCCGGTCGCTCTGTCCTCCTCAGTGATCCTCACTGTGATATAGTTCTTCCTCCCCTAGGATCTTGGGCACAACACTTTTTTTTTTTTGTCTGAACAGCAAGTCTTCCCCTTAACTTGATTAAAGAGTTCTCCTTTTCAGTTCTTATTCAAATTCCACTTCATTAAGGAATCCTGATCTCCAGACTATACATGGCATTTAAATCTAAATCCGATAAATCTAAATCTAAAGTTAAATCTGGTAGATCTAAATGTAAATCTAAAAACTAAGTCAAAATTTATAAATAAATCTAGTATTAAACTATTATTGCATGGTTTGTCATAAAATATGAATGGGATTATTGTGGTTATTCAAATTAAATTTTCTACATGCCAGGTATTAGTGATAAAATGCTAAGGAGACTCAAGACCTGTGCCATGTGACCTTGCATGTAGAAGATGCTCAAGTGCTTGTTGAATGAATTAAAGAATATATGTTCTAGGAGCATTAAAGATAAAAAGTTATTTAATACTTAGACAGACTTTTCTCTGTTTACAAAATGTTATATGAGCCTGATGTTACAAATTTCAAGAATTCTGATTACAGCATAAAGTAAAATGAAAATGAATAAATGTTGCCATAGAAAAGTGACTTTAATTGTGATTACAAGACTATATTTAAATTTTTGTAATTTTCATAAGGTTAAAGTCAATGTAGACAGTGTCATTTACTCTTTCTTTGTAAGAACTTAGTTGTCTGGCTTTTAAGATGGATGAGGGCATCATAGCAAACTCCCCTGTTTCCCTCTACTTATCTTCTTAAAGAAGCCAAGTTAAATACAAATAAGCGGTGGGAGTTGATGAGATTTGCAAGAAGAACAAGGAAAAAGTCAGCAGATGTTCCAATACTTTAATATTTACCTACAAACTGGGCAAAGTACAAATACATTACTTTTTGCTAATGGTTTATGTTGTTACAGCATTGAGTAAAGAATCTATTTATCAAACATAGTATGCCTCTTGAAAATACTTACTGTTTCCTTGCATGACGGTGATGTGCAAAGACAAATTAAAGTTTAAAGACTCATGAGCACTGGTTACTTTAAGATTTTTTTTTTTTTTTTTTTGGTTCAGGTTATTGAACTGGTTCATTGAAACGATATAGAAAAACTGCTGAAAATCAGATTCCAATGCTGGTTGGTAAAAAATGTGTCACTCAGAGATTTGGGATTAATCAAATTATTCTGGGTAGACAAGATAAGTTAAGTAAATTCTTATCAAAAAATCCTGACCTCTGAAATAATTTAGCAGGCAGAAGAATCTAAAATATCTTGTGCTCTTTATAACTCCTGTAGAGTGTACCATAGTTTGAGATGAGTTATTAAGATTTAATATTTGCTAAGCATTGCCATGCTTGGGATGAATACTACCAGAAAGTGTTGGCTCAAAGGAGCATGAACTATTGGTATAGTAGGAGAGGAGGACAGCATCAGATGGTAGATAAAGTCTAGGGAGGCAGAGCGTAATGGAAGAAAAAACCCATGATAACATGGTGAGTCAGCTAGTAACCAGAGGGCCAGTCACATTAGGAAAAACCTGGCAGATAGCATGGGTCAGTCCACAGATGCCAGGAGATAATGCAGCAAGGGAACTGTCAACACACAAGCTTCCAGGACAATAGATCAAGAGGCATTGGAAAACAAATTGCTGCCAAACTAACTCATTTTCATCTTTCTGCATCTATGTGCCTTTTCAGAAGATTATCAACCAAAGTGAATTTTAGTTTTTTTATAATTTCTATATTTATATATTCTATATATGTTTATATATTAGGTTAAATAGCACAAGTATAGTAAAGAGCATGTTTTTCTTGTTTTTATTTTTTATTTTAAAATTATGCTTTTTTAAATTGACAAACCATAATTATATTCATTTATGGGGTACAGTGTGATGCTTTGGTATATGTACACAATATAGAATGATTAAATCAAGCCAATTAATATATTTTTATCTCATTTACTTATTTTTCTGTGATAAGACATTTGGAATTTACTCTCAGTTATTTTAAAATTTACAACACATTTTACTGACTACAGTCACCCTGCTGTGAAACAGATCTCAAAATGTATTCCTTGTATATAAGTGAAACTTTGTATCCTTTGACCAGCAACTCCTCATTCACTCCCTCCCCCTGCCCCAGCCTCTAGTAACCATTTTTCTACTCTTCTATGAATTTAACCTTCTTAGATGCCACACGTAAGTGAGATCAAGGAGCATGTCTGTTGATTTTACTCTAAGCATAGTGTATTAGCCCATGTTGTGTTGATATAAAGAAATACTTGAGACAGAGTAATTTATAAAGAAAAAAGTTTCCTCTCACTTCTGGAGGCTGTACAGGCATGGCACCAGCATCTGGCTAGGCCTCAGGAAGCTTTTACTCATGGCAGAAGGCAAAGAGGGAGAAGATGTGTCACATGGTGAGAGAGGAATCAAGACAGATGCCAGACTCTTTTAAACAACCAGCTCTCACGTGAACTAATGGAATTTGAACTTAAGCATTCCCATGGGGATGGCACCCAACCCTTCATGAGGGATCTGTCCCCATGACCCAAACACGTTTCGTTAGGTCTCACCTCCAACATTGGGGGTCACATTTCATGACATTTGCAAAGAACAAATATTCAAAGCATATCATTCTGCCCCTAGATGCTCCCAAATCGCATGTCTTTCTCACATTACAAAATCCAATCGTACTTTCCCAGTAGGCCTCCAAAAGTCTCAACTCATTCTGTGTCAGCTCAAAGGTCTTCAGTCTCATCTGAGACTCAAGGCAATTTCCCTTCACCTATGAGCCTGTAAGATCAAAAGCAAGTTATTTACTCCCAAGATACAATGGTGGTACAGTCGTTGGGTAAACATTTCCATTTTAAAGGGGAGAAATCAGTCAAAAGAAAGGGCAACAGGCCCCCCCCCCCCCGCCCGCCCCGCCCTGCCCCGGGGCAAGTCTGAAACCCAGCAGAGCAGATGTTAACGTTTAAATCTCCAAAACAATCCTTGACTCTGCTTCTTGCATACAAAGCACACTGGTGCAAGGGGTGGATCCCTGAAGCCTTGGACAGCTCCACTCCCATGGCTTTTCTGGGAGCATCCCCTGTAGCTAATACCGTCAAGAGTTAGAGTCAGATGCCTGCAACCCTTTCAAAGCTGAGGGTGCTCTACTATCCTCATGTATGTAGGGCAGTGACTTGATTTCCACAGCTCCACCAGGCAGTTCTCCAACGGAGACTGTGTTGGGGGGCTCAAACCCCACAGTCCCTTTTGACATTGCCCTAGTAGAGGCTCTCTGTGGGTGCTCCAGTCCTGTGGCAGGCTTCTGCCCGGGGAACCCAGACTTTTCAGTATTTGTCCTCCACATGGAAACCAGCAAGTCTTAAAGCTTGCACCTTCTGGAGCAGCGACCTGAGATGTACTTGGGCCCTTTTGGTACCTGGCCAGAGCCAGAGAGGCCCAGATGTGGCAAGCAGCATCTGAGGCTAAGCAGGGAAGTGGGATCCTGGGCCAGGACTGTTTCCAAGGTCCCTGGAACCATTCCTTCCTCCTAGGCTTTAGAGCCTGTAGTGGGAGGCGCTGTCTCTAAGATTTCTGAAATGCCTTTGTGACCTTTTGCTTGTAGTCTTGAATTTTAGCACCTGGCTCTCATTGAGTCATGCTAATCTCTCTAGCAAAGTGGTTGCTCCGCAGGCCTCTTGGATTCCTCTTCTGAAAATGTTCTTTTCTTCTGTATCACATTTCCAGGCTTCAACATTTTTACAGTCTGCTTCCATTTTATTATGAGTTCCAATTGTAAGTCTTTCCTTTGCTCCCGTATCTGACTATAGATTGTTAGAAGCAGCCACATCACCTCTTGAATGCTTTGCTGCTTAGAATTTTTTTTTTCCCAGATACCCTAAGTCATCATCCTTAAATTCAGCCTTCCACAAAGTCTTAGGTCATGGATAGCAGCCAAGTTCTTTGATGGGGCATAACAAGGGTAACCTTTGTTCCATTTCCCAATAAGTTCCTCATTGCCATTTGAAATCTCATCAGCCTGGCCACCACTGTCCATATTTCTGTCAGCATCTTGATCACAACCATTAAACCAGTCTCTAAGAAGTTCCAAACATTCCCTCATCTTCTTGTCTTTCTCTGAACCCTCCAAAGTCTTCTAACCTCTGCCCATTACCCAGTTGCAAAGCCATTTTCACATTTTCAGGTATCTTTATAGAATTGCCCGACTCCTTGATATCAATTTTCTGTATTAGTCTGTAGTGCATTGTTATAAAGGAATATCTGAGACTATCCAACAAGAGGTGCCAGGACAGAGTACCTGGATTATTTTTCTTCACAGTCCTAGTGGCAGTAGAATGCGTGACAATATGTATGGGAATATCAGGCAGCTTTTACTGATGGCAGAAGGCAAAGGGAGGGCAGACGTGTCACATGGTGAAAGTGGAAGTGGGAGAGATGCCAGGCTGTTTCACACAACCAGCTGTCAACATGAACTAACAGAGCAAATCTCACTTGTTACCATGGGGATGGCACCAAGCACTTCATGAATGATCCACTCCTCTGATTGAAATACCTCCCCCTAGGCCCCACCTCCAACATGTAGGATCACATTTCAACAAGAGATTTGGAGGGGGCAGATATCCAAATTGTGTCAAATGGGTTGCTTGGATCTTCTTGTAATAGATAATTTCCACTCTAATCTATTTCCATGAATTTCTTTCTAGATTTGATGTCATTATAGCTGTAATCTCCCAACTCTCGCAATACTGTTCGTGCATCATATAACCAATATTCTGTAATGCAATTGGCCTTGATAATCCAATATTTATTATGAAGGTGAGTGCCCCAAAAGAGTACTTTTAAATGACCAGCACTTTTAAGTGACTAATTTTTTTTTTCACATAAAAGACCTTCTCATAATAATTTTGTTTCACAAGTTTCAAAGGGCACATTCTCCTTGTGAAACACAGTTAACTATATATTTGTACAAAGTATCTAGGTTATGATAAGAGGCTTATGGTCTCAAAAAGTTTCTAGGGTTAGAAATTTACATAAGTTCATATTTAGATGATCTCATGAGTTTTAAAGAAATCTCTAAGGATTGAAACTTGAATTTCATGTACTTTTTTTTCTAGGCCAGTTGAGAAATGAAAACATTCTTAATTATTTCAAGCCTATATAGTGATGTACAGTGTAATTAACTCTGATGTGTGTTTCACACCCAATTAGAGGATATTTTAGCACCAGGGTAATTGGACCCAGCAGCACCTGGGAAGTGTAATCAAACAAGTTTATCACCACATGTTATTGTCCTATGATCTTCTACACTTTTAAAAAATGTTGTGCATAAAGAGAATGGTCAAGACATCTGGTAAAATGATGGCTATGATTGAAACTTTACTAATGTCTGTATCCAGTTCAAAGTATTCCTGTTTATTTAAAAATCCCTAACTTTTTTCTATGGCTTCATCATCCTTTTACTACTTCTACAGATGATGTCTTCTCTGCTTATCAGGATGACGACACCCATCCACTTGCCTTGGTAGCCAGTGTTTGTGATATTTTCTTGGCAAAAGGGGCGGTAATCTGCAATTTTTTTTTTTTTTTTTTTTTTTAATTTAGGTTATCTGGGAATCAAGTGCAAAACTCTAGTTGAGGATGTAGTCAGTGTCCTGTAATTTTCAGACACCACCAATACAGGTTCAAATAATCCAACAAGAGGTTTGTATCTAAGAGTGTGGTCTATGGACCTGCAGACTGGGAGATTGTTAGAAATGCAGATTCTCAGATTCAGCCCAGGGCTGTTGACTCTTCACTTTAATGAGATCCCCAGATCATGCCTATAGATGTTAAAATCTGAAACACATGGATCTAGCTAGCATAAGAAACCCTTAGGACAGAGTACCTGGATTATTTTTCTTCAAGGTCCTAGGAGTAGCAGAATGCATGACAATATGTATGGGAAGAAACTAAGAAGGAAGAAAGAAAGGAAAGAGGAAAGCAATGAAGAAAGGAAAGACGAAAGAAAGGAAAGAAGAGAACAGGGGAGGAGAAAAGGAAGAGAGGGAGGGAGGAAGGCAGAAAGGCAGGAAGGCAGGCAGGAAGGAAGGAAGACTATGTCCTGGTAGCCATGGGTCAGATGCTTCAAAATAGATGGAGATGTACTTCAAGTACATCTGAACACAATTGGTCTCAAAGTTCACCACTCTTAACCTTGATCCTTGTTCTTTGCAGTCCTGGTGTTTTCATCTTGCTGCTGGCTTGATGCTGCCCAAATCCAATACGTAGATCCTGAGCTCAGGCCTGAGCTGTATGTACCTTGTGAGTCCAGGCCCTCCATTATCAATACGTAGTGATACGACTTTCCGACTTCAGAAAACATAAACAAAGACAAGGCTATAGTCATCAATTTTCTCTATAACTATTCCAAAAAGCAGGAACAATACTCTTAGCCAAGCTTGTCTAGATGAAGGCTTTTTTCTCTCCTTGGCTCTTTTTTGCTCCTGGTTTTGTCTCATGTTACGAGAAAGTCCTGGCAACTAACACTCACCTTAAGGAAAAAATACAGTTCCCTACCCTGCCTCATGTGGAAAATCCAATTTCCTCATAGCCAATGGCTTTTATACAAGGCAAACACACCAGATTCCTGTAATCCTGGCTTTGTTCCTGTAGGCAAGGAAGATCTTTTTTTCTTCTCCAACATGGGTTTTTTTTTTTTTTTTTTTTTTTTTGACTGTACAATCACTTATAATTACTTTAGAATATTTGCCAGTAAGGTGACTTTTAATAATGCCTTTTGGCCCAACTTTAAAACATTCGCTGAGTCAAAAAATAGTAATACCAAAATGAAAGTGGAAGTGGAGGAACCAATTACTGAGAATTTAATGCCTTGGCCTGTTCATTTGTAATTTTAAGTTTTTTTTTTTTTTTTTTTTTTTTTTTTTTTTTTTTTAATGAGAATCTAATATGTGCTAGTAATCTTTAGCACCCAATAGATTTTCCAATTCTACCATATACACACACACACACACACACATATATATATATATATATATATATATATATAGGAAAGAGAGAGAAGGGGTGGGGGAGAGAAGGACATTGCCTTTGGGAAAATAATAATGTGTTTAAGAAAGAACTGGGGACATAAATTGTACATGTAGTAAATAAGTGTCATGAGAGGCTTTTAGACATCAGAAGAAACCGCCACTGGCAGCTGGGTTGATATATGAAGGTTTCATAAAGGGAGGATAGGGGAGCCCAAAGATATTAAAGGCAAACACCATCTAATTGCCTGGAAATTAGATAAAGGATTTGCCGTGGCCATTTTACACTGGAAAAGTGATTAAAACATGTAAGAACAGTCAGTTCTGAGTAACTAAACCAAGCTACTACTTTAACCATATTCCATCCCTGGGCACTTAAGATGGACTTACTGCTGGGAGATAGAAAACAAAACAAAACAAAACAAAACAAAATCTGCAATGTGTTTCAACAGACTCACATAGTGTTATGGTCATGGTGACCAGAAGACAAGGCAGCAAGAAATAGATTTAAATCTATGTTTATTTCAACAAAGTTTCAGAATCTGCTTAGAGGAAAATAAAGTTTTTTTTCACATGACAATTAGATGTTCTGTGTGTGCACCTGGGTACACATTTGTATCTATATTTTATATAAAGCCCAAATATCTTTTCTGATTAAAATTTTTACTTTTCAATGGGCCCAGACTCATAGATATTTTTTAATATATTTATTGTCTTTACTCTTTACTCAGTAGCCACATGGTTAGTGTTTTATAAATTCTCATAGGGGAGCCCAGTTGAAAGAAAGTTCATAAAGAAATTCACCATTATTTGCCCCCCTGTTGCTCACTATACTGAAAGCCAAAATGATGGTTTCTGAGCCCTAAAGTTTTGTTTTCAAAAGCATATTCCATTTCTCCAAAGAAGAAGAAAGAAGAGAAGAAGAAGAAGAGGAAGAGGAGGAGGAGAAGAAGAAGAAGAAAAAGAGGAGAAGAAGAAGGAGAAGGAGAAAAGAAGAGGAAGAGGAAGAGGAAGGAGAAGGAGAAGGAAAAGGAGAAGAATCATCATCACCTGAGGTCAGGAGTTCTAGACCAGCCTCGCCAAAATGGTGAAACCCTGTCTATACTAAAAATACAAAAATTAGCCGGGCATGGTGGTGTGTGCCTGTCATCCCAGCTACTCAGGAAGCTGAGGCATGAGAATTGCTTGAACCTAGAAGGCGGAGGTTGCAGTGAGCTGAGATCATGCCACTGCACTACAGCCTGGGTGACAGAGCAAGACTGTGTCTCAGAAAAAAGAAAAATGATCTTTAATGTAAAATGTTTAAGTGTTGATCTCAGTATCCCTATTGAGAGTTTGTGTTAATGGCATCCTTTGCACAACTTGGCAGAATGATTTTATATTTAATAAGCTCTTGAATTTAGCAAAGTGTTTAAATGTTAAAAGCTTCTTGAGAATTTCCCCATTTCCACCACCACCGTGGGTGTACTTCCACCCACAACTGTAGACTCTCACAGTTGAATTTGCAAAGCCTTTTTCCTTTGACTCTTTGCCTTCCATGTTCTAGCTCTTCATCTCTTGACTTTCCAGATTTGTGAACAGGCGGAGCAGATTTTAAAAACCCAACAGTGGTTGGCTAATATACACTAATTTTCAAGAAATATCAACACACTTGCTATGATCTACAATTTTTCCAGCTCTGACATCTCTGCTCCCCTTCTGTGAATGACTCAGGGCATAGACTTAATGCTCTGAGGCTCCTCGGATGCCATTCTTGGAAGCAGATGGGCTAATAAATGTACATGATATCTCAGAATCCAAACAGAGAAGCAGGTTTAAATTTAGAACCCACTCCCCATGAAAATATAAGGTTTAAGAGTATGACTCAGGGAAAGGGCTTTTAGAACTTTAGTCCTCAAAATATTTCAGTGGGTATTGTGCATGTGTGTGTTGGGGGTGGCATTACCAGTAATAGAGTATTCTAGAATAAAACATTTATAGCAGGAAAAGTGCTGGGAGCTCAGGCATTTATCTAAGTGATTAGAGTTGTTGAACACAAATAGGGAAACATTTTAAACCACTGCAACAAGATACCTTCCCAGGGATTTTCTTTTGCTGGTGTGCAGTAGTAAGTATGAAGTGTAATGGCATTTGGGGACTTGCTCATCATAAGGCTTACTGCTAACAAGGCAAGAGTCTTAGTGCTTCTATCATTTGCAATACAGCTGTTTAAATAGAGTAGGCTTAGACAAGTGACCTGAAGGAGCATTTGCACTTGAGCTTGCTTCCTCAAAGGATAAAATAAAAAGCTTTATTTTAACATGGTAGAAAAGGGCACCAGGAATGTTTCTTCAACAAAGGGAAATGAGGAGAAAAAATAATGATATTGAACAGATTTGAGCACAGCTTTCCAAAAGATAATGCATTTCTTCTCTGCAGTAATCCTCTAATATGCCCACCTGATCTCAGCAGGTGCTCTGCTTGCAAAGGTGGAAAACATTTCATCAAGGTACTTTGAAAATAACCTCTCCCTCTGATAGTACCACTGATTCCCTCACATTTTTTACCTCCAAGGAAAACATTCACACTTTACTCTGGGTCCATGAAGTTAGTCTAAATCTGCGCTTTTATACAGGTATTTTGCTTTAACTGAAGAGTTTTTGTGTCAAAATCTTTGGAATGGATAGCCCAACAAATAAAGTAAAATGCAAATGGAAGAGGCAGCATTGTACTGAGGTTTCTATTTTTGTATTTTTTCATTACCTATATGTCTGATAGTGAGCAAGCCAGCTCTCTCTTTTGTGTGTCACAGATTGTAAGATCATGCGTAGTCCTTAAAGTTTATTCTTTTCTAGTTTTAGGGGCCAAACAAACCATAGGAACCTGTCTGAAGGAGGTAAATTTCTGTTGTGCTTCTTGCTATGTTGTACTTAAATCTTTTTTTTTTAAAGCGTGATTGGGATCATATTTATTATACAATCGTCACATCTAAAACATGCTGTCTCTCTCTGTTTAGATCTATTTTTATCTTCTTTCATGATATTTACTAATTTTTCCAAAAAGTCTTGTACATCTTTGTTAGATTTATTTCTAGACACCATGTAGGCTTTTATTTGCTGCTGCAAATTACATCTTTTTAAATCTGTATTTTCTTATGAATTATTTTTGGTAAGTAGGAACAGTGTTGAGTAATGTATTTTGTTCTTTGATCCAGTAACTGTTTAACTTGCTTATGGTTTATCTATAGGAAGAGTTCCTTAAAATAATAACTTTGAATATTCTTTTCTACTTCTTTTGTGTTTTCCTTGAATTGTATTCCTCTTTGCTTTCTCACTCCCTTACCCCTTTCCTCTTTCCCTTTCTTTTTTCCTTTTGTTACGTCCACTAAGACATACTATGTTGCATATCAGTGATAGACATCTTTGTCTTCCTGATAAATAGAAATGCTTATTAAATTTTACGTACAGGTATCATACTGTAGGCTTTTGGGACATATGTTTTATATATTATTATTTTTTTATTATACTTTAAGTTCTAGGGTACATGTGCACAACGTGCAGGTTTGTTACATAGGTATACATGTGCCATGTTGGTGTGCTGCACCCATTAACTCGTCACTTACATTAGGTGTATCTCCTAATGATATCCCTCCCCCCTCCTCCCACCCCAGACAGGCCCCAGTGTGTGATGTTCCCCTTTCTGTGTCCAAGTGTTCTAATTGTCCAATTCCCACCTATGAGTGAGAACATGCAGTGTTTGGTTGTCTGTTGTTGCAATAGTTTGCTGAGAATGATGGTTTCCAGCTACATCCACGTCCCTACAAAGGATGTGAACTCATCCTATTTTATGACTGCATAGTATTCCATGGTGTATATTTGCCACATTTTCTTAATCCAGTCTATCATTGATGGACATTAGGGTTGGTTCCAAGTCTTTGCTATTGTGAATAGTGCTGCAATAAACATACATGTGTGTCTTTATAGCAGCATGATTTATAATCTTTGGGTATATCCCCAGTAATGGGATGGCTGGGTCTAATGGTATTTCTAGTTCTAGATCCTTGAGGAATCGCCACACTGTCTTCCACATTGGTTGAACTAGTTTACAGTCCTACCAACAGTGTAAAAGTGTTCCTATTTCTCCACATCTTCTCCAGCACCTGTTTTTTCCTGACTTTTTTTTTTTTTTAAATTATACTTTAAGTTCTAGGGTACATGTGGATAATGTGCAGGTTTGTTACTTATGTATACCTGTGCCATGTTGGCGTGCTGCACCCATCAACATGTCAGCACCCATCAACTCGTCATTTACATCAGGTATAACTCCCAATGCAATCCCTCCCCACTCCCCCCTCCCCGTGATAGGCCCCGGTGTGTGATGTTCCCCTTCCCGAGTCCAAGTGATCTCATTGTTCATTTCCCACCTATGAGTGAGAACATGCGGTGTTTGGTTTTCTGTTCTTGCGATAGTTTGCTGAGAATGATGGTTTCCAGCTGCATCCATGTCCCTACAAAGGACACAAACTCATCCTTTTTTATGGCTTCATAGTATTCCATGGTGTATATATGCCACATTTTCTTAATCCAGTCTGTCACTGATGGACATTTGGGTTGATTCCAAGTCTTTGCTATTGTGAATAGTGCCGCAGTAAACATACGTGTGCATGTGTCTTTATAGCAGCATGATTTATAATCCTTTGGGTATATAACCAGTAATGGGATGGCTGGGTCATATGGTACATCTAGTTCTAGATCCTTGAGGAATCACCATACTGTTTTCCATAATGGTTGAACTAGTTTACAATCCCACCAACAGTGTAAAAGTGTTCCTATTTCTCCACATCCTCTCCAGCACCTGTTGTTTCCTGACTTTTTAATGATCGCCATTCTAACTGGTGTGAGATGCTATCTCATTGTGGTTTTGATTTGCATTTCTCTGATGGCGAGTGATGGTGAGCATTTTTTCATGTGTCTGTTGGCTGCATAAATGTCTTCTTTTGAGAAATGTCTGTTCATATCCTTCGCCTACTTTTTGATGGGGTTGTTTTTTTCTTGTAAATTTGTTTGACTTCTTTGTAGGTTCTTGATATTAGCCCTTTGTCAGATGAGTAGATTGCGAAAATTTTCTCCCATTCTGTAGGTTGCCTGTTCACTCTGATAGTAGTTTCTGTGCAGAAGCTCTTTAATTAGATCCCATTTGTCAATTTTGGCTTCTGTTGCCATTGCTTTTGGTGTTTTAGACATGAAGTCCTTGCCCATGCCTGTGTTTTGAATGGTATTGCCTAGGTTTTCTTCTAGGGTTTTTATAGTTTTAGGCCTAACATTTAAGTATTTAATCCATCTTGAATTAATTTTTATATACGGTGTAAGGAAGGGATCCAGTTTCAACTTTCTACTTCTGGCTAGCCAATTTTCCCAGCACCATTTATTAAATAGGGAATCCTTTCCCCATTTCTTGTTTTTGTCAGGTTTGTCAAAGATCAGATGGTGGTAGATGTGCGGTATTATTTCTGAGGACTCTGTTCTGTTCCATTGGTCTATATCTCTGTTTTGGTACCAGTATCATGCTGTTTTGGTTACTGTAGCCTTGTAGTGCAGTTTGAAGTCAGGTAGCGTGATGCCTAAAGCTTTGTTCTTTTGCCTTAGGATTGTCTTGGCAATGTGGGCTCTTTTTTGGTTCCATATGAACTTTAAAGTAGTTTTTTCCAATTCTGTGTAGAAAGTCATTTGCAGCTTGATGGGGATGGCATTGAATCTATAAATTACCTTGGGCAGTATGATCATTTTCACAATATTGATTCTTCCTATCTGTGAGTGTGGAATGTTCTTCCATTTGTTTCCTCTTTTATTTCATTGACCGGTGGTTTGTAGTTCTCCATGAAGAGGTCCTTCACATCCCTTGTAAGTTGGATTCCTAGGTATTTTATTCTCTTTGAAGCAATTATGAATGAGAGTTCACTCATGATTTGGCTCCCTGTTTGTCTGTTATTGGTATATAAGAATACTTGTGGTTTTTGCACATTGATCTTGTATCCCGAGACTTTGCTGAAGTTGCTTATCAGCTTAAGGAGATTTTAGGCTGAGATGATGGGGCTTTCTGAATATACAATCATGTCATCTGCAAACAGGGACAATTTGACTTCCTCTTTTCCTAATTGAATACCCTTTATTTCTTTCTCCTGCCTGATTGCCCTGGCCAGAACTTCCAACACTATGTTGAATAGGAGTGGTGAAAGAGAGCATCCCTGTCTTGTGCCAGTTTTCAAAGGGAATGCTTCCAGTTTTTGCCCATTCAGTATGATATTGGCTGTGGGTTTGTCATAAATAGCTCTTATTATTTTGAGATATGTTCCATCAATACAGAATTTATTGAGAGTTTTTAGCATGAAGGGCTGTTGAATTTTGTCAAAGGCCTTTTCTGCATCTATTGAGATAATCATGTGGTTTTTGTCTTTGGCTCTGTTTATATGCTGGATTACATTTATTGATTTGCATATGTTGAACCAGCCTTGCATCCCAGGGACGAAGCCCACTCGATCACAGTGGATAAGCTTTTTGATGTGCTGCTGGTTTGGTTTGTCAGTATTTTGTTGAGGATTTTTGCATCAATGTTCCTCAGGGATATTGGTCTAAAATTCTCTTGTTTTGTTGTGTCTCTGCCAGGCTTTGGTATCAGGAGGATGTTGGCCTCATAAAATGAGTTAGGGAGGATTCCCTCTTTTTCTATTGACTGGAATAGTTTCAGAAGGAATGGTACCAGCTCCTGCTTGTACCTCTGGTAGAATTCGGCTATGAATCCGTCTGGTCCTGGACTTTTTCTGGTTGGTAGGCTCTTAATTATTGCCTCAATTTCAGAGCCTGCTATTGGTCTATTCAGGGATTCAACTTCTTCCTGGTTTAGTCTTGGGAGAGTGTATGTGTCCAGGAATTTATCCATTTCTTCTAGGTTTTCCAGTTTATTTGCGTAGAGGTGTTTATAGTGTTCTCTGATGGTAGTTTGTATTTCTGTGGGATCAGTGGTGATATCCCCTTTATCATTTTTTATTGCATCTATTTGATTCTTCTTTCTTTTGTTCTTTATTAGTCTTGTTAGCAGTCTATCAATTTTGTTGATGTTTTCAAAAAACCAGCTCCTGGATTCATTGATATTTTGAAGGGCATCTTGTGTCTCTATCTCCTTCAGTTCTGCTCTGATCTTAGTTATTTCTTGCCTTCTGCTAGCTTTTGAATGTGTTTGCTCTTGCTTCTCTAGTTCTTTTAATTGTGATGTTATGGTGTCAGTTTTAGATCTTTCCTGCTTTCTCTTGTGGGCATTTAGTGCTATAGATTTCCCTCTACACACTGGTTTAAATGTGCCCCAGAGATTCTGGTATGTTGTATCTTTGTTCTCATTGGTTTCAAATAACATCTTTATTTCTGCCTTCATTTCATTATGTACCCAGTAGTCATTCAGGAGCAGGTTGTTGAGTTTCCAAGTAGTTGAGTGGTTTTGAGTGAGTTTCTTAATCCTGAGTTCTAGTTTGATTGCACTGTGGTCTGAGAGATAGTTTGTTATAATTTTTGTTCTTTTACATTTGCTGAAGAGTGCTTTACTTCCAACTATGTGGTCAATTTTGGAGTAAGTGCGATGTGCTGAGAAGAATGTATATTCTGTTGATTTGGGGTGGAGAGTTCTGTCGATGTCTATTAGGTCCACTTGGTGCAGAGCTGAGTTCAATTCCTGGATATCCTTGTTAACTTTCTGTCTCATTGATCTGTCTAATGTTGACAGTGGGCTGTTAAAGTCTCCCATTATTATTGTGTGGGAGTCTAAGTCTCTTTGTAAGTCTCTAAGGACTTGCTTTATGAATCTAGGTGCTCCTGTATTGTATGCATATATATTTAGGATAGTTAGCTCTTCTTGTTGAATTGATCCCTTTACCATTATGTAATGGCCTTCTTTGTCCGTTTTGATCTTGATCTTTGTTGGTTTATCAGAGACTAGGATTGCAACCCCTGCCTTTTTCGGTTTTCCATTTGCTTGGTAGATCTTCCTCCATCCCTTTATTTTGAGCCTATGTGTCTCTGCATGTGAGATGGGTCTCCTGAATACAGCACACTGATGGGTCTTGACTCTATCCAATTTGCCAGTCTGTGTCTTTTAATTGGAGCATTTAGCCCATTTACATTTAAGGTTAATAATGTTGTGTGTGAATTTGTCCTGTCATTATGATGTTAGCTGATTATTTTGCTCGTTAGTTGATGCAGTTTCTTCCTAGCATTGATGGTCTTTACATTTTGGCATGTTTTTGTCATGGCTGGTACTGGTTGTTCCTTTCCATGTTTAGTGCTTCCTTCAGGAGCTCTTGTAAGGCAGGCATGGTGGTGACAAGATCTCTCAACATTTGCTTGCCTGTAAAGGATTTTATTTCTCCTTCACTTATGAAACTTAGTTTGGCTGGATATGAAATTCTGGCTTGAAAATTCTTTTCTTTAAGAATGTTGAATCTTGGCCCCCACTCTCTTCTGGCTTGTATTGTTTCTGCTGAGAGATCCGCTGTTACTCTGATGGGCTTCCCTTTGTGGGTAACCTGACCATTCTTTCTGGCTGCCCTTAACATTTTTTCTTTCATTTCAACTTTGGTGAATCTGACAGTTATGTGTCTTGGAGTTGCTCTTCTCAAGGAGTATCTTTGTGGCATTCTCTGTATTTCCTGAATTTGAATGTTGGCCTGCCTTGCTAGGTTGGGGAAGTTCTCCTGCATAATATCCTGCACAGTGTTTTCTAACTTGGTTTCATTCTCCCCGTCACTTTCAGGTACACCAATCAGACATAGATTTGGTCTTTTCACATAGTCCCATATTTCTTAGAGGCTTTGTTCATTTCTTTTTACTCTTTTTTCTCTAAACTTCTCTTCTCGCTTCATTTCATTCATTTGATCTTCAATCACTGATACCCTTTCTTCCAGTTGATCGAATGGGTTACTGAAGCTTTTGCATGTGTCACGTAGTTCTCGTGCCATGGTTTTCAGCTCCATCAGGTTATTTAAGGACTTCTCTACATTGGTTATTCTAGTTACCCATTCGTCTAATCTTTTTTCAAGGTTTTTAGCTTCTTTACGATGGGTTCAAACTTCCTCCTTTAGCTTGGAGAAGTTTGATAGTCTGAAGCCTTCTTCTCTCAACTCATCAAAGTCATTTTGCATCCAGCTTTGTTCTATTGCTGGCGAGGAGCTGTGTTCCTTTGGATGAGGAGAGTCACTCTGATTTTTAGAATTTTCAGCTTTTCTGGTCTGTTTTTTCCCCATCTTTGTGGTTTTATCTACGTTTGGTCTTTGATGATGGTGATGTACAGATGGGGTTTTGGCATGGATGTCCTTTCTGTTTGTTAATTTTCCTTCTAACAGTCAGTGCCCTCAGCTGCAGGTCTGTTGGAGTTTGCTGGAGGTCCACTCCAGACCCTGTTTGCCTGGGTATCAGCAGTAGAGGCTGCAGAAGAGTGAATATTGCTGAACAGCCAATGTTGCTGCCTGATTGTTCCTCTGGAAGCTTCATCTCAGAGGGGCACTTGGCCGTGTGAGGTGTCAGTCTGCCCCTACTTGGGGGTGCCTCCCAGTTAGGCTACTTGGGTGTCAGGAAACCACTTGAGGAGGCAGTCTGTCGGTTCTCAGATCTCAAACTCCATGCTGGGAGAACCACTACTCTCTTCAAAGCTGTCAGACAGGAACATTTAAATCTGCAAAGGTTTCTGTGGCCTTTTGTTTGGCTGTGCCATGCCCCCAGAGGTGGAGTCTACAGAGGCAGGCAGGCCTCCTTGAGCTGTGGTGGGCTCCACCCAGTTAGAGCTTCCCAGCTGCTTAGTTTACTTACTCCAGCCTCAGCAATGGCAGGCACCCCTCCTTCAGCCTTGCTGCCCCCTTTCAGTTAGATCTCAGACTGCTGTGCTAGCAATGAGTGAGGCTCATGGGTGTGGGACCCTCCGAGCCAGGTGTGGTATATAATCTCTTGGTGTGCCATTTGCTAAGACCCTTGGAAAAGCGCACTATTAGGGTGGGAGTGACCTGATTTCCCCGATGCTGTGTGTCACGGTTTCCCTTGGCTAGGAAAGGGAATTCCCTTACCCCTTGTGCTTCCTGGTTGAAGTGATGCCTTGCCCTGCTTCAGCTCTTGCACAGTGGGCTGCACCCACTGTCCTGCACCCACTGTCTGACATGCCCTGGTGAGATGATCCCAGTACCTCAGTTTTAAATGCAGAAATCACCTGTCTTCTGCGTTGGTCACGCTGGCAGCTGTAGACTGGAGCTGTTCCTATTTGGCCACCTTGGAACCGCCACCCTTAAATCTTTAAGTAATTGCTTGTTGCTAAAGTCTTTAATTAATTCCTTCTGTGTCAGTGTTCTTTCCTCTGCCTAGAAATTTTTACAGTTCTCTATGCCACCACAAACAATGTGGCTGTCTATGTTGTATTCCCAGTGTTTAGCTGTGTATTAGCTGATTTGATAACTCCTCTACTCCAATATACTAGGGAGCATATGAATGCTGACATTGTATCCCTTTTCATGAAATCTTTGTCCTCAGAAGATAGAAGCTTTAATGCCTCTAATGGTGGGATTTGGAATATTGCAGGAGGCTGGCACCTAGTGAAGGTGCTTGAAATCCCAAAGAAGCTGTTGGGGACATAGTGTGATGGGTCATCTTATGTACTGTTGGCAGGAATGTACATGGGTATAGTATTCCTAAACACAAATAAAACTTAAGATCTCAAAAGTTTCACTAACTTCAGTCTAGTTATTCCACTTCCAGCAGCCTATCCTCAGGAAATGATACAATGTTCAGAGAATTCTTTATTTAATAGGGATGAAGAAGAGAAAACAAACGTGTTTAATAATACTAAGCACTAATTTTATTAAGTACCTACTATAAACTGTGAAAAACACCCAGCATGCCTTGTCTCATTTAGTGTTCCCAGCAAGCCTCTGAACTAAGTTAAATAAACACAGCTAGGGAACAAAGAAGCTAGGTCATCTGACTCAGGTCTGAAGCCCTTGTGCAGTGCACAAAATACAAAATTCCACATGAAAGCCCTAGTTTGACTCTAGGGGTCACACTCTTATCCTCTACCTATTCTTATCAAACTGTCTTTTCAAGAATGTTCATCCCACATTTATTAAAGACCCCTCTAAATTGCCCTGGTTAAATACTACTTTACATCCCATAAAATAATTGAGAGGAGGTTCTGAAAAGAACAGAGGACTGGGAAATAGAATTCCAGTGTGTTATTCTTTTGAGTACATGGTAGATTTATATTTCCTGGTCACATTGTGGTTGGTAGAGCTCCATGTTTGTCTAGTCCTGCGTAATGAATTGGGAGTGGACAGGATGTATTTCTTCTCTGGGCTAGAGCATCTAATTTCCATGGGAGGTTCCTCAAAAGCTCTTTCCTGTAACAGCACACTGCAATTTTCTAGGTTGTGGCTACTCTTTTAGTCTTGGTGCCAATGTGAAGAAGACAATGATGTTAGACAGAGCCCCAGTCAATCCACGTGAAGAAGAAGAAGTAAACCTTGTTCATTCAAGCCACTGGGATTGCGGATGGTTTTTTTCCCCACAGTGTTGACTAGTGTATTAGGCCATTCTTGCATTGCTGTAAAGAAATACTTCAGACTGGGTAATTTATAAAGAGGCTTAATTGGCTCACAGTTCTGCAGGCTGTGCAAGCGTGGCACTGACATTTGCTCAGCTTCTGGGGAAACCTCAGAGAGTTTTCAGTCATGATGGAGTGGGCGCAGGCACATCACATAGCCAGGGAAGAGGCAAGAGAGGTGGGGTTGGGGATAACTCACTCACTATTGTGAGGACAGCACCAAGCCATGAGGGACACAACCCCTGAACCAAACACCTCCCACTAGGTCCCACCTCCAACTTTGGGGATTACATTTCAACATGAGATTGGGAGAACAGATATCTCAACTATATCATCTTGCTTATTCCAATGGAAGAAACCAACATTCTTTTTCACTGTCTACTACTAATATTCTGATAAAACATTTATGAGTCTGTCAATTTTTGTCTATAAAATGAGGCCATTAATGACTTCTTATAGGAGAGTTTTACTGAGATCAAGTGAGATGAATTGGTACACAGATAGAAAATATTACTCTATGAGATGCTTTGTTCCTTTGTAGTTTCTGGAATTGCATCCTATGGTAATTATCAAAGTTAGAGATAACTCAGGGAAGTTTTACAGTTATTAAGTTTAAAGCCTACATTGAACATAATTTTCCAACATTGAACACAACGGAATGCTATTTTCTTTTTATAAAATGATACTTGCTTGAGACGTGGTAAATAGAAAGGTGGGATCTAGTATCTAGGTAAGTATCTCAGAAAGTAGTGAGGTATTATAAACCATGAATGGCTTCATGAACATTTGACACATATCTGAAATAACAGCTTAATATCAATAAAATCATAGTTAAAATTACTACACTCTGAAAGTAACACAGTTTTAAAAGGTAAGCTTTTTTTACTGTTTTATTCAGAAAATTAATCAGTTTTCTGAGGGTACATTTTGCATCTTAAGCCCATTGATGGCCACATCAAGAAGTTATCCTGTTTAGAACTGAAAAACAATTGAACTTTTCTTTTAAAAATTATGTTTAAGATGATTTTTCTATTCTGTGGTACTGTGGATAATTAAGAAGTTAAAAGTTGCTTTTAAATAAAAATTTAGTTAAATTTAATTCAACAAATATCTTTTAAATGCCTAGTATGCTCCACATCCTTTGCTAGGTACCAGGGATTCTACAGTAGAAAAAAATAGACAAAATCTCTGCCTTCAGGAAGATTACCTGAAGTTTATGAATACTTATTTTAGTAGTAATTGAAACATATATAATTAGACTGTATGTTACAAAACACTCTGACATCAGAAATTATATCTATTACAGATAATCTTGGGGTTATTCTACTTACTTAGTCTTGTAAATATCCTAATTATACCTTGAATAAAATTAAATCAATAGAAAATCATGCACAGGGACAATGTTAGTGATGCTGCCTGATTCTCTTATTTGTGCTTCAGTATAATAGCCTTGGCCATTATCAACAGTTGATCCTAAAGACAACTGAATGAGACTCACTTTTGTGTTTCCTATAAAACTAGAGTTAATAATAAACCTATGTTGTTAATGTTGCCTTCTGTTTATAATTCCATATAATAAAATTATTTCCAACAATATGCACAAGGTGTGTGTATTCCTGGACATTTGTAGCCAGTAGTTGGTGGGTTATTTACATGCATATTTTGAATATACATTAATTTGTGTGTGCATTGGAAATATATGCCTTAGATTGAGCCCCTGTTTTAAAATATGACAGTCAAAAACATTTCTTTTAAACAAATGCTGTATTAATTTTTATGAGGTAAAAATAAGTGTAATCTATTTTTTTTCTCCAGCTGCCAGGAAGCTCAAATTGAAAAGTCAGGTGGTTGATAATATTACTTCCTTTGTCCTCAATAGCCAAAATATTTACGTAATTCTTTAATTTATGAATTTAATTTCCCATTCTTATTCTAATGAGACTTGTCTTATTGAATATGCCTTTTATTACATACCATCTCTAAACTATTTTGTAGTGAGAAGAGTTATAAGGAAATAAAGGAAATAAAGATACAATGACCCAAATTTATATTATTTTACCATTCAGTGGTTTTTATTTTGGTTGTTAACATCTGAAGGAGCTTTTGAAATATTTTAACTCACTGTGTGGTTCAACATCCCCGTACCTCAAGGCATCTTAACATCCAGCAAACTATTTAATACTCAATCATTCTGTGAAATAAATAAGGGAAGTCACAGCCAATCAGCTTAGACAAAGGTAAGCCAGAAACAAAAATTAATTCCTACACTACCACCTTTCTTTCAATAAGAGAAAGAAAAAGCACCACAGATTTATTAGTAATTGATTTAAAATGACCCAGGGTCGGTTCTATTGAAGAGGTATATTTCACAAGTTGAAAAGACGAAAGAAAGCCTTTCAGCTTTGGATTTATAGCTCTTCTCTTGTAACTCAAAGAAAAAGCATCACCAAGTCACCAGCTGTTTTGTATCTCACGTGGCAATCAATAATTCAGGTAAACATTAACTTGGAGTAAATCCGGTATCTTGGTACCCTCCCTCCTGCAGGTCTGAAGAGGCCAATCTTTTCCTAAGAGAGACATACCCGCTTTATTAGCACTCTTAATAGAGCAAAACTGGGCATCTGGACAGCCTTGCACACTTCTACTGAAAGGTTACCTGTATCCCCTCCCTTCTTGAGCAGAACCTGGATTTACTCTGCCCCCTCTCCAAGACCCACAGACAGTGCAGATCAACTTTCAACTCTTTGGAAACACAAATTACCAACCCTGGAGAATGTGAAGTAGCATATTTCTGGATTAGATGGCACTAGTAAGGCAACTTACAGCGAGTTTCATAGATTGACATTTTATTTTTTAAATAAAATAAAACCTCAAAAAGGAGAGTAAAAACATGAGTGAAATCATTGGTTCATCCAAATAAATCCTAAATCTCTGTCTTTTCATATTTCCAAAACCAAAATGACATCTCCCAAGGATTTCTGTAGTTACTGCCCAAGCAGAGTCAGATACACTGCTGTTACTGTCTTAATTCAACTCTCATCCTTTCTGCCAGGACTTCCCATTCGTGTGAACAGGCAGCCACCCACCCTGCTAGCACAAGTTTCAAGAGAGAGAATTCACTGTCTTTTGAATATATCAAGAATTTGCCAAAACGCAAATAGAAATGCCAAATACAAAGGGAATTGGCTGAAAGATTTCCTTGCTATTGCTGTTTGAAGTGAAACTTTTAGCACAGTTGAAACCAGAAGCTTATTATTGCTCTGATTAGTCATTGGTTAAGTGACACAACTTACATTTCCTCCTCCTCATCTATTTCTTCCTCTTTTTTTTTCTTTCATAGTGTATAGATTATCACCATCTGGCTTAAAATAAATCCCACCATTCAAAAAGTAAAGGTTGTGCTAAAATCAACTTTGAATGAGCCTCAAAGCAGATTACGTAAGACCCCATTCTGTCTTGTCATTAGAAAGCAAGCCTTTCTAGCTCTTTTGACACACCTATAGTTTTTTCCTTTACTCTTCTGCTCAGCTAAATGAGGGCAGGTTCCACATTTCTCAAATCTGCTCCCAGGCACCCTCTTCACTCTTGTTGCTATCAATCCAGAAATATCCTAGTATACATGTCAGAACTACTGCCTGGTTTTTCCTTCCTTCCTTCCTTCCTTCCTTCCTTCCTTCCTTCCTTCCTTCCTTCCTTCCTTCCTTCCTTCCTTCCTTCCTTCCCTCCCTCCCTCCCTCCCTCCCTCCCTCCCTCCCTTCCTTCCTTCTTTCCTCTCTTCCTCTCTTTCTTTCTTTTTCTTTCAGATGGAGCCTCACTCTATCACCAGACTGGAGTGCAATGGTGCAATCTCGGCTCACTGCAAACTCTGCCTCCTGGGTTCAAGTGATTCTCCTGCCTCAACCTCCCAAGTAGCTAGGATTACAGCTGCACCACACCCAGTTAATTTTTGTATTTTTAGTAGAAACAGGGTTTCACCATGTTGGCCAGGATGGTCTCGATCTCTTGACTTCGTTATCTGCCCACCTTGGCCTCCCAAAGTTCTGGGATTACAGGCATGAGCCACTGTGCCCGGCCAATGCTGCCTGGTTTCTTAAGCTTTAGAGGCTTTGTAGCCAAGGAATGGTGTTATTATTTCTAAAGTAAATAATTGAGCCATCCAAAAAAAAAAAAAAGAAAAGAAAAAAGAAAAAAACCCAAGACCCCAGAGAGAAATTGAACAATGTTGTGCTTGCTTCCACTCTATTTCCATAGCAGCTGTTTATAGTTCTATGCCTCCTAAAGGATATAATGAGAACATTGTAAAACAATCATTATCTTTTTAAAAACATTTTTATTGAAGTGTAGCTTACATACCGTGAAATTCACAGACTGTAAGTGCACAATTCAACAATTTTTAGTAAATTTATAGAGTGTGCAACCATTGCCACTGTCCAGCTTTAGAACATTTCCATCACCCTCCAAAATTCAATCAAGCCCATGTGTAATCAACTCCCTTGGGCAGCACAAGGCTGAGACAAAAAGAAGTTGTTCCTGGGCAGTAGGTCAGTGCCATTTTGCCGAGTGTCTGATGAGCAGAATGGATGCTTGGACAGTAAACTTACAATAAACTTGCAGCAATTGAAGATACTGAGGTGGAGAATTACTTCTAGTGCACAGTAAGTGACCATTCAAGGGAAGATGGGAGGGGCTGAAACTTCACGGGACACACCGATGATAGTAATGTAAGCAAATATTTACATAGTGCAAATGCTCTAACGTGTCCTATTCTAGCGCTTTAATATACATTCACTGATTTAACATAGACAATAACCCTGTGAGATACTGCTACTGCCACCCCCATTCTGCAGATAAGAGAACTGAGGCCCAGACAGGTATGGTAAATAAGCATATAAACATAGAATCAAACCCAGGAAATCTGACTCTAAAATCTACAGTTTCACTGACTACCCTCTGCTTCTTCCCCTCAGTGTTGCTTAGGTTAGCAAACCCCAGTCAATCAATGACTGACATTGTCTGAGTTGGAGCCAATTGACTAGCAACAGTCAGTTTGAGGACCCAGAATCCACAGACCGGGAAAGAGGCATCCTTGTGCCATGGTAAGGCTATTTCAGCTTGGCTGTTATACTGTAACAAAAGCAGAGGTGTTGGTATAAAGGAGAAGTTTTGTGTGTGTGTGTGTGTGAAGGCGGGAGGGAACTGGCTTAATGGGTAGCAACCAGGCAAATACACGTGCAGCAATTTTGTGTCCTGGAATGAGCCTTCTCTGGCCAAGAGTCATGGTCTCCATTTTCGTGAACAAAGCAATATCCACTAATGACTTTGCATCCATGTTAGCTTCATATTTTTTCTATTCCCCCTTTTTATGATCCACTCCATTAATGTTTCTCTTTTCCTAGGCTCCCCCTCGCTACCTAGCCCTTACTAGACTCTTTTTCCAGATGTGGGTCAACTACTTCATCGTCTCTAAACATATTTTAGACTAATTTGTTTAATGGTTATATGTTCTTTTTGCTGATACTAGAGGATTTCAAAAGTCTAAGGAGACTTCCATGGATGCTGTTCCATGGTAACTTGAGTCCCAAGTTTATGAATATATGTCTTGGCAGCATTGTGAATTCAAGTACTTCCTGAAGTTCAGGACCAAAATGGGAAATACAGCTGGGGCAGATGTTCTGGGATTAAAGTTGCTTCCTTGGTTTTAAAAGTTGAGAAATTCAGATATGTTGAGGGGACTCAACAAAGCTAAGCCAGGTGAAACAATGGGAGCAGCACCAATGCATACATTTCCATATACTTACTGCCATGGACTGTTAGAATTATTTTGGCAATACTTTGTAAAGTAGCTAGCATATTTGATGTCTAATAAGTAAACGAGGAAGAGGAAATGAAGATACAGTATTATACACAATAATAAATGGTACATAAAAGCTGTCCCTCTGGAATAATAAGCAGTCTTGGAAGACCTAGTTACAGAAAATTGATCCATCCGTAAGAAATTATCTAAAATCATCGTAAAAATGGTGTGGCTTTAGGAACACATGGAAAATAATATCCATTATAGTGGTGTTTATTTTAAAATATGTAAGTTCCAAGTTATTGTTAACTTTTATCAATCAAACCACATTATCGTAAAATGTTGTTTCTGCGATGACTAAATTTCTCCACAGAAAATAGACTCCTACCCATTGAATATCTATACAATTATCTATTCATCTCAGTGCTTAATTTTTAGCAGTTATTTTCCAAGACAAAATGTATCTTTTCTGAAAGACAAGGACAATTACAACAGTTTCCCAGGTTTTTGTTCATTCTTAGCTTTTAAACATTTTCCTAATTGAATGATTACACTATATCATGTAAAAAAACCTTCATCAATCATCAGTTTAAAATTGTGGCTCTGTAGAAAGCATGTTTTTTTTTGTTTGTTTTTGTTTTTTTACTTTTTAAAAAATACTTTAAGTTCTGGGATACATGTGCAAAATGTGCAGGTTCGTTACCTAGGTATACACGTGCCATGGTGGTTTGTTGCACCCATCAACCTGTCATCTACATTACGTATTTCTCCTAATGCTATCTCTCCCCTAGCCCTCCACCCACAGAGAGGCCCCAGTGTGTGATGTTCCTCTCTGGTGTCCATGTGTTCTCATTTTTCAACTCCCACTTATGAGTGAGAACATGTGGGTTTGGTTTTTGGTTCCTGTGTTAGTTTGCTGAGAATGATGGTTTCCAGCTTCATCTATGTCCCTGCAAGGACATGAACTCATCTTTTTCTATGGCTGCATAGTCTTCCACGGTGTATATGTGCCACATTTTCTTTATCCAGTCTATCATTGATGGGCATTTGGGTTGGTACCAAGTCTTTGCTATTGTGAATGGTGCTGCAATAAACATACGTATGCATATATCTTTATAGTAGAATGATTTATAATCCTTTGGGTATATACCCACTAATGGGATTGCTGGGTCAAATGGTATTTCTGGTTCTAGATCCTTGAGGAATCACCACACTGTCTTCCGAAATGGTTGAACTAATTTACACTTCCCCAAACAGTGTTAAAACATTCCTATTTCTCCACATCCTCTCCAGCATCCGTTGTTTCTGACTTTTTAATGATCGCCATTTTAACTGGTGTGAGATGGTATCTCATTGTGGTTTTGATTTGCATTTCTCTAATGACCAGTGATGATGAGCTTTTTTTCATGTTTGTTGGTTGCATAAATGTCTTCTTTTGAGAAGTGTCTGATCATATCTTTTGCCCACTTTTTGATGGGGCTATTTGTTTACTTCTTGTAAATTTGTTTAAGTTCCTTGTAGATTCTGGATATTAGCCCTTTGTCAGATGGATAGACTGCAAAAATTTTCTCCCGAATGGGAGAGGTTACCTGTTCACTCTGATGATAGTCTCTTTTGCTGTGCAGAAGCTCTTTAGTTTAATTAGATCCCATTTGTCAATTTTGACTTTTGTTGCCATAAGGATGCTTTGGCATTCACACCCAAAATAGTAAATTAAATGAATACTTATTGGGTATTTTCAGTGTGCTGAGTTGACTGTCAAGTATGAAACTCTCTAGACCAGGAGCAGAGGACCTCGTCTGTAGTCTTGAATTTCTAGCTATGTGACTGTAAGCAAGTTATGTAAGTTTCAGTTCCTTGGTCGCTTCATCTGTTAAATTTCTTTTATTAGGATGCTTCTAGATCAGAATTGTATGCAGCAGAAACCAATTCTGGCTAATTTAAGCAGAAAATGAATTCATTAATGGTTATTATAGGATAGTTCACAGATCCTTGGGGACAGTCAGAGACATATTTTTAGAAGTTAAGTAAGGATACATGATGTGAAAATGAAGCCAAAGTTGGCTCCTGGAGGACAGCGTTTTCTCGTCTTTGTGTATGGACTTTCCTACTTTGAACCATTTAACCAATCAAAAGTTATTGCTAAAGCCGCCATCATTTCTGCCTGGGAAAACTGAATGTAGTTACTATAGTTACCACCACAATTGTATGCAAGGATATGGAGCAGCCTCTGCTTCTGTGTGTCCCTAGTTTGGCCAAAGAATGTCTCATTGGAATAGTCAATGACCTGTGCCTATGCCTCAGCTGCAGAGGGGCAGCACAACATAAAGATCTTGCATTGCTCCCTCTGAAAGGTGAGAACTGCTCTAAATATAAAAAAGAAGGTTCCTATGCTGCACAGTCCAAAATCTTGATGAAACATTTCAAATTCTGGCATCTTCTATAATACTGATTACAATTTGGGCAATGATTTGCCTGAAAAAATCTTGACAATCGCCTGTTGTATTTCTAAATAGCACCCTGTTTCTCTCTCATTTATATCCTGGTTTAAAAGATAAATTACAAAGTCAACCTATTTACAATGAATGCCATCATGTCACAAACTAGGAGTATAGGTTTGCAATCCATTACCATATTTATTTATATAGATCTCAATATCTATATAAATCTTTGAGATAAAAACTTTTATCTTGAATTGTGTTTACCTGTATCTATGTTGTTATCTTGACAATGGTTCCATGGGGTAGCCAGGGGAAGCATTAGCCATCCCTTTTATAAGTAAGAAATCTGTTACTTGACAAGGGTATGCCAATGCTATTTTGTGAGTGGCAAAGAGGATATTAGACTCTGTGTCTTCTGATTGCTCTAACCTTTGGATCAAGCACACCAGCTTCCGTTATTAAAGGGTAATCTCACATTTAATTCATTAGATTGCCCCAGGAAGACAGTAAAGATGACTGAACAAGTAAGAGCTTGAGATTTCAACTGTCATATTCTGTGCTCTAAACTAGAGCTTCTTAGCTCAGAAGGGGGACCCTCCTTGCATGGGTGTGATGAATGGGTGCTCCTCCAGTTCTCCAGGCTGTCAGGGCCTGTGGCATTAGCCTCAGGTGGACAAGCCCCCTCCCTGTCCTTTTCCCTATTGTACTCTGATTGCCCTAATTGGAAAATGCTTGGGAAGGATGGCTCTAAGCAATCTAGTACAGATGTTCCAATCCACTTGAAAGATATTTCTCATGCATTTATTCATTCAACACTGACTTACTAAAGGCTCTGATGTTCCAGATATGGTGCCAGATGTGACACATAAAAAGGTAAAAAACTCAGCTCCTGCCTGTGTGTGGGTAGTTTGTTGTCCAGCAGGGGAGGCATCAGACACAGGGGCAGACTCAGAGCAGGTAATCAAGGTGGTCATATGAGTAGGTACAAGGGCTATAGGAATACTTAGGTGGGACTCTTAGAAGGGTTTGGTTGCAAGGGAGTGCATGGGGATCTTCTCAGAGAGGATGATCGTTTACTTGAACCTAAAGTAGTGGGAGGAATTTTCCAAGCAAAAGAATGATAAGTGAAGAAAGACTGTGTCCTACGCAGAATGAGCCACTGTGCAAAGGGTGGAGACCCTAGAAATCTCCCTTCCTTTTAGGGCATGTGGACATTTCAATATAGCTGAAGAGCAGGTGCAAGGTGAGTAGGGCTCAGAGACCAGGTGAAGAAGTGCCAGTTCTTGCAAGGCCTGCTAGATCACAAAGGGTCTTCTATGCTAAAATCACAATCTCTGATCTTATAATAATAAAATGTAGAAAAATAAAATGTTTATAAGAGACAATGGCTTAAAAGTCAACTCAAATGTTTCCAGTGAGGATGCCAGTAATCACTACTATCTATTCAACATTGTGTATGTGGCAACCATTGTTCTAATCTCTTTCTAGCTATTCAATTATTCGATCCTTCCAACAAGCATATGAGGTAAGTAATACTCTCCTAGTATTACAAATGAGAAAAATTGAGACCTAGAGGTATTGTTATAGGTAGCGTAGAACTGGGATTTGAATTCACATAGTCTATTTTCCAGTTTTTCTCTTAGATACAATAGTACACACTAGTACAAAATTCCACTTTAGATATTTCCATCATGAGAATATGTTTGCTGTAGGAGTTCATGTGAATAATGTTATTTTGAATAATTTGAAATTACAAGCATTACAGCAATATTACTCATGCTTCAGAATCCTCAGACTTACTAATATTATAATAAATACACCCAATAAGAAAGCATACGTTTTTGCCTCCTAAAAAATGATTTCTCTTATGGCACATAAAAACTCTGAGCTTTAGTTTTTCATATGAAAACCAAAGAGGATAAGTTGGCACAAAGGTAATCATGGTTTTTGCCATTCAAAGAAATGATTTGAATCCATTTGCATTCATTTAATGGTTTTGCCACTAAAAGTAATGGCAAAAACTGATTACTTTTGCACCAATCTAATAATATCCTGCTATAAAATGAGATGAACAGGGGGCAAGTGACATGTACATAGCTCAAAATGTAGTATCTGAAACTGAATCTGACACTACAAAGCTGGATATTTGCAATAATCTCACACTGCAAAGTGATGGGACATCTACTGACATATGTTTGTAAAACAATGGAGGTTGTGTTACCTTCTCAGCAGATGTCTCATTTAGCTTCAAATAATTTATTTATTCTTTCATTCTTTTTATTTAAAAAACTTGCTTCAAGATACTTTGTGTCTGCCTCTGTCTTGGGTGCTGGGGATATAAATAGTGACCATTACGTGATCTGTGTCCTCAGAAGTCTCAGTCTTGTGGAAGAGTCCAACGCAGGCATAAACAGAAATTACAAAGCAGTATGCCAAACACACTGACAGTGCAATGTTTAGGGTTTAATAGCAGCCCCAGTCAAGGGGACTCAACCCATCCTAGTACTACAGGGGAAGATTTCACTGTAAAAGGGGTGCCTTCAGCTTTTGCCAGAATGAGAATCAGCATCACTGTAGTTAGAGCAAGATAGAACTGGTTACAAGAAGAGCAAGAGTCTAATCCTTCTCCTCTGCTAATATACAGCATTCACCAGGCAGGTTGGTGATGCCATTTCTATTTTTAATTGTTTCCCCCTCTGGCCACATTTGCCATATTCATTTTCATACTATCCAAAAACTTTATCAGGGCCGGGCGTGGTGGCTCATGGCTGTAATCCCAGCACTTTGGGAGGCCAAGGCGGGCGGATCATGACATCAGGAGATCGAGACCATCCTGGCTAACAGAGTGAAACCCTGTCTCTACTAAAAATATAAAAAATTAGCCGGGCTGGTGGTGAGCCCCTGTAGTCCCAGCTACTTAGGAGGCTGAGGCAGGAGAATGGCGTGAACCCAGGAGGTGGAACTTGCAGCGAGCCGAGATTGTGCCACTGCACTCCAGCCTGGGTGACAGAGCGAGACTCCATCTCAAACAAACAAAACAAAACAAAAACAAAAAACAGAAAACAACAACAAAAAATACTGGATCAGGTTCAGTCTGGGATTGAGGAGGTCCCTGTGTACCCTCAACAAAGCAGCCTTACCAGCGCTCATCATTCCTGGCATATGCCTCTTCATTTGTTCCCAGCAGCCAGTGCAAAGACATTCAGGCCCCTGAATGGGTGTGGAAAGTTTAACAGAAATGCTGTGAGGGTTTCCCGTTGAGAGCCTTTGCTGGATACATGTCAGAATGAGATTCTTTCTTTTTTATTTTTTCCTTTTTTTTTTTTAAGCTAGTGTTATCCCATCCAAATAATCCTTCAGAGGGTTTGTAGTCCAATGAGGGCTCCTAATACAGCACATATATTTGGTTTATTATCAAAAATGGTATTTCAGAAACATGTAAATAATTAGATAAGAGATTGTAACAATATCTTCTCATCCTGGGCTTTGGGGATTTACTAGAATTGTATAACATTTCCAACAATGTTATTATGGTTATAAAAAGACACAATTATCTGCAAGCAGCCCCTTTTGTATTGAGAAGAGATATGTCAACTAAGTTCTCATTTCCCTATTTTCACACCATAGATCATTATTTCCTAAGTTCCAGTTACTTCCTGATGCTTCCCTTGAACTCGTAAGACATTTTCTTCATGATCTTCCCAAAAGATCAAGTGAATTTAGTTTCTACACCTGGTTTATGTGTAGAATTTCAAATTGCTCTTCTCTAGTCCCAACTATCCCATTCTTGAAGGCCCAAATCTTGTCTCATCTCTCTTATCAAGTTGTATCTGTGCTTCATTATGGGGGCAGAGTACACTTGTAGTCCTCATTTCTCAGAGTAAGTGAGACTGTGCCATGGAAGCCAACAAACCCTCAATCCCAGAGGCTGTAAACAACAAAGGTGGTTTCAATGTTCCAGTGCTGCATCATGGTCTGGCTGGAGACTGTTCTGCTTCACCTCACTCTGGCACTCTGGCTTTCAGAGAAGCCACAAGCTGGAAACTTGCCAATTGCAAGGGCAGAAGGAGAGAGAACTCTGGAGAGTCATGCTATAGCACTTACATGCTTTATCCAGAAAGGTGCACATGTCACTGTGCTTGGTACTGATTGGCTACTGCTAGACCCACGGTCCCTCCCAATCACAGGGGAGACAGGAAGTGCAACGATATCATGTGCCTGGAAGCAGAGATCATAAATATTTGGTAAACTGCACTAACAACAATTCTTGGGGATTGACTGGGGGATTTGGCACTTACTAATAATGACTTTGACTCTGAGCAAGTGCTGTAACTGCTGAACTGCTTTATGCCTCAGCTTCCTCTTTTGTAAGAGAGGAGAATCCTTTATTCTTTGATGATTTCTAGAAAACAATTATTGACTATATAACTCATCTAACAGATCTAATCTGCTGTAACTCTTTGTTCTTGAATAGTGTGATGAGTGTGTTTGATATCCCTCATAAGAATGCAAGCTTGTTCTGTTGAATTGAGCTCCTTTAACATTTAAGGAGTATTAGATGGAAACCAGTTTAGTGTACAGCGCTAGGCAAATGAAATTTGACTCTATGATCTTCTTCATTAAGGAAAGAAAGAAAAATTAGAAGGGGCATGAGTTGAATCCTCAGGGCTGTTAGAAACTTATCTTTTTGTCTCAGAAAAAAATAGTCTCACAAATATCTCATAAAATGTCCCTTAAAATTCAATTTTTGAAAGAGTTATTCATTGAGTTCATTCTTCTCAATGAGGTAATTATGTATAAGTCAATGAATGACATTGGGCTCTATGGATTTGGTAATCATGTTCCAATTTCTGCTCAGTCATTTTTAATCGACACCTTCGTTGCATCTGTTGCTAAAGAACAGATTTATGCATTGTTTGTCATCAGATCAATGAGCATTACAAGCAATCAGGCTAAAGAGTTACAAAGGCCCACATTATTTTTCCTTAGGCATAAAACAGTCAGTCGGCTTCAAGTCAGAGCTGAGTAAATTATTCATTTTAATGTTGTTGATCTAGGCCCACCTAAAGAGATGGCCTTGATGACCTACAATAAAACTGGTATGACTAAATATTTCTCTCATCTCAAATCTTCCTGCAGTTTTTAGGCTTTTGTGTACCATGAGCTCAATAATCTGTATGCATCAAAAGAATAGGCTGGACCATAAATAGCAGTCATTAAGTGAAGCTGCTTTTACACCTAGTTTGCAATTTCTCATCTCCATAATTTAGAAAATGTGTATGTTTAAATCAGATGTGACATTTTATTGCAATTTATAGGACTATTTAATATTGAGCTTTAAAATTTTAAATATATTGTAATACTTTCTAGACTAACACTTGTCTTGCCATCTTTGAGCCGCATATTAACATATTTTCAGCTGCAGGTAAAATTAGTCTATGCCAATATTAGTGTATTTTGGATGACGTCTAATTAATCATAGCTCTTAGACCAAGATGGCTGTGACCTGGTTATTTATTGAAATGTTGACCCAATACGGACAATTGGGCAAAAGTCTTATGGTTTTTTTCTTTCCTGCAGTCAGAATTAAATCAATGATCCCAGAAGAAAGGAACCACCACAGTGTTGCGGAAAACAGGAATTGTGAGAAGTTATGGGATCAATTTTAACTTGATTTACTCACAGCCTCCTTAAGCACTCTTTATAAGGAACTCACAACTATATTTTGTTTCCCAAACTCCTCAGGCTATTATGTCTTTGCTATGTGGTGTCCCCTGCTAAGCATGACTGCCTCTGTTTCCTCTTCTAACTCTGAGTCATCGAAGTTGCAAAACTCAACTCCAGCAATTTGCCTTCCAAAGTGTTTTCTCGAAATTTATTTCAACTTCCCAGTTCTGTGTTTCCATTAGATGGCTTAATAGTCAGCACCTGTCAACCATTTATGTGTCTGTTTGCTCTACTAGAATGTTAGCTTCTGGACCAAAGATCTTATGAATTATTTAAATATTGGCTGGGCATGGTGGCTCACGCCTGTAATCCCAGAATTTTGGGAGGCCTAGGGGGGCAGATCACTTGAGGCCAGGAGTTCGAGACCAGCCTGGCCAACAGAGTGAAACCCTGTCTCTACTAAAAATACAAAAATTAGCCAGGTGTAGTGGCACATGCCTGTAATCCCAGCTACTTGGTAAGCTGAGGCAGGAGGATTACTTGAACCCAGGAGGTAGAGGTTTCAGTGAGCTGAGATGGTGCCACTGCACTGTAACTTCAGCTACAGAGGAAGTCTCTGTCCCCCTTCCCCACTTAAAAAAAACCCTAAAAACCAAAAAATAAATCTTTATGACCAGTTCTTTGGCATGGCATACACTTAATAAATGTCTGTTGAATGAATGAATATTTGTTGAGTGAATGGGTGAATATCATAGAACCATGACTTGACCTAACTGCTATATTTATTGGAAATATTAATTGCTAGCATGTATGGAATACTGTGTGCCAGGCACTGTTCTTTGCATGTTGTAACTCACTGATGGTGTGTAAAAGTCCTGAGAAATACTGTTATTATCCCACTTCACAGCTGAGGAAACTGAGACAATAGAAGAGAAAGTAACTTGCCTAATGTCACTCATCCAGTAAGAAGAGGAACCCAGCATTGAAATCCGGACAGTCTAGCTCCAAAACAAATAAACAATACTACCATACTTTTACCTTTCATCCTATAAATTTCTAATAGCCAATGAAGAAAACAAATTGAAAACAAAATTCCTCCTTCCTGCTGTTGCTTATTCCTAATGGCTGTTCTTTTTAGCTCATATAAAAAATAAAGTAGTAGCATGTTTCGGTATTTAATGTAGCTTTAGTAATTTCAGCTCGTAAATTTGCTTTGGAAGCCTTAGTGTTTAAATATTAATCAAAGAGATGAAACCTTCCAAGCAACTGTTGTCAGAGAAAGATCAACATTAGTTAGATTTTTACTTACTGACAAGTTAAAAATAAGATTATGGTAGCTTTCTTACCTCCCGAAAATCTGTTGGTCTTTAAGCCCCTTGTGAGATCCAAAAGAAACATTTTGCACTAAACTTTAAAGCAGGGATATATAAAAATCAGTAAATAAATGAAAAAGTGATTAAATTATTTATTAACGATTTACCAAAAAATAATCCTTTAACTATGTAATCCTACAATTGTTTTCAAAGACAAATGATTTCCCCCATGTTTAGATGAATATACGTAATGAATACTACTCAGTATAATGATCTTCCTAAAAATGCCCCTTTTGTTTCCTTTTCTGAGACTTCTAATATATTAAAAAATAAATAATGCCAAAAGGCTTTTATTAAATTGTGAAAAATTTAAAATTTCCACACTTGTTAAAGAAATACTTTTAAGCACACACATGTGCAGTTATTTGCTTGTGTTTTTCCCCTGATAGTAACAGGATTTATAAAGATGTTATTTTGTAGCTCACTTCACTAGTTACAACATTTGGGGCATTTGGGATCAGTTACTTAAACTGTCCCTGATTCCTTTTCTTATATACAAAATAGAGGTAACAATATGACTTACTTTAAGAAATTAAAATACGTAGAACAGTGCTCATGGAAAGTTCAATAAATTGCGATTATTGTTATTACTGGCATTGAGCAACGTGGTTTCATAAAAGAACAAGCATTTAAAAACTGACAAACATTGGCCGGGCAGGGTGACTCATGCCTGTAATCCCAGCACTTTGGGAGGCCGAGGCGGATGGATCACGAGGTCAGGAGATGGAGACCATCCTGGCTAACACGGTGAAACCCCGTCTCTACTAAAAATACAAAAAAATTAGCTAGACGTGGTGGCCGTGGTGGTGGACGCCTGTAGTCCCAGCTACTCGGGAGGCTGAGGCGGGAGAATAGCATGAACCCAGGAGGTGGAGCTTGCAGTGAGCCAAGATTGCACCACTGCACACCAGCCTGGGTGACAGAACTCCAGCCTGTGTGACAGAGCGAGATTCCGTCTCAAAAAAAAAAAAAAAAAAAAAAAAAGGACAAATATCATTTACTATGTCAGCTCATCTTCTGTGACCACAGCTATATGTTAATGTGCTCTGGTCACCACAAGAGAATACCACAGACTGGATGGCTTAAGCAACAGAAATTTATTTTCTCGCAGTTCTGGAGGCTGGAAGTCAAAGATCAAGGTGCCAGCAGCATTGGTTTCTAGTGAGGCCTCTCTTCCTGGCTTGCAAATGACCACCTTCCCACTGTCTTTACACAAGCTTTCCTCTGTGTAAGTGCATTCCTAGTGTCTCTTCCTCTTCTTATGTTAATATTAACATAAGTTCTATTGGATTAAGGCCCTATCTTTATAACCTCATTTGACCTAAATTATCTTATTTTAGACCTTATCTCCAAATATAGTCACATTGGGGCTTAGGAGTTCGACATATGAATATTGGGGGGCACTATAGGGTCCATAACAAGGTAGAACATCATTTGGGGATATCTTCAATATATGAATTTGAAGTTCTTTATATAAAGCCTAAGTCAAAATCCACCCCCCACCCTCCCTTCCCAGTAGAAGGTTTAAAGAGGTCCTCTGATTCCCATTTTAAATGAATGACTTCGGCTCCTGTTTGGAATTCCACTCATTAATGTGCTTTTCTTTCTCCAGTCCTGTATTAACATATATTTCCATGGAGTTTTCCACTGCTTTTATTTTATTTCTTAGAGGACTGGTGGGGAGCTTGATTACTACTTGATGCCAGGAAATAAGAGATTCAGAAATGGAATAAATAGGGAACAGTGGAACATTTGTCTGGGCATGCCATCAGCCTCAAGCATGTTAAGAATGTTGCTGGAATGGCTTTGCCATCAGAGGAATGGTTCTAGCACCACACATCAGTCCTTCACTTGGGGAAGCGTGAAATTCCTAAGGTTTTAAAAATAACAGAACGTTAGAATAGGGTCTCATTGCAACAAACTGAATCTCACCCACAATTATAATAAATATGATTTGGAGAATGATGACATTTTAAATTGAGACCAAAGTGTCTCCAACCAGAAAGCAGTAATGACTAATTTCGCATTGTGCAGAATAACTCATTTGTTGGGGAAACCTAACTCCTATGCTTAGATTCTCATTGTTCTTTTTATGATAACTGCCCAGCATCTCTGTTTAGTTATGTCAGTTTGATATACTATGTAGTATGAACAACTCATCACATGAAACAAACAGCGAGCTAATTTTCTACAAGTGTGCAAGTAAATACTGAATTATGGTTAACCCTTAGAGCAATGCACTTGAGAAAACTTCCACTTTCCTTTTACAGTCTACCAATCTTTAAAACAATTTCCACCATCCCACATGTTTGTATAAAACCTCAAAGGGATCTATCATTTTATTTTATTTAATATGGCTAGCAATTCTATTTTTAAGTACTATTATGATCTGGATAAGCTAAGTAATCTACAGGCCTTAATGGTATCTTACAGCCACTAGATCTTCAGGTACATTCGATAAAACATTAATTGTTACCTATAGGAAGCCCTTGGCTGGCTATATTTTCGTAAGTCCTAAAGAGGCGGATCACCTGAGGCCAGGAGTTCGAGACCAGCCTGGCTAACATGGTGAAACCCCATCTCTACTGAAAAAATGAAAAAAAAAACCACCAAAAATTAGCCAAGCGTGGTGGCATACATCTGTAATTCCAGCTACTTGGGAGGCTGAGGTGGGAGAATCACTTGAACCTGGGGAGTGGAAGTTGCAGTGAGCCGAGATTACGCCATTGCACTCCAGCCTGGGTGACAAGAGTGAAACTCTGTTCCCCCCCACCCCAAAAAGAAGCTCTATTAAAACAATACCTTTTGGCCCACATTATAAAAACAAAGTAGCAATATCCAAAATGAAGATGGTAGTAACAGACAAAAGTATCCTTGCATAGAAATCTAACTCATACGAATACATGGCTTGACCAGTATTATTGGTAGATGGTTTTTAACAATTCTTACAGCCTGGATCTTCAAAATATGGGTCCTCTAATTTTCTTTCTTATTCCAGATCTGACAGACCCAAGTAAGTAGCAGACAAGTAATGCTAGAAAAAACATCAGCCAGCACATTTCTGGCAGCTGGGTTTTATGGCCAGGCCCTGGGGAAAGTGAACCTACATTTGTCTCCAAGAAAAGATGAGTAGGCCATAGTGGGAGAAACTGTGCATGAGAAAATCAGGGCAAATGTTAGTGCGATTCTGGCTATGTGTGGCTTGGTCTCTCACGGTGGAGTCTTAGTTTTTCTCTTTGGCTCACAGTTAAATGACAACTGTTTCAGGGAAAAACTCTCTCACACTACGTTTTCCCTCTGCTTTCACACCACCACAACAATCATCAACAGAGAAGCCTTCTGGGACCAAAGGTGTGGGGGTTTCTCCCCATACACCAAGCAGCAGGTCCTCTAATTCAGTTCCGTAGGGTAGACACTATCCACCCAGAGATGGTGTCAGATCCCACAGATTAAGGACTCAGTCCCACAGGACCACCCCCTTCCTTCCTCTCAGTCACCAGTCCCGGCCTCCAGAAATCCTGACCAACTGGCTTCAAGTTGGGATTCCCACGACCCCTTCTTTGAGTTCAGTTAATTGAGTTCAGTTAACTGGCTAGAGCAGCTCATAGAATTCAGGGAAACACTTCCTTGTGTTTACCCATTATTGCAAAGGCTATTTTAAAGGATACAAATAAACAGCCAGATGATGAGACGCATATGGTGAGGACTGGAAGGGTCCCAAGTGCAGGAGCTTCTGTCCCCGTGGGCTTGGGGCGTGCCACCCTCTGGGCATGCAGATGAGTTCTTCACCTTTCTGATGGCCGCCATGTGTTCAGCTTTCCAGAAGCTCCCAGAACCCTGTCCTTTGGACCTTTTATGGAGACTTCGCTGGTTGTGTATCACTGAAGCATGAATGATCATGTGGAAATGTAACTGGACACAAAGGATAGGATCTAAATCCAGCAAGACCTGTCTGTTCAGATTCTTCTTAACCTGTCTGTGCAGTGTACTCTTCCCCAGAATATGCAGCAGGACCCTCTCTGGAATGAGGTCTTATGATCCACAGTCAGATGAGAATCTTGCCTTGGGCATGTGAAAGGAGGACAAGAGAAAGTCAGAGAGAAACGTTGTGCTTCTGAAACCTAAAGTACCCTCAACATTGTAAAAAGACAATAACAATGGAAAATGGAAAATGGGAGTTATGAGCTAGGAACTGTGCATAAAAACCTATATGTACATATATGATCATGATTTTCACACAAGAAACCCAGCAGTGACTATACACTTTTGTGGTTGTTTCTGAGCTTTTTGGTCTCCTGTACTTTCCACCTCCTCTGTGTAATAACTGGGTCTGTGTTCCAGCCTCAGCCTTAAAGTTAACTTCTCCAAGAAATCATTCACCTTCCCAGCATTTGAAATCACTGTTTTATGACACAATAGATCGAAAATAATATATATACTATATGATAATCATTGGGGGGGGGGGGAAGGAAAGCTGACCAAACAGGGAGATTGTCTGGCTTTGAAAAGCTATCACGAGTTGGCAATTGTTAGAGAGTGACTCAGCTGTCTGGCTTTATCTACCTTTCAGACAGATTTAGGTGAGCTGGAGACAGATTCAACAGTAAGGCTTATTCACACATAGGCATGCCTGGATCAGCCAAGTCTCATCAGCATACAGGAAGGGTAAATATCCATGATTGCATTAGGCAAATCCTACCTTTTCTCTGTTGAGATGCCATCAATTTAAACTTTCTAAGCTAAGAGCTGTCTAATTATATTTAAGCATATATTTCTATGTATTTCTTCACACATTCATTATGTTTTTAGTTTATTCATTTACTAAATGTTTGCAATGTAACGGTGTCAAATGCATTTAATGATTTAAGAACATTTATACTCATTTTGCAGAGGAGATCGAGGCTTAGAAAGGTTAGATGACTTTCTCCAAGTCATCTTGCTGATTTATGCGAGAGAAGAGACCAGAGTTAATACTTCTTTGTACATTTCCCACTAAATTCTTACTTAGTTGTCTTTTTTCATTCAGATTTTATATAATTCCAAAATACTTAAGAGTATTGAGTGCCTTGTATATATGAGGTTCCCTTCATACAGGTCCAGTTTCTGAGACTGAGAAGAACACACACAGAGAATAGCAAGGAAGAGGAATGGAAGCTGGCGGGCTCTTTGATGACTTCCCTGTGTCAGGAGCCCATCCTTGGGGACATGTACCTCCACTTTCTTGTCATGCAAGACAGTTACATATCCTTATTGTTTATTTAAATTAATGGTTTGTCATTCTTTTATTTGCAACAAAAAGTTTTTAACTACTAGACTAAAATAATAAAGATAGTGCAATGACGAAGTAAAATAAAAGAGTTTTTTTTTAAGCCTTCAACTTAAACAAATTTGCAAAAACACAACCCCATTAAAAAGTGGGCAAAGGACATCAACAGACACTTCTCAAAAGAAGACACACATGTGGCCAACAAACATATGAAAAAAAGCTCAACATCGCTGACCATTACAGAAATGCAAATCAAAACCGCAATGAAATATCATCCCATGCCAGCCAGAATAGCTATTATTAAAAAGTTAAAAAACAACAGATACTGGTGAGGTTGTGGAGAAAAAAGAACACTTTTACATTGTTAGTAGGAGTGTAGGAGTTCAATCATTGTAGGAGACAGTGGGTGATTTCTCAAATACCTAAAGGCAGAAATACCATTTGACCCAGCAATCCTATTACTGGATATACACCCAAAAGAATATAAATCATTCTATTATAAAGATACATGCACTTATATATTCATTGCAGCACTGTTCACAATAGCAAAGGCATGGAATCAACTTAAGTGCCCGTCAGTGATAGATTGGACAAAGAAAATGTGGTCCATATACAACACGGAACACTATGCAGTTATAAAAAGGAATGAGGTCATGTCCTTTGCAGGAACATCAGTGGAATTACAAGCCATTATCCTCAGCAAACCAATGCAGGAACAGCACACCGAACACCGCATGTTCTTACTTATAAGTAAGTGGGAGCTGAATGATAAGAACACATGGACGCAGGGAGGGGAACAACACACACTGGGGGCAGAGGAGTTGCGGGGAGGGACAGCATTAGGAAGAATAGCTAATGGATGCTGGGCTAAATACCTAGGTGATGGGATGCTCTGTGTAGCAAGCCACCATGGCACACATTTACTTATGCCACAAACCACATCCTGCACATGTACCCTTGAACTTGAAGAGAAATAAAGCCTTAAAAAAAGCCCATGCTGAACATATTTGAGTTTGTAAGAGTCATGTGTGAAGAGGCTGTTTTGAATTTACACAATGTGGTTCACTACCAAAAATGCTAGGAAACTCTCATTATAAAATTATTCACTTTATATCACAATGTCAAGTACAGGTACTTTCTTTTTAAAAAGAAAATATATATACTTTACATTCTAGGGTACATGTGCACAACATGCAGGTATACCTGTGCCATATTGGTTTACTGCACCCATCAACTCGTCATTTACATTAGGCATTTCTCCAAATGCTATCCCTCCCTCAGGCCCCCACCCCTCAACAGGCCCCAGTGTGTGATGTTCCTCGCCTCGTGTCCATGTGTTCTCATTGTTCAACTCTCACCTATGAGTGAGAACATGCGGTGCTTGGTTTTCTGAAGTACAGGTACTTTCAAAACAGTGTTGTACCAGGATGATGGTGGATGATGGTGGATGATGGTGGACGGGTCATGGACTGCAGATGCTTTCCGTGAGAGCATGTAATTCAGACTGGGCCTGGGAGAGCAGCATATAATATAAATGGCTTAGGTTTCTAAAATCCCAGTATGAGAGAAGTGTGCAAGATGAAATCTGATTGCATTTTCCATATCAGGAACACCTTTGTAGACACCTGATTTCAAGGATTCATAAATATTAGGCCTGTTTCACAAAGAGTTGTTATAGGGCAAAATAAAATGTGACAGTGTGTATCATTACTCTGTAATGATTGGTGGTGTTGATCCTTTTTTCAGATGTTTCTTGGCTGCATGTATATCTTCTTTTGAGAAGGGTCTGTTCATGTCCTATTGCCACTAATGAGAGGTAACATTTGTGGCATTTACTATTTTCCATGCACTATTCAAACTGCTTTTCATGTCTTTCCCTAGTAGAGCCTCATGCCCTGGTTAGAGAGGATACTTATAATCCCTCTCTTTATATACGAAAAACCTGTAGCTTGGTGTAGCTTGGTGTAGTGAAATAACTGGTCTAATACCATTAAACTAGTAAGTAGAAGAACCAGGATTTGAACATAAACAGGGTTACAATCTCTACGCCCTACTGTCAATTGCAATAAAGCTATAAGCATTTTATATTACTTGCACACCAAATAGATCATTTCCCTGAGTGCTGGTTGTCTGCTTTCATGTAGTGTTGCCATACCTTGAAGACGTGAAGTTTCTTATCCTTGAAAGAAGAGAAAAGTCACCTTAATTGTGATTGAGATGAGAGACGAGGTGAAAGTAGGAACCTTGTATAGAATAGCTGAGGTTTTGCTTCAGTCTCTTTGCTATATGGTATCATGGGCACACGTGCAAGCTTGGGTTAAAGGGAAAAGGAATTCAGTGGAGAAATTGAAGTAGTCCTTTTCCTTGTCAGTGGGCATTATCACCCATTAATATTTGGTCATGTGGGAAGTAGAACAAATGAAATCTTTAGAATCAGATAAATCTGAGTAAATTCTATTCCACTATTTTTTCTGGCTAAGTCTTGGTTTCCCTATGTTCAAAACTATGAGCAATGCCTACGTCATAATGTCATTGAGGGGAGTTGCATATGTTTGTAATTGTCTGCGCATTTATCAAGCAAAATGCTTTGCACAGAGGTGAAACAACAAACAATAGTTATAGCTATTATATATATGATTATATAATAGTTATAATAATACAATTGTTTTCTATTAGCAGCTATTACTACCTTGCTAACTACTAGTTTATTTTCTCATTTTGTCTTTCTAATCTCGTCTGGCTGCTCTGGCTCTTAATGACCTCTCTAGGAGTTAAATTATTTTTCTTTTCTTCATTGTCAACGGAGAAGATTTATTAACTGTATCATTATGGTTTGAATTAAAAAATATTTTAATCAAAGTGCTTCTAAAGTCAATCAATTCATATTTCTAGCATGCTCCTATTCCTTCTTTGATATTACCACCTTTTCTTAAAATGTGGCTAAGAGAAAAGGCTATGATGTTCATATAAGCTGAGGCACATAGTCACTATCAAGGGAAACCTCCTCTGTCTTTTCTGCTTGTTACAGGTGATTTAGAGAACTCCTAAGTAGGATAGTGTGGTTTTCAAATGACGTGCTTGACCAGGTGTGGTGGCTCACGCCTGTAATCCCAGCACTTTGGGAGGCTGAGGCGGGTGGATCATGAGGTCAGGAGTTCAAGACCAGCCTGACCAACATGGTGAAACCCTGTCTATACTAAAAATACAAAAATTAGCTGGGTGTGGTGGCGCGTGCCTGTAATCCCAGCCACTCAGGAGGCATAGGCAGGAGAATTGCTTGAACCTGGGAGGTGGAGGTTGCAGTGAGCCCAGATTGCATCACTGTACTCCAGCCTGGGTGACAGAGACTCCGTCTCAACAACAACAACACAACAACAAAATCATGTACTTGTAGACAAAGACTAGACCAAAGAATGGCTTAAGGAAACTTCTATCTTAAAATTTGTGGTTATATTCAATTTGGATAACTCTATTCATTTTTCACGATGGCTTCCATCTCATTAGATATGTTTCGACAATTAAATAACACATATGTAGCACCCAGCATATAGTAAATATGTAGTCAAAAACCTAGCATCTAGTAAATGCTATTAATTGCTAGCAATTACCAGTATTGTTTACTCTGTTGTGGAACTACAGGTACAGCTTTGCAAACAGTAATGGTAAGTAACAGGCAAATTAATACAGGTTGTTTCCCTTCTGCACAGTTATGAAGCGGTTGCCTTTCTCATCTTTAAACCCTCCTACTATGTTTTATTTTGTATTCTGGAGAAGACCACACTTCTTTGCCAGCAATCTTCTGTTAGGCTCTGACAATAGTCAGACTTCAAAGGAGACAGGAAGGCAGGAGGAGGCACGGACCTCCTTCAGAGGACTCTCACGGCTCTTCAAGTAGAGGGCACCTTCCCCAGTAACAGGGAGTGAGTGCTTTCTGCTCTTATCTGCTGTCCTTATTGGGGTCATCCTTGAAATAGCTCTTCTCACTGACGTCAAAAGTAGATTCCAAAAGCTGCAATTGCTCCCCATTTATAGTTTATCCACATGCTAGAAATAGCCTCTTAAAGCCTCCTCAACTTTATTAAAGCCAGCTAATCTAGGTCCTAACTCCATGGGGGTCCCTTTTTTGAACCCCTGATGTGTTAGTACCAACTAGCAGGGACCCTGCCACCAGAATTCTAGGTTCAGGCTCTGCAAGACTCTTCTCTAAACTTCTAAATTTTAATAATACCACCCTCATCCCATTATTCATGAACCCTAAGGGAGACGGTTGCTCCTTCCAGTAATTACCTATGTGAATCCACAGTGCCCCTCTTGTGTCTTTCGCTTCTGTAATACTTGTTTGTCCATGCTTTATGACAACTTTTTCCGTTAAAATAACTAGTGGATTTTTTTTTTTCCCCTGACAAGACCCAGACTAATAAGTGATCCCACGTTCTGCTCAGGGGATAGCAAATATTGCAAACCTAGGAAGCCTTTTTTATTTTTATTTTTTTTTTATTTTTGAGAAGGAGTCCTGCTCTGTCACCCAGGCTGGAGTGCAGTGGTGTGATCTTGGCTCACTGCAACCTCCACCTCCCTGGTTCAAGCAATTCTCCTGCCTTAGCGTCCCGAAGTACCTGGGATTACAGGTGCGTGCCATCATGCCTGGCTAATTTTTTGGATTTTTAGTAGAGACGGGGTTTCACCGTGTTAGCCAGGATGGTTTTGATCTTGATCTCCTGACCTCGTGATCTGGAAAGCCTTTTATTATGTGTAAACTAATCGCAAATGGTGGATTTAAGATTATAGAATATTAGAGTAATTAAAAGTTAGATCTATCTTTCTAATAATTGTGGTTGTGCACATTCTCTTCTCAAGATCTATATTGACATACGTGTGTGTGTATACATACATCTTAAGATTACATTGACATGTGTGTTTGTGTGTATATATGTATCTTAAGATTACATATTATCTATCACTTGGAACCCTGTGATTTGAAGGAAAATTCTCTCAGGTTACAGTGCCCAAGAATATTCTTGGATTGGAGGAAGGTTTATGCTCTTTAACTTAAAATGTCAAGAAAATTAAAATGAAGGATTTTATTTTTCCTGCAAAATATTTGACTTAAACTTTATCATGTAACTTTGAATATGTAGATTGTTAGTGACTTGGGGGCCTTCCTGTTTTTAACTTTTATTTGCATATTTTTTAAAGCTTATCTTTCTCCTCCAGCCCTCCGCCCCCACCCAGGTTTAATCTATAGTTACACTTTTTTTTTTTCTTTTTAAACACATTCCTTTTATATGTTCTTGCATTGTTAGAAACGAAAAGACTTAACACTAATCTGGCAACTGTAACCAAACTAAAGATTTCAGCATTACAAACAAAAGCATAGCAAATGTTGGAAAACATGAGAGAGGAGAAGGGGAGCCAGAAGTTAACCATGTTGCGAATGACTGACGTCAACACAATCAAACTGGCTTATCTTCTCATAAAGTTCAAATAAAGTCTAACACCATACGAGTTTAAGACTACCATACCTACTGCACTGACTCTTCTCTCTCTCTATATATATATCCACACACACACACACATATATATACCATACGGATATATACACACACACATATATACACACACACAAGTGTGTGGGTATTCAAAGAAATTGAAGAAATTTCATAGATACAGAAGCAGTGCTTTCCCAAACTAAATCACATTAAAGTACAAAATGCATATATATATATAAAACTGTGTGCATATATTAACTATGTGTACATATGTGTGTGTATATATATCTGTATAGTACATATATGAGTGTGTATATATATAGTCATGCTTCAATAGCTTACTTACAGAAGTATTCAGAAAACTACAAATGAATCTCTCAAGATGAGCCAACTGTAAGAGATATTGATTTTTTCTATGTCATGGGTAAAAATAATTTAGGGATAGGCTGGGTCTTTCCACTTCGTTTGATCTGTTGAAATATGAATTGAATCTGATAATATTTGAAAAATGTTTAAAACTAAATTTAGTGGAAAGTATCAAGGTTTATTAAAGGAAATGAAAACACTAATATTAATCACTTTAGTTAAGAAAACATGTTTGCGCTCAAGTGGGCACTAACTGGGTTATAATTGTAATGGAAAACAGAAATTTCTTCTTATGTGATATATCTCAGTTTTAACTTAGAGCAGAGCCAAACAAAATTAATTACAACTACTTGGCAGTATATGCAAAGCCACATTCTATGCTTTCGATAGATACAATAAAGAATTACTATTACTTGTCTCCTTCCTGAGTACCTTCTTAAAATGTTTGAGTTTACTAGTCAAATTCATGGTATAGCTCCCCAAACCATTGATCAATTTACTGAACGTATTAGTATACTTGTATGTTTCCTAGTATAGAGAATTCACTGAGGTTCATTGCCTTATTCTTTTTGTATTGGTTAGATGTTTCTAAAAGAAGCAGCATGTTCAAGTAGAAAGTTAGATTTAAGTCACTAATATGGTTTAACTCTGTCTCACCACCCAAATCTCATCTTGAACTGTAATATGAATTGTAATCTCCTGGTGTTGAGGGAGGGACCTGGTGGGAGATGATTGGATCCCCATGGTGTTCTTGTGACAATCAGTGAATTCTCATGACATTTGATGGTTTTATAAATGGCACTTTCCCCTGCCCTTTCTCCTGCAGGCTTGTGAAGAAGGCATATATTTCTCCTTTGCCTTCTGTCATGGTTATAAGTTTCCTGAGGCCTCCCAGCCATGCAGAACTGTGAGCTGTGAGTCAATTAAACCTCTTTTCTTTATAATCTACCCAGTCTCAAGTATTTCTTTATGACAGTGGGAAAACAGGCTAATACAGTCACATTTCCCCCAAAAGAAAGTATATAACAGAATTATTATGGGTTTTAAATAACACAATTTTCTAGAATATAATCTCCATGAGGACAGAAATTTTTGCCTGTGCTCTATTCCAACAGCCTAGAACAGTGCCCGGAACATAATAGGTGGTCAATAAATAGTTATGGGCTGGGCACAGTGGCTCACGCCTGTAATCCCAGCACTTTGGGAGGCCAAGGCAAGCAGATTACTTGAGGTCAGGAGTTCAACATCAGCCTGGCCAACATGGCAAAACCCTGTCTCTACTAAAAATACAAAAATCAGCTGGGCATATTGGTGCACGCCTGTAATCCCAGCTACTTGGGAGGCTGATGCATGAGAATCACTTGAACCTGGGAGGTGGAGGTTGCAGGGAGCTGAGATGGCGCCACTGCACTCCAGCCTGGGCAACAGCATGAGACTCTGTCTCAAAAAATTAAAAAAAAAACACCTAATAAATAAATACATAAATATGGAGTGAATGAATAATAGTTTTAAAACCACATTGTAAACTGCAAAGCTCTGTGAAAGTATTATTGCTCGCTGGTATGGTTTGGCTCTGTGTCCTCACCCAAATCTCACCTTGTAGCTCCCATAATTCCCACATGTTGTGACAGTGACCCAGGGGAAGATGATTGAACCATGGGGGTGGGTCTTTCCCATGCTGTCCTCATGATAAGTGAATGGGTCTCATGAGATCTGATGGTTTTAAAAATGGGAACTTCTCTGAACAAGCTCTCTCTTTGCCTGCTGCCATCCATGTAAGATGTGATTTGCTCCTCCTCACCTTCTGCCATGATTGTGAGGTCTCTTTAGCCATGTGGAACTGTAAGTCCAATAAACCTCTTTCTTTTGTAAATTGCCCAGTCCTGGGTATGTTTTTATCAGCAGTGTGAAAACGGACTAAACATTCACTAATATACTTTGATGTCAAACGTGTTGTCAAATGTTATTGAAACTCACTCAATAGATAATTCCTGCCCCTTATTATAAAATAAATCCCACCTTGGATTTATTTGGTTTTGTGTCCTGCTTGGATATAAGCATTTTGCTACAAAGAAGAATTTGTTTAGGTACAGAAGCAGTGCTTTCCCAAACTAAATCATAGTGAAGTACAAAAAGGTAGTAGTGTATATGTATGTTTGTATCTCTGTGTATCTAAGTCTCTCATTTGTGAGTGTATCTGTGAGTATGTGTTACTGCTACTTTGATCTTTAGTCTCTCACAGATATGTGAGATGCTAGTTTGTGAGACTCTCATAGGACTTTACTTTGCCAAATCTTAATTCAGCACTTTCCAAGACCACCTATCATAGAAAGTTTAAAACAGAGAAGGGAAAAGGGGAAAGAGAACAAAACTAAAAAAGATTTGTGCATTAGGTAGAACTGCTTTATATAAATCTTGAGATAATAAAACAAATAACAAGATGAATTCACTTAGTCTTCTGTTTTTATGGCTTGCTGTGAACTGCGTTTTCCATCTTCTCAAGTTCCTATATGAGACACACGGTTTTTGTGGGAACACCAAACTACTCCAGAGTCTATGAATCCTCCTTTGTACTTTTTGCAAAGGCTGTATATTTTCTAACTCTGTGAGTGGGAGTCACTTCTTTCCTTAGTCAATTTCATTCTATATAACTCTATCTAGAAGCCCAATATACTACTTTGCAGGCAGCTATGAGCAACATCCCTGTGATCCCTGTGGATATAATGGATGTATATTTTCCTTCTTTTTTTACTATTATTTTTAAAACCATCTCCCCTTGTGAATCAGCACTCTTGGTCATGCTCTTTCAACAAGCTTATGACTACCACGTGGTCAGCTTTAATAATGAGGTTTAAAGATAACTTAAAGATGAGAATGTTTGTTTCTCTGCCTGAAATAAAGAAAAGGGTCTGCAAACTGACTAGGATTGCTCACTAGACCTATTGTTGTGAGGGTTCGTTTTGCTCCACAAAAGAGAAACACATTTAAACTAGTTCAAGTCAAGTAAAGGAAGCAAGTGAAAGGAAAACGGGGAACATCATAGAATCCATAAGCAGGACGTACAGGCAGTAGTACTCTTGAGTCTGGAGAATTAACGATCAAGCAATTTTCATTCATTCTCTTGCTCTCTTTCTTCCCTTCCACCTCATTCTTTTCTTGCTTTCTTTTCTCTTTTATCCTTCAGCAAGCATTTATTGAAATTTCTATCACCTCTTTAAGGAGCAAGGGAAACACCAGTGAACAAAACAAACTAAAACATTCCTTCTCTCTGGATTCTATAATCTTTGCGCGCGTGTGTGTGTGTGAATGTATGGAAATAGTACATAAACAAACACATACAATATATGATATACTATGTCATAATACATCATATGTTGGTTACTGATAGAATCTGGAGAAAAATAAGACAAGGATGGGGATCCAGAGAGCAAATGCAATTGCAGTTAAGGAGCCAGTAATTCAGCCTCTCACTTCTATTTTTCAGTCATGATTTCCGCAGCTCTTAGCATTTGCTTTCTCTTGATCCGTGTCACTCTTCCTACTTCCTCTCCTCAACTCCAGCTGTGTCCATGTGTTCTATGGACTCATCTTGTGTCCACTTGGTCGAATTTCACATGGTCTTTTAACTCGAGTGCCCACCATTAACTACAGTATAACTTTGGATTCTCTTAGTACCAATCCCTAAGAGGCTCTTAGAGCTTCAGCTGGACTCTGTTTAGACAAAACCCTTCCTAGAATGGCATAGGTCCACAGGATACTGTTGAGCCAATGGATGAAATCTCTTGGTTACATATTTTGACTCCATTGTGTGGATTTACCTACTGAGTCTTGAGGACCTCAATATATAGTATAGTTGGCTGTCTGTATCCATGGATTCTTCATCCGTGGACACAACCAACAGCAGATAGAAAATATATTTCTTGAAAATTGTGTCTGTACTAAAAATGTACAGACCTTTTTTAAAATATCAAAACAAAGTTTTTTTAAAAGATCAAAACTCGGTTTTTTAAACTTTTAAAATATAATCTCAAAATACTATAGAGACAATTTTTATGGAAGAAAATTTTAATTTTTGTTTGAAAGTCTGAAGTTTTGAATATTAAAAACCATGGGCTTGATGACACAAGTTTTAAGTAGCAGACTGGAGGTAAACTTTCTCCTTTTGTTTTCCCAGTTACAGAAGAGGCACTATGCATCTGGGTTGGGAGAAAAGAGGAGCGTCATCAAGGAGAGCAGTTGAGTGAAATGGTTATGGGGGGTATCTGAGAAAGGGCTACAAGCTCTGCTACATCTTCCCTCTCTGGACTGCATCCCAGATGGATGGTTGGGACCTAGAGCTAACCAATCATTTATGGGTCAGGGCCTTACTTTCTTGGATGGAAATTGGGAGGCAAAAGCCTGTTAGACTCCACTGCCTTCATCTCCTGTCCTGCCTGAGTGATATGGCAGCTACAAGTAGAAAGTGTGGTCTGTTCAATCTAGGAAGACTGAATAGTCCTATAATGGTCTTCAGATTTCCATTCCCCAAACTTGAAACCAGAAAGTGGAACAGAAGAGCATCCAGAAGTTTCTTATGGTTTCCACCATGCTGAGGGATGTGAAAGTGGCTGAGAAATGGCCACAGGAGCTAAAAATACTTCATGGTAGTGATGCCAGTGACCCAGGGTTACCTCTGAAATGTCAACCAGTGATACCACAGGAAATTGGATGCTTGGCTGGGGCAAGACGAGAGGTGTTAAGACAGGAAACCCAATAGGGTGGTACATACCTTAGTAGATGAAGGATTATACAGGTGGGACTGGGCCAGGACCTGGACACTGTGAAAAATTCGTGGAATTTGAATCAATACAGGGAAATAGGAGCAATAGCAAAATCTGCAACTGAATGAGTTTACCAAGAACTGACTTCAGGTTAGGATTTTTGATAAGAGAAACAGCGACGATTCCAGGACAGAGATCAAGTAATAAAGCTACATTCTTGGCACATCTGAGCTTGTGACCTGGGAGGTTCATGCCCAACACGCAGGTCTAATGCTACACCAGCTTCACTTTACAAATAAAGCTTTTGCTATCGTTTTATCTAGGGTGATTCATCATATTTATCTTACAAATGGTACACGTTTGATAATCTCCAGCACGTGCCCCACAAGTAAATGGAGAGAACCCACATTTCTCTTCAGCTTGATTAGTTTGGAGAATTATGTTTTTTATAAAATCATTCTGATTATATATCCCAAGATATTGTAAACAGCTGTTTTAATGTCTTAGCCTCTGAGACTTCAGAGCTGATTTCCACATTACCTTTGATACATATATCTATAATTTAAGTCTGATGGGATCTTCAGCGCTTTAAAACAATATGCTTGCTCCTTCTTTCTTCCACCATCATAACTCTGCATTCTTATTTCACCTTTAATTTGTACACAGCTCTAATACACCTGTCTGACCAGATGCATGAGTTAGCTACTTCACAAGAAAATTTTGAAATGCTGCCACCATGTCAAAACTCTGTAATAAACATTTAAGGATTCTACCCTCAACCCATCCCACCAAACTCATAAAAGCAGAGAGAGAAAATGCCATCCTCCTTTTCCAGTAATTATTCTAGACAAGACCATAAATGGCCAGCAGGATATGATGAGAATGGAAAACAAATGGTTTCCAAATTTCTAAAGCTCATTGTACAAAGCATGGGGAAACAAAGAAAGCCTGCTCTCCATCCCCATCTTTTCCCCCTTTTACTCCTGCCAGGCATTTTCTTTGTTCTATTTTCTATCTCACTGAGATTAAAGTGCTGATCTCCCCCTTTTTGAAAATGATGTCACCTTTTTTTTTTTGCCTTGGCAGAGAGCAAGTTCATTACAAATCTGCTGTGTGACTGATGGCTTTGAAGAGATAAGGTAGAGGGGGAGAACACATTTGGGAAAGGTATGAAACTCAAGAGGCAGGTTGACAATTAAACAGGCAGTCAGAGAGATGATGAAGGATAAGGAGAAATAGATGCTGGGGTAAATATCTTTTCCATATTCTCTTTTGCAGCCACTGAAAAACTATTTTTTTTCATGATAGTTTTATCTGGAAGCAATACCATAGATGAAAATTCATTTCATGTGTTTTCTGGTGTGATCCATGCACTTTTGATGACATTATTACAGGCAGGTCATCGTGGATGTATTTGATGTTCAGGGTGAGGAAGACGTTTCCTTCTGCCATTAGAAAAGGTAAAAGAGTTTGGTACTGTATTTGATTTACTATAATTTCTGATCATTGGACAATGTGGCAGTTTATGTAAGAAACATTTCAGATGTAAAACCAGATTGAAAGCATAATGCACATTCTAGCATCATGTGTATTATTTATAATTATTAGTGACAGACGCAGAGCCTAGGAATCTCAGAATCTTTTATTCCCCAGGTTTAATCATACTGGAGGCAGTGGACATATATGTGATTTGCATAGGCCAATTTACTGAAATGTTTGACATCTAGAAATTAAACACACACACACACACACACACACACACATACACATACACACAGTCCCCTAAAGATGTATTTTCACCATACAGCATCTTGTGTGGATAACTTTGTCATATGTATACATCTAAGTGGATGTTAAAAAGCCCTTGTCTTGCTGGGCATGATGGCTCAAGCTTGTAGTCCCAGCACTTTGGGAGGCCCAGGTGGGCAGATCACTTGAGGCCAGGAGCTCCAGACCAGCCTGGCCAACATGGCAAAACCCAGTGTCTACAAAAAATACAAAAATTAGCTGGGCATGTCAGCGCATGCTTGTAACCCTAACCACTTGGGAGGCTGAGGCAGGAGAATCACTTGTACCCAGGAGGCGGAGGTTGCAGTGAGCCGAGATCGTGCCACTGCACTCCAGCCTGGGCAACAGAGGGAGACTCTGTCTCAAAAAAAGAAAAAAGAAAAAAAAAAACATTATATTTCCTATGGATAGATATTTCTGCAGATGAAAAGTTTTTTTTAAATATGCTTCTGAGTTAGGGATGGAAGTAGGATGTTTCAGAGAAGTAAGTAGTGGATAATAAAATAGAGGACGGGCCCAGAGACAGATGTTTGCCAGGCTGTGGCATATCTGACGAGAACACCAGCCATTCCTTCTCATCTTCTGTGGCTCTTCTTCCCATCACAATCACTCACCTCCCGCCGTCACTTGTATGTAATAACAGAAATATTTATGATCGCATCCTGCGTGTCTGAGAGCAGGGTGTGTAGGTGGTAGATGTGCTTGTCACTCCCAACCCTGAGGCCTAAAACATATTGCATGAATTTTACTTTTAGTTTCCCATTGGTCTTGAGGAAATCCTTCTAAATAATGCATGCTGTGCTGTTATTCCTCTGTTCACCCCTCCCCAGTATCTTCCTGGGCTCCCGTTGCCTCCAAAATAAAATTCCAGCTACTCAGGTCTCCACCTTCTGGTTCCTGCCAATCTCTCCAATCTTGCTTCTGGCCATTTTCATTACACATTTACTTGAGTCCTAATGAAATGTCTGGTGCTTGAATGCACTTGGCTGGTCCATTCCTCTGAGCACACTCTTTCCTCTGACTGAGATGCCCTCTTGGCTCTTCACCATCTAACAAACATCTATCTCCATTTCCTTCTAGTCTTGAGTACAAGTATGACCTCCTCTGTGAAATTTTCCATGTACTCAGAAAGAATTGATCACTCTTTTCTTCTGGCCACACCTTACCTACTACTTCTACTTTGAGTTTAGTATCGTTATTGAATTTTTGACAATTTATGTGTCATGATCTAGGTGATTGGGTATACCCAGCATCTATAAACCTGCCCAGCTAAAAGCTAGTGCTCACTTTATAAATGTTTGGTGAATAAATGGATATATACATCCTGGTGTTTGAATTCAGGTTAAAGGATTTCAGGGCTCCATATCTTCTTTCTCAGTTAAGGATGTACTTTTTTCCTTAGAAAATAAAACCCCAAAGAGACTATGAGTTAATACAAATTAATACAATATTTAAAAATAAAAACGAACCAGACGGAAAGCTGTTGTGAAATGGCATGCCTTATGTAAGAGCAATACATTTTCTTGTCCATACATTATCATTTCTTTCACAGTTCATTGTTCCTGAACATTATCGTTCACAGGTATAAGCTACTGGTCCCTCCAAACTCTCTACACTACCATTCTGATTCTGTTTGTAAGCACAAATGAAATACTTTCAGGCAAAGCAAAAGTGGCAATTAAAATGTCTTTAATCCATGCAAATGCATCATTCCAGAATTGGAAGTTATTGTCTTCTTGATAATCTAGAAAGGCCCATATGACGTGTATCTTTCTTCTTGTGTGTTTGTTTTTATTTTGTTTTGTTTTGTTTTTCCAGTAATTGTTTTTCATAGGTTTAAGTCTGAAGCAGATGGTGGTTGAAACTGATTGAGGCACAGGGCTATGACCTCCTACTTGGGCAGGTGTGTTACAGCGTTGAACCAGGGATGAGGTGAATGCCAGGAGCGTGGATAATAAACAATTATCTATTTTTAAAAAATTTACATATTTCTTATTGATTCAAACAGCTTATCAAAATGTTTAAAACTTTCTGATTTTCTTAACTTATGTTAGTACCAGAATCAGCACATCAATGACAAGTATCACATGTGAAATTGCAGAAGCCAACGACTTTCTACCATTTTGAAAAATTAGAGGGGTAATAGAAATCTCAATGCTGCTGGAGCAATGATAATTATTTGATGATCCATACATCAGAAAGATTTAGGCATTTAATGAGTGCCATATATTTTTATAACTAGCACTTCTTTTAACATGAGCCATTTTGAGGGGTGGTAGATAGTCAAATTCTCATTTGAGGTATAGGAAATAATTTCAAAATGTAGTATTAAGAAGAAGAAGGGTTCAGAGTGGAATTCAAACCATGGTCCTGATACCATGCTACTTTACTGTGTCAAATAGACTTCATAAATATCGGGTGGAACGTTTAGGCCACATAAATATCGATGAAGACCCTTTTTGTATAAAGAATAAAAAAGTGTTGGCCAACAGCAAGATGACTGACTGGATTACGGCACTTCATAAATGCTTTATCAGAACTCACTCTAGCTTTCCCAGTTTCTCAGTTTTTAACATTATCCCCGAGGTGTGCATATCTGATTTAAGGAGACTGGTTAGATATGCAAGCACTTCTTTTTTATTTTCTTAGAGAAAAAAAATTAATTTCAAGCTCTTTTTTAAAAGCTTTTTTTTTTTTTTTTTTTTTTTTTTCACATACCAATAATATGTAAAAGAGAAATGCCACTCACTCTTACTCTCAGAAGATATTTTAAGAAATCTGCTTAGTGGGTTCATTGTGGAGTAAGGCAGACCCAGAGATGGGGATTCAAGTGCAAGTTATTTATTTGGTATGTGGTTCCTGGAAATGCAGATAATGAAGAAGTAGAATGGGGAGGAGGGGAAGGCCTCAGAAAGTCCAGAAAACTTTCTTTCTAAGCAAGTTTCCAATGAGAGATTGCAATTCTATCCAGATGGGTTCTCTAGGACCCAAAGCATCGTAAGTGGATCTGCAACATCCCATCTCAAGGGTGGGGCAACTGGGTCATTTTACACCAACTCTCAGTCAGTCACTGGCTGAGGGTTGCACCTGGGGACTCTTTATTTCTCTAGTACTGAAACAGGCAGAGTGAGATCTTATGACTAGAGAAGAGCCTCAGGCAAAGAGAAACAACACTGCAAGTTGAAAATTAGTCCTACAGGCACTGACATGGTAAGGCTCAAGGGCATCTGGCCCTTACAGCCTCAGCTCCATCTGCGGCTACCATTCACTTAGTCAGAAATGGCTTGAGTTCCTTAGATACTAATTTCTGCTGTGATAATGGTGAAATACCCTCTGTGGAGAAGAAACCTCCCTGCAGGACTTCCCGCAATATCAATAGCAATGCCATCATCATGGCCTCTTAAGCCATTCACAGATGGTTCACGAGTGTTAATCACAAACCCTTAGACAAAGACTCTGGAAACACCTTATTCTTGGGCAATACCCCACAGGCATTCATACAACAGACTTAAAAATTAATCCGCTGGCGCTGGTGCGGTGGCTCATGCCTGTAATCCCTGCACTTTGAGAGGCCAAGGCAGGTGAATCACCTGAGGTCAGGAGTTTGAGACCAGCCTGGCCAACATGATGAAACCCCATTTCTACTGAAAATACAGAAAATTAGCTGGGCATGTTGGTGGGTGCCTGTAACCCCAGCTACTCGGGAGGCTGAGGAAGAAGAATCCCTTGAATCTGGGAGGCAGATGTTGCAGCGAGTTGAAGGTTGCAGTGAGCCGAGATCACGCCGCTGCACTCCAACCTGGGCAACAAGAGTGAAACTCCATCTCAATTAAAAAAAAATTAATGAATGGCAATATAATTATTGCAAGGTCTTGTGATTCATGTTGATGAATATCTAATAGGTGTTTCATGCGTATTTGTGGAATGAATTATCATTATTGTTATTGCTAGTATTTTGACCCTTCTTGCAGAATCACACCATGCAACTCTTATTCTAGAGAGCATGAATCCACTCCCCAGGCCAAGTTGTGATTGCTTTATCTGAATTTACCTGCAGACTTGCTAGGAAGTTTGTATCGTGGACTCTGCTGACTGTGCTAAGGAGATTTATAGGAGCCTGATAAATAGTACTTATATCACAACAGACTCTACATTTCTGCCGTGCTGGAATGAAAGTTCCTGGCCAGAGCCTTTTCTAAGGCCATTTTTTATGTCAAACTGCAGTCAGTCTGGAGGTGGTGTTGAAATGGTTATGAATGTTACAGAGCGAGCAAGGCAATGCATTAGCAAAGAATTTCTGTGAAAATGAGTATAAAGGGAGGAGTCTTGGCTCATCAGTACAAGCAGGAAATCCCCATGAAGAGACTGATTTCACTGCTTTAAATCTAACCTATAACAGACAAAAATGTCTGTTAGATGCTTACTACCTTCAATAATTACACAAATTTAGTTTCCCTTGGTCTTGTTGTCTCATCACATTTATATTTATGTTGTTTTATATCTATGTATATATACATCTTCATAAGCCAAGCCAGATTTTTTTTTTTTTTTTTGGAAATAAACAATAGTTAATTGATCTGAGAACTTGTGATGGCAAACATAGAGATTCAAAGATACTTAGGAGAAAGCAAGACTTGTCATCTATGATCTTTGCTTTCTTCTCTTGTGAAGATGGATTAATACCTAGCCTACGAATTCAAAGAAACAGATAAGACTTTCTAATGTGAACCAAAGTGGTTGTTTTGTATACAGTGTGTTACAGTAGTTCCTGGGTAGGTTTCCACTTCTTTGCTTTTATAGATTTGCTACAAAATTTTAGCTATATCATCCAATGAGACAATGTAGTTTTTGTTGCTTGTTTTGGTAGCAGGAGAAAACAAGGAAAGCGGAAAGAGTATCCCCATTTTTTTTGTGTTCTTTTTCTGTTGTTTATTGTTCAGTTTTTGTTTTGTTTTGGGGGGAGTCTGAAACTCCTCTATTACCCTTTACCCTGAAAGGCACAGAAAGGTGGGGATATCCATGGTTGTAGCAGAACAAGTAGATTCCAGAAAGGGGCGGTATATTTCATTGACCCATTCTTAATTCCTAGTGGCAAAGAAATAAATGAGAGAAACACTTTGAATGTAGGTTCTAGTGCTCAGTTCTCAAGTCTAAGTCTTTAACAGAAACACCTGAACCCCTTCATCAAAAACAAACAAAGATTAGAAATATTTTGAATATCAAGATTGGATAGGAAGCAACATTTATACCACTCTCTTGAAAGAACCACATGACAAATTCAACTGTTTAGGAATTGTAGTTGAATGGAGGAGGGAACTATTTCCATTGTTTACACTCTGTCAGTGACCTGGATGCTAAATGACATCTTAATAAACAAAACAAGCAAACAAAAAAAATCCCCACTTGTTTATGTATCCATTCATTCTTTTGCATAAGTTGACAGAGTTGGGCATTCAAATTTTTTAGCATTAGTTTAAGAAGTTTCATCTGTAAAATTATGTATTTAAGACAGAATGCTACATTTCTCTTTTATTCATATTTCCAAAATTTGTCACATATGGAAAGCCTCAGTTTTTCAGTAGAATTCTTATTTATTATCAAAGACAGCTTTTGTGAGGAAAGCAACACTTTTTTTTTTTTTGACAAACTCAATTTGTTTGCATATAAAATATAATGTGAAAATTAATATTGTACTGTGTTTGCAATACTGTGAAAATACTGGGATCTTATTTTGGCTAATTATACATCTTAACTTATCCTATAATGAAACATTTAGCTGAGATGTAGTCTTGCTTTGCTCTTTCTTTTAAGTAGAGGTGTGAGTTTTTCTGTTTTGGCTGTGTTCCATTTTGTGCAATAAGATTGCATTTTCTTTTAAAGAGTCCTCTGCTTCAAAACCAACTTTCACTTTCTTGCGTAGAGTTCATATTCACTCTGGAGAGGTTTGCAAATCATAATGAGATGACAGCTTTACAAAGAGCCATGGGATTCTTTGAGATTAAAAATAACAATTGGATATTATATATATTAAGGGTTGCAAATTATGGCCCATGCCGAATCTGCCCTGAGGCCTCTTTCTGTTTGGAACTCAAGCTAAGAATAGTTTTCATATTTTTAAATTATTTTAAAAAATAATATTTTATGATACACAAAAATTATATGAAATTAATTTTCAGTGTCCATAAATAACATTTTATTTGAATACAGCTGCACTGATTCATTTACATATTGTTTAAGACTTTTGTGCTACAACACAAAAATACATGAGTAGTTATGACGGAGACCATATGGCCAGTAAAGCCTTAAATATTAATTATCTGTCCCTTTATAGAGATATTTGCTGACCTTGGTCTCTCTCTTTCTCTCTTTCCTTTTTATATATAGCTATAGATAGGTAGGTAGATTTATGATCTATTCATCTATATATATGTTTTATCTGCCTATGATCTAGCTATATCTACATCTCTATATGCTCTATCTGCATCTATTTATATAATATCTATCAAAGAGAAAGAGAAAATGACATTCAATTAAGAAATATAACTGCCATTTAATCTCAAATGTGCTTGGACATATTTATACTAAAATGAACAAAATTTATAGTAATCAATATCTTGTTCTCATTTATTCTTCATGTGAAAATAGCACACAAATAAAGACAGAAGATCCATCCCATTTCATATGAACACATCATTAGCCCATCTTCATTTACATAGCTATACCACCTCCAGGCAAAGATGAGGTTTGCACTATTAGGCAGACAGTGAAGTAAAAATAAACTTCTTTTCAACATGTAATTTTTTCAGCTATCCTGTCTTTGGCTCACACAGACTCATAAAAAGCTTTAAATTTACTACATTTCTAAAAGGATACAGTTTGTGCAGTCGGTAACTGTCACCTTCTATATAGACATTGGTGAAATACACTCACAAAGCAAATCAGTTATTCCTCTCCTTTGCCCAGAGATGGAAAATCATTCGATCTCATAAAACCTTCTTATTTTATTTTATATTTTTATAGCTAAAAATATGAAGCTGAATAGTGACTTAGGTGGTATTGCTTTTAAAATGTCCTTTCTCTAATTTTAATGTCAGCATAGCAAATGGAGAACCACTGTTGTTTGTTGCTTGATGATAATCACTTTCCTGAACTAGGAAAACCATAGAGAATGTGTGTGTGTGTGTGTGTGTGTGTGTGTGTGTGTGTGTGTGTATGGGTGGGTGGGTGGGTCTGTCCAAAATAAAAATATAGCATTTAATTTACATGTAGTTTGGGTTATAAATTGTGAAGAGGAAAAAAACTTTTGTTATTTTTTTCTAAATCAATGTCACTGAAGAACTGTGCATATTAATACTTTAAGTGGATGGTGCTTTCCAATTACAACTAATAATAAAACCTACTTAGATTTTAAAAATAACTGTTTTACTAGCTAATTCAGGCTAATGTCAAGATAATCCAATCAGTGTAGACATTTAACCATCATTCAATTATTTTAACTACAACGATGTTACAGAGTTTGAAAGGCAAGTGCACATTACATTTCTGCTAAAATAAACACTTTCCATTTCTTATTCTGAAATCACCTTGTAGGCAGGCTTACATAATAACAAGGACTCTTTGAAATCATTATTTGCTCAGTGTGCTATTAATAATAATCTTTTCATGTTGAATGAATTGAAGATGAAGATCTACTCTTTAGCTCTGACAGTTAAGTGTAATCTTTTAAGAATGTGGGCAAGAGGCAAGAAAGGAAACGTGGGGATTTACATTTGTGAACAGTGCTGATCCTGAGAAGACATACTCATAAGGCACCATGAGCAGAGCCTCCATGTAAAGTCAGAATTGTCCTTCCTGTCTACACAGTTAGTTCAATTAATCTTACTGGGGGGACCACACATTGTCTCTATTTCATCACCCTTTCCCTCTACTCACTAGACTCTTCCTCTCTACCCACAAACACTACAGGACATTCTTTATTTGAATACAGTGAAACTGACTCTGTCTATAAGCTGCCCCTTCCTTACTGATAAACAACTTTATCCAATGTTAGGTCCTTTAAATTTGTTTCAATTTAGGATTTTGAAATAGTTTGAATGCTGTTGGAAATGATACTTTCTGTTATAGAAAACAATCCATTGGAACATTATTCTTGAATGAAAAAAAGGTTATATATTTCCTCTTAAAATAAGATGAATTCCTCTAAAAAGTAATTTTGTAGGAGAAATATTAAGAAACACTATCATCTGAATTTTCACAACATCTCATATTTCCAATGTCCTGCTAAATCTAAAACAGATTCTTTTATTTTCTTTAAAAAAATTTAAAAAGAGCAAGTGTCTTTGCAAAACAGGAAAAAACGTATTGACTTAAACATACAAAAAATTACTGCCTTTTTTTAACCACTTGGATACATGTGTTTTAATAGTAGATTTGTTTACATCATCAAATTCTTTCTATCTTTGCTATATTGGTTTTTCAAAAGTAGACCCTAAATATTATTCCTACTAAGTTTCGGAAATATACAAATAGATATAATATTTTCTGTCCTGAACTATTAGAATAACCTCTCATGTGACCATATAAACACCAGCCACATTCTAGTTCAAAACGCTTTGGAATTGAAAAGAGTTTTCAGTTCCTACTTGTAGGTGGGTGACAAAGTCTTTAGGCTTGTTAGGGCTAAAAGCGCCACACACTTTGAAGATAAATTAGTTTCATTTATATTACTGTGTTGCCAGCTTCTCTTCCAAATTACATTTTTAATAAATTTGATCTGTAGCCATTTTGAAGGGTGAAAGCCCATAAACACATCTTTCTGCTTTAATTGCCTTTACAAAGCACTTACTCAAAAGGGCAGTTTTTCTTCCCAATAGTACCACCAGTTTTTATAAGTGAATCTGCCTGCCTCTCAGGATAAACTGAAACTCAGTGCTAAAAATGAATCCTGTACTGTGGGGTGTTAATATATTCGTTCACACAAACTTTTATTGCAACAAAAAGGAAAATAATTGCCTTTTCAAGGAGGTTGTATGGCATTAACAGGTAACATTTATATTCCAATTTATTTACAATTATATTCTACATATCATGGTCCCATTGTCAGATCAATGCTGTTTGTGACTTGCAGGCAGTTAAAAAACCACACCTTTTGTCATAGAACAACAGGCTTGAGCAAGTTTGCTACTGGGCACTGAGCCACATGAATCCATGTATCTTTCTCTTCTCTATTTGTGTGTACACTCCTCCCTGGGTGATCTCATCCAGAGTCATGAACTTGCATTCCATCTACACACCCATGCCTCTGTCGTTTGAATCTCTACTCTCATCTCTCCCCGAGTTCAGACTTGCACCGCCTATTGGCTCTTCACTTTGACTGGCTAACTGATGCTCAAATTCAACGTATGGAAAGCAGAATTCTTAAGTCTTCCTGCAACTTGTCTTCCCTATCTCAGTCCCTAGCGTCAACATTTCATACTAGGGCCCAAAACCTTGTAGAAATCTGTGACTCCTCTTTATCTCCCACATTCCTCATCTATTAGCAACTCCAGTGGTCTCCAACTGCATAATACAAACATGTACACACAGAATCTGACCATGTCTCAACATCTATTCTGTGACTACTCCAATTAAGCCACAGTCTTCTTTCACCTGGACGGTAACATACTACTGAAGGGTTTCTGTGGCTCTGATAATTCTCTAAACACCGGCTGTAGTGAAATATATTCACATATTTTAAAATGTGAATTAGGTAATTTCTCAGCCTTGCTCAAGACTGGCCAATGGTCTCTATCACACTCAGAATGAAATCCAAGCCCCATGGGCTACAATGGCACATGTGAGGCAATCCTTACCTTATCGCTCATCTCACCCCACTCTCCCCCTCATACACATTGCTCTAGTTGTGTTCACTGACCTTCATGCTTTCTGTGAGCAAACCAAGCCCACTCCTGCTTCAGGCCTTTGTACTTTCTCTTCTCTCTGTCTGGAACACTCTTCCCGAGGTTTTTGGATGGCTCACTTTCCTACTTCATTCATATTTCAGCTCAAATGTCAATTCCTCCGGAAGGCCTTTCCTTTCTAATCTAGCGTCTTCTACTCCATCTGTCACTCTGTAATTGTGCCCTTATAACATTTTTTTTTCTACGTAGGTAGAAAAAATTGCTCTCTGAACTTTCATTATACTTATTTATTTTTCTATTCATTTATGGATTTTTTCTTGTCTCTCCCAGCAGAAGGTTGGCTCCACAAAAGATAGGAGCTAGTCTCTTTTCTTCCCCACTGGATCCCTTTTGATTTCTGCATCCTTTGAAGAAACAAATAAATCTTCCCACATGGGGATATTCGATTCCACTATGGTGTAGACAGCCACTAGGTATGGGATGTGGAAGGTATAAAGTAAACTCAGACACTGAAATACTAGGCCCAAGTCAGCAGATGCACTTCCTGCCTCAGTCACGATTTCCTCAGCAATTGCAAGAATGTGGGAGGGGAGAAAGGGGGAAGTAGAGAAAGAAGTGTTGAGGCGTTGGCATTCTGGGATGAATACTAAGAATATGTGGGGCAAAAAAAAATTGCTGTGAACATCTCACTTCCAATAACACATAAGAAAGCAATTGAGTCAAACTGGAAAGTGAAAATCAGAAATTCATGATTTTTTTAAAAAGTTTCTGATTTCCCATACAAACTCAGAAGTCATTATATTTTAGCAGTTGTAAATATTGCTAGGAAGCATTTTAAGAATGCAGACTTTTGAGCCTCTGGGATTTGGGTTTGTTCTCCAGAGGATTCCAACGCAGGTGGTCCATGCACATATTTTGAAGAATGGAGACTGGGAGCAATGAGTGCTCTAAACTATTTTATTTCAATAAAGAAAGGAGAAATATTTTCTAGCTTCCTTTAGAATAAAAATATATTTTTTTCACATATTTGTTTATTTATTATTTTACTTTAAGTTTTGGGTACATGTGCAGAAGGTGCACGTTTGTTACATAGGCATACATGTGCCATGGTGGTTTGCTGCATCCATCAACCCATCATCTAGGTTTTAAGCCCTGCATGGATGTCTTAATCCTCTCCCTCCCCTTCCCCTCCACCCACCGACAGGCCTCAGTGTGTTATGTTCCCCTCCCTGTGTCCATGTGTTTTCACTGTTTAACTCCCACTTACGAGTGAGAACATGCAGTGTTTGGTTTTCTGTTTCTGTGTTAGTTTACTGAGAATGATGGATTCCAGGTTCATCCATGTCCCTGCAAAGGACATGAGCTCATTCATTTTATGGCTGCCTAGTATTCCATGGTGTATATGTGCCACATTTTCTTTATCCAGTCTATCAATGATGGGCATTTGTGTTGGTTCCAAGTCTTTGCTATCGTAAATAGTGCTGCAATAAACGTACGTGTAGATGCACGATAAAAATATTTTTAAGATCATCTATGAAAACATCAATCTTGGCTGATTTATTTCAACATATTCACAAGGCATTAGTTTCATAAACTTATAATCAATTTTCAAGAATGTCATTAAAACAGTTTTAGCATTGCCTTAGCCCCTCCATTGGTGAAAACTAGGACGATTACAGCATCTATATCACATGATTATTCAAACACGTTAAGTGATGGAAACACTTAGAAAAGTGCCTGGCCTATAGTAATCTCAGTAAATATAGCAATTGTTATTATTATTACTAATTGAAATCATGCTCTACAAAACTTTTAAAGTTTCATTCATTTGTCTATAATCTTAATTGGTTTACAACAGCTTTTGCTTAGAGTAAAAACTGCCATCTAAATTTTTGTACATTCTGGTTAGGCACATAAATATTCTGTATCAGAAAAATCACAAAGTTTACCTCAGTCTGTGTGATAATTAACTCAATTTTAATCTCTAAGGGTGAACTGAAATATGTATTTCTTTTGAATCCACACTGCTAAACTTTAAAAAGTCATGAATTTTTACTGTAAAAAATCAGGAAATGCAGAAAAATATTACCTATAATATTACCTGTAATCCATTAATATATTCCATTCAAAATGTCATCTTATGGTGTGTATAAATTTTTTTATTGAAACAAAGTCTCACTTTGTTGCCCACTCTGGTGAGCAGTGGCACAATCAACTCACTGCAATCCCCACCTCCTGGGTTTAAGCAATTCTTGTGCCTCAGCCTCCTGAGTAGATAGCACTACAGGTGCCCGCCACCACGCCCTGCTAATTTTTATATTTCTAGTAGAGACAAGGTTTTACCATGTTGGTCAGGCTGGTCTCAAACTCCTGACCTCAGGTGATCCATTTGCCTGTGCCTCCCAAAGTGCTGGGATTATAGGCGTGAGCCACCATGCCCAGCTGCATAAAAATTTTTTATAAAAGTAATGCCAAAACTTTACATATTTCTTATTTTTTTCAATAAAATAGACTTAAAAATTTATTCTATGTTAATTTTCACTTTATTAGTCTCATTGTTCAATTATGTGACTTCTGGAAATTAAAAAGACAGTGTGCCTTTATAGACAAAGTGCAGGCACTATTTCATCGGGGGGAAAGAAGGAAAGTACGGTGCCCTGATATAAATCCGTCAGTGTGCCCTTCCAGGATTCCTCAAGGAATGAAAATTTTCCAGGTATACAATCCCCAGAGTGATCTTGGAGTGAAGACAGCAAGTGTGTCCTACCTAGAACTTCCTAATGGAACACTTTAACGATAACTGCTAGTTTAATTATGCGCAATGCGATAACATTTGAATTGCGGCAAAAGAGAAGTCAAGTAATACTTAATCTGCTTTAATTATGTATTATTTTAGAAGGGGATATTTTCTTAACAGGAACTCTCACTCAAAATTGCAGCTTTGTGCTTTTAGCATGGATATTTAACGCACAGCCCAGTTACTGAGTATTCATGTGCTCAGACGTACCTTTGCATAATATTGTAGAGAATTCTCTTTTAACTGACAAGTGAGTGGAAATCATGCCAACATTTCTTTCTTCCTTTTAAAAAATTTGTTGCAGGCTTGTGCTCTACAGACAATACACCCATCCTTCAACTATACAGCTTCAATATAATTGTATTTCCCTTTATTTCTCACTTTTATGTCTTTGTTTTGAAAAGCAATGGTGTGTAGATAAAAGCTTACGAGTAAGATAGACAGTAAATTGAATTTCACCTCTCTATTTGTTTACTGCGTGACCTTGGGCAAGTTGTTTAACCCACCTAATTCTCAATTCTCTAATGTGTAAAATGGAGATGATGACATATTTTATAATTCTGTTGTGAAATTTGAATAATAAGAAGCATAGAGATCATCTGTCACCTTATGCTGTCTCAATATAAGTCTCTTTCCTTTCCTTTTATTGTATTGTACTTTTCTACATATTTCGTTGTGTACTTGTCACATATTTTAAATTTCCTCATCTCTTCTGCTTTCATTATTTCCAGGATGATCTCAGCGACATAAGATACATCTGGGCCCATCCGACTTATCAGTCTCTCACTCCCTTTCTTTTTGCTTTTTGTTTTTTCATCTTTACATTTACTTTTTTTCAAATCGAATATGTTTTTTCTTTGGGGAAACTCTGAAGGTGTCATATACAAGTACATAACAAACAGCTTCACCTCAGTCCCTTATCATTTTAATTTATTTTTCGTCTTCCTATGGTGATGGCTCTAGACCTGATATATAACATATTCATATGTGTTCCCAACTTATCTAACAAACCATCTCCTTGCAAGTTTTTCTTGACCTAAATGGTATAAAACAGCCTTAGCTATGTTCTTTGTCGTGATACCAGAATACAATCCACTGAATACCTTATGGCCCAGGACTGCATGGGCCACATCCTGCCTCTTGTCAGACTAGCATCTTTTCCTGGAAAACCAATTTTATCAGGACAGTGATGTTTGTCACTTCTAGTTCTTCATACCTTCTCAAACATCCTTTAAAAATATGATCACAGCATTCTTTTATTGTGTTAGTTATTTCACTGTTACTTATGATTTTTTAGCTGAGATAAGGTATACAGTTTAGGGTCAGTCCATGGGGACTGAGGACACCTCTCTTTTTCAACTCACTGGTTATACAGTTTCCAGGTTGTGGAGTGAGCTCTCACATTCAATCACTGGATTTTTCATCTTGGGCTTCTTTTCTGTTGGGAAGCCGTATAATTTTCTTTACATGTCTTTTCTTAAAATTGAAACAGTTAAATTATCCCATTTCTTTTCCATATATATTTTTTTGCCATCCATTTGCATTCTGAACCCATCAACCTCTCCTCTCTTCATGAACACAGTAAGATGTTTGCAGCATGCACCTTCGTTTTTGCCTTACCCTCCTTTTTTTCTTTCCTTCAGTTTGACTGTATCAATACAAATGGCCCTCATTTTGCTCTCTGATTTATGCAGTAATTCCTCATCCTTGTTTTCCCCCGACTGCTCTCATTAAATGTATCTCAAACTAAAAATATCTTCAGGCTATGAATTGTTTGAGCTTCATTTCTTCTTCTCAGAGTGCTTCCTCTAGAACTTTCTCGATGGACCCCGATGTCCTGACAAAGGAACAAAATTTTTCACACCTTGGATATTTCTTCTAGAATTTGAATCATCTTCCTGTTCTGTGGGAATAAGGTTATCTTCCAAGTGTATTTTCTAACATATGCAGCTTTTAGGGAAGTTATTAATGATTTGAAAAGTTGAACTTTTCTTTTTCTCTTACACATAAACTCTCACAGTCCAGTGACTCATCTTTTAGAAGTAATTTTTCAGCCTTTCTGCAGGTATATATATGTAAACATTTTAAATTCTGTATTTGTTTTAGATTGGTTCTATATATTTGCACCCTTTATTTAGTTTTATTTACTTTTAGTCCTCTCATTTTTTTTTTCTAAGTAAATCTTATATTCTCTTTAAATGCAGCTGTTTTTCTTCTTTAAGGAAAGGAGACATATCCTTAAATAACCTATCCATTTGTATTTCTTGGTGCCGTTGTCTGAGAGGAAGAGGGGGCTGCAGCATTTGCTATAAAATCAAATCTCTCTTTTTCCACAATTGACATCCATAATCATCCATCTCAGAGTTAGTTCATTTACCTCTGAAATGTTTACATGCCCCGTCAGCTAATGTGATGGTTGCAGATATACTCACTCTCAGTACAGCTATTTCCCAATTTCCAGACTCACAATAAAACAAGTTTATTTAGTTTGAGTTCCAAAGGCTGTAACTCTAGCTTCTGCATTTTAATTATCTGTTTTCATTGTCTTCTTTTCAATTGTGATGTGCTCGTATTTATCCTTCAAGATTTTGTGTGAAACCTCTTTTTTCCTTTTCATGATTCCTCATAATCCACAGACTTATGGAAACACAGTATTCTTTCTTTTTTGTTTTGAACTTGAGTTTCATTTATTTTGGACTTTTGGAGCAGTTTCCTTTGATTTATTTAGTGATAATTTTGTCCTTTCCCTTATATATTTTCTTTTTCCTCTATAAACTTCCCCCCAATTTTTATTCCAATGTACACATTCTCTTTCCTTCTGCAAAAATCTTGCTTTTTCTTCCTTTTATTTCTACAGCTCTTGATCATTACTAGATACTTCATTTACTTGTCTTTTATTCTTCTTCTACTATTATGACTTAAATTATTAATTTTTAATCATCTCCTCATCTCTACCTAAAGCTACTTTGAATAATTTTCCATATCAGTTGATTCTAGGACTCAATATTTTCATTGTGTACAATTTTATTATCATGTGCTTTTAGGAATTTTCATAAACACTTCCCCTTCATCACAAAAATTACAAAAGATACAATAACAGCTTAGCAGCTAATATTATGCAGTGCTTAATAATGTTTAGGAAGTACTTAATACTATTTATGAAAAGCTTTCTATATGCCAGGCCCTCTGCTCTGTGTTTTACCTGGCAGAATTGTCTGACTCAGCTACTGTTAGCCTTTCATTATATAGGGGAGAAAACTGAATTTTGCAGAAGCTATCCAAGTTAGGGTTTAGTTTGCTGAGGGTCACACAAGGAGTAAGAGGCAGATCTAGTATTCAACCAGCTAGTCGGACTCCAAAGTCCCCCCCAACCCCTGCCCGCCCCTGCCAGGAATAAATCTTCCTCCCAGAGTAAGCTTTATTTAGGCATCATTTTAGTGTGGGGCAAGACATGAAATTAAAGGCCTAGAGAAATCACTTGGATACTGTGATACAGGCCAGACAGCATACATTGGTGAACACATTCATCCAAGTGGTGCCGCTGCCCTTCTTCTCCAGCTGAGGTCTGCCATGTGCTCGTGAGGAGGAGTCAGGATTTGCAAGAGTTCTTAATCAGCCAAGGTAATTAGAAATCCAAGTATTTTGCGTGTGATGTTTCCCGTTGGAAAAGTTGTATCTCCTTAAAAAAATTATACATCATGCTGGCTAACCAAAGACATCTGTATCTGTAATACAATCTGTGGAATTTGACACCTCCATTTAACTGACTCCTAAACCTATTATATCCAATGGATACCATTTTTCCTCTAGAAAAACATAATTAAGAATATGGTGCCTGTCACACCTCGATTCTCACCCTGAGACTATGCTCTAGAACCAACGAACTAGGTTCAAATCTCAGCTTTTCCACATGACCTTATGCAATTTACTTAACCATTCTGTGCCTCTGTTCTTTGCTTATTAATAGAAAAATAGAAATAAAATTGTCTGCATCAGAGAATTTTAAATAGTTGCCTTTAAAAATAATTTTCACCGGTTTCACTGGAGAGTGGGGGAGTAAAACTTCTCACCTGCCATACCAACAGTCAGTTCACCATTGGGTTTTTATGAGGATTGAGTAGGTTAATATTTGCATATTTAATAAAATCCTGAAAGAACAAGAATAAGAAAAGATCACTAGGCTTTAACTCAGGATCTCTGAAATTTGAATTGAAGTTTTTAATCCACTTACTATATAACCTTGGGAGAGTCACCTAAATGCCATTTGTGTCCTCTTCTGTAAAAATATATTTTGTTTTGAAAAATATGTGTGTTATCTTATTATCTCAAGGTATTTGAGGATCCCTCATGTCTATTCTTTACGGAAGCAAAACATCCCATCTTTCCATTGTATAGTACAATGCCAACTCCTGAAGATGTTGCTCTACATGGTCAAAGGGTGAGCATACTGCAGGCAACCAAAGGTCAAGACAAATTTACAAGATCCCTCCCTACTGCTGTCACTATCCAGCTTACCAATAGTGCCTTCCTAGTAAGTGTCTATCTGGTCTCAGTAAAATAATACAGAGTCACACAAAGGACACGAGCTTCTGGAGCAGCCTTATGCACACTGAGTTCTATTAATGATGTGGCTATAAAAGGAGGCTGAAGTAGTCATGGCTGAATGTTAATTTAACTACAGCCATATATAGTGCAGTTTGGAGCGTAGGAAGAAAAGGTATCCTATTAATATCTATGAGTGTGTTAGGACTCCCATGTACCAGTCAGGGTGAGTGACATAGCAGTCCTAAAGAACAAACTTTATGAGCCACAAAGCGTTCTTGGAATTGAAGATCTGGGAAAATAATGAATATTTCCCCAAGACTCTTACGTTTGAGAATAGCAATACTGTTCTATAGCATAGTGCTTGATATTATTTAAGAATTAATTTTAGAATGGTTTCTTCTAGTTTTATTGATCAGAGGCTGAAGCTGCTTGTTTAAAAGGAATTGTTCGAAAGTGTCTAAGTTGAAGGACTGAGAAAAGTCTTTTGGGTTTATGTTGGCTAGGTCAATGAGAAATAGCTCAACAAGACAGGAAGATAAGAGAAGACCACACTTTGTTAACAAGACTTTCTTTGGTCGCTCATCAACTTTATAATTATTGGAGTCCTCTAATAACATTTACCTTCTGCTTCTCTTTCAGCAGTTTTTGCTTCATATTAAACTTACTTATTTATGTGTCCTCAGATTGTGTGTTGCTTATAGTCAGAAAATGTCTTTGCCCTAGAGTTTCTCTGCACCATCTAGCACAATGTCTTTCAAGTGTGATGAGAGTAACTGTTTGTTGAATGAACAAAAATACACGTGTCTTTACACAGGTACACATATATACTCATCCTGAGACATTACCTACTTATGTTCCGCTGATCTCAATATATGTTTCGGTTCATATGACTCTAATACTCTAATTTCTTTTAGAGTAGGTTGAGCCTTGTTTAAAAGAAGAGGGGGTGGTTTATACACACACACACACACACACACACACATACACACAGACTTAGCACACCCTTGGCAGAATTCTTGATCAGTCAAGGCTATTAGAAATCCAAGTATTTTGTATGTGAAGTTTCCCATTAGAAAAATTGTATCTCCTTTAAAAAAATCATACATTGTGCTGGCAAACCAAAGACACATGCATATGTAATACAATCTGTGGGATTAGACATTTCCATTTAACTGACTCCTAAACTTCTTATAACCCATGTATACCATTTTTCCTTACCCCAAAGAATTCATCAAATCAAAATCCACAGAAATCTGAAGGAACTAAAACTTTTTAAATTCAGTCTCTAATTAATATTCATAGATCTATGGTTATACAATATTTGATTACAAAGTCATTTAAAATGGATTAATGGAACCAAAGCTTTATGGTTACTACTAAGGACTAAATGTACATTATGATCATTAAATAATAGAAATTCCTAGAAACCTGATTGTATACGTATAGGAAAACTAATGCAAAACTACAAAGTTTCAAATATGATTTTTTGAAAAAAAATAATTATTAACCAAACACCATTTCCCTTGAGAGATTTGCTGCCCATGGTAATGGAGTCAAATACCTGCAGAAGAACATAATCAAAACTCAAAGGAAAGTAAGGAGGAGCAAGTTTTTTAAAAGGAATATTGTTTGCAATCCTGTTGTTACTCATTCTTGTTGATAATTGATTTTGTGCTTAAATCTCACAAGAATAAACAGTTTTTAGCAATACTTTAAATTCTTAGCATTTTCTAGGAAGCGGTTGTGATCAGTGAATCAGATCTGACTTAATCTGATGAATGAGTATTCTTTTCAATAGAAAAGCCAAGAAGCGCTGGATACTATTCGAATGCTTCCTAAACCCTATTTCAACACTTCTCAAATTGAACTTACTCTTTTCCTCCAGATACGTGCTCTTCCTTTTATGTCTCGTGTCTCCATCAATACATTACCTTCCTTCTAATCACCAGAGCTAGACAGTCCTGGTTATTGTTGATACACTCTTTCTCATCCACAGCCACATTTAATAGATCAATTATCCTCCGAAAACTCTTTCCGGCCTTGCTTTTCCCACTGCCACTAGTTCAGGCCTTTGTCATCTTTTTCCTACTGCAATAATCTCTCACTGGCCCTTCCCTCTCAATTCAACTTTCTATAATACTACTGGATTTATCTTCCTAAAACACTAATAAGCTTACATTGCTTCCCAGGTAAAAAAAAAAAAAAAAAAGAAGAAATGATTTCTAAAAGCACAGATGTCTCTCCATTTCAATCGGGGTGCCAGCAGGCATATTTTGTTTAGTCCATGGTCTAAAATTTTTTTGATTGGTCAACATTTAATAATGTGTAGAATCAACTTATGATATTTACTGCTTTTCTTGAAAAAGAGCAACCAGCAATGGTAGGTTGGCATTTCTCCCTTTGGACTGATTTGCTGTCCCCACCTACTCCTGCAAATGTAAGGCTTCTCTATGTCACTACAGTCCCCATCACTCCCTGTTGTCCCCATGTCTCCTTAGCAATGACAACTTCTGTTGCTTTCACTTGTCATATCTTTTTTCGCTGTAGTTTTCCTTATCCCCAACCCACTTCCTCCTACTGAGAATGTCCATGTTTCTTAGCACAGCATTCAAGGCCCTTATATGTTGGCTTCATGATCCTCTCCTCATTTTATCTTCCTCTATATCCTACTTTGTATTTTAGCCATATTAGACTGCCCCTTGTTCCTAGAACATGTATGAGCTGGGGGTTTCAAGTACAGATGGACTCAGACTGTTTGGGGTCAAATTTCAATCTTTATCAGCTCTGTTATCTTGCATAAACTACCTAACCTCTCTGTGGCCTGGGTATTTCATTTTTGTAGTGGAGATGTTGGTTCCTACCTTCTACAGTTATGATACTGATTTAAGAGAGTTAATATATAGGAAACTTTTGGCACTTAATAAATGCTCAGTAAATTTTAGGTATTGTTAATTTCCCACCAAATATTTTACTCATGAAGTTCCATCAGTTGAGCATATCTTTTTTTGTTTTGTTTTTTTGCCTGGTGCACTTCTACCTCTTTAATAGTCAACTTAAGTGCTACATTTGGGAAATGTTTTCCATTTCCCCCATCAGAATTAATGACTCCTTTTGTTTATGTAAGTATTCATAGCCTAATTTGGTTATACCTCTTTTGTGGATTTACCATATCTCCCACTGGATTTTCAACAACTTCAGGGAAAGGAGCAGATCTTACATGTGACTTTATGTTCTGAATATCTAGATGAGTGCTGTACAAATAGTAAATGTTCAGAAAAAGTATTGCTTGAAGAAAAGTGAATTTATGAGCTTGTCTTTGATGAATCAAGTAATTAGAAGCTGAGTGAATCTTAAAGAGAATTATGTACAATTCACTTACTGGAAAAGTGGGAAAAAAAACCCAAATGGATGTGGAAATTAAGTAATTTTACTATGGACAATTAATGAAGTAGAACAAGGACTAGACCACCAACACCGTCACCCTGAACTTGCACTTCTGTTTTTTGTTTGTTTTTAAAGAAAGGTATTAATGAGTAGCCCCTACATTAAAATAATAGTGGGGTCATGCAGGCAGGTCTCCTGGAAGGTAATTGTCTGCCAATGTTATGCCAGCAAACCACATGTCAGGATGAAGATGGTGACAACAACCATATTGTTGGGGGACTATAATTTATAAGGTACAAACTTGCCATTGCCAGCATCTCTTTTGTGCAGCAGACTTGTACCATCTTTCCACTCTTCTCAAATCACTCATTCATATGCTGCCCTTATCTCCACTCAGAGGTCGTTAGCTGGGAGGGAACTTGAAGGTAGGGAACCTTTTTCAATCTATTTTGTGGCTCCAGTATCTAGAAGATTTCTCAGCAAATTATAAACACTCAGTGGGTTTTTTTTTTTTTTTTTTCCAATAAATCTGTGGAACAAAAGTCTCAAGAAGTAGAACACGGAGCTACGGAGATAGATCACAAGATAGAGTCAACAATTTGCTAGGCTCATGTAATGACTTATTGCTGAGGACTCACTGCTGTCTGTTCATAACACTTATCTTCCTTCCTTTATACTCCATACTGGACCCAATAGATAGAAATGATTAATTCCCAGTAGAACTTTTCTATGTGTGCTCTAGGCTATTTTTTTCCACTTTCTATTATAAATTTAGTTTATCACTACACCCAATTTTTTTCTTTTCCTGCTGTGGGCACTATTTCAATACCTAAAAACTCTCAATTTAAGTAGCAGTTTGTGGTTTCTCCCAAAACTAAGAGCCAGCATATAACAGCAAGAGGAGATATTTCAACAGTAGCTGATCACAAAATAGATGTTAATCTTGAGACCACATCTATATCTTAAAGTGTTCTTGTGCACATAGGTTAAAAAAACGCATCCATGTAGGATGGTTAGATTCAAAAGCCTAGAAGGTATAAGTTTAGAGAAACTGTGAGTACTGAAAAATTTAAAAGAAATTGGAACCTCAAGGTTTGCGTGTAAAGCCTATTTCTTTGCAGAAGGCAGGGGAAGGTGGCGGGGGTTTGTGAATGCTTTTTATTTTCAGCCTCAGATGCTCTCATAAGAAAGTAAACCCAAGACTAGGTGAGAATTGTGTGGCTTCATTTTGTCAAAACATATTGCTACTTATAAGATTAGGGATGCTGCCAATAAAATATTTCTTCAACCCCCGAGGTTCTACAAGAATAGACTCTTGGATAAGATTATTGTTAACAGCACAAGTGTTGATATAGCCACGAGTTAATAGCTACTGGCAAACAGCAGCCTTTTTTGTTCTGTGTGAATAGTTCTTCCTCTACTACTCTGCCAAACTAAGCACATTTGATGTGTTTTCAAAGTGGCACAGAGGAGGTCAATTCATTAATCATTCTCAAATAGTGGGAAACATAGACTCCTGTCTAGGAAGCCACTGGAAATGCAGTCTTTTCTGTTTTCCATTTTTAGTTAGTAGGTGATATTCTTTCCCTTAAAAATTTCTTCCTTCTTTGTCCTACTTCCTCAATGTCCTGTACATTTCTTATCTCTTTATGTGAGAATTCAAATGAATGGATTATTTTTAAGTAAAGAATTGAGTAAGATTTGATAAAAAGAGGATATTTTGTTTTAAATCATGTTTTACTCTGTTTACATATAGTGTACAAAATACTTGGCCAAAATGAGTTTTTCCGAATTTTACTCCACTAAGAAAATCACTTTCTTGGGCACAATGTATGCTCAGTGTTGCGTAACCACACATCTATCTCAGATAGATGGGACGTAGATGAAGCTAATTTGAATATCACCCCCTCTGCATCCTAGACTGACCTCACAAGCATGAGATTTGGCGGCAGATAGACTTGGGTGGATGTCTGGCTCCAATTCTTGCTAAATATGAGACATTGGCTTACAAAACTTCTCAAAGCTTTGCTTTCCTCTCTCTAATCTGGGTCTAATTGTACAACCTGTCTCTCAGAAGAGTTGTGAGGCTACATTTGATAATGTATGTCAAATATCTCAGCAGAAAGAGGAAATTTCCTCCTAGTTTTCTCCTTTCTTTCCTTCTCTCCCCTCCCTCTTTATTCTTTTTCCTCCTCTGTTTCTTTCTTTTCTTCCCTTTCTACTCTTCATCCCCCTTTCCTTTGTTCTCATCTCCCATAACTGAAATGCATCCCTTTGGTCTACTTTCTCATACGAATTCCACTAGAAAATGATTCATACATATTTTAATTGATTAGGAGTCTGTAAACAAATGAAAAACAAGGCACTTTTTCCTCTAACCTGAATTCTATTTACATAGAAAATAAACTAATTTTTTAGTATAGAATTTTTTTTTTTCCCTGAGGCTTCTAGCTGGAAAGGACTTCAGATTTTGGATGACACTGACACAGCTGGCTCTTTTGTTTGGTGGAGAGAATTATAGAGCTGAACACTGAGTGTAATATCAGATGGAATTCAAGAGCCTTTCCTCTCTGCTCTCTGGATCTCCGTGAAATATCCTGTTTGTTTTGAGGGTCAAAGTGAGTTCTACTCAGTAATTGAATGCAGAGCATAAAATCCTTGCCCATTTTCGATTCAAAGCTTCCAAAGCTGATCAGGCAACAGACCTCTGACATTTTGTTTGTTTTCATGTGAATATAAAACTCAAACATTTAATTGATTGTGAGCCTCTATAATATGTAGTTTGCCTTCATTTACAAGCATCTCCCTCCCTCTCCCCTTACCTGTGCTCTGAGTACTCGGCTTTCCTGCAGTCCTCAGCCTTCTTTGCCTTCACCAAAGCCCACAGTACACTTGTCTAATCTTTTGCATGCTCATTATTCAAAATAGGCAAACAAACAAATCCACTTGGGAAAACACTTTTTAAAATTTAATTTTGTCTTATTTCCAGCACTCCTTCCTGCAATTATCTTTGCTTTGTCAACATGTTTTGACTTCCTTCAGGTTGTAGATTTGATGCATGGTCACATTTCTCAAAGTATAACGCCTAATTCTCTTAATGGTCTTCTGAGAAAGAATCTGAAAGTTCTTTCCAGTTAAGTGACATCCAGTTACTCGACTAAATATCCCAGGTGTTCACTGGCTTAGGTGCTAAATACATCACCCTTTCACGTTTCTCCAGAGATATGATACCTACCAATTTTGGCTTGATCATCCAAGTAGGAATTGGACATCATTGTAAACAGTTGTCTCCAAAGAAAGCTGGCTGGCCCATGTGTGACCCCAATGTACTCTCTTGTTCTTCAGTTGCCTTTAGGTTTCTCCAGACACTTCCTATATTTACAATTAACTTTCTTTCATTTCTTCACCATTAGTTTCTTATGCCTATATCTGCTCAACTCTTTATCACTTTCTTTTCCATTTTTTATGAGTATTTATGGCTTGTGCTTCTTGCAAAGATAAGGTAAATATGAATAATCTTACTATTTAAGAAGCACACAAAAATGACAATCAATGGAAAATATAGCTCAGTCTAGGAACACAAATGGATTCTTTCATGACACCAAACACACTTGAAGGCAGGGCTGCAGTGCTGTTCCCATCTCTCTGTCTAGGCCCTAACACAGTACCAGCTACAGAGTAGGAGCTTTGTAACTGGTTAATGGATGGCTAATGGACTGCAATGTGGATTCCCCTTCTTTTCTTAAAATCAGAGCCTAACACAGGCACAGTGAGATGTTTGCTATGTAGGTGATGATTTCATGTTAGGACAAGATTGCCTTTATTTGGGGCAGCTTAAGGAATATTCTATACTGGGGAATTCAACTATACATAATTAGATATAAAATGGTAGTCATGCACACCTATGCAATTAACACAATAAAGGATCGGTAAAAATTTGTGGTTATGTGAGGCTTCAGAATTTGGGATTCAGTCCCTATAAGAAGAGTCCTCAAAGGTGGAACAGCATTTTCAGTACTGAAAACCTCACGTCGTGGAGTTCTTTTGACTCCCCAGATGCTGGTCATAGGCCCAGGATTTTTAGCTTTTACACTCTCTAGCTGTAGAAACTTGGGGAACCAACCACTCTGGGCCTTACTTTTGCCATTCATAAACTAATGAACATTAAAAACTACCTAAATTAGATGATTTCCTTGGAAAGGTGTTTATATATTGTTTGATTTATTGAGTTATGGGTTAAGCATTTAGTTATGTGAAACATTTAGTTATGTGAGGCATTTAAAACAATGACTGGCAAATAGTAAGCACATATTATTAGCTCTTGTTGTAGTTATTACTAGTAGTAGCGTTACTGAATCGGTGCCATGGGTATGTGGCCCACACAAGGAGAGGTATGCCTTGGTAATAGTTTCTACTCAATAAGCAGGAAGAGCATCAATCCATGAGATAACTACATCACTTTACATTCCTTGTTCATAGGAGCTACACAGTACTTTTGCAATAAAATGTGCCTTAAAAATTTTTTTTGGCATTACTTGTAGGGGATCAACACAACCCCCACCTTTTCCCTACCATGTTCTTCCCAAGAACAGAAAATAGCTTCTAAACTCTCACTGTACTTTAGAAAATGCAAAGAGACTGTATTTTTCAGGCAAAATTATACATTTTCTGCAGCTTCTACATGTTTTCTGGTAGCTCTCTCAGAACCTGCTGCCAGACTTAAGGACATTCTTGAAGTGGGTGCAGTAAAGGAGGATAAAGCAGGAATGAAAATTCTCTGAGCATTGCTGTTTGCGTGTGGTCCCTCCTTTCCCCAGAGCCCCGCCCTGCTGCTCTAGGAGACTTGCCAATAGCATTTTACCAAAGGGAAAGAATCTCCAGAGTGGCATTTCCCTCCTTAAAATGTGAGAAAAATCTGCCTAGAGAGGAGAGTTTCAGGGCTGATGGAAGGGGTGGAATGGAGGAGGTATTCTAAATTTCTTATTGTCAGTTTCCAAGAGACTCCTCTCCATTCTCATAAATAGCCAAAGTGCTCATGTAAGAAGGGGAAATGACATTCATTCAGCTGTTCATCAAACATTCATTGAGGATCCAAGCAATAAAATGCGGTGGCAAGAGGAAAAAAATGCTACAGAGTCCCTCTTCTTAAAGTAGTGAGGAAAAGAGGAACTGTATAACTGAAACATAATAGCTAAGTCTTTAAAATATAAGGCATGAGGGGAACACACAAGAGAAAGACCTAGTAGGTCCTGAGTGAGGCAAGGAACGTGTGAAAGAGGCAAAGGGCTTCTAGGCAGAGGAACAACAAATTTGAAGATGGAAGTGACTGAAGCAGCATAGTTTTTAGGGCGCTAAAAGTGGAAGCTAGAGAGGCCACACACAGGTGTGAGTCGAGAGGCAAGGCTGCACAGGTAGGCAAGGAAGGTATGTGTGAAGTTCACTTGCCATGCTAAAGCATTTGGGAGTTTTTCAAATTGTCCAATGGGAAGCTATTAAATAATTTTAAGTAAGAAAAAAAGTTAATTCTATTTTGTGTTTTAGAAACATGATGCTAGCAAGAGTTTTAGGACCAGATTGCTTATATGAGTGAGTATTTTGGGGGGCTTGGGTGCACTTAGGATATGCTGGTCAAATAGTAGTGTATGCGAGTAATTCTACTGAGAAATGATACAGCCCTGAACTATGCCAAGAAATGGGGGAATGCAAAAGATAAGGTGGTGTGAGATGTGAAAAGGAAGTCCAGAATGAACATCTGATCCTGACCTGGGCTCTCAGGTAGATGGTGATGCTTATAACCTGATACAGAAGGGTGGGTTGGGCTGGGAGAGAATAGCTCCATTTTGTTCTTGTTCAGTTTGAGCAAGCGCTGGAACATTCACACAGGCAGACAGCAGACGTGCTCATCAAAAGCATTTTTGCTGCTTATTGGGTTATCAGGATGGACATGCATGGACTAATTAATGTGCTCCAATGCGAGCTGTAGAAAAATGGAATGAGCAATAAATTGAGTCATCATATAGCCAGCACTGTATAGAAGGTGAGAACATGGACCTTAGAGCTACAGTGCTTACATTCAATCTCCATCCTCATAACTTAACAACTGTTCAAACTTGAGCAAATTGTTTAGCTTCTCTGAGTCTCAGTGTTATCTTTAAAACGAAGATAAGAGCAGTATCTGCTATAACCCTGTTATCAATAGTGAATAAATTAATGCTTATAAAGTGCCCGGACCAGTGAGTCACACAAAATTAAGTAATAGTATTGTTAGAGATTTTTCTCTCCCTCCGTCCCTCCCTCCGTCCCTCCCTCCCTCCCTCCCTCTCCTCTCTCTCTCTTTCTTTCTTTCTTTCTTTCTTTCTTTCTTTTTCTTTCTTTCTTTCTTTCTTTCTTTCTTTCTTTCTTTCTTTCTTTCTCTCTTTCTCTCTTTCTTTCTTCTTTCTCTTTTTCTTTTTTCTTTTAAGATGGAGTCTCACTCTGTCGCCCAGGCTGGAGTGCAGTGGTGTGATCTTGGCTCACTGCAACCTCTGCCTCCTGAGTTCAAACGATTCTTCTGCCTCAGCCTCCCAAGTAGCTGGGACTACAAGTGCGTGGCACCATGCCTGGCTAATTTTTTGTCTTTTTAGTAGAGATGGGGTTTCACTCTGTTAGCCAAGATGGTCTTGGTCTCCTGACCTTGCGATTTGCCCGCCTCGGCCTCCCGAGAGATTTTTATAATGAATGGGAAGGACCAGGAAATATTTTTGGTGGAGAAAACAAAAGCTTTAAGAAGAGCCTTATGGAGCCTCATCATTTAAAAGTAGACAAATAAACTGGCAAAGAAAAAAGGATGAAACATGGAGACCAAGAGAATGAACAAAACGGTCTAGAGAGAATTATGGTATTGAAGCCATCAGAGAAGAGATTTTCTGAGAGTGTTTAACATGGGCAAATGCGGACACACGATTCAATTAAGGTTAAAAATTAAGAGTGTCTTTGGATTTGTCAACATTAGTATTTTCAGGGAAATGAGCCTGTTTTCAGCAAGAGGATCATGATCAGTAGGCTGAGAATGAATGAAAGACAAAGATGTGAAGATCTTTTCTATGTGGTGCCCTTTCAGGAAGCTTGGCAATGTGAGGGAGAAGGGAGGGACAGGTGTGTCTGGAGGGATAAGGAAAGCTGAGGAAGTATTTACATTATTATTATTACTGGTAATTTTTGTTGTTTTTAGTGTGGGAGAGACATAACTATGCTTGCAAGGGAAGAGGAAAATAAGCTTGAACATACATGAAAGAGAGTATATCAAGCCAGATTCCTGATAAGAAAGAAAGAAGAATTTGCTTTCAGTGAGAGCAGAAAAAAGGCCTGGAACAGCTGCTTTGCCTACACTGTCCAACTCTCACCTGAGTTCCTGACAAAGTGCTGAAAGGCCTAACAGTCTCTGTTTTTGATATCAATGCTGTCTTACTATCTGATGTCAGTTATGGGTCAATCTATATTTTGCCTCTGCCTGTAATCCTACAGCTCTAGTCTGTGCTGCCCAATACAGTAGCCATGAGCTCCATGTGGCTATTTATATTTCAATTTAATTAAAATGTCACGTTCTCAATTGCACTAGCCACACTTCGAGTACATATATGGCTAGTGGTTTCTGCATTAAGTAGCATAAATACAGATCATTTTCCTTAGAACTAAAATTTCTTGGACAGTGTTTTTCTAGGTGATGAAATAAACGCCATTTCTCTTACTGGGGTTTGTCACATGTGAGGACCCCCTGATGCTGCTCATATCATTACTCTATTGACCTTGAACCCTGACCCTGAGCAGGGTCCTTGCTACCTGGCCTTCCCGCTGTGCTTGTGGTCTTTCATTAATTCTCTCTGTGGGACTCCTCTGTCTTTTAATCTTTCACAGCACCCTAGGTTCCCATGATTCTCTCTGAAATTCCCTTTTTATTGGCCACAGCCGCCTCCCTTGAAGAACTTTGTAAACACCCTCTTGCCCACTGACCTTGGAGATACTATGTCAAACTGTTCTCTTTGTCCAACCCTGTAGTCCACCATCCATTTAGTCCCACTTCATATTCAGTACCTCTCCTTACGCTCCTCCAGTTTTAAGTCAAAAGCTGCCAGCGAAGTTCAGCACGTGGACATTGGATTCCAATAGACCAGCTGGTACAGCATTTTATGTGTGTAACATGGACACGGTTCTTAACCTGTTAGAACCTCACTGACTTCATCAGTGAATTGAGAACAAAAACATTATCTGCTTCCATGCATATTATGAGCATTATGTGACACAAATTTGTCTGCTTTGTAGCGTGATTCATGCTAAACTGCACACTGTATTCTTTCTTCCTCCCTTCCTCCCTCCCTCTCCCTTCCCCTCTTTTTTTTTTAAGTAATTTCAGCTTTTATTTTAGATTCAATGGGTCCATGCGCAAGTTTGTTATATGGATATATATATGTATACACACACACACACATACACACACACATATATATATGATGCCGAGATTTGGATATGAATGGTCCTGTCATTCCGCTGGGTAGCATAGTACCCAACAGTTAGTTTTACAATCCTTGTCCCCCTCCCACCCTTTCTCTCCTTTTGCTCTCTTCTCCTCTGTCTTGAGTGTGTTCCCAGACTCAAGGTGTCAGAGGTTATATTTGACTGTGAGAACAGAGGCCTTGTAAAAACACATGAGCGCATATGTTTGTTGCAGCAGTGTTCACAAGAGCAAAGACATGGAATCAACCTAAATGCTCATCAATGGTAGACTAGATAAAGAAAATGTGGTTCCTATACACCATGGAATACTATGCCACGAACAAGGAACAAGATCATGTCCTTTGCAAGGACTTGGTTAGAGCTGGAGGTCATCCTTAGCAAATTAATACAGGAACAGAAAACCAAATATGGCATGTTCTCCCTTGTAAGTGGGAGCCAAATGATGAGAACACATGGACATGTGGAGGAGAACAACAGACGCTGGGGCCTTTCGGAAGGTAGAGGGTGGGAGGAGGGAGAACAGGTAAAAAAAACTAACAGGTAGTAGGCTTAATACCTGGGTGATGAAATAATCTGTACAACAAACCCCCGTGACACTAGTTTACCTATGTAACAAATCTGGACATGTACCCTTGAACTTAAAATAAAAGTTAAAAGGAAAAAGAAATTCTTATTAGTCGTCCAGAAGTGCCTAAGCAACCATACTAGAAGTCAAGTAGCCCTCATCCCTGCTTCCAGGTCCATGTACTCACTGCAGTCTTGCAATTTAAGCTGCTGTTTGCTACATTCACTGTGTAAGCGCATCCATAGACAACCGATTGCTTGATTTAAACTGTGTTTCTGTCTGAATATAATCTTTACTAAAGCCTCTGGAATCAACGATTATTCATCTAATTTTCAAAAAAAAAAAAAAAAATACAACCAATAGCCCTGTCGTTAGTTCCTTTCCACAGTTCTGACTTTGCATATGTTCAAGTCAGAATGTTACTGAGCATAATAGAATTGCATAATAAAACATATTTCAGGCCAGGAACGGTGGCTTATGCCTGTAATCCCAGCACTTTGGGAGGCCAAGGCAGGCAGATCATTTGAGGTCAGGAGTTCAAGACTAACCTGGCCAACATAATGAAACCGTCTCCACCGAAAATACAAACATTAGTTGGGCGTGGCGGCGCAAGCCTCTAATCCCATTTGTTCAGGAGGCTGAGGCAGGAGAATGCTTGAAGCCGGAAGTTGGAGGTTGCAGTGAGCCAAGATTGTGCCACTGCACTCCATCCTGGGTGACAGAGTGAGACTCCATCTCAAAACAAACAAGCATATTTCATAGAGGATCAATGGATACTGTTTTGTAATAATGTTCTTAAATGTCTTCTTTTTCGTATTCCTGGTGTCCATTTTTAAGCCAAGTAAATCTACACATGACTTTTAAAATATTTATTTGAACATACACATAGACATTTGTTGATATATTTGTATATCATAACCTGGAAATGGTGACTATTTCTGCTCATTTTTAACCTTTTCACATTTTGTGGTTTTAGTTGGTCTCGTACTTGCTTTGCATGCTATTTAAAAACAAGAAAATATTAAGAAAAAAGTGTATAGCTCAAAGACAGCTCGACATATTAATGACTCTCTAACTTGAGGACCCCGTGAGTAACGTCAAAACCCATAGTATCATAAATAGTCTTATTGTAATGTGAACATAAATGTTGCACATAAAGTCATGACGCTTGAATAAGGCACCCTGTGAAGAATGTTCAAAGACCTACCATACTCTAAGGGTAAGCAATACCAGTGCTAGAGTTATGAACATCTGTTTGGAACAGTTTTCCAGTAAGAACTGTTCTTTTTATGAGGAAAAATCTGAAGAAAACATCAAGTGCTTACCATTACATCATGCTAGAGATTTTCTACACCTCTGTAAGGAACAAGGTTATATGAGCTTACCTCCCCCTGCCCGCATAAACTGTCAATAAAACTGCCCTCATGTCATGCACAGCGGACGTTCCTGGAGTTTCTACATTGAAAGAAGGAAAACTCAGCCAGATCCGTGCTGGAAATTGTATTGAAATTGTGTCTTTAAATACACGTTTAAAATTAAATCTGTACTGGGTAGGCCCCCACTAAGCAATGTGTGTTGGAGGAAAGAGGAAGCCAAACAAGTTAAATAAAAATAAAAATAAATAATTCTAAAGCATAGATGATACACAAAGCAGTTTAAAAGGAAAATGGTTTTCAGAACCATTAATCACATTATGTAGGGCTTGCTTTTATCCCTTGCAAAATTCCAAAGGGAGAATTTCTCCGGGGCAAAGTATAACTAACAAAAGAAGCATTAGGCAAGAAAGCAGCCTCCCTTTTAGTGGCATATTGATTCTATGAGAGAAAAGCCACCTAATCAGTACTATAAGTAGGGTAGACAGTGGGGCAGTTTAGTAGCAAAGACGCAGGATTTGAAGTTCTGATTCTAACACTCAATTATGAGCCCACCGGAGTCACTGAAATTGGCTTAAACTCACTTTCATTATCTTAGAAACAAACAAACAGACAAACAGACAAAAAGCCAGGACCACTATGACACCTGAGCAGTAGGACTATTTTATTTTGAGAACCAAATGACATATGCTCATAGAAGTGCTTTGTGAAATGTGAAACACTGAAATGATTGCTTTGTAGTTTTTAAAAACAGTTGCGGAAAAATGAATGAAAATTTTTGAACAAACACAAATCTTGCATTTCGTATTCAGGTTTCATTTAAATAAACTGTTAAGTATTAGGTATGTAAAATAGATAAAAATATTAAATACAATATTGAGATATTTTACAGGATTTCCCAATTACTAAAAAGGGATCTACTTTTCCAGTATTCCCTTAAATGATCTATTATAACCCAAAATAATTTTTTTATTTTATACAGTGCCACAAACCGGGGCAGCACATAATACAAATTTCTAAATTCTGTTCTACAAAATGACTGTTCTTCTCCTTCACTCAGCACTGTTTGATAACCCAAAAATAGAAAGGACTCAAGGTGAGATAGGGTGGGAAACCAGCCCACTGCCTTCTGAGCACGAGATTTTCGTCAGCAGCACTCCTTTTTAATACAATAGAGAAATACTTAGAAGAAACAAAATAAAAATAATTATTGTACAACGTGGTGACTACAGTTAATGACAATATACTACATTCTTGACATTGCCAAAAGGGTAGATTTTAATTGTTCTCACCACAAAAAAAAAAAAAAAAAAAAAAAAAAAAAAAATGGTAAGAGTGTGAAGTAATGCATGTGTTAGCTTGATTTAGTCATTTTACAATATATATGTATTTCAACAAATGTACATGATAAATATATTTAAGTTTTATTTGCCAATTAAAAATTAAGTAGAGGATATTACCACTTCCCATGTCAAGGCTCTGTCACACATAAGTGGATTCCTTTTGAAGCATGTTTGCTCTCATGAGCTCATGTATATTGTTATTCTAAAAACAGATGAGCTCTTTTAATAATCTGCCAAATCTATTTTAACACAATAACTAGGCCTTCAGGGTGCATCTGACTTGACCCTTTTCTGTACAGTAAGTCTTCTATTAACATCATCCACTGATTCTTAGAAACTGTGACTTAAAGCGAAAGATACACAGCAAGTCCTCAAATAACATCATTTTCTTCAACATCTTCTTTTTATAAGGTTGATGAAAAAAATGGTTTTGTTGTGTGTCATTTCACTTAAAATGTGGCAGTTTCCAAAAATACACTGGGGACGTTAACTGAGGACTTCCTGTAGTCTTGTCTGTTCTGTCCCGTGGTCTAGCCACCAGCCACATGTAGCTCTTTATATTTAAATTTAAATTAATTAAAATTCAATTAAAAATTCAGTACCTGAGTCATATTATCAATATTTTAAGTGCTAAATAGCCATCCCCCTGGTTATTGCTGCCATATTAATTACTGATTCATTAGATACCATGCCATCTAATGCTACCATATTAATTTCTGGTAAGAACGTTTTCTTCATTACAGAAACTTCTATTGGACTATGCTGGTCTAGCTTCTTTCTACTTAGTCCATGACAACTTCATGTTAAAAAAGCGTAAGATAAATACATATGAAAAAGCCATTCATAGGAATATAGAGTTCTGATCTGCAAATGACTGGAAAAACCAAGGGTTTGGCCCAGATTTCTGCCTTCCTGTGAGTGAGATCATGTAATTCTTTATAAGGTGAAGTAACTCAGGCCCAAAACCACCAGGGGACGGGTTCAAGTTTATACAAAAAGGGTGTCAGACCAAAGTTTTGAAACTCGGTTCACGTTTTTCCTATTGCAATGCTTCTTTTATAATGTCACACTATTTCTTCTCATTCACTACATACCTGTAAAAGACAAAATGCAACAGGCTGCAGTTTTATTGACTTTGACAATCATTCTTTGTGAAATTTAAAGTCAGTTAGAGCATGTCTATAAAAACACATTGACGATAAAGCCATAAGCAAATATACCACCTCATTTTCATATATGATTCAGGAAAAAATAATTGCTAAAATTATTGAGCAGCTATGTTCTATATACAGCAACACACACCTTAAGCACATCATTTTATTATCATACTAAACAACCCCGATAAATTAGTATTATTATGCCAATTTTCTCGATAAAGAAACTGAAACTTAAGTAACAAATGTCTGCAGACTGAAATCTAGGCGTGTTTGACTCTATAATGCATATTCCCAATCAGAGCCCTCTGTACATAATCCCCTGTGAAGAGTAAGCCGCAGAAAATGTTCTCTAACTTTTCATTCAGCTCTAACATTCCATGAAGGTTTTGTTTGTGAGTGAGAGAGAGTGTGTGTATATGTGTATGTGTGTATTTGTGAAAGAGATAGAACACATTTTTCATAGTGCTTATATATTTTGTCTCAAATTTCCATTTCGATAGACTTATTTCAGGAGAATTAATTCATGTAATAAAGATAACAGAAGAGGAGAAAAGAGTGAAGAAGAAAAACAACAAGAACTTACTAGTTTATTAAGGATAGATTTATCACATATACAGAGCACACAGTTTCTTACTAGTACCTCTGCTCCTACTCTCTGTCTCTCTTTACATGTTCATTCTAAGAAAAAAGAGTTCAATTTTTAAATTGCGGGATAATATGTATGTACAGCAAGAGAGGTCTGTGCTTATGATTAGCAACATAAACATAATATTCATTTTTTCCCTCCTAAACAAAACCATGGAAACATATTTATTGAGTTTTTCTTATGTTATAGAAATTGTGCCAAGTTTTAGAAAAATAAAAATAAATTCAATGGCATCCATGGACTAAAAGGCATAGCTAGCATGTAAGATAAATAATGAATCTAAACAATCCCAAACCAAATGATAACAACGCAGTAAAAAACCTTGAAATAAAAGACTTTCTGGGACAAGTATCTGAAGAAAGATTAAAACCGAAATATGGACCACCATGCTGTTTATCTAAATAAATATTCATTCTACTGAAAGGGTCGCTGGTAGGAAGAGGAATTAAGAGACTATTCATTTCTAATGAGTGCCTCATTCTATCCTGGCTCTTCCTGGGTAAATGGAGGAGAATCTACATGAAATGGCAAAGCTCTTTGTGCCAGGTGTTTCTTACATGTACAACCTAATGGGCAGTCTCGTTTTAGTACAGGAATGATCTAACTCCTATCTCATCCTATCTTGAAACATATAATAAAATAGATACAGATGTTAGCCGGTATCCAAACATATTGGGTAGGACTATCGTTATTCTCAGTATCAAAATGTTAACATAGCACTATGAGAATAAAAATAACTTTGCATTTCAATGAAATTTTTTTATGTTAAATGTTCGCAGGCTGAAAAGTTGTCCGTAACTTGATTCAAGCAACAAATGGGACATATGAATAGGAGATATGTGCCCATCAACATTCTTATTTCTAGACCAACTGAAAACTGACTGTGTTTATATTGCTTTCCAAATGACCACTAAAATAACTTATTCTTTTAGAATTTTTATACTGATGTATCTTTAAGTTGATAAGTGCTGAAAGACTTGATCCTTTCAAACCATGTGGGATCCATACATTGGTATGTAGGCAATAGAGAGCTCCCTTTAGCACCTGATTAGCATGTGCTATGGCTTGAATGTGTTCTCCAAAGTTCATGTGTTGGAAACTTAATCCCCAATGCAACAGTGTTGACAGGTGGAATCTTTAAGAGGTGGTTAGAATGGATTAATGTCATTATCACAGAGGTAGGTTCTTATTGCGAAAATGGGATTGTTATAAAAGCTAGTTCATCCCCCCTCTTTCTCTTGTGCTCTCTTGTCCTTCCACCTTCCACCATGGGATGACACAGCAAGAAGGCCCTCACCAGATGCCACCCCTTGATCTTGTATGTCTCAGCCTTCAGAACTGTAAGAAATAAGCCACTGTTCTTTATAAATTACCCAGTGTATGGTATCCTGTTACAAAACCCAAAACAGGCTTAGCAGGCCTTGTTGTGGTCTCAGCACAACTCACACTCAGAGAAAAAGGCAAGAGGAAAGACAGCTGCCAAACATTTTATTTCTATTTTTCCTATTATCTTTTCATAAACCCATATTACTACCAAATTGTTACACCAAGTAAGAATATTAAATATTAATTTAAAAGAACTTGAGGGAACTCATATTACAACTTCATGGTAAATTCAATTTAAAATGCTGAAAGCAAATTCTTTCCCTGTACATTGTATTTGCGTTTCTAGGAACAGGAGCATGCAAACTGATTCTCATTTTTATTAAATGACTATCTGTAATTGCAGGATTCTCAGAGAGTCAGAAAGTGAAGCCCACGCTCCATGAGAAATGGACAAGTTCTTATTATTTGACAATTTATTTTCCCAAGACTTTCTAATCATTTCACCCAACAACCAATTGAATCTATTTAAATATAAACTTCCCTTGCAATACTGCATGGCTAAAAAACATAACAGCTCTAAAAATATTTTCCTTAAGAAAGACAAATATGCGTTAAAAATCAGTTAAGGATGGGAAAACCTACAATCATTATAAATCCATTTTATTACTTGATTATTTATTTTCTTTTACTTCAGCACATTCATTTGACAAAATGCTTTATTGTAGTTTTCCAATAATCCTTAGGAGATTCAATTATGTAGATTTTATTTTATGAATTTTCTTTTTGGTTGAAGAAGAGGAATACTGTTGAAGAAGGGACAATGATCACTTACAATTCATAGGAATTAACAGAGTAAGAGGCTAGGCATAAAAATACACGGAAGGCAGAACTGAGGGGGGCTTTAATTTAATCATTTTAGTCATTTGATTCGGAAAATTTAGACCTTTGGCACACACACCTGACTTCTCAGTGAAGACTGAGTATGACTGACAAGTCAAAACCTCCTTCATTCTCTTGCAACTCTTCAGTCAGCCAGTAATGCAGAGACCACTAGAATGTTCAAACATTATGACTTGATGAACTTATAGAGGATCTTTAGAATCATGCAAAATAATCATGCTGTTAGGTTAATAATCCTTGGAAGTTTATCCTCAATCTTTGAAAACAACTTGGGTTATTAGTGAAGATTGCTCTCTTTCAGTTAATGCATTTGGCCATAGTGTGGACTTGTCCCCTCAATTTTGTAATGGTGAAACAAAAACAGAATGGATGTCAGCCTAAAATGATGGCATAGCAATCTCTTTAACTAATAACCAAGAAAATACATTCATGTTGCTTAACTTCTTTAGAAACCTCAACAAATATTTATTGATCATCTTAATCAGAAAATGAAGTTTTGAATAATGAACGAACAGATGATAAATGAATAGTTAAATGGCAAGTTCATAAACTCTTTACAAAACAATATAGTTTTTTTTTTTTTTTTTGAGACGGAGTCTCGCTCTACCGCCCAGGCTGGAGTGCAGTGGCCGGATCTCAGCTCACTGCAAGCTCCGCCTCCCGGGTTTACGCCATTCTCCTGCCTCAGCCTCCCGAGCAGTTGGGACTACAGGCGCCTGCCACCGCGCCCGGCTAGTTTTTTGTATTTTTTTAGTAGAGACGGGGTTTCACCGCGTTAGCCAGGATGGTCTCGATCTCCTGACCTCGTGATCCGCCCGTCTCGGCCTCCCAAAGTGCTGGGACTACAGGCTTGAGCCACCGCGCCCGGCCAACAATATAGTTTTTTGAAAGAGAGGATATTCAGATTCATATGCATGAATTAAAATTAAATCTCAAATGCTTTATGAAATTTTAAGTTACACAAGAATACTTACAACTATCTACATTCCCATTTTCCTATTAATAGTGGCCTTGGTTCAGGCCCTTGTATTTGGAAAACTCTCCTACTCATATCTGTATTTTCAGCATTTCTCCTGTTAGTCCCTTTTCCACATTGCAACAAAGCAAGTTACATAAGCTCAATTTGATTTTCATACCTCTGCTTGAAACTCTCTGTTGCCTGTAACAAAGTCAGAGCTCCTGAGCCTGGCCCACAAGGCCACCCACAATCTGACCCCTTCTCTCCCTCATTCTCTAATACTCGTCAAGTCACAAATTAAAACTCTTTAGAGTTTCCTACATACACAGACATATGCATGCACAGTTACATACACACACACGTGCACATGCACATATGCACACCAGGTAGATGGACCAACACTTCAACAACTATTACATGAGTTAATGGAACTTCCTATTTCAACAGCAAGCTGAGCCAACATAGTAGCAGATGGTCTTCAGGCAGTCAGAACAAGTTTTCTGATTGATTCCCTGTGAATTTATAGTAACCTGGACTGACCTTTTGGCTGATTAAGCTTCCTGGAGTTTTTGGTATGTATCACAGAGATTAGACAAGTGGAATCTAACGTGTGAAAAGGGCCAGTAGATAATTCAAAATCATATCATAGGATATTAGAAATGTGTGACCCTAATTTGCACCTCAACTTGGTGAACTGTAAGAAGAGATGATTTTCATTCTGTGTTATTCTGAGGCTGCTTTCCCAGTTCAATACAACATGCTAGTACATGATAGCTTTCCTGGAGCTTCCCAAGAGGGTGGGTATATGTTTATTATCTTACTGAACTCTTCAGCCTTTCTTAGTGACTTGATAATTGAGTGATTAAACAGGGGTGAATTTGATCATTATTAATTTACTTATATACTTAGAGAGCCGTTTTCATCTTATGTAGGGATCGGAATGTCCATTAGTTGATGTGTACAAAAATATGTGGGGGAATTACAATTGCTTTGCAGAATATATTCCAAAATGTCAAATATTACCAATATATTAATATTTTCTAATGTTAGCCAGGAAAGAAGATAATTGAAGTAAAACAAGTACCATACCTTAGGTCTTAGGCTTAAATTACTCTTACTGTATGAAATAGTCAATTTATATATATTTTTTGGTTTTAAGCAGACAACTTATCTCCTTTCAGTGCTGAGAAATCTAATGTAATGAAAATGAGACTTGCAGCATTTTAAGCAGTATTGATAAAAAGAGCAAGCAAAGTCTTAGAACCTTAAATTTTCTGTTTTCGGATCTCTTTGTTTCAGCATTCCAATTCAGCAAGTGAATTTCTTGGGATTTAACTTAAAAAATTATTTTATAGGCATTCTCTGGAATACATCTCAGCCTATGCTTATTTGAGGATAGTGGCCACAATTTTGTTGTTTGTTAGTTCTACATCTATTTATCTTAAACTCTAGCTGTTTCATGCCTCCTATTTCATATCCTGAATGGTCCTAGTCATAAAGCAGCAAAATCAGGGCTTTTCTTGAAACACGTGTGTAATTTCCAAGCTATTTGTTTTTTGATGAAGTAAATGCAGAGGATGAAAATCATCCATGGGAATCAGGATACACTTGCAGAACAATTTCAAAATTAATGAATCTTGTGCATCTATAATTTCAATACAAGTGACAAATTTATACAGGAGAAACAGATCTTCTTAAAAAGGTAAAACTTCTATTTAAAATTGAGTGACTAACATGTGGGGCATTTGTACAGGTACAAAGTCATACCTCAAAGATTTCAATGAAACTCTCCTCTGCATAGTACAAGAGGCAACACAGCAGGCCGGAAAATGTCCACTGTGCTATTCCACAAAGCCCAGTTCCAGGATTCAAACTTTACCCAGGCTAAGAGAAAGGGTGCAAAGGTGCTGGTTATTCCAAAGGGCCTTGCAACAATCTGACTTTGACTGTGCTTAAGCCAGAACTCTTTGAAAGGATTGTGGTTGTAGTTTCCATGGCAATAAAAATTCCAAGAAGCAAGAAGGTCATTCACCAAAAGTTTTATACTACCTTCCACCCTCTTGAAGTCACTTTTTTTTTTTCCTCCGAAAGAGAAAGAAGACTGGTTACAGAAAACATAGTTGTGAGTTTTAAGCTGAATATTAATATTTAAGATCAATTGAGACATCCGCATGGATGGGATGCAAAGTTGAAGGGTGGATAGTTTGGTCTAGGAAAGTCAACAAGAAATGCAGACACGAAGGGACCACTTCCTACCCAGTCTCATCCACCAACTTCTGATGCCAAGGATTTTGTGGGTCAGAAACACCAGATTTCCTTTTTTCTTGTGGAAATTATGATCTGAATTCCAGAAGGAAGCTTAGAAATAAAAACGCTTGTATGTAAGACAATTTATATAGCAAGCACCCCTACCACTTTTGTTGGTGGTATAGAGACCTTACTGCTTAAAATCTCTTTTCAAAGAGTCCAATGAAGTTATGCCCCCAAACATAATTTTATCAATTCTACTAACACCAAAAGATACCATTAGTGATTGCTTGTGAAGTATGACTTTAGATTTTTTTTTTAAAGTCTGAGAAACAGCTTTACTTAGAAGAAATTTAACTGCCTAATAAGCTTTGAGATTAATGTCTCTTATGTAATTTGCTTCTCATAAGTATTTCTTTTTCTTTTTTTTTTGGAAATCCAGGCTCGTAGTCTTTTATTATTACAAACTAGCTTACACCTGGGTAAGTAAAGATTTATTTTCGTAAGAAAATTTAAATTGTGTTCAACCCTGTAAAACACCTTTATATACTTATTTGGTCAAAGAGAGAAGGTGTGATAAAATGAGGAGCTTGTGGGCTCTTCAATAGAATAAATATTTGTTCCACAACATTTTTTCTTATGAATGTTAAATGTTATTTTTCGCATATAAAAACATGAAGAAAAATTTCACATAACTATCATTAAAATATCAAACATTCTAACAAAGTAATGTGAAAAATGAGTACTTTCCAGGTTAATCCACAAGTAGATAGAGTAGAAGAAGATTGGTTGGGCGTGATGGCTCACATCTGTAATCCCAGCACTTTGAAAGGCCAAGGCAGGAGGATCACTTGAATACAAAAGATTAAGCCAAGACTGGGCAATATCAAGAGACCTCATCTCTACAAAAATATGTTTTAAAAATTAGCCAGCTGTTGTGTCTTGTACCTGTAGTCCTAGCTACTCAGGAGCTTGACACAGGAAGATGTCTTAAGCCTAAGAGTTTGAGGCTGCAGTGAGCTCTGATTGCACAGCACAACTGCATTCCAGTCTGGGCAACAGAGAATGATCACATCTAAAAAAAGAGAGAAAAAAAAAAGAGTAGAAGAAAATTATCCAAAAAGAAAATATTATGAAAACATTGCTAAACGAAAAGAAGTGGCAGTAGCAATCAAAATACTATTTTTTTATTATCAAACATTCAACAGTTGTTTACAAAGTTAATAGTCCATAATGGCAAGGAAATGCTGAGATAGCTATTTTGACCTACCTTAGATAAGGATATGTATTCTATGAGCCTATCTAGAAAGCAACTTTAGTTGTAACTAAAATCTTAAAAAGAGATTTATACTCTCTAGTAATGGTATTTCTAGGATTCTGTATTGAAGAAAAGACTGGGAATGTGAACAAATATGTGTATAAAATATACTCTTAATAGAATTTTAGTAGTAATAAATATCCAATAATAGGAAAATAATGTAATAAATTATGATGCAGCTATATGATGTATTGGTGATAGTAAAAAGTAGTTTTAAAAATAATTTAATAATTAAGGCCATCACTTCTATCTTCAAGTTGGAGATAGTCTCATGAGAAAAAATGGGCACATGTGTAGTCTTTTTATATTCGTTAAATAGATAAATAGACACGGATAGATTGGTTCCAGAGTATAATATTTTCCATGAGGAAGAGTGTAAAAGAATAGTTGTGATTTGACATAAGAATGCTATTCCTCCTGGAGAACTCTTGAAGAGGGGAAACTAATTTGTACAAGAAGCCCAGGCAGGTTCCTTGAATGAAAGGAATAGAAATTTCAGCATTTTCTTCCCAGGATTCCAAGCTCATTTATAAGCCATCTATTGTTATGTGACGAAGGCACCCAAAAACTTAGCAGCATAAAACCACCACCATTTTAATTGCTCCTAATTTTCTTAGAAATCTGAGCTGGGATCAGCTGGTGGTTCTACTTGCTGGTTTCACTTGGGATCACTCATGTGGCTGTAGTCAGCTGTTGACATGACTTTGACTGGATGGTCAGTATAGCCTTATACACGTGTTTGGAGTTTGGGGCTGCCTGTTAGCTGGGTCTTTCTCTCTACATATCATTTCATCATCCAGATTGCAAGCTCAGGCTTCTTGTAGTAGAAACAAACACAAGTGTCTCAAAATAGAATAAATAAGGCCTCCTGAGGCCTTGTTCAGAAGGCACAAAGCATTGCTTTCACAATATTCAGTTGGCCAAAGCAAGCCACAGGGCTTGCAAATTCTAAGGAGGAAGAAGTAGATTCCACCTCTTGATAGAAGAGTGACAAAGGGCATATATACAGGAATTGAAGCAACTGCTGCATTTATCTTGACAATCTGCAATAGACATCAGTACCTGTGGGGACTGCATCAAAGACAATTTGCTGTAAAGGACCTCAGAGGAAAATTCCTCATTAGAAGGAGAGAAGATCAAAACAGTAATCAAGCCACACTACCTAAACAGTTAATTTTTTAACAGGGATAGTTTGCCATAGAATGTGAGTCCGGTTTGAAGGTCCTCTGGATTCAGCAAAATGTCTAGCTCTGGGGAAAAAAAAAATGAGCATCTTTAATGTGCGTTAACATTTCTATAATCTTGGAGCATGAAGTGTCAGGTAATACTAAGTACTATACAGGAATATGGGCAAACAAGACTGCTATCACCATGCCAGTAAAGCAATATTCACTGTGTAGTACATGCATTCAGAAGGGTTGTCATTTGGCCGAGATAGAATAGTAAGATACAGCAAACTAATTAGACTATCGAGCGCTTTTTCTCTTCACCTGGCTTGACGGAGTGACTCCCCCTTGCCACTAATCTTGGTTCATGAAAAATCAAGGAGGAGAATGGTCTTGTGTGAAAGATTTTGGACTTCCACTAACAGGTAATGAATAAGAAAGAAAATAAATTGCTAACATCTATTAAGTGTTTACCTTTTTTGGAGGTATTAATATCATCTCATTCAGTCTTCTGAAAATTTAAGTAAGTTAGAAATAATACATCCCCTCTGACTTATTCAAATATGCATATGAATTAAATATATGCATATTTAAATATGCGTTCCTTCCCACCACATTCTCCATTCTACTGTTTTACTGTATTGTACATGAAAACAGGACTGGGTCTCAGTTCAAGGGAAGTTCACTTCCTACAGACTCTTCCCTCCCCTATGAACTGCACTCAGGGACAACTGAACCTGCCACTGAATATCTGACCAGCCTGGTTCCTCATGTTACCTATAGGCAAAGCATCCATTTTAAGTACTACAAAGATGCGTTCCTTGCTCTATTGCTCAGGCTAATACCTTTGCCAACTAACACAGTGCTGGGGAGAGCACTGAGACGGAGAAAATACAGGGGGTCCGATGTGACTAAGACTGTATTCATGCCTTTGTGTTACCTTTGGTTGCCCCACGAATCCTACAGCGCAAGTACCTGCTTCTTGATTCGATTCTATAATTCATAGGGTTACTGTTTTATTGAGGTGGCTCTTTAGATCCAAACCAACTTGTGCATATAAGGGCTGGAGTATAATATATTCTGTAACAATATGTGTACTATTTATTAATAATTATATAGTCTGTAATACAGAAGAACATTGGCTACGCTAATACTCAAGACACAGGGGCTGCTGTGAATCTGTTTGAGAAGACACTGATGTCACAGAAAATATCCAACATCACGTATTTTGCCGTTGATTTAAAGATTTTAAAAAGTGATTCTTACTTCTGTACCTCCTTTGGGGTGGTATGAAATACAAAGCTCTCACTGTACTTTTATTATTTATGGGGAAATTGAGGCAATGCGAAGTCAACTCACTTTGCGGAGAGCACATAGCTCTTGAGGGTAGTGGGGGATTTAAACACAGGTGGAGTCTGACTCCAGAGCCTGCTCTATGTGAAGCATGACGTTTTTTCAGGAATAATGAGGGGACCAATATTGGCCAGCACATGAGGGAGAGTGACCTGCAAAGTAAATATGGCATGATGACTTCTCCAAGACGGAAGTGGACCAGATTGAGAGGATGATGGGTTACTTTAGTCATGCTGAGTTTGAGATGCCTTTACAATATTCAAGCAGGCATCAGGAACCCATAATTTGACACCAGTAGTTTTCTTACAGAATCACAATTGTTAACATATTTGAATGCCAAAAAAAACTGAAATGATTTAATAAAATCCCTGAATTAACCAGAGTCCAATATGCACTTTTGGTTAAGTGCTTAACATATTTAACCTTTGAGTTGATCAATGCATGGATTTAAATATATTTCCTCGTGTCGTTTCGTACTTCCTTCAGCAATGTTTCAAGTAGATTCAGTTAGGGAAGAGGCTGAAACTGCTGTTTCAATCCTATTAGTGTGAGGTCTGTACAGTAATCTGAATGTTTTCATTTTAGTGGAATTTCACTGTAACTAGTGTATCATATTCCCAACACACACAGCCTTTTCCTTCTAACTTCGTCATGACCTCTTTATTTCTCCTCTAAGCTATCCTGTGTCCGGTGTTAAATTAGCAAGCAACGGGAAATCCCTTTAAAGGCTAGCTACTCTGTGAGTGCTATCGCCTGACAAGAAGCTATCTAAAAACGAACTGCAAGCTTTTAATCCTACTGGTTTTGTAGACAGTGTTAGGGAATGAGGAATTGGCTGCCACTCTCCAAACTGTGATTTATAATTTTTCTATCTTCACCCTTGCACACATTTCAGGGTTGAATTGTGTTTTTATTCATTATGAGTGCCTTGTGTTTTTATATCCTGTATACTGAAATATTGGAGATACTGGGGTCTAACTTTGGGCTTATATTGAGAAAGCTAACAGAGAAACATCTGGAGTTTCAAGATTGTTTGGGAAGGCCAAGAAAGTATTGTATTAATCAGTTTGTCTTCCTAAACCTTGTAACTCCTTTCATCAGGCTCCTTTCAGTCTTGATTTAAGTGAAACAACTGGATGAAGCATATACAAGACTTCATTGCAAACGAAACAAAATTCAAGTAAAAATGAAAATGACCTCTTCACATGCAAAATCCTGCAAAACTGTAAAGAATACAAACAAAAACAAACAAAACCAAGAAAACACCCACGCTTTAATCTTTCATTACCTTCTCTTCACAGGTGGTGATTTCTGATAAAGCCTTTTGCCCCAATCTCCATCTCAGTGTCTCTTTAAAGGGGTCTACCTGTGACAATATCGTTAACTGAAGCTCAATGGATGAATCCCGTTAAAGGAAAGCTGCTATTGCTAAATCAAAGCATGGAGCCTCTGCCTTCCCCAGTAGGCTGTGCCAGCCAGGTGCAATGTTTGGGAATTCTTTCTCTACTCCAATCTCCTCATTGATAAGTGAGGAAACAGAGGCCCAGAGAGCTGTAGTGACCCACAGTCATGCTGAGCATATGGGCAGGGGCAGGGCTCATGAATTTTCTTTCATGTTGGTGCTTCAGGACTCCTCTAGGGTCAATCACAAAGCCTCTAAAATTCACACAAATACTAAATGAAAGTCATATAAAATGAATCCTATAGATACTTTAAGATTTGCAATAATTTTGGATACATTTTGATTCATTATCTAATTTTCTCAAAGTTGCGTCCACTTCAGTGTTCAATGTAGCCCTTCTTGGTGGATTTGTGAAAAGGAGTTTCATAAATTAGATGAAAGCAGACTAGCTCTGGCACACAACAAGCTTAATCTGGTTAAGCTATATCTCTTGCAACTTAGTAAAACCCATTATGATAGGACTTTGGTTCTCAATGAAAATGAAATTCTTTCTACATTTGTGACTGACCAGCAGGTCTTTCAGATGAGCACATATCCTTGATTAAAGGATTTAAGTCCTGCTATGAGCTAAGTCCAGGGCTGCTGAGGTTTGCAGCTCAAGTGCTCTGGCTCAGGGCAACTTAAGATTTAAAGTATTCTGGTTCACAACAAGTTATGCGTAGTTTGCCTAATGCAGTGATTCTCATCTGGGAGTAATTTGCCTCCCACAGTACCTCCAGTTACATCTGGAGATTTCAGTTGTCTAACTAGTGGGCACTACTGGCCAGGGATGCTGCTAAAATCCTACCATACACATGACAGTCACCCCAACAGAGGGTCACCTAACCCAAAATTTCAGTAGTGTGGCTGTTGAAAAAAAAACTGGCCTAACATTGTTGCCTTACTGACTTCACACAATGGCAAATGACACTAGAAGGGGGCCTGAACCGGGAATCCCAAAAGTGGGTATTGCTATCTTGAGTGAGTTCCTCTGGCAGAGGTTCTAAAGAATATTTTGACTTGCTAACTGTGCTTAAGTGGTTAGATCTTAATTCCTCTTAAGGGCTGATCTCACCTAGGCCAATTAGATGGAGCTCCTGCTCATATAAATGGGTGTTCCGTAAGCACAGGCAAGAGAGGATAACTTCATGTTGAAATGAAGCTTGTCAAATTAGTTGAAATTAAAAACGGCTCAGATGGCTGTCCCCTGTTGAGATTTAAATGCTATTTGAGGTTGAAATGTTACTCAAAAGAAGTATCTAATAAATAAAAATGGCAGCAAATTAGCTACTTTCTGCTTTTCAGAAAGATTAAAACTAAGCATTCATTTTCAAAATGGCCTTTTAGTTTCTTTAAGCCTAGTGGGTTTCATTGGATTCCATATATATGGTGCTCACATCTTATTTCCTGGAAAGAACGTTCCACTTTGGCAACATTTCTATTCTACTTTGGTCCCATTTCTATTTTCTTTCTCAAATCTGACATCCTCAACAAGACACCAAGACATCGTTAGGAAGCCATTCACACCCCGTCCTGCTATATTGTGTATCCTCAAAGAGGCCTCTGGCCAGTTGGTTTGCCTCTTTTGGATACAGAGTGAATAAGTGCAGTGGGGTTAGAGGTGAGAAGAGAGGTATGAAATCAAAATCATTATCTAGCTCAGAAAGGTTTTTTTGTTTTGTTTTGTTTTTGTTTTTTTTGTTTTAAGGAAATAATAAGGTAGAAAATGATGGGGTAGGGGTGCTGTGGGCGAGCGGGAGTGGATACAACTGAGCATGTTGGGAAATTCTATAAAATAGACACTTTCAGGTCCAAGTGTGCCCTAAAATTCCAGTAATCCCAGCACTTTGGGAGGTTTAGATGGGCAGATCATCTGAGTTCAGGAGTTTGAGACCAACCTGGCCAACATGGTAAAACCCCATCTCTACTAAAAATACACACACGAAAAAATTAGCCAGGTATGGTAGCAGGTACCTGTAATCCCAGCTACTAGGGAGACAAGATTATCGCTTAAACCCAGGAGATGGAGGTTGCAGTGAGCCGAGATCATGCCACTGCACTCCAGCTTGGGCGACAGAGCAAGACTGTGTCTCAAAAAAAGAGACACTTTTAAAAAAATTCTGAATATATTTTTATATGAACTAATTTTCAAACTTCGATTCAGATAGTGGATCATACAGCCTTATTGCTCTTGACTTCAATTAAAAACACCCATGTGTCTCTTAGCCTTTTAATTCTCCCAAGGAAATGTTACATTAATATCCAAATATCTTTTGCTTGATCTCTTGACGTTTTTTGTATCAGGGTAAAGTTAGTTTCAACAACTTTCAGAAGGCTTTGAATGAATAGAAACCAAGATCCATTTCTGAATTCAAGCTAAATGTTCTTATCTGCAACAAATTTTTTAAGATATTCAAGTTTAATCTTCTGACATAAACTCGGAGAAAAAATACCTCTTTAATTGAGCTAAGGTACCAGTCACCACAGCATATTCAAACAGGAGACCTACTCCTTAATATTAAGGAGCCACCTAGGAGCTGTTTATTTGCTTCCCTCAAAGCCACCCAGCTGTTACTCCCATTTGTGGTCTTAGCGCTAATTGCATAATGTCCCTAATTTATATCCGCTGGTAGATCTGATCACCACATTACCTGGAGGGTAAGCTTTAATTAGGGAAATTTCTGAACAAATTGTCTAAAGAGCTTGTTTAGTGTGATTAAATGCAAGAACGTTCCCCCTTCTCTTTTTAAAAATGAGCATTTACTTTATCCTGAAACTTTGAGGATAAAAAACAACATCGGTTCTAATTAAGGCCTATAAAATGAACAGCAACATTACCCATGAAAATGAATTGAATTTTGTTGTCTGCAGTTGAGATATATATGACTCAATGCTACATTTATTCAACAGCTTTCGGCATATCTACTTTGCCTCTGTCAGAGCTAACAAGGTGAAACGGCAAACTGATTGAAAAAGGATAAACTGTGAAAAGATGATACACTAATGCGCAATACTAATTCAACTGTGGCTTATGAAAAGAGATTAGAATCATATGCATTCTCACCTGAGCATCTCCAGGCACTTGAACAAGCTAACATTAAATTAAACCTTCCATATCGTTAATAGGTAGCCAGATACCATATGAATTAATATGCAACTGTTGTACATTTAACTGAAGTGCAAAGATAAATATAATAGGATCAACAAACTTTGATAACTCAAAAACAATTAAAGTCAACGTCAGTGTTTAGATGAAATATTTTGGCTAAATGTCAATGTCATCACAAAGCGCAAGAAATAAGCGTGGCTAGGAGAATTTAGAAATTGCAGTCATTTGGTTATCTGCCTCTGTGAAAAGTGTTTGCATTATTCCTAATCATCAGACATTTTACAGACACCTCCTTCTGATGGATCTCTGTTAGAAAATACGTTAAGTTTAGAAATTGTATTCCCTGTGTGAATACACAAGCAGGACATAGTAAAGGGTGATTGATTATTTGATTCTTTTGAGTAAATCTTTGAAAAGGACTGTTGTTTTCATCCTTGTCGCCAACTTTCTTAGTGAATATTAGCACTGGCTAAATGTTAAAATCACTTTTTAACGACATGAATGCTTTACCCCAGACCAAGTAAATATGATTATCTGAAGTTTTCAGGTAGATATAGGAATTTTTAAACGGCATTTCCCCTGCTTCTGATGTACAATGAGGGTTGAAAAACTGCTGAAATATATAATCATTGACTGACTGTACTTTAAATAGCAATCTAAATTACAACTCTGGATTAAGAGCCAAAGAACCAAGGCTGTCATTCCATCTTGGCCACTATTGTATCAGGTGAACCTCAAGCAAATGGCTTAACTTCTCCAGGACCAAATGATAGGCAATCTCTTACATTTTGATTAAAGGAATTAATCAAATGTAAAGCCAAGGAATTACGTTAGTTTTATTTTCATCATATGTCCATTACCTCTAGTGTATAGTACAAAACAATAGTAGAATATTCAGTTTTCCTATGCTTTGATGTCTCTTGTTATTAGGGTATTATCTATTTTGAAATTATTTCAGTCAGTGGAGAGTAAAGAGAATTCTGTCCCCTGCAGGAATACCAGGGAAGTTACTGTGTCTGATGACAAGCTCAGGAGTCCTTAGTGTAGCCTGTTTTACCAATTAATGACATTTCCCTGTTCATCATGGGTAATAGCGATGTTGCAGTTTGTTCTGTGAACTCAGGTTTGTTAAAGGGCTATTGAATTTTTTTTTTTTTTTTTTTTTTTTTTTTTTGAGACGAAGTGTCACTCTTGCCCAGGCTGCAGTGCAATGGCACGATCTTGGCTCACTGCAACCTCTGCCTCCTGGGTTCAAACGATTCTCCTGTCTCAGCCTCCCAAGTAACTGGGATTACAGGTGCCTGCCACTATGGCCAGCTATTTTTTTTTTTTTTTGTAGTTTTAGTAGAGATGAAGTTTTACCATATTGGCCAGACCAGTCTTGATCTCCTGACTTCAGGTGATCTACCCGCCTTGGCCTCCCAAGTGCTGGGATTACAGGCGTGAGCCACCACCGTGCCCAACCAGGCAATTGAATTTTGAATAAACCAAACACGTGTGAAAATTATGGTTATACATAAATTCCTATACTTAGTTGGGGCTCACTCATTGACTGACTTATTCATGGTTTGATGAGTTCAATGATTGATCAGTTGACTCATTGATTCATTGATTTATTCAATGCTTCCCTAATTTGTTCATTCAACAGGTATATATTTTCCAGGCAACAGACTAAATAAACACTAGTCCTACAGAGTCAGAGGGCCCCAGTGGGATTGAGCCCTCATTGCTCCTAATAGGAATCTACTCATTAATTTCACACTTCTTTTACTGGTTTTGTTTCTTTGCTTCTCAAATTTCCCTAGGCCAATGGGTATCAATTATAGCCCCGTTGAGGGAAATATTGCAAAAAAGAAGCTATCCTTCCTCTGGAGTTCCTTAGAAGATAGGACATTCTTGCTAAGCAGCAGGTAGCCATCATGTCACCATGATGAAAGAAGAAAGAGTCTCTTGAAATGACGTCAGTAAACAAGAGGGCCTAGTGTTAGAAAAAAATAAGTCCGATCCATATCAGATTGCTTGAACACCTGGATCTAGCTGTATCTGTAGCTACAACTTGTACTTTTCACTTACATGAGCCAGTAAGTTACCTTGTTTGGCTTAAGTAAGTTGATTTATCATTTGTAAATAAGTGTTGAGACTGATTCTTTACCATCTTGTCTCTAAAAAAGTTACATCTTTACCACTCCTTGCTTAAATTCGTTCATTAACTGACAAGAGATAGGTTTAATAAAAAGATAGTCTTTCTTATCTTGTCACCTGTATAATACAGCAAGAGATTTTTAAGGTATTATATTAGTGAGTTTGGCCTGCCATAACAGAATACCACAGACTGGGTGGCTTAAATAACAGAAATGTATTTCTCACAGTTCTGGAGTCTGGGAGGTCCAAGAGCAAGGTGCTGGCCCATTTGGTTTCTGGTGAGGACTCTTGTCCTGGTTTGCAGACAGTGGCACTCTGGAGGTGTGAGCACATGTGAGCACATGACCTTTCCTCAGATGCATTCTTTCTCTTCTTCTTAGAAAGCCACTAATCCTATCACGAGGTCCTCACCTTCATGACCCCATCTAATTCGAATCACTTCCCAAGTGCCCTGTCTCCAAATGCTGTCACATTAGTGGTTAGGGTTTCAAATACCAATTTTAGGGTTGCACAAATATTTTGCCCATAACAGGTATCTACATAATATTAAACATATGATCAACTTTTTGAGCTCAATTTTCAAATTCCTATATGTTTGTACACCATGTAATTTATGCTTTCTGTTTAAGGTATAAACTTCTTTTTAAAGTATAAACATTCTGCCCTCCCTCCCTTCCATATGAATCATTTTGAGAAACAATCTTACTTAAAAGAAATTTAGGAAATTGAAAATCTTTTGATGCATCTAAAAAATGCTCGTCTAATAAATCAGAGGAGATTAGCTTATTAACTTTACGTCTCGCTTCGTCTTTTTAATTTCTTTTTTGGTAGTTATTTTTGTTGTTCTTAAAGCAAAGTACGCTTTTGGATTTTTCATTGTCTTTAGATTAATTACATAGATGTAATTGCAAAAGATATATAACTTGTGCTTTTTTCATCCTACATTATATCTTAAGAATCTTTTATGTCATGATCTTGTCTTGGTCATCACTTAAATATTTAAAAATTTGGTTAACATGCTACTGATAGGGTATACTAGAGGTTATGCCCTTTGATTACCTTTGGTGTCTGTATTTAGCAATTTTCAGGATTATTTGCTTCATTTTACTAATGAAAATATTTTGAGCTTGTTTGAAGGGAATATCTATTCTAAAATGACAAATTAATTTGTTGTACCACCAATATTGTAAGTTGTTTTCATATCAACATACCTTTGACTGTTCTAGGTGTTATTTCTAAGATTTTTTTCTGATTATTAATTAATACCTCTTCATAGCCAATGATATGAAGAGCATAGACAAGTATAAATAACTAAATAAAAATTGTCCATAATTTCACTACCCTATGTACTCTCTTCTCATTGCTTTTTATAAATTTTGTTCCATAAAATTAATACCATACTGCATACATATTACATAACCTTATTCTTTTATGTTAACAGTACACCAGGAGTTCTTTCCATGGAATTTACTAATTTAAAGTTTACTTTTAAATCATTGCAAGCATTAAATTTTGTAATTATGGCTGATACTAAAATTAAAGCACTTTTTTATTAATACAGGCTATTTCTAATTTTCTCACAAATGTTGCAATGAGAATACCTTTATGTATATTTTTAGCAGCATACTTTCATTACTTATTGAAAAGAAATGTTTAGGATGGAATTGCTAAATAGTTGAGTCCTGAATAAAGTTATTGACACATCATACCAAATAAAAATGATCATTTAGAAAACCTTTACTCAACAATTATCATGTTAGTTTTTACAATCATAACCCATGGAAAGACCAGCAGAAGATAAAAAAAACACTTCAGTCTCAGTTAAACAAAACATACATATACACACACATTAAAATGACTTTCTGGAAAGTCTTACATTAATACTTTTAAAATTTATATTTTTATGTATCAAAAGTACATGAGCATATGGATACAGCAAAAGAATTAAAAAAAAGTAGTTATCAAAACAAAGCATGTCATATGTGTGTATTTATCCAATAATCGGTTTTAGTGGTCATATTAGAATAAGCCATAAAATCTTAGAAAGAGCATTTGGTAGAATTTTATGGACACGTTTACATGAAAGTATTTCAACGTGCAATATGGCAAGACAAATTGTGTTGCAGTAGTTTCCCATTAGTAAAAGATAACCACTTTCCTAAGCAACTAAGCAACTAACTAGATGTTTCAGTATATGATGACTCTTTCCTTTCATTATCTCGTATTTATTCTTTGCTAACAGAAACTCTATGCAAACAATTCCAAGTCTTACTTCAAGGGTACCAAAAAGACATCCAGGATTAACAGGAAAATTAGTTGAGATTTTAAAAAATGCAAGTAACAGATAGCCCATTTACATTTCACCCAAATGAGAACTCTAGGAATGCTGCCAACTCTGGCACTCCTGCATCCAAGGAAAGGTGTGTATGATCTCATCAGAACCTCTACCTCTCTTTCTCTAATTTTCTTGGTATGAGCTTCATTCTTAAGCAGTTTCTTTTCTTGGTAGTAGTAGAATAAACAGCCATTGGTTCTTCTCAGTTTACTTGGTCCTTGTTATTGACTATCTCAGTAAGAAAAGAAATAGAACTTCTTTAGCAATAGTTTCAGCAAGCAATGACCCTAATTGGCTAGCTAGGATGCCACCAAGTCCTATGCCAATATCTGTGTGTTCTTATTGGACGTATCTGAGTCATCTACTCTCAGTATCCCACAAAAGATGGGGTAAACATTCAAAGGTCACCAACATCAAAGACCAAAGGCAGATCAATCCATGAAGATGAGGAAAAACCAACGCAAAAAGGCTAAAAATTCCAAAAGCCAGAATGCTGCTTCTCCCCCAAAGGATCACAACTCTTCGCCTTGCCAGCAAGGAAACAAAACTGGGTGGAGAATGAGTTTGACGAATTGACAGAAGTAGGGTTCAGAAGGTGGGTAATAACAAACTCCTCTGAGCTAAAGGAGCATGTTCTAACCCAATGCAAAGAAGCTAAGAACTTTGAAAATAGGTTAGATGAATTGCTAACTAAAATAACCAGTTTAGAGAAGAACATAAATGACCTGATGATGCTGAAAAGCACAGCATGAGAACTTTGTGAAGCATACACAAGTATCAAGAGCCAAATTGATCAAGTGGAAGCAAAGATATCAGAGTTTGAAGATCAACTTAATGAAATAGAGCATGAAGACAAGATTAGAGAAAAAAGTATGAAAAGGAATGAACAAGGCCTCCAATAAATATGGGACTATGTCAAAAGACCAAACCTACGTTTGATTGGTGTACCTGAAAGTGATGGAGAGAATGGAAGCAAGTTGGAAAACATTCTTCAGGATATTATCCAGGAGAACTTCCCCAACCTAAAAAGACAGGTCAACATTCAAATTTAGGAAATACAGAGAGCACCACAAAGATACTCCTCTAGAAGAGCAACCCCAAGACACATAACCGTCAGATTCACCAAGGTTAAAATGAAGGAAAAAATGTTAAGGGCAACCAGAAAGAAAGGTCAAGTTACCCACAAAGGGAAGCTCATCAGACCAACAGTGGATCTCTCTGCAGAAACCATACAAGCCAGAAGAGAGTGGGGGCCTAGATTCAACATGCTTAAAGAGAATAATTTTCAACCCAGAATTTCATATCCAGTCAAACTAAGCTTCATAAGTGAATGAGAAATAAGATCTTTTACAGACAAGCAAATGCTGAGAGATTTTGTCACCACAAGGCCTGCCCTACAAGAGCTCCTGAAGGAAGCACTAAATATGGAGAGGAAAAACTGGTTCCAGACACTGGAAAAACATACCAAATTGTAAACATCATCAACACTATGAAGAAACTGCATGAACTAATGGGCAAAATAACCAGCTAGCATTATGAAGACAGGATCAGATTCACACATAACAATATTCACCTTAAATGTAAATGGACTAAATGCCCCAACTAAAATACACAGACTAGCAAATTGGATAAAGAGTCAAGACCCGTCGGTGTGCTGTATTCATGAGACCCATCTCACATGCAAAGACACATATAGGCTCAAAATAAAAGAATAGAGGAATATTTACCAAGCAAATGGAAAGAAAAACAAAACAAAACAAAACAAGGATTGCAATTCTAGTTTCTGATAAAACAGACTCTAAAGCAACAATTATCAAAAAAGACAAAGAAGGGCATTACATAATGTAAAGAGATCAATGAAATGAGAAGAGCTAACTATCCTAAATATGTATGCACCCAATACAGAAGCACCCAAATTCATAAAGCAAGTTCTTAGAGACCTACAAAGAGACTTAGATTCCCACACAATAATAGTGGGAGACTTTAACACCCCACTGTCAATATTAGACAGATCAACAAGAGAGAAAATTAACAAGGATATTAAGGACTTGAACTCAGCTCTGGACCAAGCAAACATAGTAGACATCTAGGGAACTTTCTACCCCAAATCAACAGAACATACATTCTTCTCAGCACCACATCACACTTATTCTAAAACTGACCACATAATTGGAAGTAAAACACTGCTATGCAAATACAGAAGAATGGAAGTCATAACAAACCGTCTCTCAAACTATAGTGCAATCAAATTAGAACTCAGGATCAAGAAACTCACTCAAAACTGCACAACTACATGGAAACTGAACAACTTGCCCTTGAATGACTACTGCGTAAATAACAAGGCAGAAATAAATAAGTTCTTTGAAATCAATGAGAACAAAGACACAATGTACCAGACTCTCTTGGACACAGCTAAAGCAGTGTTTAGAGGGAAATTTATAGCACTAAACGGCCCACAGGAGGAAGTGTGAAAGATCTAAAATTGACACCCTAGCATCACAACTGAAAGAACTAGAGAAGCAAGAACAAATGCAAAAGCTTTCAGAAGATAAGAAATAACTAAGATCAGAGCAGAACCGAAGGAGATAGAGACATGAAATGCCATTCAAAAAATCAGTGAATCCAGGAGCTGGGTTTTTGAAAAGATTAACAAAATTGATAAACCAGTAGCCAGACTAATCAAGAAAAGAAGAGAGAAGAATCAAATAGACACAATAAGAAATGATAAAGGGGATATCACCACTGATCCCACAGAAATACAAACTACCATCAGAGAATACTATAAATACCTCTATGCAAATAAACTAGAAAATCTAGAAGAAATGGATAAATTCCTGGACACATATGCCCTCCCAAGACTAAATCAGAAAGAAGTAGAATCCCTGAATAGACCAATCACAAGTTCTAAAATTAAGGCAGCAATTAATAGTCTACCAACCAGAAAAAGCTCAAGACCAGATGGATTCACAGCCAAATTATACTAGAGGTACAAAGAGAAGCTGGAAGCATTTCTTCTGGAACTATTCCAAACAACAGAAAAAGAGAGACTCCTCCCTAACACATTTTATGAGGCGAGCATCATCCTGATACCAAAACGTGGCCAAGACACAACAAAAAAAGAAAATTTTAGGCCAATATCCCTGATGAACATCAATGTGAAAATCCTCAATAAAATACTGTTAAACTGAATCAGCACATCAAAAAGCTTATCTACCACAGTCAAGTCAACTTGATCCCTGGGATGCAAGGCTGGTTCAACATATGCAAATCAATAAACAAATCACATAAACCGAACCAATGACAAAAAACACACGATTATCTCAATATACGCAGAAAAGTCCTTCGATAAAATTCAACACCCCTTCATGCTAAAACCTCTAAATAAACTAAATGTTGATGGAAGATGTCTCAAAATAATAAGAGTTGTTTATGACAAACCCACAGCTAATATCATACTGAATGGGCAAAAACTGGAAGCATTCCCTTTGAAAACTGGTACAAGACAAGGATGCCATCTCTCATCTATCCTATTCAACATAGTATTTGAAATTCTGGCCAGAGCAATCAGGCAAGAGAAAGAAATAAAGGGTACTCAAATAGAAAGAGAGGAAGTTAAATAGTCTCTGTTTGAAGACGACATGATTGTAGATTTAGAAAACCCCATCGTCTCAGCCCAAAATCTCCTTAAGCTGATAAGCAACTTCAGCAAACTCTCAGCACACAAAATCAATGTGCAAAAATCACAAGCATTCCTAAACACCAATAATAGACAAACAGAGAGCCAAATCAGGAGTGAATTCTCATTCACAATTGCTACAAAGAGAATTAAATACCTAGGAATACAGCTTACAAGGGATATGAAGGACCTCTCCAAAGAGAACTACAAACCACTGCTCAAGGAAATAAGAAAGGACACAAACTAATGGAAAAACATTCCATGCTCATGGACAGGAAGAATCAATATTGTGAAAATGGCCGTACTGCCCAAAGTAGTTTATAGATTCAATGCTATCCCCATGAAGCTACATTGACTTTCTTCCCAGAATTAGAAAAAAACTACTTTAAATTTCATATGGAATCAAAAAAGAGCCCGCAGAGCCAAGACAATCCTAAGCAAAAAGAACAAAGCTGGAGGCATCTTGCGTCCTGACTTCAAACTATACTACAAGGCTACAGTAACCAAAACAACATGGTACTGGGAACAAAACAGATATGTAGACCAAAGGAACAGACAGAGGCCTCAGAAATAATGCCACACATCTACAACCATCTGATCTTTGACAAACCTGATAAAAACAAGAAATGGGGAAAGGATTCCCTATTTAATAAATGGTGTTGGGAAAACCGGCTAGCCATATGTAGAAAACTGAAACTATATCTATTCCTTACACCTTATACAAAACTTAACTCAAGATGGATTAGAGAATTAAACATAAGACCTAAAACCATAAAATCTCTAGAAGAAAACCTAGGCAATATCATTCAGGACATAGGTATGTGCAAAGACTTCATGACTAAAACACCAAGAGCAATGACAACAAAAGCCAAAATTGACAAATGGGATATAATTAAACTAAAGAGCTTCTTCACAGCAAAATAAACTGTCATCAGAGTGAACAGGCAACCTACAGAATAGGAGAAAATTTTTGCAGTCTATCTGTCTGACAAAGGGCTAATATCCAGAATCTACAAAAAACTTAAACATATTTACAAGAAAAAAACAAACAACCCCATCAAAAAGTGGGTGAAGGATATGAACAGACACTTCTCAAAAGAAGATATTTATGCAGCCAACAAACACATGAAAAAAAGCTCATCATCACTGGTCATTAGAAAAATGCGAATCAAAACCACAATGGCATACCATCTCGTGTCAGTTAGAATGGTGATCATTAAAAAAATGAGCAAACAACATATGCTGGAGAGGATATGGAGAAATAGGAATGCTTTTACACTGTTGGTGGGAGTGTAAATTAGTTCAACCATTGTGGAAGACAGTGTGGCAATTCCTCAAGGATCTAAAACCAGAAATACCATCCCATTACTGGGTATATACCCAGAGGATTATAAAAATCATTCTACTATAAAGACATGTGCACACGTATGTTCATTGCAGCACTATTCACAATAGCAAAGACTTGGAACCAACCCAAATGTTCATCAATGATAAACTGGATAAAGAAAATGTGGTACATATACACCATGCAATACTATGCAGCCATAAAAAAGGATGAGTTCATGTCCTTTGCAGGAGCATAGATGAAGCGGAACACCACCATTCTCAGCAAACTATCACAGAAACAGAAAACCAAACACCGCATGTTCTCACTCATAAGTGTGAGTTGAACAATGAGAACACATGGATACAGGAAGGGAAACATCACACCCTGGGGCCTGTCAGGGGGTATGGGGCTAGCAGAGGGATAGCATTAGGAGAAATACCTAATGTAGATAATGGGTTGATGGGTGCAGCAAACCACCATGGCACATGTATACCTATGTAACAAACCTGCACATTGTGCATGTGTATCCCAGAACTTAAAAGTATAATTAAAAAAAAATAAAAACATTTTTAAAAAATGGTGTTGGGGGGTGTAAAAGTCATGAGCCTCTCCTTTAGCACATAGATGAAGATGGTGGTTTCTAAAAGCAAATAGATGTTTATTTTCCAGAAGAAATGGGAAAATATGCATGAAGGGCAAAAAGCACACATCCCTACAAAGGTGATTGTATAAGAGCAGAAAGGGTGATTTTGTAGTACATTGTGGCAGGATCCTCCTGCTAAAGTGTGACTCAGTATCTGTATTTTTTTAATATACATTTTAAAAAGTATGTGATTTTACTGCTACATTATATAATTAGCCATCCATGAAGATGAAATTGTAGTCAGAGCCTGGAGGGTATGCACCTGTTTAAGAAACAGGAGATTGATGAATGTTTCAGGCCCCAAGTCCTAGTTAGCAGAACACCACGTAATTGGCAGACTCTTCTGGGAGGGAACTGCAGGGCCAGTAGCCCCTAAAGAGGTGTAAAGGAGCCCAAAGCAGGCAGGCCCAAGAGGCTCAAGAGATAAACGTGAAGTAGATCATCATTGCCTGACTGCTGATGTTAGATGACAGTCACTTTTGGGGAAACAAAAGGCTTCAAAAAATAAAAGTGAGAATAGCTCAATGTGTGTTATTGGTTCTGTTTCTCCAGAGGACCCTGGCTGACACATTTAACTAGCGGTAAGGGGAGTTCAAAGGAATGAACTGCATGCCATGTAAAAAAAAAAGCAAACACAAAAGAAAGAAAAGGAACTTATTTTACTACCTTCTTGGGAATGAAAATCCAAATTCAGCTAATGCTAATCACTCAGTAATTCATGGAAAATTACCTAGACAATGAAAGAGAATACAGCAGAAATTTAAGAACATGTAAAATTGATCATACAAAAATAAATAAAAACAGAGCCAGCCTGTATGAGGAATATCTCATTAGACTAATGTTTAGAGATGGGCAGTATAAGAAAGGGAGGATGGAAGAGAAAGAAGGAATAGCAGTGAGGGTAAGAGAGGCCTTTGGGACTTGGGCAGGCAGAGAAGAAAGACAATAATCCCAAAAGGAGCACTGAGATGGGGGGAGAGTGGATGTGGGTGAAAGGGAGCTGTGGATGAGAGGGCTGGAGCAAGGTAGGACATCAAAGTTAAAAAGTTGGTCTTTGGAACCTGATCCAGAACGCTTTTCTCTTGTTTTCAAAGGCCTTGACCTTTTGGAGGCATTCCATGCTCCAGATGTTTTTCGACTTCTCCTTCCCTCTCATAATTTATTTGCTTTTTGTCCCATTCATTCAGTGACTTACTTCCTACTAAAATAATAAAATTGCAAATAGGTTCTAAGAAACCATATATGCCTTTCTTTTGGGACCTGTATGAATTGCCTGAGATAATTTTTCAGTTGGCTTCAACATTTATCAAGTATCTACTGAATGCTAGACACCTTACTCAGCACCAGGAGAGAGAAGACAGATTTTCTGTCTCCCAGGAGTTCATGCATAGCAATCAAAGCAGAGTCACCATACAATGTGATAAGGGCTAATGTAGTGTTGCAACAGTGGTTCAGTAGTGATCATAAGGCAGAGATTAATTCTTCCTGGGAGAATCAGAGGGTAGCTTTGTTAAATGGGAAAAGGAGAAATGTTGCTTTAACTGGAATGGAAAACATAAGCAAAGGCAAACAGAGTCAAAAATGCTTGGTATTCAAGAGAGATATTACCTGCAGGTAGGACAGGCGAGGGGAGCTGGGAGAGGAGCCATTGGGGTGATCTGTCAATGACGCCATCCATTGCACAGAATCTAAAGTGCTGACTCTTTAAGGTACTTTGGTTAGTTTCTTCCTGCAAAGACTATCCTTATAAATAGAGTCAGCACACTTTCTGCAATTTCTGTTCTTGCATGCCCGTGAGTCCTTGTCATGACTCTGCTATTAGAATGTGAGGACAGTCATAGACAAAATATAAATGAATGGGTATGGCTGTGTTCCAATTAAACTTTATTTATGAAAACAAGCAGTCATCTCACAGGATATTAGTTTGCTCCCTCTGAGTGATGTTGAAGTAGTACAGTAGATCCTTAAGCAACATGGATTTGGACTGCACGGGTCCACCTCTGTCACCCCTGAGACAGCAAGGCCAACCCCTCTTCTTCCATCCCTCCATATTCGTCTCATCATGAAGATGACATAGGTGAAGAACATTTTGATGATTTGCTTCCATTTAATGAGTAATAAATATATTTTCTCTTTCTTAATAACATTTTCTTTTTTCTAGCTTACTTTATTGTAATAATACAGTATTTGATACACATAACATACAAAATATGTGTTAATTGACTGTTTATGTTACCACTGAGGCTTCTGGTCAACATTAAGCTATTAGTAAAGTTTTGAGGGAGTCAAAAGTTACAGGTGGATTTTCAACTGTGTGGAGGAGGGTTGGCACCCCTCACCCCCGATTTGTTCAAGAGTCAATTATAGATTAGAACCTTCTGCACAAGGGAGCAAGGAAGTGATCTAACATTGTAGGGCCAGAATTCAGGCCAAAAAGACCCAGTTGTACCTGACTGTTTTGTCTGCCCCTGTGTTCAAATCTTTAAATGTCTTTTCAGGTAATTTTAGAATCAATATTTAAAGGGAGATGGATGACTCAACTTACTAATTTTTAAAACACGACTTTTCAAACATTTTTAGTTAGAATGAAATAGCTAGGCTTGGACAGAAATAAGAAGTTTCAATCCCCTTTATAAATGTTTTTCTTTTCTGTCTCACCATCCCCTGCGACAAATCAAGAAGATGTTTTCTAATAAAAACTCATTTTCCCTGTGTTAAACATGCTCTGAATTCATTTGATTTGGCTGATCATTTCACAACTTTTCTTTTTGTAAAATTTATTCAGAATGACAAAGAGAGAAAAAACAAAACTTTCTGGGAAAGAAGGAATAAGAAGGTGGATTGGCAGAAAGATCAGTGTAGTTTTCCTTAGAGCTTCCTGGGCAGAGCACAGCAAAGGCTGGTAAGTGGCTTTGTTTGCCAGGGAGAGATTCTGTTGTATCTTCACAATGCTATCACAACTGCGAACACTGGAGATTTCTTTTCCACATACTCAAATAACTAGTTTGACCAAATTTCCCACCCAATTGTCTTTTGTTAAAGCACTATAAAGATACAACCTGAAGCACCTTTGAGACCATGAGTTTTTGATTTATTGCTTTTGTCCAAACAATTGCAAACAATTTAACTAAAGGCCTAATGTATTCCTTTTGTCCCTTGAGACTTTCCAGTTTCCATTTCAATGTCACAGTGTCTTCTACAGGCTTCTTTCTTCCCATTCCAATTGCCACCTTCCCCCCGCACGAAAGTCTCCCTTGAGATTCAGACATGGCTCTCTCTGTGTTAGCCACATGAATTCTTTTATATCCCACTTCATATTGTTGTTGATTTGTTCATTTTTCCAAGAACAAAATATCTGAGTGGTGAAATCTAACTTCCATGACTGCTATATCCAAACCAACTATTTTAATAGTTTGGAAAGTATTGTCAGATTAGTATGTGTAAGCAAATTTGAGACAATTATGGTTGTGCTAAACTTTATAGTTTTAAAGCGTCTGTCAGTGTATTTTAGCTACATAGGAAAGCTACATAATTTTAACTTTCTAAATCATGCTTGACATATTATTTAAATTTGCCATAAAGGGATTAAATCTTATCCATGCACAGCATTAGTTTTTTCAAATGTTGTCAGAAATTAATATGCTGTACATATGTATATGTTGTCAAGTAGAGTAGCATTTTTCCTAGCTACCGAACCTGGAAAAGGAGTGTTCCTAAAACATACATTTGCCTTTCCCACTAGTCCCCTTATTAGCAAGCAAATAATCAATGTCTGTCATTGTAATACTATTTTGGCAGTTAATAAAAGAACTGGTAGCCTCATTCAAGGTTATTATTTTAGTGTGCCTTCTAGATTCCTCTATTTATCCCTCTTTCCTTTGTGCTCCCTTTGTGCTTTGGACATAATCCATCCTGGCATTTCTATTTTAATGATATGTTTATGGGTCTCTATACTCCTTAAATGGTGAACTTTTCTAAAGCTTGGGTCATGTTTATTAATCTTTGGACTTTCAATGCCTAGGACTATACCTGACAACCAACAGGTAATTAATTCCCAAATGTACACATGTCTGGTAAAACGCGTTGGTCAAAGTATTGTATGACATTTTCCAGTCCTTGGAGACAGGTGTTAGAATTCGGTCTTTTATTTGGTTACTTCATATCTTTACCTTTGGGATCAGAGAGGTAAATGGGAGAAGAGAGTGTATTTCTGTAATAGAAAAGGGGCTCAGCAGTTGCCATGTTGCCATTGAAGACGCTGAGATCACCCTAGCTTTGTTAACTATCTGTGCAGATGGGAAGTCCTTAAAATCTTGATTCTCTCCACTGCAGGTTGCCTATGGAGAGCTACAAATTGAAGAGTTTCTTAATCAGCCCACAGTTGACTTGATTCCCAGACACAGACAACATGAGTTTAATTATCTGGAGACATTTCAGAGGATGTTGATGTTTCATGATGGGAAAACGGCTACTTCTACAAAGAACTGAGCTTTCTGAATAGACAGAAGGTCATTCCTGTGAGCACTGTATATTTTGCCAACAAAATTAGACTGATCAGTTAAGAAGGAGTATGCCTTAATTGTTAAGAATATAGGATCAGGCAGTCTGAGTTCTGAGTTCAAAATCCTAACCTTACTCTTACCAACCAAGTGCCCATTGAGAACAGGATCATAACAAGTGGGTGAAATGATTAGCATGACAATGCCTAGATGATATGATATTGTAAATATTCAATATGATGTAATTAATTGTCCAATATCAATTGAGTGCATACCATGTGGATACAAGGAGAACAAGAAGATGAAGTCTTTCTCATTGGGAAGCTCACATCTTAGTGACCCTCCAAAATTAATATATCTAAAGACTAAGTACGGTGCCAAACACAAAGTAATTGCTATCTACACTGTTATTCATGCAAATGGTTAAATCAGTGCACCCCCTCCCAATCATGGATTATTCTCATATTACAGATCACTCTTATATTATACATCCCTCCAGACAGTAAATGGAAATCTGCACTCCTAGAATTTTGTGTTGTTATTCTTTTTTTTTTTGGAAAAGAAGTTTTGCTCTTGATACCCAGGCTGGAGTGCAATGGCGCGATCTTGGTTCACAGCAACCTCTGCCTCCTGGGTTCAGGTGATTCTCCTGCCTCAGCCTCCTGAGTAGCTGGGATTATAGGGGTGCGCCACCATCCCAGCTAATTTTGTATTTTTAGTAGAGATGGGGTTTCTCCATGTTGCTCAGGCTGGTCTTGAACTCCCGACCTCAGGTGATCCGCCCACCTTGGCCTCCCAAAGTGCCGGGATTACATGCGTGAGCCACTGCGCCTGGCAGTGTGTTGTTATTCTTAACGATGATACGGCAAGAGACTGCACGCATCCTGATTTGCAAGCCTGGGGGGCTTGGAAATGTCAAGAAATACAGGAAAAATCAAACCCCATTCTTTCAACTCACTGGCAATTTTTTCATGGCTACACACTCTTCATTTAATCTACATTTCCCTACCAGCAGGTGCTCACCCACTACCATTGGTGAAGGCACCAGTGAGTTTCTGGTAAGGATCTGAGTTGTTCCTGACCACAAATTGGAGGAACCATGTGGGCAAAGGTGTAGCATTGCATTCTCTTGGAACACAGCCTTTTGTCATTTGGCAAAGAGATTCATCTTGCATTTTTGAGGATGATGGCAAGCAATACATGATGGCAAGCAATACTCAACTTCATAACCTTGATTCATATCCTTCCCCTTAATGCCTCTAACAGGACAACTGAAATTTATATTGCCTGATTGAAAAGAGGCTTTATTTGACCCAGACACAAAGTTAGATTTCCAATACTTCCCTAGTCTCCAAGCCATAAAAAATTAAATGCCTGGAATGTGTACCTTACAAGATAAAATAAATGAGATAACTTTTTACTGGTAAGCAATCAATAGCCTATTAAAATAAAACTAGCATATAATTCACTAATTTTTGTAGAGGGACAACATTTTATTTTGGTCCTGTAAGTTTTCCCAATAGAGCTGGAATAATTGTAGAATAGATTTTGGAAATAGTATGTTCAGGAATAAAATAATGCAATATGCAGTAACTCAAGCTGATAAATAGGTTAATTGGAATAATGCTTGGCATGTAGATCTTTTTCTGCTAAGACTTTGAAATTTGGAAAAACTCATAATATTTATGTTTGTCATTTAAAGAATTTAAGGGGTTATTAATATTCAGAAACATGTACTAATTTCCTTTGAAGGGAGATAACTTACTGGCTGTAAAATAAATATTGGTCTTGGAACTGGACAAACTGAGTTTAAATATTGGCTCCTTCACTTACTTGTGATGTGACTTTAGATAAATAATTTAATCTTGATTTTTTAAAGTCTGAAAAATAGGTTTAATGATACCGAATGCTTTAGTAGTACAATGAGGTATTCCACAAAGATAGTGAAGAACAGGGAAATTAGGTTGCACGTAACTACTCTCTTAGGAGCTTTAACAAAATAATAAAATACTTGGGTTCCTAACCCCAGAATTCTGATATAATTAGACTTGAATGAGGTTGAGGCACAGTATTTTTGTAAAAATCCAGTTGGATATGGTCCCTATCTCTCGTGAAGTGCACATTACAGGAGAAGTTACTGACGTTATAGGTGAAGAATTAGATTGAACATGAGTTTTAGAGCCAGGAAAGTCTGTGACATTTTGCTAGCTGTGTGGCCTTGGGCAGTAACTTAATTTTCCTGAGTCTCAGTTTCCTCATGTATAAACACTAAGCTTAATGCATTTATATCTCTTAGAATAGTGATTTAGGACTGCCACATAGTAGGTGCACCCTAAATAGCATTATTCATTATAATTTTAAAAGTTTTACTGGTAATATTTTACCTCAAAAAGATACTATGACTGATGGTTTAGGTCTACAAATATCTAATTGCTCAGTTGTAGTATTTCACTTTAAAGTGAATAAGAACTCCAAAAGGTTAAAGAAAATCACATTTCTATCTCATTAGTGTCGAAATGGGGGCAGTTACAGCCTCTTTTCCATGCCAAGTCACTACTACTAGTACTGTCAATACATTTTTTTCATAAAATATATTAATCAGACAGGGAATATTAGGTATTGAGAGTTAATTTGTACTTTCATGTCCGTATTGATTTAAACAACATAATTTTGTGGTTTTGTTTTCAATTTCCATCTTGCATGTTTTAGAATTTCATCTTCTATCTTGGTATGTGGAACAATGTATCAATAAACATCAGTGAGCATAAAGGAAAGATGACCCGACAAATACTTGCATCCAGTTCGATTTTAATTCAGGTTCTATTTCATTTCATCCTAATACATATAAACCTAAATTTCCCTTATAGACTCCTAACTCTTAATTAAAATCACTATCACGTTGCCTAGAGGAAAAGTCTGCTTTTCTATGTATTTCTCCTTTTACACAGAGATTCAGAACATTTAGATGATAGTTTTTGGCCTAATAATTTAACTTTACATAAGCAGAGGGTGATTTTCACAATATCAAAAGCTGGTATCTATCACTTTTGGCAGCCTCCAATTGCAAATGAAATTTCCCGGAATATTATGAAAGAAAGACATTGGCCTGTAGAACACTCCTGATTTATAGTACAAGACCTTGATTTTAAAATAATCTTGTGAGACAATTTGGGCTTAATCCTTAATTTTTTTCTCTTGATTTCAGGACTTAATGTATCTAAAATAAACACTTTAATTTGAGCAATTAATTACAAATTAGGGACATGTCTAGTCTGTATGAGGGCATAATTAAGGGTATAATTCCTCAGTTCTTTTCTTTATTTTGGCTTTTGATTTTGGCCCAAATTGGAACACATGTACAAATGCTAAAAGAAATTCTACCATGAAAATAGAAGATATCATTATAAAATATAAAACCTGTTCCCAAAGTTACACACAAAACTCAGAATTGTGACTCACAGTCAAGGGAGCTGCAAAACAGATCCCTACCCCTTTTACAAAAGAAATCAGATTCATGACAGTAAAAGCTGAGATTCACCAGGTAAAAGTTGTTCTTTTGTTTTAACAAAACGTCTCCAAAACTCTATCATCCCAGAGTCCCACTTTTCATTTTCTTCTTAGATGAAAATTTTTCCTAAATTCCCTTTGGATTCCTCGTGGATGCTTCCTTGAATACTGGGTGTATCTTGTGATTCCACTATTCTGCCCAATCCCATCAAATCTAGAATGAACTCAGCACTCTCTACCATCTGATCCTAACTCATTAATCCAGTCTAAGCTTTTCACCCATGTGATTTTTCCACTTGAGCCTGGCTGAGCTATTCATAATGTCCAAAATGTATTTCTTGCATTCATATCCTGTGCCTTCAAGTACACTGTGAAATAACAAGAAATATACACATTATTCTTTGTCCCAGTTTCCTGGCACAGAGTTCCTAAAACTCTGGTAATTTCCTGAGCGATAGAGTACTAGAGAATCTTTTGTCCTGGTCTCTGTTTTGGTCTCAGTTTTATTTTCTGAGATAGAGCTCCTAATACCATTGTACATAAAAGTGCATTTGGTATTTGACCCTGTTCCTGACACAAAGCCCCTAAATCTCTTGGAATTTCCAGTAATCGGAGCATCTTTTGTCCCAGTAAAGCAATTCTTGCTGGGCTCCTGGATTGCCTCAGGATGAGGGCTAGGTCAGGGAGAATCAACTATATGATTAGAGGATTTGAAATTTTAGTTCCACTCCTGACCTCCTGGTAGAGTAGAGCTGAAGGTTGAGTTGTTCAACCAAAGGCCAATGGTGTAATAAATCATGCCTACATACAAAGCTTTCATAAAACTCCAGAAAGGCTGGGTTCAGAGAACCACTAGGTTACTGACCATGTGGAGGTTTCTGGAGAGTGACCTTCCTGGAGAAGGCATGGAAGCTTTGCCTTCATTCTCCCATATCTCACCCTATACATCTCTTCCATCTTGCTGTTCATCTGTATCCTTTGAAATATTCTTCATAATAAGCCAGTAAATGTAAGTAAAATGTTGCCCTGAGTTCTGTGAGCCACTCTAGCCAATTAATTGAACCTGAGAAGGGGATCATGGGAACCCCTATTTATTGCCAGTCAATCAGAAGCACAGGCCACAGCCTGTGCTTACAACTGGCCTGTGAATGGGGGCAGTCTTATGGGACTGAGCCCTCAACCTGTGGTATCTGATACTATCTCTAGGTAGATAGTGTCAGAACTGAATTTCATTAGAGGACTACCAGTTGGTGTTACTGGAGATTTTGCATAATTGATTGGTGCTGGTAGGAAGAAATCCCACACATTTTGGTGACTGGAGGTGAAGTCACCAATGCTGAATTCAATCTCAGCATTGCATTGAGTGTGAGAGCAAAATCACCTTTCCTTTTCCTGTGTCAACATATGCTCTTCTCTTAGTTTCGAAAGACCTTCCTTCTTTTCTCTTTCTAAGAAGCCTCACACAAACATTAGATCTTCCATGCAGCCTTTTCTGACCATGAACCGTTGTAACTTTACTTGTCCTTTTTAATTAGTCTTTACTATTTTGATTCCCTTCAGTTAGATCAAACAGTACGTGAGAGCAGATCTAGTAATACTTTTTCTTCTCACTAAAACAGAAACACTTCCTTTTTTAAGCAAATATTTAATGAGCACTTATGAAGTACAATGTACTCCTCCAGACATTTTGGAACATATCATAGAACAAAGTCTGCCTGTTTACAAAGACAAACTTTTTTATAGTTTTCTGAATCTTAGAAGCATGATAAGTTCAGCTAAGATCTAATAGGCAAGTAATTATGATGGAACCCAATGAAGAACTCAATTCATTATTGATGAGCCTTGCTGGTTTGGCTTATTATCAGAAAGTTCTGGAAGGAAGAAGAAAAATAAAACTTAACAGTTATTGAACAATAGAACAACATTTACATTGCTAGTTTCATTTGCTATCCAGGATAAATATTGAAAGATATGTAGTCCCTTACAGGGGATGTTTCAGTAAAGTGAAAAATAAATGTATCAGAGGATAGTTGGCCTAAAAGAAAAGTCTTTGTCTCTATTAGAGTACTTTCTCATAAATAAATAAATAATATCTATGTCTTCTGAAGCCAGCTCTAGCCATCTGGAATATCTGGTAAGAGGAATGGTTTTTAATCTGAATGATACTCTAATATCATCCTTTTTATCAGTTGAACATTTATATCCTGTTTTCCAACAACAGTTCTCCAATACCAACTGGAAGTCTTACAATTCAATTCTAACACTAACTACCCAGAATTAGAATGCATTCCACAGGTTAAGAGCTCAGTCCCACAAGATTGCCCTTACTTCAGGTGCCAGCCACAAGTAGTGTCCTCAAGCTATGCATACTTCTGTCTGGTTGATTATAAATTGATGGGTTCCCATAACTCTTCCTTAGGTTTGATAATTTACTAGAATGACTCACAGAATTCAGGAAAGTAGAAAAGCGTGGTGCTTACAATTACCATTTTATTATAAAGAAAACAACTCAGGAACTGCCCAATGGAAGAAATAGACAGGACAAGGTAAGAGATGGGGAGGTGAGGAGCCTCCATACCCCTCTCTTGGCAGGTCACCTTCCCAGTACATTGATGTGTACACCAACCTTGAAGTTACCCATATCCCTTTGTTTAAATGTGTCTGTTGAAATGCTATTTTGTAGGCATGATTGATTAAATCATTGGCCATTGGTGATTGAATTCAATCTCTAACATCTTTCCTCCTCTGTCTCAGTCCATTTATGCTGTTATAAAGGAATACCTGGAGCTGGGCAATTTATAAAGGAAAGAGGTTTATTTTTCTCATGGGTGTTAAGGCTGTACAAGAAGCATGATACCAGTATCTGTTTCTTGTGAGGACCTCAGGTTGCTTCTACTCGCAGCAGAAGGCAATTGAGAGTCTGTGTGTGCAGAGATCACATGGTGAGAGAGGAAAAAAGATATGGGGGAGGTGCCAGATTCTTTTTAACAACTAACTCTCATGGGAATGAATAGCGTGAGACTCATTCATTCCAGGGAGAATGGCACCAAGCCTTTAATGAGGGATCCACCTCCATGACCCGGTACTTCCCATTAGGCCCCACCTCCAACACTGGAGATCAAATTTCAACATGAGGTTCCTTGGGTCGAATATGCAAACTATTGAATCCTGCTCAGGTCAGGCGTGGATCTGAAAGTTCCAATCCTTTAACCAGGTTGTTGGTTTCTCTGGCAACCAGACCCCATCCCAAAGCTGTCTAGGGGGTTGCCAAGAGTCATTTCAATAGTATAAATGCAGGTATGGTCAGACAGGTTCATTATGAATAAAAATAAACACTCCTGTCACTCAGAATATCCGAAGGTATTAGGAGCTCTTTGCCAGCAACCAAGGGCAAAGACCAAATATACATATTTTTATTACGCTACGATTGGAAATACCCAAGGAGCTTATAAACCAATGCCTAGGCCCCTCTGTCTAAGGTTCTGATTTAAGTGGTCTGAAGTAGAGTCCCATCATGGGCACTTTATAAAGGATCTTCAGTTGATTCTAATGCATAGCCAGGGTTGACAGCAATTCTTTAAATAAGGGAATGGTGTGAGTCAGGTGAGGGGTGCTCAATATTTGAAAGCAAACTTACAACTTTTTTGAACTATGGACTCATGCACTATGCTAACTGCTGAGGAGACAACAGTGAGCAAGCCAGGCATGTTCCTTTCCATATGCAGCTTATAGTCCAGTAGGAAAGATGGAAATTACATATATATGTCAGGCATAATGCAGCTGAGAAGGTCAGGTGGGGATTACCATGACAGCATATAGCAATGAACCCTTTTTTGGAAATTGCTGTTCAATGAGAGGACCGTGAAAAAATGGCATCAGTATTACCTAGGAGTTGCTAAAAATACAGAATAAGAGGCCCCACCCCAGACCCACTAAATTGAATAGCATTTTACCAACATCCTCAGGAGAATCTTGTGCATAATCAAGTTTGAGAAGTGCAGCTCTTGGCAACTCCCCAGAAAGAACTGCTTATGAATTCCTCAGTGAGATACCAGAGGCAGCTCTTCTTCTTGTCCTTCAGGGAAATAATTGTACAAATATTCCTATAATCCCATAAACTACCCTATGAACTTCTCAGTAAAATGATTTTTTTGCTTAAACTAGTAAGATTCACATTCTATTGCCTCCAAGAAAGTTACCATATCTAATAAAGTTTCTGTTTCCAAAATACTAGAAAAAAGACCAAAACCCAAATTATATCTCACGTTTTCAATTCAGCATTTGATATTTCCAGCATTTTATAAATAATCTGACATATCGTTTCTTCTCTTCATAATTTAACACACATGTAGCTTCAAGCCAATTAGTTTTGAATGATGTAAAGAATTTGGTGCTTTGGTTGGCTTAATGATTTCTGTCCTTTTCTCAGTTGTATATATTTAGTTTGTGAGAAATGTGTTCATTATCTATTGTTTCATAACAAAATGTCCTAAGTATAACAGTTTAAGACAACAGTAAGCACTTACCATCTCACAGTTTTTGTGGGCTAAGAATTAGGAGTGGCTTAGCTGGGTTATTTTTACTCAGCATATTTTATGATGCCATCATCAAGATGGTGGCTAGGAAGCTGCCATCATTTGAAGGCTTCCCTGGGGATGGAGGGTCTAATTCCAATAAGGCTCACACCAGTGTCTGATATGTTGATGCTGGCTATTGGCAGAAATCCTTAGTTACTCACCGTATTGACTTCTTCATGGGTATACTTGAATTTCCCCGTGACATGAGAATTGATTTCCCTTAGAGAAACTGCTTTCCGTGTTAGTCCATTTGCACTGCTATAAAGGAGTACTGGAGGCTGGTAATCTGTTTTTAGAAAGAGGTTTATTTGGCCTACAGTTCTGCAGGCTTTATACAAAGCATAGTGTCACATCTGCTTCTGGTGAGGCCTTAGGAAACGTACAGTCATGGTAGAACATGAAGGGGAGCCAGTATATCGCATGGTGAGAGTGGGGGAGAGAGGGAAGAGGTGCTGGGCTCTTTTAGACAAGTAGATCTCACATTAACTCAGAGTGAGAAATCATTCATTACTGCAAGGACAGCACCAAGCCATTCATGAAGGATCCAGCCCGATGACCAACACACCTCCCAACTAGGGCCACCTCCACCATTGGTGGTCATATTTCAACATGAGATTTGAAGGGCATGAAGCATCCAAAACATGCAACATTGAGAGCAAGGCAGAACCATGATATCTATCATGAGCCAGCCTCAGAAGCCATATTTCACCATTTCTGCAATATCCTATTGGTTACAGGCCAATCCTATTCAATGAGAGGGGAGGAGACTCATAGCAGTGTGAATGAGGGAAGAATCGTTGGAGATAACCTTGGAGACTGGCTAACACAAGGTCCATATTTCATATTATTTCACTTTTCTCCTTCTAACTATTCAAAGAAAAATAGGACCAAAGGTAATAATGTATCAAGCATTTTCTATGTAGACAAAGATGTTGACTTAACTGTATGATGGATATTTTAATGTATATAATAATAATGCTAAAAATATAATATCTACCATTTATGTAACCTTTAGTAAAATGTCATGTACTGTTCTAATCACTTTTTATATATTAATGCATTTAATCCTTACAACACGATTTTTACGAAGTTAACCATCTCCTACCACTTCTCACTGTCCCACTGCTACTATCCTAGTATAGTGGCACAATCACAACTTACCTGGATCACTAGAAAAGCCTCCAGCCAGGCTATACCCACAATCCTTTGAGGTAGGTACTATTTTTCTCTGCATTTTATATTCCAGCAAAGTCCAAAGGTAGGCATTCGTATAGCAATTTTGGGGAACAACCAAAAGGGCAGTAGGATTAGAGCAGAGTAAGTAAGGAGAGAGAACTAGGAAATGGGCTTATAGAGGCAACACATGGAAGAGTGAGCACAGACCGCGGAAGGTCCTGGGGGTTATAGTAATCATTTGCTGGAGTGGGGCTGTTGTGCTGAGAACAACTTGAAAGAATACAAGGCAGATGTGGATGCCTAATTGGGGGCTATTGGAGCAGTCCAGGTACGATGTGGTTACGCCTGGTCCAGGATAGTAGCAGTGGAATGGTGAGAAATGGTGGATGGAGTGGAGCATTCATTTATTCATAGCTAACTTGTTAAAAAACCCATTTCCCATTTAGAAAAAAAAAATGCAGCTTGCTGCCAGTGCTCATTTCTTGGGACAAATGGGAAATGGGTTAGAAATCATGATAGTGATGCTGAAGGGATAAATGATTAAAGGAAACAGCTATGATGGAGTAGAATGATGGTATCCTGACGGCAGAACCGGTGTTCCTCTAAGGCTGCTGTTTGATAGTTTTGCCAAGTACACAAGCCCTGCTACCTACCAAAAGAAGCTGATTTAAAACAAAAGAGATTTTGATGACCATCTGAGTTATTGGAAGGCAGTTCAGAAATATAGATTTTTTTTTAAATAAAGGGTACTAGGAAGGTTTAGAAGAGTGTGCTTTAAAAATATTGTGACTGATGATCAAAGGAAAGCTTGGCAAATTCTCCTGGCAGTCAAACAAAAAGGCACACACACACAAACCAGAGCAAATAAAAGATTTGTTAAATAAAGTAAACTTATTCCTAGAATTTTCAACTAGCTATTCATAGACACATATTCAAATGTCAAGCCAAAATGAAAATGGATATCAATATTTTTTCTCTTGAACACAAACATGAGGCCCAATCGAATGTATGTCAATAGCATACAATATCAGGGTAATGAGAAATTCAGTGCATTACTCTGCCATCTCCAGCATGGTCAGAACAAACTGGCTTACGAATGGAGGAAACTAGATTCTTCCAAAATGATGATTTATTCTACAAACATTTGAGTACCTACCAAATGCTAATGAACTATTGCAGAAACATTTTCAGCACTTTTTCAACATATGAAATCAATAACTCTCAAATGGGATAACATTATAAAATTTAGTATTCTAGACCTGAAAGAATGATGGAGATGATTTAATCCACCCTTCTTGACCCATCACCCATTTGATAGCTAGAAATAAATGGAGGCACATGGTAGCGAAGCAATTTGCTTAATGTCACATGGTTTGTTAGCTTTAATGTTGGGATTGAAAAGCAGAGAACTCTTTCACTATGTCTTTATCTCATTCTAATAGAACCCCAGTCATTTTCAAAAATAAGCTTGTAGTGTCTTTTTTTTTTTTACACTAAACAAATGAACATGCATGTCTTTCACGTTTGAATTGACATTGGCGTCTATCCACAGTGATGTGAGGACAGGTATGAGAATATCATTTCCATCTTCTACTATGGAAATGGAAATCCAGAGCCAAACTATCCTTGCAATGCAAGGGAGAAGTTCACAGGGCCACATACAGACAAGTTTGCTTCATTCACACCCACATCCCTGTGCCACAGAGTGCCTGTTACATACAAGACACTCAATACATTTTTATTAAATGAACGAGCAGATTTATGCTCCCTTAACGTCAGTTCAACCCAGAAACCCAGCAAAGGGTAAATCACAAGCATTAAAGTGAAACTGGAGCTTACAGTACCTCCTGGATACCATGTTTGCCTTTGCCAGAGTAGACATGGAGACTTTAAAAAAGATTATATGTACATTTAATAATTTTTAAAAATCCCAGTGGGCGCTCTTAAAGACAGAAGAGAATGTGAAGAACAGACATTCCACCTTAGCCTAGGCCAAGGTGCAGGTAAAGAAGAAATAAAGAATGTGTAGAAAATTCCCATCCAGACATAACAGGAGATGAAAGTGATGTCCGTGCTAATGAGACTAATAAATAAAATCTTGTAAAACATCAAGCATAAGTTGCTATTTCTTCTAACACTGCCTACAATGTACCTTTCTTCCATAGTAAGTAGGCTAAACCTATCTTTTTAGGCCAGTGTCTTGTATTTTGAAATTCTGCTTCTTATGAAATTTTACCTCTCAATAATGCTCCTAGTCCTTAAGTTAATTATCACACTCTGAACCATCGATTTCAAGGGGAAAAGGATGTGTTATAAATGTGTTCCCCTAATGAAGTAGCAGAACATGTGTAGACTGTTTATTTTCTATCATCAGTGCACAACAGCAATTTCTCTTTTACTAAAACATTTGTTTTTCAAAATAAAATCTGGCCACTGGTAGGTTACGAATCTTCACAACCTGTTCATTATGCAAGAGCGTTCACCTGAAGGTTTGATACAAAGGGATTTAATTAACCCCATAGCTGCTCATCTGTCTTTAAGTATATTGCCAGAATGCAGCTGCCCATTAGAGTGGTTAGGAACATCTACTGCCTTCTTTCCAGTCATGGACAGGTAACAATTTACTGCCAAAAAAGTGATCATAATAGAGTCCTTTTGAAAGATGAAAATTTTAAAAGTCAAAGTCATATTTTACGAGCTGTACAACCTCAGCTCATTCTTGGAAGAAAAATAGCTGGAATCATGAAGAAAATGTTACTAACTTCTTTTTTTTTTTTTTTTTTGGTACTAACTTCTTGAGTCTCTTACTTGAATACACAAAAATGTGTGCACAAATACATGCACAAATGTGTACTCACAGAGCTCGACTGCTTACTCTCTGTTTTCTTCCTTTTTGCCTGGATTCTTCACTATCATGAGGCGAGTGAGGCACTTGCTTTGGGTGTGATATTTAAGGGGAGACCAAAAAGCTCCTCAATCATGATAAGGGCCAATAATATTGAAGTACTGGGCTACATGGAAGTCTAAGATGAAAAGAAAAGCGGTAATACAGATCCTATTTTTATTAAATATGTTGATTTTTTTGGTCATAAATTTTTGCCATTATTTTTGATTTGTAAAATATTGTATTGAAGTATTATTTTGGTTAATGAGTTTTTGTTGTCCTTCAAATTTTGCCCCTAAGGCAAGTGTCCTGCTACTCTCACCCACATCCTCATAGTGTTGGCCCAGCCCAGATGATTCTACTTCTATCAAAGGGAATGAAAGATACATTCAAGGCTTTAAGGGCTCTGAGCATTCTATTACTTCAGTTCCTAAATGACCATTAGGAATGTTCCACTTCTGTACAACTCCTCCAAAAATATGGCCCTACAGGATTTTGGAAGGGCAATGGATGTTATGAGCAAAATGAACAAGCTTTGAAACATATAACTGATATAGTTTGGCTCCGTGTCCCCACCCAAATCTCATGTCAAATCACAATCCCCAGTGCTGGAGGTGGGGTCTAGTGGGAGTTGATTGGATCATGGGGGCGGTTTTCTCATAAATGATTTACCATCGTTTTCTTGGTGCTGTTCTCATGATAGTGAGTGAGTTCTCATGAGATCTGGTTGTTTAAAAGTGTGTAGTGGCTGGGCGCTTTGGCTCATGCCTGTAATCCCAGCACTTTGGGAGGCTGAGCGGGGGGCGGGGGTGGATCACGAGGTCATGAGTTCAAGACCAGCCTGGCCAACATGGTGAAACTCCGTCTCTACTAAAAATGCAAAAAATTAGCCAAGTGTTGTGGCTGGTGCCTGTAATCCCAGCTACTCGGGAGGCTGACAGAGGTTGCAGAGAGCCAAGATCATGCCATGGCATTCCAGCGTGGGTGACAGAGGGAAACTCTGTCTCAAAAAAAAAAAAAAAAAAAAGTCTGTAGTACCTTCCCCCTTGCTATTGCTGCTCTGGCCATGTGACTGTGCCTGCTCCCATTTCTGTCTTCCGCCATGATTATAAGTTTCTGGAGATCTCCCCAGAAGCTGAGCAGATGCCAGCATCATGCCTCCTGTACAACCTGCAGAATGGTGAGCCAATTAATCCTCTTTTCTTTATAAATGATCCAGTCTCTGGTATTTGAGAGCAATGCAAGAACGGACTAATACAATCACTATGGAAATCTAAGGCTTAATAAAGACTCCGAGGATTAGAAAATACATCCATGTTCTAAACTTGAACCTTCTTGACAACATCCACCTGTGAATACATGCAAACAATTGCAGTGATGAAGAACATGCTATTTCTCAACACAGTCAATTCTAACTGAGATCTCTTTCAATGTTCTTGCTTACAGGGAATCAGATGTGAGTCTTCTTGACATTTCACATACTGGCTCACTTTGAATCTCTTGAGCTCTTATTTAATAATAGCTCCCTCTTCTAGAGTTGGTGCAAAAGTAATTGCTGTTTTTGCCATTAAAAGTAATTGCAAAAACAACAATTACTTTGCACCAACCTAATAAAATTTGAAGGCAGATAAAAACTGGCATTTTCTTGAAGCCAGTTACTTTCCTTTTGGACATTTATCCTAAGGAGATAATCATTAATTTACTATTAAATGTTGCTTTAGAATTTGAATTACATTGAAATAAAAATGAAGATTCTGGTAGCCATAGCCATCATAATTCAGTGCTCAAGTTGTTTTCTCAGAGTTGAAATGTGGTAATCTTAACCTGGCTGGTCATTAGAATCCTTTGATGGAGTTTTTTTATTTATTATTTATTTTTTGAGGCAGAGTCTTGCTCTGTGGCCCAGGTTAGAGTGCAGTAGAAGGATCTCAGCTCACTGCAACCTCCACCTTCCAGGCTCAAGCAATTCTCCTGCTTCAGCCTCCCGAGTAGCTGGGACTACAGGCATTTGCCACCAAGCCTGGTTAATTTTTTTTTTTTTTTTTTTTTAGTAGAGACGGGGTTTCACTATATTGGCCAGTCTGGTCTCGAACTCCTGACCTCAGGTGATCCACCTGCCTTGGCCTCCCAAAGTGCTGGGATTACAGGTGTAAGCCACCGCACCCAGCCTGATAGAGTTTAAATTATATATATATATATTTATGTTTGGAATCTATACTTCAGGTCTTCTTAGATCTGGGGTGGGGCCCAGCATTCGTGCTCTTTAAACCTCCTCAAGAGACTGGAATGTTCAGGTGGGTTGAAAACCTCTTCTTTCCTGCTAGTCAGCTGAACAGGAAAATCCACTAGTCTCTCACTTCCTCCAGGTCAGGCCAAAAACCCTACAAGTTAAAATACCTTATTTACTTTCATAAAGTAAGCTCCTTTTCTGTATTTAAGCTTCTGAAAGTACAATAATAATTTTATTGTGGAAAAGAGATTATGTGGGGATTGACTACTTTTCTTGGATTGCCCATGGGGTAGAAAAATTAGGGAAGTGTAGTGGTACCCTGAAGCAGTACGTGACAGGTGTTTCAGAAATCAGAGAAATCTCTGTGAATTTTCTGGAATTTAACTCAGGGAAAATACTTATTTGTCTTGTAAATCACTATAATTAAAGATAATGATAATAATACTTTACATCAAAAATGTGATGCCTGTGTTGTTATCTCTTCGGGGCCTTCTGAAAACCACATGATGAAGGAAAGAAATGTATCCATGTGCCTGCTTACTTCCGTGACTTGTCCATGCAAAATATAGAAGACAGACATTCTAATGCTAACATCGTTAATTTACCTTAGTAAGATCTACCATAACCATAACATCAGTCTTTATTAAATGTGCTACACAGTATTTATCAGTTTTAAAAAATGTTAATTAAAAACAGGAGAATTAAGTAAAAACTATAGATGAACCAATATTATATAATCTAATATTTTTACTGAGACTTCAGTTTGATTGAAAGATATGAAATCTATATAATTATTATTTTAGGATGAACATTCATTGGCTTAATAAAATTTTACTGTACCCTATTAACAGTTGATTTTAGACACTAAAGCCAAGTTCTACAACAAGGGAGAAAAGCGTGTGTGGTCTTGCTGGCTGTTTATTTGGGCAGAATCAGAAGCACTTTTAAATCTGGCTGGATTCCCTATTTTTAAACTATTTTCCACTTATAAGCACATAATAGCCACAAGGAAATACCTTCAGGTTTTCTACGATACTCGGAATTGGTTCTTTCAGGAGAGAATAATTTGGATTTAAAATGCATGCCTTTAATTAAGAATAACTTTAACTCTAGGATCCATTATACTTTTAAGCAAGGATTGTGTGCCAAACATTGTGCTAGAAACTCTAGATTCAGAAATTAATAAGACGTAGGACTTACTTTTGTGTGTCTTTTACTAAGTTGAAAAGAGCTGACAATGCTAAAACAGGGCTAATGTATTGCAGATCCAGGGTGGCTCCTGCCTGTAACTTGGATTCTTGCACCATTAACCACAGCTCCTCTTATCACATGTGATGAGATTGAATTGGTCCATGATGTCCAATACAGAGAATCAGAATTCTTGAGCACTGATCACTTTAAAGAATTGAAAGCTATCTATATTAACCTATCTTGTGGTGGTGGTTTTCTTTTGAGCTCATAAAAGTTAATAACCATTAAAGAGAAATCTAGATTTTAGAACAAAGAGTATTACTGTCATGGTTTCTTAGTATGTTGATTTAATTAACCCCATGTGACACTTGCCAAATATCTTCAAGAATTACATGCACAGAGATTATGTATATATTTATATATTTAGAACTGATTTTTTGGAAACAAAAAACAAAAAAAAAAAAACTTCTCTCTGAATTTGCTAGATTCTGTTAAGCAAATTAAGGCTAATTTGAGTCCTTTGAATTATAATCAAATTTCATTGTTAATGCAGGTTATCCTTGACCATTTCCCTTGATCTAGAAATATGCATTGTCTACTGAACCTACAAAATTATCAGTTAAGGGAGCAAAAAGGAGACATAAATGTGAGAAGTGTTCACAGAAACTTTCCATGCTACAGTTATCCTGCACGTCCTGTTGGAGTCATTTTGACAGAAACGGCTTTCACAGAATGCCCACCAGACATGTTTCCACAGGCTGTTTTGCCATCTGTAGTATTAAAGAATATCCACTATGGGTGCCTTAGGGCTAATCGTTTAGAATTGATAACAAAGTTTTCATGATGCACTGTCTAAAGTGGAATTATTGACTTTAATGCCCGCCCCCACCCCCGTCACCAAAAAATCCAACCAGTTGCCTTATTAAACCCGAAACAAATAATAAACAATGTTTTAGACACTTTTTTTTTATCTGTAGTGAACACACACACACACTTGCTTATGATATATCTCTGCTGAAATAATTGTTTTTGACCAAATGATGGTCATAGAAAATTTATGCATAATGTATTCTACTCTAGATACCACTTTCTCCTTGATTTATTTATGTAAAATGCACATCTCAAAATCCACAAGCACACAGCTAATAGGAAGAAATGATGAAACCTTGCTTTCCTTAAGTATGTCATGCAGATGCAGCTGAAATTACATGGAAAGCAGTAAACATGTTCTGTAAACCTGTACTGTGAGATATGTGGACTTCTCCCATTTTAAGAAACAGAAAGATCATATAGATATTTTAAGTCATTTCCTTAAAGTTGTAACACCTCGTGCTTAGATATTCTGATCAGGCTATTTAAGCAAGTTTTTAGTTTTATAAATTAAGTTTTTCCTTTTAAGAAAATATCCTTTAAAAAGTTGGAATATCAATGTGATTGTATAGCTAGCTAGTGCTGGAAATCATAGGTTTAGACACTCAAGCACAAAGAAATCTTTTAAGTCGACTCCAAAGCGATTATTCCAGTTCTTTACTGTTTCATTATGCAGCATCTTTGGAGTCCTCATAAAACACAATTGTGAAAATGTCATCTCAGGCTCAAAGGACAAATTATTTTCCAATATGTTATCAAGAAAAAATAGTATAACTATTACGCAAGTTAGATGTTTAATTGCTGTCCTCTATTAATCATGAAAGCTTGGTTTGGTACTAATCCCAGAAGTCATTCAGTCATAGAGTCCCCCTCTCACTACAGGAAGCCTTGACATATACCATGTAAGTTTGATCACAGCATATACATGCAACCTACTCTGTGTTCAATTGAATTAAATGTCTTTGACAGAAGATTCATGACTCATTTGAGTAAAATGTTGGCAAATTCATCTACATGTTGGAAATGTCTTCTTTTTTAGGTAGACATTTGCTGTTTCTCTGACCTTCTGATGTCCATTACCCTTTTCTAATACAGAATGATTTTTCCCTTCCGTCGTTGTCTGCAGTCTTGGTGCAATGGTGTGCCAAGGCTCTTTACTCCCATGTCAGAGGTTACAGTAGGTCTTGTTTAACACGTGCTTCCTCTCCCTGCTCAAGAGACAGGCATGTGCCATGACCGTACAGCTCCGTCTCCCAGGACATTCAATCTTGTGAGGAGTAAAACAAAAATAAAATAATAAAATATACCATTTTGGAGGGGTTTAGAGTCACACTGGTGCTGGTGTGCTAATCAGATTGGTGTGTGCATGCCAGATTTTTCCTGCAGTCTCTATTGCTGGACCCCAGGTTCCCTAGAATCCAGTCCTTTGCTAAATCAAAGTCACCAGCCTTCACTTCAAATTTTGTGGCTCTTGATACCTTTCCAATCTATGCTGTTTTCTTAAGTCAACCAGCGTCTGCCTATGCTGCCTGCAAACAAATAACTCTTTTCACTAAAGTTCCCAGTAGTTTACTCCTTTGTTCCTAAGTTCCCTTTCCAGAATTTCTTCACATTCACAGACCCAGCTTTGCAATATAAAATTCTATCTACAATTTAACTCTCTTCTTCTGGCCAAAGAAATAAACTTCCTACAACTGTTACTAAAATTATTTGAATTCTAGATCTTAGACAATTCTGATCACGTTTTTTCTTTGTGGAGTAGACCCATATGGAATGGGAACTTAAAGAAAACACCAAAGTCCCCAAGTCTCCAGTCCTTTTTTTTTTTTTTTTGGAAGAGGAGGATCTTATTTCAGTTCCATCACTTTCATTACCATGTGACAACCTTTGGTTAATTTTGAAACTGGATTCCAGACTAAATTTTACTGTTTCATTTTGTCTAATGAATTATAGTGTAGCCATTAATTTGGTGCCTGCCTGTTACAATTTAAATAAAATATGATATTGTTCCTTCTGAATTTTCATTAAATTCACTGGTAAAAATGGTGACTAGACCAGATCCCTGTACCAGACTATAAACAACCTGCTTGTGGTTGACAGTGATTTAATAATCAACAGCTTTTGATGAGAATTTTTTTAAAACTCCAAATTGCTTAACATGTTTAATCACTTAAACATATCTAAGTATCTATATATAAGTCTGCTACATTTTAGTTCAGTCCTTATTTTTCTGTAATTTCTCAATATGATTGCAAAATGTCTCTATCAAACTGATAAGTAGGTAGCATCATAATTAATGGGGGGAGTGTGGCATAGTATCTTAATGGCAGATACAACACACACATAAACTGAATCAAATTTCAGAGTAAGTTTTTTTGAGACAGGATCTCACTGCGTCATCCAGGTTGCGGTGCAGTGGCAATCTTGGCCCACTGCAGCCTTGACTTCCCAGACTCAAGGGATCCTCCTACCTCAGCCTCCCTAGTAGCTGGGACTACGGGGTCAGTGCCACCATGCCTAGTTAATTTTTGTATTTTTTTTGTGGAGACAGGTTTTTGCAATGTTGCCCCAGCTGGTCTTGAACTCCTGGACTCAAGTGATCCACCCGCATCGGCCTCCCAAAGTGCTGAGACTGCAGGCATGAGCCACCATGCCTGATGCAGAAAATATTTATTCTGGTTATATATAATGCATCTTTATTAGTTTCTATTCTGTTACATTCTACAGTGTTCCCTTTTTTTAACTAATCATATAAAGTTGGTAGATGGTATCCATGTATTAGTTGTGATATTGTGCTATAGTTATGCAACATGTTATCCCAGGGGAAACTTGGTGGAGGGTATGAGAAATCTTTGTATTATTTTTAACAACTGCATTTGAATCTACAGTTATCTAAAAATTTAAAAAAAAAATCATAAGCTACGAATTTGTGATTCACTAGTGCTTCATCAACAGAAATGTGTAAGATGCTGTGATTGAGATATTATCAAAATTGTAATGAGTAAAACAAGGGTGACTGATGTCGTTATCGTTTTTCAATATTATTGTAAAAGTTCTAGCCACTACAATATGATAAGAAAAAGGAAATATTATTGGAAAAAAATAAAACTAGAATAATTTTCAGGTTATCACATGATTTACGTGAAAAAGTGCAAAAAGTATAATTGGAAAATTGACAAAAGACAAGGCAAAATTATTCACATAGAAAATATCTGAGTAATTTTAAAAAGTAAAACTGTTTGCTCTTATTATTAAAAACTAAAATGCTGTTTTTCGGCCAGGCACGGTGGTTCAAGCCTATAATCCCAGCACTTTGGGAGGTCGAGGCGGGCAGATCATGAGGTCAAAAGTACGAGACTAGCTTGACCAACATGGTGAAAACCTATCTCTACTAAAATTACAAAAATTAGTCAGACGTGATGGTGCGTGCCTGTAATCCCAGCTACTCAGGAGGTTGAGGCAGGAGAATCACATGAACCTGGGAGGTGGAGGTTGCAGTGAGCCGAGATTGTGCCATGGCACTCCAGTCTGGGTGACAGAGTGAGACTCCATCTCAAAAAAACAAAAAACAAAAAATAAAAAAAGCTGTTGCTGTTTTTTACATTAAAAGTAATGGCAAAAACCGCAATTATCTTTGCACCAACCTAGCATTACTATGTTAATAAGATAAAGACATATACTTAGATGACAGAGAGTTCCACTAATAACCTAACAACTAAGTTTCCATATACGAATGGTTAGCCTGACTATAAAGCTTTTCTGTCCACAAAGATTCCTTCATGAGTGTTCTGAAAGTAGCTGTTGTATAGACCACTTGAGTATTTTGACTCTTAAGACAACAGAGGAAATTTACATAAAGATTTGTCAAAAGGAGGTAAGAGCTTTCTTCTAAAACTATGTTAAGTGGAGAAGAAGATGAAATGCTTTTGTCAGTTTGTAGCATGTGAATACTAGCCAAAATATAAGAGAAATATCTTATTTTCTGCAATAGAGAACTGAGGAATGTAAGGGAATCTCATTTGGAGGATGACGTAATATTGTCTAAATAAAATAACCCTTGCTGTCTGAAGCCACGGACAGAAACGAAAAAGACTTCCGGACTCTCAATAGGCTTGAAATTGAGGAGAAAGTTGGTTCACACATTTGAATGTTTGAAAACAAACAAAACACCCACCTCGCTCTGCAAAGACGCGGTTCTTCTTAAGTGTTGTCAAATTTCTTCTAAATTAAATGTCTAGGCAGTTACATAGAAATAAAGGCTATTGAGCCTCAAAAAACAAAGGAAAAATATTTCAGTGTTTCCCAATATTATTTTTATCTCTTCCTTTTCAGTAAAACTCAGCTAATGTATATTTGATACACACACAGTCATGTGGAAATACATCCTGAGAATCATATCACGAAGCTATTTTGTCATTGTGTGAACATCAGAGTGTACTTACACAAATAGATGGTGTAGCCTACTACACACCTGCACGATATGGTATAGCCTATTTTTTCCTAGGCTACAAACCTCTACAGTATGTTGCCATAGTAGATGCTATAGGCAATTGTGACACAATGGTGAGTATTTGTGTATGTAAACATAGAAAATGTACGGTAAAAATATGATATTATATGCATCATGTGGTGCATGACTGCATAGTTAAATACTATACAAATATTAGTGTCAATATATTATACACATTACAATGTATTATAAGGCATACAAAAATAGAAATTAAAAATGTTAAAAGAATTTGATCAAGTAAATACAAGTAGAAATGTTAATACTGAATTCCTCAAACTCTGTGATCATCTAGGAAGTTCCCTGGGATGTATACAACCCACTTTAGGGAACTCTGATCCGTATTGTAGGTTTAGTGCTTAAGGACATTTTCTTTTTTTTTTTTTTTTCTTTGAGACAGAGTCTCACTCTGTCACCCAGGCTGGAGTGCAATGGCGTGATCTCGGCTCACTGCAGCCTCTGCCTCCAGAGTTCAAGTGATTTTCCTGCCTCAGTCTCCTGAGTAGCTGGGATTACAGGCGAGTGCCACCACGCCCAGCTAAATTTTGCATTTTTAGTAGAGTTCGGGTTTTACCATGTTGGCCAGGCTGGTCTCGAACTCCTGACCTAGTGATCTGCCCACCTCGGCCTCCCAAAGTGCTGGGATTACAGGCGTGAGCCACCGCACCCAGCCTTAAGGACATTTTCTTCCCTCCTATGGCAATCTACATAGAAGTACCAAGAAAGGACTTATAAATGGTAGCTGTGGTTCCTTTTATCTCTGTTCATTTTTTCATCAAAGCAGTATTCCATAGTATCATTAAAAAATAACATACTATATGATCTTACTGTCATATTAGGACTCTCTCTTAATAACATTTATTGTCAGCTTAAATGGGCAGACAAATTGTAAGGGAAGTATCATCAGAGGGTATTTTCTCAACTCTCTCCTAACAATTCTTAATAGCGGAGTGATTTACACAGTTCTCATTATAAATCGCATTGAGTTTTCCTATGTTAAGGTACATGCCACAAAAGAAATTCCAAATCATATAAATATGCCTATTCATCCTGATTAGTTAATATCTTTAAATGAGGGAAAATAGACAGATGGTCACCTTTAAGCCTATGAACACACTGGGTTCCTCTTTTGATTATTTTATTTTATCTCTGGCATGCGCAGCTTTATATTTTTTTCCCCATTGTAGTTTTTTTTTTTTTTTTTGGTTGTTTTTCAAACATGAAACACTGACAATAATATGACCACATTTATTTTTCAGAAGCACTATCTGTATTGTCCCAGCCGGTGAGTCACCTCTGGATGCGGCACTGCAATTCTGATAAATTAATCTGCAATCGCAGCATGTTTTCCCTTCAAAGAGGAAAGGGCACCCATTGGCATGTGCAAAGACCTTCCTTAAACCCAGCCTTTCCCAGGACTAGAGAACATTTCCAATCCGAGCCACCACCTGAGGAATGCATCACCATTCACACACTCATGTAAAAGGATATTTTAAAATTCCAGCTCATGAAACAGTTCAGGGAAACCAGAATGGAAAAGACAGTGACGTATTTGGCATAAAAAACAAGGTGGCCACCAATGTATCACTTAGGCACCGGCTTTGCGTATTGGCAATCCTATAAAACGCAGTTTCTACCTCACATTGCTATGCCTAATTTAATTTGTTAAGTCATGGTGGAAGACTATTTCAAGTGAAATAAAAGCAATACTTGGCAATAACATTTCACTGCAGTGTACTTACATAATCTAGCATTTATTTCAAACTCAATTTACTAAGGCAACAAAAATACAAAAATTAATGCTATACTTAAACTTTACAGTCACCACTAAATAAGTGCCTTTGACAAATATATGTCATACTTGTCTTTTTACCATCGACACTGACAGTTTGTAAAGTAATGGAGGTAATATAACAGTGAGTAACACCTTTACGCTCATACTGACATCAGTGACAGTATAAAAGAAACAAGTTTTGTTTGTGAGCTTTCCTTCCCAATATCTTACTCATGTTTTCCATGAAATTGATAAAAGTCTAGTGTTTCCAATAGGCACATTTGTCTACAAAGAACAGAGACACACTCAATTTAATGCAAGTAACAGAGATTATTGTAAGGCTACCAGCAGCTTTAACATAGGAGAGGCCAGACAACTTGGCTTTGGAAAGTCAGAAAGGGCACGACATTTACCAGATCAGTCCATAGAATTTTTCATTTTGGGAATTTACCATTAGGTTGACTCAACTATTATACTTGTCTGCTCCACACTGTCAATTTCTAGCTACCAAATTCAGTTTGTCCTTACAATTTATACTCAACACAGAGGAAATCTGATAGACTCAACTCATATTTTGCAGTCTGCTGGCAACTACCCACTGACCAATGGGCCATTAAGCAAATGGACCTGCACAAAGCAGAGGCCTTTAGGTAAAGTATTAGATGGAAGGCAAAGTTGGGATTTACTGGAGCAGAGATTGTGCACGTATTTCACCTAATTTTCTGAATCAGATCCAACAAAGGATTCAGTTTCACTTGTATCCAAAAAGCTTGGGTTCTAACTTCATTAGGAAACAACATGCTAATTTGGCCCACTCTTACCCTTTTTCTAGTGACCCAATTAATGCATTTCCAATACTAAACTGTACCTACTAAACTGTACCTAGGCATGTATCCTTCTTGTCACCATCTTGAACATACCTGATGCGCATCATTAATGGCACATGCTGTAATTGTTATCTTCTACCCTAAATACCCTCCTGAAGAAACTGATTTTGGCTTAACCACTTTCACTTGGTCACTGAAATGTAAATGTGAAAAGCTCATCAACCGAGAGAAGTGGTTCGGAGGCATTGAGGATGCGGGCGCTGTATTGTGTCCTAGAGAACATTTGGCAACGTCTAAAAACATTTTTGGCTGTCACAACTAAGTGAGTTTTCCTGGTATCTAGTGAGTAGAGACCAGGATGCTGCCAAACATCCTACAGTGCATAGGACAGCTTCCACAACAAAGAATTATCTGGCCCAAAATGTCAATAGCATCAAAGTTAAAACAAAAACAAAAACAAAGCAAACAAACAAAAAAACAAACGTTGCTTAGAGGCATTCCGAAACTCACATCCCAGAAGGACACAGATGCAGGCTAATTTTGAACAGAGCAGTCTTCCAGTTAGAGCAAATCTTAGTAACTGAAGGAGACCCCTTTTGTAAACATCCAACCTGGAAGAATTGGCCATCCAAGCAACTGTCACCCTGTATTGCATTCCTTGCCAGTATGTGCATGTTCTGACCTATATACGTGCACAGATTCTGGTGGGGAAATATGTCTCTTGCCCTTTCTTCTTGCAAAAGTCAGTGTGAAAAGTAGACTATCCAGTTATACATTCCCCCAAATATCCTTCCTGTTGCACTCATAGAAACTTAGAAGCCTGATTGCAAATAAGACTCCTCATGCTCAGTTAGGAGCTTACAGATCTAGCCCACCATAATCCTCCACTACTTTAGTGAATTTAGGGAAGCCTACTCAACTTGATCTTCCTGAATGCTTGGAATTCAAATGAAGGGGTTGAATCCAGTGAGGAGCTAATAAATATTTTTCTGGGTGATTGTTATATGGCAGACCCAGTGCTGGCTTGAAGGGAATTATAAAATTGGAAGACAACCTTTCACTGATTAGTTAATTATCTCTCTCAGATAAAACTGTGTTTTCCTATGAATGTATTTTTCCTTTATGCCAATGATAGCACACAGCACCAGGACTATCCTTTATGCTGACTGAGTATTTTCTGAACATGGACTTTTTTTCTCAACTCTTTATTCTTCCCCAGTGCATATGAGGAATACATTAACACTCCCACGTGTCCATCAATTACAACAAAGTGGCTATTTTTAAGTAAATGTGTGTTTCAAATATGTGTTGTGTTTGGAGGAGAGATAAGAGAGGAACGTAGGAATTTGACAAATTTTTCCAAGTATATCTGACTCTCCCAATCCCAGGAAAAGTGATTGTTTTATACTTTTTTATCAGCATCTCAATTCCAGTGAAACTATTCTTGGTTTCCAAAATATTTTGAATCTTGTTTCTGCCTCAATACCTAGTATACCCTTCACTCATAAGTCTTCCTAAAACCTGGATTACAATAACAAAATGTATGTATTTGTATCAAGCACCACTGGCATTTCTGTATGTCTACTGACTCCTTAAATCCTTTGAGGTAGCCACTATTATACTCCTCAAAATGCAGATGAAACAATTGAGGTACAGTAAGGTCATGGAAGGTTGGATCCTGACAGACTCTCTCCAGTGCCTAAGCTACTCCAAAATCTCTACTTATCCGAAGCTTTTAAGTTCTATTTTGATCCTCCTGTACGAATCCCACAAGCTTTAAGGCTCAGGCATCTGCTCCTCAACTCACAGCATTATTTCAGACACTTCTTTGGAAATTCATTGTGCACCTCCTTGTGATTTCTCTGCTATGGTTGTGCTGCATATTTAAATATGTGCATGGCTATTGGATAGTGCAATCAATAGTGCAATTGAAGGTCTTCTTATGCTCGTTTTATCTTTTTAATCTTTCTAGTCTGTCTGCCATTATCATGACTACCAGCAGAAAGTCAAAATCTATTTGCTTCTAATTATGATTTCTATATAATCAAATGAAATCCAGAAAGACTTAAAACTTCAACCTTATTCCAGATGATACTGAAAACAAACAAATAAAAAAAGCTCGATTTTCTAAGACTTGAAGATAGAACAATGTCGTTACCAATATTCTACCCTCAAGAACAGTGGACCCAGCCAGCCCAGGTGACATGGGGAGGGAGAGAGATAGATTCATTGGTTGGTGGCCAAGCAATTATACAAGGAACCACTCCTCCAGTTGGCTCCAATTCGGGTGACTCACTCTTGCCTTTCACTCTGCTTCCCCTGATTTTTTCTTCTCTATCATAGTCATAACCACATTGATAGGGGACAATTTTTTTCTCAGAAAATACAGCATAGCTGATTTCCTTGTTGCCTCATTTATCCTACATTTGAGCACCTATAACATTTGTGTTACTTTTATTATTATCACAACTTATGATTCCAAATGAATTATTGATATTCCTTCCTGGGTCCCATTTCTGAAGGTCGTGTGTGTGTCTCACTGACTTTTGCAAAACATCTAATATCCTTATTCAAATCTGGAAGGTTTCAAAAATCACCCTTCAGACGAATATTTTTGTTAGGTGAATGTTCGTGTATTTGTTGATATAGTAAATAGATATTTGGTTATAAATACATATAAACATGATTCACAAATACCAGTGATAACAAGGAACCAACATTTGCGTCTTTATGAATTACATGTGTGATGTATTTATGCACAAACCCCATGTGACCTTGTCCCCTTAATATTTGAATATAGTTTCTTCTGGAAGCTAAGTTTGCAGTGTTAAGCAATGTAAGTTCAGACTTTTCATGTTGCACAGTAAGAAGTCCTCTGTACAACTTAATGACAAGGTCGACTTGAGCAAGATGGGATGTTGTTATAATCTATAATTTACTTAGTCAATAACAGAGAAAATGATCATCCAACTAATGTGCTATTTGGTAACAAGATATAATCAAATGGCTAGGGGATGAAACAACTGTATAAGCAAGATTTTAGAAGGCCAAATATGGGACTCTGAGTCTAAACGTTGGACACCATATGCAAATTTTATAGCTCACTCTTCCTGAATAAGAAATCTTGTGCATGACTTAAATGTCATAAACATTTTACAAGTCTTTGCTAGCAGCAGATTTCCTGTACTGGGAGTTAAAGGGCAAGTGTAAACTTGAGAACATGCTCTACATATGTATGACGGATATTAAAACACACCACATGACCTTTACAAACATATCAGGCTGGCCACTTTTATCCTGAAGATAAACTGCCAGACTGAATCCACACTTTGATCAAGTCACTGATGTGTAAAATCTGTAGATTTAAAAACATAGGGGTCTCCGTCTGTATAATAATATTGACAAATGCCACATACTCTGTGAGGTACATCACCTTTGTATTCTTCAGAATTTTTTATCTTTCTAAAATTCCTAACCCAGAAATACAATCTGAAATGCAGTTTATCCAGATAAAGTAAATTATTCTTTAATTTGGTTCTAATGCATTACATTAATGTAATTAATTGTACAACTTGATTATGGCCTACACGGCATAATTGCAGAAGCCAAGAGCTTAAAATAAGTACTCTGTCTTCAAAATACATCTTGAATGACTAAGTCAAGTTTATATTACCTGACCATAGGCTTAAAGAGGAAAGAGGGAGGAGATAAGTGAGAAGGGATGTTTTACCTTGGGAGATATGGTAAGAAAAAGAGACTGAGTGATGTCTGGTGGATGAGTGATGGATGAAGACCAGATTGTGTTTGCCTCTTGGTTTTGTGCAGGACCAAATCAAGATATAAATATGAAATAATGCATTCTCCTTTTCACCTGCACTTTTGTCTGCCACCCTAACAGAAACTTCTGAGTGGTTTATTCATCGGCAAATTAAAAGGGAGACTCTATAAGCCATAAACATAGAAACTAAAGTTTAAACCCTGAGAAAGAAATCTGAATCTATTTTCTTTACAATTCAGATTACAGTCTAGACCAGTTTAATAACAGCATTAGTTTTATCCACTCAGGAAAATTAAGACTTGGAGTGAACAAATCTTGATATGCCAGAACAAACTTCAACCCACCTGAAATGTCATTTTTGTGTTCTTGTGCTTTCTCTGACGCCATGGAAACACCACTCTCAAGTTAGAATGGAGAAAGTAGCAGAAATCACATAACCTGAAAATATGAACTGTGGCCTCATAGATGTGCCATTTTAAATATCTGGAAATTATGTTTAATTTGAATGACTGATATTTTAAGTGGTCTTGAGACCTTGCACTTAATTCTAAAGCAAGTGCTTACCAGGCAAAGAAATGGTCTTAAGGCACTGCTCATTGGTTATATATTCAGAAATCTCAACCATAAAGAGTGTTTTCTTTTCTGTTTCAAACTGAAAGCCCAAAGAATGTGAATCTTAAACATGCCATATCTTGAGAATTAAGCTCTTACATATCTGGATACTCAACTTATTTATTTTTGTAAGAAACATTTTACAAGGCTCCTTTTTAACGTGAGCCAGTAGTGCAGTCTTTTGTACATTGAGAAGATATAAGCCTGAGAGAAAGATTGCTCCTGCACATCAAATGAATTAAGATCTTCAGACATGCCCTGAGACCACTGTGGAATCTAATATATAACATCAGGAGAGTTTATTTTTCCATGTATCCTTCTTCCAATTACTGTGTATTCTAGCACTGACACTTTATGTAACATTATGTAAAGAATTCTCTATTAAAGTCATAGCAATAAACTCCAGTGCTTCTGGTCCACTTTGCATGAGATAAACATCCCACACGTGTTACTCATTTTAAGTGTATTTCATCTGTGCTTGCTGTCATTCAGGCTAGATAACCAACATAACATCGTGGAAAGTAATGTGATACAGAAGATATTATTAATGTTATTATTTTATCTGGATTTTTAATCTAGCTTGCAAGAATGTTTTTCATGTCTGGAAAATAAGGAGACTGTGATCCTATCGCTGCACAATCTGTTAATAGCAAACATCGAGGAAATGTAATTTGTCTGGTTTGATAACTTTGTCAAGGGAGTTTTAGAAACTACTCTGAAAATTACCTGTAATCCATTTGGGAGAAAGAAAAAAAGATGTGATTTTACAAGAGAAAGGAATTTTCCCACTGGATATGGCTATTTGTATAAAGGCAATCATATAACTTTTTGAAATTATATTCCCCTAAATGTTTAAGTGAAGTATTAAGTATGTGGCCTTATTAAAAATCTTGGAGTTTATTATTTCTATGCCGGGCCAAATTTTTATTTCATTTTCTGCATTTAAGCATGAACTTATCTTATTAGTATGACATTCATTTTACATATACTATCTTGCCCTGTTGGCTGATTTTTTTTAACAATATGTCTTATTTTATCCACTAGATTAAAAAACTATAATAAAACTATTATCTTATTACATGTTTCTGTAAGATTTAAAATGTTTCTGGAAACCCAGAATATTTGAAACTAAGTATATTTTCCCATGCTAATTTTCACCTTGGGCTATATAGCTCTCTTTCTGGATGTGCAGTATCTACTGATTCATTAGTGTATTCCTTGGGACTGGTACATAGTACATCATCAATTAATGTTTACTGAATTAAATTAGTGCTCAACGTGTACTCATCTTGTGGAATACCCAATAGTATAAAAGGAAGGGGAACATCACACACAGGGGCCTATCATGGGGAGGGGGGGGGGGAGGGATTGCATTGGGAGTTATACCTGATGTAAATGATGAGTTGATGGGTGCAGCACAGCAACATGGCACAAGTATACATATGTAACAAACCTGCACGTTATGCACATGTACCCTACAACTTAAAGTATAATAATAATAAATAAATTAAAAAAAAAAAAAAAAAAAAAAAAAGAATGACAGTACTCCCATGAATTTTAAATGTATGTTTTGGTAGTAAAATATTTAACTGACTGATCTAGTTTAGATGTGTGTTCCCACACAAATCTCATATTGAATGCAGTCTCCCATGTTGGAGGTGGGGCTTGGTGAGAGGTCACGTCATTGGATCATAAGGGAAGATTTATCATAAATGGTTTAGGACCATCACACCTGGTACTGTCCTCACAATAATGAGTGAGTTTTCATGAGATCTGATCATTTAAAAGCGTGTAGCACTTCCCTCCTCACACTCTTGTTCCTGCTTTTCCCGCGTGATATGCCTGCTATCCCTTCACCTTCTGCTGTAACGGGAAGCTTCCTGAGGCCTTCCCAGAAGCAGATGCCATGTACAGCCTACAGGACTGTGAGCCAATGAAACCTCTTTTCTTATACATTACCCACTTGTAGGTATTTATTTATAACAATGTGAGAAATGAACTAATAGACTGGTCAAAGCTGTTATAATCTTTACAATTTCTGAATTACCAGGGCATTTATTTCAAAATATAGCTGAGGATTCATTACTTTATTTAAATGTTAGTTTTCACCAACTTTCACATAATTATTATTTAATGTAAGTGTTACTTATATGAAAAGAGAGATTGAAATAGTATTAATGTTGAGGTATTGAAATACAAATCTTGGACAGAGTAGGACTTTTTCTACATCAGGGCATTTTACTGAGGGCATTTTAGTGTGAATTAAATGGCTATATAAAGAAAAGTATGCATATACTAAGTTTCTTGTTATTTGCATAATTGACTATTCTTCATTTCTGCTTAATTGTGTTTATATTTCTTTCTTTAGCCCCTGTAAACGACATATATGTGTGCTGACACAGCAGGCGAAAAAACAGAAAATATTGGCATACTATGCTTGAGTTTATAATGTGAAAAAAATAGTCTACTTTTTTAATATACATTTTTATTTTATTGTTATTATTTTTCATTTTTGTAGAGACAGAATATCACCATATTGCCCAGGTTGGTCTTGAACTCCTGGCCTTAAGTGATTCTCCTGCTTCAGCCTCCCGCAGTGCTGGGATTATAGGTGTGAGCCAAAATGTCTGGAAAATATAGTCTATTGAAAGCCTTAATTCAATTTGATATTATACATTATTATTTGATGAGACCTCAGGCTTCTATATCAGAAAGAAGAGAACATCTTTCTCTGGACATATAAATAGGGAATCAATAACAAGTTGTGCTTCATGATAATATTACTAGAAGTAATTATTTACTAAGAAGGTAAAACTCCCAGTGTTAAATATACATATCGAAAATGTGATTTACAAAGCAAATGTCATTGAATTTTTATGTCTTCACCTTCATATTGAATTGAGTTCCTCTTAAGTACTCATACCCCTCACCCAGATTCTAGGAGCTATTATTGTTATGCCATAAATATGATACTTTATGAGTTCAACATAAGGCATGCAGTAAGCCTTAGGCGAACTGGGGTTGAACTAAATTCATTATTTTTTCACTACTGTACTATAAAATGCATTTTAGGTCCCATCCAGGTTATTTATGTCTCAAAATTAGATGTAATCTTTTCAAAGAAGTAAGGTGAGATATTGGGGGAAAAGGATCAGATGTAACATTTCCAGCTTTCCATTTGTGAGCTGTGTTCTTGGAGCCCAGGGAATGCGGCAACACACTTAAGATTTATCGATCTGTTCCCATCATTACACTGTAGACAGGCAGACTGGGGGCTTGCAGTTTACATATTTATGTGAATTCTCTTGGCTTTTGATTGTTTTAAAATGAAGCTAGAGTTTCAGAAAGATGTAAAACTGATGCTCTCTGAAGTCCTCCAGGCTTTTGTGATACTAGCAAAAAAGAGTGGTGATTGGAGCTCCTGCACACAATTCTAAGTGCCGAAGTAAATCAAGGCAGGACAGTAGGGAGGCAAGAAACAGTGCTGAAGGGCAGATCATGGCTGCAGACCCTTCCAGAACGCTGCGTGCATGTTTGCTCATGTTATGCTAGCTGGAGCTTCCTTCGTTTTTGTGCTAAAGTGTCTTATACCCACTCTTCCTTTTATTCTCCTTCCAATAAACACAAAGGGTATGTCCTATAATTCCATTCCTGCAGATGAAGACATTGAGACCCAAATAAGTTAAATAACTTGCCTCATGCCACGAAGCTCTCATGGAGCAAAGATGACATTCCAATCTAGCTATGACCCTGAAACTAGTATATTCGTTGATTAGAGGTCAGGGTCACTGTTGCCCAAATACAGTGTTTGATACAGCCTGCACATCTGGGGTATTAAGCTGTTGTATTCTTGTATAAAATAAAGCAACATAGGGAGAACCCACCTCTACAAAAAATAATGAAAAATAATTAACCAGGTGTGGTGGGACACACCTGCAGTCTTAGCTATTCAGGAAGCTGAGGGAGGATTGCGTGAGCCTAGGAGTCTAAGGTTACAGTGAGCTACGATCATGCCACTGCACTCCAGCCTGAGTGATAGGGAAAGGCCTCCTCTCTAAAAACAAAATTAAACTAAAGGCACATCTAAAGACAAGATTGGTCCCTACAGTGAAATAACTTTCTTAGGGGATGCTTTTGGGGCACTGCTTTCAATTTAGTTAAGCACCCTGCCAACCAGGCACGTGCCAGATGCCGTGGTAGAGAGGTGGATGGAACCCAGCTATCAAATACCTCCAAATTACAACTTGTTTGTAAACAGATTCTGTGGCATGCTGAATAAACTTTTCTCTTAAAATTGCCTTTGTCATTCACAGCAAATCTTCATCCTGGAGGCTTCTCCCATCAACCCAACCTCTGGAGAACTGTCCAAACATCAACACTCACCCTTATGCTAAAACCTTTGTTCTAAAGATGAACACTACCTTTGAAAACTACAGAGACTTAAATCCAGATATCATCATAAATTGTTAAAGAAGTAAATCCATATGAATATAAATAGCTATCTAAGAGGCAAGATGCAACAACACATATTACTCTCCAGGCCAAAAATAGTGATTAAAATCCAAAGATTTTCCTAAGAAGCTCTAATTTTATTGAGCAGGGCCAGAAGATGCATGAGAGGGCTAACATTACCCAGAGATAGTTGAGTTAAATGGTCTTAACTCCTTTTTATATCTACACGATGTCTAAAATCTAATTGTATTCAATTCCTATTGCTGCTGTAACAAATTACCACAAACTTCATGGCTTAAAAACCACATAGATTAATTCTCTCACAATTCTGAAAGTCAGAAATTAAAATATCAAGATGTTGGCAAGACTGCATTCCTTCTTATGGCTCTAGGGGAAAATTTGTTTCCTGGCCTTTTCCAGCTTCCAGAGGTTGCCACATTTCTTGGTTCCTGGATCCTTCTTCCATCTCCAAATCTCATCAATCCAACCTCTGCTTCTGTTATCACATCTCTCTGTGACTACAATCCTCTTGCCTCCCTCTTAAGAGGACCTTTGTGAACACTGGGTCCACCCAGATACTCTAATACAAGCTTGTCCAACCTGTGGCCCATGGGTCGCGTGTGGCCCAGGATGGCTTTGAATGTGGGCCAGGATGGCTTTGAATGCGGCCCAGTATAAATCTGTAAACTTTCTTAAAACATAACGAGATTTTTTTTTAAGCTCATCAGCCATCATGAGTGTTAGTGTATTTTATGTGTGGCCCAAGACAATCCTTCCAATGTGGCCTAGGGAAGCCAAAAGAGTGGACACTCTGATCTAAAATTCTCTTCATCACAAGATCCTTAACAAAAGCACACAAGTCTCTTGCTATGTAAGGTAACACATTCACAGGTTTCAGGTATTAGGATATGGATGTCTTTGGAGAGCCTTTATTCAGCCTACCTCACTAATCAACTAATATCTCTTGAGTATTTACAAGTCACTCCTTTCTTCCATTTTAAATATTGAGTATCTCTTACATAGTAAGGAATCTGTTAGGTTTCAGTGATGCAAAAATGAATAAGACTTTGTCCCCACCCATAACAATAAGAAAATTAGCTAATACTTACTGACCTTTTGATATGTGCTATCACTCTGGCTATTTAACTCAACTCACAAGAAGCCTGTGAGGTAGGCCCTATTTCTTATTCCATTTGCGTAGATGAGGAAATTGAGTCACTGAGAAGTTAAGTAATTTTACAGTTTAAGCAGCTGGTAGGAGGTAAAAATCAGGATCTAAACCTAGGCAGCATGTCCCTGGGCCTGCCACTTACCTACGCTGCTGACAGATGGTCCCCTTGACAGTTCAATATTCACTTCTTGTCAGAAGTGAATAAATCATTCAGACTTCAGCTAACTCTCAGAACAGTTTCTGGCACATAGTAAGTACTCTGTAAATCCTGGTGATGGCAATGGTGACGATGACAGTAGTTATGATAATGATAACTTGAAAAATAAATTGGCTCCCTTTACTGGGGAATGGCTTGGCTAAGGCAAGGCAGAGCTCTTGTACTCCTTACTCATCAGCACTGCTGGAATATTACATCAATATTAGAGGGATCAAATATAGAGTTTGAGAAGAGCGGTCCTGTAAACGAAAGAGACTAGCCAGTTCTTGGTTGCCATTTTTATCTGAAGTCTCTGCTGTCTGCTACCGGAATGAGAAAATGTGTTTGTCCTATGGCTTCCCTAATTATCCACTAATTAAGCAAATGATGGATAACCACTGTCTCTTCCCAGTAGTATAACAAGGTAGGTGGGCCAGTGCCCTAAGCAAAGGGGTGTGATGAATACACAGCATGGCATCTGCCATTACCAACATCATCTCAGCTCCCAGCACAGCAAACCCAGCCAATCTTTTAAAACATCCTATGATTAGATTTACTCTAAATTATGCCCCCTCTCATGTGTCCAAATCCAGGAAATGCTACATCATCTCACACTTAAGCTAAATATATTGAAGTACACAAATTAACATCTGAGTTTATTAGCAGCAGCAGCAAAAGGAAATGTCTACAAATTCAAACTCAATCCTGATAATTGAATTTCTATTAACCACCCTGGGAGGTATAGTTTTGCTAACAGGGAAGGAAGGAAAGAAAGTCATTTTTGTTGCTGCCATAACAAATGGCCCTCTGCAGAGATTAATCCCAACATTCTGAGTGCTTTAATTATTTACTTTATTTTCCCGAATACCTCCACCCACACTACTGTACTTCCAGTGGTTCTGGATTTGAATCTTGTGTTTTATTTCAAAAAGACCATTGTACTTCTTTCTTTTTACTGTATTAGTCTTTACTTGTGATTCTATGATAGTGAGTAATATTTAACCTTTTGAATGAAGGCATTAAATAAAGCAAAAATCTCACCATTTATAGACGAGATGATGCTGAAAATCACCTTATTTGATAAGATCATCAGTTCAAATATAAGCTGGAAAAGCACATGCATAATCATTGTGATAGTTACTCAAACAGATCAGAAACCCTTGAAGCTCATAACATTGAGACGATTTGAAGGTGCAACTCTAGAAACATTCCCAAGCAAATTTTGCATTTATTCAGTTGACACTTACTTTTTGAGTGATTACTATATTAATGGCAGTATGCTATGGGAGGGCATTTATCTGTTAATATATTAGGAGTAAGGATGAGAATGGTAAATATTGCAAAAGATTTGATGGGAGAATTGGGTTTTGGCAAGTAATTTTAAAGAGTGGAATTTTGACTGAGGGAGACATGGAGAAAAATAGTCCAGACTGATAAAACATCAGGAGTAAAAGAGTGAAAAAAGCGGGTTAAGGCAAGAATCTTGAGAACTGTGAATGCCAGATGATATGGTTCAGCTGTATCCCCACCAAAATCTCATCTTGAATTGTAGTTCCCACAATTCCCACGTGTTGGGAGGGGGCCCAGTGGGAGGTAAGTGAATCATGGGGACAGGTCTTTACCATGCTCCCCTTGTGATAGTGCGTAAGTCTTATGAGATCTGATGGTTTTATGAAGGGGAGTTTCCCTGCACAAATTCTCTTCTCTTGTCTGCCTCCATATGAGACGTGCCTTTCACCTTCTGCCAGAATTGTGAGGCCTCCCCAGCCACGTGGAACTATGAGTCCATTAAACCTCTTTCTTTTGTAAATTGCTCAGTCTCAGGTGTGTCATTATCAGCAACCTGAAAATGGACGAATACACCAGCCTAAACATTCAGGAGCTTTGGTAGGTAATGGAATACTCTACCCAGGAAACTCATTATGTCTGAGAGTAACAAGAGGAGATGAGAGGGCCCCCTCCTTGTCAATCGTTCCTTGCATTCTAGACATATAGTGAACATCAATAGGAATATGGGTGTATTCCTTTCCTCTATATCTGCTGTTAACAAATAACCACAAACTTGGTGGGTTAAAACCACACAAATTTTTCTTATAGTTCTGAAAGCAAGTAGTTTGGTCCGGTCTAAGTGGGCTAAAATATGTGTCTGTGGGGCTTTGCTCCTTCTGGAGAGCCTCAGGAAGAATCTTTCCTCTTGCCTTTGAAGCATCTGGAGACTGCCTGCTTCCCTTGGCTCATGGCTGTCCTCCTCCACCTTCAAAGCCAGCAACATATATCTGGGGCCTTCTCACACCGCTGTCTCTCAAATTCCTGTTTTCTGCCTCTCTCTTCCACTTTTAAGGATCTGTCTGATTACATTGGGCCTACCCAGATGATCCGAGGTAATCTTCTTATTTTAAGGTCAGCTAACCAGCAACTTGCATTTCATCTGCCATTTCAATTCCCCTTTTTTCATGTACTATATCATACACACATATGCCAGGCGTTAGGATATGGGTGTCTTGAGGGGTGAGGGGTGGCATTATTCTTTTTATCAGTCAGGAAAGGAACTGATTTGAGGGAATGATAGTAAGGTAGACTTTGAACATTCTGACATGGTATTTTTTAAGTGGGAGAAGTTTATGACAATTCATGATAAAATGCCTGTGGCTTATAGTTGGCCACCGACAAAATGAGTCAATAGTTTGTACAAGAAACACCATGGGCTTGGGGGTGACTTTAACCACATTCTGTCATTATACCCACTGTGAGTATTAGACATTGGACTAGACCATTTTCATAAATTATCTCATTAAAAATTCATAATGATGGACGGGCACATCATTCTCTTCCATGAAGCCAGTTTCTGGTGCGAAAAAAGGTTGGAGACCACTGGTCTAAACCTTGCACTAAACTCCATGCAAGTATATTCAACTGCCTTACATGTATCTCCACTCTCCACTTGGATCTATGAGGAATCCCAGTAGAACGAGATCCAACGCTGAACTCATGATCTTCTCTGTGACACCTCGCTGTCGCACTCTCTCATCTTCTTCAGTGAGTCCTCCCCTCACTTTCCTGTTTAAAATAGCCTACTCCCTTTCCTTTCATTTATTGCTCTATTTTTCTTAGCTGTGCTTATCACTACCTAACATACTATCTCTTATACTAGCTTATTGATTGGTAGCCAGTAATTCTCCCCTAAGGTAAGTTACTTGAAGGTACAAATTTTCTTTTCTTTTTTTCCTTTATGTTTTTGCCATTTATTGCTGTGTTCTCAGCCTCTAAAACAGTGTGCTTGGTGCATTTTACATAAATACATATCCCAGATCTAAATATATAAAATGAATAAAAGAGGAGCTACTCTAGTTAAAGAGAATAAAAATGACTGCAGACAATGGTATGCAGCCACCCACCTGTCCCAGAAGGATCTTTGCAGAAGTAGTGTCATTTTAGGATCTTCTAATCTGTAGGCACATTGGAAGCCTCACCACTTATTATATAAAACATATTAAAATGTATCAATATCCCACATTAAACGTACATCTCTGCTGTAAAATTTTGACTTTGGAATTAATTGACTAAGCCTTAGTGCTTAAAGTTAATTTTGGCTTCTTACTAATCATTGTCCATTTTCTGAAAAACATTAAAGAATGAGGGTATCTAACCTTTAAACTATTTTCAATTATAATGATATATTCAGAGATACTAAATTTAACACTTAATATAGTTGAAAAATGTAATCTAAAATAGACATTTAATGAAATTTGTTAATGTCAAACCAATATTATAATTTTTATATTTTGGAGCCAATAAGTTTCTTTATCAGAATTTTTAGTTGACCTCTGGAAGCTATAGACAACGGGGCCTGTCTAGAACTAAAGGAACATGGAGCATTCTTAAAATCATGTGCATAGGGAGAGACCGGCGTGTTGAAGTTTGAGAAATTAACTTGGAGACAATGTGCAGAGCCTCTTTAATTAGACTTGCTTACAAAGGCAGTTAAGGGTGATGACATCTATGGAGTGCACTACTGAGATTGCCCTGTCTGAGAGAACTTGCCTTTGGGAGAGGCATTATCCGAGCTGAGAGCCTACAGTTGCAGGTATCTTCAGGATCTGCCCTAGCTTTCGAGGCTGAGGCTGTGCCCTTCCTAGGCTACTCTCAGACATTGACTGTGCATAATGACAGCATTAGCCTGGCCATTTCTGTCTAAGATGGACCCCTCCACTGGCATTCTTTGTGCTGGAACTCCCCCACGCTACCTGGGATTTTCTCAGAGGTGCACTGCATCAGAGACTCTTTCTAACCAGCCCTCCTTCCTTCCCTCTCTTTATTCACAGGTGTCAGGTCGATAATGGTTGAAAGGTCTTCTTGGCTACTCCTGTTCTCTCTTCTTCTTTCTCTTTCTGAGGCATTGGTCTCAATAAATTTCTTATATTTTTCTGTCTTGACATCTGCTTCCTACAAGACCAGACTGTCAAAAAGGCATTGAGCTAAAATATTTTGACTGGCTTTTCAAGTCACCATCAACTAGACCAACAATGCCTATTCAAACTGATTTCTTAATCTTCCCCACTATAACCTTTCTTTGCAGGCAAGCAGAATTCTACATAGAATGGTGGTGCTGTCTCTAATTATGTTTTGTTTATTTAGACCTTGGCTCATATCCTGTTTTTTGTCCTCCATAATTTCATGCATTCAGTTCCTAGTATCTCATAATTCAACTTAATCCCATTAATCCCATAGCCTTTGTGAATCCTTGTTTTATTACCCCAGCCAGAAAGGATTTATAAAGTCTCAAGATTCTGTTATATTTAGAGGAAATCTTCATGCTCCACCCCTTCAATATCTCAATAATTTTATCTATTTAATTTTACTATTCTTAAAGTCAATTAATAAACCTTTTATGTTCTTTTCCTTTCATCAGTTAACACATTTCTGGGTGCACAGTAGATTATTAAAATGTTTTTGGTAGATGGTTTCAGACTTATGGGCCAACAATTGAAATACCTGGGAAATAATTCAAAGAGGCTAAATTCTAATAGCAGCTACTATCAGATACAAAAGAAAAGAGCTGGACCCCAGAGCTCATAAAGAAACAGTTGTGTTTCTAATTAAATTTCAGACTTGTTAGGAGTTTGTACTGTGATTCAATGATAATGAGAAGTCTGGACACTGGGAGGAAGTGTAATACAGAAGTGGCTTTATCATATAAATCACATTAGACTTAAAAAATCACATACAACCTTGACCAAAGCAGTTTTATTAACTGCTCTGCTAATGCAAACCACTTTCTGGAGGAAGGGAGAAACAAAAATAATCTTTGTCTTCTATTTTGTCAAAGTCACGATTTATTTAATGAGTCCAAAATGGATCTTTCTTCAGGAAGTAATCTTGACAAACATATGCTTATCTCCTTTTGACAGCAACAATAAACTGAGAGTCAAAAAGCAAGGGTTAGGAAGAAAAGACATTTGTGAGCTAAGTGTGTGTGCGGCTATGCAAGCCTGGCTCTAAGAGTTTCTGCTCGTGGACTAGACTTGACTTAGCTGGGGAAGGTAGGATGTATCATCGCTAAAGAAAACGAGAGCTCTTTTGTAAGTCCTGTTTGCCTTCTGGAGGGCATATGACTCAATGAGCCAGTAGTTATTCAACTTGTGGGAAAGAAAATAGTGTTTTAAAACCTGGCACTCGACATTACAAAAGCCAGCTCCCCTTCCAGAGGCTGACCAGGCAGGGGTCGAGAAACTTGGAGCCCTGAGCTCCCTCAAGTAAAGAGAGATCACAACACAGGAAGAACACAAATAAATTTCAGGGTAATAGTGTAGGAGTTTTACTTCCTGATGGTTTCTTTCCTCTTCTCTTTTTGAATTGGAACAATGCATCAATGAAAAACTCTTTATAAAAAAGAAAGTTCTGCCCACTCATAATTGTAATACCAAGCTGATTCATAGGAATTTAGTATATAATTTATTTTGAGAGTCTTATTTTGAGAGTCTTTATTTTTTTTGTTTTTTTCTTCCTGTGGCACCACAATCTTTCTGCATGGTGAAGCCGATTTAGTGACTATAAAAATAAATTACATTTCCTATCATTCTCATTTTATATGTAGTTCATCTTTTCTTCATATTTTCAAAACTTGTTAATGACAAGGATCTGCTTTTCTAGCAGAAAGTCTTAACTTTAATGGGAAATTTCTGTCAAAATAAAAAGGTCATTAGGACCAAATTATTTTTAAGATAATCTTATTTCCATAAATGTATATAAAATCTCATCATCCAAATACCTTATTTTCATGTTCTCAAAAAGAGATGGAACTCTTTGATTCTTGATGATAATCTCTTGGTGAGCTTAATTTGTATCAATCATGAGACAATACTGGTTCAAGTCTCTCCTTTACTCATGTAGCATTCCCTAATTTAGGCTGAAGTGGAGATTAGAGAATTCACAGGTACCTCTACGATCTCTGCAATGACAGATGTTGTTTATTTAGTAGTCATGGTCATGGTTTATGTGAAACATATTGGTGAGGATTAGAGTCTTTTCAGTTATTGCCAAGGAGGAGTTCCAAAGTCAAGTTCACCAAACAGGAGTCCACACCCTTCTGTTTATAGAAGGCAGAAATGAAAGCATTCTTATCTTTCATAAAAGGTTTTCTTTTAGTAACTCTTCTACAAAAGTAATTAAAGAAACAGTAAATAAGACTTCTTACCCTGCGTTCTAAAAGAAACCGGTTATGTCCTTTATTCTTTTGCTTTAGTAGACCTTACACAAATTGAAATTGGTTTCTTCAATGAGGTTCTTTGTCTACCTCATAAGTCATGGATTTTTTGATGTTTTGTGCATATCCTAAAAGTTACACTATCATATTACATTTCTAGGCATTTAAAACCTAAATTTGAACCAATATCGGCAACTTTACAAGTTGAACTAATATTCTTACATAAATGAGCAATTTATTTATATCTGAAAATACTTTAGAAAATCAAAAGAAACCAGGTGCGGTGGCTCACGCCTGTAATCCCAGCACTTTGGGAGGCTGAGGTGGGTGAATCACCTGAGGTCAGGAGTTCTAGACCAGCCTGGCCAACATGGTGAAACCCCGTCTCTAGTAAAAATACAAAAATTATCCGGGAGTGGTGGCAGGTGCCTGTAATCCCAGCTACTTGGAGTACCGAGGCAGGAGAATCGCTTGAACCCGGGAGGCGGAGGTTGCAGTGAGCCGAGATCGTGCCATCGCACTCCAGCCTAGGGGACAAGAGCAAGACTTCATCTCAAAAAAGACAGACAGACAGACAGACAGACAGACAGAAAGAAAGAAAGAAAGAAAGAAAGAGGAGGGAGGGAGGGAGGGAGGAAGGAAGGAAGGAAGGAAGGAAGGAAGGAAGGAAGGAAGGAAGGAAATGAAAAGAAAGTATTGTTCAAAAATCACAAAAACTTCTAATAAAATATCCTTCTAGGTAATAAATATCATGCAAGATAATGCAAGCAATGTGTAATCTTTTAGAAACGCACCATTGGCGATAATTGAGAAATGATTCCGTTGCTGTCGTAATTCAAGAATATATTGCATTTGTTTCACAGGCTTTGACTTTAAAATAAAACAAAAACTATTATCACTGTTTAAACAACATCTCTTAAAGCATGTTGTTTTTGGAGAATTTAACACACAAAGTGAACAAGTTGTACTGAGCTAATCATGCCTATAATAATAAACATGCAACACAAATTTAAATTTTGGCCAAAATGAAAAGGAATTGAGTTTTTTAGAATTGTTAGATTCTAAAAGTAGTGATACTTAGCTCCTAGTGTACAGCTTCTAAAGATGAAAACCAATAGCTAGTGTGTAGCATACTTCCTAACAGTCATGGAACTCTTCTCCTCTGAGCTCCCAAGGCCCGGACAAGACTCACAGACTAACTCAAATAACGCTTTCAGAATTCCTATATATTCTGCCAAAGCAAGTTGTAATCACACAAGTATTACTATCCTTGTAACCAACATCCACCAAAGGTGTTAATCTACTCAAACTATTGGGTAGGGCAATATGACTACTCTCCAGTAAGTGAGATTAATCTTTACCTTCTTTCTAAATGATTTACCAAGTTGGCTTTGATAACTCTATGGCTTAATGGACATCACTGGCTTAACCATCATTTCTTACAGAGATAATCGCTTTGGTTTGAATGTGTCCCCCAAAGTTCATATGTTAGCAGCTTAATCCACAGTGCACCAGTGTTGAGATGGGGGAACTTTGAAGTGATTAGGTCATGAGGACTCTGCCCTCATGAATGGGTTAATGTCATTGCTATGGGAGTGGGTTTGTCATAAAAGTGTGTTTGGCGCCCTCTTGCCCTCTCTTTTCCTTCCACCTTTAGCCATAGAAGGATGCATGCAGTATGAATCATCTACCAGACGCTGGGGCACCATGCTGTTGGATTTCCCAACATTCAGAACTGTGAGTCAAATAAATTTCTGTTCATTATTAATTATCCAGTCTGTAGTATTATGTTATAGTGGCATAAAATGGACAAAGACAATACATATGCCTTAAATGTGACCATACAGATTTTACTTTGTTCTGGGGACAAGTCTAGACAGTGAAGTATAACCAAGAGGAGTGCGTCTAGGAAGCATGGAGCGAGAAAAAGAAATCTCCCAGTGATTTTAAAGCTTAGTGTGAAGCAGAATTTCCCAGCGGTGCTTAATAACTCAGAATCTGGGTTTTAACATCAAACAATTCTGATTCAGAAGGCTGAGACTAGGATTAAATTTAGGAATCTGAATATCTAACAAGGACCTAGTCTGATCAGTTTAATGGATCTGAGGTCCATCCCTCAAAGATCGCAGCTTTAAGTAAATGAAGGCTTCGATCTCGTACCTAACCCGAACTTCCTTTTAAAAATAACCTTTGAGCTGCATGTTCTTGAAGACAGTAGGTAGTTGACTCGCCTTTTCTCCCAGGAGCACTAATTGACATTTATCTTCAGCACAGTCACTTCCACAGCCCACTCATTTAATGATGGCACAACCCTGTGGTTAGAAGCTTCATAAATGAAAATATACACAGCGGTGGTGGCCTTTTATTTATATGCTCATTTCAAAGAGAAGTCAGAGCAGTTAGCTGTGAGCAGTCTGTTTACTAAACAGAGTTTAAGCAATGAGCATGGACAGAGATCCTTTCACCTTAATGTCTACCAGATGATTACAAAAGTTTGCAGTTAGCTTCCTGCTCACAACCTAGCCAGCAAAGCGGTAATACCTGTAAAATAATTAGGGTACAACATGTGCTTAATTTATTCCAAACATTGCAAGATTTTCACATTAGCATTAATGGCTTGCTTACAGTGGAACCCTAGAGGCAACATCACATAATAGGAGGCTAAAATATTGTAGCTCAAATGGATGTGTGGAAAAAAAAAAATACTGTTTGTGGTGTACTCTACCAAAAGATTGTGGTTCAATGTTCATATTGTTCTCTCCAGACAGTACTAATTTGTTTCCAATTAAAAGAAAATAGATTGCAAATGACTTCACAGAGCAGCCTGGTCAAAGGAATAAGGTCTGGTTTATAATGTTGCCTCAGGAGCAGCTATTTTGCTGCAGGGCACAAATCTAGCCCTTGGTTTTGCAGAGTAGCTGGATCTAAAGAGTTAGAGTTACTCTGGTGATAGAATTTATTGTGTTGCTAAAGCTGGTTATTATCCTCTATTTAGGAAGTTTGCAGAAGCTTATAGGTCTTTGTGGTGGATAGAAATTAATACACATGCATCTCAATTCATATTGAGTAATTGTTAATACCCTCATTTTTAATAGCGTAAAGCTTTCCAACCACCCCCTTGTCATGAGAGGGTAATTGTTTCCTTATGATCCTCATCTCTTTGATATCTGGACAACGAGCTATGAGGCAGTCATCTGATGAAGTAAAAGGAGACAGGGAGAAAAGAAGTATTCTCAGTGATATGATAAAAGACACTGAAGAGTCTGGACCCTTTCTAACCTCTGACAAGTAAAAGTTGGGAAGTGCTTCTCATGCCTCATGTTTGCATTAAAGTCCAGGAAACAACAGAAATGCAGATGTTACCATCTGGAAAGGGAAGTGTTCTTACATCTCGAGAATTAAGACATATACAAAAGCTTAGCTCACTTACATTCTCTTTACCTAATTTACACAAATTCCTATACACATTCTTTAGTGAGAAACTGGATCTCCATGGTTTGAATGGATCTATCTGGAATTAATCAGCTCTATGCATTAAGAGCTACTGGTCAAAGTAATGACTTTGGAATAAGAAGTGAATTGTTTCTAATAAGAACAGTCAGTTGAAGTGGGTCAAACACTGGAATATAATGAACTCAAATAGCTGTTCCCCTGAGCTCTGATTGGCTGCCAGTGAGGACTGTGCTTATAGCAAAAGAAACAATCCCAATTCAAACTTGTGTAAGCAAAACAAAAGGGATTATTATAACAAAAGGATTATTTTGGAAGAAAGAGAACTCGACTTGTCTATGTTTCATGAATATGGATATTCAACTTCCTGGATCTCTATGGATGACAGAAACTAACACATACTAAGCAAGCACACATACCTCATTGTTCTTTTAAAGGCATTTATCTAAAAGGTAAATTGTGCTAAGAAAACTTACCCAAAACTTTAAAATAAAGCAAAAGGTGGGTGGCATATTGTTTCAGTGCTTTATGGGAGAATGTATCTACCCAAGGTCTTGTTTACTATTGATTGAAGATCTCAGTTTAGTGAGGTTACATGTTGGCATGCAGATTTTTGTCCGGTAGAGGTGCAAAAAAGTTTTGTCTGGTAGGAGAAATAATCCCAGAGTTATGGCTTATTGTCCTATACAATATAGGGCAAGTAGAACAATAATCAATTCTGTATCTAATCCAGCAATCTTATTCTAATTTCCTCTCATTAAATTGACTATAAATACTTGGATCCACAAATATTCTTTAAGCCGATCTTAACATCTTACTTGTTCTGTCACTAATTAAAGAGTTGAATAACATCTTTAATAAGGGTTTATTTTGCATTTGCATGGGAGCCATGATTTTACCTTTTGGCAAATTATAATTTAGCAATAACTAAAATGTATTTAATGTACAGTTACTGGTGAGGCACACACTAATCTTAGTATGCAAATGCTTTTGAGAAATTAGTTTCACACTACAATTTCCCTAAATGGATCTTGTTTCCTTTGGAAAAATAGACTCCTTGCTCTTGTCCAACAATCTCAGTTTTTTCATGTCTACGAGGTCTTTGAATTTACTGTTCCCTTTGCTAAGACTTCTGTGCTCCCAAATGCACATGTGACTAACTCCTTCGTTTCTTTCAGGTCTCTTAAGTTCCTTCTTCTTGGAGAGGTCTTCTTGATGAATCAGTCTGAAGTAAGCCCTTCTATGTGATGTACCCTAATTTATTTTTCTCTACAACACTACTACTTACCATATATCTATTTGTTTATTATCTGTGGTCCGCCATTAGAATATTAACTTTATGAGAGCAGAAACATTGTATATTCACACAGTTTTACATTTTTGTCTTTGCTGATTTCCAGGCAAAGTTTATAATATTTGACACAATATGTACACACAGCTGGTAGAAAGGCACATAAAAGACCTTATAGGCAATACAAGGAAATCAGATGTATGATAAGTTCAAAATAAAACAAACAATAGTAATAAAAACTTCTGAGCCCTCAGTATGTGGCAGGCTGTATTCTCCATGCTGTTATTTTATGTGAGTTATGTGTCTATTTCCTCATTTAATCCTACCATAGGCAATGAGTTAAAAACTATTATTAGCTCTATTTTATAGACACAGGATGGTTGAGTAACATGCCTAAGTTGACAAAGGAAGAGCTGGAAATCTGGAGGTCAAGCAGAGTGCCTCCAAGTAAGCAAAAGGAGCTTTTGATATCTCCCCCAACACTCCTGCTAACTGGAATGTAAGACGCACACAGGCAGGGATAAGGATTCTGGTCTTTTTGTTTATTTAATTTATTTTTTGTTTGACTGTTGTATCCCAGGGCCTAGGAATGTCTTTGTTGCATGGTACATAGTCAATGAATACGTAATAAATTAATGATTTTTTTTTTATGGCCTTCTATGTTTCAGACACTTTTCTTGGTACTGGAAATGTTATAGGTAACCAGAGGCCACTGCTAAGAAGAAATATTGCATAAGAAAAGTCAGTAATTCACCATAGAAAATTTAAGACATTTAAAGTATGACACAAAAGTCACACCTTAATACTAGCTTTTTTATTTCCTACACACTCAACTCAGGAATGCACATGTCTTTCCTGACTCTGGAAATATTTTGTCAGCCATGTCAAAATGAACAGCGATCATCTTAAATAAGCACACTTGGACTGGTCCAACAGCCACAGCTGCCTCTCCAGAGTGGGAGGCAGGCCCCTTGGGGTGTTTCAACTACAGTTTAAGGGCTCAGCTACCCTTGCCCAGATCTCCTCTGGCAGCCCAAGGAGAAAGTCTGCCAGTCCTAGTTGGCCAAGTACAATAACAATTTAAAATAAATGTTATCCCTTCTACATTTTCCTGACCTGAGTAGGTCCATAACTGAATCGATTTATTAATAACTTTCTGTGTGAAAGAGGTGGATATAATCATTGCAGTTTTAAAAGAGGGATGTAGGGAAGAAATAACTTCCCTAGGGCTGCTACTTCTGCAGCAAGAGTCAAATCAAGATTATACCTCAAAATTTTTCAGTTTAAAACCTGTTTTCTGTAGAGAAATTGCCATGACAGTGCCTTAAACCCAGAAGGCTACCAGCAGTCTGACTAAAGGTTTAACACTTAGTAGAAATGCTATTTTTAAAAATTACACAAGGAACACAATTTTCTGGGTACTGAAGAAGTAACAGTCAGTTCTTGCAACAGGTGGCACTGGGAACAGATGAACCAATAAAACTGAAATGAGAAAGTTGAAAATATATTCAAAAGCAGTTGTAGAAAACGATGCCGTATTAGAAACATTTAAAAACATTCAATGAAGAGCTGAGACTGAATTCATAAAAAGATGTTCAAATGGATAACTTTTTTTTTTTTTTTAAAGAACTCACAGTATTAAGCTTTTCTTACCCATTATCCTGTGCAACCAGTAGGAAGGTTGCAGACTAATTAGCACCTAGACTTTCAGGTTAAAGGAAAAACAAAGCAAAACAAAACAACCAAACACTTCAGTAATCTGATTGATCATCTGTCTTATTTTCTCTTCCTTTTTTATGGTGCCTCTTTACACCTGCCTTGCACAGTAGGGTATCTAAATGAAGCCACATGAGAGCAAACCAACCTTCTTAGACTCTTTTGAATTCTTAAAGAAGAGCTAAAGTAATTTACAAATACTAACCTGAATATCGTAGTGCTTTTTAATAATATCAATATCGGTACAATTTAATATGTTGAGTTTTTATAAAAGCATTTTTCTATCAAGAAAAGCATCATTTGTCAGTTTGAGGAAAAGCATTCAAATTGAGGTCAGAATGGAATAAAAGCTTTTTATTTGAGAGAAGGGTAGTTAGATTCTACTCTCTTTATCATTTAATTGAATAGAGAACTGAGGACCAGAAAAGTTCATAACTAAACTGATTCTCTTATTTTCAGGAGAAATGCTAAAAACCAGATTTTACTCTTTTCATGCTACCATAGCACCTGGGTTTCTCAGTGTATGGCTGAAAATAAATGAGGACTGTTAGACAGGTACTTCAAACAGAAGTACAGACATTGAGGAGAATTCTTTCTTCATTATGATGAAATATGTGACACTTTGTTATGATGAAATTTATGTTCTAATAAATAAATCTCCAGGACATTACATGAATATGGCCCATGCCAAAGATCAAGATTAAATATTGTTAAGGTGAGTTGAACATATGTTGCTTTTCGTAGGTAACAATGTAAACTTATGTCACGGAGTCCCTCCACCTCGATGTGTTTAATTCTTTTTTTTTTTTTTTGAGACAGAGTCTGGCTCTGCCGCCCAGGCTGGAGTGCAGTGGCCGGATCTCAGCTCACTGCAAGCTCCGCCTCCCGGGTTCACACCATTCTCCTGCCTCAGCCTCCCGAGTAGTTGGGACTACAGGCGCCCGCCACCGCGCCCGGCTAGTTTTTTGTATTTTTTTAGTAGAGACGGGGTTTCACCGTGTTAGCCAGGATGGTCTCGATCTCCTGACCTCGTGATCCGCCCGTCTCGGCCTCCCAAAGTGCTGGGATTACAGGCTTGAGTTTAATTCTTGAGGAGATAAATTGAACCAATTTTTCCTCTGGGCTCTTTTTTTTTTTTTTTTTTTTTCCACCAGAAAATTTTGCAAATGGCTTGAGTAACTTTTATATTGCTGGTCAAAACTAATTCGGACTAAGCAAATAGCGTTCTTCTTTGGGTTATGTGGAGGGGCTGCTCAGCTTCAAAGAAACTGAAGAAGAAATGGACAAAGGCATCCTACCATCTTGATTCAGATGGGGAAAAAGGATTAAAATGTGAGGAAAGATACAAAGGCCAAAGTTAGAAAATGAGAGACATGCTGTGCAATATTAGAGCTGTCAAAAATAGGACAACAAAGGATGCATGTGTAGTGGGTTACATGGTGAAGCCTTGGACCAACAAGTCCAAGATACATCCTAGTCCTTGGAACCTGAGAATATCATCTTATATAAGATGTGATTAAGTTAAGGATTTTGAGAGAAAAAAAATTAATCTTGGATTATCCTGGTGGGCCCTAAATAAAGTCATGGGTATACTTTTATAAGAAAGACAGACAGATCTATTGTACAATGAGGTGACTACAGTTCATAACAACTATTTCATTCTTGAAAATCACTGAGAGTAGATTTTAAGTGTTCTCATTATAAAAAAATATATGTAAGGTAACACATATGTTAATTAGAATTTTTGCCAAATTGTTCAAATTAAGAAGCTTTAATGATAGTACCATCTACAGAGGTGTGGTCAGAGGAATGGTGCTATACCCAGAAACAAGTAACTGTGGAAAGCAATTGCCCTCAATAAAGTAGAATGAGCAGGGAAGAAAAGAGCATCCAAAGACCCCAGGAGGAAGGACCTCCTGTAGGAGACTGTCTTCTTGGGAAAATGCAGCTACTCGCCAGAAACACGGCACCAAAGCAGGAAGGAAGTGGAAAGGAAGTGGGAAGGAAATACCCCAACCTCGCTTGCAGTGAGCTGAGATCCGGCCACTGCACTCCAGCCAGGGAGACAGAGCAAGACTCCGTCTCAAAAAAAAAAAAAAAAAAAAAAAAAACAACAACAAAAAAAACCCAACCTCTCTGTTCCCGGCCTCTGATCAGCCCTGCAGGGGAGCCTGGAAGGGATAACTCATTGTGGTCAGGTTCCCAGGGCATAGAGCTGGGCACAGAAGCTTGGAGAGAAAGGGGGTGAACATGGAGAATAACAAGCTCACCAATTTCGAACCAGACATGTTGATATGGTTTGGCTCTGTGTGTCCACCCCGTATCTCATGTGGAATTGTAATCCTCACATGTTGAAGGCGGGGCCTGGTGGGAGGTGATGGATCATGGGGGTGGTTTCTAATGGTTTAGCACCATTCCCCTAGTGCTCTCTCGTGACAGAGTTCTCATAAGATCTGATGGTTTAAAAATGTATGTCACCTCCTGCCTCACTCTCCTCTCTCTCCTGCTCTGCCATAGAAAGACACTCTTACTTCCCCTTCAAGTTCTGCCATGATTAAAAGTTTCCTGAGGCCTCCCAGCATTCTTCTTGTTAGCCTATGGAACTGTGAGTCAATGAGACCTCTTTTCTTTTCTTTTTTCTTTGTTTTGTTTGTTTGTTTGTTTTGTTTGTTTTGGGACGGAGTCTTGCTCTGTTGTCTGGGCTGGAGTACAGTGGCACGATCTTGGCTCACTGCAACCTCTGCTTCCCAGGTTCAAGCGATTCTCCTATCTCAGCCCCCCAAATAGCTGGGATTACAGACGTGCACCACCACGCCTGGCTAATTTTTGTACTTTCAGTAGAGACAGGGTTTCGCCTTATTGGTCAGGCTGGACTTGGACTCTTGACCTCCGGTGATCCACCCACCCCAGCCTCCCAAAGTGCTGGGATTACAGGCATGAGCCACTGCGCCCTGCCCTTAACCTCTTTTCTTCATAAATTACCCAGTATCAAGTAGTTCTTTATATTACCAGATTCAATGTGAGAACGGATTAATACACATGTAATAAGCTCCTCAGAAAGTTTTACTGTAGCCTTTATATTAGAACCCCCTCTCTGAAATTATACACTATTATTTTTTCTGTATTAGTTGAAAACTAAAGCTCCAGGGAGGTGACTTATTGAGGTGGCTTATTCTCCTGTGCGCCTTTCTTGCTCTGTCTACTCATCCACACATACCTCTTTCCTCCTGCTCCGCAGGAACCTCCATTTCTGTACCTTGACCTTAACATTTGCTCTGCCCAGCAGAGCCTTTCCTCAGAGCTCTGTGTTCCCTCAGAACTCTTCCTTCTCTTCCAGTCTCTGCTTAAGTGTCATCTTCTCAGCCAGCCTTCCCCGGTCACCCGTTGCCTTAGTTTACTTTTCTCCATCGCACTTGACTCCACCTCCCACCTCAGGCTCCTTACTTAGGTGGTGTCTGTTTTTCCCATCACAACATAAGTGGGTGAGGCTTGCACAGCCATGTCTTTTCCGTGCCCAGCACGTGGTAGGACTCAGTGTTGTTGAATGATTGAGAACAAGAATGGCTCAGGATTTGAACCCTTGTGCGTGATTCTGAAAGCCATTTTTCATTTTTTTTCATCATCATGGGATCCAATTTCATGGAAGTGGAATTTACGTGCAACATGTGCTCCACTTGGCCATTATTGAAATCATACGAGCAACAGCACAGCACCATATTAAAGAAGTGATAGGTTCGTTATCAGAATAACATAAGAAAAAGCAAGACCGCTCGGAGGCAATAAAAAAAAAATCAGAAAAAACTGACGAGGATTTTGTTTCATCCATTCCTACAAACACACACACAGTCACACTACACACACACACGCGCGCACACACACACACACACACTCTTTCTTTCTCTCTCTGTCTCTCCCCACAGGCTCTCTTTCCTCTTGGAGAGGAAAAGCTGACACGTGTGTACCGAATTCTACACATTCACATCCGGACTGGGCAGATAAGCAGATGATGTATCCACGCTGTGTACCCAGATGGGGGCTTTGACACCAGTTGGAGCTGTTTGTGCAGATTTCCCAGCCAGAGCTGAAGTGCTTGGGAGCCTCTCTATAAAGCACTTCTCACTACCGGATTCACAGAAAGAGAAGCAGCCCGGGGTATTTCAACCAAATGCTGCTATAAATAACAGCGTTGAGACAGAGTGGGTCAATGTAGGATTAGAATCATTCTCAACTGATTGCTTGCCTATAGAGGGTACATTTTCCCTCTTCTTCAGCCCTTTTCTGAGGTTCTTGTCATATAAAATGTCACATAGCATATGAGAGAACTGAAAACATTTTTGAGGAAGGACACTTACCTTAAAGGGGAAGGGACCTGTTTTCCCTTGTTTTCTTTAAGCATGCTGAGGTGTATTATTAATAGCATTCAAAATGATAGCTATGGCCACACTGGAAATGTGGGCAACGATAGTTCCAGTTGCCAGCTGTCTTCCTCTGTTTGGGTTATTATAACCGAATACCATAGACTGTGTGGCTTAAACAACAAACTTCTATTTTCACAGTTCTGGAGGCTAAGAAGTCCAAAAGCAAAGTGCTGGCAGCTCTTGTGTCTGCTGAGGGTCTGCTTTCTGGTGGGCAGATGGCTGTTTTCTTTTTGTGTCCTCATACGGTGGAGAACAAAGAGAGGAAGCATACCCTCTCCTGTGCCTTCTTATAAGGGCGCTACTTTGAGCTTGAGGGTTCCACTCTCATGACCTATATATCTCCCAAAGACCCCACCTCCAAGTACCATCACACTGGGGATTAGGGTTTCAACATATGAATTTTAGGAGAGTTGCAAACATTCAGTCCAAAGCACCAGCTGACTACACTTCGTTTGTGGAAGAGAAAGGTTTTCTAAGTTAAGTGGCAAAGATTTCAACTTTCTGCAATCATTTTTCAGGGATTCAGAACAGTCTTATAATTATATTTAATATTTATTGAATAGGATTCACCTGTATCACATGAGCTAGGATGGGAGAGAAGAGGGTTCATAAGGCTTTTTCAACCTATGTCACATGCAGTCATCACCCGGACTGTAATGGCCAGCCCTGGAGGCAATGCTCACAGACGCTTGCCCTTGCACGAACTGCTTCTCCAGAAAGCATTTTTTTTTTTTCTTTTTACCTTTCATACATTTCTTCTGAGATTTCTTTGATTCCTTTCTGATTAAAATCTCTTCCTCCTTGGAAGGCAGCTTGGCCCCCTCCTTGTGGTCAGGCACAGTGCGGAGTGGGACTCATCTCACTGCCATCATGGTGTACAGTCAATGAACACCCCAAAGTTCACACCAGCTCCTCACTGGAGGCACCGCTGAGCATATAGAAGATCCTAATTTTGCAGGTAGTGGGAAAAGGTATTCATGCCCAGCTTCAGGACATGGAACTTCTTTTTTGCATTTTTGAACATTGCTCTGTGTATGCCAGGGCCAGTCCTAGCGTTGGCAGGCAGGCATTCTTGTTCATACTTCCTCTCTTTTTGTGGGGCTTTCTCATATCATGAGCTTTGCCCCATAAGATATCCATTGTTCTATATGCCCCCAAGGGCCATTTTATCCTGCCCTCTACATGTAATATTTGCAATAGGGACACAGCGTTTTTAGGCTTCACCAAATTATGCAGACCAGCCAATGTAATCTGCATGCCTTTGTTTGTCTCTTTTTGTGCCATTCATCTCTGAAACTTCTTCCAATTGCAACACAAATTTTCTTCTGTCTCTTTCCCCCTTTACAACTGAAACATTTACTTTTTTTTTTTTAATACTGTGAAATAAAAACTTCTTTACTAAGGGAAGTCAAATAGCCAGAAAAAAAAAGACAATGTAAAAATGTGTCTTTTGTAGGAATTTAAAAAGCTCTATTCAAGTAGTGAGAACAATTTTGTTTATTATTTTAGAGCCAAAGAAATTCTGGGGTTATAATTTAATTATTGAACCAAAAGGCACCATGATTCCAAGGGGAAGATTATAAGTGTGGACTCCGGACTCAGACTGCCCTAGTTTGAATTACGGGTCCGCTTACTAGTTGTTTAACGTTGGATTATTCACTTTACCTCACTAAGACACCATATAACTAATGGGCATGCCAATAATGGCTTTTACAGCATAATATTATTTGAGAAAGGTACCTGAGTCCTTCCCACTGTGCCTCTCATGGAATAAGTACTCAGTGAGGTTAGCACTTGCTGCTAAGAATTTTAGGTTTACATTATAATCCTTTCAAAGTAAGTAGTCATATTTCTGGAAGTTTACAAACTTGTGATACCTAGAATGGGTTTCATTTTTTTTTCTTTGAATATAAAAGGCACATTTAGTGTTCCAAAATTCTCAACCTCACTCTGAACATTATCCTTATATTATTGCCCATCTAAAATGCAAGCATACTGAGAAGACTCACATCATTTTGAGATGTAGACCCTGACACAAGCATTCCTCATATTTCCTGATGCCTGAATGCCCGCATTAAGGCTCTGCATCATGCAACTGCATTTAAACTGGGCAGATTCTGCTAAGGATAGGGCATAAATGCAAATAAAGTACATTTTTCATTCCCTATTCATTCTTAAATCCCACTAATGTCAGAGAGAATTATGTGTTATACAAAGGAAAGAAAAATAGAGCATTATTTCAGTCTACCGCTCTGTACATTTTTGTACTCAGCAATATTAGACTTCTTTCCTTTTAATATCACTCTCTAAATACACAGTAGGTGTTTAATGCATGCATGAATACCTAATTCTGCTGATGTGCCCTTCAGATTCTGACCATCACTATCTGTGCATAGTCAGTTATGAGAAGGTAGTAATGAAACAAAACCATTTTTCACATTTCTGGTCTAATCTCTAGCACATATCCCACCCCTTGCTGTACACACACACACATACACACACACGCGCATGCGCACACACACACACTTTTTAATGTAACAGAGCTCTCTCAGGAAGCGAGAAATGTAACCTTGGCACATAGAAATGATCACAAACTCTTATCTTGAAAAGTAATTCCAAATTGATATTACTAGCTCTGACCTGTATCTGTAGTATTAATTTCAGCATGAATCATATGTGGCTAGGATATAATGCATAATATTGATTTTGATTTTTTTCCCTCCAGGCTGTGTCTTAGTTCCTGGCCTTGATCTTAAAAGTAAGATAGATGTTAGGCATTATTATCTAGCAGAAGGAGTAAAAATCAATTTTATCTCCTGACACTTCATTCCCTTTTCCTGCAATGGCCAGGTAGTCACATTGGAACAACTGTAAACTCACATTTACTGATTTAAAACTGTGATGCTGGTCTGGGAATCCACTACTCTAGGTTCTTCTTTGTACCTTGTGCCTATTTTCAGATGATAAATATGTAGTGAGTATGAGAACCTGTTAACCTGCTTTTTCACAGTAAGAGTAATTTCATAAAAGCACCTCTTTAAGAATAAGGTAACATTGAAATTTTTTGGAAATAATGTTGGATTGGCAGAAGAGTTGCAAGGATACTACAGAGACACCCACATGCACCTCATCAAGCTTTCTCTAACGTTAACTGTTTACATCACCATCTCTCAGAACTAAAAATTTAACATTGGTATTCTACTACTATCCAACCTGCAGGCTTTGGTCAGATTTCCATAGATTTTTCACTGATATAGTTTTTGTTGTTCCGGAATCCAGTTCAAAATACCACACTGCATTAAGCCAATTTTTTTGAGAAATACACTTTTGAGAAATATCTGTTTGTCAATGGCAAGAATATAAATGTAACTGAGCACCTAATCATAGAGATTATTTTGATGATGTTTTTAAAGGTTACCAGTAAAGGAATGAGGTTTGTTGGTTCAATCAATAGTCTAGTGAAATGGTTTCCAACTTTACTGTTAAGACACATAGTTCCATTTCCATTGTAATCAGTGGAAAGATATATCACAAGCAAAATAATACTAATAATAAAGTATTAAAATTTGTGAATGGTTTATGCATTTATAAATTTGACTGAATGAAAAAATTAACCTCACTGTTACATGTATTTTGCGACGCTTTTTGGAGTGAGAGGGAAAGAAGTAGAGTTACAGTCATGAGCTCTAAATGTCTCATAAACCTAACTGCATTCATTAATGTTTTATTCCTCACTTTCTTCATTTTTGAAGAACAATAATCCTCATTTCCTTTTTAATGTAATAGAAACCAAGATCTTTATTATAAGCATAGTAGCTGTATCAGTGCTCAATATCTTGAGGAAACAATTTGAAAATTATTTATTCAGTTTTTAATCATTTTGTTCCTAAAGGATTGATTGCCCCAACTCAGATTATATCTAGACTTTGGGGACTATGGTAACATATAAGGAGGTGCTCTACAGAAAATCTGTTATAAAATCCTACTTTCTCTTCAGTTTCTTTCTGTGTTGGAGACCATGTTGATGCTGCCATTATTTGTGAAACAAGCAAATGAGTTCATATATGCTACGGTACTGCCTCCAAATTATTTTCTTCCATTTTTTTTCTTTCTCCCTTTATTCAAGACAATGTGACTGTCTAATATGGTCCAGGCACTGGGTTATGCACTGGGAAGAGAAGATTAATAAGACATGACTTCTCTACTTTTGTTCAGAGCTTTGTGGAGGTGACAAATATAAAATCAATGAGAGATCCATAATAGTCATGTATAAAAATGATTTTTTACACCTTAAGTACCTAATTCTACCTAGCAAAAAGGTAATGTTTTCAGTGAGCCTAGAGGAAAAAATATGTCATTCTTCAAGGACCAAGTATTGGGTATAAAGGGAAGGTGATTCTAGGCAGACAGAGCCATGTGTTAATGTACAGGGGAAAGGTTTATGAGAACTTGAAATTCAAGTAATTCGAAAGGACTCCTGGGTAGGATATAGTATGAGAGAACAGCAATAATGAGACCAGAAATTATACCTATCAGAACAGGGGCGCTCATGTATGTCTAATCCAAGCAAAAGATGATGGGGCTTGAACTAAAGCAATATCAGGAGTAGTTAAAAAGATGAGACATATTTTAGAAACAAGCAGGGGGAGAGCTGATTGGGAATGGAAGCAGAGGCAAACAGATGAAAGAGATGCTTAGATTTCTGATGTGCTCTCCCTTGCTTGTGGGTAAGATAGGAAGACATCAGGTCCAAGGACAATTTAGAAACATGGTGTGTGTATTGGAATGAGAAGGAAGATAATACATTCCATTTAGGATGTGTTGACATTGAGGTTTCTATCTGATACCCACTTTAAGGTAAGCTGTGAGAAGCCCAAGAGAAAGGTGTGAATGGGAAAAACTTATTTGGCACCTCTCAGTATTAAGTCAGAGTTGAAACCATGGGCTTAAGTGGGATCATGGACTTAAGGGAAGAGAAAAAGAGGAGCAAAACGGGGTGTAATAACATTTAATAAGTGAGAAAGAGGAGCTCAGCCAAGAGAATGAGAAGGAGAGACGAGAGTAGTAGTATAGAAGCCAAAGAGGCTAATATGAGCATGTCAGCTAACAAGGTGGGAGGGGGCCTTGGGTGAACGAGGGTGGTTAATAGTATCCCATGTCGCAGACAAGTTAAGAAAAATGAGGACTGAAAAGGGGACAGAAGTCAGATATCGGGAATGTGTGGGTTACATCAATGAGAGTAGTTTGAGTGCAATAGCAGGGAACGTGGGGCAGGAGTTAGTTTACAGTAGGCTGTTGAGCACCAAGATGCTCTAAGGTTTTATTTCTTCTGACTGTTACTTTGTTTTTGTTTCCTTGATTGTTACTCATTTTGTCTTGTATTTGCTTCTGTTTACCAATACAGGAGAGACTCATTTTGCTTATGGGCTAAGGGAAAACTTCCCACGGAGAGAAAGAGATTGAAGATACAAAAAAAAAAGAGAATCTTTAATGGAGGAAGTTCCCAGAAAAAGCCTGAAGATCTTGTAAATCTATACCCTGAGTGAGGGGTTTTGCTTTGGAGGGGAGCAACATCATTTTCATCCTGGGATATCTAATGGGTGGAGGTAAAGAAGATAAATTCTTAAAAAGGCTAAGACAGGGATATGAAAGGAGTTATTGATTAATGATTCTCATCATCTCTATGACTTAGAAGGCATGTTTAAATGCTGAGTATAACATGGGGAAGTATAGCATAGTGGGTTTGATGAACATGATGAAAGTTCAGAACATGTGCTGGGGAGAATGGGAAAAGGAATGTCTTCCGAGAGACACTGAAGGTTCAGCAAAACTTAGAGCTCAAATATGTGTAGAAGTCATATTCTAGATTGTTTTATATCTGTGTATATATCCATATATATATCTCCATATGCAATTTCACTATTCAAAAAAGAGCAGGAAGGAAGGTGTTCAAATTCAGGATTAAATCAAAATTGAGAAATTTCTAAGATATGGGTGGTGGGAAGACAGTGGCAAAATTCCATGCATTGTGCTATTAAGGGTTTAAATAGTGTGATGAACCAAGGAATCTAGGAGGAATAGGAAAGATAATCTAAGAGAAGGCAAATAGATTGGAAAAAAGAAAAGGGTTAGTAGGGAGGACAATCAAGTCTGAATTAAATGATGGGATTGACTGCGTACTTGAGTTAACTGAGGCTGATTACTTTAGTCTCATACATGTTTCCTCCAGTTATTTTGCAAAGTTGTCAAGCTTTAAACTACAGTACGGAATTGTGGGTGACACTGTACACAGGAAAATGTGCTTTACTCTCTTATGAGAGAAAAAGCAAGATTAATAAAAAATATTCTTATTATTACTGCCTAGAAATAGTGTGTAGTAATGAGGTCAATAGAGGAACTTGCTGAGAATGAGCATGCTACTATTTATTGCCTCTTAGGATGAAAACTCAATTTCATCTTCTATCAAAGATCAAGCTACTGCTATTTTATGGTAAACATAGAAACTGCCGTACAGAAAATTACTGTTTTAACAGGTGCAGTCTTACATTCAAGAGTGATTTTAAAATTGGCTTCATGGCTAGCACTGTACGCACATTACCCATTTACATAATCTCCTTGGATATATTTTCACACATAAACATCATTAAAGGGTATGCTTACATTATACTTAATCACAGGGTATTCATGGAAACATCTCTGCCCAGATACACTTTTAACACTTGGTATATTTTATCTCATTTGCTTTTACTGCTGATCGAGGCATCTCCCCAAAATTATTTGAATTATTCTACTTAGGGAGAGAAAAAAGAGCTTCAACAATGCTTTCTGAAGTTTTAGTATTATTAATGCTATGGTATAAAAAGTACCTCTTCATTCATGCAAGAAATACGTATCTAGCATCTGCCAAATGCACCAGGCTTTGTGCTAGGTAATGTGCAAGGCATCTGTTTACAGTACAAAAAGAAAAAAAACACTGCTGTAACTGATCTTGAAATAGATATAACAGCAGGAGCGATTCATCTATTCATTATAAGATAACACTAGCTAAAATGTACGCTCTGCAAGAGCGAGGACTTTGCCTCTATCCACACATGTTTGGATATGAGACAAGCAGAACCTGACATGTCATGAACATCCAAACAATATGTTGACTGTAGGAATGAATAGTTTGAGTAAACATCTTGCACATGCAAAAGTTAAGCATACTCAGATTATATTTATTAGTGTAGATACATAGAGTGTCACACACACATATGAGCAGGCTACTTCTCCTGGATTTTTAGACATCAGGAGATCATGCACTGAAAGGAAAAAAAAACTTATAGGTCTATTTACTCTAATCTTGGACGAAAACTGTGCATTTACTTCAACTATGAATTGAAAGAAACAAATTGCAATAGTGTAACAACTATCTGTGAACTTGTCACCAATGTTAAAAAAAAACCCCTACATTACAGTTGTCTCAGGTATCTTAAAATATCTCAGTGCTCATTACTAATTTGAAATTAAAGTAGTGATAAGGATCTATGCTAGATATTGTTTTCATAATGGGTAAAATAAAGAGCTTGTATCAGTACATCAAAAGTTTTATTTTTGGAAATATTTTGATAATTGTAATTTTTGATTACTTTATGAAATTGGCTGCCTTTGTAATTCTATGTATTTTATTTTACGCTTTTAAAAACATTACTCCAAGAAATGTTACTGAGATAGATTGTTTTCAATAATGGCCACAACAATTTCTATCATTGTCGCTGATGCATTCCTTTGCAATGTGACTCTGCTGCATCTGTCATCCAGAAGAAAAGATTTTTTTTTGTTTTTTGTTTTGTTTTTTTCTTTTCTTCTTTTTTTTTTTCTGTTGGATCTGGTCTGGACTTGTAGCTTGTTTTGATGAATAGAACTCTACAGATACGGTGTGTCTTCTTTTTATTTTTACTTTTTTGCAATGGAGTCTCGCTCTGTGGCCCAGGCTGGAGTGCAGTGGCATGATCTCTGCTCACCGCAACCTCTGCCCTCCAGGTTCAAGTGATTCTTCTGCCTCAACCTCCCAAGTAACTGGGACTACAGGCGCCCGCCACCATGCCTGGCTAATTTTTGTATTCTTAGTAGAGATGGGGTTTCACTATATTGTCCAGGCTGGTCTCTAACTCCTGACCTCGTGATCCTCCCTCCTCGGCCTCCCAAAGTGCTGGGATTACAGGCGTGAGCCACCGCACCCGACCAGATATAGTGTGACTTCTGAGCCTCACCCTCATCCTTGTAGCTTCTGCTCTCACTGCCTTGCTGCCCTGGTCCTGCAATGTGTAGAAGTCAAGGCTAGTCTTGAGGATGGGAAATGATGTGGGGTAAGAGGCCCCACCCATGGCCAGCACCAACATCAGACATGTGAGCAAGGCCATCTTGGATCATCTCATACCAATCACCCTTCTTGATGGTGGCCACCACATGAAAAATCCCAGGTCAGACCAACAGATCTACCTGGCTGAGGACAGCCCAGATCACCAATGCACACTGTCTTGAGCAAATGAATTCGTTTTGGGATTGTTTATTAACCTGCACAACTGAAAGAGATTGGCATCCACTTGGCTGCCAAGTGTTTACATGGTCTTTGAAATTCAGAACCTGTGCCATAAACAGCTGCTATTTACCCGGTCTTTTGGCTTTATGCTTAGTGCATTGTAATCTGGATAGTTTGACAGTTGGCTACTTCATTTTTCTTTAAAAAAGTCTGTGATGTTTTTAAAGGAATTTACAAAACAAGAAAACTATTGAAGTGTTACCTTAAGTTGGGGAACAAAGTCTTGAGGGCAGTTAGTGGAAGAAGGTTTTATTTGTAAACTTTTGTCTATTTGTATGGTTTAAAAGTTTTTGTCAATACTTTAAGAATATACCGCTTTAAAGTTACTCTTCTAGATAAGGTATAGAAAACTTTATATCTCAAAAGAACATGATACACTATGATTTTAGGCCTATAACAACAATTATTTTATAGAATTATTAAGTTCTTAGCAAGGAAATAAGATAAAAAATCATATTTTAAATAACCTCTCTATGCATGCTGAGACAGTAAGAACCAGTGGTTTTCCTGTGAGGCAGGAATCATGTGTACATTCTTTTACAGATGAAAAAACTGGGAATCAGAGAAGTTAAGAAATAAGTTGAAGATCACCTATATAGTAAATGGCAAAATCAGGATCCGAACCCATTGATTCCAGAGCTCATGGAGAGTTCCAGTGGGCAACTTGGGAGGAGGAGGAAGCATGGGAGAGGAGGCGAGTATCTTGAGAGGCCAAGGTATTGACATAATTCTCAGGTTGATGCTACAGATGGAGTTGAGGCAGAGGGGAATACGGTAAGCCAGGAACAAAGATGTCAGTGAATGAGGTGTAATTTACAAGGGCTAGAAAATGAGAACAATGAGAAGTGGTAAAGAGGACACATACCAAAGCCTGAGAGTTTCTCTATCAGGTGTAGGGTTGAGGATCTAGACCAGAAAGAGATGACCTTGTCCCACTTACACATTTCAATCCAGAATCCATAAGATGTGGGAGAAAGGCCAAATTCCATCAGATAAAATGCAGGAGCAGCAGTGTAGACTCATAGAGAGTCAGTCTTAGTGGAAGTTAGAGGCTGGAGCTATGAAGGAGTTTCCAATTATGTGTGGATGTTCCAAAGTCTTGATGAAAAGATTTGGAAAACAAAGGAGGCATGGAAGGGTGCATTGGGGATGAGAATGCTCAGTGCATCACAGGGCCAACAGATGAGTATGGATGATGGGATGGTCTTGCAGTTTTGGCAATTACTGTGAGGAGGAATTTAGTCTCAGTAATCTCAAGAAACATTGGTTAGTCTCACAGAATTTAGCTGTGACCTGAACATGGAAACCTGATGGCTCTATTGTGGGGCTGGGTGGTTCCTTTTCTCTTGCTCTGGAGGAGATGGTGGCAGCTGTGGTATAGAATGTACGGTGGTCATGGTGACAGTGGGCAGGAAGTAGGCAAGCTCTGGTCACCTGCCAGGCAAGGCTTCAGTGCCAGCGACTGATGGATCCTAGGTGCTATAGGTCAGGCTCTGCCTTGAGTTGGGGGTTTCTGTTCTGTCAGCGCTCAAAGGGGTCTCCATGGCCAACATCTGCATAAGAATGTACTACCACAAACATTGTTTCAATTTCCTATTTGCGTACACTTAGAATTAATCCACATAGGATACATTCCCAGAGATGAAATTTTGGTATTAGAGAAAATAGATAACTTTAGAACTTTTGTCATATGTTACAAGTTTCCAAGTGCAAAGATTCTACTATCTTTCATTACCACTTGTAAAGAAAGAGAAAGCTCGTTTTACACTCTCTTCTTTTCATGAAGCTTTTTAAACTCTAATTGATTATTTTAGTTAATAATTAGCTAATTGACTATTTTAATTAATAATTATGAAAACAGTATGGAGATTTCTGAAATAACTGAATAGAAAATAAAAATACCATTTGATCCAGCAATTATATTACTGGATATCTACCCAAAGGAAAAGAAATCATTATGTCGAAAAGATATCTGCAGTTTTATGTTTATCAGAACATTGTTCGCAATATCAGTGATATGGAATCAACCTAAGTGTCCATCAATGAATGATTAGATAAAGAAAATGTTCTACACACACACAAACACATACACATACACACACACCATGAAATACTACTCAGCTATGAAAAATAATAAAATCATGTCTTTTGCAGGAACCTGAATGAACTGGAGGCCCTTACCCTAAGTAAAATAACTCAGAATGAAGTTTTAAATGTTTGAAATCACTGCCAATGTAATATGCTAATCTTGGCATCCTACGGATATTTTATCTTTCACTTTTAAATTTGTGAAGCTGAACAAATACCATTTGTATATCTTTTGGGTGACTATTGTTCATTTGGATTTTTTGCTTATCCTCCCATTGAGATTTGGAGTCTTTTTCTTAAGACCTCTTTATATAAACATTAACACTCTGCCTTCTATATTAAAAATATATACCCAATTTATTGTTTACCTAAGTGCTTACTTCTTATGGTTTTTGACTAAACAGGTTGATACAGTCTGGATATTTGTTCCAACCCAAATCCCCAAATCTCACGTTGAATGGTGATCCCCAGTGTTGGAGGTGGGGACAGATGGGAGGTGATTGGATAGTGGGAGCGGATCCCTCATGAATGGCTTGGGCCATCCACTTGGTGGAAAGTGAGCTCCCGTTCTGAGTTCACGTGAGATCTGGTCATTTAAAAGCCTGTGACCCCTCCCGCCCCCACTGTCTCTTTCTTCTGTTTTTCCTATGTGACATGCCTGCTCCCCTTCACTTTCTGCCATGACTGTAAGCTTCCTGGGGCCTCTCTAGAGGCTGAGCCACTTAAACCTCTTTTCTTTATAAATTACCTAGTCTTAGATATTTCTCCATAGCAAGGCAAGAATTGCCTGATACACTAAAATCTTAGAGTTTTAATATAAAACATCATTACATACTTTCTTCCGTAACTTCATCCTCAGTCTCTGTTTGACCTGTAGAGGCGGAGGTCTTGCTTTAGATTCCAAATGTATAATATCAATGCTTCTACCATCTGTAAAGTTATAGCATCTAAAAGAGAGTAGGAGGCCCTTTTCTCAGCAACCCACTTTAAGTACATCTTTTGACATTCTGGTTTGAGATAATGGTTATCTGCCTTAAATGTAGCAGATATCCGGCAAAATGTAAGTAGCTGCTGACCTTGGTAGAAGCCTCTTCAGTGGAATGGCAACAAAAGCTTTTATGAGTGCGTTGAGGAGATAGTAGGAAGTAGGCAGGCCTGAGTCCCTGGCCTTCTATGCAGGGCAAGGCTTCAATATCAGTGACTACAGAGGAAGGAAGAAAACACAGTTCTTGAGGAGCTTTCCTGTGAAGAGGAGCTAAGAAATAGCTTATAGTGAGAGAAGGAAGTGCAAACAAAGGAGAGTCTGGCAATAGCGTGTTTTAGACTCAAACCAGCACTGTGTCATGCCAGTCACTCCCAACCACCTGTTCTTTTCAGAAACATAGATGAATAAAATCAGTCCCTACTAAAGTATATAATATTATTCTACACTTCACTTTTGCTTAACTTAGTGATTTTAAGCATATGTCCTACTGTTTTCTTTTTGGTTGGTTTTTGTTTTGAGATGGAGTCTCGCTCTGTTGCCCAGGCTGGAGTACAGTGGCCTGATCTCGGCTCACTTCAACCTCTGCCTCCTGGGTTCAAGGGATTATCCTGCCTCAGCCTCCTGAGTAGCTGGGACTACAGGTGCATGCCACCATGCCCAGCTAGTTTTTGTATTTTTAGTAGAGACGGCTTTCACCACGTTGGCCAGGATAGTCTCGATCTTTTAACCTCTTTATCTGCTCGCTTCAGCCTTCCAAAGTGCTGGGATTACAGGAGTGAGCCACTGTGCCTGGCCATGTCCTACTGTATTTTAAATATCTTAATACCAAGCATTTTTAAGTTCTGCCATAATCTATTCTTTCACTGTGTTCCCAACAATCAGCTGAAAATAATATTAATGATTCATTTCAAAGTTTTGTGTATTTTTTCTTTTTTCTTTTTTCTTTTTTTGCCACAAACCACTGTCTTAAAAATTCTAATGAAATGTAGAAGGTGTGATATTTATCATAAATGATTCCCCAGAGTGCCAAGTTAAGTTGGGTCCCTGGCTTCAGCAACTCAGAGTAAAAGAGGAAGATTGTGTCAACTACTGACAATGAGACAACACAACTAATGCTATCTCCTCATCTATGTGAAAATAATATTTGATGTACAGAAAATATTTGCTGAATGAATGCAACTGGATTTTATGAAATGGTGCATTCATTCAAGCCCCTGCACCCCTTTGCTATCTCATTTCCCTGACTTGGGCTTACACTATCCAGGCCACTTAGCTTTATTATTGGCTCAGGATTTGTAAATCTCTTCCAGATGACCAGCTTGCTACACTAAAAGCCGCTTCAGCAAACTGCTGTGTAATCTACTGGATATTAACAGATAGAGAGGTAAGATTTTTTTTCCCCCTGGAACTCATATTCTGACTGTGAGTGTCAGATGAATGAGAAAAAGACAAACCAAAAGAATTTAAAAAAAGATACTTCAATAATTACTACACTAGAGAAATATTTAGAGTTCTCTAGGATAGTATGAGAGAGTTCATGTAATGTGTTAATATTGAACTGTAGGATATAATTCCTGTTTGTGCATTTTATCTATAGGGAAGCAACTCTGCTTTTCTGACAGACAGATTTCACAAAACTCCATACAAGTGGCACCTGTTGGGGAGGAAAGACCTCTTTTCCTTACCCATCTCTAGGTTCATGGTCAAGGCCCTTATAGCAAACAACAACAACAACAACAACAAACCAACAACAAACAGAGTATCATGAAAAAAGCACAGACATTGGTTTAATATAAGTTTTACATGACAAGGAAGCCTCCAAAAATGAAGACTCAAAGAAACAGGAAAGCCTGTGCATTTTTATCCTTAGGTTTGATGAAGTGTGGACAGTCAGGGGATAGTATGATTGAACAACGGGATTTTGACGGAATGATAACATACTATAAGAAACATAGCAAGGCTTGTTTGTTAAAAATCTGCTTTGTGTCCTCGTGTCATCAGAGATAAAGGTGTTCCTCTCTTCCAGGTATATGGAGACAACCTTTTGTTTGTTTTTTTTTTTGTTTTTTTTTCCCCAGGTTTATCTTTTATTTATTTATTATTATTATTATACTTTAAGTTCTAGGGTACATGTGCATAATGTGCAGGTTTGTTACATATGTACACTTGTGCCATGTTGGTGTGCTGCACCCATCAACTCGTCATTTACATCAGGTATAACTCCCAGTGCAATCCCTCCCCCCTCCCCCATCCCCATGATAGGCCCCGGTGTGTGATGTTCCCCTTCCCGAGTCCAAGTGATCTTATTGTTCAGTTCCCACCTATGAGTGAGAACATGCGGTGTTTGGTTTTCGGTTCTTGTGATAGTTTGCTAAGAATGATGGTTTCCAGCTGCATCCATGTCCCGACAAAGGACACAAACTCATCCTTTTTTATGGCTGCATAGTATTCCATGGTGTATATATGCCACATTTTCTTAATCCAGTCTGTCACTGATGGACATTTGGGTTGATTCCAAGTCTTTGCTATTGTGAATAGTGCCGCAATAAACATACGTGTGCATGTGTCTTTATAGCAGCATGATTTATAATCCTTTGGGTATATAACCAGTAATGGGATGGCTGGGTCATATGGTACATCTAGTTCTAGATCCTTGAGGAATCGCCATACTGTTTTCCATAATGGTTGAACTAGTTTACAATCCCACCAACAGTGTAAAAGTGTTCCTATTTCTCCACATCCTTTCCAGCACCTGTTGTTTCCTGACTTTTTAATGATCGCCATTCTAACTGGTGTGAGATGGTATCTCATTGTGGTTTTGATTTGCATTTCTCTGATGGCCAGTGATGATGAGCATTTTTTCATGTGTCTGTTGGCTGTATGAATGTCTTCTTTTGAGAAATGTCTGTTCATATCCTTTGCCCACTTTTTGATGGGGTTGTTTGTTTTTTTCTTGTAAATTTGTTTGAGTTCTTTGTAGGTTCTGGATATTAGCCCTTTGTCAGATGAGTAGATTGCAGAAATTTTCTCCCATTTTGTAGGTTGCCTGTTCACTCTTATGGTAGTTTCTTTTGCTGTGCAGAAGCTCTTTAGTTTAATGAGATCCCATTTGTCAATTTTGGCTTTTGCTGCCGTTGCTTTTGGTGTTTTAGACATGAAGTCTTTGCCCATGCCTGTGTCCTGAATGGTACTACCTAGGTTTTCTTCTAGAGTTTTTATGGTATTAGGTCTAACATTTAAGTCTCTAATCCATCTTGAATTAATTTTCGTATAAGGAGTAAGGGAAGGATCCAGTTTCAGCTTTCTACTTATGGCTAGCCAATTTTCCCAGCATCATTTATTAAATAGGGAATCCTTTCCCCATTTCTTGTTTCTCTCAGGTTTGTCAAAGATCAGATGGCTGTAGATGTGTGGTATTATTTTTGAGGACTCTGTTCTGTTCTGTTGGTCTAAATCTCTGTTTTGGTAGCAGTACCATGCTGTTTTGGTTACTGTAGCCTTGTATAGTTTGAAGTCAGATAGCGTGATGCCTCCAGCTTTGTTCTTTTGACTTAGGATTGTCTTGGAGATGCGGGCTCTTTTTTGGTTCCATATAAACTTTAAAGCAGTTTTTTCCAATTCTGTGAAGAAACTCATTGGTAGCTTGATGGGGATGGCATTGAATCTATAAATTACCTTGGGCAGTATGGCCATTTTCACGATATTGATTCTTCCTATCCATGAGCATGGTATGTTCTTCCATTTGTTTGTGTCCTCTTTTATTTCACTGAGCAGTGGTTTGTAGTTCTCCTTGAAGAGGTCCTTTATATCCCTTGTAAGTTGAATTCCTAGATATTTTATTCTCTTTGAAGCGATTGTGAATGGAAGTTCATTCATGATTTGGCTCTTTGTTTGTCTGTTACTGGTGTATAAGAATGCTTGTGATTTTTGCACATTAATTTTGTATCCTGAGACTTTGCTGAAGTTGCTTATGAGCTTAAGGAGATTTTGGGCTGAGACAATGGGGTTTTCTAAATATACAATCATGTCATCTGCAAACAGGGACAATTTGACTTCTTCTTTTCCTAACTGAATACCCTTGATTTCTTTCTCTTGCCTGATTGCCCTAGCCAGAACTTCCAACACTATGTTGAATAGGAGTGGTGAGAGAGGGCATCCCTGTCTTGTGCCAGTTTTCAAAGGGATTTTTTTCCAGTTTTTGCCCATTCAGTATGATATTGGCTGTGGGTTTGTCATAAATAGCTCTTATTATTTTGAGGTACGTTCCATCAATACCGAATTTATTGAGCGTTTTTAGCATGAAGGGCTGTTGAATTTTGTCAAAAGCCTTTTCTGCATCTATTGAGATAATCATGTGGTTCTTGTCTTTGGTTCTGTTTATATGCTGGATTATGTTTATTGATTTGCGAATGTTGAACCAGCCTTGCATCCCAGGGATGAAGCCCACTTGATCATGGTGGATAAGTTTTTTGATGTGCTGCTGAATCTGGTTTACCAGTATTTTATTGAGGATTTTTGCACCGATGTTCATCAGGGATATTGGTCTAAAATTCTCTTTTTTGTGTGTGTCTCTGCCAGGCTTTGGTATCAGGATGATGTTGGCCTCATAAAATGAGTTAGGGAGGATTCCCTCTTTTTCTATTGATTGGAATAGTTTCAGAAGGAATGGTACCAGCTCCTCCTTGTACCTCTGGTAGAATTCAGCTGTGAATCCATCTGGTCCTGGACTTTTTTTGGTTGGTAGGCTATTAATTGTTGCCTCAATTTCAGAGCCTGCTATTGGTCTATTCAGGGATTCAACTTCTTCCTGGTTTAGTCTTGGAAGACTGTAAGTGTCCAGGAAATTATCCATTTCTTCTAGATTTTCTAGTTTATTTGCGTAGAGGTGTTTATAGTATTCTCTGATGGTAGTTTGTATTTCTGTGGGGTCGGTGGTGATATCCCCTTTATCATTTTTTATTGCGTCTATTTGATTCTTCTCTCTTTTCTTCTTTATTAGTCTTGCTAGCGGTCTGTCAATTTTGTTGATCTTTTCAAAAAACCAGCTCCTGGATTCATTGATTTTTTGGAGGTTTTTTTGTGTCTCTATCTCCTTCAGTTCTGCTCTGATCTTAGTTATTTCTTGCCTTCTGCTAGCTTTTGAATGTGTTTGCTCTTGCTTCTCTAGTTCTTTTAATTGTGATGTTAGGGTGTCAGTTTTAGATCTTTCCTGCTTTCTCTTGTGGGCATTTAGTGCTATAAATTTCCCTCTACACACTGCTTTAAATGTGTCCCAGAGATTCTGGTATGTTGTATCTTTGTTCTCATTGGTTTCAAAGAACATCTTTATTTCTGCCTTCATTTCGTTATGTACCCAGTAGTCATTCAGGAGCAGGTTGTTCAGTTTCCATGTAGTTGAGCAGTTTTGATTGAGTTTCTTAGTCCTGAGTTCTAGTTTGATTGCACTGTGGTCTGAGTGACAGTTTGTTATAATTTCTGTTCTTGTACATTTGCTGAGGAGTGCTTTACTTCCAATTATGTGGTCAATTTTGGAATAAGTGCGATGTGGTGCTGAGAAGAATGTATATTCTGTTGATTTGGGGTGGAGAGTTCTATAGATGTCTATTAGGTCTGCTTGCTGCAGAGATGAGTTCAATTCCTGGATATCCTTGTTAACTTTCTGTCTCGGTGATCTGTCTAATGTTGACAGTGGAGTGCTGAAGTCTCCCATTATTATTGTACAGGAGTCTAAGTCTCTTGGTAAGTCTCTAAGGACTTGCTTTATGAATCTGGGTGCTCCTGTATTGGGTGCATATATATTTAGGATAGTTATCTCTTCCTGTTGAATTGATCCCTTTACCATTATGTAATGGCCTTCTTTGTCTCTTTTGATCTTTGATGGTTTAAAATCTATTTTATCAGAGACTAGTATTGCAACCTCTGCTTTTTTTTGTTCTCCATTTGCTTGGTAAATCTTCCTCCATCCCTTTATTTTGAGCCTATGTATGTCTCTGCGTGTGAGATGGGTCTCCTGAATACAGCAGACTGATGGGTCTTGACTCTTTATCCAGTTTGCCAGTCTGTGTCTTTTAATTGGAGCATTTAGTCCATTTACATTTAAGGTTAATATTGTTATGTGTGAACTTGATCCTGCCATTATGATATTAACTGGTTATTTTGCTCGTTAGTTGATGCAGTTTCTTCCTAGCCTCCATGGTCTTTACATTTTGGCATGTTTTTGCAATGGCTGGTACCGGTCGTTCCTTTCCATGTTTAGTGCTTCCTTCAGGGTCTCTTGTAAGGCAGGCCTAGTGGTGACAAAATCTCTAAGCATTTGCTTATCTGTAAAGGATTTTATTTTTCCTTCACTTATGAAACTTATTTTGGCTGGATATGAAATTCTGGGTTTAAAATTCTTTTCTTTAAGAATGTTGAATATTGGCCCCCACTCTCTTCTGGCTTGTAGAGTTCCTGCCGAGAGATCTGCTGTTAGTCTGATGGGCTTCCCTTTGTGGGTAACCTGACCTTTCTCTCTGGCTGCCCTTAAGATTTTTTCCTTCATTTCAACTTTGGTGAATCTGGCAATTATGTGTCTTGCAGTTGCTCTTCTCAAGGAGTATCTTTGTGGCGTTCTCTGTATTTCCTGGATTTGAATGTTGGCCTGCCCTACTAGGTTGGGGAAGTTCTCCTGGATGATATCCTGAAGAGTGTTTTCCAACTTGGTTCCATTTTCCCCCTCACTTTCAGGCACCCCAATCAGACATAGATTTGGTCTTTTACATAATCCCATACTTCTTGCAGGCTTTGTTCATTTCTTTTTCTTCTTTTTTCTTTTGGTTTCTCTTCTCGCTTCATTTCATTCATTTGATCCTCAATCGCTGATACTCTTTCTTCCAGTTGATCGAGTCGGTTACTGAAGCTTGTGCATTTGTCACGTATTTCTCGTGTCATGGTTTTCATCTCTTTCATTTCATTTATGACCTTCTCTGCATTAATTACTATAGCTATCAATTCTTCCACTTTTTTTTCAAGATTTTTAGTTTCTTTGCGCTGGGTATGTCATTCCTCCTTTAGCTCTGAGAAGTTTGATGGACTGAAGCCTTCTTCTCTCATCTCGTCAAAGTCATTCTCCATCCAGCTTTGATCCGTTGCTGGCGATGAGCTGCGCTCCTTTGCCGGGGAGATGCGCTCTTATTTTTTGAATTTCCAGCTTTTCTGCCCTGCTTTTTCCCCATCTTTGTGGTTTTATCTGCCTCTGGTCTTTGATGATGGTGACGTACTGATGGGGTTTTGGTGTAGGTGTCCTTCCTGTTTGATAGTTTTCCTTCTAACAGTCAGGACCTTCAGCTGTAGGTCTGTTGGAGATTGCTTGAGGTCCACTCCAGACCCTGTTTGCCTGGGTATCAGCAGCAGAGGCTGCAGAAGATAGAATATTGCTGAACGGCGAGTGTACCTGTCTGATTCTTGCTTTGGAAGCTTCCTCTCAGGGGTGTACTCCACCCTGTGAGGTGTGGGGTGTCAGACTGCCCCTACTGGGGGATGTCTCCCAGTTAGGCTACTCAGGGGTCAGGGACCCACTTGAACAGGCAGTCTGTCCCTTCTCAGATCTCAACCTCTGTGTTGGGAGATCCACTGCACTCTTCAAAGCTGTCAGACAGAGTCGTTTGCGTCTGCAGAGGTTTCTGCTGCTTTTGTTGTTGTTTAGTTGTGCCCTGTCCCCAGAGGTGGAGTCTACAGAGACAGGCAGGTTTCCTTAAGCTGCTGTGAGCTCCACCCAGTTCGAGCTTCCCAGCGGCTTTGTTTACCTACTTAAGCCTCAGCAATGGCGGGCACCCCTCCCCCAGCCTCGCTGCTGTCTTGCGGTTAGATCGCAGACTGCTGTGCTAGCAATGAGGGAGGCTCCATGGGCGTGGGACCCTCCCGGCCAGGTGTGGGATACAATCTCCTGGTGTGCCCATTTGCTTAAAGCACAGTATTGGGGTGGGAGTTACCCGATTTTCCAGGTGTTGTGTGTCTCAGTTCCCCTGGCTAGGAAAAGGGATTCCCTTCCCCCTTGCACTTCCCAGGTGAGGCGATGCCTCACCCTGCTTCAGCTCTGGCTGGTCGGGCTGCAGCAGCTGACCAGCACCGATCGTCCGGCACTCCCTAGTGAGATGAACCCAGTACCTCAGTTGAAAATGCAGAAATCACCGGTCTTCTGTGTCGCTCGCGCTGGGAGTTGGAGACTGGAGTTGTTCCTATTCGGCCATCTTGCTCCGCCCACTCGGAGACAACCTTTTGAATGAGGGTCTTATGATCTGCTTGGATGTGAAGGATGAAGGGAACGTAAGAGAGAGATTCCTGCTTCTGCAGTTTCTCAAACATTAAGGTGCCATATTTTTGGATAGCATGCCCAAACCCCATCACACCCAACACAAAGAATCTCAGTTCTGGCCATGTCAGAAGTCTTATGTACATTTATTTCATTCCCACTTAACACCTCATCTCCATTTCTCCCATCTTCGCTCATTTTTTTCTTTTCCTCGATGTATACTTCCTCCGTATTTCTTAAAGAAGAATTTTCTTTAGCATCTTTGATCTTTGGTGGGCCATTAGGTATAGAACATTTTTGGCAGTCAATTTCCCTGTGCTTCTGACTATAACACATTCTCACTGCAAAGATCATCTTTGACCCCCATGCACAAACCTGGCTTTAACCCGTGTGATTAGTTCTCCTAATGTTCTCTTTTGTAGTGCATTTTTTGTAATCTCCAATTTTTTCAATCCCCCACATAGAAGAAAGATTGAACAGTTACTTGATATTATCTTGACGATATTAATGAGACACAGTCAGATGAGGTTTGATGAGTAGATGCAAGCAAAAGGCATATTCCAAAACTGTCTATGATGTGTGTGTGTGTGTGTGTGTGTGTGTGTGTGTGTGTGTGTGTGTGTTTGGTGTGATAGGAATGGGTGGAAGAGAAAGGAGATGGATTGCCTAGGATCTATGAATGAGTCATCTGCTCAGTCTGAGAGGCTAGAACTCAGACAGGGTCAGTGACCAGGATCATTGATTGCTTGAGCACAGAGAAGACACATTTGAAACAAGCTCTGCAGCTTGAACTCTCTTTAACTACTAGTAACAAGCTCTCTTGCCTCATCTTCACTGGAACAGAATGAGGGATTGACAAGTTCAATCAAATACACCGCGTTCCTTTGGTGTGAAAAATATTGCAGAAACAAGATGTTGATAGGACAATGTGTAAAATAAAGATGTGCTTCAGCAACACTGCTTTGGAGCGGAATTGGAAGGATATAATGAAAGTGGAAATGATTTTTCATTTTCAAAAAAGAGAAACTTGCTTTCAGTGAAAGAGTAAATAACATTTGTGAATGAAATTTTACTCATGTTTGATGTCTCCAAATCTAAAATAAAATATATGCTTCTTCAGGAAATCATATGCAACTACTGTTTAGTAGTCCTATCCTTTCCTAATAAATGTTCATTCCCAAAGTGTAGCATACAAAAATGAGACAAATCTGTATTCTTTCCAATATATGCAGTCATATACACACTTTTTTTGTGTGCCTGTGGGCTAAGACTCCCTCTACTCAGGCTGGAGGAATCAACAAAGAAAGAACCTGAATTCCCACAGTTGTGTGATAAATCCAGCAGATAGTTGTACTCATGAAAAATAAATGGTGCTTTCTCCATATTGGTACCATGTGGCATTCTTAAAGGAACTGTGACTTTTCAAGGAACCCTTGTGACAGGGTAACAACCTACAATTTAATAGACTAAAACATATATTAATCTCTTTGTACTTCACTATTTGTTTTTTTTTTTTTTTTTTTTTTTTTTTTTTTTTTTTTGAGACAGAGTCTTGCTCTGTCACCCAGACTGGAGTGCAGTGATGTGATGTAGGCTCGCTGCAACCTCCACCTCCTGAGTTAGAGCAATTCCTCTGCCTCAGCTTCCTGAGTAGCTGGGTGTAATCCCAGCTGGGCATGTACCACCACACCTGGCTAATTTTTATATTTTTAGTAGAGATGGGGTTTCGCCATGTTGGCCAGGCTGGTTTCAAATCCCTGACCTCAAGTGACCCACCCACTTTGGCCCCCCAAAGTGCTGGGATTACAGGCATGAACCACCATACCCAGCCTACTATTTGTATTTTTAAGGAAAAAGAAAAAGAAGTAACTGCTAATTTAACTTTCACTGTGGTAAATTCATGAAATATCAAATTTTCAAATAATTAAGGCTAATCCTGTTAAAGAAAAACTCAACCAATTAAAAGTAGAAATTAATGAATTAACATCTTATATGCCAGACCAGACACAATGAATGTTTATAATTATTATCTCATTTAGAACCAATGACAACTACATAAATTAAATGTTATCATGTGTATGTTATAAATAAGGAAATTTGGCTCAGAAAAGTTAAGCAACCTATAATTATTGCAACTGTTCAACACTAGTCTTTGCAAGAAATGTTAATTATTTTAGTGGTATCATTCAACAATACATTTTATGCTGCAATTTCATTAAAAGAGGTTGTAAACATAATTTAACTTGTTTTTGATGACTTAACCCATCATTTCAAGGAGCAGTTATTAAGTTGTTTATAATATGCTGATGCATGAGGAGGAAAAGGGTATGTTATGAATAACTTCTCTTCTACAAAATTGCTCCAGTTCCTTTAATTATGGAATTCTAGCACTTGATTTTAATGAATTCTGTTTTTTTCTTCTCCACCAGATCATTAGCTGCCATTTTACTTTTCTCTCCAAACATTGACCACTAGCAATACAACCTATCCTGCATGAAAATTCTACTTCTAGTTTTTCATATACTAGAACACTAAATAAATAAATGCACTAAATTTTATATCAGAACCAAGGGTAAGTAAATCCTGAGAGAAAGTCAAAGGACACATTTCTCCCTGGCTTCAAGTGCATGAAGGTGTTGCATTGCTTTGCATACCGCCAGAGATCTTTTACATCCTTGTTAAAATTTTGCCAAATGTGACCTCTGAGTAAGTGAGGTTTTATAGTCTAGCTCAAATCATACCATTTGCATTTGGCCTTCCTCTCTCCCTTTCTTGCTGTCTCTCTGCCTTTTTCCACCCTCTCTCCCTCTTTTGTTTACCGTGTGTATTCTGTCCATGTGCTTCATAACATATCACAGCTTGCATTGTCTGAGAACACAAATGGGGTTCAGTCACTGTTTATCTTTGTGTTTGCCAAAGAAACTAAAACTCAGTAAATGTGAATTCTATTATGTTTTTATTGCCTATCCTTTCACCTCTGAACTTCAGTTCAGAAGACATCTTTGAAGTCATGAAAGGTAATTCTATCTTCCGCAACGAAACGACAATGGCTACTCTACTGAATTTCTCTGTAAGCCAGCAATTTATATGCCACCATCTCACTTAATTCACATGATAAGATGGCAAAGTGGGCATTGTTATTGCCATTTTAGAGGTGAGGAGGGTAGGCTCAAATAAATAATTAAGTTGTCAGATTTTTGTATAGCTCGTAGGCGCTAGAATTGGGATTCAGATGTAGGTCTGTTTTACTCTAGATGTATGATTGTTGTACAATACTTAGAGGCACGCACACACACACATACACACACACACGTTGAGTACATAAACACGCACACATATGTTGAAACATTATATATGTTTATATACACATATTTTGCATTTATAGTATATATATGTCTATGTATAGGTATATATATGTATACACAATTTTATAGATACATAGATGATATAGATAGATGATAGATAGATAGAATTAATAAATAGATGATAGGTAGATAATGATTATAGCTCTGCCTATAATATTGAAGACAGGCTGGAGACCAAACTTCTCTGAGAGGAGATTTAGTTTCCGGATGACAGAGTGTAGACTGTTTCTATGTGTCAGGAAAGGATAATGAATCCCTCTGATGCCTGTCTGCTCTGAAAAGAGCAAGTCAGCCCAGCTCAGAAAGTAGTTCTGGGCTTCATCCTTGAAGAACAAATGACTGCGATAAGAAGAAACGAGGGAGATAATGACATTTCAACTTGGACTTTGACTTTATTAACAGATATTCTTTCTTTAGAATACAGTCTTCTTCCTCCTCCTCTTTCTTTATATTATGACATTTTCCTCTATACATTCAAACACAGTGACCATTGTGGAGATATAGGGAAATAATATGTAGAAAATCATCTAGGTTGTCTCTAACCATTCAGAGAAGTATGATTTTCCAACCCAAATCCCCAGAATCAGACAAAGCTTAAATAACACAAAATCATCCAAGGTTTTTCTGAGCACTTAGAATCAGCTCTCCTATGTATGGGTGTGATGGTTAATTTTGTGTCAGTTTACTAAGGTAAAACATTATTTCTGTGTGTGTGCATTTAAGGGTGTTTTATAAAGAGATTAGCATTTAAATCAGTAGAACCAGTAAAGAAAATCTACCCTTCCCAATGTGGGTGGGTGTCATCTAATATTTTGAGGGCATGAATAGAACAAAAAGCAAAGGAGGAACACATTTTCTCTCCCTTTGGGAGCTGGGACATCTGTCTTCTTCCACTCTCAGCATTCCTTATCTTGGGCTTTTCTCTCAGACTACACTTGCACCATTGACTCTCCTGGTTTTTTGACCTTTTGGCTTGAACTGGCACTATACTACCAGCTTTCCTAGACCTCCAGCTTGAAAATAGCAGATACTGGGATTGCTAGGCCTCCATAATTGCATGTGCCAATCCCGCATAATAAATCTCATTCTACATATTTCTGTATATCGTCTTGGTTCTGTTTCTTGAGAGAACTCTGACTAATACAGATTTTGATACCAAGAAGTGGGGGTGATGCCATAACAAATACCTAAAAATGTGGAAGCAGATTTGGAACTGTGTAACGAGTAGAAGCTGTAATACTTTTGAGGTACATGATAGTAAAAGACTACATTATGGTGAAAACATGTTAAGGCAATTCTGGTGAGGGCTCAGAAAGAAGAGGAGAGCTGTAGAGACAACCTGAATCTTCTTAGAGAATATCTAAGCATTCCTGACCAAGATTTTGCTAGCAATATGGATGGCAAATGTCATTCTGATACAGTCTCAGATGAAAATTAGGGACATGTTATTAGATAACAGAGGAAAGTCCATCCTTGTTGTAAAGTGGCAAAGAGATTGACTGGATTGTATTTGTATTCTAGTGTTTTGGGAAAGTTAGAACTTATGAGTGATTACATTGGATATTTGGCTGAGGAAATTTCTAAGCAAAATGTTAAAATTGTGTCTTGGTTTCTCTTAATTGCATATAGTAACATGCAAAAGAAAGAAATCACTTCAAGATGAAATTGATCAGCAGAAGGGAAGTAGAACATAAAGATTTAGAACATACTCAGGCTAGAATCATGCAATTGTGACTTTACTGGCCTTAAGTCTCAGGAGGCCCTGTCCTCATGGCAGTTCTCTGCTAGGACTGCAATCCAATGGCTCTCAGAAGCTTCGTCTTTTGAAATGTAGGTGAATAACATTATTTTGTTCTCTCTGAATTAATATGTTGAAATCCTAACTCGCAAGGTGATGGTATTAGGAGGCAGAGCCCTCGTGAATGGGATTTAGGGCCCTTACAAAGGGACCCCAGAGAAATCCCTGGCCCTTTCTACCATGTGAAGTTACAGTGAGAAGATGGCTACCTGTGAGAAAGCAGATCATTACCAGACTTCAAATCTTCTGCTCTCTTGATCTTGAACTGTCCAGTCATCAGAACTGTGAGAAATAAATTTGTTGTTGTTTATGAGCCACCCAGCCTATGGCATTTTGTTGTAGCTGCTTGAACAAACTGACAAACTAAAACAGCAGATAGCACAGGATGCTTGCTAAAGATAAAGCAATGGAAAAGAATGAGAAAGTGAAAGAAAGAATGTTCGCGAATATTACTGAGTCAGGGCTCCGCTGTGTAGCCCCATTATTTCTGCTTCATGGAGGCCTTCTCTATCCTTCATCTGAATTAATGCACTAGTGTCTTCCCTCATTTCCTCCTCTCTACCTTTTTGCCTCCTTCATGTCATTCTCAACATTAGTAGTTTCAAAACATTTTTTGAACACTCCATCAGTTTAAAAAAAGCATGTACATCCATGTATCTTTATACATTTAAAATTAATATGTACTCTAACATTAAGTAGTTACTATAAAACATTTGCAAAATACATATCTTTAAAGGAACAAATATGAATAAATACAAATTGAAGTTCTCAAGTCTTCTTTCCATACCCTAACATACATGCCCCTCTTTGAGGACTCCCATTCCACATTCTTCTAAGCGATCTTTCTGGCCTATTGACAACCCTCTACTGGCAACTCACTCATAGTCTTTAGAATAATACGCTTGTCTTTTGTATGCCCACTGTGCCCTTTCATGGTCTGACATGTATGATCTCTCAGGCCACATGTTGGATTATTCTATTCTCTCCTTTACTTGAACTTGACATTTAAAAAAATACTTACAATTATTCATGCTTTTTAAATAAATCATGACACTACATATATCTATGTATTTACAAACTCATCCATGTGCATTGAGTGTTCTTCTTCTTGTTCATTAAAAAAAAATTTTACTATTTACATGTTAGATCATAGGTAACCTTTGAAGGAAGCCTCCCTTTATGAGCCACACTTCTCCTTGTTAACGCTGTCCTTTATGTCATTGGTCTCCAAAGTGGGGAAGATACTCATCAGGGCTACATAAGATGACCAAATTGAGTATTAAAAAATAGTAAAACTGTAGGTTTGCTATCTCATCTTTTTAGTTTTATAACGTATCAGTATGGAATTAAATATGTATACATATACACTCTATATGTGCTGTATATATAACTATTCTCTATATATCAGTATGTTATTAATTTTATGTATATCAACTATATGTTCAAGTTGATACTTTTATTGCTGTTTTTATCTTATGGAAGAATAATCTATTGATTTATAGATGTACTTCCTCCAGCTTGTATTTTTAAATCTCTCTAGGCCTCAAAAGCCAAAGCAATACTTGGCAGAGTACACACTTAATATGTGTTTGTTGACTTGAATAAAGGAGGCAGGATTTAATATTCCATGTCTCTTTGTTGCTGTCTATCACGCATTTATTATATCAACAGCTTTATACTCCAACAAATTTAGTGCCTTTGGAGAGTCTATTGAAGTAAGATGTCAATATAAGACCATTTTTCTAGAATTGGAAATACACATAGGTTATGATACATTTGAATTACTATGGAGCGACTTACAGACAGAGGTAAATATAACTTAATCTCTAAAATATTATTTACATTTTCTGTGTTCTCTTACCCTTCTTATATTTCTTTATTTATATTAACGAATCAGATAAACATTAGGAATACATTTCTACTAAAGAACCCATCTGGTCTATTAGAAATCAATATGTAAGAGCAGTTTTATTTCTAACTTTAACTTGGTTTAAAAAAGTCAACATAATATCACACAATACACTATGCATTAGGAAATGAATTTTTACAACTTCATTATCTCTCACATTATTTCCCATCCACAAATGTATCAGTGGAAGGAGGCTCATGATTTGAATTTCATCCATAAGGCTCATTATGGGGCACTTGAAAATTTGTCAGAATTGGGGCCCTAACAACTTAGGAATAAAATGATACATTGTTTTTATTCTTGTTAATTCTAAAAAAAGAATCCACTGTAGTATAGTGTAATTTAAAATTTGAGTAGCGGGCATCCCTCAACAATTACCCCTTTCAAATTTCTTTGGCTTTGAATTTAAGTATTCTATACTCCTCTCATTTCACAGAATTAAATAAATTCTATCTCAAGTGAGGGAGAAAATGAGCAACTTAAAGAAATTGAGTATGATGGACTAATTATCTTCCATTTTAAAGAATTTATGCATAAAAGTGAGAAACACAGATTCTTTGGATATATATATATATATTCCCATCCAATGTGCAAAAGTAATGATTCTAAAACACTAGCATTCTTCTTTATTTTTATTTTTGTACAATGGGGTCTCACTATGTTGCCCAGGCTGGTCTCAAACTTTTGGCCTCAAGCAATTCTACTTTTGCCTCCCAAAGCAATGGGATTACAAGCATGAGTCAATGCACCCAACTGTTACTTCTTGATTTGACTGGATTCTTGATTTGACTGGAACAAAATGCCCTATTCTTAATTCTAGTAACGTATTCTTCACCTGGGTATAACTGGTCCACCTCCCCTTCACCTACAGTGAGTATAAATGCTAAGTTTTTCCTGCTAGCAGACTGGCATCACTTTTTCCAAGCTCAGGTAGTAAGAACAATTTTCGTTTTCTCCACTGAAAAAATGATAGTCGGCTCATTAAATATCCTCTCTTTGTAATTCTACTGTGGTTTTCTGCATAAGAATGTATAATTGAATTGCCAAATCATTGATTTAAATAATGATTCCTTCCCTTCTTTATTCCAGCATTTCTCAGTACAGGAAAACAAAAAATGAGGCATTTATGCTACCTTCTTGAATAAAATGTAAGTTTCTCAGATAAGTGATAGAATAACATCAAACATAGGGACATGACAAAAAATTCGAACACAGTTTGGACAGCCTTTTTCAAGAAATTAGGTCACTAAGAAAACTCAACGTATTATTACACTGGAAATTTATATTATAGTAGTTATTAGGGATATAAAATATTAAGTATGAATATCTTGAAAATTATCTGAAAAGTTTGTTACTGAAGTTCCATCAACACCCTAGATTAGGGTAGCCAGATTTAGCAAGATAATAAATTCAAAAATCTCAGTTAAATTTGAATATTAGATAAAAAACAATTTTTTGTACAAGTATATGCCTAGCAATATTTGGGCCATACTTTTATTTTGAGATGCTATTTATTATTTATCATAAATTTAAACGTAATTGAGTATCTTGCCTTCACATAAGCAAATAAAAAACTATGTAACAGATCCCTATGGTGGCATTCTCTATAATTTTCATGAAATGATTCTGAGAGTAACTTGTGTTTCTGTTTTTGCTCTGGCTGCCAGGCAGCTCAGAGTAGCATTTTGCATTCAGATGCTTCACCATGACTACTCCTTTCTGTATCAGCTGCTTGAAACTCAGAGCCAAACTTTGCCTCCATTTCAAGCAAAGTATCCAAGAAATTGCTCTTGAATTTTGAACAATATTTTTGCCCCTTCTTATCTGCTTTTTCTTATCCTTATTTTTCTTTGCTCTAATTCTTTTTTATCCAATTATTCACATAGGATGGTATAAATAATTAAATGAAATAAATATTTAATCACATACTGATAAAGATCTTCATCAACATATATATTTCCTTCATTTTTCTTTGGACCTGACTTTCTATTTGTATTTTATTAACCCAGATAAAGCATGCCATTTCATTGTATGTTACTCAAGTTCTTATGGGAAAGGGGCAGAGTAAGTATAAAATGTTTTCCAAAGTTTGTTAAACATGGGTATAATGGTCAACATTGAGAGAAAGAGTAAAATTGGACACATCCCAAAGTAGGATATTAAGGATTTCAAATGCAGTTTAAAAATAATGTGTCTTCAAACTGCCAGGAAAGAATTCTTGCTTTAATTTTGTGTCAATCATTTTCTATGTGTTTTGCTCTAGACCTTTAAGCTCAAGCAAAGGCATTTTGCATGCCGCTAAGCTAATGGTAATTCCTCCTTTTTTCATTAGTATTCCTAAAACAAATATCTGAACTTCTGTTATAGGCACAGAAGTATGTTAGGGTATAAAATAAAAGTATAAGGCAAAGATGAGGAACTTGAGAAGCTTATATTTCAAAAAGAAGGACATTACAATACATACTTTAAAAATTAATATTCTCTGGTCTTGCTCCCTGGAGATAACTTTCAAAGACTTTGGATGTCTCTTGTTATATTAACCTCTGTATTTCTAAATAATATCCTGCTTTTCTTTGGTTTAATCTATTTTGGACATCACCCACTGATTTCTTATTAGTGTACATGTAGAACTGGCTTTCTCATACTCAGTATTTCACTCCCAACCAAATTCCCCACACCATTCTTCCAATAAAGTTATATCAAAACCTTTGGTTAAGACAGTATACATTATTTGCATTATCATGGCTGTGTAAATTTTTCTACTGATGGTTCAAGTAATAGACTATACCGAGAGGCTGGGCACGGTGGCTCACACCTGTAATCCCATCATTTTGGGAGGCCAAAGTGACCAGACCACCTGAAGTCACGAGTTCAGGAGTTCGAGACCAGCCTGGTCAACATGGTGAAACCATGTTGAAAAATACAATAAAAGTAGCCGTAGTGGTGCACATTGTAGTCCCAGCTACTTGCTAGGCTGAAGCAGGAGGATCACCTGAACCCAGGAGGTGGAGGCTGCAGTGAGCTGAGATTGTGCCTCCGTACTCCAGCCTGGGTGACAGAGCAAGACTCTACCAAAAAAAAAAGAGAGAGACTATGATCTATGATTGTTATTTTCTTTTCTGTTGATCATTTTAGGAAAACTACAAAGTATGGTTGGAATTTGAAAATTTGCAAGAATTTCCACTTGGGCTTGGCTTAATGAACTAAGAAACAATCAGGGCAAAGATACCTTCGTGATTAGGCTAAGAATAAGTGAACACAGATCCCACTGTCTCCACGGTGGAATGGTACCCAAGACTATATGGTCACTGGCTGGCCACAGGGAGGAGCTTCAAAGCTCAGAAGAATCTGGCCATGGCTTACTAAAGTTTCCACCAAATGGTAGATTTCCAGGAATTAATAATTACCTTATTTTAGTTTTCATTTGATTAATTTCCTATATACCTGCTTTTGTTTTTTGTATGCTCCACTAATTGTATGAATTCTATCTAATATTTTTCAGTAATCGAATATTTCAGATACTCTATCAATAACATGTCCTTTCTCTGGAGCCTGTCTTCTCTCCAACTTGTACTGAAGCTCTTTGGGCTCCTGCATGGCTTTCCTGCTGGTACTGCATTTACTGATATCTCAAATATCCCTCTTTTGTGGTCTCCAAATCTCCATTTGTTCTTGCTTTCATCCTCATTTTTCTGGAACCCTTACTCTTAATGTTTCCTAAGAGAAGATGCATTGAAAATTTAATATTTTTACATTTTCCTTGCCTGAATATGGCATGAGCTTTAATTAGTGCACTTGTTTAATCGTTTGGTTAGATTGGGAATTTCAGCCTGAAAGTCATCGTCTTCAGACTTTTGAAGGCATTATCCATTGCCTTCTTGATCTCAAAGTTCCTGCCGTCCAAAGCTGTTATGATTCTGACATTGAGAGGAACATCTGTATGTAAATATCTCACCAGCTTTTATACTTGAAAACATGGATATACAAATTGTGTATTCATCCATTTGGAGAAGATAATGGAAACCATGGAAGTATGGAGTGATAAAGTGTAAAACAGAGAACTAATTTTAATAGGATTCCCAAAGATATGATCAAGGGTGTTTGATGACTGAAAGAGAAAGAGAAGAAAAGCGGAAGAACCAGGTTATTGAGTGTCAAAAAGACAAAAAGGGAAAAGTTTCAAGAAAAATGTGGTTAACAGAGTTATTAAATGGATATTTAATATATTTAATCAGTAACGTATTAACCAAAATATTGTGTGATAATAGTGTGAGCTTAGAATTTGGTGTAAAGAATCGGAAACATCTCTGTACCAGGTCTCAAAAGAAGTGGATTCCAGCCACTAAATTTCTGGCTGTTCTTGGGTGAATCATAAATCTCTGTTGCTTATCTACAACCTAAGAAGGTGGGACTTAATAACTTTAAGTGTCTTTTTGACTTTTAATGTTATATGGCTTGCACTTTACACACTTTGATGTACATTCAAAGGCAGGATCACATTTGAGCCTTAAAAGAGTCCTATGAGGAAAGTAGGACAGAGATTTTCTCATATTCTCCGTCTTCTCTTTTAATAATTTTGTAGATTACAAAACAGACAGAGTCAGATTGAAAAACAGAGCCAGATTTAGAACCCAGGGGTCTCATCCAGGTGGGTCAGAGTTCATATGAAGTATCTGATATCATATTAGTACTCATTTGAAGCAAATGCATCAATGTTTTTGCCAAAGTCTAAATATATATCCATTGATTCTTGTGATTTCCCCGGACCAGGAAGAACTTCTTAATGGATCGTAAACTGATGTGAATTTTTAAGCTCCATCTTCTGGTTTTATAGTCAAATGATGGCTATGATTGATAGAGTACTTAAGTGAAAGGCAGAATCAGTTTGTTTGAAGCTGCTCAGTTTTCAATTGTTGTTGCTCCTTCTCTTTCATTATGAGTTATTAGTTTAGCCTTATCAATATCAATTTAGTTTGCTGTGGTTTTGGTCAATCCTAGAGAACACAATAATGCATTATACTTGCATCCAAAGTACTTTTGCCTATAATTTTCTGATAAGTAAATGTTAAAAAGGATTTACAGTATAGATCAAATGTGAATCATATATAGGCTTATTGTAAAAGCTGATTACATAGAATGTTGCCTCATTTATTTTTAATAATAATATTACTGTTTTCTTAGATAATGGAGCAACTGATCATTTTCATCACTGACTTGCATTCCATTCCACTTTACCTTGAATATTTTCTTGCAAAATAGAACACAAAACAATCTGTTACATTCTTTAAGGTCCAGAGTACTTCCAGGAACTCCAGTTGGCCTTGTATTTTGCTTACAACTCAGTGCAGAAATGTGTTGGGAAATATGATGTCATACAAACTGAGTTGTTACAGGACTTTAGATAGAAGACCACCTATTCTTTTATGTTAGACTAAACCATTTGTACTGAAAACAATAAAAATCTAATAAATGACCAATAGTCTTTTTTAGGCAACTCATTCAAATATTTTATTTTTTTGTTTAGTGATTTGATCTACTAGTGTCTAATGTGAGCTTATAGGATAAGCAGCACATGACAGGACCAGATAATGAAGTGGAATCAATTGCTCGGGCAGCTCTCTTGATGGTTATATTCCAATTCTCATTACATCCAAATGTGAAATGTCAACAACCCATTGCTACATTTGCCTTCATAGTAAAATCCTTGTTCTAGCCCAAGGCAGACAACTCCATTTGTTTATAGGTTCAATTAACCTATTATAATTTGTCAGATTCTTTCTAAAGCTACCTTATTGGGAAATGACAAAAATATGCAGAATTATGGAGAAATACACTGGAAAACCAACTTTCTGTCTGGCCCCGAAATATCTAGGAATGCCTGTGTCCTATATTCAGAATGAATTTTTACTATAATTAAAAGTTTATTCTTCTTACTCTCTTCCTACTTCCAACATGAAAAGAAAGCGTAATGACCTCGTAGGCTTAATATAATCTTACTTCATAGGATGGCATGTTATACTATAAAAGTTCATGGAAGAATGAGTGTTTTTTCATTTTTCTGTAACAAGAGATGTGGGTTGCTCTATTTTAGTAACCGGTTTGTGGGTTAGATATTTCTGCCATTTTTTTTTTGGTCCTATCAGTTATAGAATATGGAGGAGTCCCATATCTTGAGACAGTTTATATAACAAAGTGTACATGTTTATTGACCATTATCCATGATATAGATCTCTAGATCAAAGAGAAGTTCAGTCTGCAGATAAGCACCAAATTTTACATACATCATCTTACATACTAAGCAAATAATTTATTCATCATTTCAGAAATTGGTTACAAGTTTTCATGTCTTTCACACAGTCCACCTGAAATAGGTCTCTGTATTTAATATTTTTCAGTTGAGTTTGGTTTTAATTTATAAGGATCTTTGAAGTTCAAGAATCACAGTCTTTCATTTCTCTAGTTTAGCTCACAGAGAGGTAATGGATGCATTTATTTCCAAGATCTTTGACTTGCTGAGTTTTTTTGTCATTGTATAAATTGTGTTTGTCACTGCATAAATGTGGGGTTATATCTTTCGATCATTTTCCAGGCTCCATTTAGACACAACTCCCATCCTTGTTTAAAATAATTAGTATGATTGCATTAGATATCTGTTATAATAAATTAGTATTAGTATTGATGTTTCATTATATAAAACGTTTCTACCAAAGATATTTATCATAAACTGCCATTCAGTTTTCAGACTCTAAAATAACTCACTTACGTGCTTTTATTGATTCAAGGAGGTAAATGTAACATATTTCAACCTCAGCAATACCTTAAATTTTTGAGAGTTTTATAGTTTATACAGTTTATAAGGTGTTTTTATGTGAATCAACTTACCAGATTGATGCTGACATACCTCACACATTTAGTGAATGTGGAATTCCTTTTAATGGAAAGGTTGAAAATAGGGTATGAAGTTGAATTCAGAAACTAAGAAGAAAAATGTTAGCAGGAGCTCTTCTAGAATTCATGCAGAGTCAGCTACACTTGAAGACACAAAGAAAGCAAGAAGGACCAAGTCTATATAGGAACTAACAGAAGAACCGGAATTTACACTGTACTCTGAGGGCCAAGATTAAAACATTCAAAGGAACAAGGCTGGCTCTCCTACTCATTAGCCACACATTAACTACTCATTAGCCTGCGGACAGTTGACTTTAACTGCTGGATCCTTAGTTTCATCATTTACAAAATGTCAATGAACACAGTTGTGCCCATCTCCACAGAATTGCTGTCAGTGTGCTTTGGGGGTGTGTAATTAAAAAAAAATATATTTCAACCACTGGTATCCAATGTTCTGTCTTGGAGAGACCTATATTTAGAGAAAGTCCTTAATAGACTGATGGAATGGTAGCTGATGGAATCCCCAGGGAGTGGTCTGGAATTAGATGGCCAAACAAGAGAGCTATGTGGCTTTGAAAAATGACTTTAACAGGTATTGGGGATGAAGATCAGAGATAATAAAGAGGAGCAGAGGTTAGAGAAGAAAGAGAGGATGAAGACCACAGCAGAGGCTGAGACTACAGACAAAGGCAGCCCCATGAGATATTCCTGGGGGCATTAGGGATAAAAACTCTCTTTCAAAAAAGAAAAATGAATGTATATTAGATTTTAAACTGTTTGTGATTTCACAATTTAAAGCTCTTATGTTACCCTGATTTGGGGAGCCTGAAACACACATCTCTGTTTATGAAGGTGTTTTATTTACAATATAAAGACATCAGATGGGTTTTTATTATGAGTTTAGACAGGAAGACACTGACACAATATATTAGGAAAGTAAATTTTTAGCTAGACATGAGTTTGAGGAGAAAAAAATTTCCTCTAAGAATTCCACAGTTATCATATTATCAGGGATAGTGTTTTTCCTATTGGAAGTAGGGCAAATTATAAGATAATTTTTGACTTTGACTTTCAATGTCAGGGTGGCTTTAGCTAACATCCTGATTAAATAATATAAAGTGTTTTTCACCACCTTCGGCATACAATAAGCACATGATAAATGATAGTGAGCATCATCATATTTTTATTATTAAGAAGTGTTTTCTCTATATCCAAAGCAGTTTTATTTTGCAGACAATTGGCTTTTGAAACATTATGAGAAGTCAAGTCCCAAAAACTAGCGTTTAATACTCACCTTTGTAGCATAAAAAGTATCACATATGTTTTATAAAGCAAAGTGATCTCTAGGATCACAGATCTTGAGTTGCAGAATTGGAACTAGGATTAAGGTTTTCTTTTTTTTTTGGTTCTTCTTGTCATTAAAAATATTTTATAATGAACAGCGAATTGTGTCCCTCTGTAAAAGTTAAAGAGCCATGAAAGTATAGGAATTTGGTTATATGCGTGATATATAGGCAAGTGTGCTACATACAGTTTTGTTTGTGCCTGTACAAAAATATAAGATAGAACCAATGTATAATAATCAGGGAGTAGTTTTCACAGTACTAGTTAACCATAGGTTTCTCAAAATAGTGAATTCAGTTAGGTGGCAGCTATGATTCAGACTCTCAGTGATGTCTGTACTGGTGATAGATATGGGGACTATATTCTTGTGTGATTCCATATTTTAAGGAAAAAGATTAGATTCTTTTCAGTTTTCACTGGACATTCCCCTAAAAAACATTAAATTTCCTCAAATGAGGTGAGTTTGCCATCAAAATAACAGAATCTCAGACTTTATAAGGGCCATTCAGTCATAACTACATACGTTTATTTTATTAAAGCAATACCCCAGAGAATGTTGGATAGCTTTTCAGTTACTCATTTTGTGAAGAAGGGAAAACATTAAAGAATTGAAATTTTATTTTCAAAGGAATTAACTTTTAAAAATTGCATACTGTTTGAGAACAAATGACAGTGAAATTATTTTAAAGAGAAGCATAAAAGGCTAAGTGGCTTTCATTTATGTACTTTTAGTACATAAAATTGCCTTTTACTTCATCTATTGTCTTGTTTGCTTAAGTTTATTTTGTTTTGTTTGTAGAATTCAAGAATTTGATCTTTCTCTCAACTGTGAGTTAGAGCATATCTGTTAAACTCATAGTCTCCGTTTTTTTAGCACAAAAATGGAATAGTATTCCCATGTTATTTTGCATTCAAGTTTGTTGTAGGAGTTAAACTGCATTAAAAAGTGCATAGTGGTGTAAAAATCAGAAGTAAGAATTATACTGATAATGGTACAAGCAATAATACTGTTAATGGTATAGGCATGCAACCTTTGTAAACATAACTCCAGATGTACAAAAGCAGATAGCATGACTCTTTAACCTTGTAATGATTAGGAAGTTATGGGGCCAAATCCTCACAAGCTGTCCAGTTCTGATCTTGAAAATGGAGACATATTTACGTGGCATCAACAAGCAATGCTTGCGGTTTTCACTTTCAACTGGGAAGGATGAAAAGGCTGTGCTTGGTTTGTTCAAGTTGCTGCTGATTAAGTTAACAAAGAAACCTGACTCTTGTAATTCAAAACACTCACACAAGCAATCACCTTTCCCTAAAGACCAGAATGACTTCTTCATAGAGGAAAAATATATCTAAATACACACACACACACACACACACACACACACACACACGCACACAAGACACAAACACATATAGTTAAATGTAAATGATTAAATGAAAGAGGAAAGCATGATTTTGACAAAGAATAGACCAGATGCTTAATTTTGATACTTCTTGCAATAAACTGTATTCACATTGTAATTGTTCTTTGCACATTCTCTGTTGAGGGATGTATTCTAGCATGTTTAAATGAGGCCGATGTAGATTAATTTCTCTGTAGGAGTTTGTGGCTTTGACTAAATTTCCAATGGGGCACACTTTAGCTGATAACATGTATTTCTATGGCATTTAAAGGAAACATCGAATATTTCGCTTCCTGTTTCATTTTGCTGTAATGCTCTGAACAGCAATAGCAGATGTACTTAGAGATGGCTGCTTTCAATGCATGTGAATTAATACCCATAATCATAGATATTCTGAGGCTTTTTAGCATAAGACACAATTACTGAGGTTGGTCTTAAATGAAAATCATGAAAAATATTCTAATACACTGCATAATTTCTTGGAATTTACACTGAGGCTAGTTCATAAGTTTCAAAGCCTAATGGAAGAAAGAAATAAGGAAGAATACACCTTTTAAATATTCCTCTAAAATAATTGTAATGCTAATTGCAAAATTGTAAAACCTAGAGTTTCTGGACCACTTGGTGTATAAAATACAGAGAAGCCACATTTCTGTGTGGATTAGGGTTTACCTACTCATGAACTTAAGCAAAAAATTGCACGTTTTGAGATTTTCTAAAATGTATATATACTATTTTCCTTTCTCAAACTTAATGCTGATTGTTACGGATAGAATTCAAAATTCTACATACAACTTATGCTTGTTAATATTGTATTTTGTTGTAATAGAATGGTGCCCTAAAGACCACATTAAGCATTAAAGCTTTTATGCTATTTTCATCTATGCCTTCAGTTATTCAAAAATTGTACATTAGTTCCATGTACTACCCTCCACGGTGGGATTATGATGATGAACCAGGTAATGTGGTTGCAGCCCTCATTATCATACATTCTAGTGAAGGATCAGATATTAATCCTACATATACAGTAGTCATGTTTATTTAGTAATCATGTATGTAATTAATACAAACAAGAAAAAAGGTACAGGTGTCTCAGCGTTTAAAATAACTTGTTCATTATTCATATTTTATTTTCCTGTTTTTGCTTCTCCTGGTGTAGTGGGTTTTTTCTTGACTTTATGATCTTCTTCTTCCATGTTTAGAGGTTGGAAAGTAGACAAAGGTACTGTATTGATTTTTGTTTGCAATAAGATTAGGACACCAACCTCATCATGTTACTCTTCTGTTCAATACCACTCAGTGGGTTTACATTATCCTCAGTATAAAATTCAAAATTCTTTTTGTTGCTTATAAAGGCATTCATGATGTAGGCCCAGCTTCTTTTTCCATATTTTGCTTTCAATAGTTCTCACATTCTGTGCTTCCATTTTAGTGAAGATCTTTTGTCCACTAATGTGTTTTGCTCATTTATCACTTAATAATCTTTGAACATGACTTTTCCTTGCTGGATTTCACCATTACTCTGCCTCTGTGCCCTCCCCTAACCTTACAGTTCCTTCTCTACTTTCCTGCCTTTCTCATTCCTCAATCCATCAAGATCACAATCTTGATGTCATTTTTTCATATAGCCTTTTGACGGCTGAGTCATGTGTAGTTCATTGGTCTTCCCGTGTGTTCCCTTGAAACTTACTACTGAGCTCTCATACACTGTACTTAGTAGACTTCTAATATATCTGACACTGCTTTTACAGCAATATTGAAAGTTAGCTGGGAACATGTACCAAGTCTTGTTCAAAGATCTGTCCTCAAACTTTGGCTACATGCTTAGCATAGAATGGAAATGCCAACAAATCTAGGAGGACATTATTTTACTTATAGTTATATTCTTTATCACCAAGCAGAGAAGGAGTATTCAATCAATATTTGTGGAGTGAATGGATTTGCAAGTTGATTGGGAGTAAGATTTTTTCAGAGTTGTCTTTGAATGATAAATGAACTTCCTTGCCTGTCATTTTGTGGTGGTCAGTGATTTGAGTACCTGTTTGCTGGTGCATTCTTGGCTCTGTTATAGGATAGGTCACAACAAAAGGGGCTGTAGGAAGAAAACTTCATTTCTGTGGATGCTTACTAGTGGTATTGATAAATTTGACGAGTATGGTGTGCAAATGTTAGCCCTTATAATCTTCAGAATATTCTTGTGATGTAGGAATGTGGTCTTACAGAAGAAGAAATTAGGGCCCAGTTGGATTAAATGGCATAGCTGAGATTCTTACTTATCCTCTGACCAAAAGTGCAGAGCCTCCTTTTACTGTAGCAGACTTCTGACTACCTGTCAAATCACATTATTTCAGTGTAATGTGGTCATTTGAAAGGCTTTGATGAACATTCCTTCATTATACAGGGATATCACAGGTCCAGCGTATTATCCCAACCTATTCCAATATAAAAAAGCATAAGGTTTAGCGTCGGAAGACCTGCACACCAGTCTCACCTGCACCTGTTATGTTAGCTCTCATTTCTTTTGCATAATTACTCCAACAATAGGAGTTGTGTGTTTTTACTTTTCCTTGTATACCTCACAGGATTGTTTGTGAATCTGAATTGATGTTCGAAAAAAAATTCCTAAGTATGCTAAAACATTTTACATATTATCATCAGTTTCAGAGGCACAAAAGGATTAAATAGGCTAGAGTCTTACCAGTCATCTCCTGTATGCATGTCACAAGTCTCAAAGGGAACAAAGCCAGAAAATATCAATTAAGATGTACACATGTATCAGTGTTACCTGAAGATGCATGCACTGCTAAAGGTGAGTGAAGACCAGCACCTTGATAACCAAGAAGAAATACATACTCTTTTTTAAAATGTTTTATTTTGAAATAGTGATAAATTTATAGGAAGTTGCCAAAAAAGGGATGCGAAGGTCCTACGCAACCTTCATCCAGTCCCCTCAATGTTAATAATTAGCATAACTGGAGTGTAATATAAAAAACACGAATTGCCTTGGTGTTTTCCATAGTTCTGATTTCACCAGTTGTACCTGTACTCATTTATGTGTGTGAGTGTGTGTAGTTTTATCACATGCATACTTCCGTGCAACCACTCTAAAATCAAGACCCTTACGTGTCTAGTCGCTTCGGAATTCCTTGCTCTACTCCTTTTATAGTCACTTCCACTCCTCCTGCAGCACCTGCCAACCATTGATTTTTCTTCCTCTCTATTATTATGTTATTTCCTGAATGTTCAATGGAGTTGCATAGTGCATATATTTTTGAGGTTAACTTTTTTGCTCAGCATGATTTCCTAGAGGTGTATCTATGTTGTTACCTATATCAATTGTTTTTCCTTTTTAATGCTGAATATTGTTCTGTGGTATAGTTGTACCCTAGTTTGTCTAGTCATTCACCTGTTGAAGAGCAGAAGTGTGTGTTTTTAATTGCAGCAATTAGGAAACAATGACATTTGAAAGATCTCATGTGGAGAATTATAAGACAAATTATTAGTTAGTCCAAAAATTTTATTGAAGGATCTTTTAAGCATATTTATCACATTTTTTTCTCTGTATACATGAGGAAAATATAAAACCTCATACTCTAAAATATAGGCTTTAATAAATTTATTTTTATAAATTGTAACTCAACAAGAGTTACAATTGATTTGGTAAAGTGTGCCTTCAAAATGCTTGATCCTGATCTGTTAGTCTTTCATTATTAATGTACTAATGATCCTGGTGTGTATGTGTGTGTGTGTGTGTTTGTGAGTGTGCACATGTGTGTGTTTCCAAAGTGAAATCCTTGAAGGCAGGAGCTGAAGGGTACTCATCATTATATCTGCAAGGCCTAGCACATTGCCAGGCCCCTAAATCATGTCCAATAACTTTTGTTGAACAAAGTACAATTCCAGAAGTCAAATGCTCTTGACAGAAACTATTTCTATGCCCCTATTATGTAGGCCACTCTAAGTTTCTGTTGGAGAACCAGAAACTGTCAGGTAAGTGATTTTGTTAAGGGCCAGAGTGGTAGAGCTGGTGGTTAGAAGACCCAATCTTCCTTCCACTAGGTCAGGCTGCATTTCCCAAGAAAATGTTGCATCTTTTTGGAATTTTTCCCCACTGTATTTTTAAAAATAGTTTTTAAACTGATAAACTAAGACAATAATCCTTTTCATTTAGAAAAAAATAATAAAAATACAATTGGTCTGTATTACTTATTACTTCACTTGGGAGTATGGATGTCTTAAAGACTTCACCAACTTTCTTACAAAAAGAAGAAAAACAAGAAGCTATTGCATTTAGAGAAGCAACTACAGTCATTTGCCTCCCACAAAGGCCACTTTAGTGATAGACTTTTATTTCATTGGCATCTTGAATAGAGCTAGCCCCCAGTCTAACAAGTACTTCCAGTACATTCAGAGTCTTCTCTGAGCATGGACAGAGCATTAGATGTCAATAACAGTGATATATTCAAATGAGATTTTTATCCAAAGCCCTTTCATACTCTGGAGCAAAGAAAGTGACCTTTCTAGATAAAATGCCCTCATAATTCTCTACTCTAATGTTTTAAACCCAAAGCGTAGTGAAGGAAAGTAATTTAATATTACAGCATCTTAAAACAACTAAGAAATTCCAGCATTCTTGTGTGGCTGGTGAATATGAAGGATAAAATAAAAAGGACCCCTAACCTGAAGACACAGAAGGCCTTTCCTACTAGATTTTGTAAAAGACTAAAATAGACAATGCTAGGCTTGAGCATATGCAGGGCAAAAAGTGTTGCTACCTACATTTAACATTGTTAGGTTCTTTGGTTTTGTTTCTTTTACTCCTCTAATGTAGAAGATGAAATGACAGAAACTAGAGCCTTATAAGAGTCCCAGTTTCTTGCTTCATTTGAGAGGAGAATTGTTTGTAAGCCAAAAAATATCGTTGAATATTTTGCATGCTAGAAATTCTGTGGCTCAAGGCTGGTTCATTAGACACTGAAGTCCCAGAATTTGCAGGCTAGAGACAAGTGGAAAGAGCAAAGTGTCCTCAAAGCAGTGCAGTAGAAAGACAGGACTCTTTTATTTGTGGCCTCTTTATTCCTTGTCTGTTTTTACTGCTATTCCCAAATAAGGATTTTTAAAACTTTTAAAGTTACTAGAAAATGTATGCTTAGGCTTCTCTGCTGTACTCAAGATCTTTCTGCGTCTAAGCTTGCAAAATATGGCAAAAGAAATTTGGAAGCTCTCTTTTCCTCCCTTCTGCTATCCTCTCATGAAGGTTTTCATACTTATCCAAGCTGAGCTGTTATTTTTGATATCAACCCTCTCTAAAATAACCTTTCAAAGATTTTAAGTGTAAATGAATCACATGAGTTCACATACTCATATAAATGGCATTTTTTTCTACAAAATAAATAACACAAATAAGATTAGAGGATAAAAGTGTTTGGTTTACATTTACTGTGAATGAGATCTGGTCCAAAATGCTTAAAACTAATTCCAGCCACCAGCCATCTGACAAGCTCTCACAACTTCTTCTCTTCTAATTCAAAATTTCTGTTCATTGGCACAAACTTTGGAATCAACTCTTTGGAATGAATTTCTATGAATGGTTTGGCATATTTTTGAATGGTATCTACTGAATGAAGCAAGTATATAAGTATAATACACTGCACCTGTTATGAACTGGCTTAAAAAAATACCACCAAGTGCTATAAAAAGGCAATTCTACTGAGGAGGAATGAACATTGATAAGAGTTATTAATATTTACAGTCAGGAAACCTGAATTGAGCAGGTGTTACTATACTAAATGGAGTGAATTCATCAACTTCCAGCAATAGATCATCTTGTAGTGTATCACTTCAGATAAAAATAAAACTTTCTCTAGGGCAAGAAACCAATTAATGCTCTATAGTTGGATTTTAGATCTAATATCACCAGATGATACCGATAAGTTACACTGGAGAATGTGTATGAATAAGTGGGAATAGTTAACTTTTTTTTCAATTAAGAATAAGTGGATTGGATTGATGTCGCTCTACAGGAAACGAATATGTTATTAGGGTTGTACCCCATAGCTATGCTACATGGTGTCTTCTACATTGCTCTAAATTAAAAACGTGATGAAGACGTATTTTATTAAAAGCTTAAAGTCTTTTATACAATACAGCATTTATCTCTTTCAGATATGGAAATGCCAATTCGAAAGGAAAATAATTACTTGTAGAGAATTCGTTGTGTCCTAGTTGATCCTACCTTCTAAACATTCTTCTGATCACTGCTCTTCTCTCCATTTTTACTTCTGCTGCATTAATTCAACTTTTAATATTTTCAAAAAGATTATATCAATAATTTGGCTCTTTGGAGCTGCCAAAATACTCTTTTCTAAAATCAAATTGTATCCCTCCCTGTATTATATCCTTTAGTAGCTCCTCCAATGTCTCAAGGGTAATATCTGGACTTTTTATCTTTTGGTTTTTGGACCATCCCTGTGATAGATACACTAATATTCCCCCAAAAAAAGTCTGCACTGTGATCCCCACAGCCCATAAATATGTCACCTTACATGGCAAAAGGGACTTGACTGTGTTATCCTGAATGATCCAGGTGAGTCCAGTCCAATGTAATCACAAGGCTCCTGGTAAGCAAGAAGCAAAAAGCTCAAAATGAAAAAGGAGATTTGACAATAGAACCAGTTTGGAGTAATGCACTTTGAAGATACAGGAAAGAGCCCAAAGCCAAGGAATGTTGAAGGTCTCTAGAAGCTGGAAAAGGCAAAATAAATAAATAAATAAATAAATAAATAAATAAATAAATTCCTGAAGCCTCCAGAGACATGAAGCTTTGCTAACACCTTGATTTTGGACTTCTGACCTCCAGAACTGTGAGAGAATACAAATTTGTATTGTTTTGAGCCACTAACTTTGTAGTAATTAATTATAATATCAGAAGGAAGCTAATACAATGTCTAGGAGCTGGGACACCACAAGTGCTCAATACATATTAGATAAATGGATGAAAAACTTAATGAAGAGCATCAGTATCCATAAAACCTTGTTTCTTTATGGTTTTCTCTTACATGTTGGCATATTGGATGGCAATTCTGTGAGTCAGATTACAAAGAAATAGAGGTTTCCATCCCTGGAGAAATATGTGCTTTCAAGCTGCAATTTGAATATTTGACATGGAAAGTCTAGATATTTTATTCATCACAGAGGTGTGTGAGGCATATAACTACAGCATTGTGGTTGAGAGTGCATTCTCTGGAGTCAGCCTGCCTGGATTCAAATTCTGGTTCTACTGCTAACTGGTTGCATAGCCCTTTGCAAGGTTTTCAACCAAGTTATGCCTTAATTTTCTCTCTATTTAATTCTCACATAAGAGGGGTTTTATGAGAACTAAATAAAATAAAACATAAGGAATATAAAACTGTGTCTGGCTTATAGTAATCGCTCGATACATTTTAAGCCTTATTATTATTCCTGTTATTATTATTATTTTTAGGGTTTGTTCTGTAGGACTGTAATCACATTTTGATTTTCAAAAGTGTTAAGAACTCAATTGTACTTGTTCAACAAACACACCCTCTGGATATATTTTCATCTAATGGCTTCACAGTTGCTTGTATGTAGGCCATATTCTGAAATTATGTTGTTCAATAATAACAGTGATATCATTTTGACGTTACAATTTACCACTTGGGTGCAGTAAAATGGAAATATTTTCCCAGTAATTTATTTATAGTGTTTGTCATTTGAATTATTCAAAGGAGACAAAGTTGAGTAAATAATAAGACTAGCATTCATATCTAGTCTTACTATCCCTGACCGAACATACTGACTTAAGCAGGATTGTTAAATGAAACACTGTTTAAATGGAAAGTGAAACCCTTGATAGCCACAAAGATTTCAAACGAAGAATTTTCTATAGATAGCTTTCTTTTTATGGATACAATGAGACAATATTTGTATTATTGTTTTAACCTAGTGTTTATGAGTTTGGGGTTTGGCAGTTTTCCTAACAATTGTTCCGTTCCTGATTGAAAACCTGGAATTCATCTACTTTACATGAATTGTTCCATTCAGATATAACAGTCTCTGCAGTGTTTGATTTTACTGGCTTAGGTCATTCACGCTGCTGCTGGTGGGACTGCGTATGGCAACATAAAATGAACACACGATTAACTTTTACTAAGTTACAGACATTGACAGTGAAATGGAAACCATAATATATACTACTCGATTCAGTTAGTTAAAGAAGACCCCATAAAAACTGCTTGAGGCTGTCTGTTCATTTCTGTTTTGTTTTTCTTTTATAAAATGAATACTTTTAAGAAATACATTTTAAGTCTTAATGTATACTGATATGTTTGCATATGCGTATTGGTGTTCTTGTAAACAACTCCTATTCTCTTGACCACATTGTCAAATAAGAAATAGCTGTATCTAAACTTTCCAGATTTTTCTTTGATAGAATTATTTTTTCAACCTCATGTATGCAGGATTTAACTAGGTCTGATATTTGATACAATCCCATGTTTTCAGTGGATACTATATTTTTATGTAAATCTGTTAATTAAAAGCTTTTTATTATTCTTATTTTTTGAACACATTATTTTATCCATTGTTCATTTATTTATTCAATTGTCACTCTCATCTTTTCCAACTTTACACTAAATATTAGACATACACTGACAGTGTCACACGACCCTGAAGTCAAAAGATCTGACTGTATTATACCGTTCTCTTTATAGTGCATTACCAAATAAATTATCTTTGCCATGTAAATTTTACTTTTGCTATACTGAATCAATGTGGGTTGCAGAGAAGCCATTTGGAAAACACTTGGATTAGAATAATTTTAGGTTTTCTGATCTGTTGCATACCAAGCAAAGGAAGGTAATTAGCTCTGTGTACCCTGTACAGCATGGGAACATATTTACATATGAAAATAAACCAAAAGGCTTAAATAAGCAAATACCGTTTCAGTTACCACATTAATCAGCTTGAAATATAGTTTGTTCATATCCTTCTTAGCATAGAAGTATTCAATGTCTCCTTACATGTGATTAAATCAACTACATTCAATAAACATTTATTAACATCTACTGTGTTCAAGGCATTTTGCTGAGTGTTACATGCCATAGCCACCAGGTCTTAGTAAAACTTGCAATCAGAATATGGGGTTTTGGGGAATGATGGAATAAGAAAAGTAGAGAAAAATAAGGTTAGAAGACAGGTTTAAGTAATATGCTTTGTGTTTTCAATGTAATATTGGCTGGCAGAATGGGGAAAAGCATCTTAGTGGCATGGGTCTCTTTGGATAATTAGCATTTTAGTGCTCTACACGTTCAGAGAAACTACTCTGGTAACAAACTATAGAAATGATCCCTGAAAGTACAGTCTTGGATAATTAGCATTTTAATGACTGAGATAGGTGAAGTAGATGATATTTGATACTGTTTGGCTGTGTCTCCCACCCAAATCTCACCTTGAACTGTAATAATCCCCACATGTTAAGGGTGGGGCCAGGTGGAGATAATTGAATCATAAGGGCAGTTTCTCTCATACTGTTCTCATGGTAGTGAATGAGTCTCAGGAGATCTGACGGTTACATAAATGGGAATTCCCCTGCACACGCTCTTTCCTGTCTGCCGCCATGTAAGACGTGACTTTGTTCCTTAATCGCTTTCCGTCATGATTGTGAGGCCTCCCCAGCTATGCGGAACTGTGAGTTTATGAAACCTTTTTCCTTTATAAATTACCCAGTCTCAAATGTGTCTTTATTAGCAGTGTGAGAACAGACTAACACAGTATTACAGTGAAAATATTCACTACTTCTCCGTACTGGGCCAGAACATGGAGAGGTATTATACTCCTTACCCCATTTAGGTCAGATTTTGTCAAATAACTGCCTTTCATTAATAAAATGTTCACCATTTCCAAGAAAAAACTTTCAGAGTCCCACTTTCTCTCTGTTCCTTCTGCCAAGTGACTGTTGTGTTCCAGAGAAAAGTTGCTCTATTAGCTTATTCTGAGAATGGAGGGGCATGGAACAAAGCCACAGGCAAACATGGTAAGCAGGAATGTGAGTGGGAAATACACCTCTGTGGTTTTAACCCACTAAGGGTTGGAATCTATTCATTACTAGAGAAAAATGTAGTTTAAACCGTCTGATACAGGGACATAGAGACAGGAAATTAAACAGCATTTGATTTAGAGACAAAGAGAGTAAGGGAATTGTACATAGAAGTGTCGTTTGTATTCACATTGCAGAGGACCCTATGCGTCTGAATGCTGGAACTAGTAGTAGTTAATAGCTAACTTAATAGGCAATAAGTTAACACTAGATGATTAAACTAGAAAAATGGCTTCTTAGAGCTATACTTCAAGAAACATTTCTCTGAGAGCTGGATGTAGGAAGTATTGTGAAGAGAAATGGGAAGTAGAATTTTGGAAAGACTATTCACTTGGCTATATTTATTAAGCACATCTGTGTCAGACATTGAGAGGGGCATAGGTGGTAGAATGAAGAAGTAATCCTTGCTTTTACAAAAGTTACATTTTAGTAGACAGACAGATATTAAATAATAAAACAAGTAAATAATAAAATTTTCTACTGTTAAAAGTGCTAGGAAAAAACCAGAATGTTATGGTAGTGAATGATAGAGAAAATTTACTCAGGACCATAAGGACAGCTACTCAACAGCTTCTTAAGCAAATAATATCAGAGGAATGCCTAAAATAGGAGGTGATAATTGGAACCAATGGGAATTGCAAGGTTTCAATGACTGTGAAAAGCATTCTCAGACTGATTTGTTATTTAGTCCAAAGGATAAATTCTCAGACTGATTTGTTATTTAGTCCAAAGGATAAAAGAAAAAGAAGATGCCAATGTGACTGATTTTTTGGGTCTGGATAACTGGGGACTTGGTAGACACTTCTGCAGAAATAACTATTTTGGGAATGAGTTTCTAAGAGGAAAAGAGACTTCTCGGTGCCAATTATTATGAAGCTAAAATACAGATATGGAGGAAAGATAGGAATGTCCAATGGACAATGGGCAATGTAGGTTTGGAACTAGAGAGAAAGCCTGTGGCTAGGAACATTGACTTGAAAATTGAAACTTTAGTTAAATATGAAATATCTAAGGTAGACTGATGCTTGAAGTTGAATATTTGGTAGTCTGGGGAATAAATGTATTTGAAAAATTGTTAGAGAGACTAAAGGTAAAACCTGTGTAGTATAAAATTTGTGTTAGCCTGTCATTTGAAAAACCAGGAGGTGCAGCCCAAAGCATTTGGCCTACTATGATCTGGGCTCTGACTATCTCCATCTTTGTGATCCTTAACAAGATATCTTATTTCTCAGTCAGTTTTATCATCTATAAAATGGAGATAATAAATTGCATCTTGGTTGGTGCTGGGTCTGAAAGTTCGTGTCTCCCTCAAATTCATATGTTAAAATAACTCCCAGGGTGATGGTATTAGGAGGTGGGGATTTGGGAAAAGGGATTAGGTCTTGAGGGTAGAGTCCTTATGAATGGAATTCATGCCCTTACAAAAGAGACCTCAGAGAGCTCCCTGGCCCCTTCCACCATGTGAAGACACAGCAAGAAATTGGCAGTCTGTATCCGGAAGAGGGCCCTCACGACAAACTAACGATGATGGCACCCTGACCTTGGACTTCCTAGCCTTTAGAAATGTGATAAATAAGTTTCTGTTGTTATAAGCTACCCAGTCTATGGTGTCTTCTTACACCAGCCTGAATAGACTAAGGCAGCTGGAAATTTGGGGGAGAATGAAATGACATGACTTATTGAAGTATCTCTCATGGTGCTTGGCACATAGAGTAGGTTAAGTGTTACTTTCTATTTCCAACATTGTTATCCAAGACTTCCTCATGTCCATCCAATATATAAACAGTTATTTAGGAATCTTACACTATCTGAATCTTGTCAGAATCCCTTTCATAAGATTCACTTTTAGTCCTATCATTTTTTCTATAAAGTATTTTCTGACTATCCCAGCCTCTTCTGAATTGCTGTATCATATATTGTCTATCTTATTCATTGGCTCACAATTTATCTTTTAGGTTCTGATTCCTTTCCAGATTACAAGTCACTTGCATACAAATGTTGTCTCATATATTTTGAATTCTAGTGACTTTCATGTTATCCCATCTAGAGTGGGAGCTTTTAGAAAATAAATATCTTTATTGATGATATTTTTAATATAGTAGAAGTTCTTCCATCTAACCCAAACAGGACCTGTAGTTAGAGAAATAATTTTTAAAAATACTATTATAGGTGAAACTTATATATAAAATGTAACACATATACCATAGCAAGTTTATGTCAACTTTAAACAAGACCTGCAAAGTGTGCCAGGAAGGCAGTCTTCAACAGGTAAACCCTAGCACGGGTGCTGTTTATTTCCCCAGTGTGGTGTCTGTGAATGCTGGCTGAGTTTGAACAGCAAGGAATGAGTGTATAATAATATATTCCATGTCACTTGAGCTGAAAACTTCAGCATGACTATTGACTCTTGACTTTTTAAAAATTCTGTCCCCATGTCTGATAATCACATACTTCTTAATTTTCCATTTCAACATACATTACCCTCATATAAACACTTGTTACCAAACTCTAAGATCATCATCACTGCAATGTGGCTGTTCTCCTCACATCCAGTATCTCCCTTTTATTCATTGTCCACATTGAGGCTTTTCAAATCATTGAGTATTAAAGTTGATATGTCTTTCCAGCTTTGCTCATCTTCTTTGCTTTCAGAACGAACCCTGATACACTGACACGCCGGTTTTCTGTGTCTTTGGACTTCAAGCCAGATATGATTGTTGGTCCAAGTATGAACTCTTAATTCAAACGGAGGCCAAAAAGTAACCTCTTTCAGGGATTTAAAATTAGACAAAGACATCAAAACTGTGAGCCGCTAGTGGCTGTCATTGTTAATGTCTGCCTTCCAGGTGAGAAGTTGTGCCAGGAAGATCTTTCAGTGTAGATGACCAAAACTGTCTAGTTCCTCCCCTTTCCTAGGCTTCATTTTTCAATTCTGCACTTCTTTTCTTCTTAAGTTAGCTAGAGCCAATTTCCTTATTTGCAACCCCATAAATAATATGCATTTGCTTATACTGTGTAATGTAAGCATAGTTATAATTGTTCTGTTCTCATCATAGTTGTTAAATAACTTGTCTTCCATTTAAAAAATTTCAACTATTCTTAGCCATGATATTAAGACTTTCCACTGTCTCCTTTAAAGTTTTAGTGTGACCTTATTCCCTTCACTCTCATTCACACATTTTCTTTAATTATTACTAAGTGTGAGTCTAATATGACCCTACAGAGATGTTGTTAAGAGCGTGAGTCCTGGCATCATGTAGCCTAAACTAAAACCCTTCTTTTCCAACTTACTAGCTGAATGACCTTGACAAGTTTTTTAAATTCTCTGTGCATCAATTTCTTAATCCCTCACATGGGGATAACAATGATGGCACCTACTCATACTGTCATTATAAAGATCAATTTGTTAATATTCACAAGGATTAGTTCCTGGTACATATTCTAGGTTTAATAAATGTATCTATGATGATTGTTTCTTGTTCCTAAACTATACTTGGTACCTTTCACCCTCTGAATTTCTTCTCATTGTCCTTCTCTATTTCTAAACAGATTAGTAATATCTACTGCTCAAACACAGCCCAAATGACACCTCCTCAAAAGAATCTCCCAGAGCTGCCAAATCTAAGTGATCTCTCCTATGAAATTTTCATTGTATTTCATCACACTGTATTAGTCTGTTCTCATGCTGCTAATAAAGAGATGCCCAAGACTGGGTAATTTATAAAGGAAAGAGGTTTAATGGACTCACAGTTCCACATGGCTGGGGAGGCCTTACAATCATGGCAGAAGGCAAAGGAAAAGTAAAGGCATGTTTTACATGGCAGCAGGCAAGAGAACTTGTGCAGGGGAACTCCCATTTATGAAACATCAGATCTCCTGAGACTTGTTCACTACCATGAGAACAGTTTAGGGGAATCCATCCCATAATTCAGTTATCTCCACCTGGCCCCACCCTTGACATACGGAAATTGTCACAATTCAAGATGAGATTTGAGTGGGCACAAAGCCAAACCATCTAATATCTAATATTTCCTCTGTTCCTGCTGCAGAACAATTTCTGCATTCTATCCTGCTTTATTGTTGTTATATGTGCATATTCCTTTTTATTATTATTATTATTAATAGTCGTTAAATTCAGAGGGGCCCATGTCTCTGCCTTGTGGGTTCTCCAAACGTAGCACAATGAAGCAAAGTTCACAGGTTCAAAAGAGATGTTTGCTAAGAGCATAGCGAGAGAAATACTTCACATTTTACCCTCATTCCACCAAGTGAGAAAGAAAGTGTATAAATAGTGTCTCTTTTTGATAAAGGAGAGAAATGACTTGCTCAAGTATATTTAATTATTTGGTTACACATCAGGGACTGAAGATCTGAAGTTGATGACTTCTCCCAGCCTACATGTTTCTAATCCATTCCATTTCTGAGCATAACCTTTTGTCCAGCTAACACACACTTAGGTATGGTGAGGAATTGAGGAAGTAGTGTTATTGTGATTGGTATTCAACCTTGAACATAAATTTGCAGTTTTAAGTGTACATTTGAATAGACTCCTTAGAAGACTGTGGAGAAAAGTTGTCCTAAAGAGAGAAAGTGAAAATAGATTTGCTGTATGTCATGGAGAAAGTTCACATAGATGTTCTTCTTTAACCTTTCCTTCTAGGGTTACTAGGGTTGGACATGTAGGAAAAGACTTTGTCAACTCAGTGGGAGATTTAAAAAAAGCTGTGCCAATTAGGGTCTATGAGTACGGCTTCTAGTTAACCCAGGTGTAAAGAGATTTACAGGTCAAAATTAAAACTCATGAATAGGGTAACATGAAGCTTAGCCTGCCCACTATACATACATTCGTATTACTGAAATATTTTTCTTTCTTAGCACTACGGTGTGTCTAATTTGATGAGAAAATAAAATCACTAAATTACAATCTTTTTGGCTCCTCAGCTGACCTTTTTCCTTATGAATGTTTTTCAGCGGGAGTTTTGGGCAAAACAAAAGTCGGAAAGAAACACTCCATTATCTTTCATTGCATTTTATTTAAATGTTATTGGAGACATTTGTCAAAATAAGAGGAAATGGGATGTATAAATATCTCACTGCTCCCAGAATGTAGGCACAGTTCAGAAAAGATGAAATCAAAACTAATAAGCTAACTAGCTTATTATTGAATCAAAAATTTGCACTCTAATTAAATATAAATAAATAGATGGATGGTAATGTTGAACTTTGACCTTGTTTGACCTACTTTAACAGGAGGACACCTCATATCTTCAATGTCTGCTAACATCTTTTTATTACTGGGTTGCTAGAAATTTCCTTTTTAGAGTTCCACTAACTTTAATTAAAAATAGAAGTTCAAAAATTTTCTTATTTTCTTCTTTATTTTTCATTATCCCCAATTTGCCCACAGATCTCTACTTTTGATATCAGTGGTTTATGTCATCCTGACTAAAACTTCATCATGCATGGGTATTTCTGTGCTGATGATATTTTGTAGGTCTCATATTCTGTTATGAATCTAGTAGTCTTAGCTGCGCAATTATCTAAGCAACCAGAAGTTTGAAATCATTATGTTGTGACAAAGCCTTGACTTGCTCCTTAAATTATGATTGAACACTGATTTATTCCTCAGATATCACTGCTATGGTGCTCAGTCTCTAATTGATACAGGTAAAAGTAGAGCTCACTCAAATCTTAGGGGAGAGGGATGGGTTGCTGGTGACAAGCAAGAGGGGATGTCCTATAAGAGCAGATTCAGAGGAGTGAGAATATTGATGACATTAAGGCTCTACCTCTGCTTACCCCATTGCTATGTCACCTCAATTTTCTTTTCCCTGAATAACCATGAATTAAAATCAGTCACCTGTACTTATATAGCATAAAAATGAAAAGGGTCTCCATTTTCTCTTCTTATCTTTAACAGCTGCATAATGGAGATAATCAGTATTACAAAAAGTATTACTACTGTTTGCCAAATAAACAATTTCATTAACAACAACCTTAACTATAAACCTAAAGTCTAGGTACAACATAGGGATAAGAAAAAAAACCCTACATGAATCCTTGAAAATTGTAGCAAAAATAAGTTAAATAAAAATAAATCATCAAAGCCCTATGGAGGGTCAACAGAGAAGCAGAAATAATGGGTTGTTTTGGTTCAGTTAAAAATAAGAAATCATGGGGCAGGGCATAGTGGCTCAAGCCTGTAATCCCAGTACTTTGGGAGGCTGAAGTGCATGGATCACAAAGTCAGGAGTTTGAGACCAGCCTGGCCAACATGGTGAAACTCCATCTCTACTAAAGACACAAAAATTAGCTGGGCATGGTGGCACGTGCCTGTAACCCCATCTACTCGGGAGGCTGAGGCAGGAGAATTACTTGCACCAGGAGGTGGAGGTTGCAGTGAGCCAAGACCGTGCCACTGTACTCCAGCCCCGTTGACAGAGCAAAATTTTGTCTCAAAAATAAATAAATAAATAAGAAATCATTAGTTGAACCAAAAAAAAATTACTAGTTATAAATGATGGAAATAAGTCACAAGAAAATTCAATACTTAATTTTCTTAAGAAAATAAATAATTAAATACATACTTAAGTATGTATTTAATTCAGTAAATTCCATCAAAAGATGTGTGTGTCATGTCATGATCATATTTCTTTCCATTTTCCCTGGTAAATTATTTGGTGCATAACTACAGTCACAGATTTGCATGTGGTTTATGACAAAATGAAGAAGTAGAGTGACATTGGTAAATGTGTACAGAGCAAAAGCAGTTTTCTCAGGCCAAATGAAATATTTATTGGCCAAATGAGTTTAGATAACTATGTGCAAGGCCAGATCCATAAGGCTTCAAAATTTTGGATCTCAGTGCCGAGAGATCATTTCAGAAGACTCTGTGAAATCAGCAGCATATGCCTTTTTAATTCTTTCTTGAAAAAAAAGACCACTGTATCTGTTGCTTCTCAGAAACACACACACACACACACAGACAGACACACACATACTCGACAAATGGGTCTTGGATTTATTCAGCTAATACTGCAGAAGAATGGTATTACATAAACAAACCACAACACCCTGATCTCAAGCAGCCTAAACGAATCCTGGGTTCTGCCAAATTCAATATATAAATAAATAAAAGCAAACAGAATAGCAAACAAATATTCAGTGAGATATAATTCAACTTTGGAATTAAGATTTTTTTAAAAAGTACATTGCCCTCAAGCAAACTTATAAAAAAACTTGATTTCCTTCTGGCAAATTTATAAGGAGGGGGAAGAAAGAATCTTTTAAGACTTCATGGTGGGAGTCACCACATTTAGGAATTTGCTGCAGCCATGATTCCAAAAACATGAGAGCTTTTAACAAAATCCAGATTTTTAGGACACATCCAAGACTAATAGTAGTCAATTCTGAACTTCAGTTTCCTCTATAAATCGTCCATTTGACAGCTTCATTTGTAAATCTAATATCCCGTTCAGCCTCAGCAGGTGATTTTTGAACCCTCTCTGGGATGGTTAATACTGAATGTTAACTTGATTGGATACACGGTATTAATCCTGGGTGTGTCTGTGTGGGAGTTGCCCAAAAGAGATTCACAGTTGAGTCAGTGGGCTGGGGAAGGCAGAGCCACCCTTAACCTGATAGGCACAATCTAATCAGCTTCCAGCAAGTATCAAGCAGGAAGAAAAATGTGCAAGAGCGAGACGACAGGCCTAGCCACACAGCATACATCTTTCTCCTGTCCTGGATGCTTCATGTCCTCAAATATTAGACTCCAAGTTCTTCAGTTTTGGGACTCAGACTGGCCCTCTTTGCTCCTCAGCTTGCAGACAGCGTATTGTGGGACCTTGTGATCATGTAAGTTAATACTTAATAAATTCCCATATGTATATATATATCTAGGTTAAAAATCACAAGCATTCACTAAGTTGCTTATTCTAATGAATGAGATTTACCTCCTTTCCTTTTCTCAACTCTCTCATCCAATGCATCATCTAATTCTGTTACCTCTACCTTCAAAATATATCTAAACATGGCTACTTCTCACTATCTCCACTTCTCCACTACCACCAGCCTCCTCAAAGCCACCATTTTCTCCCTCCTGGAATACCAAACTCCTCATTGATCCTCTTTCCACAATCCAGCATGGAAGGCTCCAGATGATCCATTCATCTCACCAACTTTACTTTCCACTAATCTACCCTTCTCCCTCAGGATTCCAGTAATAAGAACCGGTTTGCCTATCCCAGCCAAGCCAAGCAAAGATCATTGCAGTGGCTGCTCTCATCCTGGAATATCTTTCCCAAAATATCCTGTTGTTTCCTTCATTTACTGCGTTCAGCTATTTGGTCAAACATTATTCAAAGGTTCTATCATCTCTGAAGAAGTGACCTTTACCACTCTCTATCTTCTTGTCCTGACATTTGCTGTATTAGGCCCTTCTTGCCTTGCTTAAAGAAATACTGAGACTGGATGATTTATGAAGAAAAGAGGTTTGATTGACTCGTGGTTCTTCAGAACTTCACAGGAAGCATGGTGCTGGCATCTGCTTGTCTTCCGGTGAAGCCCCAGGGAGCTTTCATTAATGGCAGAAGGCAAAGAGGTAGGAGGCACATCACATAGTGAGAGCAGGAGCAAGGGCGAGAGAGAGTGGGGGTAGGAAGGTGTCACAAGCTTTTTTTTTTTTTCTTTTTTTGTCATCCAGGCTGGAGTGCAGTGGTGTGATCTCGGCTCACTGCAACCTCCACCTCCTGGGTTCAAGTGATCCTCCTAAGCCTCCCGAGTAGCTAGGATTACAGGCCCGTGCCGCCATGCACAGATAATTTTTGTATTTTTAGTAGAGATGGGGTTTCGCCATGTTGGCCAGGCTGGTCGCGAACTCCTGACCTCAGGTGATCCACCCGCCTTGGTCTACCAAAGTGTGGTGAGCCTCTGCACCCAGCCGCACAAGCTTTTAAATGACTGAATATCATGAAAACTCATGCACTTTTGCAAAGACATCACCAAGCCATGAGGGATCTGCTCCTGTGGTCCAATTACCTCCCACCAGGCCCTAACTCCAGCGTTGGGGATTACAATTCAGCATGAGATTGGGTTGGGGACAAATATCCAAACTATATCATTTACTTTATACCAATTACAACTACTTGTAATTATTTCTCTCTCTCTCTCTCTTCTCTTTTTTTTTTTTTTTTTTTTATCTCTTTCTTCTCTAAGTACCATGAGGTCTGGTAGTCTCGTTCACTTTTGTATCCACAGAATGTGGACTAATGTTTCACCCATAGTAGGAGGAGCATAATCACTTGTACTTTATAAAAATCCCTTCAGTGATACCATATTGCCACAGCACTGATCTATTTATGTCATTATGTAATTATTTTTCATTTTCAAGAGCTACTTGAAAGCATAGGCTACTATTTTGCATGAATTAGTTTATATGATTATTGCTTAAGACTATCTAAGAAGAGGATATTGGTTTTTGCTTTATTGATTACAACCCAAAAGTGTCTACCCATCATGAAAAACATAAGAATTGTATTCTCTATCTTATTGGGAAGTTACTTGGAGAGAAGCAGAAACATAGACACCAAGTTTGGCAAACATTTTCCTTCTCAAATAATTGACCATATAACTCATTTGACTGCTTTGGAGGTGTAGAGAGCATTGAAAGATTATTTTCTTTGATCTCTGCCATATTGTCTTGTTTCTCTGATCCTCCATTTATTCATCTTTAAAGTAGGGCTACTACACTGAGTTCTCAAGGTCATTTTGATTATTTTAAAAATATACATAAATACATGTTTATTTAAATGAAGGATCACTGGGTCCCATCCCTGAGCCCATTTTTACCCACAAACACACATAGATACATATATACAACTTCAACTGATACCTGCAAAGCATGCTACATGCCAGATTCTTCTTACCCTTTGCTCTATTTCTGTCCTAAAAACACTATTTTGAGAGTAATTCAAAGCCAGGTGCAGTGGTCTGTGCCTGTTGTCCCAGATATTCAGCAGTAGATAGAGAGATCCAGTCCCAAAAAACAAACAAGCAAAGAGAAAGTAATTCAATGTTGATCAAGGGAGAAATAAATGTAAAAGGACTACCTTTGTCTCTTCCCTCTTGCTTCCAACTTTCATCTTCTTTTTTCTGCACAGGTCTCTGGTTTCCCAGGACTTTTCAAAGCCCTTGATTTGTAGAGCAATCGTTATTTTTCAGAAGTGGACATATTTAAATATGAAAGTTAACTTGGAGAGACACATTATAGATTTCTTGGCAAGGCAATCTGTAATATTGCGTTTCTTTGGGAAATGTTATTGACTTTTTCTTTGGATTTGTCTGGTACCATTTTATAAAGTGAAACCTCTGATGGGCAATTGGAATACAGATTGAGATCTGGCATTGTGCTACTTTTCACAGGTCGCTGGTGCCGGGGTGGTTCCCTCTGGATGCTGAGTAAAGGATAGAGAGTCACATATGTCACCTTCAGAGTGAAGGATGAGATTCGATTTTGTTGTTAACAGGAGTCCTATTATAATAGTTTCATACCTCAGTTAGAGCGGTGAGACCATGCACAATTATGCAATATTTTTGCTAAGCAGATGTGCCTTTTCAGTATCGAGATCACTCAATTCTTTGAAAGCTCAAGAGCAGAAATGACTTTCTCATAACGTGAGACTTGGGAAATCAAGGCAGTACATCAGCATTTTTGCCCTGAAAACTTTATGCCAGCTTGTTAGTCTGCATGGGGAGAAATATTCAGAACTCATAACAGCGCTATTACTCACAGAGAAGAAAATGGTCTGGAAAATGGACAAGGATGACAGGGGAGGGTCTGCTCCATCTGGACTATGCCTCCAGGAAGATAGCCTACCAACTGTCCATGGATGAGGGGGGCCTTAGCCTGTGGTCCCAAAGCATGGGACTTTGGAGAAAGCCACTTCTACACATACAATAAAAGCACAGGGAGGATGCTGCTTCTATAAAAACTGTACTAGAGGCCAATTCAGTTTCTGAAATGGAAGCTTTGGGATTGAGTTGGGTATAAGACTTTGCTAAGAGATTTTAGAGATACCCTAGAATACACGCTTTTTGTGTGTGTGTATGACAAAGGAACTGATAGTGGCTTTCACAGCATTTAACAATTAGCACCCACTATCAGTGCTTCCTGTTTTTCTCCATATACACAAGAAACATATTTCTCTCCCAAAGTTGAAGGGCTGCAGACTAGTGGGCCTTACTGGTGAGTTTTTGTTTTAAAATAAGAACACACAGTTTTCAACTTAATCTGTGCTTAGATGCACAGTGATCTTCCATGCATTTTGCTTAGGTATGTTTCAAGCACTGAATGAATAATTATTATGGAACTCCAGTTATCTGCTTAGAAATTAATGGTTTTCTCCTGAGGAGGGGGATAAATGTTTTCAAAGTAATTTCTTTTCTTCATTATCAATGTTTAGCGGAAATGCGTCTTGAGCACTTAGCTTGCTAGTTCAGAATACATTAAGAGGATGTTTACTCTGAAACTTGACAAAAAGGTTATTACTAAGGCAGGATTAGTTGAGATAAGGGAGCAAATTCCTAGAAATTACTCTACTTTTACCTTCAGTAATACTTCTCTTTAACCTTACATATAAGAACTTTATCAACTACTGTGACTGTCAAATTTGGGAGTCACCGAGTCCATAGTTACAACAAAGAGAATTGTTTAAACAAAGATTTATTTATTCATTGGTATATTTATCCATTCAAAAATAAATATATGGCCCAGGCACAGTGGCTCATGCTTGTAATCCCAGCTCTTTGGGAGGCTGAGGCAGGAGGATTGCCTGGCCCATAGTTCAAGACCAGGCTGAGCAACATAGAGAGACTCTGTCTCTACAAAAATAAAATTTAAAAATTAGCTGGGCATGGTAGTGTATGCCTGTGGTCCCAGGCTGAGGCAGGAGAATCACTTGAGCCTGAGAAGTTGAGGCTACAGTAAGCCCTGATTGCACCACTGCATTCTAGCCTGGATGACAGAGACCCTGTCTTAACAAAAATTAATTAATTTAAAAAGATAAAATAAATACATGTTCTAGGCACTAAGGAAATAATGAATGAAGTAGTCCAATTTTCTATCCTGATAGAATTTATGTCACTAGGGATTGTCCTTATTTTTCTTGTGTTTGAAATTATAGACCTCAAGAAATTTACAACTAAAAGGTATGTTATGGACATCCATTCAAAGCACTTCAGTCATTGTACAGGTAAGTACAATAAGACTCTAGAAGACGACATATTACCCAGGGTCTTGCTGCTGTTCCGTAGCAGGTATTGTAGTGTAATAGCATCCAGGGCTGTAGGGCTTAGTTTTAATTTCCTACGGCTACCATAACAAAATACAATCGAGTGGCTTAAAACAACAGACATTTATGCTCTCACTGTTATAGAGACTACAAAGTGCAAAATCAAGGAGTCAGCGAGGTTGGTTCCTTATGGGGGTTCTCAGGACGAATCTGTTCCGTGCCTCTCCTGGCTTCTGGTGGTTGCTGCTGTCCTTGGTGTTTCTTGGCTTGCAGTTGTGTCACTACTTTACCTCTGCTGTCACATGGCATTCCCCCTGTGTGTCTCCATGTCTCTGTGTCTACACATGGCCTTTCCATAAGAACACCAGGCCTTGGATTTAGGACCCACCTTCATTTAGTAAGACCTCGTTTTAACTTGATTACACCTGCAAAGACACCACCAACCTTCCCAAGCCTGCCCTCCACAGCCCCTTAACATGTCTTTTTGGAGGACACACTTCAACCCACAACATGTCCTTAGTCCTGTGCTCTTTATATACCAGGCTGCTTCTAGCCTTGAAGGAGTACCTGCTATTGTGAATGTTTTGTTTGTTGCTGTTGTTTGTTTTTATTGAGACGGAGTCTCGCTCTGTTGCCGAGGCTGGAGTACAGTGGCGCAATCTCGGCTCACTGCAAGCTCCACCTCCCGGGTACAATCAATTCTCCCACCTTAGCCTCCCAACTAGCTGGAATTACAGGCGTGTGCCACCATGCCCGGCTCATTTTTGTATTTTTGGTAGAGATGAGGTTTCACCATATTGGCTACACTGGCCTCAAACTCCTGATCTCAGATGATCGCCTTTCTTGGCCTCCCAATATTGTGGAATTTTTATTGTTCACATTAGAAAGAAACTTTAGAGTTCAAGAAAACAATATGGATTTCAAAAATCACTTGCAGTCTCACTTTAAAACACACGTAAAGTTGCATATGACTTTGAGCAGTTTAGGTACAATGTTTGGAAAGAAGACAAGTAAAATAATAGTGTATTTCTACCATATTGCATTTTTCTTAATTACATACCTAACCCCATTCTGCCTAGTTTTTTAAAGAAATTAAATTTTCAAACAAAAAAGAAAAAAGTCATAATGCTAATTAAGATGAGTGCTTTTCAATTCCAGTACCCCAAGGGAAACCAGTCTTGGTTGTCACTTTCCTGGGGCTTCCTCGGGACTATAAATTCCAGGTAGGCTTACTTCCTGTCCTGGAAAGATAGAACTCACTCTTGAGATCCTAGCTCATTTGTAAGGTATTTCCAGAACAGAGGAAAAGTTGTGCCAAGTGTTGCAAATCATATACGATCTGTGACAAGAGACCCTCAAACGATTTCATTTACAAGGACATAAAACATACTGTAATTTGAGCCATAGTCCTTCAAGAAGGGGATCGGTGCACCATTCATTCTGCTATGCAATGTAGCCCATGCACAATCATCTCAAGTTTTTTTTCTGGCTACATTTGCCAAGTCTTTTAATTTTTTTTTTTTTTTTTTTGCTTTAAAAATGTTTAATCAGGATGATACAACTGACTATAATATTATCTTCCAAATGCCATGGAAAATAAGCATTAAATGTTGCTATCATAATTTAATTTACCATAAATTAAGCAAAAAAAAAAATCAAAAAGAGTTCATGTCAATTGAAGAAAGGCACAAAGGAATTATCAATATACTGCAGATTAAAAATCTGATTTTCCTGGGAGGAATAAAACAAGATTTTAATAAAACAAGATGGATGTGTTAAAATAAGACTATTTTATTGAATGTTTGAACCAATTTTCTGGAAAAAATTCAAATTCCATCTTTTATGCCTTGCTTTATATCTTCTCAGACTCCCAGCCATTGTTCTACCTGCTGGCAAGATGGTCATATCTGTGTGATGTCTGATCAACTTCACCAAAGCACAGTCTAGTAGTGCAGATACCTCTTGCCTCCCATCTGGGAGTCCTTGTGAAAAGATGACCAACTTGTCTTAGATTTCCCAGGAATGTCCTGCTTTTAGCAATGGGAAGTCTCTTAACCAAGGGTTAAGACTGATGATGCTAGCATCTTAATAAAGACATACGTAACCCCTCAGTCCCAGACACACCAGAATATTTGGTCTTTTTACTGTGGACCTTTAGGCATGAGCCCCCATGGAATCCAGTTTAATGCCCATGCATATGCAACTTCTAAGCGTGTGCGTGTGTGTGTGTGTTTGTGTGTGTGTGTGTGTTGTGGGGGATGGTGGTGTTAAACTTCTATGGGGTAAATTTTCATCCAATGAATGTTAGGAGCTGAGTACATTCTTCCTCCTTTCTTCCCTGGTGCTGATTGCTCTGATATGCAGTTCATGCAATTTCTCAGAGGATGGTTTCATAGAATTAAGCAATTAGTTGCATTTAGGAGAACCCACCTGGTATTGGCTTTTCTTTCTTCCTTACTATTGTGTACTGAATGTTTATGTCTCCCCAAAACGCATATAACCCCCTATGTAATAGTACTGGACATGGATGGACCTTTGGGAGGTGATTAGGTCATGAGGCTAAAGCCCTTGTGAATAAGATTGATGCCATTATAAAAGAAGTCAGAGAGAGTTCTCACGCCCGCTCTGTCATGTGACAAGATGGCCCTCTGTGAACGAGGAAGTGGGTCCTCATTAGACATTGAATCTGCCAATGTCTTGATCATGGAATTCCCAGCTTCCAGAACTGTGGGAAATAAATATTTGTTATTTAAGCCACCCAATTATGCTACTTTTGTTACAGCAACTTGAAAGGACTGACACCCCCTTTGCAGTCTTTCCTATCCCCCTTACTCCCTGGGCTTTTATTCCAGAATTAAGCCCTTGCCTCAGGGTTCACTTTTTGTGAACACAGGGTACAGAAGTTGACACAAGAAAGTGAACCTGGAAATAAACCTTCAGGATCAGATGTTGGGATGGGATTACTCATGGCAATAATGATCTCACTGCTGGGATAAATGGGATTTCTATGACTCCTAGCGTGCAATAGAATCACAATTTCCCAGGCATTTATTCATAGTTAGTTGGGGTATAGTGCAAGAAGAAGGTAAGACATTGGGCTATGCAGCAACAGTAGCACTTGGAATATATGGGATATTAATAACTACAAGAATTGTTGAGCAAGTTAATCACTATTAACTACATTGAAAGTCTTAGTAAAAGCATCAGGCTCGGAACAGTCAGTTGTCAAGTCATGATATGCTTTGAAAGTCAATATTGCCCTGTATTAGTCTGTTCTCATGATGCTAATAAAGACATACTTGAGACTGAGTAATTTATAAAAGAAAGGGTTTTAATGGAATCCCAGTTCCACATGACTGGGGAGGCCTCACAATCATAGCAGAAGGCAAAGGAGAATCAAAGGCACATCTTACACAGTGGCAGACAAGAGAGCTTGTGCAGAGGAACTCCCATTTATAAAACCATCAGATCTTGTAAGAGTTATTCACTAGCATGAGAACAGTATGGGGGAAACTGCCCCCATGATTCAATTATCTCCACCACCCTTGACATGTGGCGATTATTACAATTCAAAGTGAGACTGGGTGAGGACACAGCCAAATCATGTTATCCCCTATGCTTTGAAAAACATTTTTTATTCCCTGCAATTACTGAGCATATTATGCTAAAAATCAAGAGTGGCAGACTCACAAAAGAAACAAAATGCCCATTCTGAACAGATCTCCTTTGCCAAAGTCAGGAATTATGAAAAGAGTGAATCTCTGAGCTCCAGGATAGGGTATTTGAGTGGTTGATACTGAGAATCTCGAATTCCAAATTTCCTCAAATCCTCTGTGCTGGTATAATCAGTTCCTTCTTCTTGAGAAACCTCCCCTTGTTTTGAGACTTCCCTTGAGGCAGGTGACTTGTAGGATTAGTGGAGGACGACTCCACTAATGGAGGATAGAATTTGGTAGAGAAATTACCCAACCTCCACAGCCTCTGATAAAATTATTCTGAGGCATGTCCTGTATTATTTCTCAGAGCATGCCCAATGGGATTGAGCCCCAGCTGCCCACAGTAATAACTCATTCATAACTCATTCAAAAAGGAACAATTTATTGGCACTTCTCCCTTCTCTGACTCACACTAGTTCATTACTTAGTGTTTACTATTGGAGCAATCCAAACTAAGACACATCAAGGTAGAAAATCTATCATCCCTTCTTTGGGACAATGCAAATGAATCAATGGGGGTGGAGGTGCGGTTAGGAGGAGATTTCCTTTACCTGATTTGGTACCCAGAAAAGCAGAGGGAAACAAATTTGCCAAAGAATCATAAGACACTATGGTTTCAGGAAGCATCTCTTGATGAGGCAAAGCAGAAGAAAGAATCTATTGTAAGTTCTCCAGCTATCTGGTTAGTAGAGATAAACCTTCTGTAGCAATCCCTATAGATGTATGGTTTGCCTAACTTGTGATCCATAATAGTAGGTCTTCTGACAATGATAATGGTCATTAATATTTATTTAGCAATTTGATTTGTGCCAGAAACTGTGCAATGCTCTCTACACATTATTTTGTATAGTCACCACAAAAACCCCATGAGTTAGATTCAATTAAAATCCTGGTTTCAGAAATGAGGAAGCTCAACCTTAAATAATTTAATTAAGTCTCGAAGGCTCCCCTGGAAAAAGTTAGGTGAGAGTAAAATAGTGTGAGAAGATTCACTTTTGATAATTAGCCATTTAATTTATCTTCAGAGTCCAAAGGAAATAGGTATTTTTTAACCCTATGCTTGTTGCAGAAGAAGAAACAAGCCCGGAAAGTCTTAGTAAATTGCCAAGAATCATGCACTGGAGAGAACATTGAAGAAACCAGAACTATGGTGTTCATGACCATCATGTATCCATTGCCGCATGCTACTGATCTGCAAAAGCAGTCTCTGCTGTTCCACCCGATCACGAGGCCAATCTTAGCATCAAATTTTTACTGTTTCTTTCAGTATATGCGTATGACAAACAATTCAAACTGCAAAAGAGTATAGAATGTAATTCCCACCTCACCCTATTCTCAGAGGCCCAAACAGTTCATTTATGTTGGATCCCCCCAGAAATTTCCATATCCATATCTATCTATCTATCTACCTACCTGTCTTTCTGTCTCTCTCTCGACTTGCACATTATTTGCACATCTTTTTCTTTTGAAACTAACCATATTAGGGATCCTCTGTTACCAGCAGCTGTGAAACTCTTGTCTGTCTACTTAATGACCTCACCATTCTTCACTCTGTGGAGGTGTTATAATTTAATTAACCAGTCTCCTACTAATGGTCATTTTTGCTTCCTAGTCATTTGCTACTGCAAATAATGCTGCAGTTAACAGCCCAACATATACTTTTGAGCATGTGCATGAGCATATCTGTAGGATAATTTCCTGGGAAGTAATGTCAGAGGATCAAAGGATATTTCCATTTTTTTTCTATTAATTAATCAGTTGATATATTAAACATACTAATTCCCAGGGAACATTTCTGTGACTAATAGGTTGTGACAGCATTTCCCTCTTCAAAGAGGACAGAGGGCATTTTCAGGTGACAGCGGTCTTGGGAGTGTTTGCAGATAAGCACTGCTGCTGCTGGGGATGATTACTCTGGCCTGGTTCAGTTCCTGTTCTTCCCCTGTTCATTGTTTCTTTGCAGGCTTCCCCTGTGCTGTCCCAGGTGCAGGAGGCCATCATGTAAACAGACATTCCAAATACCAGAGCGTCGCCATGGGGTGTAGGGGACCACTGCCAAAGACGAGATTAGTTCAGGAACTGGACACATTCTTGCTGAAGAGAAACACATGACCTTAAATCCATAACTTAGCATGCGGTTAAAAATTCAAGTATCTGATTTGTAGAGAAAGAGGGAATCTGTGAAAGCGCCGAATCCTAGCCACTAGACCACCAGGGACACGAGAAAGAGGGAATCTGTAAGCAGGCTAAGGAGAATGTGTTCGTCCTAGACATCTTTTAATTTAAAAAAATACAACATTTTGGAAAATCTCAATTGATTTCTTAATTTCTTGTATTGTTTAAAATGAATTGTAAGGAACAAATAAATATATGTAAGGAGTTTTGACACCAAGAAATAATACAGTTTTATGACTTTTACTTTATTTACAGGGCAAGAATCAGTGAACTTGGCACCCTTAATTTCTTTATCTCTCTCTCTCTTTTTGTTTTTTAATAAATGTCCACTTATTTGGTTCTCACCGTAACTTTACAAAGTACAAAGTACTTACTATGATTAATCCCATTATACAGCCTAGGAACGTGGCTCTTATTATATGAATAGTAAGTAAAAGAGCCCAATTAGAGAACTGTACTTTTTTTTTTTTTTTTTTTTTTTTTTTTTTTTTTTTTTTAAGAGGAGTTTCCCTCTTGTCGCCCAGGCTGCAGTGCAGTGGCACGATCTTGGCTCACTGCAACCTCTTCTCCCGGGTTTCAAGCGATTCTCCTGCCTCAGCCCCCTGAGTAGTTGGGATTACAGGCACGTGCCACCACACTCAGCTAATTTTTGTATTTTTAGCAGAATCGGGGTTTCACCATGATGATCAAGCTGGTCTCAAACTCCTGACCCTGTGATCCACCTGCCTCAGCCTCCCAAAGTGTTGAGATTACAGGCATGAGCCACGGTGCCCAGTCAATTTCTTTATCTCTCTTAAACTCAGTGCCCTAATGTGTGTCAAATGCCCAGACTCCTTTACTAGCGCATCTCTTTCCGTTTTGACCCTTGTCATGGCTGCAGGTGAAACCATCTCCAGGAATGTGCCACTCCTCCTTTCCTCCCCTGGGGCTACCTTTGTAAGCTCTCCAAAAATGCAAAGTGAAGACTTCTTTCAAGACTTGTAAAACCCTCCTGTGACCTTCTCTTTTTCAATTACTAGCTATGAGTATCTCAGGCTATTGCACAACCGTCCCAGAGGCTGTCCGATGGTCTGTTTCCAAGTCCAATAATGAGCTGTCCATTTAGTGAGCTTAATTGTTCTTTTAAAATGAAGTTTTCTTAATTTCCTTTATTGGGTTTGAGTCTTTTTTGTTCCTATTGCTGCTGCTTTCTCTTCTTTAAATGCAGGTTCATTTGACTCCTCAGCTACTCATGAATACAACTCTGCAAGGATCACAGGTTTGCTGGGCAGCAGGGCAGGTGCTATGCAAGTTTCTCCCACACCGTGCTGCCAGTGTACCTCCAACACTCCTGCCTTGTCGGTTGTCCATGCAATTCTGTCAAAGTGTCTGCGGGCTAATATATAGCCCCAGGCAGTTTTAAAGCAGCTTAGGAATTCAGAGGAACCTCTCTGACACAGACAAAGCTGTATTTCCTTCTAGGGGTCTGGATGATTTGAACTTGGCAGAAACATCTGCACCCTGACATGTCTCTGTTAGAATTCCAACCCTCGGTAGACACGCAGTTATAAAAGGATGTAAATTGAACACTAGAGAAGGGCTACTATAATACCAAAGCATGCCCGTATAGAGCTTACCATTTAGATATGTTCATTTATGCATCAACTTAGTCATTCAATAAATATTTTCTATATATTCCCCAATCTATAAGTCAGGTAGTCAAGATATAGAAGGACTTCTACTCTTCATCACTTAGTGGACCTAATCTGGAACTTAAAAATAAATCTACTCCTTAAACTTCATTGCAGGAAATTTGTCTATAAACTCTGAAAACAGACCAACAACAATAAAGGTGAGTATAAGTATTAAATTATATTTGGCATACGCCATCTTAGTCTCAAAAGAGTTTGGCAAACTTGTAATTTGGAAGACATGAGTCATGCATGCATTAGCATAGCTTGTATTGTCTTAAGATTATTCCGGATTGGTTCCACATTATGGCAGTAAACAAGTCCCCTCAAATGTCTGTAGTTGTTGCTGTAATTGATCAACTTGTCAAAGCAGAAAGTGAAATAACTCAGACTTGACCTACACTTAAGCTACCTCTGCAGTTGGTGACTGAGCTACCTGCTGAGTGGATAGGGACCTGACTGGTGGAATTATGCAGACAGTGCCTCTGGGGTGTTGGGTTTCCTTCTTTGAGGACTATCAGGTCCAGAAGTCACATACAACTCCAACTTCCAAGTTTTTCAGCGATAGTTCTTCACAAGTGAGATCACGGTTTCTAAATAAAATAAATAAAAGAATGGACTGGATAAAGAAAATGTGGCACCTATACACAATGGAATACTATACAGCCATAAAAAAGGATGAGTTCATGTCCTTTGTGGGAACATGAATGATGCTGGAAACCATCATTCTCAGCAAACTAACACAAAAACAGAAAACCAAACACTGCATGTTCTCACTTATAAGTGGGAGTTGAACAATGAGAGCACATGGACACAGGAAGGAGAACATCACATACTGGGGCTTGTTGTGGGGTGAGGGACTAGGGGAGGGATAACACTAGGAGAACTACCTAATGTAGATGATGGGTTGACGGGTGCTGCAAATCATCATGGCACATGTATACCCATGTAACAAAACTGCACATTCTGCACATGTATCCCAGAACTTAAAGTATTTAAAAAAATGGTAAAACGAAATGGAAACAAACAAACAAAACCCAATTCCTTTGCCTGTGCCCTCAAGGGAAAAGATAACAGAAAAAGAAAAGAGAAATGCATCCCTGTAACAGTCATTTTCTTGAAACATTTTTCATCCCTTTTTCACCCCTTATTTTCAGTGTACCCTCTGACACTCCACCATACCCTGGATGTGAAAGAGAGAATGAATGCAGCTTCTAATAAAACAAATTACCAAAAGTAGTTGAGAAAAACATGGAGCTTCAAAACACAAATTAACAAAAACTAGATACTTGTCTTGCCTTTACCCTCAAAATGTACAATCTGTTGGCTAATACTCCGATGATTTGGGGCCTGCTAATTATTTTTTCTAGAATCAAGCAGGAATTTTTCATTGGAGGCCTGCTGTTAGCCAATCAGGGTGAGCGATCCAGGCTGCTTTGATGTAACATAAGTTGGAGAGTAGCAGGTGGCCTTCCCTGCTGTTTATAGTGCAGTTTGGGGAGTTCTGTCAGATGTAGCAGCTCCTCTTTATCTGCATGGAATCTGTGTAAATCACTAAAGAACAGATGGAAAAATAGTCACAGACCTCCGTTCACCTCTTAGAAGCAGCTCAGAAACCTCCATACTCCACCTGCCCTGTTTCAAAAAACCAACTTTAGTGGGTTGGTCACCCAACTCCCACAAGGTAATCATTTTGTGTACAAAACATCATGATTCAGACAAAACAAAAGCAGAAAATTGTTTAAATGATCACAGCTGTTACTTATGTGCATTTTGTCATTACATTCCAGATTTAGGTTAAGTAAACAGAAAAATTAGAAATTATCTCTCAGCTACCAGATCTAAATATCTTGCAGAACTTATTGCTGATGTTAGATGATGCCAGTGGTTTAGTATGTCTAGTTGTCATTGTTTTTTAAATACAACTGTAAAATTTCCTGTCAATATTTTTTCCTGAAAACACTAAATCAGTTTCTAAGGATTGATCTATGTAATTTTCTGTTGGAAACCACCAAAGAAAACTGCCCCCCCCAAACTAATTGATGGAAAAATAATAAGCGGCATATTTCTAAACAAGGGATGATAAAATCAAAGGCACCAAGGTATAAGACAGAGTAGGGCATGATGTGAACCCTATCTCCATATTTTTAGAGTGTGATTTGTAAGACAAGGTGTTGAAAGAGATGAAGCTATAGGTTAGCAAGGTCTTGACACAGAGCATCTTAAAGGCCTCGTGAAAAAACATGAGCTTTGACCTGGGTATGATCAAAGTTGACTACTGGATGTTGGCTTTATTTATAACCATAAAATATATTGTATGAATGTATTAAAAATATATAAATCTGTCCAAAGACTTAGAGGAAACAGCAGTTGCCCATTAGACAGAAACTGTGATTCACAAATGACACAATTTCTATTTTCTTAGGGATTGTAAAAATGTGTAAAAATGTGTTATGTGTGTAAAAATGTCAGTGTGTAAAAATGTTGTTATGGAAAATCCTTGTTTAATAATGAATGTATAAAACGGAGACAACAAAGTATTGAGCACAACAAAATGGTGAAGCTTAGTTTAAGCAGAAGTCAATATCCTTGCAAAACTGTTCTAGGAATCCTGTTTTACATTAGTTACAAGAAAGCAGCAAGCACATAGGAATTGTCTACAGAACTGTATAAATAAATTCCCTATCAATCATGTCCAGGAAAGCAGTGTATTAGACCAGCAATTCCACAGGAGGGACAAGTTATCCCTCCATGGGACACCTGGCAATGTCTGGAGACATTTGTGTTGTCACAACTGGTTGACTGGATGGGACGAGTGTTATTGATATCTGGTGGGTAAAGGTCAAGGATACTGCTAAACACAAGATAGCCCTCAACAACAAATAATTATCTGGCCCTAAATGTCAATACTTCGGAGGATAAGAACCCGGTTTAAGACATTTCAGGCATTTAATCCTATGTTCCATTTTCAACAGAATGAGACTGCAAAGTTTTGTCATGTCTAATCATGGAAATTTGGACATAGGAGGGAGCAGGACCTTGACATTGTTATTAACGTCATCAAATACATGACCTTGTCAAATAATGCATTTTTCTTCCTCAAATAGAATTATACAAAGTCCTTTTGGTTTGTTTAATATATGTCCTTTTGGAAATTTGCTAATAAAAAACAATTGCTTTATTAAATGAAATTATGCTTGAAATAAAATTATATTTAACAAAGCTATAATGAAGAACTCTTCAATTTTCAATCTTTGTTTTGAGTTCAAGAATGGTCAAATAATTTTATCAGAACTAGTCTGAAGCAATTAAAAGTATTTCCAGACATCCATTTTAAAACATTGTGCATCAGAAAATCAATGCAGATGGAACCAGAGTCTCCTTATATGAGATTAAGACTCCCTAAATAGTCTTTTTTTTTTTTTTTTTTTCTTGGCTGGCAGATGTGTTTTCCTGGCGTATTTTGGACTATGAGGAGTACTTACTCTGTTAGTTTCCTATGATGCAAAGAAGGAAAATTTGATGGTGAATTTTTTTCCTTTAGACATTTGATTTACGTTTGATAATCTCTGTTAATTAAAGCTCTCTTTTGCTGGAACAAACATTAATTCAAAGAAACCTAGTAAATCTCGCTTTCTATTAGAAGGTTTTGCTTAAGATTGCTTTTAGTTTTTCCTTACCATGCCAGAAAATTACAAAACAAAAAAGTGATGAATCTGTGCATTTTCTGGTCATACGAAATGGTGTTAAGTAACTAAAACATGAGGAAAGTCCGACATTAATTATCAAAGGGAATTACCAAAGATCACTTACGGTGAACTAATATGGCAATGACATTTTGAATTATCTTATTTACTTTTATTATTGTTAAATAGGATAGGTAAATTGTTAATGTCCATTCTGTACTCTTGCACAGATTTCTGTCAGAGAATCTGAGGTAACTCTCTCAGGTTCAGTTTTGAATTTTGATTTTGTAATAAGCAGTGTAATTGAAGCAATGTATGTTTATGTATATTTTGTAAGTAAAGAATTTTTTAAATACTTCTTTGCTGCTAAGGCTTTACAAATATGGCTGTCTTTTAAATATATAGCAGTGTGGAAATAGGCTAGTAGTAGCCTCAAAATGCTCAAAAGTTGGTTACCTTTAAAACTTTATGTTTTTGATCCTTGAAACTTCGTTAATTATTTCCCGCAAGTTGCCCCCTTGGAAAAAAGATTTTATGGACAAACAGTATTTGGAAAACCTACCTAGTCTATCATTCTCTAGAAGAGTTTCAACATATTGTGAAAAGAAATCAAAAGCTTACTTGATTTTGTTTATCCCAGCATGTCCCCTAGCAAATCTAAAGTTCTAAGGAACAAATTTTAGGAAAAAGTCGTTTAGAATATCCAGTCTCCCTCTTCTATTTGATTTTTGTTTTTAATTAATTGCATCTTAATCCTTGCTTCTTAACCACTAGCTACTTTGTTTCATTTTAGTATTTTCATCAGAGGTACCAACAAGATAAAAGGTTAAATTTAAACATACCTCTATTAATTATATTTTATAAATGGTTTAGTGAGGATTGGTCACTGGCGAATGCTTCATACTTCCCCAGATTCCATTTCCTGAGACAAAATAATAAGGAATATGCACAAACAAAGAAGCAAAACTTAACAGCAACATCCAACGCAACAACTCAACTACCTTTGGGGAAAAATAACACATCACATTTAAGACCTGAGTTCTATTTCTATCTTGAGAATTTAGCATATATTTCATCAAACACATGGCACATTTATTGGGCACCTTTGTGATCATATTTAATGTTCGTCTGCAGTTACACCATTGTTGTTGCCCTTGGGGGTTAAGATGATGATTCTTCCTTCTGTTTAAACTTGATAGTCAAAATTAGGACTTTATCTGTAAGCTTTCCCACACTTTCTTCTGAAGACCACATTTAAAGGCTCTGCCTTTTGGTTTGAAAAAAAAAAAAATACTGGGGATTAATTCTTATCAGGCAAAATCAAGAATAGGAGTTGTTCTAATTCCAATCCAACCTACATCCTGCCATTCAGTTTCCCTCCATTGGAAATGGAGGAACATATTCAGATCAGAGTGTAAATTGGCATGAATCTTCATCTGAAATGCAATAAAGTTAGAGAAGACTGGATGATTTTTAAAAATGTATCATTATTCATATCCAATGCTTCCTCTGCACTTCTGTGTACCATCTGGTCCTGATGGTCGAAGTGCCAAAATACCATAAGGAAAGTTGTTTTTGTGGTATTTCCAGTCCAACCAGAATCAAAAAGTACCAGAAATTTCTTGAGAAAAGCTGTTGTCATAGGACACAAAGCCCAGTTTGTCAAACCAAAGAGTTTAAGAAAAGTAGCTGAAATCAAGCTACTGTCCAAATTTAAATGCTGAACAAAGAGAGGATGTTCTGGGTTTTGGGTTTCCCAGATGTCTTGAGCGCGTGCGCGCGCGCGCGCGCGCACACACACACACACACACACACACACTTTCTAAAAACACTCTACCAATTCATCATACATGTATCCCATTCCTTTATTAGCTACAGTTCTCTCTCTACCCCTTTATTTGTTTACTCCTATTCTGCTTATGTATTGAATTTTAAAAAGAATATGAATGGGTAAATGAAGTCATACAATTTCCAAAGACATCTGATTGGGGAAAAGAAGCATTATACAGACCCAGAGAATGGATGACACCAAATTTAAAATACTTAATGGAATACATGTAATAGGTACAAAAACTATCTGATATCACCCTGTTTATGAACCCTTTGATATCCAAATAATTCATTTACAAGTCTTTCCACTTCTATACAGGACATCACAGCTTGTCAAATACAAGAAATCTTGAATCTTAAAAGACTCAATCTGTGCTCTAAACTTACTGCCCAGAAGGTTTAGAGTGGGCTGTTAAACTTGGCAACATTTTCTCTTCCATTCAAGCCCAAACCTTCTGAGATATATTTGACACTGAGTTTTATGAAGCTTAATTTAGTTCAACTTAAAAAAAAAAATCTCTAAGTAGGGCAGAGTTTAAGTGATGAATACTATCGTGTGACAATTAGTATGTTAAGGGTGAAAACTTACCATACATATTTTCTGCTAAAGGAAGTGTCCTATTATGCAAAGAACATAAGCTTTCATGTCAGACTGACACAGATTCAAATTCTGGTTCTCCACCTGCCAGTTGTGTGACCTCGGGCTAGTAACTAACTTCTCTGATCTTAAATTTCCTCATCTAAAAATAGAAAGCCAATTATTTTACCAGGTTGTGGGGACCAACGAGCTATTGAATGTAAAGTTTTCGAGTACAGCAGGTGCTCCATCTTCTCATCAACTCTAGCTGTATATGAGGATGATAAAATAACAGACAGCTGAAAGGCAGATACTTAAGATGTTGGCTATCACAAAAGCACATTGTAATTCTTGCTTGAGTTCTCTTTCATCTGTAGAAAAAAGAAAGAATGACTCTGGGATATAACTCATATAAGTTTGGGGGATAATGATGATATTCTCCATTAGGAATATTATCTACTCAGTTCCCATAGGCAATGTTTTAAAATCTTTTATTGCATAAAATTGTAATGCCTTGTGAGAGGCATGATCTGACCTGAGATGCTTCTCAATCCATGTAAAATACATCTTGTGAGGGTATTACTGAATCACTCGCTATGCTCTTGGCCCAGTTTCAAAGATCTTTTCCCAAGTATACCTAAAGAAGTCAAAATAATTCAGTTCAATGTTTTAACTGAAAATAAAATTTGTTTCTTCAAATTTGAGGGCAGTATTATCTGTGTCTGGTATGTGCACTATAATCGTTGCTAGAATATGAAATCTATTCCTAAACAAATAGTCCAACTTGTTATCTTGTCTTGGAATATTCACTTTCTGTTTTCAAATCACAGGCCTAACAAGAACATCATAAAAACATGGACTTTTTTGTTTTCAGGGAATCATGACCTTGACATACCCAGGATCAGTCCTTAAACCGAAAGCCTTAAATCCCAAAGCAGCGGCATCTAATCTCAAAGTTGTTACTGTCCTGTTTCAAATTCCTTTAGTTTGCATAACTTAACTTTTCTGCTCTCGTACTCTCTTGAATCTGTTCAATTGAATTGAATCATGTAAATCTCTCACTCCCTTGAAACTGTTTTTTCTTTATGTCAGTCCCGCATAACCCAGTTAGGAAAGTAATTAAGGTGTCATTCTACGAAGCAAGAAAGGAGTGCAAAAATCTGCCTTTTGAAGAACTTTGCCTGAACCTTCCTTCTTCAACATTGTGCAGACTGAGGGGGGATATGCAGCTGCTGGAAGTTGCTTTCTTAACTCCTGTCACCCAGCACTGGGGTTCATTGTTCAAACAATACTAATACGAAGACTTTTTACTGTTTGCAATCAAAAAATACATATGTACTGTTCTTCTGCCTGAGCTTTGAGACACTGTCTTATTAGGAATGCAATCTGTCAAGAATATCCAAGTACATCCAAAGAGAACTTCATTGTCTCTGTGTTATGTTACAATACTTTTATTAGATGGTGACATTCCTGAGACAGCACCTGCTGTGTGGCTTTGGGCTCTGGCCAGAAATGAAAGGGAAAAGCAATGTGCGGTTTAAATCAGAGTGGCACAGCAATGCATGGCTGTAACAAATACCAAGGACTGAACAGTTGGGAGGCCTAAAGGAATCTCATTGTGTAGACACTTGACGTCAGTGTGTAGGTGACTACCCTAGTCATTGTCAGAAACCTATAGAAAGGCAGATAGTAGAAATGCTTGCTTTTCTTTTTGCTGGATACATACACTTGGCATAATTTTTTACTCTTCCTCCCCTATACTTCTAGGGAGCTGGCTTTGGAAATTTGAAAAAGGCTTTGTTGCTCGTAGCTTCAAGTATAGACTCTTAATAGTACAAAATGAAAAGTGAACATGAAAATATTGGCATTTGTGAAGCTTAATTTTGAATAAAAATGGTTATCAGAAATATATATATTAAAATACATAATATATGTATACAGGATAATATATATTATATATAAATATATATTTTGTGTATATATACATATATGTGTATACAATGTACATTATATTGTATATAATGTATACAATGTACTGTATACTGTATATAATGTATACAATATATAATGCACACATAGTGTATAGACTATATACTCATATATGTATATATGTAGATATACATCTATTATATAATATACAAATGCTATGTAATATGTAATAAGCGTATATTAATATGTGTACATATTACTATGTAATATGTGTATATTATATACATATACATATATATGCACAACATACATATAATATATTACATATACATATCACACATAATATACTAATATATATGACATACTATATTATATATAATTATATATGTTATATAAATTTATTCACATGTATAATTTCTGCTGAGGGGCTAGTAGATTTTGCCTTCTGGAGGAATATTTTGATTTTTCTAATCTTCTCCTTTATCAGTTTTTGTTGTAAATGATGTAGAATTTACAGAAACTGAAAGCTCTTGAATTTGTAGTTGTTTTTGAAATGATCAGATGATGAAATTTCATAATTTTCACTCACTGTTCCTTTTGGACTCCTCAGCAGGCACATGGTTGCGCAGGAGTGGGGAGATGAACTAGGAAACCACACCCATGATGATGGTAGAGGCTAAAACTGTGAATTCCTATTTCTTATTTTCATTTATTCTGTTTTAGAGATAGGATCTAGCTTTGTCACTCAGGCAGGAGTGCCGGGGCATGATGATAGCTCACTGCCACCTCAAATTCCCAGGCTCAAGCCATCCTCTTGCCTCAGCCTCCTGGGTAGCTGCGACTCCAGGCATGAGCCACAACTCCCAGCTATTTCTTGATAATTAAGTATACATCAAAGAAATAGTACTTGTTTGGAGAAATCAATTGCGCCTGTTACAAGAGAAGACTACAACTCCAAGGAGACAGTGTTTGTTCATTTGTTTGCTTGTTTTAAATAAAAATGAGGCTTAATTCAGAAGAAATCTTTGTTCAGAAATGGGACACTAAGTCATTCTTGTTTTCTAACTAAATTGATGGTGCACTGTTGTTGACTTTGGGGTTAAAGACTTCAGTAACAAGCCTTTTTGGCCTTTTCTCCATATATCTGATGACCTTAGAAAGTGATGACTTTATAGATGTGACCACATGGCTCATACCACTGTGAGGTAAATGCAGAGCTCCCAGAAATCCCAGTAGGGAAGCAGAAAGAGCTATTATTCAGAAAGAGTTACTGGGTCACCACTGAACATGGGCCATAATGTTTCTCATCAAACTCAAATGAAAATTCAACTTGTTTTATGCAACTTATAGAATATGTTCTAGCACATATATGATTGTCTCTCTCTCTCTCTGTGTGTGTGTGGGTGTGTGTGTGCATGTGTAGTTTTATGGAAGAATGGAGACTTCATGTAATTTGAACATGAGAACCTCGTTATGTTCTGTTTTGCATAACTTACCCTCTCTCCTCAGTAGGTCAGGAATGAGGCTAAGAAAAGAAGCAGGATTTCATGTCATGCATGTAGAAATCCAAGCTCAGTAAATGCTGTCTTTCTGTTTCTTCTGGGAATTCTTATCAATCTGATGGGCTTGTTTATAGTGCTAAATCAGAGTCTTAAAAGCCTCTATAAGCTTTACTGAAACATGGAGTGCTTCTGAACTTTAAAATCAATTGCATCGATTCAATTATAGAACATAAGTGAAGACTAATGGTTTTTATGTTCATTAACTTCTAATTTACATAAGGTAGAAGATGTTAATATGGTTCCAGAGTCTTTGTGGGAAACCATTTTAGTCAAGCTAGAGAAAATGGGACTTCCATTTTCATTTGCAATGGATCAATATTCCAAACATTAAAATATATAATCTTCAGATCAAATTCCACACTCATTTTACCTTTTCTGTTACCGAAGAACATTCGTGAACTCTTGGTTGAGTCAGTGTGGACTCTATCAGCAGCTCAATTGCTTTTATATGCAAAATGGTTTTTCTCTTAAGTTTTTCCAGAAGTTAAAATGAATTGACATGTGTTTAGATTGTTCTGAAATGTAGAAAAGTCTAACAGTCAAAATCAGAACTTAAGAAAAAGGCAAAACTTGAATTATTTCCAATATTAATTACATTCAAATGGATTCTAAATATTTTAGAGGATTTTACCCCTTACAAATTAACAGTTGCTTCATTTCTGACTTTTTGTTTTTGTTTTTTGTTTTTGCTTTTTGTTGGATACCAGAAATAATATTAGTGTAATGTGTAATTAAAGATAATACTAGTTGGGGAACATCTAAACCTAAACACAGATTGGTATGGGAGTTAGAAGAATCTTAAATCGTTTCTTAATCAAGTCCTGGATGTGATTTTCTTCTAGCCTTTGAATATTCTGCTTGTTTTCTTTGGAAAACAAAATAGGAATTACTTTCATTCTCCAAGTTAGTCTTTATTTGGAAAGTGCTGGATGTTTGCCTTGGGGTCATATTCCTTTTGTTTTTTTCATTCAATATTTCCATTTTTTTTTTAATTTTTGAGGGGATATGGTAGTATTTGATCTGAGCAATATTTTATTTGTTCATGAAATAGTTTTAAACATACTTAGAATGGTTTCTAACTAATTTGGATTCCAAGTGAAACTCTACCACAGTTTTTGTGACTTTGGCCTATCTAATCATTCCAAGATTCAATTTTCATACTTATAAAATGGGAACAATATTTCTACATCTTATTTTGGTTTGGAGAGGGTTACGTAAGGCATTACTTGTAAATCAGCTAGTTCAATGACTGATATACATATATGTATATATACACACACGTATATATCCACAAACATATCCATATGTATATATGTATGTATGTATATGTATATATAGACATATATATGTGTGTATACACACACACACACACACACACAGAGAAGGTACTCAATAAATAGTAGGATCTCATATCTTGGTCTGCTTGTATTTTTGTCCTGAAGTCTACTTTTCTCACCCCAAGTATTTTTCCTTACATGGGAATACAAGGGCATTCATTCTTTTATTTTCTATTTTGGTTTGACTCTGCGTATTCTCTGTAATTGCTTAGGGTCAGCTATAGCTGTGTAAGACTGAATACAATGTATAACTACAACATGTAATGAAGCCCAAATTAGAGTGTTAGAAATGACCGTATCTACAAAGTGGACACTGGGAGGGGAACACACATTTTCTAAAATGCTTCAGTTAAAAATAAAAGCAACAATACAAGCAGAATAAAACAAATTCAGTTTCTTTAAGTCCCATTTATTATATTTGACTTTAAAAGTACAGCAGAAATTAAAATTGTAAATATCTCATGACAAAGTAACCCAGTTATTTACTTGTCTAAAACCATCTCATCCATTACCATATTAATATATAGAAAGCTGTATACTTTCATGTTTTTGAATGTTTATTTTATTCTTCATTGCCAACTTTCACACAGTTGCCTTGATAGATTATAACCAGGTTGCTTAAAAGCATCTGAGCTCATTACTTACAGTCACAAAGTTTCTACCTGAAAATAAATGTTGATGTCAAATAATAAAAATCATCAATTTTTTTTCACTGTTTCTAGTACGCGTGATCTGAGTCCAAGCTGAGAAAGGTCATATTTTCAAGTCTTCAATCCATTTTGCATGTAAGAATATTCTGATTGGAGATAATTCTGAGGGGCTAAGAGATGTCTACAGGTTGTAGGAAATGAAGGAAAAGCTTTAATAAAGGATTATAGGGTTGGTCACATAGGATGATATTGGATACTTCCCAAATGGAGGAAGAGGAAGAAAAACCAGTGTATATGTGGCGGATATTCGTTACAAATATGATGAGGGAAAGGGATCAGGAAGATGGTTGAATTGTATGACAGCCAGTGACAATAGTCTTTGAAAAGAGAAGGGTTCCTATTGTTATTGCTACTCCCGTGACCCTTACCATTAATGTGGTGGCTACTGCTGCTGCTACTTCAACTAACCGCAACTGTCAGCATTTCCTCCTTCCCAGTGATTCGTACATTTACTGTTTAGGACACTATCATGGGCTCCTTGATACATGTTTTGATTTAACCTTCTGAATAAGACTTTGAGGTAGGTATTACCTTACCGATTGTATTGATAAAGAATCAGAGGCTTAGAAAAAAAGTTTTCTGTGCAAATGTGGTAATGCGATTATATTCACACAGGTTTCTTTGACCTCAGAAACTGATATTCCTAAAGTACAGGCAGAGAGAGAGAGAGAGAGAGAGAGAGAAGAGGAAAAAGTAAGAAAACAATACAAACTAGGATTTTATGATTAGGTTCAGTTTCTTATAGCAGAAACCCCAAATAGCAGTGACTTAAGACTAAAAGAAATTATTCTTTCACCTAGAAGAACTATAGAAATATGCAGTCCATGGTCATTAAGCATTGTCTTTCTATTGTTTTATTCATCTTCTGTTGTATGTGGCTTTTATCCTCAAGATTGACTCCTCGTCCAAGTTAAATAATGTGAAACAAATAGTACATGCAGGTAAAACAGAAACTTGGATAAGAAAGGAAACAAAATTAAAGTACATTACTTGATTCAGTAGTGAACAATATTTACACAGTTGTAACACAACAGATGCTGATTTACTTCAAAATTGCAATTGAAATGCTGGGAGGTTGGAGAGAAGATGTGCATATGTGCATGAGTGTATGTTTGGGTGGTGTTTTAAAAATAGGTATATCTTCAAATAATAGAGAGAGATAATGGAATAGCATCAGTATAGCAGTGTAAGTCTAATATTCAGAAATATGAAAGTAAATACCAGATGAAACAGCTGTAAAGGTTGAAAGTACATGACTCTGTGTAGCAGGAGTATACTCAGAGTTGAAATGAAGAATAAACTAGAATTTTGCAACAAGTTTTTCTTGCTTTTTGCAAACTATAAAGGTAATAATTGTTTTAACAGACGTATGCTCATTAATCAAGTTGTAAAAATATTTTTAAAGCAAATAGCCGTCATCTCTCCATCCAGGAATGAGCACTAAGTACTTTTGAGGTATGTTTTCTTCCAATTTTAAGGTTATCACAATCTATGCAGGAGGCAGACACCAAAGTAGATCACATAATGAGGGAACAAGGGCAGTGAAAAAGATACAGACAGGAAGAGAGTAGAGCAAACCCTAATCATGTGCATTTCTACTCACAAAAAGGAGAGTGTTGGACAATGGTGTGCTGGTAAATGTTTCACAACTGGCTAGCTGGAAAAAGTTTACATGTGTATATACTTGTATACATTTATTATAATTGACATAAAAGATACATAGTTTGAGATTTATAAAAAAATGAAATATGTAATACTTCCTTATTGTAATTTTTTTTTTTTTTTTTTGAGACAGAGTCTCACTTTGTTGCCCAGGCTGGAGTTCAGTGGTGCAATCTCAGCTCACTGAAACCTCTGCCTCCTGGTTTCAAGTGATTCTCCTGTCTCAGCCTCCCGAGTAGCTGGGATTACAAGCGTGCGCCACTACCCCTGGATAATTTTTGTATTTTTAGTAGAAACGGGGTTTTGCCATGTTGGCCAGGCTGGTCTCGAACTCCTGACCATTTGCCCACCTCAGTCTCCCAAAGTGCTGGGATTACAGGCATGAGCTACCGCACCTGGCTCCCTATTGTAAATTCTATACAGTTGATGAATGAAAAATTCTGACACAAATGTTGGTTAAAATTTTTTAAGATGAAAGAGAAACAATGAAGATGTATGCTGGAATCTCCTTCATTTGTCAATGGCATGAGAAACTTCTTGGCTGAATCTGACGGTGGTTGTTAAACACTGGAGTATTTCCTCATTTTTGTGTGTGTTATTGATAATGTAAGAGCTATAGATATATTATAGTTTTAAAGTTTAATCTGCATTATTATAATTTTATTAATCATTTTCTTAAGCCTAATCAACAAAACAAAAAATTAAGCCTTCATTTGTAATATTTTCTTTTTTTTTTTTTTTTTTGAAACGGAGTCTCGATCTGTCGCCCAGGCTGGAGTGCAGTGGCGCGATCTCGGCTCACTGCAAGCTCCGCCTCCCGGGCCGACGCCATTCTCCTGCCTCAGCCTCCCGAGTAGCTGGGACCACAGGCGCCCGCCTCCGCGCCCGGCTAATTTTTTGTATTTTTAGTAGAGACGGGGTTTCACCGTTTTAGCCAGGATGGTCTCGATCTCCTGACCTTGTGATCCACCCGCCTCAGCCTCCCAAAGTGCTGGGATTACAGACGTGAGCCACTGTGCCCGGCCCATTTGTAATATTTTCTGATTCCTATGGTATAAATTCTTTCATTCCAACCAGTGTAATGCCAGTGAATGTGAAATTAGGAAGAGATGTGTTCATTCTTACATAGTATTTCTGCCATAAAAATACAAGAAGTGTAAGTAACCCGAAAAGAATAAATAAAAACAAAATGGCACAAATAATTCGAAAGTGATGGGTTTAATTATATTTTGCTTTTGTTTTTCATATAATTTATTTAGTCACAAATTCATATAAATTAATTTTTATGACTGCCTGTGCTTAGTTACCATCTCATAAAATTCCTGAAAATGGAATACTTGTTTCTCATGAGCTTCCAGGAGCTGGTGCCAGCTCACCACTGGTTGTCTGATGAGTGAGTGACACTTCCTGGAGAAGGTGAAACCTCAAATGAGTCTTAGCAGGTAAGTAGGAATCAGCTGCTCAATGGTCTTGTGGATTGAAAAGAAGATAAACACTAAAGCAAAGTGTCTAGATAACGGTGAGGGAAAGGCAATGTGTGGATGGAAATATAAGCAGGTGTGTATTTGCTGAGATGAAATTCTCAGAAAGCAAGGGCATGATAAAAAAAGATCCTGCAAACTGCATCAAGGAACTTAGAATTTATCCTATAGGCCACAAGGAGCTGTTGGAGGATTTAAAGCAGGATAGTGAATTATTTAGATTTACGGCTGAAGCATGATCTTCCGGCCAATCGTTGTAGAATGAACATGAGAGGGAGACAAAAAAAACCAGCTGGGAAGCTGTTGCAGTGCTTTAGGGAAGTGATGATATGTGCTGATTCAGGACAGTTGTGTTTAAGAAAGAGGAGGTGATACATTCCAGAAATATTTAAGAGGTAAAGTCAGCAGGGCCAGTGATGGATTAGAAGAAGGCAGGGGTGAGGGAGAGGGAAATGTCAATGATGGCTTCCCGGTTTTCAGCTCAGCTTATAAATTATGGAGCGACGGCCAATAAATGGAGTCAAGGTAGAGGATTAGATTTCTGGGCTACGTTGATTAATTCAGAGTCCTTACGTACAGTTTCAGTCATTATGGAACATCCATGTGGAAATACCTTGCAGTTCTGGCTGAAGATAAAATTTAATGCATGATTAATATACAGGTATTAGTAGATGAGCTCCGGAGGGAAAAGTGGGAGAAGTAAGAGGTAAGAAACAAAGCATAACTTGAAGATGCATCTGCACATAGAGAATCAGCAGAAGAAAAAAGGCCAGTACTGCAAACAGAAGGACTGACCAGAGAGGTGAGAAGTGAATAGGAGAACATGAATCACGTAGGCCAGGAAGAAAGACCATTTAAAAAGCCAGCATGACTCACGCCTGTAATCCCAGCACTTTGGGAGGCCGAGGCGGGCGGATCATGAGGTCAGGGGCTCGAGACCAGCCTGACCAACATGGTGAAACTGTCTCTACTAAAGATACAAAAAATAGCTGGGCATGGTGGCGGTCACCTGTAATCTCAGCTACTCAGGTGGCTGAGGCAGGATAATCGCTTGAACCCGGGAGGCGGAGATTGCAGTGAGCAGAGATTGTGCCACTGCACTGCAGCCTGGGGGACAGAGCGAGACTCCGTCTCAAAAGAATAAATAAATAAAAGCCAGCATGGAGAACTAATGTCAATAATGCCAAATGAATTGCATACGCCTTTTGTATATTTATACCTCAAATTAAAATATAATATCTTTCACATGTTACAAATATGATATTGATTGTTTTTGCTTTTAGAAAATTTTAGTGCACAAATAGTATGGATTTATTGTGAAATAATGATAAAATATACAAATATAAAAGAAGAAACACTTTTTATCCCACTTCTCAGAGTTAACAGCTGTTAAGATTTCGAATTTAAGTGATTCCTGAACTTTTCTGTATATGTGTGCATGCACATACATATCCAAATTCATGTATTGTGTTTAATTGATAGGAAAATGCACTTATTCAACATTTTAATGACTATGTATAATACTCATTATGTAGCTGTATTATACTTTATATAATCAATACCCATTGTTAAACACTTTAAATTATTATTATTACTTTCACCTATTATAAGAATCATAATAAACATCTTTGTGCTTAAAGCATTTATATGTAATTTGGGTTCATTTTTTTCCTTCAAGAACAATCTCTAAATGTAGAATTAACTAAGTTAAAGGATATAAAACACTTTTAAGGATTTTGACACATTTTGCCAACATGTTTCTTAGAAATATAGGTCTGATGAGATTTTCTTTCTTTTTTTTTTTTGAGACGGAGTCTCGCTCTGTCGCCCAGGCTGGAGTGCGGTGGCACCATCTCCGTTCACTGCAAGCTCCGCCTCCCGGTTTCATGCTATTCTCCTGTCTCAGCCTCCTTAGTAGCTGGAACTACAGGCGCCCGCCACCACGCCCGGCGAATTTTTTTTGTATTTTTAGTAGAGACGGGGTTTCAGCATGTTGGCCAGGATGGTCGTGATCTCCTGACCTCGTGATCCACCCACCTCGGCCTCCCAAAGTGCTGGAATTACAGGCATAAGACACCATGCCAGGCTCGGTCTGATGAGATTTTCACCAGAACTTGTAAATGGTGCTCACTTCTCCAAGACCTCATCAGTGTGGAATATTCTCAAATTTTATCTATATCTATATTTAAAAGTATTAATGGTATCCATAGATCTTTCACCTACAACCAAAAAGAAGCAAAACAAAACCAAACAAAACAAAGAAAGTCTTAAAGCCAAATATTTTAATGGCATTTTATAAACTAGTTGTAAAACCAGGATGAAGTGAGAGTAGCAGATGACACCATTCTTTGGTGGGGTAGATTTTCACAGCCTTCAGTATGCAGCCTCTGTTGCTGAGTTCTTCCCCTGAGTGGGCCTTGTTTCCACTTCTGCACTTTTATTCAAACTACTGTATGCACTGCTTGTTCAGACCTTCTTACTCTTCTCCTTGTCCAAGTTGTATGTTTGTTCAAGTCGTTTTTGAAAAATTCTCTTATAAATGCCTATAGAGCTTTGAATTTTTAAGCCATAATTAATATTCAGTTACATATTTTCTTGAGTAGTGTGTTCACTTACTTTTCTTACATGGGTTACAGGATCATAAGGGAAAGGACCATGGTACGTAGTCAGTCCTAGTTTGTCATCTGTGAATCACATTCTTGCATGACAATGGATAAGCAATAAGGAAACACAGGGAAGAATAACACAAAATCATGAGCATGTTACTAACTTTGGCTTTGTTCTAATGAATTGTCTATTTTAATACAATTATTTGAATAGAAAATGAACATTTTATAGACTTTAAACAAAAATTGAGCTGCTTTCCAAATGATTTTGGAAAAGTTTTGACCTATCGTGTGTACATGTGTATGTGTGTGCGTGTGTGAAAGAGAGAGATATTGTAGGTTACAGAGGGTTGTGGATTATGTGGATAGGAAAAGGGACAGATCTAGAGGACTTATTTTACAGATATGAAGGCTAAGGTAAAGAAATGCTAGGTGAGTTTCTTCAAACACAAAGTTGGTAGGAGAGATGTTAAAAGGAATGTGAACTTAGATCTGCTGATTTTCTGGTCAATGTTAGTTTTATGCCATCAGACTCCATCCTTAACATGTATGCTTTTAATTCATGTACAGTGTATTTAGAAAAGATTGATAAAATTGACAATTTAGTTTCAAATCTGAAATATAAATATTCTACTAATCTTAAGTGATTGGAACCACAGAGCAACTTAAGGGACTTCACAAGTTTTCCATTTTTTATTATCTCTGCTAAAGCAAGTATCTTCTCTATCTAAATATCCATTTTGCATTTTCTTGGTATTTTTTTCTCTTTTTATAATCACTTTCAATTGAAAACATGATAATCTCCCAACAACAAAAAAACCCAAGACCAGATGAATTTACAGTCAAATTCTACCAGATGTACAGAGAACTGGTACCAATCCTACTAAAACTGTTTCAAAAATCAAGGAGGAAAGAATCCTCCCTAACTTAGGCTATGAAACCAGTATCACCCTGAAACAAAAGTCAGGCAAAGACACAATAAAAAAGAAAAGCTAACATCTCTGATGAACATAAATGCAAAAATATCCAACAAAATACTATTAAAGCAAATCTAATAGCAAATCAGAAAGATAATATACTGTGACTAAGTAGCTTTTATTTCAGGGATGCAAGGATGTTTTAATATATAGTTCATAACGGTGAATCAATAAATGTGATTCACCATATAAATCGAATTAAAAACAAAAACCATGTGATCATTTCAGCAGACCCAGAAAAAGTATTGGATAAAATTTAGCATCCCTTCATGATTAAAAACCCTCAATAAACTAGGCATAGAAAGAACATACCTCAAAATAATAAAAGCTGTATATGACAAACCCACAACCAACATTACTGAATGGGAAAATTTGAAAGCATTTCCCCTAAGTACTGGAATAAGACAAATATGCCCACTTTCACCACTTCTGTTCAACATACTATTAGAAGCTCTAGCCAGAGCAATCAGGAAAGAAAAAGAAATAACAAGCATTAAATTGGAAATGAGGAAGTAAAAATATCTGTGTTTGCTGCTGCTGATGTAATCTGATTCCTAGAAAATCCTAGACTCTTCGAAAATACTCCTAGATTTAACATATAAATTTATTAAGGATTCATGATACAAAACCAATGTAGAAAAATCAGTAACCATTGTATATACTGATAGTAACCAAGCTGAGATCCAAATCAAGAACTCAATCTCATTCACAATAGCTAGAAAACAAATCCAAACCAAGCAAAAACCTAGGAATAGATTTAGCCAAAGAGGTAAAGGATCTCTACAAAGAAAACTACAAAACACTGATGGAAAAAATTGTAGATGATAAAAGCAAATATGAAAACATTCCATGCCCACGGGTTGGAAGAATCAATATTGTTAAAATGATTATATTGGCCAGGTGCGGTGCCTCATGCCTGTAATCCCAGCACTTTGGAAGGCCGAGGTGGGTGGATCACAAGGTCAGGAGATTGAGACTATCCTGGCTAACATGGTGAAAATCCATCTCTACTAAAAACGTTAAAAAAAAAAATTAGCTGGATGTGGTGGTGAGTGCCTGTAGTCCCAGCTACTTGGGAGGCTGAGGCAGGAGAATGGCGTGAACCCAGGAGGTGGAGCTTGCAGTGCGCGGAGATCGCGCCGCTGCACTCCAGCCTGGGCGACAGAGCAAGACTCTGTCTCAAAAAAAAAAAAGAAGATTATACTACCCAAAGCAATCTACAGATGCAGTTAATTTTTTTTTTTTTTTTTTTTTTTTTTTTTTGAGACGGAGTCTCGCTCTGCCGCCCAGGCTGGAGTGCAGTGGCCGGATCTCAGCTCACTGCAAGCTCCGCCTCCCGGGTTCACGCCATTCTCCTGCCTCAGCCTCCCGAGTAGCTGGGACTACAGGCGCCCGCCACCGCGCTCGGCTAGTTTTTTGTATTTTTTAGTAGAGACGGGGTTTCACCATGTTAGCCAGGATGGTCTCGATCTCCTGACCTCGTGATCCACCCGTCTCGGCCTCCCAAAGTGCTGGGATTACAGGCTTGAGCCACCGCGCCCGGCCGCAGTTAATTCTTATCAAAATACCAACCTTTTTTTTTTTTTTTTCCTCCCCCACAGAACTAGAAAAACAATCCTAGGGCCAGGGGTGGTGGCTCACTCCTGTAATCCCAGCACTTTGAGAAGATGAGGCTGGGGGATCACCTGAGGTCAGGAGTTCGAGATCAGCCTGATGAACATGACGAAACTCTGTCTCTACTAAAAATACAAAATTAGCTGGGTGTGGTGGTGGGAGCCTGTAATCCCAGCTACTTGGGAGGCTGAGGCAGGAGAATCACTTGAACCTAGGAGGTAGAGATTTCAGTTAGCCGAGATCGGGCCATTGCACTCCAGCCTGGGCAACAAGAGCAAAACTCTGTCTCAAAAAAAAAAAAAAAGAAAGAAAAACAAACCTAAAATTCATATGGAACAACAACAACAAAAGGCCAGCCAAAGCAATCCTAAACAGAAAGAACAAAGCTGGAAGCATCATATTACCTGATTTCCAATTATACTACAAGAACACGGTAACCCAAAAAAAGGGTGGTACTAGCACAAATATAGACAAAAAGATCAATGAAACAGAATAGAGAACTCAGAAAGTCACATACCTACAACAAGCTGATCCTCAACAAAGTCAACAAAAACATACACTGGAGAAAGGACACCCTAATCAATAAATGGTGCCAGAAAAATTGAGTAGCCATATATAGAATAATGAAACTGGACCCATATGTTTCACCATATACAAAAATTAACTCAAGATGGATTAAAGACTAAAATATAAGACCTGAAGCTTTAAAAAATCACAGAAGCAAACCTAAGCAAAAGTCTTCTGGACATTGGCCAAGGCAAAGGATTTATGACTAAGACCTCGAAAGAAAATGCAAGAAAAACAAAAACAGACAAATGGACTTCATTAAACTGAAAAGCTTATGCACAGCAAAAGAAATAATCAACAGAGTAAACAGACAGCTGACAGAATGGGTAAAAAATATTGGCAAATATGCATCTGACAGAGGACTACTATGCAGAGTCTAAAAGGAACTCAAGCAACTTAACAACTAAAAACCAAATAACTCCATTGAAAGATGGGCAAATACATGAATAGCTATTTTTCAAAAGAAGACATACAAATGGCCAAAAAACATGTGAAAAATGCTCAACATCGCTAATCATCAGGGAAATTTAAATTAAAACCACAATGAGATATCATCTCATATCAGTCATAATGGTTATGATTAAAAAGTCAAAAAACAACAGATATAGGCAGGGGTGTGAAGAAAAGGAAATGCTTACACAATATTGGTGGGATTGTAATTTAGTACAACTTCTATGGGAAATTATATGATGATTTCTCAAGAAACTAACAATAGAACTTCCATTTAATCTAGCAATCTCACTAGTGCCTATCTACCCAAAGAAAAAGAATTCGTTATAAAAAGATACCTGCACTCATACGTTTATCACAGCACTATTTACAAGAGCAAAGATATGTATTCAACCTAGTGTATATCAGTGGATGATTCTAAAAAGAAATGTAGTGTGTGTGTGTGTGTGTGTTGTGTATACATTTATGAGTGTATACACACATGTGAGTGTGCGCACACACACAACATCAAATACTACTCAACAATAAAATAGAATAAAATTATGTCTCTTACAGCAAGATGAATGGAACTGGAGACCATTATTTTAAGTGAAATAACTCAGAAACAGAAAGTCAAAAACTGCATGTTCTCACTTACACGTTGGAGCCAAATAATATGTACACATGAACACAGAGAGTAGAATAATTGGAGAAACTGGAGACTCACAAAAATGGGGAGTGAGGGATAAGAAATTATCTACAGGTTAAAACTCTGTTTGGGTGATTGTTATATTAAAAGCCCAGGCTTCACCACTACACCATACATACATGTAACACAATTGTACGTATACCACTTACATTTATAAAAAATATGGATATAATTTAATAAAAATAAACAAATAAATATATAGGTAATGTGGGTTTGAGTTATCATTATAACTCAGAGGCAATACATTGCATTTGCTGTGGCTAGCCCTATAATGCATCCTTATGTAAATAAAACCACATGTATCAGAAGACCTTGTTAGAAAGGAATGGCCCACATCTTCCCTGAACAAAGTTTAATAGTTCTATGTGTGTGTATGTATTTTTGCACAGAAACTCTTGTGTAGCAAGTTATAAAATTAAAGATACTTTAATGATTCTAATGGTGACAGACAAGCTCCCTCTTTAGTGATTGATAACAATTTTACAAGCCTGCATACCTTTGTTAAATGTTGGCCCTTCTGTATCTTCATTCTTATATGCGCTTGTATATATGGATATTTGTTTGTAGAAGCATGTATTCACATATACACTCAACACATATCTGTGGATGTCTATACAGTGTTACTGAGATAAACACTTAGAGAAAAATATTTCCCTTCTTGGTTACCATCAGGTGATATGATCTGATACTTTTCAAAACCACATTAAGAAACCTTTGATTTATAAGTTCGCCATGCAGAGATAGCTCTTTGCATGTTTAATTTTATCAGCAATTAGACCTCCAGGGGAGTTGTAACAAATGCATTCAGCTCAGTGGTTGTCTCTTCCCATCCTCTTGGTGCACCTTTCCAGTCCTCTGCATTCTAAGCGACTCTCACACATGCCCTGTGGACACCCTGGTACCGATTAGTGGAGTCTACATAATTGAGTCAAATCTGGATGTCAAGGGTTTTTCACTTTGACCTCTAACCTGAACTCTCTTGGTGGAGAAACACATATCTTTCATCTCCTCCACCTGCCTACTTGGAGACCCTTTCTGTAATGAAGGAGCCCTTGTAATAGCAAGGACTCTTGTTTCAAGCCGGACTCTGTTTCTCTCTTTATATCCCTGGGATGCAATTATCTCATGATAAGCACCTTTGTGTCTAATGACTTAATTAGTTAATCACATAAGTGCTGTAAGTGATGTTTTGTGTGATGAAAATTTGCAATATGTAGTAAATCATCAACGTTCCTCTATGCTGGGCAGGAAAGCAGGACCACTCAGTCTGGGAGTTTAATTTCTGTCTCCTCCAGACAGGTCTTTTTTGTGTGTGGGTTGGTAGAGGTGGGAGAAAAAATACTGCTTTATATTAAACAGATGGGGGAGGGTGTAATAGCGATTTCCTGATCCCTGACACTTTTTAATCTGCTCTACACACATACACACAGATTTTAACATCTAATTGCTGCTTTTTCCCAAATAAGGCCCATTAGCTGGAAAGGAGCAACAGCTGTTAGAATGTTGTGGTTTCACTTTTTTTTTCTTTTTTCTTTACTGTATTTATGTGTATTGTGGATGTGCTTAGCAGATAAAAATTAACATTTTGGGGACCAAAGCATTTCTGTTTTGTTCCCACAACCAGAGGCACACACTTAGGTAAAAACAACTTAATACATTACTTTGCATAGGTCATTAAGCAATTTGGTCTTCTCTACAAATGTCACATGACTTTCAGTGAATCAATAGGCCTGTAAGGCTGGAAAGGTGTGATACCTTTCCTCACCCATCATAATGGTTACCGCTGATACTCCTATAACAAAAGTTGAATTAACCAGAGAAAAACACAACAAATTTATTTAATCAAAGTTCTTTGTGACACAGGAGCCTCCAGAAAATGAAGACTAAAGATCCCAGGAAAACCATCTGTTTTTATGCTTAGATTTGACGAAGGATAGACAGTCCTGTAGAAATGCGATTGGACAAAACAGTATGAACTACTGGTTATAGAGAGAGTAGGGGAAAACCCAGCAAGGCCTGTCCAGATTCTCCTTACCCTCTCTGCGCCACATTCCTTCCTCTAGGTTATGCGGTAGGACTCCTCTGGAATGAGGGGCATCAATGGAGAAGACAGAAGGGAGAGAGTGAGCTTTCTAGGTTTCATGGCTTGCTTTGGAGGAGAGAAGTTCTAGTTTCTATGACCAACTTGGAGAAGAGGAATTTTGGTTTTCTATAATAAGCATTGGTGGAAAAGGAGGGTGGGAGATAGGAGGATGAGAGAAGGTCAGAGAGACCTTGCTTATGAGGCCTTGCCTTCCAGTGTCCTTTAGATCAAAGTAGTCAGCATGAGGAGGTGTCATACTTCAGGATATCAGGTTCTGGGCCTCAACAGATCCATTACTATCTTGCTTCCTGCAGTCGGTTTATGAAGAAGGGCTTTGCTGTGAATTTTGACAAAGGATGTTTTTCTTTTCTTTCTTTTTTTCTTTTTCTTTTTCTTTCTTTCTTTTTTTTTTTTTTTTTTGAAACAGAATCTCACTCTCATCCAGGCTGGAGTGCAGTGGCATGATCTCGGCTCACCGCAACCTCCGCCTGCCGTGTTCAAGAGATTCTCCTGCTTCAGCTTCCCGAGTAGCTGGGACTATAGATGCCCGCCATGAGGCCCAGTTAATTTACTTATTTTTTGTATTTTTAGCAGAGACGGGGTTTCACCATATTAGCCAGGATGGTCTCGATCTCCTGACCTTGTGATCTGCCTGCCTCAGCATGCCAAAGTGCTGGGATGACAGGCGTGAGCCACCGCGCCCGGCCAACAAATGCTGTTTTTAAAATATGCACTCTGCCACAGTGTGTTAGCTCAAAAACAAAATTAAGATAAGAAACTTGCAGATTGATGTAAAACTCTATCTTTTCAGTTTTCTAACTCTCTGCTCAGATATTCTTATATTCAAATATTAAAGAGTTATTTTTTATTAATTAAATAGTTGTAAAATATAAGAAACTGGCCAACTTTTAACTAGTCCTACTGTTAGTTTGAAAAATTATAGAATATTTTAACCTGTCTCCTCTCAATTATTTTGGACTTTTTTTTTTTTGCTTAATTTTTACCTTCTCCGGAAAGGTTTCTGGAATCACACTAGCCTAAAGTAACATTTTTCTGAAATTCGATAGCATTCTCTATACCATTTATTTGTCAATTATGTTCATTCGTTCATTCACTTATTTATTCTCACTTAACAGACATAAAATATCTACATTTCCAGAGCCAGATCTTTTGTTGTATTGAATTATTATTTTTTTGGTGAGGATAAAAGTGCCATTTACCTTTTTGTTTCCTGATTTATTGTATCACACAACAAGGTTACAAACTTAAGGGCCAAAGCCTCACACCACTGTAGACATGCAATAATTACCTAATTCTTTTTTTTTTTTTTTAACCAATTTTAGATGGATGCAGTGGCTCGCCCCTGTAATCCTAACACTTTGAGAGGCCGAGGCAGGAGAATTGCTTCAGGTCAGGAGTTCGAGACCAGCCTGGGCAACAGAGCAAGCCCCTATCACAAAAAATAAAAGGAAAGAAAACAAAAAGAAAACTTGATTTTTCCAGAGACTAAATATCCAATAAAAAACTTTCTTTTTATTGTCAAAGTTACTACAAGTCAATTTTACATTGAATGCTTGTACGTTGTTTATGTTTTGCTCTTGGAAGAAGTCTAACAGCTGACCCAAATTAAATGCTGCAAAGCACGCTGTTTAAAAAGAGTGGTGTGTGGCTCAAGCCCAAAAGGTCACAGGGAAGCATGTAGCTTCTCATAGAATGCAGAGATGAAGGCAAGGTGTAGGCAAGGATTTATGTATTTGCGTAGAGGAGTGACGGAAATGTTTGCAAGCCCAACTGAACCAGAAGAGTGCAATTTCTGACAGATGATGATAATACATCTTAAAGCACTGTAATAAAACTTTCCAAGTAAATTTGTATTAATTTAAGTTGTTTTTAAGGAAGTCATGATCAATGGTGTATAGATAGAAAGGGGGTAATCCCTTTGTCCCCATCCTAAAGAGTCATAGCTGACACCTCTGTAACAAGAGATAGTTTAACAATAGAAAAAAAAAAACGAATTCATTAACATGCAGAATGCATGGGAGCCACAAAATAATATAAAAAACTAAAAAAAGAAAAAAACAAAAGAAAAAAGAGCCAGATAGTTGACGCTTGAATACCCTCTTCACTGGGGAGAAGGATGGGGAACCCATAAATGAACGAGCTCAAAGACCAGCAGGGATTTGTAAATGATTCTCTTTGGATGCTGAATGGGACTGAAAGACAAACAACAGTTTTTAGATGAGTTACGGAAAGGTGAGGGGCAGTACAGCGTTCCAAACAAAGATTTTCTTCTTATGCAGATATAGTCCCCCAGGTAATCTCTTAAAGCTACCCTCAGCAGAATAGATGAAAAGTCAGTCTGGCCATGGTGACAACCCTCAGTGTCTTCTCTTCTCTGGTGGTTAATTTCTCCTGGTCATTTAATCAGATTCCCAGGGACGGGGCTTGAAGAGAATTGCATTTGTTTCAGTAGAATTTTTCTCACTCAGATAAGAGAATTTCCAGAGAGATCCCCTCCTGTTGCTTTGGAATAAAAAGGATCAGAGACAGGGAGGTGAAGGAAGGTCAGAGAAGAATTGTAAGGCTGCTTTTTGTATTTCAGCATATTAATGTGCTATATTCTGAGACAAAATGATGACAACTTCCTTAGCCTCATTTTCTTAAACCGTGGTGAGCACCAGAATTGTCTAGGAAACTTGTTACACATTTGGGTACATCACTTTTGTTTAACTATAGCCACAATTGTTGATTTGCTTTAAATGATTATCAGACTTGGGAAAGACATTCAAGACAATACAATTCAGTGACCTTTTTTTTTTTTTCTTGAAATGGAGTCTCTCTCTGTCACTGAGGCTGGGGTTCAGTGGTGTGATCTCAGCTCACCGCAACCTCCACCTCCTGAGTTCAAGCGATTCTCCTGCCTCAGTCTCCCGAGTAGCTGGGATTGCAGGTGTCAGCTACCAAGCCCAGCTAATTTTTAGTAGGGACGGGGTTTCACCATGTTGGCCAGGCTGGTCTCGAACTCCTGACCTCAGGTGATCCACCCGCCTCGGCCTCTCAAAGTGCGGGGATTATAGGCGTGAGCCACTGCACCCAGCCAATTCAGTGATTTTTGAAAGGTGCAGTTATTGCCTTAAAAGTAAAACTTCCAAATATTTGGAACCATTCTATAGATTTGGACTTGATCCTTAGGAGTGAATGGTTAGAGTTAAGACTCAAAAGAGAGGTATTCTGTAGATATGGAAGCAAAAGAGAAAAAAGGAAATCTGGCCCTGAGTAAAACCCTGAAAGGAGGGAGTTAGTGTGTCCAGGAGCATAAACAAAGTGGTCCATATCCACCTTAAGTCTCCAATGAGTCAGACTTCTGGCAAATGTTAGGTGGTCACATGTTGTCTGATAATCCTCAGTCCATCAAGTTGTAGACTGTTTGAAGAAAGAAATCCATCCTTTCATCCATAAATATGTATACAGCAGAAATAAAAGAAATAGAAAGCTTTTTGAAAATGACAGATTTAATCAGAATCTTGTGGAAAAAAAATCAAAGCAAGGCTTCTGATAGGAGTAGGCAACAGAAGCAAAGCCTCTTTATAGGATAATGAGCTATTCACCAGTTTGACTTGCCTCAGTGAGAGGAACGATTATCTGCCTTAGGAATGCTAGAAAGAACATTAGCATAACAGAGCAATTTACCTCACAGGTGATGCTCCTTCAGGTTATTCATGGAAATAAGTTTTACTGATTTCTGGAAGATGGTTCTGTGCAATCTGCATGGGTAATTTTGAAGAAGAAAGTGGATATATAACCAGCCAAGGTCTCAGATGCTATAGGTGATAGATATTAGATTACCACAAACCCTCCAAAAGAAGGCTTTCTGAATTCACATAGATGGAAGAAAAACCTTTAGAAGCAACTAGCAAAACAGGGAGTCTATAGAATTTTCTTGTATGGGGGCTGAGCATCTACTAAACTGAGAGGTGATGGGTTTCAGAACACACTACTAAAAATATGGTGCCTTGTCACATTGAATACTTTTATTATTGATTGATTGATTGATTGATTGATTTGAGATAGAGTCTTTCTCTGTTACCCAGGTTGGAGTGCAGTGACATGATTTTGACTCACTGCCACCTCTGCCTCCTGGGTTCCAGTGATTCTCCTGCCTCCGCCTCCTGAGTAGCTGGGATTACAGGTGCATGCCCCCATGCCTGGCTAATTTTTCCATTTTTATTAGAGATGGGGTTTCACCATACTGGCCAGGCTGGTCTCAAACTCCTGACCTCAGGTGATCTGGCCATCTCAGCTTCCCAAAGTGCTGAGATTACAGGCATGAGTCACCGCACCCAGCCTGAATATGTTAAGTGGAAGGAATTGAGGAGTAACAAGTGCTGGGAGAATTCTCTAGCTTTCCCCTTCTCTCCTGAAGAAAAAGACTCATGTGAGAGGTGCCTTCCTATGCCCCGGGGAAAGGAGTATCCTAATCCCTGAAGATGAAGGGATTCCAAGGAATCAAAACAGGTCCTGCTGAGTTTCCCCCATTTACTGCCCTTAGATCATTTCCTTTTCTATCACAGTTTTCCCTGACTTTTCACTCTTGATCAAACATAGTATAAAAATGCTTATGCTTAAAGAAATTGTGAAGATCTTCGTTTCCTTATGAAACAGGTGAGTCAAGTAAAACTTAAATAAATCTGCGTGTTTTTCTCTTGCTAATCTGTCTTTCATCAGTCTCACTTGGTCTAAGCTAATGAAATTAAGGTGTAGAAGATAAATATTTCTCCCCGTTTACAGTGCTAAGCTCCTAATAAATGTTTATATGTTTATATTTATAAAACATATTAAAATATGTTTCTATTTATAAATTCATTTAAGGACAAAAGTAAAGATAGAATAATATTCCAACTAAGGTAATTATATAATGATACTACAACTTAATATAGTTTTTAAAATTAGCACAGTACCTAGTACCACATGCTTTGGAGGAGAAAAATCATTGAAACAAATGAAGAAAAGATAAAGAAAACTGATACTACAACTCTTTCTTTTTAAATTATTATTTTGTGCGATATGATAGACTACAAAATAAGCCCTATGTTAATTGTCGCCAGTAATAGATATCTTGTTATAGTCAACTCTTATATCCTTAGCACAAAATCAGTACTTGAAGCAGAGAAGTAGAATAGTACGAGGAGTGAGGTGTACTGTCATCTCCCTACTGATGACGGAGAAATTACAGGAGCTGATGGTGAAAGTTCAGAATGTCCATGTCAGCTTCAGTCTTTATTCTCATCACTTGGAAAGCAGATGACCTTGAATATTGTTGAGCCAGTTGAAAACCTGCGTCACTCAAAGTTCTATATTCCAGTTTTCCCAAAGAAAGTCTAGGATATTGGATTAAATTGTGTTTTTTTCATATTTTCTCTTTGCATTGAAACTGCTATGCAATCCCTATCAGGAAATTCTTCTCCATGCCTAACCCTAATCCCTTATGCTATAATTGATGCTTATGTTCATTATTTCTGTCCTCAGTAGTGATTAAAATCAGTTGATAGGTGCACCAAACCACCGTGACACATGTACACTTATGTAACAAACCTGCACATTCTGCACATGTATCCCAGAACTTAAAGTAAAATTAAAAAATAGATTAAATTGGTGGGGCGTGGTGGCTCACACCTGTAATCCTAAAGCTTTGGGAGTCCAAGGCGGGCCAATCACCTGAGGTCAGGAATTTGAGACCAGCCTGACCAATATGGTGAAACCCCATCTCTAATAAAAATACAAAAATTAGCCAGGAGTGGTGGCACAAGCTAGTAGTCCCAGCTACTCAGGAGGCTGAAACAGGAGAATTGCTTGAACCCAGGATGCGGAAGTTGCAGTGAGTTGAGATTGTGCCACTGCACTCCAGCCTGGGCAACAGAATGAGACTCTGTCTCAAAAAAAAAAAAAAAAAAAAAAAAAAGATTGAAAAAATAGAACTATATTAAAAAAACAAAAAACAAAACAGTTGACTGCAATGTGCAGTTTTAAGATGCTTACAGAACCTTCACTGTAATTGGAGAGTGTTATTAAATTATCCCTCAGACTTCACATTCCCAGGCTAAATAAACTCTGTTCTTTAACTTTCCTTATTACCTTGATTCTTTTTATCTGTGAACCATTAGTGTGGCTCTATGAAAGTGCTTGCTCTAGGTGCGATACTTAGTACTATTTTCCTATGAGTTCCACATGCCAAGCTCCCATTAAAGCCAGGAAAGAAAGCAAAACAGAGCTAACTACAGGCAAGGAACGTTTGGAAAGGAGAGCTGGCACTAGGAACAGAGGGAACCAATTAGAGTGGTACAAGGTCAAAGGGGGATGATCAGAGTGGTTCTAGATCAGAATCATGCATTCTTAGAAGACCTGTCAGTTGAGGATGGTAAAGTCTAGACATTACCTGTGGTATTCCAAAAGGTAGGCAGATATTAAATAGTCTATGTCACGTATTCAGGGTTCAGGAACGCAGGCAAGAAGCCTGAACATCAGAGGATCTGGACGTCCAGACCAGGAGTACGAGCCAAGCATGATTAACAAAGAGGCAGAAGACATGAGAAATACTCTGAACACATGGAGCATCAGAAGAAGAAGGAAATGTATATACTGAGCCAAAGTTTTTCTTCCTAGGGGGAGCTTTTCCTTCCATCCCTTACAGGAGCAAGTCTTAAGACTTACTACGCAGCCCCCCATCTATCCACTCTTATAAGCTAAGTAACTGTGCACAGTGGCTGGAGAAAGAAGTGTGAAGAGCTTTTTAAAAGCACACAATTTAATTAGCCATTATTATTAAGTCTTCATTTAACAAATATTTATTGTGTACTGTTAACAAAATGTAACTGGGAAGCCATTAGGCTGAGATGGCTCCAGCACTGTCGGTTCCCATATAGGCAAACTGAAGCCCAAGGTAAACAGTAAAATGAAACTTAAGCTTAACCAATTGGAAACTACCAACTAATCTCCAAGCAGGGACTTCCCATAAGATTATACCCAAATAAGGCAAATGCCTAGCTGTAGCAAATCAAGTAAATTTTTTTACTTTGCTCCCATGTTTACCCTATAAAAAGCCCGTTGCCAATGCTGCAAAGTGGACTCTCTGAACCTCTTCTGGTTCTGAGTGCTGTCTGATTCATGAATCGTTCCTTGTACAAAGAAATTTTGTTAAATTTAATTTGTTTAAAGTTTTGCCGTTAACAGTACTTACCATGCACCAAATGCTAAGTCAGTATTTTAATTCTGGACTATTCCCCCAAATTATGTTCTTTTCATTTATATGATGAGAACAATATACAACAAGAAAAAGTCTAGTTATCCTTAGGGTACCCTTACATAAGTAGTTTCGTGGAAGAACATAAAAGAAATTGGAGGTAGATATAGATAAGTCTTGATTAACAAGATAATTTTTTTCTTTCATTCAACAAATATTGCTCATTGCTTTCTATAATCTATTACTAAATAAAACTTGAAATTTAAACTCAAGGACCTTACAGTCCAAGCAGAAGTTTGAAATTATAATAAAACAATACAATTCTGCAATGTGTAGACAAATAAAATATAGTTCTTTTAAACAGTTAATTCCTCAATCAACCTTTTATACAAAAAATATACACATGGAGATTTTACATGGCCTGAACTAGGGGAACTTTTAAAAATGCTTTATGCTCTATGTAACTTTTTTTTTACTTTAAAAATTTCTTATATTACTTCTTCCAAAACTTTCTGAAGCTTAGGCTTAGATAAAACAAAAGAAATTAATTTTATGAATAAGAGACAAGAGGCAAATCTGGGTATGCATGTTCCTGGATAGCCTTCTTTCTACTTGCATTTTCTGTAAACATATCTTTTGTAAGGTATTTCTCAGATTAGCTTTCGGTTCACATGTTGTCTTTCGTAGTTGTAACAACAAAAGTGGGCAGTTTTTGAACCTAAATTTAAAAATTTTAAAAGCAGTTAAAAAGTACTCAACCACGGTTATAACAAGATAAAATGTTTGTTTATTTGCATGTTTTATTCTCTTCTATAATGCACATGATACTACTATAACAAAAGTGATATTCTTTTAAAATAAAGGCGCTTAAAATTCCACAGATGAAGAAGAAGATTAGGAGCAGTAAGAATGGGAAAAGAACCACTGTAAAAGCAAAATATGTGAATAACAGGAAAAATAGTTTGAAATTTTAAAAGGTTAATTAGAAGACCAGATTGTGAAGGTTTTGGTTTAATTCCATCTGGTTTTGGAGTCTCTTCAAATAAATAATCAAAGGTATGTTAATAATATATAAATTTTAAGTCATCAAAGGTAACCATTCTTCCTAGAAAAAAATGGAATTCAGAACAGTGTCTGTGTCTTACCCAATCTGGGAAAAATAGAATTATTGATGCCAAAAAAGAAAGTTTTCTATTTTCTTTTGAGTGACAGAATCAGATATCAACATTGTCATATAAACAGGCAGGTCTGGGATTAATTCCTTGGCCAAAATGAGCAAACACAAAAGACTTTTCAGAAAAGCTGTGCTTTGCTCCTTTCCCTGTGGTGCTGGTCTTTAAAACAAACAAACCAGCCCCAAAGAAGGGGGGAAGCATTCTCAAACAGATGAAAACTAAACCAATAAAAACCTACAATCATTTTCATTTTGAAAAGGAAATGGCAAGTTATTCAGTAATATCCATCTTCTCTATGGCTTATTATTTTTTTTTTAGGCCACAGTTATTTGGTCATTATTCCCTTGCTTAAAAGTAAGCACCCCAAGGCTATTAAAGAGCATTTTTTATATAGTAGAAAAGGTATTAAGTTTAGCTCTAATACCCCAGTCTCTTCGATGAATTGTTGATGTAATAGTTGATGCATATCAACTTATTTACCCAGCATAAGCTGTTCCCAATATTAAAATGCAAACTTACAAGTTACTTGAAAAAATTTAATACATCAACTGAGAAGCTCCTCTTCACCATATGCTCCCAATCTCTGCCCCTAACTCCCATCCCAATTTGGCACAAGATATTTACTGCTTCTAAAGATTTCATTCCTCTTTACTTAATTATTTTAATTTGTGTGTGTGCGTGTGTGTTGGGGTGTGTGTGTGTGTGTGTGTGTATCCAGCTGGTCAACTCTTTATTTCCTATTTTTCTTCAAGAAGTATACAAATACAGACATCCACATACACACACACAGCCACATATACTCACACACACACAAGTCACATTGCCATACAATTATGTAACTAGAGGATGCCTGTCCTGACTAATATCCTTTTAGATAAAGCATTTGAACCATCACAATTGCTGGTTTAATCTAATAATTTAATGTGGAAATCTGCTTTCAAATTCTATATAAGACCCCTCCTTAAAAAACAAATATTAAATAACCAACTGGACCAAGGCATACCTGATATTTTAAATCTTGTCACAAATCTTATAGACTTAAATAAAGTGCAGCGTTGGGAAGGAACAAAAATTAACATAATTATTAAAAATGACATAATTTATTCCAATGAATAAATTATGACCTAAGTATGGGGTACATGTGATCGTTCAGATAGATGCTATGTCTCAAGTGTAAAAGGTATAGACATTTTTTGGAAAAGCCAACTATTTAATAATTCGAATCTTTGATGTAGAATGATTGAATACACATTTTTATGACAATATTTTGTGAGAATGTCACTAATGTTTTACTAGAGTCTGAAAGATGCCAAATTCTGTAACTAGAAGCAATGATTCTGCAGTCAAAGTTATCTAGACTTAAATCCTGCTTGTATCAGCTTAGTTTTGCTGTGTGACTTGGGCCAATTACTTAACCTCTCTGTGACTCAGTTTCTTCGCATGTTAAATGCAGATAATTTTAGTACCCATTATTATAAGATTATTGTGGACATTTAATAAATCAGTATGTGTAAAGTGCTTAGAAATATGCATCTTCATAGTGTTAATGTTGTGTAAATGTTATTATTACTATGTTATTGAAATACATACTTATAAATCTAAATATGTAAATATTTAGAGACCTTTATAAACATTGCTTTGGAGTTTTAACTTACGATGGAGTTAGGGAAAGAGCACTTAAAGTAGAAAAACAAAGGGAAAAGGCACAGAAGGAAATTTAATCGTAGTGTTAATGATACCAAATAAAAATTTTAATTACTTTATTTTATTGATACATACTCGAGGCACACAATTTTGGTGTAAATGTGATAATTTGGGTCGGGCTCGGTGACTCACGCCTGTAATCCCAACACTTAGGGAGGCCGAGGCGAGCGAATCACGAATCTAGAAACAATCCTGGCTAACACGTTGAAACCTGGTCTCGATTTAAAAAAAAAACTTAGCCGGGCGTGGTGGTGGGTGCCTGTAGTCCCAGCTACTCGGGAGGCTGAGGCAGGAGAATGGCGTGAACCCAGGAGGCAGAGCTTGCAGTGAGCCGAGATCGCGCCACTGCACTCCAGCCTGGGCGGCAGAGTGAGATTCCGTCTCAAAAAAAAAAAAGTGATAATTTGATATAATTTGATACATTCATATAATCAAATCATAGTAATTGATATATCCGTCACTTTAAATATTTTTATTTTCTTACCCTAGGCACTTCCTAATTATTCTCTTGCAGCTATTTTGGAATGCACAATTGATGAATGTTAACTGTAGTTACCTTACTGATCTATCAAACAGCAGGTCTTATTTCTTCTATCTAAGTGCATATTTGTAACCATTAATCAACCTCTCTTTATTTCCTCCCCACTTCCTGGCCTCTGATAACCACCAATTTACTCTCTATCCTCATGAAATTCCCTTAAAAAAAAAAAAAAAAAAATCTCCTGCATGTGAGTGAGAACATGCAGTATTTGTTTTTCTGTGCTTGACTTATTTCACTTAATATAATAATCTTCAGTTTAATTCATGTTGTTGAAAATGACAAGATTTCATTCTTTCGTTTTGGCTGAATTATATTCCACTGTATCTATCTACCACATTTTCTTTATCGATTCATCCAGTGATGGATACTTATGTGGATTCCATATTTTTGTTATTGTGAATCATGCTGCATTAAACATGGGAGCACAGATATGTTGTTCTACACGTATTGGTATATTTTCTTTTGGTTATATAACCAGTAGTGGAATTACTGAATCATAGATAGTTCTATTTTGAGTGTTTTGAGGAACCTCCATTTTTTTTTTTTTTTTTTTTTTTTTTTTGAAACAGAGTCTTGCTCTGTCGCCAGGTTGGGGTGCGGTGGCACGGTCTTGGCTCACTGCAATCTCTGCCTTCTGAGTTCAAGCGATTCCCCTGCCTCAAGCCTCCCGAGTAGCTGGGACTGCAGGTGTGTACCACCACATGGCTAATTTTTTGTTTTTTAGTAGAGACGCGGTTTCACCATGTTGACCAGGATGGTCTCAATCTCCTAAACTCTTGATCCGCCCACCTTGGCAATTTATATTTCCACCAACAGTGTAGGACAGCTCTTTTTTTTTTTTCCCACAGCCTCACCAACATCTGTTAGTTCCTGAGTCATTTTTAATAAGAGTCATTCTAACTGAGGTAAGATAATATCCCATTGTGGTTTTGACTTGCGTTTCTCTGATTATTAGTCATGTTTAACAGTTTTCATAGTTTTCATATACCTATTAAACATTTGTGTGTCTTCTGAGAAATGTTGAGTCAAATCTTTTGCTCATTTTTTAATCAAATTTTTTTCTTTTTTTCTTTTTTTTTTTTCTTTCTTTCTTTTTTTTTTTTTTTTTTTGCTATTTAGTGGTTTGATTTCCTTATATTTTCTGGTTATTCATTTTTGTCAGATAGAAAGCTTGAAAATTGTTTTCTTCCATTTTGTAGGTTCTCTTCACTTTGTTGATTGTTCCCTTTGCTGTGCAGGAGCTTTTTAACTTGATGTAATACCATTCAAATAATTAATTGTTTTCACAAGTACACAAGTGTATTGTTTTAATAAGCCATAAAGATCTTGGAAATACTTTAATAGCAATATGGCAAATTGTAACCATATGTGATTTGAAATAAAGAATATTAATAATATTTGTAACATTGACCTACCTCTCATTTGCCAGATGTTGGTAAGATTTCAGCCCCAGGTCATTGTATCTCCTTGGCCTTTGAAAATACCCTTGTTTCTTCCAGATTTCAATGATCATATTGAAAAATTATAGAATATTTATGTCAATGTATTATGGTTTTATACAATAAATATAATGACATTATGTAACAAATACTATACAGAACACACATGAAGATGCATGATAAGAAGTTTATGAGCATTCTCCATGGATTGTCAACTTGTACAGGCACCTTGCCCTGACATTCTCATTTTCTTTCATCATCTCTTCCTGTAATCACAAATCTCAGCAAATACCAGGAAGCTTATTTCAGTTACCATCTTTGTGAATCTGCTTTAATGTTCATAAAGAAGGGTGAATAAGTCAAGAAGAGTCATGAATATACATAACTTTTATATTACATATAAGATCTTGGACTTTTATTTTATCTGAATTTCTCAAATCATGAAAACTTTCTCATTCATTAACACCATTTCATTTATATTATCCTTGCCCTCACTCAACAGTATTGTGACATCGTGTAGGGATAAAGTGAACAGCGCATATTTTTGGCTAGTTGTTTCCATTTCAATTCAAGTTAAATTTACTGAAGTGAGCTTACATTTATTTGGAGAAAAAAACAATTTTCCAAAACCATATCACATTATCCTCCTTCCTACAATTTTGGGCTAGGAGGTTCTTCAGTAATAAATAAATTCTTACATCTCAGTGACTTAACCAGCAAGATACAGATCTATTTATCACTAAAGTTATAGTCCAATGTAGGTCAGATAGCTCTCCTCTGCAGCTCTACTGCTCCATGTAGTGACTCAGGGACCCAGGTTGTTTCCATTTGGAAATTCTACCTTTAAAATCTTTGCTTCAAGCTATGGGGTTGGAGAATACACACACACTCTTAATTGCCACAACCTAGAATTACATTACTTAAAATTCCATTTGTAAAAATTAGTCACATTATCCCATCTAGCTAGACGCAATACAGATAATAAGTTGCAAGTATAGTTGATGATCTCAAACGGTATCTACCCTATTTCTTAGAGTAAAGTTAAATTGACATTCTTTTGCAGGACAAATAAAATGGTTTGTAATCTGATTCCTAAAAGTTTCTTTCTGATTCAACTTTTATGGTCCTGAATTCATCCTGTGCTGCAGACACATAGAATGTCATATGTTCTTAATACTGCCACCCAGGTTGTTTTGTGTTTTCTTATTTTGTGTAATAAGGCATATATTTTAAAATCCACTCAAACGATAAATGTCAGGAAGCACTGTCAGTGCCTATAGCTTACACATGTGCTAACTGAGCAATGCATATTAGGTATCTTTGTAGTTGATTTCCACTGCAGTTGAGCAATTTGAAGGCAACTGTCCTAGTTATTCATGATTGTCTCTCAGGTCAAAATTCATTCATTCATTACCTGCTTTATGATAATGAATGCATTACACATATATCCATTGCAAATAGCACAGTGTTTAACTTTCGTTAGTAAGAAAAGAAGAGACATGGCAGGCAGGTTCTCTTCCTGGTTCTGACGTGGTACTATTTTCAATTTTCTGCTGTACCCCTTCTAGAGGTGCTCTGTTCTAGGGCAAGCAATACCTAAACTAGCTTGCAGCCCAGGCCCCAGTCTACTGATCTCCTTTCTGTGGTCCTCTCAAAACAGACTCTGTGCACACCAAGCTTTGAAACATCCTGCTGATGAACAGACGTCCAACACCTGAATGAGCCTGTGTGCACCTATGGGCCTCAGCCTGCCTGTCCTCCTAAAGGATGTTTTCTTATTTCCTGATGATTGAAACATTTCTGGTTTGGGCAACCCAGAGAACTTCTTCACCACCCAGTGAATTGCAACCTCACCTTCTATAACAGTATCTGAATCTCAGCTTTGGGGATCCTTCCCACATCCCACTCTGCCTTCTAAGTTGTTCCTCCCTTGAGTATGCTCTCTCAGTCATCCGATATTCTTTAGCATTCTCTTTTTCTTTCTTATAGTTACTCCACTGTTGTAGTTAATAATTCTTCATATTCAACTTTCCCTTTTCAAATTACTGTGTGGTTTCTCACTCTCAATTGGATCCGGTCTGATAAAATAATTCCACCCAATTGAATTGTACCTTAAATTTGGATCCCTCTTCATTGAATAAAACTCTTTGGAATGATTCAACAGCATTGACACAAAAAGTTATTTTGCATACAAAGAAGGATCTCTATAGGCTAAGTCATGAAATTAGATGAAGTAATATCTCAAATTAATCAGAATTTTCACAGCTTGGAAATATTGGTATAATCAGTTCATATGTTGCATATGCTGTGATGGGTTATTATTCAGGCCTTGAGTAGTTATCTGTCTAAAGCTGCTACCTGAATTTCAGGAGAAGACGTGCAAATTCTATAGGCTAATAATTTAATTAAATCAACAAATACAACAAAAATACAGTCATGCATCAATTAACAATAGAGATATTTTCTGAGAAATGCATTGTTAGGAAATTTTTTCAATGCGTGAGCATCACAGAATATGCTCATACAAACCTAGATGGCATAGCATACTATACATCTGCCTAGATTGGATAGACTAATGCTCCTAGGGTACAAACCTGTACAGCATGTTACCGTATTGAATACTGTGGGCAACTGGAGACCAATAGTATTTATGTATCTAAACGTATCTAAACAATAAAAAATACAGTACAAATATGGCATAAAATATAAAAAATGTTTCACCTGTATAGGGCCATTGCCAAGAATAGGACCCTCAGTACTAGAAGTTACTCTAATTGAGTCAGTTAGTGAGTAGCGAGTGAATGTGAAGGCCTAGGACATGACTATACACTACTATAAGGTTTATAAACACCGTACACTTAGGCAACACTAAATTTATTTTTAAAATGTTCTTTAATAATAATTTACCTTTAACTTACTGTGACATCTTTACTTGAGACACTTCTTAATTTTTTTAACTTTTAACTTTTATAGTAACACTTAGCTTAAAACACAAACGCATTGCACAGCTGTACAAAAACATTTTCTTCTTTATATCCTTAATCTATAAGCTTTTGTTTCTATTTGACTTTTTTTTTTTTTTCTGTAAAAAACAAGGACACATACACATTAGCCTAGGCCTAGGATCAAAATATCACTATTTTCCACCTCCATATCTTGTCCCACCGGAAGGTCTTCAGAGGCAGTAACAGGCAGAGAGCTGTCATCTCCTATGATAACAACGCCTTCTTCTGGAATACCTCCTTAAGGACCTGCTTGAGGCTGCTTTACAGTTAACTCTTTTTTAATAAGCAGAAAGAGTACACTTGAAAATGATGATAAAATATATAGCATAGTAAATACATAAACCAGCAACATAGTCATTTGTTATCATCATCAAGCATATGTACTGTACATAATTTTATATGCTACACTTTTATATAACTGGCAGCACAGTAGATTTGTTTCCACCCAAAACACCACAAAATGTGAGCAATGCCTTATGCTGTGTTACGACAATGGACAGCTACAACATCACTAGATGATAGGAGTTTTTCAGCTCCATTGTAATCTTATGGGACCACTTTTCTATATGCAGTCCATCATTGACCAAAACGTCATGACACAGTGCATGACTATGCATATTTTAACAAATAGGAAATAGAAAAACACTAGTATTCTTCTGTGTGCCTCAAAATTATGTACCCAATTTTAAAAGTGCATAAGATATGATCATTAGCAAGAGTGATAAGAAAATGTGTGATCATTAGGATATATATAGCTAGAAATGTCCAAAGTGATTTTTGGTCTATGAATATGTTGAAAGGGTAAACTCAAACGTGAATTGTAATACTAGGTAAGAAAGTGGAAAGCTATTGAAAGGATAAATGTATGCCCTTGTCCAACATTTTAAAAATAAAAAACAAAAAACTGAAAACATACATTTAATGATTTTACGCCCAGAAAATTGTTACCAAATCTACTGTATCTTTTTATTATTAATGGTAACTTAAAATTGAGGAATTGGGTTTTGAAATGGGTCATGCTCTTTTTTCAAATCTGGATATTAACATAGGCTGTTAGTTCCACCTGGAGAAGCACCTTCTCCACAAGGCTTCCACTTCCAAAAATACCTCCCAAAACAAACAAACAAAAAACCTCCATTAATCATTTTCTTAATGATTTAATGATTTCCTTAATGATTTAATCCAGTGACCACCCCTTTGGCAAAAGCTGTGCCTAACCAGCCTCCTCCTACCCCTCCACCCTTGTCACTACTCTTAAACCTCACTCCAACAATCCCACAAGTATGGCTACAAGCACACACCAACAAAGTAGACTAGCTTCTTAGCTTGTTACTCCATAGGTAGCATATTCATTTTCATTTTACACTTTGTATGGACTGGATGTTTGTGCCTCCCTGATTCTTATGTTGAAACCTAATTCTCAAGGTGATGGTATTCAGAGGTGGGGTCTTTGAGAGGTAATTAAGTCTTAAGGCTGGAGCCCTTGTGATGGGATTAGTGCCCTTATAAGAAGGGATACAGGCTGGGCACAGTGGCTCAGCCACTTTGAGCACTTTGAGAGTGCTTTGAGAGGCCAAGGCAGGTGGATCACGAGGTCAGGAGTTCAAGACCAGCCTGGCCAACATGGTGAAACCCTGTCTCTACTAAAAAAAATACAAAAGTTAGCTGGGCATGGTGGTGGATGCCTGTAATTACAGCTACTCAGGAGGTTGAGCTAGGAGAATTGTTTGAACCCAGGAGGCGGAGGTTGCAGTGAGCCAAGATCGCACCATTGCACTCCAGCCTGGGCGACAAGGCTAGACTCCGTCTCAAAAAAAGAAAAGAAAAGAAAAGAAAAGAAAAGAAAAGAAAAGAAAAGACACACACACAAAAGTTTACTTTCTTTCTCTCTCTGCTCTTCATCATGTGAGGACACAGCAAGAAGGCAGCCATCTGCAAACCTGGAAGAGTGTTCTCCCCAGAACCCTATTGTGCTGGCACCCTGATCTCAGACTTCCCAGTCTCTAGAAGTGGAAGAAATAAATTTCTGTTATTTAAGCTACTCAGTCTATGATATATTTTACAGTAGCCTGAACTCAACAAGACAAGATTTCTCATTTACATTTGTTGCATCTATTATCTTGTTCCGTTTATTTTCTGTCCTCTCCATTTACTGTGAACTTTACAAGGACACATATTTTAGCACTGATTTTCTTTGGATTCGCAGCACTTAGGATCGTAACTGGCACATAAGAGCTCAATGACTGTTTGTTGCATTGAATGAATGTGTGATATTTCAGACACTGAGCAAGAAGCAGAGGGAATAAAGGTAGGATAATTCTTAATTAAATCATCCCCTTGGGGTTAAAATCTAAATGTAGGAACTGCCTTGTAATTACTTATTTATACATCTGTGGGAACATTGTCTGAAATGCTTTCAAAATTGTGGTTTACCCATTTAGAATTTATTGTGAGCTATGTATTATTCTGTGTGCTTTAGCTATATTGACTCCTTCTTTAATATTTATATGTAAATTGCATGCCGTAGGTATAAACATTATCTCCACTTGATGATGAAAAACTTTCCCACAAAGGAAATTACACATTTTATATGATGGCAACAGCTTTTAAGGGGCAGAGATGGGACTTAAGCCAAGGCAGCCTGACTCCAGGCTCAACATACCGAATGATACCACTCCACATTTAATATGATGAAGGTAGGGTCTAGGAAGCATGCAGTGGTGACATTCTATAGGTGATGTTCAAACTCAGATACCATATAACATTTTTGCAACAAAGAAGTAATACATCTATTATTGTTTAATGTTTTTAACTTTTCAAACAAGCAAGGTCTTATATAGGAGAACAGAGGCTCAGGAGAATAACATTTTTTTTTTTTTTTCCAAGTGAGATAATTTATTTGAGGAACTATTTAAGTGTGCTCCAAATATTTGTGGAACATTTTGCTTGGCATTAAAGATGCACAAAGTAACAAATATTACTCTTGTCCTCTAAGGGCCCAACATCAAACGGGACATTCAGATTTATTCCTTTAACAAGTCATTTTTTGAGTGCTGTTATGTGTTTGGCACTGAAGTTAAAATAGTGCACCAGGGATGTAAGGCCTAAGGATCTTGAAGAGGCAGGTAAACAGTGAAATATCCTTAGAGGAAGTTGGCAGGGATGTGAGTTTGCTTCAGACACAGCAGTGAGGAAAGATCTCTCTGGAGTCATGAATGAAAGCTGAGATAAGTAATAAAATAAATGTTAACTTTATCAAATAAAGCAACACGTGATATATATGGGATACTGAAGTCACATAGTTTATGGACAAATGACCCTTGATGCATTTCATAAAAATATTTCTGTATTTTGCTTAGGGCTGCTGACCAGTGCTAACCTTGAATGTTTATTTGGAGTTATAAATCTTGGATGCATTTGATGATTAGCAAACTTTTTTTTTTTTTTTTTGAGATGGAGTCTCGCTCTGTTGCCCAGGCTGGAGTACAGTGGCGCAATCTCAGCTCACTGTAAGCTCCACCTCCTAGGTTCACTCCATTCTCCTGCCTCAGTCTCCCGAGTAGCTGGGACTGCAGGCACTCACCATCGCGTCTGGCTAATTTTTTTTTTTTTTTTTTTTGTATTTTTAGTAGAGATGGAGTTTCACTGTGTTAGCCAGGATGGTCTCGATCTACTGACCTCGTGATTCACTCGCCTCAGCCTCCCAAAGTGCTGGGATTACAGACAGGAGCCACCATGCCCAGCCCAACAATTAGCAAATTTTTAAAACATAATGGCATTCATTTAGGAGAAAGCATTTAATCCTTTGTTAAATAAAACACCATTAGGGACACATATTTTTATGCTATGTTTGGATTATCAATAGGTAGTTATTATTCTATAATTCTCTTCTCTGTGTTTGCTAGGCCTAAGATTTTTGGGTTAAGATACACAATGTCAATGCCATGCATATCACGGTGAAGCAGGTTATTTCCTGAGACCTTGGCAAGACTCGTGACAGGGGTGCCTTGTTTATTCAGCCCTCCACTCTCAACTCCTTGCGGGAGGGAGCACACAAACTAACAAGTATGGAAACTGGAGTAAACGAGTGCTGAAACTGGCTGGCCACTTTGGTGCCAGTGGGATAAAACTCCACTAACTTGGACTCACTGTGTTCTACCCTTCCTGGGAGGGAGTGCACGGGTGAGCAGGTGCAGGGACCAGCCAGATACATTAGTTCTAGCAGGAGCCAACTCCATGCAGGCCCTGTGGCAGCATCCAGGTGTGGGGTCCTGCAGCTCCTGAAGCCCCAGAGGGCATGTTACAGTGCTCTTTTAGCTCTGCCATCCACAGATGCTTAAGTGTTGCAAACAGCTTTGTTTGCAACAAACAAAGAAGTAATACATCTATTATTGTTTAATGTTTTTAACTTTAAAAAAGGCCCTTGGCCTTTTTCACTGAGGTGGCTGTCTTCTGCCAGTGAGGGCAAAAGGCCAGTGCAACAGCTTTTTGTATCTGCATTCATGGCCCCTGAGCTCTTGTCCAGCATCCCGGAAAAATGAGGTTGCACAAACAAATTGAAGGATGGTAACTGTGGGGGATTTTATTGCCTATGAAAGTGGCTCTCAGCAGGAAGGGGAGCTAAAAAGGGGACAGGGTGTGTAGGTAATCTTCCCCTGAAGTCAGGCTGTCTCTCTCTGGTCGGATTCTTCTTTGAAAGTATTCCCTCTGAATACTTCAAGCTGTCCCTCTGAAGTCAAGGCACTTCTCTCCAACGTCCAGCCATAGTCCCATCTACAGGCTGAGTCTGGGGTTTTTATAGGCACAGGAGGGGGTGAGGCAGGGCTATAGGTGGTTTAGGAAAAGGCAACATTTGAGTGGGAAAACAGAGAGGTAATTTCACACTTTTGGCCATGTTTTTAGGCTTTTCAGCTTCAGGGTAGAGTTTCACCAGGGATCTGCATTTTTCTGTCTAGAATTTCTCTGCCCCCCAGTCCTTATCCATGGGATTATTGTAATCAGAAACATTTTTAGTTCATTATGCACTGGAGCAGAATTAGATTAGTTAAATTACACAGAGCCTTTCAAAAAGAAAGTGTTTTAGAAAATTTGAAAACTATGCAAATGCCACTTTTCCAAAATTAAATAATAATACTTTCTGCAGAAAACTAATTATAAATAATTAGGGATAGCTAGTTTATTGGGAAAGAGATTAATCAGTAGACTTACTAGGGCTATGTGTTTTAGGTGAATAATCAATGCTTTTGTTTAAAAGCTAAAATAAGGTTAAAATGGGGGCCACTTATAATATTTTAAGAAGGAAGACTGGGGCTGGGCACTTTGGCTCACGCTTGTAATCCTAGCACTTTGGGAGGCTGAGGCAGAAGGATCACCTGAGGTCAGGAGTTCGAGACTAGCCTGGCCAACATGGCAAAACCTCATCTCTACTAAAATTACAAAAATTACCTAGGCGTGGTGGCAAACCCCTGCAACTCCAGCTACTGGGGAGGCTGAGGCAGGAGCATCGCTTGAACCTGGAAGGAGGAGGTTGCAGTGAGCCAAGAATGCACCATTGCACTCAAGCCTGGGTGGCAGCAAGACTCTGTCTCAAAAAAAAAAAAAAAAAAAAAAAAAAAAAAAAAAAAAAAAAAAAAAGAAGAAGGAAGGAAGACTAGATAATATTCAGGAGTCACCCTTAGGGAAAAATAAAACAGAAGACAAATTACTCCCTTTCTAATTTAACAAGTTGATACCTGGAAGAACCCTGGACTATGAGACACCAGGGAATGTGTGAATTTGCTTAAATGTGTTAAATCTTTACAGGAGGGAATGACTTTAGACCTATATGATTTTAATATAATCAGAAGTATAAGGTCACCCGAGTTCAGGAAATTTAGATCTGGGGCTCTAGTTTTTTGAAACCTCTAATAGTATAATTTTGTTGAGATGCAGTCTTCTTTAAACAACTGATAATTTACACAGTTTTGGGGCCACATGCAAACCAAGGAAGAGTGGTTATTCAACTTCCAATGATAAAAAGAGTTGCATATTTATCTTCCCCACACAGAAAGCCAAAAAGAAGAGATAGGGAGGAAGCGACACTGTGCCTTATGAATGTTTGGTTAGGAAAAACCTTCCAGAGAATTGACTTTGAGTCAACATTCCCTACTCCTGTTGTTTTGAGAAAGTAAGATTTTTTTTTCTCTCTCAATGCACTTTTCTTAAGTTTGAGAAAAGTTCACTCTATATTTTGTGCTTATATAATTTTCTCTAGGCCCCCAAATTAACCCATGATTCCTTCAGTATTCATTTTCATTTGATGTTCATGAGAACCTACCAAGGGCATGGTGTATAACTTAATCCCCTTAATATTCCTTACATTTTTTTTTTTTTTTTGAGATGGAGTCTGGCTCTGTCACCCAGGTTGGAGTGCAGTGGCCGGATCTCAGCTCACTGCAAGCTCCGTCTCCCGGGTTTACACCATTCTCCTGCCTCAGCCTCCTGAGTAGCTGGGACTACCGGCACCCCCCAGCTCACCCGGCTAGTTCTTTTTTTTTTTTTTTTTTTTTTTTTTTTTTTTTGTATTTTTTAGTAGAGACAGGGTTTCACCCTGTTAACCAGGATGGTCTCGCCAGGATGGTCTCGATCTCCTGACCGCCCTTCTCGGCCTCCCAAAGTGCTGGGATTACAGGCTTGAGCCACCGCGCCCAGCACATGTTTTTAAAAAGACAAGAATGAATCATTTTTCAGGGATGCTTAACCAACTGAGAGAACAGACTGGATGGAGTTCATTCCTCTTAAAAATATTGAGAATTGTAAATAGAAAATTTGAACCAGTCCAAAGAGTTAACAAAGCATATAGTACTTCCACTCTCTACATAAAAGTGCACTACAAAGAGAGTCACGACACAGGTGTTCAGGATTGGGCTCAATATCATGAGGTATGACTTCGCCTCACTGAGCTCCCTACACTCCATTTATAAAATAAAATCATTCAGAAGGGTTTTCAGCCTAGACACTCCTGACAATTGGCGGATAATTCTTTGTTGTAAGGGGCTGTCTTGTGCATTACATTGTAGGATGTTTAGTAGATTCCTGGCCTCTCACATTAGATGCTGGTACCACTCCCACTCAATTGTGACACCCAAAAATGCCTCCAGCCTTGGCCAAATGTTTTCTGGAGATATGGGGGGAAAAGTCATTCCTGCTTGAGACCTCCTAGGCTAATAATCTCTAAATCACCTTATGGCTCACAGTTTTTGTAAATCTAAATAACTGGAGCCCAGCGTGAAGGCAACTAACAACATTTATTCAGGGCCTAATCTCTTCTTGAAAAATATGACAAGAAAGTCATGAATACGTTTCAGTGCAGAATATTACTGGGGTCAAAAACAACTGAAAAAAAATTGACTTTCTACAAGAGTCTGGAAAGGGAAAAACATAATGCCTTCCCAATGGAGGTGCTTTCAATCTTTGCAGGAGAATTGGAAAAGCAAGTATAAAACCACAAACACCTTTGTAACTACTGAACTTTTCTGATACTCACCCGTCCTCGCAAATGCCTGAGCAGGAAGAACACTTTTCCTCTTAGTCCTGCAAATGATGAGTTCATTGAGACCCCAACCACCAGCTTCTCAGATGCATTCAGCACTCAATCACATTTGCATACTTTTGACATCCTCTTAGATAATTTCCCTGCTGTGCCTGAGAAGCAAATCAAACTATTCTAGTCTTTCTTGTATTTACATGCAGAGCTACCTTTGCATTTTCTCTAGTTGTGAACATTGTTTTCTTCTCCCTGGTGCTCTGATTACTTGATATATTCATGACATTGGTACTTGGATCTCTTCCCCACTCTGGTATAAGGTGGAGAGGAGAGAAAGCACTGAATACAGCCTTCATAGATGATTTCTGGTTTCAACTTAGCTCATAAGCAGCTACTTCATTCATCTCAGTTTCTTCCTTTAAAAAAAAATGATGTGTTTGGTTGAAAGATCTCAGTTTGAGATCATTGTATGTCTGGGATTTTCTTGCATAACCCCTCATATTTGTATTGTAATTGTGAATGTATATATGACAAAGTGTGTATTCTAATTTTGAGACAGTAAAGCATGGTCAATATATCACTAATTTATCCATCTTCTTTTCCAGGTCTAAAGAAATGTGACCCTTGGGAGGCCAGAAAGATTTGAATATTATTCGTGTTTTATTTTAAAACAAAGATAAACCATGACCTTCTTTGGAGGGAGAGCTGGGATTTTTTGTTTTGTTTGTTTAATCATTTTGTTGTATGCATTGGCGGCTATGACATTCATGAAAACATTTTAGGATCTAAGAAGAATTGGGATAGTGTTGCTCTTGTGCCATTAAAGCTAATGGGATTGTGGTTATTGCTAGCCAATACTTGTCTGCAAATCATACTAGATTCAAATGTGGAGGGTTGAGGTCTGGAATCTTTCCATGTAGAGTCCATGTTTAGGAAACTCCCTTCTTTTGGACAAAGACTTATTTTGTTCTTTTTAATGGTAAAATCTATATATAGTTAATCTATCTGTCTCCCACTCCAGGTAAGGGGATTAATCTGTTTAGTAGTAAATGGATGTCTTTCTGGGAGCCAAGAAGTTTAGCCAATGGGTTCATTTTCCAGTTTTAATGATGAAATGCAGATACAGTGATTGAAGCCACCTTGTGACATTTTGGGAGCCAACATCATTTTTCTTTTAGAAAGAAAGAAATACCTGTGCTACTGCTACTCTGCCCACTCCTGCCCCCCACCACTGGTGAATGTTTTATTCATTTATCATGCTAGTAAACATATCTGTACAGCCTTTAGATAAAAGTGAAACATCAATCTGTGTAGCTAATCTTTGCTTTCTTCTTAGTGGTAAAAATATATTTTTTTCTCCGTTTTATCAGGAACAGAGCAACTCTGCTTCTCAATAACTTCCCAGCACTTCTTTCTTTCCACCCTCCTCCTTAATAAATAGACTCAGTGTTGAACACAAGGCTTTTACACCTCTATTAATCTTGGCAGACAGTGGGGATGCTGAAACATGCTGGCTAAAAGGAAAGAAGATGCCTTTTCATGTGGCCTTGCAATGCAAACATCTTGGCAGTGTTCAATTCCTCTTGTCACATTGAACTTATAGACATTCTTACTAGAATTCCAATAGCTTTGTTTCCACAGGGACATTGATGCTTTATTGCAGGATCTTGTAAATGGTAAAAACACATTTTAAGAAGTTTTGCAAGTGAAGACAGAGGTTTGTTTTTTTCTAATTGGAGGTGAGAGGACCTCTGCTTTACAAATAAATTAAAATTACTTGCTAATTGATTCCATAGAGGGCTGTTGTTTATAAAATTTGATCAAATATAATCACTGATACGGTTTGACTGTGTCCTCACCCAAATCTCATCTTGAATTCCGACATGTTCTCAGAGGGACCCAGTGGGAGGTGATTGAATCATGGAGGTGGATCTTTCCCACCCTGTTCTCATGATAGTGAATGAGTCTTACGAGATCAGATGGTTTTTAAAAGGGGAGTTTCCCTGTATAAGCTCTCCTTCCTTGTCTGCCATCATGTGAGATGTGCCTTTCACCTTCCTCCATGATTGTGAGGCCTCCCCAGCCATGTGGAACTGTAAGTCCATTAAGCCTCTTTCTTTTGTAAATTGTCCAGTCTCAGGTATACCTTTATCAGCAGCATGAGATGTCCTTAAATCAGAAATGTCCAACATGTGACACAACAGTAAGGTTAAGAGAAGACATAAATTCGCTGGGAAAACGAGATTTTTTAAAACAAAATTATGAGAATTTTTATTAATTCACATAGTTATATAATTTTGATCCAAACTAAAAAATTTTTTTGAAAATAGGAGGGAGCACTGTTAATTAATATGTTGAGAAAAGAGGTATAATCCAAAATAGCCCCAGAATAACTCATTTGGTCAACAGGCCAGAGGGGAGGTCCCTGTTTCAAAGTGGTTGGCTGAAAAGCAATTTTAAGGCGTGAGATACTTCTTCAAGTTGAGGAAAACATACATAAGTTTTACCAGAATCCTTTTGTGTTCTAGTCATTTTCTTTCTCTGAATAATATCAAACATACAATAAGACAAATCTTAAAAGCATAACGCCCCTTTAATTGTACAGAATATTCTTTAACTGAGAGAATTACAAAGGATGTGACAAACTTCATAAACCAAAAGACTTATTTCTTATGACAAAACACTGCCAAATCTCTCCAAAATCAGTTGTTTTTGTAGGAGAATAGCTTGCACTTTTAATCATGTATTTTTCTACATACTGTGCTTCGGCAGGTGAAAATGTAACCTGTGTTAATGGCTACATTAAGGAAAAAGGTAAGGAAAGTAACCAGAGAGAAGGGCAAATTGAGGATATTCCGAGTCTAATATGAAACCTGAGTATGAGCAAATACACTGACCCCAAATGCTATATGCACTAGTAGCCTAGGAAAAACAATAATTTCACCTGGGACAATTATCCCCTTAAAGTCTGCTTGTATATATGGACGTCCTATTAAATAATAAAACATTTTATTCTCTTAAATTTTCACTTTACAAGAGACAGACCATTCATTCACCATTCATTTACCCAGTCATTATTTCCATAACTATTTTGTGAACACCTACAGTGTACTTGAAACTTACTGAATATAGGTACACAATCCCTTACTTGTAATTTTTAAATCTAAACACTCTAAACATAAAAACTGTTAGAGCCTATGTGGGGACAAAACCTGACCTGTCCTGTACTAGTTTTGTGGTGAACTTGACGAAAGTTGGACATAAGAGTATTTTTAATCTTTGCCCTCCATGGTATAGTTATATATATAGTTACATACACACACACGTATATACACACACACACACACACACACATAATGTGTATGTATATAACTATATATATGTGCATATGTATGCAGAATATATATAATCACATATATAATAATGCAGAATTAATATGTTTTGCTATCGCCCTGCCCAGATCTTTCTGGGATCTTATGTAACATGCAGTATATGCAATCTGAGAATTTCTGAATTCCAAAATACCTCTGACTTCAGGAGTTTTAGATAAGGGTATGGATCTATAGCTTTCAAAATATTAGGAGAATAAACACCTAGAACTCACATTTCACTCATTAACAAGAGAAAATATCTGAAAAGCATGCCTCATTCAAAAGTTCTCACCCAGACATGTATCCCTGTGAGGTGTTGTCTGCATGTGTGTGGCTGACAATTTTTTGAGTCAAAAGAATCCAATTCTCTTTCTTTGAAGAGCAGTGGACCCCCACTAAGAAGACACAGCAACATCCTGTCAAACAGTGGTGAGCAGTCTCTGCCCATGTGGTCTAAAATAAAAATAATTGAAACATGGTGTTACTGAAGTTTCCGGCTTCCCTTCATAGTCAAAGAAAGGAAAAGGACAGAGTGAACTGGGTGAGGTTTCAGATTTCAGGCTTCCTGTATCTCAGACATGAACCAGATAAAGAATCTAAAATTCAGACCAGCAAAACAGAAGGACTCAAGTATTATCAAGTGGAGAAGAATGTGGTAGTTGATGGTTCATAAATATATCATGAAGTGGTACTTCATTCATACTTTGTTCTCTCTCTAGGATTCGCCAACTTCTCACAGCTGCTGGAGGGTCTCAGGTTGCTGAATTAATACACAAAAAGTCACAATTTGAATCGAAAATGAACTGCTCTATTGAATACATCCATCGTGGCTGAAATATCTTTAGAGTTCACAAGTTACAAAAACACCACTGTCTCAAACCATTGTACTACACATGAATCATCTTGTGTAATCTTGTCCAGTTTTTGCTTGGATATTTTCTAACTCAATTGGCAGAACAAGGAGAGAGAGTGCATTTGAAGAATTGCATACATAGAACCACATGAAAGCCCCGAATGTCATACACAACGGTGCTATTCTAAATAAAAGACCAAAGCTGATTCTCTGGGACAAACTTTTGGGTTCCAAAGGTAGTAGCTATGTCTGGATTTATAGAACCACATCAGGGTAAGATGAGTGAGTCTGGAATTCCTTTTACTACAAACACGTCAGTGAAACCACAGAAGCAGTTTAAGTGACTTTGGAAAACAAACAAACATCTTTCTTGTAAATGGACTAGTATAATTTGTTTTTACTTTAAGTTCTGAGATACATTTGCAGAACATGCAGGTTTGTTACATAGGTATACATGTGCCATGGTGGTTTGCTGCACCCATCAACCCGTCATCAAGGTTTTAAGCCCCACATGGGTTAGGTATTTGTCCTAATGCTCTCCCTCTGCTTATCCACCACCAACCCTCCAAGAGGCCCTGGTGTGTGATGTTCCCCTCCCTGAGTCCATGTTTCTCACTGTTCAACTCCCACTTACGAGTGAGAAAATTTTTTTAGATTTAGATTTAGATTGAAGTAGCTTCAAATTAGAGAGCCTTCTAGTACACGAAATAAAATGACAAGTAAGTCATTCCAACATATGGATTACAATAAAGATAAGCAAAGCTGAAATAAAACAAGAAAGTGCTTTTTCATGTTTTCCTATTTAATCATTTTCTTAAGTAATATGAAAAAAAAGAATTAACTGCCATAAATAAATCAGTTGAGATGGAAGGAAAGCAAAAAAGTGACAAAGATTGACAAGACAACTCTTCATTGCAAGTAATTCGCTAGGATAGCTTGGATATTTGGTCTACCTGTGGAAAGCAATTGAAATAATATGAACCTAACATAGTTGAGTTTGTACTTGGTGTTCATGTGGATTTCAGTGTTAATGAAAGACTTCACACCTATAATATTATGTAACATTCCTAAAAGATGGTGCTCATGGTGTCACAATAGAGATTTCACATGTAGTATTATAGATATAGAATTTAGTCTATCGCAGCCATGTGTGTGTTAGGGCTTTCTGAATACTGTTGATTAGATAGAAGTGGACATAAACCTTAAATTATGCCTCCCTTGTTCCATCTTCTGGGAAACTGAGATTGATACCTAAAGGCAGCCCATCTCTTGAGCTGAGGAGATGGAAACTCTCAGCTGTGAGAAAGAAAATAAGTCTGAACCAGGGCAGAAGAAATGGAATGAGACAGAGAAAAGGCCAGGACACAGGAGTTGTTATCTAGATTCCTGTTCCATCTCCAAGTTTGGCTACTTACCCGACTTCGTGTTTCGTAAAACATTCCTGTATCTTTATATTTTTTATAGAAAAGTAACTGTCAAACAAGAGGCTATCATGGACCATCTCTGGGCCCAGATGAAAAGCCCTTCCCATTGTTGATACTCCCAGCAGCCTCAGTCCATCCACCTTGCTCACGGCCTATGCCCAGGGATTCTTTCCAAGGCAGTTATGAGAAACATTTGGTGCTTTTACTTTAGGGCTCAATCTCCCAGTTTTTGGAAAGTTCCACTGAGTTCACCTTCAGTGGTGTCAAACAGCATTGCACTGCTTCTAGAGGTCATCTTGGAAATAGGTACAAAATACTTTAACCCAACAAAATGTTCTCACATCACAGCAGAACTGTTCTTTTTGCCTTATTCCAGGAATCCTTGGGGCTTGAGATTGGGATTGTTGCAGCTCTGTTTCTGTGTTTCTCAGGAGTTTTAACAAGTCCTCCAGGAACAAGCAGTGAGAAAATGGTTGAGGTGGCAGACATAGGGGAAGGGAAGTCAATCAGTTTCACTGGTTACTTTCATACCCTATTAGCTTCTTCTCCCAACTGACTGCCTCAGGTATCCTCAACTCTCTTTCCCTGTCCTGCACAAAAATTCCATTTTAGCCTCCTCTGGAGCACTCATCCCATGGTCATTTGAATGCCATTATTTTTAAGAAAATGCTAATATTTACCGACAGTTTACTGTGTGCTAAGTACTGGCTAAAAGCTTTTATTATTAATATATTTCATTTTTTTTGAGGCAGGAGTTAGGGAATATTTTGTTGATGAAGAAACTAAGACTTAGATTAATTAACGAAGGCATGCATTTATAAAGTGAAGGAGGCCTGTCTGACAGAAGAACCCTAATAAATCCTTGTTCACTGACTGATTTAAATAAAATGAAACCATTACCTTGTTGCCAAGTATTAGGCTGTTTTTGCACTACTATAAATAAATACCTGAGACTGGGTAATTTTTAAGGCTATACAGGAAGCATAATGGCATCTGCTTGTGGGGAGGCTTCGGGAAGCTTCCAATCACGGAAGAAGGCAAATGGGGAGCAGGGCATATCACATAGTGAGAATAAGAGCAAGAGTGAGAGTGGTGAGGAGGTGCCACACACTTTTTAAAATGATCAGGTCTTGTATGAACTCAAAGCAAGAGCTCATGTATCACTAAGAGGATGGCCCAAGACATTCCTGAGGAATCTGCCCCCATGATTCAAACACCTCCCATCAGCCCCCACTTCCAACACTGGAGATTCCAATTCCACATGAGATTTAGGTGGGGACAAATATGCAAATTATATTGCATATACTTAAATTTTACTAATGTAAACTTTACCTTTACAATTAATTTGCTGATACATTCCATCTACATCTCTCTCTCTCTCTCTCTTTTTGGAGACAGGGTCTTGCTCTGTTGGTCAGGCTGGAGTGCAGTATCACAAACATGGATCATTCTAGTCTCTACCTCTTAGGCTCAAGTGATCCTCTCACTTCGGCCACCCAAGTAGTTGGAACTACAGGTGTGTGAAAACATGCCTGGTTAATTTCTGTTTTTTTGTTTTGTTTTGTTTTGTTTTGTTTGTAGAGACAGGGTTTCACCATGTTGCCCAGGCTTGTCTCAAACTCCTGGCTCAAGTGATCTGCCCAACTCGGCCTCCCAAAGTGCTGGGATTACAGGTGTGAGCCACCGCACGGAGCCTCATTCCATCTCTTATACTTAAACAGTTGCCTCTTATTTCCTGCCTCAGCCCTTTTGGGGTTCCTACAGTTGATTCTACTAATGGCTTCCATTGGCCAGTGCAGGCTTGTCTCATTTCTTCACCCATATCTTGTAGAATTTCCTTTCTGGGGTCTGTGGCCTTCTCATTGTCATTTTCTCAGATACTGGATACTTATGTTGGGTTCTTGTGTTTCTTTTACGTACTTATTTACGTATGCTCTCCTTGGTCTAGGCTCTGGTGCCTTTTAGGCTAATTGAAAAACAATGTATCCACAAAATAAAAATGCACTTTTCCAGTCCAGTTGACCCAAACAGAATTATACCACCAAATTAGTTTTACTAGTTTTCTGGTGTTTTCAGTGAGATCCAGGGTCCTGTCTTGAGCCTTAGCTCTTGGCGGTTCACTTACCCCATGTTATAGTTATAACTGCATTATAAGTATCCCCAACTCTCAGTGGCTTAAAACAATAACCATTTTATTATAGTTCATGAGTTTCTGGGTTAGGAGATCAGGTAGGGCTTGGTTGGGCAATTCTTCTCCACATGGTCTTGGCTTGGTATTTAGCTGGAAGCTGAGCTAGCCTGGAGGGTCTAAGGTTGCATGATTCAGTTGCCAGGCACATTGCCAGAGATGACTGCTTGGCTGAATGGCTGGGCTGGGCCCTTTCTTCTCCATGTCATCTATGACCTTCCCATACGGTACCCTTAGAAGAGTAGATAGATTTCCTACAGGCAGCTTGGGCTTTAAGAATAAAAGTCTTCTCAGGGTTGGGAAGTAAAAGCTACCAGTGTCTTATGGCTGAGACCTGGAACTGAGACATCATCAAAGAGCCTGCCCAGATTCAAGAGGAAAAAATATAGTCCCCTCTCCATAAAGGGAGGTATCTCAAATAATTTGTGGCCATCTTTAATACACCATATCCCAGCAAAGTTCTATTCTTTGACAGTAGGCTTTTTACGTAGCGTCACATTTTCAACAACTATTGCTACTGCCTACCTGTCTTCTGCATATTTCCTGGTTGCCTAGATTACTATGTCACGAGGGACTGATTAGGCCCTTTGCTGCTGTGTCTTATATGGACAGCCACTGTAGCTCAGTCCCATCCCTTAGCTTGTTCCTTTGCTTCCCAATCAGAAAGTTATGTTTTACACCCAAGCCAGCTTCAGTTGTGACATCACACATAAAATGTGGGTAAAATGCTTCTGTCAATTGCATTGGCTCCTAGAATTCAGAAATAGCAGTGGCTTAAACAAGAGAGACATTTGTTCCTCTCTCACATAAAAGGAATTTGAAAGAACACAGTCAAGATCAGGTATGGTGACTCCATGTTCAGGCAACTTCTTGTCTTTTCTAGCATCCTTCAAGCATGGCTTCAATCCTTACTGTTACTTTGTGGCTGTTGACCCTCCAACTCTCACAACAGAGTTCCAGGCAGAGAGGCAGGAAGAAGATAACAAGAGGGGCCAAAAATGCACAGACCATCTGTCCATTCACTGGAGGAGTCTTCCAGCCTAGTTTCACCCAACAGCTTCTTCTTACTACTTCTTGTCCAGCTGTTACTACAAGAGAGGCTGGCAAAAGTAGGCTATCATTTGGGCATAAAAGAACTAGTGAAAAATCATGATTCTTTTACTAAGGACAAAAAGTGGAATTAATTTTAAGTTTTTTTTTACAAAGATCTAAATTGGGATAAGTCTTACCTAGGGTCTAAGAAAGGAATTACTATCCCAATAACCTCAGGTTTTAAGAAGAGTTCTCCTTCCCCTATAATACTTCCCCATCTGCCTTACCGATTACTCAAATTAGTGATAAAGATTTGAAACTTTTAGTACAGACATCAGGTTTTTATCAAACCCAAGTCCTCTGGGCAGAATCAAATTGTGAATTTAACTATTATTACACCTTTTGGTGGATTGGTGGGTCAAATTATTTTTTCCCAGAGAAGTAACTAAGAATCAAAAGGACCTTGATACTTAAAGGAAAGGGGAGAAAAGAAAGCATTATCATTATGGACCCTTTTGTCTTAGTTATAATTTTGCTGAAGACTGACTCTGAATCTTGAAATAACATAATGCTAAGTTGATGTAATCCTTCTGAAATGTAATCCTGTTCCTCCAATAGCTTTCAGTTTCTGTAGGGTTTCAAAACTATTAACTTACAAAACACACCTTTTAATTTCCCTGTCATAATATACCATTAATAGTGCTTTCTGAAGAACATGTGCAATATCAATGATAACCAGGCTAAAAGAGATGCATTGAAGTTTTCCAAACTAGTCACTGTTAATCATTTATATGCACTCTTATTTCCATCCCACAATACCTTATGATATAGGAACTGGGGTCAGAAAAGTCTAGACTATTCATAATAAGATTAGAAAGGTAGTTAGTTGCAAAGTTACGTTTTCAAATCACAGATCTGTCTGCTGTCATGATATACATATACATAATATAAATATATTATATGTGTTATATATATTATATGTGTTTTATATATATTATATATATATTTTTTTGAGACAGAGTGTCACTCTGTCACCTGGGCTGGAGTGCAGTGGTACAATCTTGGCTCACTGCAACCTCTGCCTTCTGGGTTCAAGATATTCTCCTGCCTCAGCCTCACAAGTAGCTGGGATTACAGGCACCCACTGCTTATTTTTTTGTATTTTTAGTAGAGACAGGGTTTCACCATGTTGGCCAGGATGGTCTTGAACTCCTGACCTCGTGATTCACCCACCTTGGCCTCCCAATGTGCTGAGATTACAGGCGTGAGCCACTGCGCCCGGCTGATATATTTTCTTAACCACTAGACATAGTACAAAGAGCAAGTATAGTACCACTATAGTATATTGTTAAAATAATGATTGAATTGTAAGTAATGATTAGAACTAGCGATTACTGAGTCCTAGCACTTAACTCTGTTACCCAATTAATTTCTTACAAAACCCTATGTGATTTGTAACAGTATGATCATCTCTATTTACTGTTGCAGATAATGAAGCTCAGAGAGGATAGCCATTTCCTCAATGACACAGAGTAAGTGATGCAAGCCTGGAGCTGAGCCCAGGCAGTCTCCATCCAGAACCCAAGCTCTTAGCCATTATACCAAACCACCTGCCTTGGGACCTGTCTTATTATGCCTAACATCTGAAAAAGGAATGAAAACCTATTTCTTGTTATAATTTTTTTTGGGCTATTGAATCTATAATAAGTGGAACCAACAAGAACTTCCAAGTGATTGCTGGTACTTATAGTTAACAATGTGTGTATCATCTATTTTTTTTTTTTTTTTTTTGAGATGGAATCTAGCTCCGTCGCCTAGGCTGGAGTGCAGTGGCGCAATCTCGGCTCATGCAACCTCCAACCTCCCAGGTTCACGCAATTCTCCTGCCTCCGCCTCCTGAGTAGCTGAGATTACAGGTGTGTGCCACCATGCCCAGCTAATTTTTGTATTTTTAGTAGAAATGGGGTTTCACCATGTTGGTCAGGCTGGTCTTGAACTCCTGGCCTCATGATCAACCCGCCTTATCCTCCCAAGGTGCTGGGATTTCAGGCGTGAGCCAGTGTATCATCTTTTAGCTCTGCATCTGAGCATAATCTAAAGACTCATAGTTCTGTGAGGAGGCTGAAGCCCTGCTGGTCTATGTCAATCTTCCTTGTATTAATAGATTTAGAACCAAATAACCATGCTGGCCCAGGCCCTGGCTCTGGCCCTGCCAACATTTCCTTTGGCCCTGTTTCCTCCCTCAGGTAATACATTTAAATATTGTCTTAGCTAAGATACTTTGAGGGGTGGAATTGAGCTGGGAAAAGAACCACAGAGGATGAAGGAGAAAAGTTTCAAGCCATAGTTCATCATCAGGTTAAGTTGCTTAATCGTTATCAGGTTAAGTTGCAACAGAATCAGGGCCACCACTGTTCTTACCTGCCCATAAGCATCCTTGCTCAGCACCTCACCTCTGACAAGCTGTTTGCCAGGGAGCAATAGTCTAATTATATAGGATCTACAAACACCTTCATTCCTTGATCCTTCCATCCCAACTCACAGTTATTTGATTCAGTGTTTCTCATGGAAACTTGGCCTTCTCATGACATTTCAGGCTTTTGTGGGATTTCATCCAGCTTTAGATAGTCAGAAAGGCAGACAATGATGCTCTAAGAAGACTCAATAATTTTACTGGCATTATTTCCTCTTTTTAAATAAAAAAGGATGAAGATAACAAAAATAACATTAATGATGAAAAATTATATAGAGGCAAAGCATCCAACAAAGACAAAATGGATGAAAATGAAAGAAGAATGTATTCGATTAACTTTGATGGAGTGTCTACTATGAGCCAAGTGCTGGGCTAAGCTGACTTAATCCTTGGAATTTGCACTACAAGAGGATGCATGGTTGGCTTCTTCTCTTTCCCCTCATTTCATCTTCTCTTTATTCACTAACTCTGCTGTAGATTTGCACAGGGATGGGCAGCAGGGGTTCAGAGATGAGGGAAAAAGCAGAAAAGGTCATATATGACTAGTACCATATTCATCTGTTGTCAGTGGGTGGTGGATGCTTTTGTGGGTTGCTGCTGTATCCCCATAGGAATCCTCCTGTTGTTTCTTTTGACACAAGCCAGAAATGGTCTAGCTAGCCAATGTTAAGTGTCCCCACGGTGTTGGCCCTGGGGTTTTAGGGGCCTATCCTCTGTTAGGATGGGGTTTCATTTGCCTTCGTTGGTGCTTATACCTGGTTTATTGGAAACATGACCCTTGTTCTGCTGCCTTTGGATAACAACTTACTCTAGTGTACCTTTTGCTCTTGGATCTTCCAGTTATAACCAACTTCTCCTTTTAGATTTCTTCCAGCAATGGTCAGACACCAGTTTCTCCAGGGGACACCAGCAAGACATTCAAATTGGCTACCTTGACACCTGTTTACCTCTTTCTATTTCTCTTGGCTTAAGGTAAAGGAGTAGCACAAGTCTTACCTTTACCTGCTAAGTGACAGGAGACTGAAAGCACATTAGTAATTCTGTCTCCAAATGGTCTTCTCTTTCTGATCTCTGAGACTTTAATTGGTACAGTGATCACCCTTTATAACATCTGCAACATTGAAAATAAGCAAAGGCTGCAAAATTAGTTTTTAATAATGTTGGGTGACCATATATCCTGGTTTTGTCCAGCCTTAATTTTAATAATAGAATTAAAAGTTCCCTTCTATGCCTGTGTGAGCTAACACCTCACCCTAGAATGGGTGAATACTTGGCATTTCTTGTTTTGTTTTTCAGAGACAATAGGAAAAGTTACACTTGGCACCCTTTTGTACTAGGAATTGTGCCAAGACATTCCACTAAGGCATTATTCCATTTTCAAGTACATGCATGCCATATTCAATCATGAAGAATCATAGTAACTTATGAGTAACTCCTAGTAATTCCTTATCACTAACGATGTAAAGAGGAGACAACTAGAGAAATGGGCATGTTAAGGGAAAATAAAGATGAAAGGACAAGAGTACTTCGTTCTCTATTGCTTCCAAATCTCAGGGATTCACCAAGATAAAACTTGTTAAAATTAAACAAGCTAAACATAAACAACTACTTTCAAAAGTTTATTTATATTCCATAGGACAAATTGGCTTACTTTGGTGCTCCATTCCTGGAAGCTTCACTTGATAACCTGGCAATATCAGCATCGTTCTTAGATTCTAATTATGACAGCTTGTTTGAAGGTTCTAGCAGGGGAGTGGAGCTACTTGTATTCCTTGAGTGAAGACTGGCCCTCCTCTGTCAGAGATGGTCATCCTCTTCAACCAAGCATGCAGCTTTGGAAGGGATGCACATGGAGAGGTGAGGAAGGAAGGGAACACTTGCCTAACCAGTCAGATTAGCCAAATCAACTCTGGCGATCAATGAGGTGACATGTCACTGCCAGCTCTCCCTCACATCCTTACATTCTAATAAAAGGATGTTCCAAAGTCTTCTACTTAAGAACATGATTGAGTGAGTATGCTAAAAAACAACATAATTGTAATTTCTTAAAATATTTAATAATTTACAATTTTTACCAGTTTATACTGCTGATCTTCATTTCAAAATGGTAGCCATTGTTAGGCAATTGAATTTTTACCTTAATTATCTTGTTGTTTTATTTCTAAAACTTGCTCTTTTGAAACACTCATGGACTTAGAAATTGCAAAAAAATGAAGTATATAGAGTCCCATAGGCACATTTATTGTGAACATGATTACTGGAATAATAATATAGTAAAGATTTAATTTGGTAGAGTAAATAGATTCAAAGTTATTGTCAAAGTCATCAAAATGTTAAAATATTTAGAGCACTAAGGTTTATATAGTTTATGCAATAAAGTCAATTTCAAATTATTCAGTTATCATTGAAGATCAAACCTTACTGCCTGTTTATCACAAACTCATTGAGAGTATCAGGGATATTCACTGTTAAGGAGGGAAAATCTTTAGGATAAAAATTATTGTATTAGTCCATTTTCACATTGCTATAAAGAAATACCCAAGACTGGGTAATTCATAAAAAGAAGAGGTTTAATTGACTCACAGTTCTGCATGGCCAAGGAGACCTCAGGAAACTTAGAATTATGGCAGAAGGTGAAGAGAAGCAAGTACCTTCTTCCCAAGGTGGCAGCAGAGAGCGTGCGCAGGGGAAACTGCCATGTATAAAATTCATTCACTATCATGAGAACAACATGGGGGAAACCGCCCCTATGATCCAATCACCTACTACCAGGTCCCTCCTTTGACATATGGGGATTACAGTTTGAGATTAAATTTGGGTGGTGACACAGAACCAAATCATATCAAGTATGATTGTAAAGAAATATGTGTGCAAAAAATGTCTAAAAGTAAAACTTTACAAAATGTATGTTTTTGTAGATGATAAAATTCCCTGGTTTGAAAACTATAACATTGGTAGATTGGCAGGGACTTGTATTTGTATAATTTCATAAATCTGGTTACAATATTTGAAATGCTTTATTGTATTAATTTCCCAAAGTAAGTCAACAAACTTGGAGTAGCTATTATTATACCCAGTTTTGAAATGAAATAGAGCCTTAGAGAGTGTGGGTGATTCAGTTTTGTTTATAGAGCTCTTTCCTGGCTCAGCTCAGATTACACTCTACTGTACTACCTCTACTTCTTTTTTTTTTTTTTTTTTTTTTTTTTAATGTGGTACACTATAAGTAAGAATTTGCTAAATAAGGTGGATTAGATTGGTGGCTTTTATAACTTAATGTCACTAGATTTTGGGGTTGCCTTTGATGGACAACTTAATTGATAGAAATCTTGTCAAATATGACAGGGTTTCAAAATTAGCCTTGATGAATACTTCTATCTTCATATGTGAATTCCTTCTTAAAAGATTAACTCAACAAGCATTGAAAAATATCACGGCAGAGAAATAGTTGATTCTCAAATAAATTATTTTTAAATCCAAATGGAGTTAGGCAGACTTTTTGAGCATTTGCATATTGGCTGATTATTTCTGCAATATTGCCTGGATTCCATTAGTACAAATGGTATATAAAGACCAGTATACTGTTTTCCTGGTACAATAAGAGAATAATTGCTGTACTTATGCTTCTTTTTTTTCAATGTTAACTTAGACTACGAGATATTAATTTGTAGCTACTGCTTACAAAGGTTAATGCATAGCCATTTTGGAAATGATTTAATATTTGCCTTCCCTTGGCATTTCATAATCCTTTTTCTAAATAAGTGTTACAAAGAAAGCAATCTGGTGAAAAAGAACTAAGCTTCCTTCATTCTAGAATAAGTTTATCATACTTATTGAAACTGATATAAGGGTTACCTACTTTTTCCCCAAAAGTTGACCTTCAAGATTCAATTGGCCGTTTGTAGAGTTATATTGAGGATTGCTATTAGATTGCATTCAACAGGTTGATGTGAATACTTGGCTGAAATATATAAATGCATATTGGTTCCACTAGAACAGCAAAGACAGTTAAGTGGCCCAATTTTGTGTCTCTCACAGCTTTCTATCCCATGGCCAATGCCACCCTAAAGAATCTGTTCCTTTGAAGAAGAAATGCAATAATAATTCTGAAATACTAAACATTCGCCTAGGGTACGTGCTTTAGTTGGAATGCTATAACCCAACTCAGGGCAAAGTGCTAAAGGGCTCTTGGCAAAGTGCTAAAGGATTGGTCACACAGTGGTCAAATTTGGGTGGCAAAAGGGAAAAGTTGTATTTCTGTTCCCTATATCATCAGCGATTACATGTTTCCTGTGATCTTGCTTACAACTGACCTCTTTTGCTCCCTAAACCACCCTGTACAATGTGTTCAAAGATACTTCCCTCAACTAGTCCTATCATTCAACGCGTACACACGGACCCCCAGTTATGGAAAAACACAGTGGGGAATACAAAGAAACACAGTACAAGCTCTCCAGTGTCCAAACATTTAGGTCGGTGTTTATGCAAAATCGGTGGCCCTCTTTAACCCTGTTCCAACATAGCATAACAAACAACTAGGACTGCCTTACAGGAGAGAGGCAATGCCACATGGACGTAATTTATAAGTTAATTAGCACAGTCTACTGGGCCAAGTAGTGACAGATGTGACACCTGCTTTCAGGGAAAAAAATGAAAAAGAGGAAAGAACAGCAGAGGTAAACTCCCTCTCTAGGGAGGTTTGTGGTCACGCACAGGTCACATTGGCTAGCATATAAAACAATTTTAATAGACCAAAGTATCTTTGAAAGGCAAGCTATAAATATGAATGCAATCAAAAAACACACACTAAGTTCTCCAACCGAATGAATAGTTAAGTATATGTACTAGGGGGAGGCATTTACATATCAAGGGTTGTTCAGAACAGTAAAATGCTTTATGTGTAATTTGCTTTATGTGTATATATATATATATATATGCTTTATGTGTGTATATATATATTCTTAAAATCATCTATTTGCCTGATAAATAATTTGACAATTGGCCATCAACTTTCTTTTATTTTTGGGGAAAAAAAAAAACAAAAACAAAAAGAACTATTAAACTGGCCAAATCGTTATACAGTATGAAGATAAGGAGTGGAGGGGAGTAATTTAGTGATATGCTAAATTTATTTATTTTTGTCAGGAGATACAATATGAGGAAAAATAATGCTATCATCTATTAGGTTGGTGCAAAAGTAATTGCCGTTTTTGCCACTAATTTAATTGCAAAACCTCAATTACTTTTGCACCAACCTAATAGAATTTTGACATAGAGTGCTTCGACTCAAACTAGGATTATCTATGAACATGAGTTTATATAGCATTTTACTAAAACCAATTGCTACATTTCAGAGTTGCAAGAATTTAGACTCTGTGCAACTTTTAAAACTAACCAATGAAAACACACAAAACTGACACCATTAATTCAAATGTTGAGGAGATTTGATTTCCCAGTTAAGAAGCTGAGGTAGATATTTGCATGCAGGGATTTTATTGAGGTGTACTCTAGGAGTAATTCCTTCGGAGAAATGAAGGGGAGAAGGGTTGAGTAGAGGAAGAAGTTGAAAAGCAAAGCAATTTCAGCATAGGCCCCATCTATCCCCATGTTTAACTCAGATTCTGGGTCAACCTTAAGTGTTGTATGAAATTGAGGCTGGGCTACTGGGCCTTTACCACCCACAGACTCCAATATAATCCAGCCACACATACCTCTTTTATTCAAACTATAACCTATGAATACTTAAACTCAAAAAAACACCAATATCAGAGCCTTCGTGTTTTTGTTATTGTTTTAGTTTTTGTGTTTTGGGGATGGAGTCTCGCCCTGTCACCAGGCTGGAGTGCAGTGGCACAATCTCGACTCATTGCAACCTCTGCCTCCTGGGTTCAAGAGATTCTCCTGCGTCAGCCTCTCGAGTAGCTGGGACAACAGGTGCATGCCACCTCACCCAGCTAATTTTTGTATTTTTGGTAGAGACTGGTTTTCACCATGTTGACCAGGATGGTCTCCATCTCTTAACATCGTGATCTGCCCTCCTCAGCCTCTCAAAGTGCTATGATTACAGGCGTGAGCCACTGCACCCAGCCCGAGTCTTTGTTTTTTTAAATTAAAAGACTTAGAACCAAATGATTAATCTAGGACAATGGTTACTAAAGAGTAGTTCTTGTACTAGCAGTATCAATATCACCTGGAAACTTGCTACAAATGCAATTTCTTGGGGGCTACCCCAAAACTACTGAATCAGAAGCTCTAAGGTGGGGCCAGACAACCTGCTTTAACATATCTTTCAGTGGATTCCAATACACTCTAGAGTTTGAGAACTCCTGACCTAGTACTTTGAAAACATAATTCAATAGTTGAGGGGAAGAAAGCTATTCAAAATATTTCAGAATTATAGGACTGGGCTGGGAGTAAAAAAGAACAAGTGGAATCACACTCATGATTAGAGTTTGGTTTATGTGGATTTTCCTCCATTCTCCTTGTCTGTCCTGGTTTCTGCTATGCATGCAGGTGACGTCTAGTGGGATTGCACCTGTGACAACAACCATATCTGTAGTTTATCCAACTGTGTCCTAAGTATACGCTGAGCAGGTGGAATGTATCATTTCACTTGGATTGATAGGAAGAAATAAGCCTTAAGAATGACAAGGATTTCCACTTTAGCAAGCCTCAACAGGATTAGGAAATAGCTTGTCTGGGTTCAATAATGATAATTCAGTCAAGATCTTCCCTGAATTTAAGATCATCCAAAGAGAATTTCAGGATGGAAAATTTTTCCTATAGGTTTCCATCCAACCCTTTTCTTCTCAAACTATTCTTGCCTGTTTGCCATTTGAACGAGGCATCTTCTGGAATAATACAGCTGGAAGAAAGGAAGCGGGGCTTAGTCACTCATTGCTACAAGAATATAGATGTGGGAAAATAGTCACTTTGCAATGTGGATACCTAGCAAACATACCTTATCCAAGTGATGACGTTTGCCATCCTTAATGTTAAGCCATGTTTATTACACTTAACAAAGTTACCAAAGGCTTTTGTCCACATAGCTACCTCCTTTTTCTCATTTGAGATCTACTCAGATGTGACCTCCTTACAAAATGCTTGGGGCTACCTTATCCACAGTTATCGGTTACCTAACTTTTGTACCTTCTATCCAAATGTTTGCTTTATTTTCCTCATAGGCTTCGTATCTGAAACTATTCCATTATGTGTGTTTGTGTGTTTTGCTATTTGCTTATTTCTTCACAAGGTGAGGAATACCATAAGAGTAAGCAAATTATTTATGTCATTCTTCATTATCTATCAAGGATTTAGATCATAACTGTTCACATATTAGGCACAAAATCAATAGATTAAAAAAAAAAAAAAAACTAAACTAAAACAAAACTTGTCCTGGTATCTTTGAAGCCATACATATCAAAGACCAAAGCTGAACTCTGATTTGCTTCAATGTCCATCATTTTTTCACCCAGCTGCTATGCACATAAAGAAAATGATCTTTATCGCAGTAAATAGCAATAACTAACACTTACTGACTTACTATGTGCTTGAGTGGTTTATGTACAGATGAAAGCCAAGGATTTTAGTAGGAATTCAGGTATTTTCATCCCAGTTTTATAGATAAGAAAACTAAGGTTCTAAGGGAGTAATTTTTCCAAATTCATGAAAAAAAGCAAGCTGTAAAATTGTCTGAATTAGACACTCAGGTTCTTAATCATTTTGTCAGCAGTAGTTAGAATGTAGTTGCATCAGAATCTCCTGGGGTGTCTTTCCAAATTCTAGATTATCAGGCCCTATTACTAGAAACTCAGATACAGTGGGCAGAGAGTGGGGCTCAATTATTGGTTGTTCACCTCACCTAGATTTCTAAAGCAGGCAGTTCAAATACAGCATTTTGCTACAGATTTTGGTAGATCAGACTACACTAATGCCATATGATAACAATCATAGGGAGAAGGATATAGCATTTTGGGATAATTCCTGCTGCTAAAGTCCTGCACAAGAAAAGTGCAGTTCAGGCAATGAGTCATAAGTAACAATGACTCTTCTCCATAGTTTTTTGGTCAAGTTCAGATCAAGTCTGGTTCTGACTACCCTGTACAGACAGATGAGATCAGAGTCCCCCTGTGTCTGGCTTCCAGGATACTACCATACTTCTCTGATGGAATGAATGGCTCTTCACTGAGAAAGGTGATAAGAGATCTCACCTTTTCTGATGAGTGACTCTGGGCTGCAGGAATAGAGGCCAAGTTTTAATCTTAGTAGAGGAAGACTTGCCATTGACGTGCCTGACTTTTGACAGGAATACTGCAGCTGCTTGTACTCAGGCCTTAAATTGGAGTGAGGGAAAGGCAGGGTCTGTCATTGGCTGATGATGGATTTTCATCAGCTCATAACAAAACGGAGTAGCTCAGACAGCCTGTTGAAATAAATTTAATGTTATTTTGAAAAAAAAAGAAAGAAAGAAAGAAAGAAATAGTAGATTCATTCTTGGCAGCTAAATTCAATCCTGTGTGAAACGAAAGCTAACATAATTTGAAGTGCCACAAGAACCTTAAATCTCCCCCAGGACTTCCTTACTTGCTTTTTCCTGTCTCTCTTCCATACCTCTCTCTCTCTTCCTTCAGGGAGCTTGGTTTCCTATTTCCTATGGCTTTAGCCTCTTCCTTGAGTGTTTCTACTTTCTGTGGGCATTAATGTAAGCTCCTCAAGACTAGCATGCATTTGTGACTGTGAGGTCTTCCCTTGGGAATTTCATTCTGCTGCTTGGATGAATGGTCAATTAAACATAAAGAGGGGCGTTCCTTATTGGCTCAGGTCTTTCTGCATCAGAATCCCTAAAATGGCAGAAAAAGAGCACAGATATGCAATCATTCCTTTGGGCCAATATATGATCTATCAAAATTACTTCTATTTCCTGATGAGCTAGTAATTTTGATGTAAGATGCTTGTCTTTTGCTTACCTCCCTTCTAAAAGAAGCTAATAATCCAAATGAATCCCCTGAATCCAATATTAAAAAATACCTTTGTTAACCCCAAATTTGTTATATTTATTGACATGCTAGGAAAATAGATATGAAGTCTAAAGAAAATAATAAATATAACTCATAATCCCAACACATTGGAGATGACTACTATTAACATTTTGAGATACCTCTTTCTGGTTCTTTGTTCTAGTTATGTGTCTATATTTGTACATATATGTAAACAGAAACAGATTTTTACTTCAAAGAGGTCATAGATTATATCCTGTTTTGTAAAGTATCCTATTTTGTCTTTTATTTAAATGTTATAATACTTGTTTACGATTACATGTTATTCAATCTTAGCTACCTTATTCTCTTAATAAATCCTCTATTTTTGAATGTTTATATTTCATTATTTTATTCTACTAAAAATTATGAAGACCATTCTTCTGAAACATCCCTATATTTTTGTCAAAGTATATGATTTTTGAAAAAATATAGTTTCTCATTCTCCATGTTTTGCTTATTGGTGGCTCTCAAAGTGTGGTCTCTAGAGTAGCATCAGCATCACCTGGGTATTTTGTAACAAGACAAGTTTTCAGGTCCCACCCAGAGCTACTGAATCATAAATTCTGGTGGTGAGGTCCAGAAACCTGAGTTGTAACAACAACTCCAGGTGATTCTGATACATCCTAATGAGTGAGAACTATGGATCTGGGATATTTGATGGTTAGAGAGAACTGCCAGTCTAGCAGCCTCACTGTACAGTATTTGTAAGTCCTGCAGCAATGCTGGGATATATTTCCCAGGAAAATTCAACTATTTGTCTCATATTTCAGATTTTTTTGGCTGACTCTGAGAATACCAGTTCTGGCAAGTCTTCTGGGGTCTTTATGCTAGAAGCAGTAAATCCTTATGGGTCTGCAGCAACTAGATTTTTGCCTCCTCAGAGGAAAGAATTCATCTGTGGAGCGTAATGCACAGTGAAAGATAGAGGCAAGTTTTAGAGAAGCAGTGAAAGTTTATTAAAAAGTTTTAGAGCAGGAACAAAAGAAAAGAATAGGGCCAAACAGGTGACTTGAGCAATCCAAGTGCTCTGTTTGACCTTAGACTTGGAGTTTTATACATTGGCATGCTTCTGGAGTTTTGCATCTCTCCTCCCTTGATTTTTCCTTGGGGCAGGCTGTCCACATGTGCAGCAGCCTACCAACACTTAAGAGGGGAGTGCATGCACGGTGTGTTTACTGAAGTAGTGTGCATGCTCACTTGAGGTATTTTCCCCTTACCAGTTGAGTGTTCCTAGAGAAAGGTCATATACCAGTTAAACTCTGCCATTTTGCCTATTAGTGCACATGCTTGGACCCACTCACCCAAATCCTGAGATCTTACTGGAAAGCTGCTGATCACCAGCTTCAGGTGTTTTCTGTCTATTGGGCGACTGATGTTCCTTGATGCCAGGTGTAACCAATTATTATTTTAGAAAGACAATTGAACAACTGCCTGACCATGACCTTATAGTTGCCTTGAGATGGTATGTGTTCCCTTGACCTTGACCCCCTTTGTGGGCAGGAACTGGAGCGGCTCATTTCACTCAGCTTGTAGTCTGTGGACAGCTAAGTGTTAATAGCTCAGTGAAGGGTCAGGCTGATTGCCTCCTGCACCTGCCCTTTATGATGCCTGGGTTCTTGTTTGGTGTCCAGGAAGAATCAGGTCACAGGAACTGTTTAAAAGATGATGAATGTAGAAGATTTTATTGAGTAGTGGAAGTGGCTCTTGGTGAAAGGGGAGCTAGAAAGGGGATGGTGCAGGAAGAAGGAGATCTTTACCTGAAGCCGAGCTGTCTCTGGCTAGGCTGCCTTCTGAAACTGCACCATCGGAAATTAGCCGTGTTATCTGTAGTCACTGAACCTCAGTTGCTTCTCTACTTACTACTCATCTGCTTGTATCCCCAGCATTTGGCAGCTTGAATCCCTGAGATTCAGCAGCTTGCATCCCTGACCACTTGCATCAGCTGCTTGTGTTTTTATGGGCACAGGATAGGGGGTGGGGCAGGCCAAAAAGCCAATCATTTGTGTAGGAAAAATAGGGTCAGATGTTTGATTTAGGGCCGAGATTCCAGGCTTGAGGATAGACTTTAACTGGAAGCCCAGCCCTTCAGTATATGGGTCAGCAGTTCCCATGGAGCTGAGGTTCCAGGGCCAAAGCTCCAGGCTTGAGGGTGGAGTTTAGCCAAGAGCCCAACCCTTCTGTATTTGACTGACATATCTTGGGTGGGGCCTCTCCTGCCCTGCTCACATTTGCCTACTCTAACATTTGTACCTTTACATTTGGAATAACTGTCCTTCATTATCTCTCATATGAAGGACCACACTCACCACCTGACTTTTCTTTCTGTTTTCTTCCTTCTTCCCACAAGAACCCCCCAACACACTTTTTAAAATTAAAAGTTAAAGTTTTATTTTAGCATTTAAAGATTATATGAAACATGGTTGATTACCCATACTTAAAAAAATCATCAGTTATTTCTCCTGGTCTATTGAATAAAAGTTAAACTCATTTACAAGGCATTTAAGATGTTTCACAGCCTTTCATCTAATTACTGTTTGGATTTGTAAGGGAGAAAGCAAATAATTTTTTTCCCCTCCACTCATATTTATTAGCTGGCATGAACCCCTTTAATAAGACAGGTTAACCACAGAAAAACAAACAAGTTTAATGACATATATACCTCATGTATACATTGGTGATACCCAGAAAAGTCAGTGAATTTCAGAGAAGCAGCTTTGAACTCAGGCTTATATTACCATTGTTCCCTGAAACAAAGAAAGAAGGGAGCCAGTGATGGGGAGGTCACCAGGAAAAGCAGGGCAAACAAGGGTAAGGTTTGTTATGCAGATTTAAGCGCTTTCTCTATTGGTAAGAGTCTCTAGTGATTCAGTTATTCTTCTTTCCTGGTACAAAGAGGAAGACATCTTTACAAATGGAGATTTTCTTTCTAAATGTAAATTCCTTTTACCAAAGAGTAACTTCTACTCTATATTCAGAGCTTATCCTGTCTGTTGTTTCTCAAAATAATCAATTCAAAATAATCCTTATGCCAAAAAGGTATATTTTGGGGTGGCAGATTCTGATATCTTATAAATCTCACCTGCCACTCCCTACTCATTCAAGTTCCATGGTAAGCCATTATATTCACTTTGGGTGTATTATTCTCTTTCAGGAATTCATGACTTAATATCACCAAATTTAATTGTTCTTCCAAACCTTCATAACATAGTGAAATCTTATTCTTCCTCTAGACTCAGTTCAAATATCACCTCATCCATGAAGACTTCTCTGTTATTTCTATCCATTATAGTAATTTAAATGTTACTTTGTTTATATCTCAATATGAATTTATTTTGCTGTCTTGTAAATGATTTAGTACTTTTTCTTAACAGCTTGTCATGCATGTAGGGACAAGATATTACCTATGAATATCCCAATAAAATACAACGGACTTAATAGGTATTCAGTAAGTGTTAAATGCTAAAGAATCATAAAAATACAAAATTCATAATATGTGTACTATCAAACATTTAAATTCCATAAAAATTTAGTATTATTAAAAATCTAAAAGATAACAGACTATTAGTCCAAAGGGAAAGAGAATTGGTAAATTAATCACTCTAGATAACAGGATAACGTATTTCAAATATTTTATTAAAATTCTAAAAATGGTAGAAAATAATTTGACAACTCATGGTAAATGAAATATTTTTATCTTGTTTCATTGTTCTTATTTCCTCGAGGAAAAACAACAACTTAACATTATTTTGGCCTTGCTTTATTGGCTGGAAAGCAAAGTTGTGGTAAATAACCTTGTCATGAAATAGAGATGATTACAATGGAACAATATTGTACTGCTGAAAATGGGTGTTTGTAAGTGTTGTTGTTTTTTACAACCTCTGTTTTCTAAAGAAGGCCTTATTAGTTGCAGAATGCTTTAAATAAAGAGATGATTTCAGCATCCTACCTAAGCCAACAGTCCTACTCCCTTCCCTTTATTGTTGTTGATCAAGCTTTTATAGCCTCAGTAAGCAATTTCAGGGAAATCAGTTACTCCATTCCACCCAGAAATGTCTATTTCATCACTTTCCTCCATGACATGGTTGAAATGACTAATTTTCTGGGGCTCGTTAAATCTCCATCTTTCATAGAAGACCACAAATTCTACCTCCCATATTACCCAGTGATTTGGGGCAATAGGCAGACATGCAGGAGTACTTGAAGCAGATTAATACTGAAAGAACTTCTAACACATCAAACAATCCTTCAAATGTCTCTTAGACAAGATTTTTCACATGAAATGCCTGTACTTAGCTCAAGAAGGAAGAATTTTATCACAACTGGAATGCCTGGCAGATTGCAATAGTGTGCCTTCGACTATGGAATAAATTGTGTTCTATCCAAATGTTTACATTGAAATCTAAACCCCAAATATGGCTATATTTAGAGACAGGGTCCATAAGGGGGTAATTAAGATGAAATGAGGTCAGCAGGGTGGTGCTTGCTTCAATTAGATTAGCCACCTTAAAGAAGAGACACCAGAGAGCTCCTTTGCTTTCTTTCCATGCATATGGAGAGGCCATGTGGGGACAAAGTGATAAGGGGATGGTCTGCAAGCCAGGAAGAAAGCCCTGGGCAGGAATCAACCTTGCTGGACCTCTTTTGAGGACTTGTAGCCTCTGAAACTATGAGTAAGTAAAGTTCTGTTGTTTAAGGCACCCAATTGTATCTTACTGTGGCAGCCCGAGCAAACTAATCCATGTTTCCACTGAGCATTATTCAAAGAGAATTACATTAATAATCAATATTTTAATGTCAAGAAAGACACTCGTATCTCAGATTCACAAAAATAAGCATTCAGTATGGTCTTTGGGCAGCATGAGAACTGCGGCCCTTTTCTTTTTGGAAAAGGTAAACAACCATATATATCCCATCTCTTCAATGATTTATTTACATGAGGATGAAATCTAGGGCCCTAGTAAAGAGTACAAATATAAATGTGCATAGTGTGTTTACCCATTAAATATATTAGGGCCCATTATTTATTTATTTTAATTATTCATTGGGGTCTACCATGTGCCCAGCACATCTGTGAGTGCTGGGGAAACAGTGGTGTGCAGGCCAGTAAAATCCCCAGTCAGTGCGGGGCCTGCATAACAGATAATAAACAAGTAAACATACCATTGATATAATTTTCAGAGAGTAAACAGCATAGAAAGAACAAAACCAGAAGATGAGATGATGAAGGACTTGTTGGCAGCTATTCCAGATTTCAGTCAAGAAGGCAGAGCCTACCCTCATACAGCTTAAAATAAAATGATGGTAACACTCTAAGTAAGAAAGTGAATGTATTAAGATTGTGTGCACAGGTAGCTATTGGAACACAAAGAAAAAATGTCTTCTAAAATTTTGAGAGGCCAGGGAAGTCTTTACCAGGGACAGTAAGAGTAATGGAGAGGAATGGCTAAATAATTCAGTATGGAAAGAGCAGATGTGGGTTGGAACTTGACTCTCCTGTGTGATGCTTGCTAGTGACTTACTCTCTCTAATTCTTTTCTGTCTTGTAAAATAGGGCTTGCAATACCCTCTCACAGGAAGGGAAGGCGGTTGGTGTTCAATACCCAGAATGAGAAATAACCTGAAATAGTCCTAGAAATAGAAGTGGTTCACAGAGAATGAGGCCATAAATGAAAAACATTAAGGCAGAGGTCGTATCATAAAGGTCCATGCTAAGGAACTAGAAGTATATTTTGAGGCAAGGGATATATCCCTTGGCCATTTAAGTGCTTCAAGATGATTAAATTTTTAATTTATAAATTCACAGAATGTTTTAAAAATTCATTTCATTTTATCTATATTTTCTAAATTTCTGACAATGAATAGTACTTATATAAATTTTGAATTCTTAAAGAAGTTGGAAAAAAAGTAACTCTATTGAATTAGTCAAAAAAGACAAAGGGCCCCAAATTGGCAATATTCCTGCATAAACACATGATATCAGTTTAATAACCTCCAAATAAGCACATTGGCCTGTGGGCTTTGGTACCTCAGGTCTTTATGACATAAAAATTGATATTCCAGAGAGATGAACATCTGTTCTGTAATCTTTGGGATTATCCTCATGCACATATATTCTTGGTAAGAGGATTGAGCAACAGAAACTTAGGCATCCTGGAAATTCTGCTACAACATACAATATAGAAGTTTTCCTGGCATGAATGGTCTGTTTACAGAAGATATACTAATGCTTATCATAATCAAATTGTATAGCCCAGCAATGCCACCCCTAAGTGTATGCCTATAGAAAATTTCCATAGATGCTCACTAAAAATAAATATAAATAAAGAAATAACAAGCCTGAGCAGCACAAATTGCAAACTCCCCAAATGCTCATTAATAGAAATTGAGATAAGTATATTTTGGTATATTTCCCCAAAATGAAATAGGGTACAGCACTAATAATAAAATGACTGCAACAACTCACAATAGTATGGATGACTCTCACAAATATAAAGTTGCATGAAAAAGATCAAACAAAAAATGTAGATACTGTAAAGTAGGGGTGTGTATGTGTGGGTGCTATGGGTGTGTGTGTGTGTGTGTGTGTGTGTGTGGTGTTTATGCATTTACTGTAAGAGGGTATAATAGGTAATTTCATTTGTCAACTTGACTGGGACATGGCGTACCCATATATATGGCTCAACATTATATGGGGTATTTCTATAAGGGTGGTTATGGATGAGATTAACATTTAAATCAGTCAACTGAGTAAAGCAGATTGCCCACCCTGAAGTGGGTGAGCCTCATCCAATCAGTTGAAAGCCTAAATTAAACAAACAAACAAACAAACAAAAAGTCTGACCCTCCTCTGAGAAATAGTGAATGGCTCCTGCCAGACTTCGTTTGAACTGGGACACCAGCTTTGTCCTACCTTGGGACTTGAAGTGAAACATCAGTTCGTCCTGGATCTGGAGCCTGCTGGCCTTTGGCCAGCAACTACACCATCAGCTGTTCTTGGTCTAAGAAGACTCAGCCTGAAGATCTTAAGACTTGTCAGCCTCCATGAATGCATTAACCGGTTCCTTCAGTAAATCTCTTTATAAATGTAAAGAATGTACCCACATCCTATTGTTACTGTTTCTCTGAAGAACCCTAACTAAAACAGAGGATTTCCAGGGTGCTAGTAATGCTTTATTTATCGAATTCAGGGAGCTATACACTCAACTATGACAAAATATTAAGGTAAATTTAGGTTGGGTATAAATATTAGGAATCACTTTTTTCAACCTTTCAGAAATTTCCAGTTAAAGGCAACTTTATGACTCCTCATTGATGTTACAGGGTATCAAAACCTTAATATCATATTAAAAAAATACTAAGAGTATGGAACATCTCATGGTCATTGTCCAATTGCAAATGTTACAGTCTGTTTGCCTAAACTAGGTCCAACTGTAGGTCAGAGAGTCTGGCATAAGCCACTCTGTTCCCTGGAGCCCTCCACATTTCTGAGGCTGTAAATAAGCTTTTCTTTACCTGCATTCTAGTAGAATGAAACGCTGGGATCACAGAAACTGAAACTATATTTGGCAGTTTTGATATAGAATATATCCTGATCTGTACAAAAACCACATCTCCAGAGATTTCCAAGTTACCCTGCAATGTAAGGGTGAAGCCCTGGGTAACCTGGGTCAGATCAGTGCAAAATACTAAGAGATAGACCATTTATAAGGTTATGTGTATGACTCCCTCTTAAGTGTGTTTAAAGTCAATTTTAGAGACTCACCCCTATGGAAAAAGTGGAGCACTGAAGCCTAAAATTCCAGGTGCTGGAATTTTATAGCACCTGAATAATATTGAATTAGTACTTAAAAAGATAGAATTGTTCAAAAATTTTGCCTAAATAGAGTCCTAGACCATTATCATGTGCCTTCTAAAACAACAATCTAAAACCTTTACACCAAAACCACAAATTTTGCCATAAAACGTCAGCTTTTTTGAAAAGATAAAATACTAATTATTGAATATTTTTTGTCAATAAACAAATAATAATGCTTACTTTGCATGGACATCATACTTACTTCACCCTGCCTCCATCTAACCTGCATTTACCACCAACTCAGGAATATAAAACTATTAGTGAATAGCAAGAAAAAGAACCTAAGAAGGTTTATGTATTTGTTGCCAAGAATAAAAGATAATATTTTAATAGATTAACAGTTTCTTCTGGATCCAAAGGCAGTAAACAAATTATGTTTCTTGTATAACTGGATTTTTACATTCACAAAGCTTCCTGTATTTTGCTGACACCATTATCAACCATAAAAATAAAGTAATCCACCCCCATTCCATCTGGCTAATATTTTCTTGATACCTTTGAAACTGTTAACACATTTGGTAGCTCTTGTATGTCTTAAATACAAACTTTGGCACTTTTCACTGAACGCTAACTTGGAACTTTGCTCTAAAAAGTCCCCTTTAGCAATCTGTCAAAAAACTACTCAGTCAAAAACTGAGCTCCTGAATACTCAACAGTGTTTTCTAGTTTTCTCAACCACTCTGTCCCTCTCTCAACCTGGCCACTTACCAGAAATCCTGGGACATTGAAGTCAAGCTTTCTAGTACTGGGTCATTTCCAATTCTCAGTCTACTCAATGTCAGCCAAAGCCCTAAACTCTCACAAATAGTGCTGTATCTTGATTAATCATTCGTTAATTTGAAGGCAAAGTGCTATATTTCCTGGTGGAGAAGACCAAAATAATCAGATGGCTTGCTGTTTTTCTTTTCTTTTTTTCCCTCTCTCTATGTTGGCCCGGGGTCAGTCGGTTTGAGCAGAGCAGGAGCTGACAGTTGTAGAGAGAGGCTCTGAGTCTTAGGCCTGTCTCCAGCCCGCCTGTGACACACAGAGAAGTAAAAGCTTTAAAGCAGTTTTTAAAGGAGTTTAGATAAAGAAAGATGGGAATTCCTTCTCAGACTAAAACATTTTGGACAAATATTATTAAATACTGGCAGCAACTGACATTGGGTATACAGTAAGAGGGCTCAGTCTGTTCTGTGCTTCCTCAAACTTGAATAATTTGAAATCAAATTCTAGTAGTGTATCTGAATTCTTGTGGCTGTTTGGAAGGAACAACTTTTTATTTACTAGTTCTTAAGGAAAAATTACTTTCAATGTTAATTTTTCAAATCTATGTGGAACTAATATTACTCTGATCTCTCTGTTGTGTTGGTTTGCTTTGCTCTTATCTGCCTAGCATCTGCTTTCCATGAGCCATGCCATCAGTAGTCTCACAATCATAGCCTCACCCCTTCCTCCTAAGCCACAGGTATGGACCAATGTTAGCCAATCATCCACCCGACAATAGCAACTGATTGAAGAAGTGAGCTCAAGAACCAATTAGGGCCTGAGGGCTTTACCTGAAGTGAAATATGAACATCCAAGGGCAAAAAGAAACACTCTCTCCACTGGATTGTTATGCCTGGGCCTGCAGCAACCAAGTTCTCTACCACATGGAGAGATCTGAGATATGGTTAGACACAGACAAGCAGAAACAAGAGCTGGGCAGGAGTCCTGTTCAGACTAACTTACAGTCCGAACGTACATGCAAGGATCTCTGAAAAGCAGTCTTCCCAAGTGGGCTTAAAACTGTAGTCACGACAAATTGTATTTTCAGAGGCAGCACAGTGCATTTCTTATAGTTCTTGTTGTTCTTTACTATTAAATAAAAACTGGTTCGCTGTAACTTGTATTTTGACCAGCTCTCCACTATCATGGAATGAACATATTCTATCTATTGTTTGAGAGTCTTTTACATATTAAAAGATAATCTGTATTCCCTGAGCCTCATTTTTTTTTTCTCAAGATAAAGTATCATTTAGCTCTAGTAAGAGAAACAGTGTGGACTGGGGTGAAACATGAATCTGATCCAACATGACAAATCTTTTTCTCCTATGAGGATTTTCTGCCAGGTCAATGGAAATAGTTAAATAGATAACAGGACGTTAGATACAGTTTGAGTGCAGAAGTGAAGTATAAGAAAGGTAACTCGTATAAAGCATAACTTCATATATTAGAAATAAAATGATCTGTTTTCCAGAGCAGTATTCTGCTCTCTCTCTCTCTTTTTTTTTTTTTTGTTAGAAAAAGTAAATAGAATAAGACAATTGACCAAAGATTTAAAATTTCAACAAAGTTCTGTCAGTGCCTAGGAACTGTTAGAAGTCAGTGAGAAAAAATTATTCAATAGCAAATTAGAAATGGAAATATGAAACACAAATTTAGAGAAACAGTGGTATTTCAGGATTTTTAAGTTAATCAACCAGTTGACAGAAAATCCAACTTGTTCTAAAAGAGTTAGGATACAGAAAGGACAATGACTACATTGAGAAGATCAAGATATGAAGATCAGGTGAAATTTTTAAAAATGTTATTTTTACTGGCAATTTAGACCAAAATGAGAAAACTGATTGATTGCAGGTGGGGACAAGTTTCCTTTACATGTCACAGTTCCAAACTCCAGTGATACATGTCAATTCTGAATGGTACCAGGATAATTCGGTGATCTCTCACAGTTGAAATGGTGGTTTTAAATGATCTGAGAATTTCTAGTTTAGGTTTTAGAAAGACCATAAAGTTTATTTCAATAATCTAGTACCTGTTTACATTTAAAAGAGAAGAAATTTAAAAGTAGAAATTCTTCTCAATTATCTGGGCCAGTAGTTTAGTCTCGTAAATAAACGTCTGTGTAGTAAATCTCTAAATTAACTTGATTAAATGTTACTACAGCTTTTTTTCTTGGAGCTCAGTAGATCATTTCAATATAATTCCAAACAATCTCTTCAACATGAATATCCTTGGCCCCTCACTTGTGTACTCTCACATTCCAGGAACACAAGAGGTTTTTTTTCCAGGAACACAAGAGGTTTTTCTCTAGACTTCAGTCTGGGAGTGTGATCTCTGGTCTACTTTATATTGATACAATAGTTATTTTCTTGGGAGTAAAATTTGTTTTCCCACAGTGGAAGAGTGTACAATCAGAGGAGTCACATGTCTCAGCTCTGAAGTCAGAAAAATCTTGGGTTCAACTTTGAGCTCTCTAATTCACCAAGACTTTCTGAGCCCATTTCCATATTTATAAAATCAAAACCATAATGTCTACTTTATAGGTTTGTTATGAGGGCTTGGTTATTTTTCCAAAATCCTTCATATGTTGTAATTACTAAACTAGTAAACTGGTAGAAACTTCTTTTATAGATGTAAGAACTGGGGATGAAAGCTATCCACAGAAGGATAAATTATAATTAGTAAAGCCAAGTGGAGACACATGACAAATAGAGCATAACATCAATGACTTGCCTTTAGAATTCTACCTTGCCAGCATAGGATAACTTTTTGCTTTAGAATAGTTTAAAAACATTTTGTCAGGCACTGTGGTTGTCCCTGGCAATAGGCAGTTGAATAATATGAAGTCCCTATCCCTTGAAGAGGTTATGTTTAGGGACAGGTGGGCAAATAATTTCAGAGTTGTGTGTTGCGTGATTAACTCTATTTATAAGATATTTCAGACCATGCAGAAAGAGTTTTAGTCTTGTGCTGGGTACGGGAAACAGCATAGCTCTAAAGGCTTTCTGGAGGATGTCATACAGAGTTTAACACTTTAGGAAGTGCAAGAACCAAGCAAACAAAGCCATTCTAGGTAGACTAAAAGGTTTCAATAATGGTATCGAGACAGGTAAAAATGTGATCAAGGAACTGTAAACCCTTTGATAACACAAGATTAAAGGACAGTTTCAGAGGTAGGTTCTTTCAGACTTTAGTGTTACAAGGGATTCCCATGTTTTACCATTTTTTTCCAGGGCAGAGAAAAAGAAAGCATTTTAATACAATTATTAAGGTCAACATACAAGATTATTATTTTGAATATATAATAGCAATCCCATTAAAATCAGACAAAAAATGCTTATTGTTTTAAAATATGTTTTGGCCTGTCTAGCAGTGTAATAAACCAGGAAACTAAAATACTATTTGTGGTCAATATTAAGAAAAATGCAAAACTGTCATTACTTGTATATGACAAGAATTTCTTTCTGGAAAATATTAAAAAATCAAACTATTGGAACTAAGATGTAAATTCGATTTATCTATATAAATAGTAAATGTGCAAAACTTGACAGGTGTCATATCACCAACAGTTAGTGAATATAATGTTGAAAAAGAGTCCATTCATAACAGGAGCAAAAATTTAAATGCTTGGAAGTAATCTTAACAAGAAAGCTTCTAAACTGAACTCATCTGAATATTTTTGCCGAGAGATTCAAAAGAAGACTTAAAAATGGAGAGACATATCAAGTCCACAGATGGGAAAATTGAATATGATAAACCAATTCTTCCTTTTTTAGATTTTATGCAAATCTAGTAAAAATCGTAGTGTATTTTTTTGAATTCACCAATATGAATGTATGACTGACTCAATTATTGAGAACTGGAAAGAAAAATTTGTAAGTATAAGAACTACTCTGTACTCAACTATACTACTTATCACCAGTTACATACATGTATAATAAAACTATAAAAATTAAAGGACTTTAGTATTGAAACAAAAATATAGAGATCTATCAAATAAAGCAGTCACAAAATAGATAACATCATGAACAAAGCAGGAGGCAGATTCTGTAGGAAAATAAGCATTATTTAAACTTAACACTCTCAAAGTTACTAACATCTTTAATTAAAGGTTCCATAAGCCACATACAAATACAAACAATTATAAATAAAATATAATGAATAAAATAAAAATCAGAACAAAATAGATGGAAATTTACTTAAATTAAGGATGAATTGTGATTGCCTAAGGATATCAGAATTCGCAAATAAAAATGCTATAAATTAGCCTATATACAAATTTAAGTCTGTTGTGCTTCAGAAAGGACCATAGCTGCAATTAGAAATTAAAGAAAATGTTTTGAAACAAATAAAGAATGAATAGCCTTAATATATTTGGAGAGATATTTTTCTTTTAATGCAAACTTGGCAAGTAGAGAAGAAACAATACTTTATAGCTTATGAAATACAAACATCAGGGGGACCAATGTACATTGGGCACCTGTGGGGGTGGCGCGTGGAGGAAGAGTATCAGGAAAAATAGCTAATGGATGCTGGGTTTAATTCCTGGGTGATGAGATAATCTTGTGCAGTAAACCACCATGGCACACCTTTACCTGTATAAAAAACCTGTACATCCTGCACATGTATCCCTGAACTTAAAAGCTGAAAAAAAGAAAAAAAAATTGAAACATATTTATATTTGCTGACCACAAAAATATAAAAAAGAAATACAAATGTCTATGAACTATTTCAATAAATTGCTACCCTGACTGACATCTTTGTCATTGAAATTGAGCAATTTTTTTTGTTGTTATTCCAAAGAAAACATGCACTGTAGATGTGATAATGAAGATGTCCATATAACTGTACGAAAGTACAATTCTAGAAAGTACTAACTTTTGAAAAATAATTTGTTAACATGTTTCCAGAGAGGAACAATATTCAAAGTTCCAGACCAAATGGTATTCTTTCTCGCAATTTTCATTGGAAAAATTGCTAGAAAACGTTTTTTTTTTTTTAAATGTCTTCATCACATTATATTTAAACAGGCTTTTTATTTAGGCTGGGAGAATGATTACAAAGATAGTTCCCATATATCCTGCATTCAGTTTCCATATTATTAACATCTTAAATTAGTATTGCACATTTGTCACAATGAATGGACCAATTTTGATATACTATTATAAACTAAAGTTCATACTTTATTTATTTTTCCTTAGTTTTTACCTAATGTCCGTTTTCCTGTTCCAGGATTACACATTACGTTTAGTTTTCATATCTCCTTGGGTTCCCGTTAGCTCTAGTGACTTCTCAGACTTACCTTGCTTTTGAATGACCTTGAATAATGTGAGAAGTACTCATTGGGAACTTTGTAGAATGAATCTGAACTGGGATTTGTGTGATGTTTTTGTAAAGATTAGACCGGGTTTATTGGTTTTGTGAGGAAGACCACAGACTATCATTTTCACCACATCATATCAAATGTGAACTCTATCAAGATGAGTCATCATTCTTGCTGCCAATCTTATTACCTGGCTGAGGTAGTTTTTTTTCTTCAGGTTTTTCTACTTTTTACACATTTCTCCCTCCCTTTGCATACTGTATTATTTGGAAGGAAGTCACTATGTACAGTTCATTCTTAAGGAATGTGGAACATTACTCTTGAAAACAGAAACTCAGTAGCCTTAACTCAAGAAATATAGGACTGGTTAATTTTGGTATTTCTGTCATAGGGTTCATTATATAACCATTACAAAAAACATTTTAAAAAACTCAATTTCATGTCAGGGAAAACTATGTGAATAGAATAAGTGAAAGAGGTACTGCCTATGCAACATTAAACTCATTATTGCAAAAATATACATCTATAAAACAACATAGTGTGAAAATAGTATTTATAAGGTCAATTTAAATATCCTTTTATGTTTCTGATTTTCCAAATTTGCTACTACTTCTTACTTGATAATCAGAAATGTAGTTTTCAAAAACTAACTTAAGGCACTTTTTCCACTAAAGGGATATGTTTACCAGAAGGACTGGACATATTTATGTTGGCTGGACAGTGTATTCAGTCCTTGTAATGGGGCTGGAAGTCCACAGACAAATTTTTCTCTGTTCCTTTTGTTTTCTGTAATAAGTGACCTCCTAACACACACATTCCCAGACTCACACCTAAGTAAACACATTCTTTTTTCAAGATTCTTTAAGAGCATAGAAGTACAACTTTAGAAATACTAATGTTAATATATTACTTAAATCCTAATTGAATTTTACACTTTTGTTGATTATTCATTAATAGACTTAGATTAAATGAGGGATCTCGTCAATTTAAAATTGAAAAAAAAATTTTGGTTGCTAAGAAGATTAGTATATTATCAAATTCTAGATCAACCTCTTGCGGCCACAAAATGTGATTAATCTTTCCATTTAGAGAAAAGTATCAGTCCACATGTTATTGTAAGAAATTATACAAAGAGATCCCTTATATTATTTATGCAGTTTCCCCCAATAGTAACATCTGGCAAGAATATAGTGTAATATCACAACCAGAACATGGACTTTGGTGCAATCCACTGATCTTACGAAAAAGTTTATCAGTTTTACTTGCACTCATTTGTGTGTGTCTGTACGTGTGTGTGTGTGTGTGTGTGTGTGTATTTAGTTCTATGCATTTTTTCAGAGGTGTAGATCTGTGTATATACCACCATAATCAATACAGGAACAGTTCCATCACCACAAGGATATCTCATGTTGATCTTTTATTACTGTACCCACTCCCTTCTGACCACCAGTTTCCATGCCTAATCCCTAGAAACCAGTAATCTGTTCATTTCTGTAATTTTGTTACTTCACAAGAGCTATATAAATAGATTAACTTGGCATGTGAGCTTTTGAGATTAGTATCCCTCCTCCACCAGCCTACAGCCCATGAGATTCATCCAAATTGTTGCATGTAATGATGGTCCCTTCCTTTTTATTGCTGGGTAGTATTTCATTAGTATTTCATGGTATGGATATTCCACTGCTTGTTTAAATATTCATCCACTGAAAAATATCTGGCTTATTTATGTTGTTTGCAGTTTTTTAGTATTATAACTAATGCTGCTATTAACATTTTATACAGGTTGTGAGGTGAACATAATTCTTTATTTCTTCAGGATAAATGCCCAAGAATGTTTAGTTGCTTGCTTTGTTTTCAAGGTTCTGCCAAATATTTACTTTTAACTGATCCTCCTACATATCCTATTAGAAAAAAACATAGCAAAATAATAACAGTAACTAAAAAGCTTGCTACAAATAGCCAGAATAGATATAGATACATAGATAAATACTTTTAATTTAAATTTTTTTTATTATACTTTAAGTCCTAGGGTACATGTTCACAACGTGCAGGTTTGTTACATATGTATACATGAGCCATGCTGGTGTGCTGCACCTATTAACTCGTCATTTACATTAGGTATATCTCCTAATGCTATCCCTCCCCCCTCCCCACAATAGGACCCGGTGTGTGATGTTCCCCTTCCTGTGTCCAAGTGATCTCATTGTTAAATTTCCACCTAAGAGTGACAACATGCAATATTTGGTTTTCTGTTTTTGTGATAGTTTGCTGAGAATGATGGTTTCCGGTTGCATCCATGTCCCTACAAAGGACATGAACTCATCTTTTATTATGACTGCATAGTATTCCATGGTGTATATGTGCCACATTTTCTTAATCCAATCTGTCACTGATGGACATTTGGGTTGATTCCAAGTCTTTGCTATTGTGAATAGTGCTGCAATAAACATACGTGTGCATGTGTCTTTATAGCAGCATGACTTATAATCCTTTGGGTATATACCCAGTAATGGGATGGCTGGGTCGAATGGTATTTCTAGTTCTAGATCCTTGAGGAATTGCCACACTGTTTTCCACAATGGTTGCACTAGTTTACAGTCCCACCAACAGTATAAAAGTGTTCCTGTTTCTCCACATCCTCTCCAGCACCTGTTGTTTCCTGATTTTTTAATGATTGCCATTCTAACTGGTGTGAGATGGTATCTCATTGTGGCTTTGATTTGCATTTCTCTGATGGCGAGTGATGATGAGCATTTTTTCATGTGTCTGTTGGCTGTATGAATGTCTTCTTTTGAGAAGTGTCTGTTCATATCCTTTGCCCACTTTTTGATGGGGTTGTTTTTTTCTTGTAAATTTGATTGAGTTCTTTATAAGTTCTGGATATTAGCCCTTTGTCACATGAGTAGATTGCAAAAATTTTCTCCCATTCTGTAGGTTGTCTGTTCACTCTAATGGTAGTTTCTTTTGCTGTGCAGAAGCTCTTTAGTTTAACTAGATCCCATTTTTCAATTTTGGCTTTTGTTGCTGTTGCTTTTGGTGTTTTAGACATGAAGTCCTTGCCCATGCCTATGTCCTGAATGGTATTACTGAGGTTTTATTCTAGGGTTTTTATGGTTTTAGGTCTAACATTTAAGTCTCTAATCCATCTTGAATTAATTTTCGTATAAGGATTAAGGAAAGGATCCAGTTTCAGCTTTCTACTTTGATTTAAATTTAATGGGAGTATGGTATGCATTTTGAAACATATACGATCATAAGTGTAGTTTAATGATTTTTCACAAAATGAACACATCTATGTAATAGATGCACCCAGAGCGGGTTACAGAACATTATTGGAATTTCTGAAGACTGCTTAGATCCCTGCTGGTACTCCCCATAAGGTAGACCTCTAGGATAGTCACATTCCTGATTTTTGACACTATAGAGCGTTTTTGTCTACTTTTGAACTTTACATAAATAGATTTCCATAGTCTGTACTTTTGCATGTGGCTTCTTTTGTTTAACATTGTGTTTGTGAGATTAATTCAAAATTTAGTCTTTCATGGCATGTAGTAGAGTTTATTCATTCTCATGTTGTGCAGTATTCCATTTATTAATCTATCAAGATTAAGTCACCAATTCTACTGTTAACTACATATAATTATTTCTTGTTTTTAGGTATTATGAATAATATTGCTATACACATTCTTGTATGTATTGCCTTGTGAACCCATTGAATCCTTTATTTTGAGTGTTCCCTTATGAGAAGAATTGCTGACTCAGGTAGTATGCATATATTCAGCTTTAGTAGATGTGAACAAATAGTTTTCCAATGTGATTGTGCTAATTTATGCTCTCACTAGCAGTGTATGAGAGCTACCTATCCAAATATGTGTTGTAAATTTCTGGAGAAACTGAGATTGAAGATACTTAAAGTTTCTTAATGTCACACAACTGAAGAGAAAAGTTCCTGTTTTTAACCTAGGTTTCCTAAATCTAGTCATATTCATTTTCTAATTTACTATCATGTCAAATACTTGACATTTATCACTGTATCTACCTCCTAAACTTTCCATAAATGAATTTCCATACATTTGTGCCTGTAATGTTCTTCTACTCAAGGACTAATCCAGGAGGATCATGGTTGCCTCCCTAACTCTGCCAACTCAGCCATCTCCTTTTACTTTTTATTTTTTTTTTAATCAAAACAACACACATTTATTGTTTCACACGTTTCTTGTCTTAGTTATCATTCTCAGTATCAAAAGTCTGGGAACCGTGGCTCAACTCTTCAGGAGCCCTCTGATTAGGATCTCATGAAGCCTAAAATAAGGCCTGTGTTCCCTTCTAGAGACTTGGGATGAATCCATTTCCAAGTTAATTCAGGTCATCAGCCAAGTTCAGTGTCTTGCAGCTGTAGGACAGAAGTCTCCATTTCCTTGTTGGCTGTCAGTCAGGAGCCAGTCTTTGTTCCTAGAGCCTGTCTACATCCTTCCTATACTTAATGTGGTGCACCTCCGGTAATGGCAGATAGGGTATCTCTCATGCTTGGGATCCCTCTGACTTCTGCTCCATCTCTCCCCAACTATAGTCACAGAAAATTCTTTGCTTTTAAGAGTTTCTGTGATTAGACTGAATCAACCTGAAAAATCCAGAATAACCTGCAAAGACTTTTTCCAGTTTATGTGTGTAAAGGTGTTCATAGTAGCCTTGAATGATCTTTTGTATTTCTGTGGTGTCGGTTGTAATATCTCCCATTTCATTTCTTATTGAAGTTATTTGGTTTTTCTCTCTTCTTTTCGTAATCTTATTAATGGTCTATCAATTATATTTATCTTTTCAAATAACTGACTTTCTATTTCACTTATCTTTTGTATTTTTTTGTTTCAATTTAATTTAGTTCTGCTCTGATCTTGTTTGTTTTCTTTCTTCTGCTGGGTTTGGTTTGTTCTTCTTCCTCTAGTTCCTTAAGCTGTGACCTTAGAATATCAATTTGTTCTCTTTTAGTCTTTTTGATGTAGGCATTTAGGGCTATGAACTTTTCTCTCAGCACCGCCTTTACTGTATCCTAGAGGTTTTGATAGGTTGTGTCACTATTGTCATTCAGTTTGAAGAATTTTTTAATTTCAATCTTGATTTCATTTTTGATCCAATGATCTTTCAGGAGCAGGTTATTTAATTTCCATGTATTTGCATGGTTTTGAAGGTTCCTTTTGGAGTTGATTTCCAGTTTTATTCCACTGTGGTCTGTGCTTGATATAATTTCAATTTTCGTGTATTTATTGAGGCTCGTTTTGTGGCCTATCATATGGTCTATCTTGGAGAAAGTTCCATGTGCTGTTGAATAGAAAGTGTATTCTACAGTTGTTGGGTGGAATGTTCTGTATATATCTCTTAAGCCCATTTGTTCCAAGATATAGTTTAAATCCATTGCTTCTTTGCTGAATTTCTGTCTTGATGACCTGTGTAGTGCTGTCAGTGGAGTATTGAAGTCCCCCACTCTTATTGTGTTGCTGTCTATCTCATTTCTTAGGTCCGGTAGTAATTGTTTTACCGAAGCACATATGCTTAGGATTGTGATATTTTCCTGTTGGACAAGGCATTGACCTTTATAAAATGTTCTTCTTTGTCTTTTTAAACTGCTGTTGCTTTGAAAGTTTGTTTTGTCTGATATAAGAATAGCTACCCTGCCTCCTTTTTGGTGTCCATTTGCATGAAATGCCTTTTTCCATTCCTTTACTTTCAGTTTTTGTGAGTCCTTATGTGTTAGGTGAGTCTCTTAAAGGGAGCAGATAGTTGGTTGGTGAATTCTTATCCATTCTGCAGTTCTGTATCTTTTAGGTGGAGCATTTAGGCTATTTACATTCACTGTTACTATTGAGATATGAGGTACCATTCCATTCATCATTCTATTTGTTGCCTGTATACCCTGGTTTCTTATTTCTTGTTTTTGCATTTTAATTTATATTTTCATTTTATAGGTCCTGTGAGATTTATGCTTTAAAGAGGTTCTGTTTTGATGTGTTTCCAGGATTTGTTTCAAGATTTAGAGCTGCTTCTAGCAATTCTTGTAGTGGTGGCTTGGTAATGGCAAATTCTCTGAGCATTTATTTGTCTGAAAAAGACTGTATCTTGCCTTCATATATGATGTTTAGTTTCACTGGATACAATATTCTTGGCTGATAATTGTTTTATTTGAGGAGGCTGAAGATAGGGCCCAATCCCTTCAACTTGTAGGATTTCTGCTGAGAAATGCTGTTAATCTGATAGATTTTCCTTTTTAGGTTACCCAGAGCATTTGTCTCACAGCTCTTAAGATTCTTTCCTTTGTCTTAATTATAGATAACCTGATGATAATGTGCCTAGGCAATGGTCCTTTTGTGACGAATTTTCCAGGTGTTCTTTGTGTTTCTTGTATTTGGTCTCTAGCAGGGCTGGGCAAGTTTTCCTCAATTATTTCCCCAAATATAGTTTCCAAACCTTTTAGATTTCTCTTCTTCCCCAGGAACACTGATTATTCTTAGGCCTGGTAGTTTAACATAATCCTAGACTTCTTGGGTACTTTTTTCATATTTTCTTATTCTTTCTTCTTTGTCTTTGTTGGACTAGGTAAATTCTAAAATCTTGTTTTCAAGCTCTGAATTTCTTTCTTCTACTTGTTCAATTCTATTGCTGAAACTTTCCAGAGCATTTTGCTTTCCTGTAAGTGTTATTTAGTGTTTCCTGAAGTTTTGATTGTTTTTTCTTTAAACTATCTATTTCCTTGACTATTTCTCCCTTCCCTTCTTGTATTGTTTTTTTTGGATTTTCTTGCGTCGAGCTTCACCTTTCTCTGGTAACTCCCTGATTAGCATAATAACTAACTTCCTGAATTTTTTTTTTCAGGTAAATCAGGACTTCTTCTTGGTTTGGATCCACTACGGGTGAGCTACTGTGATTTTTTTTTGTGGGTATTAAAGAGCCTTGTTTTGTCATATTACTAGAGTTGTTTTCTGGTTCCTTCTCATTTGGGTAGTCTCTGTCAGAGGGAAGGTGTAAGGCTGAAGGCTGTTGTTCAGATTCTTTTGTGCCATGGACTGTTCTCTCTATGTTATACTATGTCTCTTTCCCTATGGATATGACTTCCTGAGAGCTGAGCTGTAGAGATTGTTATCTCTCTTCAGGATCTAGCCATCCAGCAAGTGTACCAAGCTCTGGACTGGCCCTGGGTGTTGTCTGCACAGAGTCCCATGATGTGAACTGTCTATGGGCCTCTCAGCCTTGGATACTAGCACCTGTTCCAGTGGAGGTGGCAGGGGGGTGAAATGGAGTCTGTGAGGGTTCTTAGCTTTGGTGGTTTAATGCCCTATTTTTGTGCCTGTGGCACTTTCCAGGGAGCATCAGCTATGGTAGTATGGAGAGGAAGTACCATGGGTGGGGCCCTAGAACTCCCAAGAGTATATGCCCTTTGTCTTAAGCTACTAGGGTGGGTAGGGAAGGACCATTGGGTAGAGGTAGGGCTAGGTGCATCTGAGCTCAGATTCTCCTTGGGCAGGTGTCCTCTTACTTTTGATCAACTGTAATAACGTGCACATACATCACTTCAGTGAATACCTGTGTTTCAATATTTAACTTTTAACTATTCTTAGTTTAATATTTTGTCACCTACAATCTAGGATCTTTGAGAACTAATATTTCTTTCATATCTATCCTCCTTATCAATGCAGATAAAGATCATTTAGAATTTGTTAAATTTAATTGACGTCTAACTATCTTAAGGTTAAAAGGATCATCTAACATTTAAACGAGATAGTAGACCAACGTAAATGAAGGAAAAAAACACAGAAAGTTTTGAAGAAAATCCAGCATACCCACAGTCTGAGATAGGAGACATATTGAATCCCAAAATATTGAGCAGAGTTAAATTTCATTTTCTAACATTTTAAAAGTTGCCAATTTCAATAAAAGTGGGCCAAGTTAAAAAAAAAAAAAAAAAAACTCAGATCATAAATTAAGTGAAATATATTACTTGAAAGGAATGTAAATTAAGAGTAATATGTTGTCTTTTAAAAGTTGATTTTAGATGAGATTTGAGAAATAGGTTGAGAATAATGAGACAAAAAATATCTGGCAATATTTATTCTCAATCATAAGGGTCAAATAATGGAAATAGTTTTTTACCTCTGGAAAGGAGAAGGTTTTGTTTAGTTTATATCTCTTTAGAGGGTACCTACTACATATATCAGAGTGTTTTAGATACTTTGATAGGAATTAACAAATGGAAGAAGGAAGACATAATCTAAAGCCATAAGAAACTCAAAGAAAAGTATGGCCAATAGTTGTGTTGAAAGTTTAAAGACAATTTGTATAAGATGGCCTTGGCTTGAGATCTTTAGGGCTTCTATTAGGTTTATAGAATGATATCTTATAAAACTGTATACAAATAGAATCTACAGTTAAAATAATTACAATATTTCACCACCAAAGCAATTCACATTTCTAATCTTATTTTATCCTATGATTATCTGCTGCATAAAAGCAATTTGTATCGAGTCCACTTTGCAATGGAGAAACTGAATTTGCACCATGAATAAGTGGTAAGATTAAACATAAAACATGTTGATCTTGGCATGGGTTATAAACAATAAACTTCTCCTTGGACTGTGACCAGTGAAAGAAAAATCACTTAAGCAGGATTTTACTATTTGATCTGAGGTCATCTTACTTGAACATTTACATTTCTTTGTAAGTAAAAATGAGGCTACTTGACTTATTTCTGTGAAACTTAATTTTGTTTAGTGAAATATTAAAGGCAAGTAGCTGAAGAAAGCAAGCAGATAATTGTATAATAAGCATGAAAAGATGCTAAACTTTTTGTGATCAGGGCAATCCAAATTATAATAATAAAATACAAATTACACCCATCAGATTGCCAAAAATTAAAGCATTTATAAAATCCAATATTTGTGAACATGTCTTTCCATCATTGTTAGGGAGAATATAATGGCTACCAAACTTTTCAAGAGTAATCAAAACTTAAATACGCCTCTTTTCACTTAGTAATTTATTTATAAAAATTTATAAATTAAAAATACTTACTGAAGTGTTTAAGGATATGTATGTTTGTGTTGTATATGTGTATATATATGTGTGTATATATGTATGTGTGTGTATATATATGAACGATTTAGTATACATATCAATATGATTTTAAATAGAAATCAATTGGAGAAAATGTAGAAAACAGTTTTAATTTACTCTTGAATATTAAATAGTCATTAGTAATAACCACAGGGATTTATGTACTACCTTAGTGAATTCAGATTGTTAAATATAAAAGTTACACTAAATATGTATAATATGACCTAGTTTCCTATTTTGTAAATTAATAATACAGAAAGAGTATGCTTTATATATACAAAGTGTAAAAACATGTATGTGTATGTGTATATATATCACAAAAGTAAAAATGTATCTATATATTATAAATAAGTATATTTTATATAAATAAATAAAGATTTTTAATCTTGTGATACATATACACATACACAAATTTTTTTATACTTTATGTATATAAGGCATACTCTCTTATATTATTAATTTACAAAATAGGAAATTAGGTCATATTATACATATTTTGTGCAACTTACATTTTTATATTTAGCAATCTGAATTCACTAAGGTGTACAAGAAGGCCTCTGGTTATTATTAATGGCCACCAAACATTTATATTTAATATTTATTTACTCTTGTTATATATATTACAAGAATAAAAATCTGGGACTGAAGGAGTGAGAGTGGTAAAAACCCACTTGGATGAAACAGAAAAGCAGCCCTGTTGTTACATCAGGCTGGCAGGAAGGACAGGTGCATATAAAATCTGCTGCCAAGTTGCCAGGAAACATTATTTCTCCTGAGGTCATGCAGCTTTGGCATTCATGTGGAAAATGCCACAATGATTCCTCTTTGAGTGTCCATTGATTCCTTCTCATGATGCCCTCAGACCTGCCTGACGACCTTCTAGTGAGGAGTCCTGCTGGCAAATTCACCTTGCCTCTTGATAGCTTCTAGTAGCTGGTAAATCCCACTTTTTTTTTTTTTTTTTTTTTTTTTTTTTTTTTTTTTTTTTGAGACGGAGTCTCGCTCTGTCTCCCAGGCTGGAGCGCAGTGGCCGGATCTCAGCTCACTGCAAGCTCTGCCTCCCGGGTTTACGCCATTCTCCTGCCTCAGCCTCCCGAGTAGCTGGGACTACAGGTGCCCGCCACCTCGCCCGGCTGGTTTTTTGTAATTTTTAGTAGAGACGGGGTTTCACCGTGTTAGCCAGGCTGGTCTCGATCTCCTGACCTCGTGATTCACCCGTCTCGGCTTCCCAAAGTGCTGGGATTACAGGCTTGAGCCACCGCGCCCGGCCTAACCTTGTCTCCGAGACAGCAATCAGTCTAGAACGGATCCCAGCGTCCTCTAGAGCCTTCTCGGAATCCGTCAGTGGGAGCCCAAGTTGATGGCTAGAGGCTTCCCGCTCCGCTCTGGTCACGTGGTACGCCATGGCTCCTCCAGAGTGCCTGCTCTTGATGCTTTCAGTCAAGAAATTTGATTTTTCTCAGAACGCTAGTTTATTTCTGTGATTTTTGGCCAATTCCGTTTTAACAACATGTGCATATATGTGTACAGATTAGTGTATGTAGGTATGTATGTGTCTATCTATCTACTTATCTATTATCCTGTAAGGTAAAGCAGAAAAAGTTCTGGAAGGCACGAATTACATTTGAGCAGTTGTTACTCTGCCGTATGTGAGTAGAAAAAGAGTGATGAGAACTTTTACTGATAAATTAAATTTTCAAATTATCGTGTTTACAAGGACTATGTATTATTGGGTTTTGGGTTTTTTTTTTTTTTTTTCTTTTTCGGAGAGGAAATAAATGAATTTTTAAAATTAATGTATCTCAGCATCGTCTCTCTCTTTCTACACACACACACACACACACACACACACACACACACACCACACTTACCCCTTTCTGGAAAGCTGAGCATATTGAGTTCAGATCCTCGAAATTAGACATAGAAAGTTATTCCTTTAATTGTTTTCAATAATCCAAATCTGTATTTTAATTTAATTTAAATTTGAAATGTATTTTTTCTCAAAGGAAAAATATCAAAATGAGCAACAAAAGATTATGTATTTGTAACATATAAGTAATTTTCATTGCTTTTGCATATACATATTTTGTCTATATATCATATCATATTATATGCTTTCAATGCTTGACATCTGTATTTACATCTATCCATACCCTTATCGATATCTATATTTAACAGTTGGCTGCTTAATTAAACTGAGACTGAGAATCAGAGTGAAAGTTTACTTGACCAGGATTCATTTAACTACTTGCAAGGTGTGGTTCTCCCACACATATCTGGCAACAAAGATCATGTGGATTAAAAGGAGAATGAAGTGGTGGCTAGGTAATGGGCCATCTTTAGTCTTAATTAGCTTCCATTGCTGTTCCTGTTTCTTTAAAAGGGAACACAGATGGAAATGTAATTAATGCATAAACTAATTAGTGATCTCATTTGCCAATTGTACATGATGAATAAACAGATTACAGAAAATACTCAGCAGGTTGAAGCAAGGTGAGGCCAGGAGGGTGAGATGAAGAAATATTTACGGTTGGATTGGCAATAAACTATAAAACAAATTATGCATTTTCTTGCATATAATTTTACCAAAGAGGAAAAAGAAAGGAAATCACAGTTGTTTTATTTTTTAAAACTAAACATGTAACCAAGGGTACTATACTACCTCGTAAGTTTGATTTAGTAGAAATAATTGTTATGCCGTAATGCAATTTTTAAAGGAATTCACAAATCTATCAAAATAAAAACATCTACTGACTTTTTGTAGAACGGCAAATTTTCAACACTAGTAGTTAATGTAAAAATCCCAGCATTTTGGGAGGGCAAGGCAGGCAGATCACCTGAGGTCAGGAGTTTGAGACTAGCCTGGCCAACATGATGAAACCCCATCTCTACTAAAAATACAAAAATTATCTGGGCATAGTGGCCTGGCTACTTGGGAGGCTGAGGCAGGAAAATTGCTTGAACCCAGGAGGTGGAGGTTTCAATGAACTGAGATTGCGCCACTACACTCCAGCCTGGGCAACAGAGCAAAAATCCTTCTAAAAAAAAAAATACAATTTTTAAAGTTATGTCCTCTCTTTGGAATCTTTTAGTCTGAATTCATTTTTGTCAAAATAATATGTACTGCATAATTATTGCATACAAGTCAGTGTTCAGCACTGTTCCCCGACTTCACTAACAAAGTTGAGGAAAATGAAAGATATGAAAGTCAAGGTGTGGAGTAAGTATCAATCATCTACTCAAAACCACCTTCCCCTGAATATCTACTGCAGAGAGCTTAGCTCAGCAGCTAATGAGAACAGTTTAGAAACATGTGGGGGAAAAGTCAAGATAATGAATAACTGAAAGATAGTGCTTCCAATAAGGTGCACACCAGTAAATAAGGGTATTAGCGAAAGAGATGATTTCAGACATTCTCCTGTCAGTCTTCCATCTTATTTCTCATTTTAGGGATTCCTAGCAACATGAAGCCAGTAACCTGGATGCTGTATACTATTAATACTAACTAGAAGTTGGGGCCAAACCACATCGATTTCCAGGCCCATGACTTTTCCACTGACAAAGTATCAGAGTGAGTTCACCTGTATAATCTGCTCCAATCGTAATTTTAAACTACCCTATTTGGTTTGTAGAGTAAATGTTACTGTACTCATTTACAAATGAGGAAACCGAGACCACAACTAAAGGTTGCTATGGCAGATCTGGAACCGTAACTCAGATGTTTAAACTTCTTCTTTGGATATCTAACAACATATCAGAAAAAGGGGTCATTTTGTCAGATTGAGGAAGGATTACAAACTGTAAATTAAAAATTTTCAAGTTCCACATCTGGGTCCAAGTTAATTAATGTCATCCATTCTATTTTATAATAGCAGAAACAATGGCAAACATATGTACGTGTATGCCATGTATAGAACATGCAGTTCAAAAATATACCTCATTTAGGCCGGGCACGGTGGCTCACGCCTGTAATACCAGCACTTTGGGAGGTTGAGGCGGGCAGATCACGAGGTCAAGAGATCGAGGCCGGACTGGCCAAAATGGTGAAACCCCGTTTCTCCTAAAAATACAAAAATTAGCTGGGTGTGGTGTCAGACGCCTGTAGTCCCAGCTACTGGGGAGGCTGAGGCAGGAGAATCACTTAAACACGGGACATAGAGGTTGCAGTGAGAACATGCCACTGCAGTCCAGCCTGGCAACAGAGAGAGCCTCCATCTTAATATATATATATATATATATATATATATACACACAAACACACACACACACACACACACACACACACACACCTCATTTAAACTTTAATAATAGAAATACAATTAGTTAACATTTGTTAGGCTCTTAAAATGGGACAATAAATACGTGAAACATTTAGTATGCATTATAAGTTTTAATCCTGGCAACAACTGCATGGCTGTTATCTTTTGTACTTCATAGGTAAGGAAACTGAAGCTCAGAAAGTTTAAATTTGTCCAAATTTATGTAATTAATAAAGAACTACCTGTCTAATTCCTAACTAATAAAATTAGCCACTATAGGCCGGGTGTTGTGGCTCACGCTTATAATCCTAGCACTTTGGGAGGCCGAGGAGGGTGGATCACCTGAGGTCAGGAGTTCGAGACCAGCCTGGTCAACATGGCAAAACTCCATCTCTACTAAAAATACGAAAATTAGCCGGGCATGGTGGCTCATACCTGTAATATCCGCTACTCGGGAGGCTGAGGCAGGAGAATCGCTTGAACCTGGGAGGCGGAGGTTGCAGTGAGCTGCTGAGATCATGACATTGCACTACGGCCTGGGCAACAAGAGAGAAACTCCATCTCAAAAAAAAAAGAAAAAAAAAAATTAACCACTATTCTATGATTCCATGGTATTTCTCCATAGGAAAGCCCTGCACATTATTGATATATTTAAATCTATAATAGAGTCTTTCATATCGACCCTGAAGGAAACTTCAGAATGAGGTTCTAGTACAATAGTTGGCTACTTTCCTTGGGGCAACAAGGAGATCAACAAACAAAAGTACTCAATGACAATAAAAACAAATGGATGTTCTCTCAATTGAGCTGTGAAATTCTATTCTACTTTGCGCTAAGCACTTTGGAGATGCAAATATTGCTTTGATGAGAATTCTGTGGTCAATGAGTTTCAGTTTTGCTCATGGGGTTGAAGATGTAACAGGTGTGGTCACGAGCCACCTATATTCTCTTTATGTGGGTATGTTCCAGTTTACCACGCTTGGAAATTCAGAGGATAGTGTTTATAGCTTAAGGCTCATGGAGATTTTTGTGTTTGTCAAGGTCATGCTGTTTCAGAAAACAGTAATTATAAATGCACTGAAATAAGTGCATTGTTTCATTTTTAGTATCTTTAATAACAAACATTTATCTTCAGACCAGTCTTTGGTTTTCATTTTTATGTCTTTAAACCCCACTGCACTTCCCTCATTTCCTTCCACATTCTTCTATGCATTTTACTGTGAGAAAGTTGAATCAGAGACAGGCAAGTTTAGCTTTACATGAAACTTCTCACTTAATAGAGGTCAGGACAAAACAAGACATTCTTCTCTAGGGTTTCAGGAGTGGACCGCAAGACTTTCTGGGGAATATCTCCTGAAATGCCAAACCAGATGTAGTAAAATGTCTTCTATCCAGAGCTAAAACCTTTTCTCCTAAAGCCTCTTAAAATTTAATAGCAGAAATATATCATATTAACACGCAAACTACTACATTAAAGTAACATTACGGTTCTTGACTTACATCCACCATGATTTAGTAAATTCTGGGAAGGAGTTTCTATTCTTGGTTTGAGCATCAGCTTTGTAATATGTAGGGTTTACTGAAGTGGACATTCCTCATGGGAAATAATTTATATTCACCAATAGGCACTGACAGGTTAGGTCCAACAAGGTTATGTATTATATATTTCAACAATTGTCAAAAATATTTATTGAGACCCCATTGTGTGCAGATCTGTGAACTTCATGCTCTGTGGGGGCACACAAAACAAAATAAATGATTGGGACCTTTACCCTCAACAAACTTTAGAGTCCTTAGAAGGGACTCATAAATCAAGTTGAAGATTATATTAGAGGACTTTTAACATTTTTTCCAGCCCCAAATCTCTAATAATCTTCTATAGTTTCCTCCATTTATGTTTTCTAATTTAATTTCACCTAGCCAAAAAAAAAAAAAAAATGCTTTGATATGGTTTGTCCTAAGAACTTACTTAGTCTAGCAGACTAAAAAGTAGGTAATTGTAACAGGAAGTTGAAAGAAGATAGTTACCTCAATTGAGCATTAAATTAGATGTACTTTTATTTATGGCAGTAATACCTGAAAGTCTTAACATTCTCTACACTGAGGGCAGGAGGAAGAAACAAAAAAGGAGCTTTCTGAGACTTTCTCACCAAAGTTCAACGTCGTTATTGTTTTGAGAAATACAGTTGAGAAACTTATGCCATTCTGTGCAATATGATTGTGACTTAAATCAGGAAAGAAAAATGTTTTCTCCAAGTAAAAAAATTCTGTAAGCATGTTAATACTGGAGGCAAGAATAGGAACATGATTATATTGACTTGTGACCCTAGATTTTTGTCATTTGTGGGATAAGATGCAGAACTACAGTCGGGTTAAACAGCAAAGGTTAGACCGGAGAATATTTCTTTTTAAAAGTTTTAAAATTTGTATTATTTTTAATTATTATGGGTACATAATAGTTGTATATACTTAGGGTGTACCTGTAATATTTTGCTACAAGCATGCAATGTGTAAGGATCAAATTAGGGTAATTGGAGTATCCATAACCTCAAGCATTTGTCATTTCTTTGTGTTAGGAACATTTCAATTTCACTGTTTGAGCTATTTTGAAATATAAAATAAACTATATTGTTATAGATCTATAGATCGATAGATAGATAGAGAGATAGATAGATGGATAGACTTAACTCTTAACCATATAGTCACTCTATCGTGCTGCGAAAAACTAGATTTTTTTTTTTTTTTTTTTTTTTTTTAAGACAGAGTCTCACTCTTGCCACCCAGGCTGGAATGTAGAGTGTAGTGCACGATCTCAGCTCACTGCAACCTCCACCTCCAGGGTTCAAGTGGTTCTCCTGTCTCAGCCTCTTGAGTAACTGGGATTACAGGTGCCCACCACCACACCCGGCTAATTTTTTTTTTTTTTTTTTGTACTTTTACTAGAGACTGGGTTTTGCCGTGTTGGCCGGGCTGATCTCGAACACCTGACCTCAGGTGATCTGCCTGCCTCAGCCTCCCAAAGTGCTGAGATTACAGGTGTGAGCCACTGTGCCTGGACAAGATTTCATTCTTTTTTTGTGGCTGAATAATGTTCCATTGTATATATGTATCATGTTTTATTTATCCATCTATCTAGGTGCTGCAATCAACATGGAAATGCGTGTGTCTCTTTGATATCCTGATTTTCTTTCTTTTGTGTGTATACCTAGATGTAGAATTGCGGGATCTTTTGGTAGTTCTATTTTTAGTTATTTTAAGGAACCTCTATATTGTTCTCCATAGTGGCTGTTCTAATTCATATTCTCAACAACAGGGTATGAGGGTTCCCCTTTATCCACCTCTTTGCCAACATCCATTATTACATCTCTTGGATAAAATCCATCTTAAGTGGGGTGAGATTATATCTCGTTATGGCATTGATGTGCATTTCTTTGATGATTAGTGATGATAAACATTTTTTTCATATACCTGTTGGACATTTGTGTGTCATCTTTTGAGGAGCACCTCTGGATATGCCAAACCAGAAGTAATAAAATGTCTTTTACCCAATGTTAAAACCTTGCCTTAGAAATTGCATTTGCCTAGGAAATACACTGCTTTACCTCAATTGTTTATTACACATCAATATGCTGAGCAAGATTTATAAAAGACACTTTTTTTAGTTTTTGACTAATGTTGAGAAAACAAACATTTTCCATATTAAGAACTATCATCATAATTTTTTTATGGAGTTGGTTTTCTGAGGGGAAGATAGAGGTTCTTGCAGGGGGAGTAGGAGGTAAAGATACTCACTGTCCACCCCTTGTGACATCATCTCCTTTAGGTCATTCTCTTGATAGATAAAGAGAAGTATTTCAATCCTTCACAGTAGACACTTTCTTGGCATTGAATTCTACACACATTAACTAAAGGTAATGATGGACATTAACTAAAGGTACTTCGAGAGACATAATAGAAAATGTCTTCAACAGAGATTTTGCAGAAGACGTAAATGTATTTTTCGTATGGTTGCTTTTGTGTTTTGGTGAGCCTCAAAAAGTGCTAAAGCTGAGATAGCAAATTGCAGTTCAGCTAAAGATTATCTGTGCATTGCTTTTAAGTCTGGAAGAATGTTCAGAAAGCCCAGATAAATGATTCCTATTAAGTCCAATAATCTGCAAGCATATGTTCAGTCAATTTTTTTAATTGTAAAAGAAAGAAAAATACAGATTTTGCGAGCAGAGTACTGCTAGGTATCCTGGATAATGGGTAAGGTATTTTCTAATCCATCTTATTTGATGTCATTTCAACAACAGATCAATCTGAGGAAAGTTACACACTTTCCTTCTTTCAGACACAGTTACAGGTTCAGAGAAAATAAGTGACTCAGCCAAGATCATATCATGTATGATACCTATGTCAGAGTTTGAACTCAAATCCACATGACTTTAAAATCCAGATACTTCCTGCTACAGAGTGTTGATTTCATGATGACAAAGTTTTTTTTTTTTTTTTTTCTTTTAATTTCAGCTCTCCTATAATATCTGCCTTTAGACAAAATACGGGTTATATTTATTTTACTCCCTCATCATAAATTGTAATCCCCTTTGAGAATAGATTGTATGTTATTCTCGTGTTTCCTTCCTTTACAATTTCTGCCCCAGTAATGTGCATATATAATAAAGCCCCTCTTCATTTGAAGAATTTGCCTTCTTTGCCAACTTAAGAAAACCTAGATGTGATTTTTCCAAGATAGACTTGTTAACATTTATTTGTTGGAAGCAATTTTACACAGAAATTGTACAGGAGCAATTATAAATCAATATGTCAACTAGTTTAAATTTAAAGCAGTTGAAATTAGTTACTTTAGTGCTGAAGGAAGGACTTCATGAAATAAATACAGTACATGGCAGGTTTTGGATAAGTAGATGAGAATGGATTACTGGGGAATGTGGGAATTCAATGTGTTTACTTCAGATTCAACTCTGAAATTATGGGAGGACTGATTTATGTTTTTTAAAAAAGCAGGAACCATCTATGAAGCTCACTTTGACAATTAGGAGAGATGTACCACTATTAAAGATGGTAACAACAGTTACTACTTACTGAATAGAATACCTGCTGTGTTTCAGAGGCTATGGTGTGCCCTTTGAAAATCCATTTTCACTTATCCCTCAAGACAACACAAGAGGTTGATACTTCGTCCTCATTTACAGAAAAAAATTAGGGTTAAAGGTTACATTTTTTCTGTCAAGAGTGTACTCATTAATAAACGGCAGAACATAATTTAGAACTAGGTCTGTGTGACTTCAAGCTTTTATCTTAGAAGGCAATGAACGCTGTGAATGAGAATCCTGGTTCTGTAGCAGAGTGCCTGGAGTTGAATTTCAGCACCATTTGTACAAGAGATGTGACCTTGTCCAAGTTACTCCAACTGTCCAAGTTTTAGCTTTCTTGTTTTGGGAAGATAAAATGTGATTTAATGTATGTTACACGCTACTTAACACAAATTAAATGATCAATAAATACTACCTGTTTTAACAATGATGTCGACGATAAAATTGATGATGATTGTGGTGAATTTATAAGCTATATATTTGTATTTATTTTCCTAGCATAAAGTTCCCTTTGCAGAGAACAAGGTTAAGTGCACGGTGTATACTCAATAGATGTTTTGCTAAATGAGTGCTGAGAAGGTTTAAGAAAGTTATGAATCTTATTTGTATTTTATTCTCACCTCTCTAGACAATCATGCCTGTAATCTGCTTATAAACTAATTTTGGGTAGAAGTCCCATAAATCCTATTGTCTGTGTTTTGAAGAAAACATATCCAGATAGTGTAAAATTTGGACAATTTCAAATCTTGAATATTGTGCCTCACTTTAGCTGGGAGCACAGAATTTTCTTTAATTTATATAAGAAAAAAATGAAAGTAGTTTATTAGGTTTTATGGATAAACTTTTCCTTCAGACGTTTAGTTGGAAAAAAGAGAAGGGTACTGGGGAGGTGAGATACAGAGAAAAGTGAAATCATTTATAGAATTTTGTCAGAAAGTTCATTTGGCACATCCATGCAGAAGAAATGTTGTCTTTTTTATTCATTCTTGAGCATTGGTAATAAGTTTTCTTAATTCACGTAACCTCATTAAAAACACCAGCTTCATAATTCTTTTCAGTAGACCTTGAATTTTGTTTTGACAAAAGCAATGAAGAAGTTCAAGGTAAAGTCAGAGCATTTTTGCCAAGTCCACTTACATGTTTAAGATTAAACATTCTCCTTCTAATGCTGAAGGGATTTTAAAAGGACCCCACAGACTGACCCTTGACTAATTGCAGTGCTAACAGGGAACTCTTATAAAGTAGATAACAACTGGCTGTTTGCTGGGAATAAGGACAGATTTTTAAATATGTGGGTTGCTCTTGGTATCATTCCTTGTTTCCCTGAAGAGTTCTCCAGATGTCTAAATGCTGTGTAAATTTGCTTAATAACAATTTTAGTAGACAAACCTATGTTTTTCTTATTTCCTTCTTTTCTTCCCCTATTATCTCCTCTCACTTTCTCATCTTACCCCTCCCATCTATCTCCCTTCTTCCCTCTTTCTAAAAATAATAAACACTAATGAGTCCTTACTTTTTCCAAGACATCACAGGTTTTGAGTAAATAAAGATGAAGATCGTGTCGTGCTGTTCTCATTGCCTTTATTCCCTGGACAAGAAGGCAGACAATTAAGCAAGAGGAAGAAAGGAAATACTCTTCTCTCCCTAAAAGAAGAGGAAAAAAAAGGTGATTCTAGAGGAAAACAGCATTCCAGGGAGAGACAGGAGACAAGAAAAATCAGCTTACCTGTTGACAGAAATGCAAGACACTTTGCCATGGGAAATTGCAGAAACCTGAAAAGTCAAGCAAAATTACTATTTCTTTACATTGTGTTTTATAGTTTTATCTTGTTTCTGTGATCATGTGGTGACTCAAGTGGTGCATCACACAATTGCAGTATGTTCTCGTTTTTAACCTCTGTCCTCCTAGTATTTAACCTCTCCATGTTTTTTTTGACATAGAGATCACCACCTCCTTTAGATACTTTCAAAATTGACTTACAGGGCTGCACACTCTCCTGTTTCCATGCTACCTTACTGTGTTCATCAAGGTTCTCCAGGGAAACAAAACTAATATAGATTTATTCTAGGAATTGTTTCTGACAATTATGGAAACTGAGAAGTTGTGTGATCTGCCATCCACAAGCTGGAGAACCAGAAAAAGTTCAGTGGTATAAATTCAATCCAAGTTAGAAAACTTGAGATACTGGGGTGACGTGTGATATAAGTCCTAGTCCATGTCCAGCATCCAAATGCCTGAGAATCACAGGCATTGAGGTGTGATGGCAGGAGAAGATGGATGTCCCACTCAAATAGAGATAGGAAATTCACTCTTTCTTCATCATTTTGTTATAATAGGGTCCTCAACAGATACAGTGATAATCACCCACATTGGAGAGGGTTGATCTTCTTTACTCAGTCTACTGATACAAATGCTAATCTCTTCCAAAGACAGCCTCACAACGGCAACCAGAATGTTTCACCAGCTATCTGGGCACCCCTTAGCCCAGTCAACTTGACATGAAAATTCAACCATCACTCTTACTCTTTTCCAATCTCTTTTGCTGGATCCTCCTTATGAATTTTACATCTTAAATTTTTAAAACCTTACAGAACATTTTTCAGGCCTTTTTGTCTATCTACCTTCCATTGCTTCTACACCTTCTTGGTGGTCTTATCCAGATTCAAGTTTAAAGATACTCTGATTGGTATACCCAGTACAGACTTTTTTCTAAAATCTCTCATACCTGTTTCATTTTTTCCACTAAACTTAATACTTTATAATACACTATAGAATAATTACTTTATTTCAATCTTCTCTTATTGAATGTAAACTTTATAGAAGTAATTACTTATGGCAACTACTCACTGCTTATCCTAAGACTTGGAATATTGCTTGCTCAGGGCCGATACTCAATAAAGGTTTTGTTTTGTTTTCAGCAGCATGGGAAGAGTCAGGACTCTGTAAAACACACAAAGACAATTTCATCATAGTCTCAGAAGTCCAAGAGTTATTCAAACACATTTCAAGGGCAGTCAGTATAATTCATATTCACAACTGCCACTAAGTCCATGATAAACTTGAAAGTCAATAACTTCCTTTCTTAGATTTTTAAAAAATGACTGTATTGTCTAATTCAAAGTTGCTTTTGGGGAAGGCTCCCTCTGCTCTTACAAGCATCTGCTAGAATTGAGAAACTGGTCCTCCATTTCCTTTTTGCATGTTCATTTATTTCACATTTAGGAGTCACCATATGTTTAATCCACGATAACATTCTAGAATGTGAACTAAGACAGCAGATGTGTAGGCACCTCGGAGTGGCAAAGCTTTATTATTTTATCCTTTATGTTGCTTGGCTACTGTCATTGTATATGATGTATAAGGTGGCAATTTATATACAGACTCAGGATGGTATGTGTGAACATGAGTAATGCCCTCTCTAATTGATGCAGAATCCTTTCATTTGCTTTTGCTTTAAGGAGTGTTGTTAACTAGGAGGGAGCCCATTGTGTCCACAGTGAGTAGAGCAGACCTGCCTCTAGCAGTTCAGAGTTTAGCCAGTAGGATTCCAGACTATTGATTCTCAACCAGCAGTCAAACGAGACAGAATAGCTCCGTAGGACCAGATGTGTGAGCTGTGCTTGTTTTCCTGCTTATTTTTCTTTTTTCTTTCTCTTCCTTTTTACATGTATTGCTATCATGAGTCATTCACCTAAAGTCTAGAGAGAATTAGCAACCAGTTCTTATACTCAATAATAACAATAAGAAAATAAGACTGGTAAAGTAGTTCAAATACTCATAACCAGAATGCTTGGGTTTAAACTGTCACCTGAGTACCCACCCCTCCACATCACACCAAAAGCAAAAGCAGAAGAAACAAGAAAATAAATGGAAAACTTAAACGAATAAAGAGGTACATTACTCTTGTGGTGTTTTACTTTCTTGCTTATAATGACCAGTCTGTAACCCCTCATAGCATTTTCTATACCCTTTACTTAGAAGGAAATTATTTTTAATGTTGCATATTAAAAATAGTTGTAAATGTACTCCACTGTTGATAAGTTTTAAAACCACATTTCATACTAACTACCACAGAGTTATCTATTTGTAAATGATGGTTAAAAAAGCAAAACCTTGAATAATACTCTTTTGAAAACTAGAAATTAATTGTCACACTATTACTAGTTAAATGGAAATGAAGTAAATAAGAATAGAGAAATAATTGCTACCTTTGGGTGATTTCCTGCCAGCAACCCACCCTGAGACTAAACATTTTCTCTCAAATTGCCTTTTAAAGTTGTATCACATTGTGAAGTGTGTCTTTTAAAACAGCTAACAACATAACTTAATATGCAAAATCTTTGATCATATTCTCTTGTGTATATTTCAATGGATCCTTAGATTCTGTTTTACCAAGCATAATTACTCATCAAATTGTAATTTTTTTTTATTGCTATTGAATACTTTTTTGGATACTCAAAATTTTGAGACAAGTGTCTCACTCTTAAAAAGACAGTTTGAATGTCTTTGGTTTACTGTTGAAGTGCTTTTGGGGGGTTATTACATTCAATCCTTGCTCAGCATCCTGTGTGTTACTTTGAGGATGTGACTTTAATTCCCTTGTAACAAAACCAACACCAACTGGGAATCACAATTGGAGCTATCTCTGTCAATTACAGCTCTGAGGCAAGGGAACAAAAAGCTTTCAAGAATAAAATACATCCATCCTCCTACTCAGGGAGACATTTCCTCAGCAGAGTTATACCACTTTTTGTTATTGTTGTTTGAGACAGAGTCTCACTCTGCCACCCAGGCTGGAGTGCAGTGGCGTGAACTTGGCTCACGGCAATCTCTGCCTCCCAGGTTCAAGTGATTCCCATGCCTCAGCCTCCTGAGTAGCTGGGGTTACAGGTGTCACCGCCATACCTGGTTAATTTTAGTATTTCTAGTGAAGACGGATTTCACCATGTTGGCCAGGCTGGTCTCAAACCCCTGACCTCAGGTGATCTGCCTGCCTTGGCCTCCCAAAGTGCTAGGATTACACGTGTGAGCCACCAAGCCCGGCCTATTTTTGGTGTTAGTTCCATTTAGAGGTTCTTTCTCTATTCTCCATCCCCCAGGTTGGGATTTATCACATTTACTTATTTGTTCAATGTTTCCTTCCTAGATTATAAGGTTCCTAGTTTAATGCCATGAACTATTATAAATACTGAATTCAGCTTTTCAGGCTTATAAGACAAGCATTAATATTCCACCTGTTGCACTTGGTGGCCAAGTCTAGGGAAAAAAATAGAACTTACATACATCATTTTTTCTATATTAAGACACTGTCTATTAGTTATCTTCCTCTCAATAAGAAAAAATAAAATACTGGCTCATTTAAAGTACACATTGATTTAAGATGTATCCTGATTTCATAAATGTAAAGATAAAAAATGTATTCAATAAGAAAAAATATGATACTTGTTGATAAATCTTGATTCTTCATGCAACCTGGGGAGAGTTGATGAGATATATTTTTTCTTGCTTTCTCCTTTTTTCCTCACTATATGAATCATTCCTTCTTTCACTATAACTATAACTCTGTCACTGGGTGTGGGGTGGGGGAAACCTAAAGGTATTTAGAAAATAAAGCTTGGATAGAGCTCACTCTCCACAATGCTTCTATTTTAGAGAAAAATTGAAAATGGCAAGATTTGTTGCTCTCCATCAAATACAATTCTCCGACACTAAGAAATCATTTACGATGAAAAATAAAAGAAGAAAGATAAAATGAACTTTGAGAGCTTGAGGTGAAGGCTATCCACCTTAGAATTTACAGACTGGAACATACCTTAAGAAGAAACACTTTTATGGCCTCTAAGATTTATGATCTACTGGTACATTGAAAATAATCGGCCGTGAGAATTCACAGGAAGCTACTTGTATAGCACCCATTGGGTGAGCTAATTTTATTCAAACCATAAATTTCATTGAAAAAAATGAATGAAGGTTGATGAAAAACTTCATGCTCTCAAAGAAAAGCAAAATCAAATAAAACAAAATTTGCCCAGAAAACGCAGTCATCCCAGAGAAAGGTAATGTTTCAGGATCACACAGACAAATGCCCTCATGCAGATATCAAGAAACGGACACTGAAGGAACAACTGGTTTTTCAAAGTCAAATCTTCAAGCCCAGGAAATTGACATAGAAAAAATACAAAGGAGTCCAAAGAGATATAGGTTTATATGGGATTTCTTCAAGTGGATTTTGAAGTTCTTTGAAAAAAAAAAAATGGCGTAACTGCCAGGAAAAATACTTGTCTATCTGTACAGATTATACTTGCAATAACTCACTTTAAAGTATTCTATTACTAAATGATTGATTATTACTTGACTTTATTTCATGATAGGTATAGGTCAAAGTGCAGAGGTACATATAGATGCATGTGTAATGCTATAGAAACTGTTCTGTAAGCCTTTTGTTTGTTCCTCTGCGTCACAACGTATCCAAATTTCCCGTATTGTAAGGGGACATCATGCCCAGGGATACTTTGACTATGAATTAAGTATCAATCTTTTTAAACCTTGAAGATGAATGGCAATGTATATGTTTAGCAGCATACCTGTTTCTAGCCATTGAGAGCAGATCTCATAGGTGAATAAAAAGAAAAAAAAAACAACTAGTTTTACCTTATCGTAGTCAAAATCTAAACCTGGTGTTTATGAAGATTCAGTTTGTGAAGGTTGCTGACTCTTAGGCATGGGTATTCCGCTTTAACTATATTTGTTAGTTTTAGGTCACTCGGCCTGGAAAAGGAATCTCCGGAAACATGTTTATTTCTTCATTTCTCTCTGCACTTCAGAAAACGTATCATTTGTGCCATTTCAGAGAGAGGGAAGAGAGTCAGACTCCTTATCTAATGAACTTTCTTACCCTGGTTACAAGCAATGAATAGGATCAGGTGATGTGTTCATAGCACAGAGTGTATGCTAATAGAAAATTTTGTATTATATCTACTGCGTTTTGTCTTCTCAAATTTAGTCGCCATTAGGATAAAAATAAGCTATACTGAATATTTAAAAAGAAATTAGATTTTTGAATGTTTAGGTAGCCTTTAAGCATCTTCTACAACAGAGATCCAGATCTATTCTAATTAAGAAGAAGTTTTAATAAATTTTTTTAAAGAGAGAAAAGGGTGGGGGAAGCATAGTTCCATGGGTTTTTAATGACTCTCCCTGCAAAGCAGTCTCTAAGTCTACCAAATGGCATGTCCTTGGGAAAGAGAAAGGAAACACTTAAAAAGAGAATGTGGTTAAAGAGCAATAGAAGTAAGCATCACATCAGAGGAAAAATGAACTGATGAAACCTTCAGGCAGGAACACTGAACGAGAACATGGACTGTTTATGCAGATGTGCTCTCCTTTATGGAAGTCTCCTGTGCCTCAGATGTGAATCCTCTTCCTTAGAAATAGCTTCTGGAGTTCAAAGATCATAAAGCACAGAACTGGTGTTTATAATCGGCATCTCTCTCCATTTCCTCCGTTTTTCTACGTAGACTAGCTAACAGATGGACACTCTGCTGATCAGACAGTGTTAACCTGAGTTAAAACCAGAGAGCAATACAATTTTTTTAAATAGCAAAATAATTCAAAAGAGAGCTTTATTTCAAAGTAGTTGACTTGCGATGTTCCAACTTACTCTACTGAGCAAAATACCTTTCCGAATTTCCATATATATGAACACTGTTTGCTGACTATTATCCTTGATACTGAATTATGCTAAAATTAAAGGAATGGAGACACAGTGTTTTACCTGGAGTTAATTGTCAATGTATTTAAGATGCTCTAATAATTACACATATGCCGGACATGGTGGCTCACTCCTGTAATCCCAGCACTTTGGGAGGCAGAGGTGAGTGGATCCCCTGAAGTCAGGAGTTCGAGACCAGCCTGGCAAACATGGTGAAAACCCATCTCTATGAAAAACACAAAAATTAGCGGGGTGTGGTGGCACGTGCCTGTAATCCCAGATACTTGGGAGGCTGAGGCAGGAGAATCACTTAAACCCAGGAGGCAGAGGTTGCAATGAGCCGAGATTGTGACACTGGACTCCAGCCTGGGTGACAGAGCAAGACTCCATCTAAAAAGATAAATAAATAAAATAAAAATAATTACACATGTAAAAACATAGGTTTAAATAAATGTTATGTTTTAATGAAAAAAGGATCAGGGTTTAGAGTTAGAAGGTCAGGGTGGGAAAAATATTTTTGTCACAGTAAGACCAATTACAGAGAGATGATACAGATAAGTTGTCGTGAACTATTTATTAACATGGTTGGTATTAGGATATGATGTTGGAGAAGCATATTGTCACCACATTGTGAAAGAACTTTTTATGTAATATTTTCTAATCTATAAAATGAAAGTATCACTTCTCTATCTGTACTTTATTAGAATATCTTGAGACCTTAAAGAAAAAAAATATGGGTAAATACTTTACAAAATTAGAGTTATACCAACAGATCTAATACACGAAAAAAATGTAAAAACAATATGCAATAGATTGTAAAGAGAAATAGTCATAGAAATTCAATGTAGTGTAAGTTAAAGGCTTCATGAATGTGGGGAAGCTTGGATCAGGAGCTGGAAATGTGGAGGGGGATGATTGTAGAAGCTGAACGAAGAGGATGGATTGGCTAGGATAGTGGTATGTGAGGAGCCTCCCAGGACCATGACACTTGTTCATTTACTTGAATATCTGTCAGCAGCTTGTGTGGTGTGGTGCAGATATGTTCTAGCAATTTTCCTCCTAGACACACATAAGCGTTGAAATGCTAATTTCCTCTCTAGTTTATACTGTAGAATGTAATTTCCTGTAACCTTTTAACCATTTGACTCTCAGTAGGGAAGTGTAAACCCTATGTACTCACTAATGGATCAGCTTTGCTCATAATTGGCCATTGACATCTATATTTTGGTCTATCATCATTTACCATCTATTTCAGAGTCTAAAAGAGGTACATAAGTTGCTTTGTCCAATGCATATTTGGTTCTTACTGTGCTATTTGCCAGCTATTGAACCATAGACAGAATGAACTCCCTATGCCTTTTCTTTTCTGTGAAAAATGGAGTTAATGATAACTCCTTCCTTTTTAATTACTGTAAGGATTGAGACAATTCTTTTAAATTTCTTAGTATAGTGCCTAGATCATAGCAATCACTCAGAAAATGGTATCTGTTAGTACATATGATGGTAATTCTAGTGACATTTGCTCTAGCTCTACTGTAGGTAGTAATATTTTTTACAAACTCTCATATATAACTGGTACATGTGAATGTGATACTAATAAACCAAGTCTCCCTGAAGCAACATCTCATCGAAGATATTCTCAATAGGCTGTCATATTGAAGGTGGATTCTTGCCAGAATGAACAACTGGAAAATTGTGAAAGTGGCTAAAAATATTGTAGTGAATAGCATCTCACAGTGTCTTGTGGGTTTGTTGGACTATCAAGTTTCTATGCTTACTGACCTTTAAATTTGGACTGGCTACTGTCTACTCACTATCTATGACAAAATTAATTCTGATAAAATGATTCTGAGTGTGAAAAGTCAACCAGAGGCACTAACGAACTTTGTGTGATTTAACATAACTTTTCTTACCTTATTAATTGTGACTTCAAAGTAAAGATATTCAGGAAGAGAATATAAACAAATACAATTCATAATGTTGGAAAGGGAGAAAGTTTTTATAAGCACGACAGGAAAAACAGAAATCTAATAGAAAATACTGACAGGTTATTACACCCGAAAATGAAACTTCAAATTATATATATAATTATTCTATGTAATATATAAATAGTTCCTGTAATTACATATATTTATTATATGTAATTATATATAAAATATATAATATGTATTAAAAATCAATTATGTATATAATTATACATATATTATTAAAGAAAAAAAGACTAGTTTTACCTTACCTTGATCAAAATCTAAACCTAGTGTTTATGAAGATTCAGTTTGTGAAGGTAACTGACTCTTATGCATGGGTATTCTGCTTTAATTATATTAATTTTTTTTTTTTTTTTTTTTTGAGACGGAGTCTCGCTCTGTCTCCCAGACTGGAGTGCGGTGGCCGGATCTCAGCTCACTGCAAGCTCCGCCTCCCGGGTTCACGCCATTCTCCTGCCTCAGCCTCCCGAGTAGCTGGGACTACAGGTGCCCGCCAACTCGCCCGGCTAGTTTTTTGTAGTTTTTAGTAGAGACGGGGTTTCACCGTGTTAGCCAGGATGGTCTCGATCTGCTGACCTCGTTATCCGCCCGTCTCGGCCTCCCAAAGTGCTGGGATTACAGGCTTGAGCCACTGCGCCCGGCCTATATTGATTATGTTTAGGTCGCTCAGCCTGGAAAAGGAATCTCCAGGAACATGTTTATTATATGACATATAATTATAAATTATATAATATATAAATTATAGAATTATTTATATAATTATAAATTATACATTATATATTATATAATTATAAATTATATAATATAATTAAATGCAAATTATACATTATACAATACATATAATATAAATATATAAATATATTTATAGGAACTATTTATTTATTACATGAAATAATCCTGGCCTTGTGATATAAATATATATATATATAACATAAAATAATCCTGGTTTTGAGATACATATATTTTATATAAATCAGGATTATTTTATGAAAATATATAGTTTCTATAAATGGGTAAAAAATACAAAAATGAACTATAGGTAATTCATAGAAAAAATTTAAAGTGATTAATTAACATAAGAAAATACTTTTAATGTTACTAATAACAAAAACTCAAAATATGATGAGATACACTACTTTTTAAATTGGTAAGACTTAAAAAGAATAATACAATCCAGTGCTATAGGAAACGGCCTTTCACAATCTTGTCTGTTTTCCTCTATTCTTTCCTAGTCTAAAGGTCTTGCATTTGCTACAGTGTAGCAGTAAGCGTAGGAATGGCACAATATAAAATAAACAAATTGTGTTATTTTTTAAAAGTAGTATCTGATTGAGGATTTTTTAAGCCTGATAAAGATGCTACCTCACAATGCTCTGAAGTCATAGACTGAGTAAAGGGATAATGGAAGTTATTAAAAACTTTCTAATAAAAATTTTTAAAAAGCATACTTTTTTGGGGGCAAATTGAACATTTTTTTTTCTCATTAAAAGGTTGTTTTTTATTTTGTTTTGTTTTTTGTTTTTTGTGTTTTTTTTTTTAAGATGGAGTTTCCCTCTGTCACCCAGGCTGTCTATTGTTTAACAAACAAAAATCAAACACTACAGAAAAATTTGGAGAAAAAAATCATCTTCACTCCCAACATCCAGAGATAAACTTCAATCTTTCTCACCTTTTATCTTTTCAAATATAACGTACTTATGTCTCTAAATAAATAAAATTAACTTGGCCCGGTGCAGTGACTCCCACCTGTAATCCCAGCACTTTGGGAGGCCAAGGCGGGAGGATAATGAGGTCAGGAGATGGAGACAGTTTTGGTCAACATGGTGAAACCCCGTCACTACTAAAACACAAAAAATTAGCTAGGCATGGTGGCGCATGCCTGTAATCCCAGCTACTTGGGAGGCTGAGGCGAGGGAATCACTTGAACCCAGGAGGCAGAGGTTGCAGTGAGCTGAGATTATGCCACTGCACTCCAGCCTGGTGACAGAGCAAGACTTTGTCTCAAAAAAAAATAATACTAATAATTTAAAAAATAAAATAAAATTAGCTCGTTTCATATTATTTTATAACCAGTCTTTTATTTAACAATTCATCGTGATAGTTTTATATGTCAATAACTATGGGTCTTCATAATTTTTGATAGTTGAATAGCATCCCATTATATGATCATAGCTCAAACTATTTACCTAAACCCCTATTGATGGATATTTCAGTTTATTCTCTAAAAATTGGACCTGACACCCTTTCAAGGAAGTGAGCATGCCTTTATTGAAAGATATTCAAGGAAGTGAGCACGACTTTAATGAAAGATATTCAAGAGAGAACAAATGAAAGTAATGGTAAGACAGCAGTGTGACTTGTTCAACTCTGAGATTATTTTTGACCACAAGATTCTATATTCTATGTGTATCGGGTTAAAATAGTGTCCCACCCACCCACCACCACCACCACCACCACCACCACAAAAAAAAAAAGAAAAAAGAAAAAAGAAAAAAATCATGCCCTAGAATCTGAGAATGTGACTACATTTGGAAATAGGAGTTTTGCAAAAGTAAATAGTTAAGATTTGATCATTCTGGCATAGGGGGAGTTCTTAATGCACCATGACTGATGTCCTTATAAGAAGAGGATAACACCCACACACAGACACATGAGGGCAGAACACCACATAAGGACAGAGGCAAACGGTAGAGCAACTCATCTACAAACCATGCAAAATCGGATTACCAGCGACACCAGAAATCAGGAGAAAGGCTTGGAACTGATTCCACCCCAGAGCCTTTGGAGAGAGTATGGCCTCGCCAAAACCTGGATTCAGGTGTCTATCCTCCAGAACTGAGCCAACAGATTCCTGTTGCTTTAGGTCATCTGTTTTGTGGTAAGCTATTACAGTAGCCTTAAGAAACCAGAACACTAAGTAAATTTTTTGTAGATTGACTATGAAATGTGTGTGTACAGATATCTCCCAGAATGACACACTTGGAAAATTCATGTCCAGGTGAGGTCAACTGTGGCAACTGAATTCTAAGCAGAAAGGAATAAAATAAGGTTTTAGCTATACAATTATTTTATTTTATTTTATTTTATTTTATTATTTTTTTTAGACGGAGTCGCGCTCCTTCGCCCAAGCTGTAGTGCAGTGGCGCTATCCCAGCTCACCACTGTCTCTGCTTCCGGGGTTCAAGAGATTCTCCTACCTCAGCCTCCCACGTAGCTGGGACTACAGGCACCTGCCACCATGCCCAGCTAATTTTTTGTATTTTTAATAGAGATGAGGTTTCACCATGTTAGCCAGGATGTTCTCAATCTCTGACCTCGTGATCCGCCCGCCTTGGCCTCCCAAAGTGTTGGGATTACAGCCGTGAGCCACGGCGCCTGGCCTTAGCTATACAATTCTATTTGTTTGTGGACATTGAAAATCTGGAGAAGAGTGGATAATGGAAAAGAGGAGTGCAAAATGGGGATAGGAGCTACAGCGTAGTCAATTCATGGGCATCCTTGACTTGAAGCGTCTTGGTAGGTATTTCACAGACTTTTCCTTCAGGTGGAACACTGAACCAGGTAAACACAATGTAGGATTACTCTTGTTTAAGCTCTTTAAAAATTACATTTTTCTCTTCTTTAAATCAATTAGGTTGGACCTCAGTTAGGGTATCATTCTAGTTGCTAGTTTCTTGGAACTGCTTGCTACAGAGGGGTGGAACTCTAAAAGCCAATAAGCCATGCCATTAGATGAAGTAGGGTCAGGTAAAACACTTTAGGCTAATCACATTAACTCTTAAAAAGATATACTTTATTGAGATATGATTGTCATGTAAAAAGTTATACATATTTAATGTATACAGCTCGAATTTGGGGATAAGTATACAGCTGTGAAACCATCACCATCATTAAGGTCATAGACCTATCCATCACATCCCAAAGTTTTCCCTTACTCCCTTTATTACAATTATTATTATCATCATTGGTAAGAACACTTAACATAAGATCTACGTTCTTGACAAATTTTAAGTATACAATACAGTATTGCCTTCCGTAACTGAAACTTTATACTCCTTGACCACCATCTCTCCATTTCCTCATGTCCCTGGAGCCTGGTTACCACTATTCTACTCTCTGCTTCTAAGAGTTAGAATATTTTAGATTTCATATATAAGTGAGATCACGCAGTATTTGTCTTTCTGTATCCGATTTATTTCATTTAGAGTAATATCCTTCAAGTCCATCCATGTGGTTGCAAATGGAAAGACTTCCTTCTTTTAGGGACTGAATAATATTTCATTGTGTGTATATACTACATTTCTTTACCATTCATCCACTGATAAACATTTAGGTTTTTTTCATATCCTGACTATTTGTGCCATGCTGCAATGAACATGGGAGTACTGGTATCTCTTTGAGATTCTGACTTCAATTCCTCTGGATAAATACTCAGAAGTGGGGTCACTGGATTGTATAGTAGTTCTATTTTTACTTTTTAAAAAAACTTAAAAAAAAAATCTCCACACCTGCATTTATAACTTTTTGAGAAGGCTTTGTACTGTTTTTTGTAAAGACTGTGCCAATTAAAATGATCACTAACAGTGTGCCCGGGTTTCCTTTTCTCCACATTCTCACCAACACTTGTTACCTTTTTTTTTTTCAATCTTAGCCATTCCAACAGATGTGAGGTGATATGTCATAGTGACTTTGATTTGCATTTAACTGATGATTAATGTTGTTGAGAACCTGTTTATAAACCTATTGTCCATTTGTATGTCTTCTATGAAGAAACATCTATTCTGGTACTTTGTCCATTTTTTATTTAGATTTTTTTTTTTTTTTGCTATTGAGATATAGGATTTCTTCACATATTTTTGGATATGTTAAAATTTTATTAGATATATAAATTGGAAATATTTACTCTCAGTATGTCGGTTGCCTTTTGATTTTGTTGATTGTTTCATTTCATGTTTAGAAGATTTTTATTTTAATATAATCTCTCTTATTTATTTTTGTTTTTACTGCCTGTGCTTTTGACCTCATGTCCAAAAAATTCATTGTCAAAATCAAAGTCAAGGAGCTTTTTCTCTATGTTTTCTCCTAGGAGTTTTGTGGTTTCAGGTTTTACATTTAAGTCTTTAATCCATTTTAGGGTAATTTCTGTATTTGATGTAAGATAAGAGTCCATTTTCATTTCTTTACATGTAGATATCCAGTTCTCCCAGCATCATTTATTGAGGACTATATGTATCCATGTAGCATTTTTTGGTGCTCTTGTTGAAGATTAATTGACTGTTTATGTGTAGGTTTATTTCTGGATAGGCATTTCTATTCCATTGTTCTGTGTGTCTGTTTTCATGTCAATACCATACAATTTTGATTATTACAACTTTGTAATATAATTTGAAATATAGACGTGTGATGTCTCTAGCTAGCTTTGTTCTTTTTTCTCAAGACTGCTTTGGCTAGTTTGGGGCTTTTGTGGTCTCATACAAATTTTTTGTTTTTGTTTTCTATTTCTGTGGAAAATGCCATTGGACTTTTGGTAGAGATTGTACTGACTGTGTAGAGTACATTGGTTAGTATGTCTATTTTAACAATATCAATCCTTTTAATTCATTGTTGTAGGATATCTTTTCATATATTTATATCTTCAACTCTTTAGCCAATGTTTTACAGTTTTCAGTGTACAAATCTTAAATCTCATTTGTTAAATTTATTCCTAAGTATTTTATTCTTCTTGATGCATTATAAATGGAATTGCTTTCTCAATTTTTTTAGATACTTTGTTGTTAGTGCATAGAAAGGCAACTGATTTTTCTATGTTGATTTTATATCTTACAACTTCCCTGAATTCATTTCTTAGTTCTAACAAGTTTTGTTCCTGTGGAGTTTTTAGAGTTTTCTGTGTATAAGATGATGCCACCTGCAAACAGATATAATTTTACTTATTTTTTTATTTTAATGTTGATGTTTTAATTTTTTTCCTGACAATTGCTCTGACTAGGTATTTCAGTACTATGTTAAATAGAAGTGGCAAGAGTTGACATTCTTATCTTTTTTTTTTTTCTTTTTTGAGATGGAGTCTCACTTTGTCACCTAGGCTGGAGTGCAATGACACAACCTTGACTCACTGCAACCTCTGCCTCCTGGGTTCAAGCGATTCTCCTGCTACAGCCTCTCAAATAGCTGGAATTAGGCACCTGCCACCTTGCCTGGCAAATTTTTGTATTTTTAGTTTAGACTGGGTTTCACTATGTTGACCAGGCTGGTCTCAAACTCCTGACCTCAGGTGATCTGCCTGCCTTGGCCTCTGAAAGTGCTGGGTTTTCAGGCATGACTCACTGTGTCTGGTCTTATTCCTCAACTTAGAGGAAGAGTTTTCAACTTTTTAGCATTGAGTAAGATGTTAGCTGTAGGCTTTGGACATATGGTTTTTATTATATTGAGGTATATTTTCTCTATAAATACTTTGCTGAAAATACTTTTGTGAAATACTTTTTTCCCACCTGTTGGGATCATTATATAATTTTTATCCTTCATTCTGTTAATGTGGTACATCATAATGATGAATTTATATATGCTGAACCATCCTTGAATTCCAGGGATAATTCTCATTGATTATGTTATGGGATCCTTTTATTGTGCTATTGAGTTCAGTTTGCTAGAACAGTTGGCCATCCATATCCATGGGCTCATCATCCATGGATTCAACCAACCACAGATGAAAAAAGTTGGAAAAAAATTGCATTTATACTAAACACGTTTAGACTTTCATTTCTCATCATTATTACCTAAACAATATAGTATAACAACTACTTAATGGCATTTACATTGTATTAGATATTATAAACGAGCCTCAGCTGACAAAATATACAGGAAGGTATACATATGTTTTTATGCAAATGCAGTTTTATGTCAGGGACTTGAGCATCGATGGATTATGATATTTGTGGGAGGTCCTGGAAAAAATACCCCAAGGATATTGATGAATGGCTGTATTTTGTTGAGGATTTTTGCATCTATATTCATCAGGGATATTGGCCTGCAATGTTCTTTTCTTATGGTATCCTGGCCTGGCTTGGTATTAGGATAATGCTGGCTTCATGAAATGAGTTTGGAAGTATTCCCTCATCTCCAGTTTCTTGGAATAGGTTAAGAAGAATTGACATTTATTCTTTCTAAAATGGTAGAATTCACCAGTGAAGCCATCTGACCTTGAGTTTTTCTTTGTTGGGAAATTTTTGGTGATTGATTAAATCTGCTTATTCATTATTAATTTGTTTATGTATTTTATTCTTTCGTGGTTCAGTCTTGGTAGGTTGTATGTTTCTAGGACTGCATCCATTTCTTCTAGGTTATCCACTTTTGTGGCATACAATTGTTATAGTAGTTTCTGATGGTCTTTTTTTCTTTTATTTTTTTTTTAACTGTGGTGTCACTTGTAATGTCCCCCCTTTCATTTACAATTTTATTCATTTGAATCTTCACTCGTTTTTTTTTCTTAATTAGTCTAACTAAGGCATTGTCAATTTTATCTTTACAAAAAACAATTCTCAGTTTTTTGGATCTTGTCTGTTTTTTTTACATTTTTATTTCATTTATTTCTGTTTTAATTTTTATTCGTTTTTCTCTTCTGGTAACTTTGGGCTTACTTTGCCCTATTTCTAGTTCCTTGTGATGTAATGTTAGGTTGTTTATTTGAGATCTTTCTTCTTTTTTAATGTAGGCATTTACTGCTTCAAACTATCCTCTTAAAACTGCTTTTGCTATATTCCATCAGTTTTGGTATGATGTGTTTCCATTTTCATTTGTTTCAAAATTAAAGAATATTGTTTATAAAAATTTTTCATTGACCCATTGGTTGTTTAGAACTATTTTATTTAATTTTCATATATTTGTAAATTTTCTAAAATTCTTTCTGTTATTTATTTCTACATTGATAATACTGTTGGAGGAAAAATGCTTGATATAATTTTAATCTTAAATTTGTTAAGGCTTGTTTTGTGCCCTAACACATGATCTATCCTATAGGATGTTTTGCATGCACTCGAAAATAATGTGTATTCTGTTGAGATTGTATGGAATGTTCCATATTTATCCATTAGATCCATTTGGTCTAAAGTCCAATGTCTAAAGTACAATGTCTCCAGAGTGAATCAGCATTTAATTACCTCGGAGTATGCAAGTTAGCCAAAGGTGAGATAATCTAAGTTGGACTTGACTATGGGGAGTTCATGTTTTTTCATGCTTCTTGATCTCCTCCTGGGCTGAGCAAGCTAGCCGGGGCATATTCTTCTCATGAAAAATGCAGAGGAACAAGAGAACAAATGGAATAAGCAAGGCTTCTTGAAGTTTAGGCTGTGAGCCAGCATGCTGGCACTTCCTAGTTTTATCAGCCAATGGAAGTCTCTATGAGCAATGCAGATGTAGGAAAGTACACCCTGTACATAGTAAGAGGTTGTTACTTTATTATATGACAGAGAACATAGATACTGTGAAGAATGAAGAATTGTGGTCAATAACACAATTAAAACAGTTAACTTCCTATTACTCCAACTAAAGGGTTTCTTAATTAATACAGACACAAGTCACCTTCCGTTGTAACTTTGGCCTATTTTATAGTTCCAGCTATCCAATATCTAAATAAATCTTGAAAATTTTGAGAAAAACTATGGGGTTTTTACACCAATATATCTTGGTTGAGTGATGATTTGCTTTTCTCTCTTCTCCACTGAAATGAGGAGCTGAATCTTGTTTTTCTACAAGATGTTTATTTTTAATAAAAGAAAAAAGATTGTATTACCAGTTAATCTTAGTTCTTCCCATAATTTCTTTTCAAACATTTGGAATTGGTTTGGCTAAAAGGAAAAATGAAGTTTTAAAATGTTAGCTGGCAGTGTTCTAACATGTTGTAAAACAAACAAAACCAAAGTCCATGGCCACCCATGCTGGGAGTTACTGTTTAGCCTACGTGATTAGTCAAACTCTTCTCCCAGGCATTCTGTATATTTCATTGGAAAATCTGAGCAGGGGACAGTAAAGAAGCTGCACGTTGATATTTGGGCTTTGGGCACATCTGTATGGTGACTTCTTGTATCTATACAAGCTTTAACTTTAGGATACTTATTATTATTATTATTATTATTTATTATTATCATTATTATTTTGAGATGGAGTCTTGTTCTGTTGACCAGGCTAGAGTACAGTGTCATGATCTTAGCTCACTGCAAACCTTCACCTCCGGGGTTCAAGCCTCCCAAGTCTGGAACAACAGGCATGTGCCACCTTGCCTGGCTGAGTTTTTTGTATTTTTTAGCAGAGACGGGGTTTCACCATGTTTTCCACGCTGCTCTTGAACTCCTGACCTCAGGTGATCTGCCCTTCTTGGCCTCCTAAAGTGCTGGAATTACAGGCATGAGCCACTGTGCCCAGCCAAGATATGTATTATTTTTTAAAACATTAACATTAAATGTTAGGGGAAAAGACTAATGCTTATGTCTGAGAATCAGATAACATTTGGATCAAATTTTGGTTCTGTAATTTTCTGGCTGTGTAGCTTTAGAAAACTTGACCTCCCTGAACTGAAGTTTCCTGGGAAATATAATTTATCATATCTACTTTATAGAGTTGTTGTGAAAATCAAGAAAATATTGTGAGCCAAACTCCTGGCGCATAGGAAGCATTCAAGAAATGAACTTATTAGTAGGAAGTTTTATGTAGTCTATTAGTCAACTTTTGCTGACAACTGTAAAGGTTTATTTCTTACTCACATTTCATGTTGTTCAAGGGCTAACATGGGCTGTGTTCCATATCTTTTTCATGCTGGCATCTAGGGGCAAAAGAGAAGCACGTATATTTTTGCCCATTGGCATTACTGTAGCCAGGGAAAAATGAGAGATGGTGAAACCACATCATAACCTTTAAAACTTGTGCTTGGAAATGACAAGAGTGACTCTCATCACTTCCATTCACATTACATTGTCCAAAGCTAGTTATGTGCCTGAACATACCTCCAGTTAAATAGGAAGTACAAGAATCTGCCATAGAGATAGGCTCAGTAGGGAGAAACTGGATGTGAATATTTTATAAATATGCAACATGCGTTTGTGGGTTTGTCTGTTTGTGAGATATCCAACATTTGTGTGTGAGTGGGAAAATGCACAAGAAATGGAGATTGGAAATCTGCCTTCCGATTGTGCCACTGAACTAACATTGTGTTCTTTGGAAATTAGTGTCTTCATCTCAAACATCAAGTTGTTTACTGCTCTAAAATGTAAATGTTAAAGTGAATTTATTTATTTTTGTGGATGGAAGATAGAATTAATTTTAACATATGAATATAGGGCATAAATTTCATGTAAAACTACATGTTATGGCAAGGCACTATCACTGAATGAGTTTGCGCATAAGGAGCAAACATAAAGAGTGTCTGCACTCTTTACGTGCAGTGTTATAGCCTGCTATACACCCAGGGCATATGGTATAGCCTATTGCTCCAAGGCTACAAAACTGTAAAAACCTGTACCATGTTATTGTACTGAATACTGTAGGCAATTGTAACACAATGGCAAGTATTTGTGTATCTAAGCATAGAAAAGATGCAGTAAAAATATGGTACATGGTACACCTGTATAGGAGGGCCTGTCCCTGAATGGAGTTTGCAAGAGAAGAAGTTGCTCTGGGTGAGTCAGTCAGTAGAGTAGAGAGTACACTGGGTACTACTCTTTGCTCCCTTGATGCATCAAATAATAAAACTGGCCCAAATCCCTACCCTCCTAGAACTAACGTTCTAGTTGGAAACATAGACAATAAACTCTAATAAGTAAATAGAGAGAATAACAAGCTTAGTGGTCTGGAGAAAAGAATTAGGGGCTCAGGAGTATAAGAATGGAGAGGCAAAGACCAAGGGCTTTCTATGTAACTAGAATGATCAGTCAGAGTGAGCTGCATTGTAAAAACAGCTTTTGAGCACAGATTTTAAGGAGATGAGGAGAGAGCACATTCCGCATAACAAGAATAGCCAGAGAAAACACTGTGTGCCTACTGTATTTGAAGAAAACCAGGAGGGCCAACATGGATTAAAGTAAATGCCCAACAGGACAAATATAGCCATGAACTACATAATACTATTTGATCAATGACAAGCTAGTCTACCATGGTGGTCGCATAAGATATAATGAAGCTGAAAAATTCCTATCTCTTGGTGACCTAGTAGCTGTTGTAACATCATGGTGCAATTATGATTTTGTAAAATAAATTTAGTGTATATCCATATACACTAGGCATGCAAATTTACTCTCTACTCTACTGACTGACTCACCCAGAGCAACTTCTTCTCTTGCAAACTCCATTCAGGGACAGGCCCTCCTATACAGGTGTACCATGTACCATATTTTTACTGCATCTTTTCTATGTTTAGATACACAAATTCTTACCATTGTGTTACAATTGCCTACAGTATTCAGTACAACAACATGGTACAGGTTTTTACAGTTTTGTAGCCTTGGAACAATAGGCTATACCATATGCCCTGGGTGTATAGCAGGCTATAACATCTAGGATTGTGTAAGCACACTGGTTCCTCAGTGTGGGGGATTGCTTCCGGGACTTCCCATGTATACCAAAATCCACAGAAGTTCAAGTTCCTGATATAAAATGGTATAATATTTGCATTTAATTGCATGTAACGTATGCACATTGTCCTGTACACTTTAAATCGTCTCTAGATTACTTATAATGCCTAATACAATGTCAATGCTATGCACATAGTTATATTGTATTGTTTAGAGAATAATTACAAGAAAAAAATTAGTACATGTTCAGTACAGAGATAACACTCTTTAAAAAAATTATGATCTATGATTTTTTGAATCCATGGGTATGGAATCAATGGTACAGAGGGCGGACTGTATGCACTGTGATGTTCGCACAAAGTCACCTAAAGACACATTTCTCAGAATTATCCCCCCTTTGTTAAGCAATGTGTAACTGTAGGAGGAGATGAGTTCTGATAGATAAGGAGAGGAGGTGGTGTAGGCAAAAGGCCCAAAGGGCCATTAAAGGCATTTAGCTTTTACCTCAGTGAAGTAATACCTAAGTCTATGGAAGATGTTTGGAAAGACCAGTGATGTGATTTCACTTGCTCTTTAGATGGTCAGTTTAACTACTGTGATGGGAATATACTGTAGGCAGGACAAGTGGGAGTAGAAATACCATTTATGACACTATTGTGTGTTCCATACAGTGGATAGTGGGAGCTTGGACCAGGGTACTAGCGGGAAAGGTGGTAAGAAATGGATGGAATCTGGAGGTATTTTCATGGTAAAGCCAGTAGTATTTGCTTCAAGAGTACTTTAGTAGGGTTGCTAGAAGACCAAAATTAGGGAGAAAGATGAAGAATGAAATTGTGGTCACCTAACATTTGAACTATTTATTGCACATGCAACTAGAAATTCTGAGTAGGCAGTTGGATTTCAGAAGAGAGTTCTGCCCCAAAGATACACATTTGGGAGTCATTCAAACATAGCTTAAAATGATGAGACTAGTTATGTTACCAAGGGAGTGATTGATAGAAAAGAAGAACAGAGTTTGAGTCCTAGGTCCTGTACAGATGATTCCCAACTTAAGGTAGTTAAACTCATAATTTCTTGACTATATGAGGGTGTGGAAGCAATATACATTCAATAAAAACCATACATCGAGTACCTATACAATCATTCTTTATTTTTTATGTTCAGTACACTATTCAATAAATTACATGAAATATTCAACATTTTAGTGTAAAATAGGCTTTGTGTTAGATGATTTCACTCAAACCTAGGCCAATATAAGTGCTCTGAGTGCATTTAAGATAGGCTAGGCTAAGTTACGTTGTTTTGTAGATTAGGTGGATTAAATGCATTCTTTTTCTTAAGATACTTTCAACTTACAAGGGTTGTAGTGAGAGGTAATGCCATTGTTAGTCAATACACATCTGCATTGATTTTTCAGGCTGCCATAACAATGTGCCACAAACTGGGTGACTTAAAACAACCGAAGTTTGTTATCACAGTTGTGGAAGCTGGAAGTCTAAAATCAAGGTATTGGCAGGACCACACTCCCTCTAAAACCTGTAGTGGTCCACATGGCATTCTCCCTCTTGTGTCCCTCTGTGTCTTTTCTTTGCTTTAAGAGCACCAGTCATATTGGATTAAGGGAACTCCCTACCCCAGTATGACCTTATCTTAATTAATTACCTCTTCAGTGACCCTGTTTTCAAACGAGGTCACTTCACCGTATCTTTTTAGAGGACATAATTTAACCTATAACAGGGACTTTACATTTTAAGAGAAATAAGATGTGCACTATTTAAAAATTATAAAGATACAGACATCTTTACATAGTTCTTTATCCACATTTATTTTCTTTATTATTTTGACCAATACTCGAGTTTCATTGTGCTATACACGGTATCATATGCATAGTCGGCACTCAGTACATATTTGTCATTTGACCTTTTAATATTTGTTTCATCTTCCAAAGGACTCCATAAATAGACCTTTGAATAGGAAAGGGAAGAAAGGGAAAACAAAGTCCAAGTTTGTAACACTTGGAAGAAAAAAAAGAGAGAGAGAAAAGCCACATTGGAAAAACTGTTAGCCTGTGATTGGAAAACCACTGAACTTTCAAACAAGCCTTCAAACTGAAGAGATGAAGACATGTCATCTTAACAATGGATGAGCAGCTTAAGGATATTACACATGGCCTCCATGCTCCTCCAGGAAGATAAAAGAAGCAATTGCTCAAGTTGCCTCAGATAACTTTTCTGCATCTAATGAGCATCCCTCCTCCTCTTGAGTCAGTCTAGACAGCTGATGTGGAGTAATCAGGTCAGAGCCATGGTTTAGGGGGCACATCTTGTAGTAGACGCTACTTGCAGGCCTGGCATGATCTGCCTCTTGTCCAACACATGGCTGTTCTCACATTTACATATTGCTAGTCCCTATTGTCACTTCACCCTGTCAGGATGAAGAAAAAAGGACATTATGCTTTTTGTGGTTTTTTTGGTTTGTTTTTTCTGTTGCGTATGCTTGAATCAGGATCTTTTTTTTTTAATAGAGGAACAGAAATTCTTAGAACATGAATATTTCTAAGTAGAGGTCAGCTTTAACAGGATTTATCTGTGATCTGTACTTTTTTTTCCCTCCTCCTCTGCCTAGCTGGCCACACTGCTCTTTGTAAGAAAGGAGAATAGCTGTGGTTTGGGTTCTGGTGTCATGGCTCTAGTCTACGTGTTCAGCGATGTAGGCATGAACTGGCCTCTTTCTGTCTGAACTGGGATTTGTTGCCTTCTTTTTATTCCTCTTTCTGTGTGGGGTGTGTGTGTGTGTGTATGTTTGTGTGTGTGCCTGTGTGTGTGCACTGTTTAATGAGGTTTTGTCACCAAGGGAGGCATGTGATGTTTCCGTTCTGCAGCGCTGGCAGTTCTAATATCTGGAGCTTCTCATTTAGAAGCCTTAATAAGTTACTTCAATTACCTTGTCATGCTTAAGTCTGCAGCAAAGGGGGGAATTTTTTTTTCTTCTAAGGTGAGATTACATTTAAATGATAATAGTAAGTGCCAAAGTAATGTGAATGCACACACCAAAAGGGGTGATGCCCTTCTTGGCTCGCTGGGTTTCCAGTGGGTGCTTGTCATAACTTATCAGCTGTAATCCCCTCTGTGGATTAGAGCAAAAGGACTCCCAAGTCGATAAGAGAACTCAGGAGGCCTTCCTGAAGTAGGCCCTGGGTAATGAGCTGACTCGCATGTGTAGTTTTGGGGGCTTCATTCTGTTAGGTACTACTGAGGTCCAGTTCAGTCCCATCAGGTTTTTTGTAAATGGCATTAACTTCTGTCTATTTTTACCTTTCTTCTCTCTATGACCTCCCTTGTTTTCATTGTTTAAAGACTATTACCTCTTCAGGGCGGCTCCAAAGATGTTGAGATTCCTTCCCCTAAAAACAGGACGTCTGTTTTATATAAAATCCCTTTCCACATAGCCTCACCCACATTTGCTTGTTTTCTTGAGCAAAGGCCAGATCTTAAAATAATTAGTCTTGGATAAGAAAAAAGGAATGGCTAGGAATGTCAGGGAGACTGTAGGAAAAAAAAAAATCTCACCACTTGGTGTTAGTATTTCTCATGTTTTAAATTACAAAATGAGCTAAGAGTCAAAGGTAGTATACACACGATTCACTCCAATCTTACCTGCCTGCTATCTGCACATGCAGATATTTTTTTGAAATTCTTAGGTTATTTCATGTATGTACACATACTGAGATGTATATTTGGATGTTTACAATATTGAAGTGGAACATCAGTTGTGAACACATTTTCTCCGTTTCTGAGTATTGGAAAGGAACAGTGGAGATGTGTCTTGTGTATGCTAGCTTTAAAAGAAAGTCAAAGTGTATTTATTATTTTATATGGCCAATGTGTTTGCATTTTATTTTTAAAAACACTTTCCATTTACATCTTTATGAGCTTTAAAATTGTATTTTTTAATTGATCACTCTTAGTGAGTTCTAAAATTTCTCTCTTAGATGATATTAGAAACACCTCTTTGAATTGGACATCAAGGCAGCCTACAAATGGCAACATCGGGCTTCTCAGAAAAGGATGGGGCTGGGTGTGGTGGCTCATGCCCGTTTTTCCAACACTTTGGGAGGTTGAGGCAAGAGAGTTGCTTGATCCCAAGAATTCAAGGCTGCAGTGAGCTATGATCACACCATTGTATTCTGGCCTGGGCAGCAGAGCCAGACGCTGTCTCTAAAAAGGAAAAAAAGAGGATGAGCATCTGGCAATAGGTAAGGGTCGTGAAATGTGGGTACTCATCTTCTTTGCTTTTGAATTTAAAAGTACCTTACTTTTAGAAAGGTTGTATGTCTATGTGATTCCAGTAATGTCAGAGGAGTCAAATTTCTATTGGTCTAATTTGCAAGAGAAAATACAAAAATTAGCATTTTAGATCATCTTTAAAATCCAGTTTGAAACAGACTGTCTATCATACAAAGTGATACAATGACTGCAAACTTCTTTGCAGTACAATTGTTTATATTTTGTATCTTAAAGCAAAAACAAAACAAAACAAAAAACGCCTGTACAAAATTAGTTGAAACCTCATGACAAAAGCCATCAAAGTTCAAGATAGATCTTTGGGAGTAATTTAAGACTGTCATATTTGGGTTCAGCAAACAAGAAGAATCAGTCCATACTAGGAGTGTTTGCTTTCACCTTACTGATAAATAAACTCAGTCATAGAGCAAATAGATTCACTACTGGTTTTATGGAAATTGGATTAATGACGAGCAAGCATTAAAATTGTTTATATTTCAAACTTGCTTCAAATCATCTGGGATGTTTCCAGACCACATTTGAAACAAATGAGCAGAGTTATCCTATAAAATAATGCAACCTCTGGAGGTTTTTCTTTTCAAAAGCAGCTGATACTTCTCATTCAGACCACCAATTTTTTTTCCTGTGGCATTTGATCTCTGTGGTTTTGCCTTCAGAAGCACATGAAAACCAGAAACTTTAGAGATAGTTCCAAATCCTCAAAGTTTCTGATCTGGTTGGCCAGGGAACAAGCTCAGAGCAAGAAATTTGTGTGTGGAAGATTTGTTGGATACTGCTCTTAGGAAAAGCACCTGTGAAAGGAAGAGAAGAGAGCAGGATTGGACAGCAGACCTGAGACGATCCTTCAAAATTGTCTAGAATTGAGGTAAGGAGTCTGGATGTTTGTATTCTGACAAAGGGGATCCCCAGTCATTAGAGGCTGGTTGGTCCCCAAGGAAGAGTTTCCTTAGACTGAGACAAGTCCCAGGGAAAAAGGAAGGGTTCACCAGGAGAGCCATTAACAGCTTAAGGAATAAGTGACTCAGTCATAATGGGTGATGTAAGGCATGTCACATCATACATTTCAGCCCTCTTTTCCAAAAAGAGTGAGGTTTCCTGAGATGTCAGATATTTAATTTAGAAAAGTCTAACCTTAGAAATTGAGGTGAGGAGAATTCAGGCAAAAAGGAAAACTTTAGGAGAAATTAAATTTTATTTTCACATTTTAGAAATAATATCTTCTCATAAAAGCAAGAATTTTGGCTTGATAGAACTAGTACTCCTAGGTAAGATAAGGCGTAGCCTAAAGAATATAGACCAAGGAATCCTAATGGCCAAACTGGAATTAAATTAGACATCCTCTTCCCAAAATGCATCCATCCAAGTTGGCATCAATACAGGAAAAGTAAAATAGGTTTAAGGAAAAAGAGAAATAGTAGAAACCAAGCCAGAGTAAGAGGAAGGAAATGAAGTGGAAAATTTTATTTGAATAGATCTCCAAAGTCAAAAGAGATAAACATAATAATGACACTGACGTCTTATCTTATTTCCTTTGTTTTTCCTAAGGGCTTTTGTTTATTGCTTAGTTTGGTTTTTAACTTTCTCCCTTCTCTACTCAAATTCAGAAATAAGATAAAGTAGGGGACACAGAGAGTTTTTGGATGATTAATGATATTGTGGACACTGTATACGCTGCTATTGAATCAAGAGATGCAGGAATGTATTTTTTAATCATCTTAATTTATAATCTTACAATCAGTTCACAAATGATAAATAATTTTAGCTGAATGGAAAGTAAGAGGTGATCTAATTTAATTCTATCATTTTCAAATGAAGAAACAAATTCTAGAGGGTTCATGTAAATCAACCATTATTGAGGTGATAATTAGTAATGGGCTAGATTGAGCTAATACAGATACAGTGCATTGTCTACTCTGTCAGCTTCTATGCAAGGGCTTATGCCAGTTACAAGCTGAGTGACTTTAAGCACCTTTCAGAAGGTAAATTTCCCTCCCTGAGAAGTAAAGATTTTAATAATATCTAACTCATAGGGTTGTTGTGAGGATTAGCTGAGTCCAGTGCAACTAATATGCAGGAAAAAGCACATAGTGAGCACACAATAAACATCTTTTACCCTCATCCAGTCTCTACCTTTTAATTCACAGATACCTAGACTTTCCTTCCAAGGACAACTAAGTATGCTCGGACCTTTTCTGATCACTTATATAAAGTGAAAGCAACGAACTGACTATCTCATTCTCCCAGAGCTTTTTCGATAACTAACTTTCTCCTTCATCACATAAAAATTGTAGGTTTGTGTCTACCACCTTTCTTCTCTCTTCACATTTTACACATTGTTCTCAGATGAATTTCTCTAACTTAAAGTGCTAATTATGAAATATCCCTGCTAAGAAATGTTTCAGGGACACCTGTACTATCTATAGATAAAATCTGCACTCTGTAGGCTGGCATTCAGAGCTTTTTACAACATGGTCCAATCTATTTTTCCTATCTTGTTATTTATTTATTCTTCCTTCCTTCATTAAATGAGTTATTCACAAGATACTATACGGCCAGGCACAAAGATACACTGAAAACCAGGATCTACTTTTCTAAAATTTTTCAAACTAGTGAAAGACCTAATCCTTCCCCAGAAACATATAATAATTGCTTACCTACCTACTTTAAATTATGTGACTTTCTCTGTCTAGAATGCCCTGCCTTCTATATACACGTGACTGAATCTTGTAATCTCGTCTACAATATATCTTTCAATTAGGATTCTGTGATTCCTTGCAGCTAGTGGACTTCCTTTTTACTTTTTCATATAGCACATAAAAATTATTTTTTAAAATTATAGTTAACCATGTGCATTTACTAGTCTTTGCTAAACCTTTGCTAAAGGTATGTGCCTGAATGATCTGTATGTATTCCATAATGCCTGCCATCATTGCTCTGCAAATAGAAGAACAAAAAAAGAGAAAAAGAAAGAAAAGACTGTTGAATGAGTATTTGCATGGATTGCCTCCATTATTGGTATTGCCATTCAAAGATATCTTACCAGAGAATTAACTTAATGGCATAAAGATAAAACAGGCCTGGTAAGTATTGGTGAGTGGGGAATGAAGTGGGAATTTTGAGAATGTGTATAGGAGTACTTTGTATTAACAAAAATTCTCTCCTTGACCGAACTCTAGTCAGTCTTTCCTGATCTCTCTTCTCAACTAAACCCTGACTTGGACTTCTATGTTCATCTCTGCATTACTCTGTTTTTGCAAGAATCCTGCAGAGTCAGTTTAGTGAAAATCCCCCCCACCCCACCTTTGGTCCGACCACTCTTGATATCTGATCGCTCAGACCTGCCTTCAGCAAAAGTTTTACTAAGTCAGTTTAACAAAGAATTACTCTACCTCTTAGTAATTTTCCATCTACTAACTCCTCACCTTGCTCCTTGGCTACAAACTGCCTTTTCCTTACTGTACTTGGTGTTGAGCTCAACCTCTCTCTCTTACCATAAGACCCCATTGCAACAGCCCTCTTTGAATAAAATCTTCCTTACTATTTTTGACAAGTGCCATTAACAATTTTTCATTTAACAGTAAATTAAACTTTGTATTTGATCTGATAAATGTTCTATTGCAAGAATCTGAGTAAAATTTGATATCACCATTAACATAATAAATATACTATTTACACATTTTACAAATATTATTTAATATTATCTGTTCTCTCATTCAAAAACATCTCAAAAAATGACTTCCAATGCCTTTGCATTAGGGTAATATCTAGGAAGAATGACATGATTATGAGGTCAGAAAAAGAAAGTCTACTTCATAAATATAGTGTAGCCACCATATCTTGGAAATTAAAGCTAAACCATAAATCCAAAAGCACAAGTGATAAAAACCTAAGGGCAGCTGAAAATTCAACCTTGCCAACTCCTTATGAGATTAGTTACGCCACCACATACAATAGCCAAAGCCCTTAGTTGGCAAATAATTAATGAGAAAATCTTTCAATTCAATAACAATCACGACGATAGACTTAAAAAAAATCAAGAGAAAAACCATGTTTATCTGACTTAACTGTAAACTCAATACTGTAAAATGGAATTTAGATAAAAACATATGACTGAATGTGTAATCATAACTTTAGGTGCTGTATATGTAGGTTTAAGATTGGAAGGAGTTGTTTTGGTTTTGATTAGATCTTAATTATTTTGAAGTTATTTTAAGTCATTTCAAATAATTTTATTTTTAAATTCTGTGCTTATTCTACCTTGTGTAGTTCCTGGGAACCACGTGAGACACTCTTAGCAGTTAATGGGAAAAACATCTGTGTTGCTTGAGTCTTTATTGTCTTTTTTTTTCTTTCTTATCACTATTCAATAATTCTGTAGTAAATGTTTTTGCTTATCTTTAAAGCCAGAGACTTGTTGGTACTACCACACAGCTGCAAAGGCAAACACTATCGGATACTTGTCAAAGCATTTCAGTCTTAAACACAGTAAGAAAATTGTAAAGACAAGCCATTCCAAACACTAAAAAAATCAAACCTTTCCTTTAAAGGGTTTCTTAAGAGTGGGGAAAAAAGCAACTTTATAGTGTTTATAATTAATTAGCTGATTGCTTAAGAGACAATTGGATTTTTTAACTCTAGGAAATAGTTGGGTTACATTTTAAATTCCTCCAATATGCAACTTCACTATAAAAAAGTTTCTAAAGGAAACTAGAAAAAAAATGTGTTGGTCTAAATTCCGAGAACTATCTGAATTTGTGCAGAGAGAAGGTTTGGCCATTTTTTTTTTTTTTTTTAAGGCCATGTGGTAATAGCATTACAGCTTGCAAAGGCAGACGTTGGGATGCTTGGAGAAAAAGAAAACATTTGCTGTATCATTAGAGGAAACCATGCAGTCTGCTGTGGACAGGAGGGTCAAAAGGCTTCTCCAGAATTGTTTGACCTTTAGAATGTCAATAAACTCCTCAGGATAAAAGGTGTACATAAACATAAGACTTACTATCGTGACTTCCAATTCCCAGTCTTCTATAGCTCAGAAGATTATTGTGAAAAGTGAAAGAACCAAGTGAAGGACAAAGCCTCTCTAAATTTCAAGACTCTGGAGAAGGGATGAATTTACTGTCAGAGATTTCAACATAACAAAGATTGTGTCTGACTACATTGAGGAAATGACACGAGAAAAGAGTATGGTGAACACAGATGGGTCTCCTTTAGTCGACTTTTGTATCAAGTGAATCTGTTGGATGTGCATTTTTTGACCCTCTAAACTTGGAAAAGTATGGTTTAGTGCCACTGTGCAAGTTCATTTTTTTCAAATCATTAATGTAGAAATTGAACTAAGAGAATCAAGTGATATTATTTCAACACTGATTGTTTTTCCCCAACACCATAAGGGAGCTTAGTTCAATTTAGAGAAGATGAAATTGAAGAGCACTTAAGGAAACTGCTAATAAATGGAGGTAGCAGAATTCAAACCAAGTTCACTTGACTTCAGACAGGGTACTTTTCAAAGAGCATTCTGGAGAGTGGATCTAGAAAAATACACTTCACTATAGATAAACAACTGACTGTGATAGAATATTTGTTGAAGTGTCAGAAATTCAACACAAACAAAGAAAAAGTGGGACTGTGTAAGAATTTTAGGGGTAAATTTGACTTTAGGTAAGTCTGGATCCAGGGGCTTCTATGATATTATTAAGGCATTGCTTCTGTGTTTCTCACAGAGTCTGTGATTGTGCTGTTATTTTTTCAAGGAAGTTTTTTTCTGTATGGCAAGGAATATGCCATCTGGCAGACTAGATTCACATCCCCCAGTTACAGTACCACAAAGAAAAAAGAAATTTCTCTCCCCCAGTGTCCGTACATCAATACAATACACAATGCTTCAATTCCACCAGCTCACTCCTTTGGCTCTGGAAGGAATGTGTAAGAAAACATCGTGGACAACCAGGCTAGATATCAATTTATCCAAATCCAACATATTTCATTACCTGCTCTTTGAAAATGGAGTTAGGCCCTTTCAATACATTTCCTTTGCCAGCTGGTTTTGTCAGTAGAGAGCATGGAATAAACAGTGCAGGTGAAGGAGGCTATCCTTTCTTGTTCTGTTGCTAGCTCAGCAGGCTTCCGCAGCGTGCAGCTTTTCTAGCACCCAGATCTTGCAACACATGTAGTTCCACCAGTCCTCAGCTCTTTCAGCACAGATAACTTTTCCAGCACCCAGCTCTGGAGTACTCAGTGGCTGGGCATTTCCATGAGTATTTTTCTTGGTAAATTTCTCTTTGTTTCTTTAGGCCTCAGATTCGCTAGTTGTAAAATGGTGTAATGATATGACCCATCTTGTAGCTTTGAGAGGATCAACTTAATTTACACAGGCAAAGGACTTAGAACACCTGGAAACCTTATTTGTGTTTGCTACTTTTGGAAAGTATTTCTCATAGAAGAGAAAGACTTGAACTAAAATGAGGATCAAAGTCATATTAATCTGATTATTAGAAGAGGTAACATTTTTCTTGTTGTTCCTCAAAGTGGTAAAATGAAATATATCAGTTATCACTTTATCTAAATAAAACATACTTCATTACCTGCTTATGTGTAAAATAATTTAGCCAAGTGGTGACCCACATAGATGCCTCCGTTTGACTAAGGAAACACAGCCAAGAATTCAAAATACAAGCTAGAGGTAGTGGGAAATAAGTGAGAAAAGTGCCATTTCGTTCTTCTTCTGCCCATTGTGTCTAAGGTGATATTTGCTTTTCCTTTTGTGTGAAAAATGAATTCCAATATTTAAAACGAAAAGTCAATCAATATTTTATCATGTGTTTTACCAGAGAATATCTCTGTCTAAGTGTGTTTTAAATTTTGTCAGTGTTTGGTGTTTAGTTCAACTTCTAAGTAAATTTGTCATTCAACTTGTCATCTTGGAAAGAAGTAGCTCATTTATTTTCTGTAACTTAAGTCTTTTTTTTTTTATTTTAATATCAGAGATTACTGCTGCCTAAAGACAAAAATGACAGGCTAAAATGATGAAAACTTAATGCTATTCAAAAGAAATAACTTCTGTTTTCTGAAGACAAAATAAATTTTCTTCCACAGCTTTGGCTGGAGAAGGTGTAAGAAGATTAAATCACCCTTTATGGACACAAGGAAGCCTTGCTAGATACATAGCTGTACAGTAATGTAACTGCATACCTCATAAATCATAATATAAAACATCCACTATTTTAAATTGCCCCATTAAATAATTAAGTTTGACTTAAGGAGCAAGTCACACCTCATCCTGGAGGAACTCCAGCATAGACAGGCTAAACGTTTGTTTAGTGAATACCTATCTTTACTGAGATAACAACTTTCAACAGTTAAGACTGTGTGCTAGTGAGTATTTTTATTCACTTGAAGTAGTTCAGACAATGATTTAAATAAAATTACTTAGGGGCTTATAATTTCCTTAATTAATTACTACTTAAGAAGAAAGCATTTTTCCATAGAACTAAAAATTTACAAAAAGATTGGTCAAATGTTTTGCTGCTCCTCTTTGCAGATTCATCATCAAAATGACAGACTTAGATGACGATGAAAACTTAGAATCATCTAGGTTTGCAGACTTCATTTTTTTAAACTATAGAGATGTTTGTTTTTGCAAATAAAAAATCTTATTCACAGAAGATATTCATATATGACATAAAACTGTGGCTTTATTGCAAACTGCTGAGAAATCCATTGTGGAAACCACTGACATCCCACTACCTTACTCATTTTTAGTTCTGGACAACAGGGTTTGATGAGTTCCAGAGTTTTTCTCATTAATTTTCTTAAATATTTCATTTCATTTCATCCATCTTAACTGCTGATGTTGAAGCAAGGTAACTGCCTATCCAATGAACTCTCTAAGAGCTAAAAAAACAGGTTGACAACAGGCTTTTCTTGCAATTGAGGTTCAGTGTTTATGTTCATGACAAACATATGTGTTACTCACTGAATCTTAAAATGTGCAAAATCTCTTGACCTTTCTTAGTCAACCTTTGCATTATCTTTCAAGGGAGGACCTGGATTTACCTTGGATGCACTTCTGTGGGAATCACCACACCAACATTGATGTCACCAACTGAAGCAACCACTTCAAATAATGGAGACCTTAATGCCTCCCTCTCTATTCCAATATTCAGGAGGACATTCCAGAGGGAGTGGTTAAAATGATATAACTTTTCACTCTTTCAATACTTTAATTAGTATTTGTTTCACCACTTATTTTTCATTGATCAGCAGGCATTTATAATACATCTTATTTGGTTGAGAATATTAAGCCAGCAGTTCTATGGATAAACTTGTATGCAAACTCCACAAGAAAGAGACCAGATCTATTTCTGACAACAACTATTTTATCAGGCACAGAGTCTGAAATGTGAGGAGCACTTAATAACTATTTATTAAACAAATAAACACATGTTTCAAGGAGGTAGAGCCTAGGGGAGTAGTAGCAAACACACACAAAAATTTATGGGTTTCTTTTTGTCCCAAAGGAAAGTTTGTGCATTCAAATCCTATGGAATCCCCCAGGAACCCTATGAACTTTATTAAACTTTATTACCACTTTACCCATGAAGGAACTAAAGTTCTTTACGTTTATGTGACTTATCCACATTCACATACTAGGACAAGAACCCAAGTGGGTCTGAGCAGAGAGATACGGTCCATCTTGCTTTAGCGCAGTTGTTCCTCAAATACTTTGAAGGAAATATACCAATTATAATTGAAACAAACCAATATGTAATAGGACATAAATTAACTAACCATTTTTAGCATACGGCAGAAGACTTTAAACATATTTGGTATGCATTAGTTTCCTCCAGGCTATATTCATAGTTCTCCACCACTTAGTTTCTTTCTGTGGAACAACCTGAGGAGCGCTGACCATACTTCATTGTCTCTTGCTAAGGTAAAATGTGAAAATGTACCCTCTCAGGATTAAATGCAAGGTATTCAGATCATGGAGCTGAAGTGCTGCATATGTGCACAATTTGCACTCCCATCAATAGCTAGTCCTTCAGAGTCTCTTTAGGGAACACTTGGGGAAGATTAGCCAGAGATTATGCTTTCTACTCTCCAGGATCTCACATATTCAGGTCAGGGCATGAGGAAAGACGCTGAAATTAGGTTATCCCAATTCCTTCCTTCTAAACCTACTTTGGATCCTGTAGTTCTGGTTATGTTGACTGCTTCTACAACATTTTGTTTACCAGAGTTCCTAGGGACTAGAGGATGAGACATGTAAACAGAAACAAAAGGCCATTTGTAAAACTTATGCATAATGGTATGCAACACATACTTAGATGTTTCTATAACTACAATGATGGATTGAAGCCATTTCCGAACAGTGTTCCGTAATGAGTCATTTTTCTGTGAGAAAATCAACAACACAGTGAGAGTGATACTGTTTGACTGTGTCCACACCCAAATCTCTTTTGAATTGCACCTCTCATAATTCCCATATGTGGTGGGAGGGACCCAGTGGGATATAATTGAATCACAGAGGAGGTTTCCCCATACTGTTCTCATGGTAGTGAATAAGTCTCACGAGATCTGATGGTTTTATAAGGGGAATCCCCTTTCATTTTTTTCTCATTCTCTCTCTTGCTTGCTGCCAATGTAAGACGTGCCTTTCACCTTCTGCCATGATCATGAGGCCTCCCTAGTCATGTGGAACTGTGAGTCCATTTACCCTCTTTTTCTTTATGAATTACCCAGTCTCAGGTATGTCTTTATCAGCAGTGTGAAAACAAACTAATACAGTAAATCAGTTATCAGTAAGGTGGGGTGCTGCTGTAAAGATACCTGAAAATGTGGAAGTGACTTTGGAACTGGGTAACAGGCAGAGGTTGGAACACTTTGGAGGGCTCAGAGAACAGGAAGATATGTGCAAGTTTAGAACTTCCTAGAGACTTTTTGAATGGCTTTGACAAAAATGGTGACAGTGATATGAACAATAAGGTCCAGGATGAGGTGGTCTCAGATGGAGATAAGGAACTTCTTGAGAACTAGAGTAAAGGTCACTCTTGCTATGCAAAGAGACTGGCAACATTTTGCCCCCGTCCTAAAGATCTGTGGAACTTTGAACTTGAGAAAGATGATTTTAAGTGTCTAAGGGAAGAAATTTCTAAGCAGAGAAGCATTTAAGAGAAAGAAAAGCATAAAAGTTTGAAAATGTTGCAGCTTGATGATTCAGTAGAAAGGAAAAGTCCATTTTCTGGGGAGAAATTCAAGCCAGCTGCAGAAACTTGCATAAGTGAAAAGGAGTCAAATGTTAATTGCCAAGACAATAAGAAAAATGTCTACAGGGAATGTTAGAGGTCTTTATGGCAGCCTCTCCCATCACAGGCCCAGAGGGAGAGGAGGAAAAAAATGTTTCATGGGCTAGGCCCAGGACCCTCCCTGCTGTGTGCAGCCTAGGGACTACACTGCATCCCAGCTGCTCCAGCCATGACTAAAAGGGGCCAAGGTACAACTCAGGCTGTTGCTTCAATATTGCAAGCCCCAAGCCTTGGCAGCTTCCATGTGGTGTCAAACCTGTGGGTACAGAGAAGTCAAGAATGGAGGATTGGGAACCTCTGCCTAGGTTTAAGAAGATGTAGGGAAATGCCTGGATGTCCAGGCAGAAGTTTGTTGCAGTGATGGGGACTTCATGGAGAAACTCTGCTAGGGCAGTGCAGAAGGGAGCTGTGGGGTGCAAGTCCCCACACTGAGTCCCCACTAGAGCACTGCCTAGTGCAGGTATGAGAAGAGGGTCACCATCATCCAGATCTCAGAACAGTAGATCCACTGACTGCTTGTACTGTGTACCTAGAAAAGCTATAGGCACTTAACACCAGCCCATGAAAGCAGCCAGGAGGGAGGATGTACCCTGCAAAGCCACAGAAGCAGAGCTGGCCAAGACCATGAGAACCCACCTCTTGCATCTGCGTGACCTGGTTGTGAGACATGGAGTCAAAGGAGATCATTTTGGAGCTTTAAGTTTTGATGGCCCTGCTGGATTTCAGACTTGCATGAGGCCTTTAGCCCCCTTTGTTTTGGCTAATTTCTCTCATTTGGAATGGGTATATTTGTCCAATACCTGTACTCCCATTTTACCTAGGAAGTAACTAGCTTACTTTTGATTTTACAGGCGGATAGGCGGAAGGGACTTGCCTTGTCTCAAATGAGACTTTGGACTGTGGACTTTTGGGCTAATGCTGAAATGAGTTAAGACTTTGGGGGATTGTTGGGAAGGCATGATTGATTTTGAAATATGAGACATGAGATTTGGGAGGGACCACGGGCGAAATGATATGGCTTGTCTGTGCCCCCACCCAAATCTCTTCTTGAATTGTAGCTCCAATAATTCCCATGTGTGTGGGAGAAGGCCGGTGGGAGATAACTAAATCATGGGGGTGGGTCCCACACACGTTCTCATAGTAGAACAAGTCTCATGTGATCTGATGGTTTTATAGGGGAAACCCCTTTCACTTGGCTCTCATTCTCTCTCTTGCTTACCCCCAATGTAAGATTTGCCTTTCACCTTCTGCCATGATTGTGAGGCCTCCTCAGCCACGTGGAACTGTGAGTCCATTAAGCCTCTTTTTCTAGATGAATTACCCAGTCTCAGGTATGTCTTTATCAACAGCATGAAAACAGACTAATACAGAGAAGATCCATGACCACTACTCTCAGTTTGTGAACCTCCATCAACTCAGCAGACCATCAAAGCCTCATCTACTTCAATGGCAAACAATGCGTATCTCATGTTGAACAGGATGGAAGCCTGCCTCATAAAAGAAGGCATTACATTAGGATCTGGTTTGTGCTGTAGGAGCTTATATAGAGCCTCAAAATGGAAACACACTGAACTCAGCCCTAGAAAGCCTCGTGGAACAGGCTTTGTATCGGTTGAAGACAAGTGATAAGAGAAGATTAATGTTTCTACTCATGTACAAAGGTACTTTTGTGTTGATATTGCTTATATACAGGTGGATGCCATGGCAGGAAAGCAAAGATTTTGACCTGTGCTTCCCAATATGGCAGCCATTAGCCACATATGTCTACTGAGCACCTGAAGTATGATTAGTACAACATATCAAAAAGGAAAATATATCAGATATACTAGGTTAAATACAACATATTACGGCAATTTATTTTACCTATTTCTTTTCACTTTTTAAACTGTGGTTTCTAGTGAATTTAAAATTGCACTGTGATTCACAGTATATCTCTAGTAAACAGGGATGCTCTAAATTATAAAGTATGTGTATGCAATTGTGGCATTTGCTAAGTTAGAAACTTAAGCCATCACTGGAGAACTGAGCCAGGCATGTAATATACTTTCCAAATTTTGAGTGTAAAAAGGGGACTATTAGAAAGTATGACAGAAGAACAGGCATAAATTAGGATCTGGGGTTCCATTCTGTTCCACATAAGATAAAAATTTTGACATTCGAATCATTCAGACAGTCCCTAGCAATCTGGGGCATTTGCTTCCTGTCAATAAGTCAGGCTTACAATAAATGTTAACTTTCCCAACCAAGAGAACTAATTAACAACAGGGTATGATCAATTCTATTTTTTTCACCATTGTAAACTTAGCACACTGCTGAATGAATATTTGTTAACTGAATGAGTGATTGAATGGACACAATTACTTACTTCATTTTCCAGGCATTTGATGATGTGAGTTTGTATTGTTATGTTCTCATTATTTTTGCATTTAGAACAGGTGATTCAAGGGTTTACTTCATTTTTACAATTATTATGTGACTTAACATAGCTTTTTTTTAAAGAAGAGTTCTTTCTAAAATGTTTATGTTCAGTTTAATTTTTTGTTTTGCATTTTATTTCTCAGTCTAACAAGTAATAGCAATTACTTGGAAAAAAAATCTAAACCTTATTAATTTGTAAATATTGTGATTCTTATATGCTTTTAAATGTTTTAATATTGGGTATGAAATTAACGCAATGATGTCAAGCCTGAATTAATTTTTTAACTAAAATCATAAGGCTGTCTTTGAACTCTCACAGGTGAAATTCTCTTGAATATTATACATATTTAAATTATCCAGTATGCAAGTTTCTTTACTTTTTCATCATCTTAGAAATTTCTGTACTTGTTTCTAATCTTCCCAGGCCTGAAAGTTACTTACTGTTAGGGAAATTATTATGTCATTGTAAAGGATTTTGAGGAATACCTTTTCAAACTGATTTTGTAATGAAGATATCAGCTGGGTTGCTGACTGATTTCTTTCAATCAGCATTGATGGGACACATCAGCCTTATGAAGAGTCAGTGCAGTGAATCCTTCTGTGCCAATGGGTGTTGATATCATTGTCTTTATAGCTGTGTAGTTCATTCTTAGGATTGGTTACAAAATTGTGAAACCCAGTCCAAAATAAAAATATAGGATTTCTTTTCAAAACTTCTTAAAAATGTCAAGACCATGACAACAGAACGTTATCTTATTTTATGTATGTTTGTATGTATGTATGTATGTATGTATTTTGAGATGGGGTCTTACACCCAGGTCTGAGTGTTGTGGCACTATCTAAACTCCCTGCAACCTCTACCTCCCAGGCTCAAGCGATCCTGTCTCCTCATCCTCCCGAGTAGCTGGGACCACAAGCACATGCCACCATGACTGGCTAAACTTTTGTACTTTTGGTAGAGATGGGGTTTTGCCATGTTCCCCAGGCTAGTCTTGAGCTCCTGAGCTCAAGCAATCAGCCTGCCTCGGCATCCCAAAGTTTTGGGATTACAGATGTGAGCCATGGTGCCTAGCCAACAGCAGAACTTTAAATCAATGCAATGCCCTACCAAGTACGGGGCAATGCTCTACTAAACGAGGGATCTTGCATACGTGCATAGGTTGCAGGTTCTGTTCATGTTCTTGTCCAGATTAAAATTCTGCAGCTAACACGTTAGCTGCTTGATTAAGTTTCTTATTTAATTGCCTCCTAAGTGACTCAAGTGTATTTTCACTGATCTCTAAAATCCTCTGATTATGAGAGAATATTGATTTTGTTTGGGTAACCTTTTCTGTGGTTGACCACACATGATTTCCAACTATAAAGCTGTCTAACTATTATGTGTTTTTGTATTTTTTTTTCTCACTATATGGTCACAGTTTTAATGCCATTCTTTTCATAGGACTGACATCTCTCCTTGTCTCAGGCTTTCATTGTGGCAAAAGTTCTGAAGAAAGTCTGAGAATGGTTGATCTAGTTCCTGGCTTTAATGGCCTCTTTTCTTCACCTCCTTCCCTTATTGTCTCTGTTCTTTTCCTGTTTTCCTTCATGCCTTTCTGCAAATGTGCATTGAATATACCCTACCTTACAAGTACCATGCAAGGTACTCAACGGAAATTCTTACTTTTGAGAGCTGATTCAAATATTTAGTACATTAAATTTTAAGGCTATTTCTTTACATTTTAACTATAACATATATAAAATTCTCAATTAAAAAAAAAAAAAAAACACCTTTCTAATCCTCCAAAGTGGAATTTAGAATACATTGTATTCTCTCTTGATGAGTCGAACTTAATACAAAAACCTAGACATGAAAAATATTTAAAAAAATAAGTAAATGTTTTAATGCTACCTCCTATGTTTGCAAAACTAACTTTGGGAGAAATGGGCTACCATTTTTTAAAGAATGGAGTTGGACACTGTGGTATCTCCCAAGTCCAGGGAAGGAATAGCATCTCATGGTTGGGAAGAAGAAATGATAGAAGAGAATCACGGATATCTTACTGATAGTCTGCAGCAACTTGTGGAACTTTGCAACAGTCACATCAGGTAAGGAGACAGACAGTCATTTTACAAATATCAAGACAACAAACTAGAGTCAAATCAAATTCTCCAGAGCAGGAGTCTTCAAGCCATCCAACAGGGCTGGTAGGTGGTATCTGACCTAACTGGAGATTGTCTGCTTAAATACTTTGATGTGCATCAGGAAAATAACTAGCTTTCTAGGAAAAAAAAAAAAAATGTAGAGCTAAAAGCCAGACACTTTCTTCCATTCCAAATATAGCACTGGGACCTACAGTATCATCAGATATTAGAATCACCTAGCTTTCACTGAAAAGCTTTAATTTCAAGTGGCCAAAGAAAGAAATTCTTATTTCATTGTAATATTTGCTAGGAGAGACCTAAGCCCTATCCCAACTTGATTTTACAGGGATTTTTCCAGAGAACTTTTATTTTCTAACACATTTTATGTACACATGGTATGTGATTTGGACATTGAACTTAAAACCAAGTAATGGAATTAGATCTGTTTTTCTGTCATTGTTATGTTTATTATTATTTATATGACGATGAACTCTTGGCATTGATTTTTTTTTTTTATTTGAAACTGAGTCTCACTCTGTTACCTAGGCTGGAGTGCAATGGTGCAATCTCGGCTCACTGTAACCTCCATCTCCTGGATTCAAGCTATTCTCCTGCCTCAGCCTCCTTAGTAGCTGGGATTACAGGTGTGTGCCACCACACCCAGTTAATTTTTGTATTTTTAGTAGAGACTGGGTTTTGCCATGTTGGCCAGGCTGGTCTCGAACTCCTAACCTCATTGATCTGCTGCCTCGGCCTGCCAAAGTGCTGGGATTACAGGTATGAGTCACCACTCCTGGGCAGTATTGATATTTTTAACTTTCAAATTCTACTACAATAGGATAATATCAGGCAAGTTTATGCAGCATATCTAGGTTAATTCCTAATTCTTCTTAGTAATTAGTAAATAACTATTGTCACATGCATAATTATAGAGAGATAAAGGGCTCGTTATACTACGCAAGGAGGTGAAGTGAATTGACAATCTCTATTCTTTATATATAATCTTAATCCTCATTGGAGTTTTTAATTTTGCTATTAAACTGAGAATACAACTCTTATTACTTAAAGAACAGTTACTTGAATTAAAAACAAAACTAAAATAATGATTACTTTTTAAAAGTCAATTTTAAAAATTAGACTCAAACATCTCCAAAGCTTTACCATTCTCACATTTAACTTGTGACAGAATTACTACCAGATGACTTATGGTATCAGGTGTTTTCTTCAGTAGAATCTCATCCAAGCACTGGTGTGATTCAAGGGATGGGATCAGATTTGATCTACAAGATCATTTTAGTGACCTCAGTAACCGAGAAGAATGTACAAATTCATATGCAAAATGTTGGTGGGAAATGGTGATGAGAGTTGTTACAGTTATATGGGTTTACCAATATTTTGTCCCATATAGTCCCATTGATCTGCTCTCACATTGTTTTTAAAACATGAAAGAATTTGGATTATTAGTTAAATAATGTAATTAATCATACTGGTCTGCATCATCCTGTAAGGTTGGAAGTATAATTTATCGTATCTTTCACTAATTTGAAATTAAATATTTTTTCTAACTCATGTTTATGTTAAAAACCAATTTAGGGAAGACATGGTGCTTTCCAAATATGTCATCAGGCTGTAGCATGGTAAGTTGGGTCCACCTGTCACAGATTGTCTGGAATACAATTGGGTGAGATCTTGTAGCAAGAATGAAATTCATCTTGTCGCCATTGGAGAAATCTATCAAAGTCTCCATTTGTTTCACTATATCCTCGTCTGATCAAATCTACTTAAATCTAAAATTTTCTAATTCCAAGGAATGACATGATGACAGGAAACAGCTGGTAAAAGGCCCCAAGACAGCTTATGCTCTTTCATGTAATTACAGGCAGTTTTCTAAGAATATTCAAAGGGATTACTTACAATTATAGTTCATTATGATATCATAGATTTTCCTCCCAGAGTGGATAGTCAAAATTTATAACATTCTTATTGTGGAGATATTAATACTAAATTTTTCTGCAGAAACAAATTACAAAAACATCTAAAGCAGCATAAATTTAACTCTTAGACACTTTTTTTTCATGTATTCAGTAAAAAATTATTATAAAGCTGAGATTGCATGTATGAAAATTGAAAAACTCAGAGCCAACCACCATAACACACACCCAATCAGTCAAAAGTATTTTTCTTTTCTACAAATGGCCTTGCATGTTATGTATTACCTCCGGTGTTTTTTACATCGTCCATATAAGGTGGCACTGATTGATATTTTACTTGATAAAACTCAAACATAGCCTTTTAAATTTATTTTCCCATGGTAACAGGTATAGTCAGTAGAAATGAAGCCAGATTTTCTCAAATGAAATTCAATTTCTTATTTTCTTGTCCTTTAATAAGGAATAGAAAAATAACAGTTTTTTCAAAAGTCATCTTTGTAGTAATAGAATGCCCTTTAGTGCTCTGCATGGAATGGCTTAGTAGGTGTTTCTATTGAATGGATTTTGTAAATAATTTTATTAAAATGTAGTCTTATTGTTATCTTTACAAACCATGACAACCTTATATAAAATTCAGTGAGGAAGAAAAGGCTTATCTTAATTCAATTTTATCTAAGACTAAATGTAGATGGACCAAATAGAATAGACCTTTGCCTAATTGTTGTTAAGTATTTCATACTCTAATAAGATTCAATGTTGCTTTCTGAAGGCAAAACTATATCTTCTATTGATATACAAGTTGCATTTTGTAGTATCATAAACTCATTGAGCATTGCCTGTCACTAAATGGATATATGTAGCATCATGAGAAAAGACAGAAATGTATTATGTTTCAGTACAATGTTCAATATTTGGGTGACAAGTATTCTAGAAGCTTAGCCCCCATTATCATGTAATATACCCATGTAACAAATATGCATATGTACCCCTGAATCTAATATTTAAAAAAATTAAATTTTGAGCTACCAAAAGGAATGAATTATGTATACTTTAATTAAGAAAAAAGTCACATAAAAAACAAATGGTGAGATTGTATAATGCTTAAATTTTATCAATCACCTTAGAAGAGAATATTTTGGTAATTTGAGAAATAGCTGTCAATCAAAGACATTTAGTTCAAAGAAACGAAGTGACTCCAACTAGCTTATGCTAAAAAGGGAGAAAATATTAGAATGCATGGAGCTTGTCTTATACAATCATAGGTCAGGAAACATACTGTCATTTTTGAAAAGGCAAAATTCCTGACTATCATCATCTTTTTATATTTGCTGGCTTTCCCTTACTGATGACCAGTTTGTCTCTGCTTCTCTGTAGCCATGACTACAAAAGAGCCACTGACATTAAGCAACCAGAAAAGAATAACTGGCATTTCTGATTCTCATTTTAAAAGTACTTTAAGAAATAATATTACTGAATAAATTTAGTAGTGTTTTCTTTCCCCCATTATCTAACAGGAAATTTCAGAATTGCATATGAAGAACATGATAACTGACCAGGTGTTGTTCCCATGGTATAGAGCAAAAAGAAGATCTCCAAAGGTATTTATGGAATAGGTAGACATCTCCGAAAGTATCTATTATTACGTAGTATTCTCCAAATTGCAAAATTACTCTGGGTCAGTTGTCTTTCCTGCTTTCAAGGAAAGTATTTTTTTACTCAAGCTCAAATTTAATGCCACCCAAAAGAGAAAGTGTTTCATTTCTGTTTTTTGTTTTTGTTTTTGTTCCATTTATTTATTTATTTAGTACTCTTCACCTGAGAATACTAATATGTACTACATTTTAAAAACTATATAAAAGTTAATTAGCATTTGGCTCATTTAGTAAAATTATAATATCCTAATGCATATGCAAGGAATTATAGGGAATTTTTAAAAAAAGATTCAGGCAAGAATTTTTTTTCCTTCAAATATTTGTTCATTCTAAGTGATGTTCTCTTATAAGTATACTAGATGTGATTGATTCAGTGCTCGCTATCATCATTTACACCCTGTGGATGGTAGGTCAATTGCAGACAGCTAGTTAGCTCTCCAATATTCAATCTTCCCTTCATCTTGAGGAACAGGATTTCATATTGTTGGAGGTGTCAATGAGTCTGCCTGAAATATTGCTTTCTGTGCCTGCTTTGCAGACAGGGATGGCCAATGTAATGGGAACACAGGTTGGGGGTGGTATTTCTGGGAAGAATTTTTCACAAGAGGCCTCACTGAGGCTGCCATTTTGGCCACGCCTAACTAACTGATTCTGAACTTTCCCTCTTGCTATCCAAGACTATGAAACTCACCACCCCAAACTGATAGCATTACAAAAATGTGTCAGGCAGCTTTTATAAATTATTGGACACTAGGGGAAATAGGCCTGTGGGGTTTTGAGAGAGAAGACAAAGGAAGTGCTTGCTGCATTTCCCGAAGCTCTCTGAATGGGGACACTTTTTGTTTTGTTTTGTTTTGTTTTTGAGACGGCATCTTGCTCTGTCACCCAGCCTGGAGTGCAGTGGCATGATCTCGGCTCACTGCACCTCCATCTCGCAGGTTCTAGCAATTCTCTGCCTCAGCCTCCCAAGTAGTTAGGATTACAAGCACCCGCCACCACACCTGGCTAATTTTTGTTTTTTTGTTTTTTTTTTGTAGAGATGGGGTTTTACCATCTTGGCCAGGCTGGTCTTGAACTCCTGACCTCGTGATCCACCAGCTTCAGCCTCCCAAACTGCTGGGATTATAGGTGTGAGCAACTGTGCCCAGCCATGGGGACACTTTTTTACTGTGGTGCAGAGAGTTGGAGCTCAAGTAGCATGGTAGTATCCCTGACTTGAGGAGGCAGAGACGGGAATTTCAGCCTCATCTAGTGCTCAATTTGGAGGGGCGGGATATCAGATAGGAGAGAGCTACAAAGAGGAGAGGGCCTCCATGTCTTTATGGAAGTTCAGTATAGGTCCATGGCCCAGGTCTTGGTCTTACATCTACAAATCCTAACAGAGAATAGGATCTACGGAACTGTGAGCAGATAGGAGATACTAGAGACAGCATAGGACTCAGAGGTTTTAGAATTCTGGCCCGCCAGAGTCCAGAGGGCTTGCTGAGACCTTGGGCATTCAAAGAGGACATGCATTTGAATTAAGAAACATTGTCTAGAGCCATGTCCTGGAACTAAGAACAAAACCAAGTTAAGACAGAGCAGCTTTACAGAACAAACCAGGCCTGACCGGACTAAAGGTGCCCTGAAGCAATTTAACTGCCTGTAAAGAATAAACGAACAAACATAAACAAAAGCAAAGCCTTTTAAAGATTATCAGCATAATCCCAACTCCCTACAAACATATCATCCATAGTGTTCAGTACAAAATAAAAAAGTTCTAAACTTACGAAGAAACAGGAAAATGTGCCCCATAATGACAAAATAAAAAAAAATTGAGGATACAGAAAATAAATAATTAAGAAAAGACAAAATTTATTTTTTTAATGATTAGTATAATTACTAAACCCCAGCAAGATAGATAAATGAGAGAGAAAGAGAAAACAAATTACCAACACTATGGATGAAAGATATTGTTACAGACTCTACAGACATTAAAATGGCAATAAGGAACTATGAAGAACTTTATGGCAAACAACTCAACAACATAGGTGAAATGAACACAATTCTTGAAGATTTAAAACCTATTGAAATTGATAAAAACAAAAATAAAAAGTATAAATATACTTAGAATTAATATATATAATTATATATTACATAAGATATAATTATATATTAATTATATAATTAATAATTAAATATACTTATAATTATTAAGTACATTTAATTTGTAATTAAAAGACTTCCAGCAAAATCCTCCAGGCTAATGGCTTCAATGATAAATTTCAGCAAACATTTAAGAAAAAATAATACCAGTCGTAAACATACTTGATATGGTTTGGCTCTGTGTCCCCACCCAAATCTCATCTTGAACTGTAGTCCCATAATTCCTACATGTTATGGGAGGGACCCAGTGTGAGATAACTTGAATCATGGGGGCAGTTTCCCCCATACTGTTCTTGTGGTGGTGAAAAAAGTCTCATGAGATCTGATGATTTTATCAGGCGTTTCTGCTTTTGCATCTTCCTCATTTTCTCTTGGAACTACCATGTAAGAAGGGCCTTTTGCCTCCCACCATGATTCTGAGGCCTTCTCAGCCATGTGGAACTGTAAGTCCAATTAAACCTCTTTTCCTTCCCAGTCTCAGGTATGCCTTTATCACCAGCATGAAAACGGACTAATACAACACTCTTTAAGGAAATTAAGGCAGAAAAATATATTTCCAGCATTTCAACAAAACTACAAAACCAATATCCTTCATGAATATCCACACATTTGACAAAATATATACACAATTTCCCTACATGGAAAAACTACACATATTGCTGAGAGAAATTGCAAAAGCGTTTAAAAAACCGAGACACGTGCTATATTAGTAGATTGGAAAATTTAATATGTTAAAAGGTCAGCACCTCCCAAATTGATATCCAGCTTCAGCTAAATCTCAATAAAATTCTGGCAGGCTTAAAAAAAAAAATGAACTTGACGAATTAATTTCAAAATAGAAAAATGCAAAGAGCCTAAAGTTTGATAGAAAACCTGGAATAATTTAATGACTTTGTGATGAGCAAAGATTGCTTAAGAGAAACATACTAGCCTTAAAAAAATAACTTAGGGTCGGCTGTAGTGGCTCACGTCTGTAATCCCAGCACTTTGGGAGGCCCAGACGGGTGGATCACGAGGTTAGGAGATTGAGACCATCTTGGCTAAGACGATGAAACCCCGTCTCTACTAAAAATACAAAAACAAAATTAGCCGGGCGTGGTGGTGGGCGCCTGTAGTCCCAGCTACTCGGGAGGCTGAGGCGGGAGAATGGCGTGAACCGGGAAGGCAGAAGTTGCAATGAGCTGAGATCACACCACTGCACTTCAGAGCCTGGGTGACAGAGCGAGACTGTCTCAAAAAAAAAAAAAAAAAAAAAAAAAAAAAAAAAAAAAAAATTAACCTATTAACTTGAACATTATCAAAATTAAAAGATATCATTAAAAAATAAATGGACAAAGGACTTGTGAAAATATTTGAAACTCTCATATCTAAGACTTCTCTCTAGACTATATAAATAGCTAAGACAAATCCACAAATCCATACATAAATATACAATTGCCCAATTAGTAAAAAATGGGGAAAAAACTAAAAAGCACCTCACAAAAAGTATATGGCTGTTTATTATTACTCCTCACTAGAGAAAGACAAATATAAATCACAGTGTGATACACCAGAATAAATAAAATTTTAAACTTGCCATACCGAATGTTAGGAAGGATGTGGCACAACTGGAATATTGTGGGTGGGAGTACAAAGTAATGCTGCCACTTTGGAAAACTCTGGCAGTTTTTATAAAGTTAAACATGCTGCATGTAGCAATTTCACTCTTAGGTATTTACCCAAATGTCCAGAAAAAGATTTGTTGATGAATGCTTGTAACACCTTTATTCATAATATCCCCAAACAGGAAATAATCCCAATATCTATTATTATAATAGATTAATAGATTAAGATTGTAACACGCTTATGTAATGTAAAACTACTCAGTGATTTAAAAGCAATGTATTGATAATAAATGTGACAACATACATATCAAACACATTATATGTATTGTATGATTTAATTTACATGAAGTTCCAAAAACAGATGAAATAAATTATAGCATAAGAAGAAGAGTGTGGTCTATCTCACGTAAGGATTGATAGAGATCATGAAGGAACTTTCTGGAGTGAAAAAATAGTCTTTTATTTAATTGGAGGTCATGGTTTCACATGTGTATGCATGTTTCAAAATTCATAATTGTACATTTGAAATCTATGCATTTCATTTCAAGTAATTTTAACGTTTAATTAAAAAGAAATTAGGTGGTAGGAACTTTTATTTTGTTTCCACTTTCTCCTTCTTTCTTCCTGGAATACAGACCTTCCTGGATTGCTGGAGGTCCAGCAACTATCTTGGACCTTAAGGTAAGGTTGAATATGTGAGCACTAAGGATAATTTAGTAGAAAGATACATAGAGTTTAGGTCTCTATTAACCATGCTTTTTTTTATTAGAATGGTTATTTCAAACATTTTTTAAATAAAATTTTTGTTTGTTATTTGGATTTTTCCTTACGTGCAGCTGAACATATTCTTAATACTAGACAACGAAAGAGGAAATAATATTATATACAGTTGACCTTTGAACAACACAGATTTCAACAGTGTGGGTCCACTTCTGCATAAATATTCTTCCACCTCTGCTACTCTTGAGACAGCAAGACCAACTTCCCTCTTCCTCCTCGTCAGCCTCCTTCAATGTTAAGACAATGAGGATGAAGACCTTTATGGTAATCCACTCCACTTAATGAACAGTAAAATATTTTCTCTTTCTTATCATTTTCTTAATAAAATTTTCTTTTCTCTAGCTCATTTTATTGTAAGAATATAGTATATAATATATATAGCACCCAAAATATGTGTTAATGGACTGTTTATGTTACCAGTAAGGCTTGGGGTCAATAGCTGACTATTCATAGTTAAGTTTAGGGAGAGTCAAAAGTTATATGCAAATTTTTGACTGCTTGGGGAATCAATACCCCAAAACTTTGTGTTGTTTGAGGACCAACACACACACACACACACACACACACACATATGTATATATACACATACATATGTGTGTATATATGTAAATGAGGATCAACATATATATCTGAGATAGGATATATAAATGTATATATACACATATATATAGAGAGAGATACACATCTCAAACATCAGTCATACTATATCTATTTATAGATTGGACAAAAATATACATTAGTTCATCTCATCTGTCCACCTCTATTTGGGCAAGACTACATATCAAGTGTTGCAGAATGACAATCTTCTTAAACCATCAATAAACATAAAAATCCACACTCAATCAGTTATGTGTTTTAATATCTTCCATTAGAATGGTCACGATCTCACCTGCTGTAATTTAAGGTCATATTGGGAGGTGGGACATAGCATTCTTGGTGGAAATACAGAACTCGTATGAGTCCATATTTAGTATAAAAATTTTAAATGATATTTCCATTCCATAGGAAAAGCACCAAGAAATATTCAAAGTATGTTTAATAAACATTTTCCCTTCCTTTCTCTTCCTTTCTCTTTCCTTTCTTTCCCTTCCCCTCTATTTTCCTTTCTCATTCTCCTTTCCACTCCCTTTCCATTCTCTTGTCCTCCATCTTTCCCCTCTCTTCTCTTTTCTTCTCCCTTCTCTTCTTCCTTAATCTTATTCCTCTTCTGCCATAATATGTATTTTACTGTAATACTAAATATCCTATCTTAAGTAGGTGATTTAACATAAATATTGAGAGCACATAGAATTGAGCTATTCTGTGGGCTTGTATCCTGGTCTTCAAACAGTACAAGCCGGCGACCCCTGTATGTGAGGTTAGATTGCTGCAGAAGCCACCACTGGAATGTCCCTTCACCTGCGTAAGCAGCACAAGTTTAGAAAATATTATTTGGCATTTAGTACAACATGATGCTGCCTGCGATTGTTTATATTGAACTCCCTTTAAATCAAAGGAATAACCACTGTGAAGATGTCATTGTTTGCGTTTAGGATCCATGGTGTATTGTATGAAGAATTGGCTGTTTGGGATTACAGATCAGTATTTAATACTTGATTACAAAGAAAAAGTTGTTCATAAACACTTCAGCCTTTATATTTTGTCACTCTTTTGTGTAAATTTACTCATTGATTATTCTATCTATTTCTATTAAACACTCCCAAGGCCTTGGCTTGTGGCACAGAAGGTTCTTGAACTGTTTGAAATCCCTCATTGTGACTGGGTCTGACAGAGTAAAAGAAATAGAGGTAATAAATGCAAGGCTTTTCCCTGGGGGTGATGGAAAGCCTGTTATAATAAATGGAGACCGTCTTTTTTTTCTCCCTCTCATGTTCACCTATAGTGTAAAAATAAAGCAAAAGTATTGCAGTGTGCTCCATGACAAATATGTGAAAAATTAAAGAATTAAACCTTATTTTAATAAATAATCTATGTGATCCACTGAGTAACTTCTTCTTACTGAGTCCTTAATTTTATTAGAACATTTCATTTAGAGATTTTAAATTAAATTGAACTTGCTAGTCAAGTGGAACCTGGTTCAAAAAGATTTAGTATTGTTTTTCTTGTGCTAAAATTATCTTCATTACTTAATATAAGTAACTATAAGAGATTACAACAATAGAGAAAAATTCTCAATCATGTGAATAAGTGATAGAGATGCTTCAAATGGTGGGATGGAAGTTTCCATGAATACTTCAGAATTTCCCCATCAATTTAACTACAAATTTCACATCCATTTTTGAGGGATTTTTAAAAGGAAATTTAAATTAGTTAATGTAATGAGTTTATGTATTCATTCACTAAGTATATTTGGAGTACATACTATTATGCTAAAGTAACTATTAGAAAGAATATATTAAAACAAAAACATGTGTGGAGAAGTTATTAAATACATCTAAATTCTCTGAATGAATTCAACTCACTGAGTGCATTCAAATGACAATCTGTAGTGGGGGGAAAATTTGCACATATAACCTTGTATCCTTACTGATTCTTTAGTGATCATGGAAAACTAGAGGGGCATTAGTAAGCTAAAAAGATGCAAATATATTAGTGGTTCTTGTGATACACAAACTAGTTATATGTAAAGCTATGTGCCAGAGACTCTCATATTGATATCTTGAGATATATTAGAAAGATATATATGTATATTATTAAAAGACTAATTGTAAACACATAGTGAAGACAGCTATGGATTTAGGGACCAGCAGGGATTTACTGGGAATAAAACAGTCCAAAACAAATTCATTTTAAAAATGTTTGCTAGAACAATACAGCAAAAGAATTCTGCAGTTATAAGGTACCTCTTTTCCTAAAGTCATTTACTAATTTTTACAAAATACTCCCATGGATGTGTAAAAGAAGTGAGGTCTGCAGAAAAACAACTAGAGAAATGTATAGGTTTGTCTAGACATGCCAAATAGTGTAACTGGTCAATATCCATTGAAAGGGAAAGTTAATTATTTCATAAGTCTCCTTCATCACCTGAGTCCGAGCCCTACTTATAATTTTGTCGTTTACTTTGATGAAGTTCATAAAACTATACTGATGTCCTGAACATCAAAGTGAAAGGTAACATTGTGTGAGATACTTACAATAATTTAAAGAAGATATTGCAGGCTATAAATCAGAATCAAATATAATAAAAAGCCCTGCCAGAGAGCTTCACAATAGCTCACAAGGTGCAGAACAGCTTGAAGAAGAACCTGAAGAAGGTGTGAAGTTGTTATTTGCTGGCAAGCTCAACTTGAACCTTTGACATCATGCCTACTAATGGTTAACATGGAACTAGAGTAAACTGATATAATGCGGCTCATATGACAACGTGGCTAATAATCCCAATATTCTTTCTGTTAGTCAATGTATCTTGTAAATATTCAGTTCAATTTGATATCCAAACTTAATTGTATATTTTAAAATTCAAGCACTATCATCTGACAAGATATGACAGGAATAGATGAAAGACAAAAGCCTACATAATATAAAGAAAATTGAAAAAATAGGTATGTTTGCCATAGAAAATGAGGGGGGTTGGAAGCGATACGAATGACAGTCTTTACTAATTCAAATGCTGTAATATAAAATAAATTAGAATGTTTTTTATATATAGCATCAATGGGGAGAAAAAAAGTGAATGGATATAAGAAATGCAAAGTTATTGAATTAAATAATAATTAAAACAAAAACAAGGACTTACAGATGAATAGAGCTATGTAATAATTAGGTATATTCCCTCACATGCAAGAAAATTCTTGATCTATAATGGACTTATGCAAATGTATTTGTTTTATTGTTCATTATTTAACACCATATATTTCTAGCTCTTTTTCTACAAGGCACTGTGCTAAATTGTGGAGATTCACAGATTCACCTAATGTTAATATCTATGTCTTCCCTTAAATATAGATGCATTCATTTATTACTGTTTAACACTTATCCTAACCTTAGTGACTTAAAACAATGATAATAATTTATTATGTCTCATGTGTCAGGAACTCAGCCAGAACACTGTAGGGATGCTTTTCTATATTCAACATCGTCTGGGGTTTCAGCTGGAGGATTGAAAGGCCAAGGGCTGGGCTTATATGAAAGCTTACTTAATTCACATGTTTGGCTGTTAGCTGAGACTTAGGTTGGCGCTATCTGGATTATCCATACATACCCTGTCTACGTACCCTGGGCTTTCTTTCAACACAGTAACTGGTGTATAAGGAAAGCATCACAAGAAGGAGAGAGAATCTTAAAGTTCTACTTTGTAAATTACTTAGAATTGGATGAAGTTACATAGTTTCATTTATTCCTTTTTTCATTGGTTGGAGCAGTTACAAACACTAGCTGAAATATTCCAGAGGAGGTTAAATTGTAATAAGAGTATGTGGAATGATATATATACCGTATACTATGTCACGGTAGACCTTGAAAATTAATTTTTTCAGTATCTATTTTTCTTCATTTTGTAAAAATCATTCACCCATTAAGGATAAATTTACCGTGACTAACAATTATGTGGCAGTCTCTAAGCTGTGAAAATACAAAAATAAGAGAAAGCTAATTCTAATGAAGTTCCTCATTATGTGGAAGAATAAAAATATAGGTGAAAAATTAACTATAGTTTGATGTAATCACTGACATTTAAATGTATTAATAAAGTAAAAAATAATATAATGACAAAATAGACATATAAGGTTTTACTAACGAGAACTTTCAGAGCTGGTTTTACCAAATCATAATGCTTTTTCTCTGAAAAGTATCTGCATCACCAGAAGGAATTCAGAATGTGGTGGTAAAATATATTACGGGGTTGAGCAATTGGCACCCTGTTAATATGAGATTCTGCTCCTTTAGTCAAAGGTGGTTGGAGCAGAGATAAACCTTGACTAAGAAAGAAGAATCAATGGGTTGGTCAATTGTCGATCAGATTGTCTCTGGCTTATGAGAATTTGCACACAGAGACAGAAGGAATTGCAAGGTGGGGCAAGATCCTAAAGAGAATGTTCACAAATTTTTGCTGAGAATGTACTCAGAGTTTCCCTGATTTCCATCTTTTCTGAAACCAAGGTATTCACATTTTCTTCGAGATACCCCAATTTGTGTGTGTGTGCGTATGAGAGAGAGAGAGAGAGAGAGATGGCTGAATGTGTGTATATGTATGTGTGTGAATGTGTGTGTTTGCCTCTTTCAGTTTTGTGTTTCTTCAAAGAAAAAAATTGCCTTTGATCATCACTAACAAAAGTTCTTCTAGCCCATTAAAAAAAGAACTGTCTTTAGTCCTTTAGCACTTACATTTAAGCTCACTAATATTTAAATTTTAAAATTATGAACTATATTTTGCATTTATTATTATTGTAATATTAAAAATACTTGCTTTAATGTGTTTAAATGGCTGTTCACCAAATTCATTTTTTAAAATAAAAAGAGTTGTTTTGTATGTAGAACTGTAGGATCATGGTTATTCCAGAAACTAAAGTAGTTGTCTTTGACATTTACAGGAATAGCTCAGTGTTTGTATATTAAGATATATACTCAATTTCTTTGGATAGAATAGTATGCAAGTGTTGACTTTGTTCAGAATGAAATTTCATTCATCAGTTTGTTAAATTGAGGATGGGAAGAGACAAGGAGGAAAAAAGATGATTATTTTAATATTTCCAATCTGTTACTTATGGTTTAAACTTTTATGCCTTCATCCCTTTAAAATTTAGAATTTTGAATGTCAAATACTGTGTCTTGAAGATCACAAGTTTTTCCTTATGAATAATATCTCTGCTTTGAGTATTTTGGAATGTAGACCTAAAAATATTACAGTTTTCTTTTTTTTTTTTTTTTTTTTTTTTTTTGGTCTTCTAAAAAGAAATTCCAAGGATGAAGGTCACATGAGTATAAATAGAGCAGGCAATAAGAAAATGCTAAGGGAAAACCTGGTTAATTCTAAATTTTGATTCACTGCAACAATACATATCTCCACATAGGATATTTCAAAAAATATATTTCTTTTTTTTCCATGTCCATGAGATTAATTAACAATGACCTACTCCAAGTGATGAATTCACTCAGATTTTGCTTACAGGATGGAGGACAAGACCCGTTAACACTCACACATGATGCTATGCCTCTTTGGCCTCATAACTATAGCACATATTAACTAAGACCAATTAAATTTGGTGAATTATTTGTAGTTTCTGCTAATAAAGTATGATTTCAGAGGTCCATGACCTGTAATAATTTATAACTGAACTATGGCACACATTTAAACCAAGTATTTTGAAAGGCTGGTGAGTAATGGAGCTAATGAGTGAGCCTGGCCGACTATATTGCAACCACACCTCAAGGAGGTATTGCTATTCCCTATTTTACTTTACGTAATACTTTGTACAAAATAAGAAAACAAAGCCTTATTTTTCTGAAAATGTCTTCTAAAAGAAAGCCATTGTTAGTGCTTATTAAATAAATGATGAGTAAGAAATCAAAGAAAATGATGGTTCTTAGCAAAAAAGGAGACATCTTGCATTAGGAATATTCCTCTGCCCTTGGGATTTCCTATAAATTGGTTGATGAGTCTCAAGGCGTGATCATATTGAGGTTTGATTTTTTTGGCAAGACAGTTTCGTAGATGGCATTGCGTCTCTCATCAGGTGGCTCGTAATGTCTGGTTATCTCTCCTGTGGAATGTTAGAACCACTGATATTCAAAACAAGGGATTGCAAATGGTATTATTTCTTCTTCCCATATGTGAGCAATTAGTAAATTTAGAACTAATTAGTACATGTGAGGAAGTTTCTATTTATAACTGATAGAAACTTCTTCACATTCACGAATTGGTCATGAATTGTGTACTTTGTATAGAAAAGATATGAAAAATGCTAGCTTCTTTTCATTCATTTATCCTTTCATCATAAAGAGTGGATTCCATAGCATCATCCAAAGGGATTCACTAGATTTTGTCAGGCAGGGGTGGGTATTATTGTGAATAAATGGAGTTTAAACAGAATTGATGAGTTCAAATATATTAAAATTATTATCTCTACTGATACTCATTTAATTCCATCTTTGACCAGTGGGAGCTCCTTTAAGATGACTCCAAAGTCATTTTGACACGACTCTAATAGTATCTGATAGCTTCCTTGTAATCTTGTAATCAAAGATAACCCAAGATCATCTTGCATATTTCATGACCCTGATCTAACATTACTCATTATTCTATAAAATCCTGGCTTGTTTTAGTTTAAAATGATTTTCCAAGATAATCACTTGTTTGCCAGTAAGGTTATCTCTTGCTACTGGCTTGATCATTATTTCTAGGTCTTTTCTGGGACTGTGCTATAGTTCACCTCAGAAATAAAATAAGCAAAATCCAAATCATGCAAACTCTGTAAGAAAAACAATATGATTTTTTTCAGCAAATATATTGCAAGGTAAAAGAATATCATATGTAGTAAAAGAGATTTAAAGTATATAGTTAAAGACTAGGCAAAACCAAAACATAAAGATTCATGCTTGGTGACAAAACTGTGAAAAGAAGCAAAAAAGTGATTGCTATAAAAGTCAGAAAAGTGACTTATCTTAGGAGGAAAGCTTTTTTTTTTTTTTGCAAGGTGGCATGAGGAAGGCATGCAGGATGGCTGCCGAGGTTCTGTCTCCTGACGTGTAATGGTAGAAAGAAGGTTTCTTCCATTTAAATTACTCACAAAGCAAAAAATGTATCTCGTGTGTGCACTAGTTAGGATTTTCCAACACAACCAATATGATACACACACACACACGTATATGTATATATGCACATATATATGCACACACATAAATACATCTATATATATTAAGTTATTGGCTCATGTGATTATGGAAACCAAGAAATCCCACCATCTGCCATCTGCAAGCTGAAGACCCAGGAAAACTGGTGGTGTAGTTACAAGGTCTGAGAGCCAAAAAGCCATGATGTAGATAACAGCTCTTGTCAGAAGCCCTGTGCACCAGGAACATAGAAGCAAGAGATCAATGCCTCAGCTCAAGCAGTCAGGCAGAGAGGAAATTCAACCTCTCTCCAACTTTTTTTCCATTCAGACCCTCAACAAATAGAATGATGACAGCTCACATTGGGAAGAGCAATGTGCCTTACTCAGTCTACCAACTCAAATGCCAATCTCTTTCTGAATCACCATCATAGACACACCCATAAACGATGTTTAGCCAGATACCAGCATCCCATGGCCGAGTCAAATTGAGACATAAAATTAACTATCACCATGTAGTTTTTCTGTTTTGTGAAATATTTAACAAAATACCCAGATAATTTTAAAAGTGAAGAATGAGTCAGATAAAACAAGACTGGAAAAATATTGCTATCTGTTAGAGCTAAACATATGAGGGGAAATTATAGGCAAACTACACCTTTATATATGATTTTAAAATTACAAAACAAAAAATTTAAAAATAATGAAAATTGTGACAGGGCTTAAGGCAAATATATACCAGCTATTCAGAAATTTAAAATCTTGAAATTGGTTGAAATGTGTGTCTACAAACTTCTCAATACTCCTACATAGCATGTAGAGAACTAAGGAAAAAACACGTATGAAATTGCTTCAGTGACATTTCTACTAGTGGAAAAAATTATAATTACAGATAAATAATATAATTAGTAACATAGTTCATTGCATACAAATTAGTTTTCTTATCTATTTTTTCTCTATTTGTCATGACTGCTTCACATTCCCATTTATAATTATAATTCTGAAAAACATACTTTTTCAGAGAATCTCAAGAGTGCACCATGCAACATGTTATATGGAAGATTTAATTATGTGTTTTTATTATTTCTTTTAAAACTTCTACTCCACTTTTATCCCTATGTATGAAGAAGGAAATATTTGAGGGGGATCTTTTTATGTTCTTGTGCTAATTCTCCCTCTGGTAGACTCTTCCATGGGATATTTCATATCTTAATGATATAGTCAAGTTTTTTTTTTACCTTAATGGGAGCTCTGCAATGGAGGATTCCCTCAAAGAAGGTTATTATGATTGCACACAAGCTTTAGACTAATCTTCAGAATCATATGAAATTAAGAATTTTTCAGATTTGCCTATTTATTATTTGTGATTCCAGTTCTTATTAAGACTTATTCTTTAATTTTAATCTTTGCATTGACAAAACATTGGCCCACTTTTTCTGACATATGATGTTTTATTTCACAGATTTTATTTATAGAATGCTTGCAAAATGTACTTTTTTTCTTTAACCGCGTCTTTATGTCAAAATCCTCATTGTTGAAGTGGGTGTTAGTCATCTGAGAATCAGCCTTTCTTCCCCTGACTTTCAAGACTTCGTTTGATTCAGTATTTGTTTTCCCCCCTTAACTATAATCTGAGCCTGATTTTCAAACTGTAGATCTATAATGGAATGTCTGTGCAATGTGATTACTCAAGGTTTTCTGTCCATGGTATTCCACTGACATTATCTCACAGAGTAACTGTAACATGTTACGTGCCACGTTGAATACAATGCTCTCAACAGGTCCTCAGGCTGTGCGACCCTACAGAATACACATTACTGAAGGAGGTCACGTCTGACATTCCCTAAGAGCCACAGCGAAGCCACAGCAGCAGTCACCCTTCTGAGCACAAAGCCTCATCTCCTTTCTGTCTATTTGTGCGGTTTTCCTTCTTTCTGTGGGAGAACCAAAACAACCACTCCCATTGGTTATGCAATTCTGGGAATTTAAAAATCACTCTTATGAGTTATGCAATTACCACAAAAGGTCTTGTGACTTGAGTACACATTCTTCTTTGCTCAGATCCTTACTAGACTGCACTAGACTGTTGTTCTGAAGAAATTGATCAATATAAAATCTTATCTCCTTCTGAGGTCACATACAAACATCCTTCGAGTCCAAACCATAAAGTCATAAATATTGTACACTCATTTCCCCAATGATATCCCACTTCAAAGCTATCTATGTAGTGTTTTCTCTTGATGCTATAAGTAAATTAAACTCTGTTTGCTTACCTTATATAGCTTTTGTTTAATTATTATTTCGGGAGGTACTTTATATGCCAATCTAAATTCTTCACCAAATCTTTGTTGCAAAATTCTTGCCTCAGTATCTGCTTTTGGGGAAACTAAAAGTAAAAAAAGTACATTGAAAAATATATCAATTAAACATTACATGTCAATCACTCTTGTACACTATATTTTTTTAGTGCTCGTGGAATACATTCTTATTTGACCGTACCTATGATAACACACATTTTTACAGGAGCTCGTTGAAGGAAGTTATAAAATCCGTGACTTAATAATGGACATACTATTTTTTTGAACATAAAAAATCTCAATGTTTGCCACTTGTCATGGACTGAATTATGTCTCTCCCAAATTGATGTGTTGAAGCTCTAACTCCCAAAGTGACTCTATCTAAGGACAGGCTCTTTAAAAGGTAATTAAGATTAAATGAGATCATAAGGATGGGCCCTAATCTGATAGAACTGTGGCCTTATTAGAAAAGAAAGATCTTTCTTTCTTTGTTTATCAGACCTCAACACACTGTCATTCTGATTTCAGACTTCCAGCCATCCAAACTGTGAGAAAATAAATTCCTGTTATTTAAGACATCCAGGGTATTGTATGTTGTTATAGCTGACAAATACCAAGCCGAATAATCCTGAGCTGAATAATGCTCAACTTCTAGGCCTAGTTCATAAAAGCATGAGTAAATACTCAACTTCTAGGCCAACTTCTAGGCCTAGTTCATAAAAGCATAAATAAACACTCAACTTCTAAGCCAATTTCTAGGCCTAGTTCATAAAAGTATGAATAAATACTCAACTTCTAGGGCAACTTCTAGGCCTAGTTCATAAAAGCATAAATAAATACTCAACTTCTAGGCCTAGTTCACAAAAGCATGCCATGCCTAATTGTCTGTGTTTTTTCCGTGGAATGTGTGTGTGGAAACTAATAGAATCCTGGAATCACTATCTGAAGGAGAAACACATATTGTTCATAGTCACCTGTTTTGGAATTTAGGAGATGCATTGACTTCCACTTATTTATCCGCTTAGATTTTGGGGTGTATCTATTATAGTACCTAGGGTACTTCACAGAGAAATTAGTACCTCGAAGTCATGGAATATTGCCAAACTAAAAACCTGAAATTGTGTCCCTGACTTAGTGGTTAGGTAACAGAAAGCGAGGACCTTGGTTTTGGAGCCTGAAAAGATGAACAGCCATGGCACGTGGTGTCAAAACACAAGAAATTAACATCTGTAAGAAAAATTATTTTTCTATGAGTCTATGTTCTTAGACATGGGATTGGAAGGTGCCTGTGTCATATTGTTTTTATTTTATTTTTACTTATAGCAAGGCATTATTAGAAATGCAAATCCAAAAAAGAATTGACCAGCTGGTAGGCAGAGGTAAAGAGTACAGAGTGAGTCTAGAAGTTTAGGGCCTCAACATTGGAAAAACAAATCACTTCTAGATCCCAAACAGTAGGATATAAAGACATTGACAAATGCCTTCGATAACTTCTCAGATTTTTTTTCCCTTAGAAAAACTCAAATTAAATGCATAGGCCTGCTATCTGTTATTCCAGCGATCTATATTACACCCCAGAAGATGTTCATGAAGATAAAAGAAAGAAATAAAGGAAAGAAGGAGGGAAAGAAGGAATGAAAAAAGGAGGGAAGGAAAAAGGGAAGAAAGAAGTGGAGGGAAGAAAGGAAAGGAGGAAGGGAGGAAGGGAGGGAGGAAGGAAGGGAGGGAGGGAGGGAAAGAAAGAAGGAAGGAGGGAAGGAAAGCAGGGAGGAAGGAAGGAAGGAAGGAAGGAAGGAAGGAAGGAAGGAAGGAAGGAAGGAAGGAAGGAAGGAAGGAAGGAAGGAGGGAGCTCTCAGAAAAATTTAGGTTTACTCACTGGCATAAAGTACCAAGTAGAAACAAATAGATAGAAAATCTGTTTTTTAAAGGTATTTCCAAAAGCTCCATGAACCTGAGTTAAAGAATTAGAGAAACTATTGACTGATTCATCATTAACATAACTTTTACATTCCCAGACATACAGTATCAAGAAGTCAACTGTGAAAGCTACAGATCCCCAAAAGGAGAAACACTTATAAACAACCACTTCAGGTATGGGCATAGACAAGAAGGGAGGAAAAAGAGCTTTCTGGAGAGTGAGATCATGGGCCACAAAGAAAAAAAGACAAGAGAGTTATTTCCAGAGAGCAGGATCACGATCTAATCAGGACCTTCCTCCACCATTAGGGCACAGGCACCTCATGATGCCTGCCTGGCACAGGTTCATCTTGCTGTGGACTAATGGCCACTATGTGCCTTCCATAATTCTGTTTTTCAGATGAATGTATCAATCATAGTTATCCCATCTTTTTTCTACCATTTGCCATTATAGAGTGGGAAGGTCTGCGTACTGTGTCATGAGGAGTCATATCTGAGCTTGATGAAGATGTGTGCTTACTCAGCGGTTCTGGACTTTGAGTAGAAAGTAGTGACTGTATAGGAATTTGATTTATCTCACTTGGGGAAAAAGTGTGCTTTCTATGCACGGGAGAAGGGTAAAGATATTTGGTACCTAAGAGGGCAGACTATGCCAGCAATTGGGTTGATATTCACCAAATCCATTTCCTCATTCACCTGGGAACTCAGGCATCTTATATTTTCTAGCTTGCAATTCATCTGCAAGCAATTGCTTGCAATTAGTTCCTTTTTTTGAGTGGGTTCTGGTCAGTAGAGTATGTAAGATCAGGCCTAGGACAAGACATGCTTCTCAGACAGGATTCTGTATCATTTAATTTCATTTTCTGTACCTCACTTTAACCCCTAACTAAAACCTGCTACAAGAAGAATAGAAGATTAAGCTATAACAAGCACTCAAAGTTCTATTTTTGCACATTTGAACTGTGGTATATAAATTTAATCCCACGGTATCTAAATGTTGTGAGATATCTTGCATTAGAGAGATCTGTTTAACCCATCAACTCAGTTTCCTGACCATCAAATTCTGTTTTCATGCAATACTTATTAGCATCCCACAGAATTAATTTGCTGTGTAAGTATAGTTCAGAAACTGGTCTATGGGTTAAGAGTACTTATGATTCCATTTGGAGAGAGTAACACCTCCTTCATTAGAAGACTCTCTTAGTAAGTACGAGCGTACCAAGTCTTCCCTGCATCATGCTATTCTTCTCTGAATTTGCATTTAGCTCAGGTCCAGATGGTTCAAAGCATTCTTCTAATATGAAACCAAATTCTCAACTCTTAAAAATAGGAAAGATCGGCCGGGTGCAGTGGCTCATGCCTGTAATCCCAGCACTTTGGGAGGCTGAGGCGGGCAGATCATGAGGTCAGGAGTTCGAGACCAGTCTGACCAACATGGTGAAACCCTGTCTCTACTAAAAACACAAAAATTAGCCAGGCATTGTGGCACCTGCCTATAGTCCCAGCTATTCAGGAGGCTGAGGCAGAAGAATTGCTTGAACCCTGGAGGCGGAAGTTGCAATGAGCTGGGATCACACCACTGCACTCCAGCCTGGGTGACAGAGCAAGACTTCATCTCAGAAAAAAAAAAAAAGAAAGAAAAAGAAAAAAATAGAAAGGATCTTATTTTGTCACTGCTCTTAACTGAATGTTTGCATCTCCCCACATTTCATATGTTGAAATCTAATCCCCAATATGATGGTATTTGGAAATGTGTCCTTTGGGAAACAATGGTCCCACGAGGGTGGAGCCCTGCTGATGAGATGGGTGTCTTTATAAGAGACAAGAAAGAGCTTGCTTGCTCTCTTTCTCTCTCTGCTCTCTGCCACGGGAGGAGGCAAAGAAAGAGATGACCATTTCTCAACTATGATGAAAGTCCTCACCAGACATCAATCTGCTGACAGCTTGATCTTGGATTTCCCCACTCCCAGAATTGAGAAGTAGATGTTTGTTGTTTAAGCTGTCCAGTCTATTGTATTTTTTTTTTTATTGCAGCCCAAACAGACTAAGACAGTTACCTACATCCCTTAAGCCCCTCCCCTCCTCAGCATTCCACTTAACTTTCACATCCCTTGCATTAACTCCGACAAAATCCAAATTGCTTGTCACAGGTAGACTATTTAATGCTGTTATCATATGAGTGTCTTCTCTTTGGGTATTTGAGAAAAACTCCAAGTTGCAAGTGAGGAAATGTCTAGCTTGACTCTCAAGGCATCTGGAGGCTTCTTCGGGACAGGATTATGCTGGAGAGATTCAGAAGCAGTATTAAGAGTAGGGTCAAGTATGTATATATGTAGGTATGGACACAAGACATAGGCAGGATAATGGTTTCTTCCACTTAAAAGTGCAACTTTCTCAGGGGAGTCACGCCTAGTACTTGCTCAAGATGATTTCGTTTATCACACTTCCTGGTGACACAAAGAGTGTCCCACAAATGCAGCCCCTTTTTTTATTCCCTTCCCTGGGGCATTTGTGGTTACAAGTTGACAGTAGGCTCACTCTGGGGCCTAGACATCTGAATCCTGACACACCCCTTCAATTCTCCTTCTCTATCTCTATTTCAATTATTTCCCTGTATACCTTAATTAACAAAAAGTTTAATGTTCTTTTTTTCTCACACAAAAATACTTATAAAGAGGTTCAGAATCTCCCAGAAAGAGATTCTAGTATTTGTAACATGAACACTTATTCACACTGCCTCTGGGAAATAATATTTTACTCTTAAGAGTTAGTACTCTTAAGAGAAAGTACTGTGTTTGGAAACTGTTTTAGTCAGGGCTCTCTAAAGTGACAGAGCTAATAAAATATATATATATAGAGAGAGATATATGTGTATATATGTGTGTATATATATATACACACACACATATATAATAGCAGTTTTTTATATATAGCAGATATATATACTATATATGATAGATAGATAGATAGATAGATAGATAGATAGATAGATAGATAGCAGTTTATTAAGTAGTATTAACTCACACAGTCACAAGGTGCCACAACAGGCCATCTGCAAGCTGAGGAGCAAGGAAGCCAGTCCGAGTCTCAAAGCTGAAGAACTTGGAGTCTGATGTTCCAGGGCAGGAAGCAACCAGCATGGGAGAAAGATGTAGGCTGGGAGGCTAAGCCAGCATAGCCTTGTCATGTTTTTCTGCCTGCTTTATATTCTGGCTGCACTGGCAGCTGATTAGATGGTGCCTACCCAGATTAAGGGTGGATCTGCCTTTCCAGGCCCACTGTCTCAAATGTTAATCTCCTTTGGCAACACTCTCACAGACACACCCAGGATCAATACTTTGCATCTGTCAATCTAATCAAGTTGACACTCAGTATTAATCATCACAGAAACGAAGAGAAGAAAGAGCTCCTCTATTTGGAAACCAAGAGAAGCAAGTAGAAGAAACACTTTCATTCCCACTGGGTGGCTCATTCTCTGTTTTGGGTTGAATTGCACCCCCTTCTCCCAGCACCAATTCTTGTGTTGAAGTCTTAGGCCCCAGCACTCCAGAAGGTGACTATATTTGGAGATAGATTCTTTATAGAGGTAGTCAAATTAAAATGTCATTAGGGCGGGCCTTCATTGATTCAATATGGTGTGCTTGTAAAAAGGGGGAAAACTACAGATAGAAAAGTATGCAGGGAGAACATCGTGTGAAGATAAAGGCACACCTGGGGTAATGTTTCTACAAGGCAAGGACCACCAATGACTGCCAGCAAGCCACCAGAAGCTAGAGGAGAGGCATGACACAGATTCTTTCTCACAGTTCTCAGGAAACATCTTGATCTGAAACTTCCAGCCTTCAGAACTGTGAGACAGTACATGTATGTTGTTCTAACCACACAGTTTGTGTTTCTTATGACAGTCTTAGGAAACAAATAAGTGTTCCTTCAAGGACAGACTAAAGAACTTCTTGTTGACCCGAAAAATCATCAATACCCACACGGCACACACTGAGTTCTCATGTTCTGCTGCCCAGAGCTCCTGCTCTTGCATCCTACCAACCTTTCTTTCTGGGTTTATTAGTTCTCTCTCACCTTTTCTTTTGATCAACATGGCTTCTTGCTCCGTAACTGTGATGGTGGAGAGCTACAGGTGGTGGGGAGGGTGGGTGTTGGGGGAGGTCAGGGAAAGGTGGACAATTTGGGGTAGAGGGATCATTGTCCCATGTCGGCAGGGAGACTTCCTTTCCCTGTCTGCAGATTAGCTCACACTGAACTCTTACCAAGGCCACAGTATTTCGAAGACAAAGAAAATGAGTTTCACTTAGAGATGTCAGTTTGGAGCTTATAGTGCAGGTTTGGAAACAGAAGACAGGATGTAAGATAGAGCTATTGACCTGAGAATCAGTGAAATCCTGCAAGTGGGTGAGAATTTATAGGTATTCTCTGTATTCAATAAGAAAGACAGCTGAGGGAGGAACTCAATAAACCAAGATAGGGCAAGAAGGAGAACAAAATACAAATATAAGCTGACACTTATTACCCTTCTATTAAGTGATAGGCACCATAACAATAATAAGATCTAACACATTCAGTGCTTACTAGATATCAGGCACCATTTAAATACTTTTGAAATATTATCTAACCATCTAGCAAAAACTATAATCGTACGAGTGCTATTATTATTCCCATTTCTCCAATGAGGATACTGAGGGTCTTAGAGTTTACCAGTTAGGCAGTAGAGAGCTCCTATGCTCTTCCTAACCACAAAACAATACTGGCAAGTCAATAGCTATAGGCTATAACCTACAATATGTTAAGTGTACATGAATTTATGTTTGGAGCCTCCTATAATCTTCAGAGATAGAGTATGAGGTGGGTGCTGATAAATGATTTCTATTTTGAAGACCGAGGTTCAGACAGGTTAAGTATATTGTCTATAGGTACCAAAGCAGTTAATGGCAGTGTTTGGAATGCATGTAAAAACTGGTGGAATACGAATGAGGTGTGTAGTTGTGTTGATGTCAATTTCCTGGTTTTGAGTATTGTATTATGGTTTTGTAAAATATCATCTTTGGAGAAAGCTGGATAAAGAGTAGATGGGACTTCTTTGTATTCTTTTAGCAACTTCTTGGGAGTCTTCAATTATTTCAAAAAGGATGTTAAAATAATTTTCAAAAAGTAGTGCTTTATTGAAACCCAGTTGTTTCTAGTTCTGAAGTGCACAACTTGTCCTGGATGATACACTTTTTTTGTTGTTGTTGTTTTGTTTTGTTTTGTTTTGAGACGGAGTCTCACTCTGTCGCCCAGGCTGGAGTGCAGTGGCCGGATCTCAGCTCACTGCAAGCTCCGCCTCCCGGCTTTACGCCATTCTCCTGCCTCAGCCTCTCCAGTAGCTGGGACTACAGGAGCCCGCCACCTCGCCCGGCTAGTTTTTTGTATTTTTTTTTAGTAGAGACGGGATTTCACCGCGTTAGCCAGTATGGTCTCGATCTCCTGACCTTGTGATCCACCCGTTCGGCCTCCCAAAGTGCTGGGATTACAGGCTTGAGCCACCGCACCCGGCCACACTTATTTTTCAAGATAGGAATAAGCAACAGAGCAGGACAATAAAAAGTGAAGAGAGAGAGAGAGAAACAGAGAGCGAAAGAGAGACAGAGAGACAGAGGATAAATAATAAATAAAACACATGCAAACCTATAGACCATGTCACTGTGCAATTAGTCATTTTAAATGCATTCTCAGTGCATTCACAGTGACTCTCCAAGGGCGGTATCAAAAATGATTTCACACTTTCGGAAAATTCAGGCTTAGCAAAGTTAAGTCACACCACAGGTCATTAGTGCCAGTACCAAGAATAACCTTTAGGGCTCTTAAAACTCTGACTCCACAGCTTCTACCATTTCTATTACGCAAAGCTGCCTGGCAGAATCTAAAGAGAGAACTAGCTCAGGAGTCATGGAAGTAGATATTTCAGGGTTAGAATAGGTAAGTAACATAGGCAGGGAAATGGTGCCCTTGGCTGGAATTTAACAGCTCTCATAGGGAAAACACTTTCATAGCAGGAGAGAGGCTAAAGGCAATTCTGCAGTTTGAAAGGTCAAAAAGTGGTGAAGGTATGGGAACAGCCATTGTAATCCCCTTTTCAATAAATTTGAAAGGCAAAAACTAGTGGATAGAGTTGAACGAAGGGTCAAGGAAGATTGGTAAGGTAGGAGACAGCAGAAAAGACTTGAACATGCATCTGTCCTGTAAAAGGGAGCTTATTCCTAGTCAGAGTTGCAGCAGCCTAGACTCTAAGCTGCTTACAGGCATGATTGCTGTTCAATTTCCCTTGGCATGGAGAGCCTACCCCAGTACCAGGCACATAGACATACTAGGGACAAATACATGAATTTGGGTTGACTCTTTTAACTGCTCTACATGTCATCACCCAGACCTAATTAATATAGCCTCACCATAACCATAAATCTTGCACAAAAAGAACGCTGCCTTGAAGAAGCCTGTAGAAATTCAGCAGGGAGGGCTTCAATCTGAGTGCTGATCAGACTCAGCTTTGCGAGCGCTGGCAGGACCTGAAGAGAGAGCCGCACACAGCCGTTGAAGCTTCAGGTTGCCTGCTGTTTCTTCTAGACAGCTGTCAAGGCTGATAAAACCTGTCATGCTTTCCCTGGCTGTGCAGCCATTTAATAGCAAAAAGACATCACCATAGGAAGCACAGTCAAGAGGCATAACGTTTTTGGAGATGGATGGATGGATGCTTTGTTGTGTGTCTCCTTACAACAACTTAAATGTTGATCCATTCCTTGGGGGCATCCTCATCTACCACCCAGGAATTACTTTGGAGCTCACTTCCTAAAACAAGTCCAGAGTGTTTGATGGTCATTGTGCCCTTGGCACACAGAGAGGTAAAAGAGCCAGGAGGTCAGGTGTGGAAATGTAAGGCAGTGTATTAGGTAAGATTTAACAGCAGGGCAGTTCAGAATGCTCAAACGTACTTAAGTTTCTGGACTTGTCACAAGAAGAGTTTTATTTCCTTTCAAATGTCAAAAATAATAATAATTTTAAAAACAGCTTGAACTACAGAGCCAATGGCTGGTTTGATTAAGGTGCCTGGAACAGGATGGAGTGAAATCAGACAATGCTGTGTTGCCAACTAGTTCATATGGCTTTGGAATGAGAAAAATCTTGTTTATCAAAAAAGTTGCGCAATTGTTATTTTTCAAGTTTTTATTTTTCAAAAAGGACAAGGCACAAGAAATTAATTTAATGAACTCTCATGGGAAACATCTAATATGAAAGAAGACATCTAACTAACCTTTAATTATCTTTAAGTTTATTCCACTTATGAAAAATCTAATATGTTTCAGAAATGGGATAAGCTAATTAAAATTTTCAAAGTTACAAAAATAGATGTTTGGATAGTTTTGTAGCCAGACACCTATTGCCAGACTGCTCTTCTACTATTCAACATGTTCATATAGTCTTTCTCTCTCTCTCTCTCAGTTGATCTGTGTATATACATTTATGCTTTCCCAACTCTTTAACTCTTCCTCAGCTTTACCATTACATAAATAGATGTAGACTGATAGTCTTTTATTTATATTGCTTAGGATTTATTGTGCTTCCTGAATCTAAGGATTCATGGCTTTTGTGAATTCTGAGAAATCATTTGCCATTATCTTCTTAAATGTTATGTTTTCTATGTTCCCGCTCTTCTCTCCACGTGGAATTCTGATTAGATACGCATAGTTTTCTTATCTCTTCACTTTCATCTTTTTTATTTCTTTAACTCTCTCTAAAGCATACCACATTATTTTTTCCAAACTTGATCTTACAGTTCACTAACTTTTTTTTTTAACTGTTTAATCTCAACTCCACAAAACTTATTTTCCTATTTGTATTATACTTTAGCCATGTGAACTCATGTTTGGTGGGGCTTAACATGGGAATCTTGTGAGACAAACACTGAGATTTCTTCCTCTAGGTAGAACTTGCTTTTGCTTTTCCAAGAGTGCCTTAAATTTTGTTATTCTGAGATTTTGAATATTCACGAAGATTTTTTGTCATCCAGATCACAGGTTGTGGCAGAAACACTAATTTTCTTCAGTAGCTCATTTTGCATATAAAAGAATGTTTTTTAGTCTACTCTTTCACTCCTGGTTTAGTATTTCAAGGACCCTGGCTTTGTGTGTGTGTGTTGTAGAGGAATGGGATATACTAGCTCTAATTCTATATTTTGTTTAGATCCAAGGCTTCTATTATATCCTTTATATGAACATTAAAACCCAATCTCAATTTGCCAGAATTGACAGGTATCCTCAGGAAACTCATAACTTCAGCCTTTCCTTGTTGTGTGTGTGTGTGTGTGTGTGTATTCTTCATTTTTGACAACCTGAGGATTTTCTTTTTTTCATGAGAGCTCCTGTATGATTTAAAGAAAAAACATGTTTACTTGTGAACCAAAAAGTACTTTAAAAATAAAGTCTATTAAAAAATGTTTGTCCAGTGTGGTACTGGTAAAAAAAAAAAAAAAACAGATGCATAGACTAATGGAACAGAATAGAGAACTCAGAAATAAAACCACACACTTACAACCCTCTTAGCTTCAACAAACCTGAAAAAAACAAACAAGCAATGGGGAAAGGATTCCCTATCTAATAAACGGTCCTAGGAGAACTGGCTAGCCACATGCAGAAAATTGAAACTGGACCCCTTCCTTACACTTGATACAAAAATGAACTCAGGATGGATTGAAGACTTAGTTATAAAACCGAAAACTGTAAAAAAAAAACCCTATAAGAAAATTTAGTTAATACCATGCAGGACATATGCCCAGGCAAAGATTTCATGATTAAAATGTCAAAAGCAATTGCAACAACAGCAAAAATTGACAAATGGGATCAAATTAAACTAAACAGCTTCTACACAGCAAAAGAAACTATCATCAGAGTGGACAACCTATAGAATGGGAGAAAATTTTTGCAATCTATCCATCTGACAAAAATCTAATATCCAGAATCTACAAGGAACTTAAACATACTTGCAAGAAAAAAAACAAACCACCCCATTAAAAAGTGGCCAAAGGACCTGAACAGACATTTCTCTAGATAAAACATTCATGAGGCCAACAAACATGTGAAAAAAAAGCTCAACATCACTAATCATTACAGAAATGCAAATCAAAACCACACCAAGATATCATCTCATGGCAGTCAGAATGGTGATTATTAAAAAGTCAAGAAACAACAGATGCTGGTGAGGTTGTGGAGAAAAAGGAACACTTTTACACTGTTGGTGGGAGTGTAAATTAGCTCAACCATTGCTGAAGACAGTGTGTGATTTATCTGAGATCTACAAGCAGAAATACCATTTGACTGAGCAATCCCATTACCAGGTATTGATCCAAAGAAATAGAAATCATTCTAATATAAAGATACAAGCACACGTATGTTCATTGCAGCACTGTTCACAATAGCAAAGACATGGAATCAACCCAAATCCCATCAACTGGATAAAGAAAATGTGGTACATCTATACTATGGAATACTATGCAGCCATAAAAAGAACAAGATCACGTCCTTTGTAGGGACATGGATGGAGCTGGAAGCTATTATCCTCAGCAAACTAACACCAGAACAGAAAACCAAATATTGCATGTTCTCATTTATAAATGGGAGCTGAATGATGAGAACACATGTACACACAGGTGATGGGTTGATCTGTGCAGCAAACCACCATGGCACACTTTAACCTATGAAACAAACCTGCATATCCTGCACATGTACCCTGGTACTTAAAATAAAAGTTGAAGAAAAAAAAGTTTGTCTACATTTTATCCAGAATATTACGATTATGTGTATATGTGTGAAATAGAATTTGTTGTAGAATGCTATTTCTCACAATAATAAGTTAGACATATTACTAGAAATAGAATTCCTTCAAATGTTTTGAAGGAAAAACAGAAATTTCCAAACAAGATATAAAAGGAGAACTAGAATGGCTGGGCAAGGTGGCTCATGCCTGTAATCCCAGCACTTTGGGAGGCCAAGGCAGGTAGATCACTTGAGGTCAGGAGCTCAAGACCAGCCTGGCCAACAGGGTGAAACCCTGTCTCTGCACAAATACAAAAATTAGCCAGGTGTGTTGGTGCACACCTGTAATCTCAGCTACTTGGGAGGCTGAGGCAGCAGAGTCACTTGAACTCGGGAGACAGAGGTTGCCGTGAGCTGAGACTGAACCACTGCACTCCAGCCTGGGCAGTGAGTGCAAAACTCCATCTAAAAAAAAAAAAAAAAAAAAAAAAAAAACCTAGAATGAGTAAGAAATCCATCAATTTTTTTTTTTTTTTAATCAAGAATTGACAATTGCCGGAGTAGAGTTTAAACCAAAAGAATGCATGTATATTACAATTATTGGATGATTTGTTGACATCAGAATGATAATCATAAATTTATCTAAACTATCCACATTTTTACATTTATCTTTCTGTTTTAAGTTAAATATTAAAATGGGCTGTGAGATAGGTGAACTACTTTTGACCATCTTAGTGTTTATAGTAAAAACCTGTCCTAGTTTTTATCTTTCCTTAGTATAAAACATCCCATTTTGAGTTCAGGAAAGTGTTGATTTTCTTCCCCCCTCAAATAAGATTTCAGGGGGAAAAAACAGAAAAACAAGCCTGAAGCCTTGTTAGGTTCTACATATATCTTTCTTTCAAATATCTTCTTTGTTAAAAAATAAAACAATTATACCAGAAATACTAATTATCTGTCTAATATCCATTTTGTAAACTGTGACTAATCTTAGATAAACTGTGTTTGTAAGAGATAAAGTATGAGGAAAATTTCCCTTGAGACACTGAGTTAATTACCATAATTCATTGGTTGGGCGTGACTTCTACCACGTCAAAAAAGACTTTTGAACCAAAGCCATATTGAGGAATTACCTTATTTTAATTTCTTTTCACCATATTGTAACATCTGTGTTTACTACGTTTAGTGGGGGAACAACAGCTCTTTTGTAAATCATTCTCCTCCAAATCCAGGAGTATATGGTATTCTAGAGATTATTTGATTCTAATAATAATGAGTGAAAATTTTAGGATAGACTACATTACCCTTAACATTCCTCTTTTATCTAACCACTCATTTATATATTCATCTAAAAACTTTGGATACTTTCTATAGATAAGCAACTGTTCAAAAAACAGAAGAAACAGTGTAAGAATTATTTCATTCATGGGAGTGAATGAATTTTGAATTCACAGTGGAATGTTTCATACAACATATGGGAGCATTTATATATGACTGAGTGTTGCTCTGGCACTTTACGTAATTACCCTATGATTTTGAGTTCAGAATAGGGGTTTTTTCCCCCTTATAAGAAGATGTTATTTTCTGTGTATTAATCAAATTGGGGTAGGCTAAGTCACATGGAAAATCACCCAACTAGCATAAACTTTGCATGATCATTAATATAACTTACTGTGTTAAGGCAGTGAGTTTGGGAGACTGTTTAGAAAGGGCTTGTGCTTCTTCAGCAGCCACAGTACCTACCTCACCTTCCCACTTCACAGTGTTATGTACTCTAGTGATCAAGCATGTGGATCCTGGAGGAGGCCTCTCTGGGTTCAAATCCTGCCTCTTCCACTTCAGCAAATTACTGAACCTCTCTGTGCTTCAGTTTATTTTTAAACAGTATAAAAATATTCTCCAGCACATAGAATTGGGGTGAGGCTAAAAGAGTTAATCGATTCCAATATCTGGAATGCACTAAAAGTTAAACAAACGTTAACTGTTATAACACCACCCTGTTCCATTTTATTTTCATGATTTTCTGACCCATTTGGCATTCAAATATGGGATACATATCTTTAGAATTAAGAAATTTAAACAGACATAACATAGTGAGAACAGGCAAGATGTCAAACACAAAAGTGACAATGAAAGTTGTAAACAGAATATTACAAGCACACAAAAGAGGCCCTTTCACTCCCTGCTGAGAAATCATGACGTGTTTGATACAAGAAGTGACAAGAAGACACACTTCAAAGTACGGAAGGAATATTCTAGATCTGGGAAACATTTAAAATAAAAAAGAACATGGCGTAATAATATAATTCTTGGTTTCTTTTCTCTGGAAAACAATTCTTAAATACCTTTAACATGCTGCACATTTGGGAATATAAAGTTGAATTAGAAAGTCTCTCCACCATTTTGCAGTTCACAGCACAGGGGTTGGGGGAGAGATGGATTATACATAAATGAAGAATCACAAGTAATATGTAAAGGAGAACCAGGAAAAGAGTACTCAAGTCTGACTAGGAGAAGAGAGGCCCAGGCTTAGAGGTTTCTCAAATGGAGTTAATAGGAGACCTGGGTCTTTGGAGATAAGTAAGAATTACATAGATAAAAAACATGGAGAAAGGTTGAGTAAGAATAATCCAAACAGAGAAAAGAGCATTCAAAGCAGTTTTAGATTTATAAAAACTGTGGTAAATTCTGCAATGAAAGTAGTTATGTAAATTATGTGAATCAGAGATAATTCCTTACATTCATATATGGTAAATTTAGACTTTATACATTATTTTACTGCTTTATCGTTTTTATTTTTGTAAGTCTTTATAGCAGCCTAATGTGGAAGTAGAAATATCCTATTGTTCAGATTAGGACAATGAGGTTCAGAGAGTTACAAATAATGGTTGACATTATTTATAAACGATAGAAAGATTCAGATTTATTGTAAAAAATATAGGAAGTATACACAATATTAAGAGGCTGATTTGGTCCAGATTAAATGTCATGTTAACAAAGTTGGGTAAGAATATGAAAGAAATTTTCCCAGGGTGAGATCAATGTAAATGAAATAGGAAGACAGGCCATTTGCTTAAGGTACCAGAGATGCTTTGAACAGCTAATCAATTTCACTGCCTCAGGCATCTTTTGGACCTATCTTCTCAATGTTTTCCAAAAGTCTGTGGACCTTGGAAGAATACCCATTCTGTCCAAGGCTCAATGTTAAAGGGAAAGAGGTAGAATTCACTACAAACGCATATTGTTTTATAAATTCCTGCTAATGAAAACTAATGAATGTGCAGAATACCTTCAGAAGGCTGAATAGATCCTTTCCTTTCAATCTTCTCTCCCCTATATATCTTAATGCAAATACTTATTTTAATTTTTCCACAAAGTTAAAAATATACTTTAACAGTTAACACAGTTCCATTGCCTAAAAATTATCCACTCTGACTTTAACTTATTTGAGGATAGTTTTCAAAGCAGATTAAATGTGCTTTATAAAATTTAGTTACAATATATTAAAAACATTTTAAAACATTTGGAAAAATAGTTGGATTTGGATAAACGTCCGTCACCCCCTCCCCATATCTAGTAAAACAGAACTCTGCCTTAACTCTTTTTCTCACATATCATTTTATGTACTTAGAAGAAATCTCTGTTAACTTAAATGAATTTGACAAATGGATTTAGCAGATGAACAGATGCATTTAAAATATAACAGATGGGCCTCCATTTTCTTAGGTGAGGTGATCTATATCCATTTTATCAAATTACAAGGAAGCAAGAATATGAGGCGCAAATGATACACAAAGAATTAGAAAATATTGATGGCTTCATGCCATATATTAAACAGACCTTAACATTTTATTAAATTGGAAATACATATTGGGGATATCTGAAAAGCTTTATTTTATTAATAAGAGTCATATTAAATAGGAAAGAATAAGCAAGCATTCCAAAGCACTTGGCATTTTCCAAAAATTTCTTAAATTATGAGCAGAAAAATGTAGATTCTATAGCCTGCTTTAAGGATGTGTGACCTTTATAGGGTTAGGAGAGAATTATTTTTGAAGCATAAGATTATAAAGTCTTACTTATTAGAAAATTGAGGTCAAATGACGAAGTAATCTGCTGAAAAGAAAACAATGGCAGAGCTAGGACTATAACCAACAACTTGTGAATTACTTTTGAATGTTAACCCTTTCTTGATTTCATTCTTTCTACAGAATTAGTTCCAGTAAAAAGGACTATTGATAGCTTAAGTAGGAACGAACAGTAGATATGGAACTTTACTTATGGTACCTATGATACTGATAATCCAGTTCTCCATACGCCTTCCTTCTTTCAACATTGCTTGTCAGATCATGAAATTAATACTTTTTTACTTTTTATTTTTATTTTTATATTATTTTGAGAATTTTTAAGTATCTTTAAGTAATAATGTCACTATCTAAAATATAATACTAATTTGAGTTCTTGAAACTCAGTTCCAAAAGTATGCCAAGCACTGATCAATACATGGGACAATACATGAGCCACCGCGTTCGGCCCTGAAAGTATAGTTTTTACCATCACCTTAAATAAAATAAAAATGTTCCTTGGATTATAATGGGACTATATGCTAATAAACCCATCATAAGTCAAAAATATCATAAGTCAAAAATGCATTAGCACCCCATTAAACCCATCATAAAGTCAAAAAATATAAGTTGAATCATGGTGAGTTGGGAACGATTTGTATTTAAAATTTGTGAAATACTTCCGCTGGGCACAGTGTCTCATGCCTGTAGTCCCAGCTTTCTATGAGGCTGAGACAGGTGGATCACGTGAGGTCAGGAGTTCAAGACCAGCTTGGCCAACATGGTGAAACTCTGTCTCTACTAAAAATACAAAAATTAGCCAGCTGTGGTGGTACATGCCTGTAATACCAGCTACTTGGGTGCTGAGGCAGGAGCATTGCTTGAATCCAGGAGGCGAAGGTTGCAGGGAGCTGAGATCATTCCACTGCACTCCAGCATGACCAACAGAGTGAGACTCTGTCTCAAAAAATAATAAAAAATAAAATGAATAAAATATATGAATATTACTATCTATGTTACATAATTATCTTATTTATTAAAAAAAAAAACTTCATTTTGGAGGATTTCTTGACTGACCTTTCCATGAGTTAGGAAAATGCTAGACACTAAGAAACAAATCAAAAATCTCAGTAGGTTAACAAGTAAAAATGTTCTGGTTATCTATTACTGAGTAAAAAACAACTCATTGACTTCGTGGCTTAAGATAACAACCATTGAATTGCTCACTATCGTTTAGGTCAAGAAGATAACCACTATTGAACTGCTCACTATCGTTTGGGTCAAGAATTCCGGCAGGTTCCAGATGGCAAGCCTCACTTCTGCTCTAAATGGTGTTGCCTGGGATAGCTTGGCTGCAGCTCCAGGATCTAAATTGTTAACTTAGTCCATTTGGCTTGTCATGACAAGTGCCATAAACTAAGAATAAACAACAGGAATTTATTTCTCACAGTTTCAGGGTCTAGGAAGTCCAAGATCAAGTGCTGACAAATTTGGTGTCTGCTGAGGTTCAGCTTCCTACTTCAGAAAGAGCTAACTTTGTGCTATGTCCTCACATGAGAGAAAGAGCAAGAGAGCTGTCTAGGATTTCTTTTACAAGGGTGCTAATCCCATTCATAAGGCCTCTGCCCTCATGATATAATTACTTCTCAAAGACTCACCTCCTAAGATAGGTTTTAATATATAAATTTTGGGGTGACACAAACAGATGACTGATTCATATTTTGGGTTCCTGGTTTTAGTTACCACTTTGTGGTACCCTATTTCTCCCCCTGGTGGCTTTTCTCTCCACCTGGTCTCTCATTATTCTGTGGTCTAGCGCATGTTTCTTTGTATGGTGCCTGGCTTCCATGACGGTAAAAACAAAGCTGATAGTCTTTATAAGGCTTAGTCCCAAAAGGCACAGAACTTCACTTTTGCTGCTTTCCATTGGCCCAAGAAAGTCACAGAACCAATTGAGAGTTGAGACTTAGGTGGAGAGAAATTAGACTCCTATTCTTGATGGTAGAAATGATAAAACTACATTAAAAAAGGACATAATGGGGCATAAGAAATGAAGAAATTTCTCAATTCAATTTTTTATGTTCCTATGAGAAACTAGAAAAAAGAAGAGCACAACACAAGCAGAAGGAAGGAAATGGTAAAGATCAGAGAAGAGAGAATGAAATGGAATATAAAAAAAGCAATAGAGAATTTCAGTAAAACAAAAAGGGCATTCTTTGAAAACATCAGTAAAATTAGCAAACATCTAGTAAGACTGAATTAAAAAAAGAAACAAATAATCAATATTATAAAAAGTAAAGGGAAAGCACTACATTCCATAGCCATTAAAAAGATAAAAAGGGAATATTGTAAATAATTTTACAATTATAAATTTGACAACTTAGAGAAAAATAAACCAATTCACTGAAACCCACAAAGTACTAGTACTTAATCAACATGAATTAGATAATTGCAATAGCCCTAGAATTAGTAAAAAAAAAAATTGAAAATTATTTAAAAGCTCACAAAAATTATTCTCTAGGACCAGATTTTTTTCATGGGCAATTCTACCAAATATTTTTACAGAATTATCACAAATTTTGCACAATCTCTTTCAGAAAATATAAAAGTAGCGAACACTCCCCAACTTGTTTTACGAGGGTATTATCACTCTAATACAAAAAAACAGAGAAAATACAGGAAAAAAAAAAAATGAAAACTACAGATCAATATCTCCCATAAATTTAGAGACAAAAATCCTTTAAAAAATTAACAAACCAAATCTAACAATGTATAAGAATTACACACTATGACCAAGTGGGATTTATTCTAGGCATACAAGGCCAGTTGGATCTCTAAAACCTAATCAATGCAATAAATCATGTCAATGAGCTAATGGAGAAAACTCATGAAGTCTTAACCATTAACAATTTCCAACACCCAAACATAAAAAAAAACACTCAGCAAGTTAGTAATGGAAGGATATTACTTCAACTTGATGAAGAGCACGTACAAAAAAATCTAGAGCTAACATAATGGTGAGACAGATGCTGAATGTTTTTTTCTAAGATAAGGCACAAATGGTTTTTTCCTAAGATAAGGCACCACTCTTATCCAAAATAGTACTGAAAGTTCCAACCACTTTCATAATGTAAAATAAATAAATAAATAAATAAATAATGAATATATTGAAAAGAAAGAAATAAAACTGCCTCTATTTGCACATGGAATTATTATCTCTCTAGAAATTCCTAGGAAATCTACAAAAATACTTCCAAGAACAAATACACGAGTTCAGCAAGGTTGTAAGATAGAAGATCGATGTGCAAATATCAATCACATTTATGTATACCATCAATGTACATATAAGAACCAAAATTGAAAACATAATAGCATATTCAAGCTCTCCAAAGAAAATGTTTAGGTATTCACTTAATAAAAAAACATATAGGATCTATATGATTAAAATTATGAAACTACTGTTGAAAGAAATCAAAGAAGACCTAAAAAAATAGAGAAGCATATTGTGTTTATGAAGTGGAAGCCTCAAAATATTTATAATGTCAATTCTTACCTTCTTTATGCATAGGTTTAACACAGTTGTTACCAAAATTCTAGCAAGAATTTTTGTAGACATAGACAAGCTGACTCTAAAATACATATGGAAAAGCACAGGCTGTATACTAGCAAAAGCAATCTTGGTAAAGAAGAATAAAGTTTGAAGAATCACACTACCTAATAATCGGGCTTACTCTACAGCTACAGTAATTGAAGCAATGTATTATTGTCAGAGGGATAGTCATATAGACAAGTGGAAAAGAATAAAGAACTCAGAAATAGCCACTCACGAATATGCTCAACTGATTTTTGACAACGGTAAAAAAGTAATTCAATGTAGGAAGGACAGCTTTTTCAACAAATGATGCTGAAATAACTGGACATTCATAAGATAAAAAATAAACCTTGATCTAAATCTCATGCCTTATACAAAAATCAGCTCAAAGTGAATCAGACACTTAAATATAAAATACAAAGCTATAAAATATTTAGGAAAAAAAAGAGAACATCTTTAAAAACAAAAGTTAGGAAAAAAGTTTTTAGACTCGATACCAAAAGTATGATTTATGAAATAAAAATGTTATAAATTGGATCTCATTAAAATTAAAAACATTTGGTTTGCAAAAGCCTGAAGAGAAAGAAAAGACAATCTAGAGACTGGGAGAAAACATTTGCAAATCATATATCTATCAAAGGTCTAGTGTCTAGAATATATAAAGAACTATCCAAACAGATATTTTTCTGAAGAGGATGTACAGATGGCAAAGAAGCGCTTGAAAAGTGTTCAATATCATTAGCCATCAGGGAAATGCAAACTGAAGCCACAAAGAGACACCACTACATATCTATCACAATGATTAAAATAAAAAAAACAGTGACAACATCAAATCCTGGCAAAAATGCAGAGAATCTGCCTCACTCATAAACTGCTGATGGGAAGGTAAAATGGTGCTGCCATTCTAAAAAAGTATTGCATATTCTTTAGAGAACTAAACATGAAATTACTGTATTCCTCAGCTATTGCACACAAGGGTATTCATTTCAGAGAAATGAAAACTTACATTCACACAAAAATCTGTACAAGAATGTTCATAGCAGCTTTATTAGAATAACTAAAAAATTGAAAACAAATCAGATGTCCTTCAGCAGATGACTGGCCAAACTCTATCCACACCATAGAATACTACTCAGTAATAAAAGGAAGGATTTATTGACGTGTACACCAACTCGGATTTATCTCCAGGGAATTATACTGAGTGAAAAAGCCACTGCTAAAATGTGACTTCCTGTACAATTCCATTGGCAAAACAACCTTAAAATGACAAAATACAGAAATAGGGAACAGATTAATGGTTTCCAGAGGCCAGGGATAAAGTTGAGAGAGGGGAGGTGGTTGTGTCATAAAAGGGCAACACGAGGCAATACCTGTTGTGATGAAACTGTTCTGAACATCAACTGTGGTGGTGGACACATGGGTCTATAATGTGATAAGATTGCATACAACTAAACACACACACACACACAGAGGAATAGATGCAAAACTGATGAAATCTGAATAATATTTTTGTTTATATTGATGTTAATGTGATATACCATAATCTTATAAAATGTTGCCATTGAGAGAAATGGTAAAATGTACAAGGAATTTTTTTGTGTAGTTTCTTACGAATGCATGTGTATCTATACATGGGAAGAGTTGGGAAGGGATGAGGGAGCAATCTAGGACCGAAAGTTTCTTTCCTAGTTTTGTGCAGTTCACAATTCTCATGGATACATGTAATGGGGAGAATCTCTTCCAATGGTAACTTAGGCTTTTTTCTTCTTGAAATTCCATCATTTTCCTATATCGCTTCAGCATGAGTCAACAGAAATCCTGCATCTTTAGAAATATAATGTGTATGATAGTGGTTTGGATGTTTTCATGGGCCAGTCCAAGAAACGCTCAAATTGCTTTCCATTTTTTCCTACTATTTACAGAAAGTTTCATTTTGTTTTAAGATTATAATAACACTGTCTGATGAATAATAATTTTAACATCCAAAACCCAATTCCAAATGTGTGCCAAGATTTGTCAAAACGTAAAGCTGAAATATTTGACACAGTAAGTTTTCTGAGAATCAATGTTTAATTTAGGATTAAAACATTTGATTTTATAAAGTATAGTTTTCACTATTCTATTGAATGAAATTCCCCTTCCATTGAAAAGAATATCATCTTGCCACTTCTTAACTGAAAAAGAGACATGGTAATGTAATCTTGCTGTGCCCAAGAAACTGCATATGTCGGAAGTTGTAGCAATCAGGGAATAGTCTCTCTCACTACAGTTTTGGATATAGATCATGTAGAAGTCTGGGTCTAGGGTCATTCTGTGTCTTCATCTTCTGTTTTGTTTTCTTTTGTTTTGTTGGGTTTTGGTTTTGTTGTGTATGTGTGTGTGTGTGTGTGTGTGGTAATTAGAGTATAGAAACTATGAGTGGGCCAGTAACCTAGTTGCCCCTAGGAATACCTATCATTTGAAAGGCACAAGGTGCACCTCAACAATTTTGAATGCCCACAACAGTGTCCTGAATTACTGCTATTCCCCAGAGCCAAATATCAAATAAGAAAGCCCACTGAAAAATCATCTTCATCTTCATATATTTGAATAAAAACTGTAAACCTAGATAGGAATTATAAAATTTTAGTGTACTATTGCTTTAGAGCATTGAAAAAAATAGACTGTAAACTTGCTAATAAGTAAGAGAAGCTTGATTTTCTAAAGCAAAGAGAACAGTTAGCTACAGTTTCACAAACTTATAATCATTGCCTGCTAAAATGTGCCAGAATCTAATACAACAGAAATATTCTATTTGTAAAATACATAGTCAAGATTGCATTTATATTTTGGGCCCAATTTACATATTGAAATAATATCTATGTTTTGAGTGCTTAGATATAATTACATGAGTGCTTTAATAATCCTTCATCATTATAAACAAATATGAAATGTTTACATCATTCGAAACTAAAATAAATCTCAACCAAAATGCTATTTGGTAAAAGCTGTAATAATTTTATGAAGTTTTAATAAATCTTATTGATGTAGAATGGCTTTGCATTTCTGAAAGCTGTACTTTTTATGTCAAAGATTCAGAAAATATTTCAAGACCCCAAATAAAGACTCCTAGTTAAACACATAAGGCAACAGTTCAAGAAAAAAATTAATATATATCTAATATGTATAATAACTTACAGTAAAACAGAATGAAAGAGAAAATTTCACCCCAAATATTAACTTGGTAGTACTAAATTTTTAATTGTAAGATACTTCCATTACTAATTTATAATGCCACAATGAAATATACACAAAGCAAAAATAAGTAGACTTGTGAAAAAATAAACAATACTCTGTTAATGCCCATATTTTCAGTATGTACTTCACAGAACTGAATTTTACATTTCATCTTGTAAGTGAATTTCTGCTTCCAAAGTGTCCCATTTCACATGTGTCTCCAGGTTTCATAATTAGGACTGTCCCAAAAAATAAGCTAAGTAGTCATATATTTAATATAATTTGAGATCTGATATTGAAAGGCACTACCCTTAAAATAAATATTCCATCTGCCTCCCAGAGTCTCTAAAATTGCATTATTTCAGGTCTCTTCTTGACTTACAGTCATCAGTCATCATGTTTCAAAAATCACTATTAAAATGCAATTAATACTACAAGGAATTTTGTATAATATTACTATATCTCTTTAGGTTAGTGCTACAACTTACACCATTAAGATTGACCAAAATCTTTGAAATACCACTAAGGGATTACATTTGGACATAAAAATTCATAAAGCAAAACTTTTAGAAATGTGAGGTGCATACGAAATAATCTTAAACATGTTAAAGAGTTTTATATAGCTTTCTTAGCCCTTATGGATAAAATATATAAAGTTAATTTAGAGAATTTAAATATCATATTAATATATTTTATTTAATACATAGGCATACCTTGGAGATATTGAGGGTTTAGTTCCAGACCGCTGTAATAAAGCAAGTCATACACAGTTTTATTTTGGTTTCCTAGTGCATGTAAAAGTTATGTTTACACTATACTGTAGTCTATTTGGTGTGCAGTAATATTGTCTATAAAAGCAATGGACATACTTTAATTAAAGTGCTACCAATCACGTGAGCCTTCAGCAAGGAGTTGGAATCTTTTTGCTGGTGGAGAGTCTTTCCTTGATGTTGTTGGCTGCTGACTGATTAGAGTGATCAGGGTTCTCCCTGTCTCTCTTTTTTATTTATTTATTTATTATTTATTTATTTATTTATTTATTGAGACTGTATCTCTGTGTCATCCAGGCTGGAGTGCAGTGTCACTATTATAAAGCCCTATTGAGTAGAGGGGACTACAGGCATGTGCCACCACACCCAGCTAATTAAAAAAAAAAAAAAAAAATCTAGGGATTATGCGGTCTCACTTTGTTGTCCAGGCTGGTCTCAAATTACTGGCCTCAAGTGGTTCTGCTGTCTCAGCCTCTCAAAACACTGGGATTACAAGCATGTGCCACTGCACCCACATGGTAATTTCTTAAAATAAGACAAAAGTGAAGTTTGCCACATCGATCAACTTTTCCTTTGAGTAAGATTTTCCCATTGGGTGCAATATGCTGTTTGATAGCATTTTCCCCATGGTAGAACTTCCTTCAAATTGGAGTTAATCCTCTTAAACTCTGGTACTGCCTTATTAACTAAGTTTATGTAATATTCTAAATTCTTTGTTGTAATTTTGGCGATGTGCACATTATCTTCACCTGTAGATGCCATCTCAAGAAAACACCTTCTTTGTTCATACATAAGAATCAACTCAACCATCCAAGTTTTATCACGAGATGATAACAATTCAGTTCCATCTTCAGGCTCAACTTTTAATTCTAGTTCTCTCGCTATTTCCACCACATCTGAAGTGACTTCCACCACTGGAGTGTTGAACCCCTCAAAGTCATCCACGAGGGTTGAAATTAATTTCTTTCAAACTCTTGCTAATGTTCATTTCCAAGTGAAATTGGAAACTCCTGCTAATGTTTAATTTCCAACTCTCAAATAGAACAGATACTTATGGATTTTTTGGTTAAATATAGAAACTGAGTATCCTAGTCTTAAAGCTTGAAGCTTACATTTGTCTTATCTGAGTTCCTTTCTCAGGAAACCAATCATCATGTCTCTCTTCAAGGAACTGCAACTTACCAGGACGCTGCATTTGGACAGAAACACCAGAACTTTCACCTGTCATGATTGCTTAACTACTCACCTGCTGCCTGTGACCAACTTCTCTTTCACACCCACCACTAATTCCTGTTCCCCCATACTTAGTTACAACTTTTTCCCTGCTATAAACAGCCCTCATTTTTATTGGTTGGGGAGACATATTTGAGACTGATCTCCTATGCTCAGCAACCTGTTATCTCAGTGATTGGCATTCTGTGTGGTGAGCTGTGAGACCCAGATTGAATCTCTGCCATTTCAGTAACTTTATGTATGACGAGTGTTCTTAATGGTATCTAGAATGATGAATCCTTTCCAGAAGATTTTCCATTTACTTTGCCCAGAGCCCTTGGAGGAATCACTCTTTATGGCAGTACAGCCTTTTGAATTTTAATTCTTGATCTTATAACCATATGAAATTACTCTTCGATCCATGTGCTATAGAATAGAAGTTGTGTTAGCAATCATAAAAACAACACTGATATCCTTTGACATCTCCATCAGACCTCCTGGGTGACCAGGTGCATTGCCAATGGACAGTAATATTTTAGAAGGAATCTTTTTTGGAGCAGTAGATCTCAACAGTGAAGTGAAAATATTCAGTAAACCATGCTATAAACAGATGTGCTGTCATCCAGGATTTGTTGTTCCATATATAGAGCACAGACAAAGTAGATTTAATATATCTTTAGGGGCTCTAGCATTTTCAGAATGGCGAGTGAGTATGAGCTTCAACTTAAAGTCACCAGCAGCATTAGCGCCTAAGAGAGTCAGCCTGTTTTTAAGCCAAGCATTGACTTTTCTTCTTTAATTATGAAAGCTTTGGATGGCATCTTCTGACAATAAAATGCTGTTTTATTTACAATGAAAATCTGTTGTTTAATGTAGCCACCTTTGTCAATGATCTTAGCTAGATCTTCCGGATAATTTGCTGCAGCTTCAGCATCAACACTGGCTGCTTCACCTTGCACTTTTGTGTTATGAATATAGCTTCTTTCTTTAAGCTTCATAAACCGACCTCTGCTAGCTTTAAACATTTTTACTACAGCTTCCGCATCTCTAGACTTTACAGAATTTAAGAGAGTTAGAGCCTTGGTAAGGATTAGGCTTTGGTTTAAGGGAACATTGTAGCTGGCTTGATCTTCAACCCGGATCACCAAAACTTTATATTAGCAATATGTCTGTTTTGCTTTCTTATCATTCATGTATTCACTGGAGTGGCATCTTTAATTTCCTGCAATAACTTTTGCTTTGCATTCACAACTTGGCTAACTGTTTTGTGCAAGAGACCTAGCTTTTTTTCAGGTATCTCAGTGTTCAACATGCCTCCCTTGTGGAGCTTAATCATTTCTAACTTTTGATTTAAAATGAGAGACATGTTACTCTTGCTTTCACTTGAACACATAAAGGCCATTGTAGGATTATTAACTGGCCGAATTTCAATATTGCTATGTCTTAGGGAATAGAGGGACCTGAGGAAAGGGAGAGAGATGAGGAAAGAACAGTAAGAACATATACATTTAAGTTCAATAGTAACATCAAAGATCCCTGATCACAGATCATCATAACAGATATAATAATAATTATAAAGTTTGAAATGTAATTACCAAATTGTAATTACCAAAATGTGACACAGAGACATGAAGTACGCAAGCACATACTGTTAGAAAAGTGGCACTAATAGACTTGCTCGATGCAGGGTTGCCAGAAACCTCAATTTTTAGAAAATGCAGTATCTATGAAATGCAATAAAGTACAATAAAACAAGGCATGCCTGTATGTAAACAACCTCTCTACCCCACAAACAGAGCATTGCAGCACTCTATCAGTAAGCTACTGCTGCCTAATAACCAGGACAAAATTTCAGTGTCATTAAACTATGCTGTTATTTCCTAGGTCTCTTTAGACCACTTGGGCCCATTGTGCTAATCTTAGCTGTACCGATGTTATGCACCAGTTAGGTTGACAAATTTAGACTGAGCTTGACTGAACTTGGCAACTTGAAACAGTCAGGTTTCAAACAATGGGGTCTGTTTCATAAATCTTTCCTTCTCCTTGGCCCCACAAACCAGTCAGCACATCTTCTTCTCATGGCAATGGTAGTAGCACAAGCAGCAAATGGGAACACACGATGAAACTAGCTCACTGCCACTTCCATCTGATTTCCACTAGCCGAGTCAGACAAGGGTGAGTCCAAATGCAAAAGGACTGGCAAGCACACACTACCCACTTTGCCCAAAGCAAGTCACATGACCAAGCTCAACACTGATGAAGCAGGAAAGTAAACTCCTCCAATGGAAGTGAGTTAGAGATAAGAGGAGTGGATATTTTTGAACATTACTATACTACAAACACCATTTTAAGTAGATAGAGTGTTCACACGCACATACACACACACACACACACACTCACACATACAAATAATCATGCTCTTGGCATTCAAATGAACCTCAAAAAACATGTCAAGGGAAAATTTTCACAGGTGACCTTCTCTGACCACAAAGCAATAGTACTGGATACGATTCACAAAATTTATTCAAAATGTTAGTTCTAACAGACTCTATAACTGATTACCTGTAGTAAGACAGGAAAAGGGACAATCTCGGAGGATCACTAGGTTTCCAGCAAGTTGTTAGGTGGCCAATAATATAATTTGTTGAGATTGAACAGCTCTTCACCTACAGTTAAACTATACAGATTACTATAGAGAATAACTATCAGATAACTATACAAAAAAGCATAACTGAATTGTCTAAAAATACAGTATACTTCTGGGAAGATTATGTTGTACTTGTCATAGGAGAATCTCTACAAGGTTGACTCAAATGGCAAATTCTGGAGCTATCATTTTCCAATTTAGGACTGGACACTGGGGGATGTCTATGATAAAGTGTCACTGGCCCACAAGAAACTGAACAAAGTAGCTTTTTCATAAAGTTGAATTTACTCAATTTCAAGGACCACATCTTACGATGCAGCTCTATTTTTCAAATACTCAATTGTTAAAATGCCCCCTTTATTTTCTAAAATATTTGTAAGTCCAGGGAGCACTATTCCTTTGAACTTGTCAAATTTTGTATTTTACTTGTTCCTGAAACCCAAACGTCTGAGAGCATTTGTGAAGGATTTTTACATTTTTTGTTGTTGTTGAGCTCTCTGGTGAGAAAAGAACTGGCTGGTTTTTCTCAGTGTTGGATCTTTGGCATCAGCAGCCTGTACTAGATACCCGGTGATTATTTTTAATAAAAGAAATGACAGAACACCATGCTGGCAGAGACTGACTGGAAGCTCACCAAATCTGTTTTCCCTTCTCCTAACAAATAGCCATCCTACCTATTCCAGTCTCCCTAGCAAATAGGTGTGGCCTTAGAAAGTGCGAGCAGTAGAATGTGGTTGAAAGTGACGTTTGACACTTTCAAAACTAGTCCTTTAAGTTCTCCCATGCAAGACTCTTTATCTGTCTTTCTCCTTGTGTCTGTTGGCCAGATCTGGTCAACTTATTGTTGCACACTTTTATTTCTTCATTATAAAGTGGGCAGAGCCATAGGAGCCTGTCACTGAATATCCTTGTTCCAGAGAAAATGAAGACATTGACTCAGGGCGGGTGCGGTGGCTCACGCCTGTAATCTCAGCACTTTGGGAGGCCAAGGCGGGCGGATCATGAGGTCAGGAGATCGAGACCAGCCTGGCTAACATGGTGAAACACCGTCTCTACTAAAAATACAAAAAATTAGCCAGGCGCAGTGGCGGGCGCCTGTAGTCCCAGCTACTCGGGAGGCTGAGGCAGGAGAATGGCGTGAATCCAGGGGGCGGAGCTTGCAGTGAGCCGATATCGCGCCACTGCACTCCAGCCTGGGCGACAGAGCGAGACTCCGTCTCAAAAAAAAAAAAAAAAAAAAAAAAAGACATTGACTCTGGTACTGATTGAGAAACTCTCTGGTTGCTAGGACAATGAAATAAGATTTTAGTTTACATTGAGAGAGATTTACTTGAGCATATATTGAGTATCTCTCAGAACTGAAGCACGATTACTCTTTCTTCCTCTCCTCAGAACAATAGAGCCTCCTAAGAACATCACTTTGAAATTCTTCTTAAGGAAGAAAATCTTATGTAGCTTCAAAAATTATGGCGTTACTTGTTAACGTATTTATTGCCTAATAATTGAGGCAAAGATTAATTTCTCTTTTGTCAATGTGCTAGAGGTAGTAGTGAAAATAATTTTACACACTATTTTAAATTAATTATTACAGGTGATATATCTGCATAACTGAAAATTCTAAGTACAAATGACAACCTAATGATTTCTTATTTCTAGCAGACGAATTAGACTCAACAAATTGCCCATTCCACCGAGATGGTGCTGAACAAAGGGCATAGCGTTCCTTCGGCCACTTGCCTCTGAGTTTATATGATAGTCATAAGCTTCAAGCACGAATTATTAATAAATTCCATAGTCGTATGGATTTTACCCATTGTTAGCTATCTTTTTCTCTCTCTCCCTTTCTTTTTCTTCTGGACATTGAAGATAGTTCCCCATTTTTATATACCATCACAGTCAATGCAAAGGAAGCATTCATGAAAATTCCAACCTGAGAAAATACTGCATGTAATTTATCATGTAATCTCTCTCCTTCCTCTTTCACTCTTTTCTTTCTGTTGTTGGCTAGCTATAATGGTACAGGAATTTGGTTAAATCGTTGTATTCACTTTTCTCTCAAATAACTTACCAACCTGAGTTCCATTATCCTTAGGTTGAAAGATTATCTTTGCATTTATCAGATGCTAAAAATTCTGTCTTACACATTAAATAAAATGAAATGTTGAAAACAATAAAAAATAAATTGTACAAGGAAATTACCGGATGATTTTTATAGTCCAATATTCTGAAGTCAGAGACACAAAAAAGAATTTGTGATGTACCAGATGATGACTTAATAACGCTGAAAAAAATCACCTGACATGCCAGGTACTTTTTGATAACTCTTTCGTGGCCCTGAAGAATAAAACTATGCCATGGGCCATAATTTAGTAAATGGACTGCATGCAACATTTTTCTAGCCATATCAGAGACTTAGAGTGACAATAATAGCTATCATTTATTGAGGATTTGCTATTTCAAAGTCATCTTTAACTATATGTGCTGTAATAATTCCTGATAGATAGATGAAAATATATGAGAATAAGTAACTTCCTCAAGGTCACAGAGACAGTACATTGTTCAGCCAGGATTCAAACTCAATTTCTGCTTTTTCCCATACTACCCTGTAGAATAATTGACAAAACCATGCGATGATAAGGTAGCCAAAGTGCTTCGTTGGAGCAGGGCTGATGTTTATTTGACTGTACATAGACTTCTTTCATAGCAGCATGTGCAAAGTATATTTTTCTTTTAAAAAGCTTCAATTATCCTTTATTGTAGGTTTAAGTCTAGCTGGCATATGAAGTGACCTGCATTTTCATTTTCTATAAACATTTAGGTTTTGACTGAATGTATAAGTTTACTCATTCAGCTGCTACTCTAAGCAGTGGCAGCCCTGAAGCAGAGATCATGAGGCCTCAGCACTCTCCTGGTAAGTTGCTCATTAGCTGTTAACAGGAACCAGAAAGATGGGCAGAGGATTGAGTTGGAGGCACACATAACTGTAAGTTAGTATCACAGAATACGAGACTTGGAAAAAATATTGAAGATCCCTTTATTCAATTTTCTTATTTGGGGAAGAAAACTCAGTCACTGAAAGGTAATGCACTTTTCTCAAAACTACGTCATAAGCTAGTGGTCCAGTTCAGAGCACTTGACTCCTAGTGAATTTCCATTCTCTATGGAAATATGTACTATACTGATGCTGAGAAAAAGTCTGGTTTTTCAACTTGAATTTCATGCTCAGTGTGAGTCATGTGTGCTAGAGAAAAGAGATACCACAACTGTACGTACAATGAGCAACTTGTTCATAGTATGTGTGTTTTAGTTATTATTTTTATCACAAGTTTTGGCACATTTTTTCACCAGTAAATCATGAACATCTTTACTGATGGTATTTTAGTGTCCAAATCTTAGGAAGTCTTGATATAACATCACTTGGAGACTTGAACAAGAGTTTCTTCTGACAGGATGTTCTGCTTTGTGATGTGGCAATGATGAAGGTGATTTTAATACAGCGGTTGGCAGATTCAACCCTTAGTGTGTCAGTGTAATTCTTAATAACACTGTATCCTGTGAGGTCTGCATGAGTTCATTTCGTTGAACGAACCAAAACGTTTACTTCATATTGGTTTTTATCCCTCAGATAATCCAGATAGTTAGAGTTGTGTTAACATTAATATATTGCCTTTTTATCTTTTTTCTTCAAAGACGTGCACACAAACTCACACTCTCATGTAGCTTTTGAGGATTAATTAAAGGTATGTCAGGTCAAGCAGCTGCAAAGGTACACTGTGGGTTGATGAAACATACCTTGCATATTATTTCCTGTGCTTTTTCCCACATGCAAATCCTTCTTCTGTCGAACCCCATATCCTTACAAATGAAGCAAATTTATTTTACCTTTGCTTACATCCATTAATAAAACAGGTCTCATAATGATTATTTTTACATCACCACTTTGTATTCATAAGAAGCATAAAATCTGAAAAACAAGAAGAAAGAAAAACAGAGGAGCCAGGGCCATGCATTAAATAGATTTTAGTAGAATTCACTAACATTACTGATCATTTTTCTCTTCCTGTGAGACATAAGAGGGGAAATGTTGAACGGATGAGCTGCAGCCGGCAGCCGCCTCTCATGAAATTGTTTGTCAGTGTCAGCGCATGTAACTGACAAAAGCGTCTGGATGAAAGATTGAGTAATTATTTTTCCGTGTTAATGGTCCTTTATTTGTGTTTTTATGCCTATGTTTGTTAACAGTAATTGCCTCTTCTCTAGTGTTCATTTTTAATGAGTCCCTTAAAAAATGGAGCACTGACTACTGTAGGATTTATTCTCTTTTGTTTGCCATAGTAAGAACAGTGGACAAAACAGGACTTCATTTCCTTAAAGGGAAAGCTAAAACTATGCATCAGTGAGTGCAAGAAAAGGAAAAAGAACAAACTAATACTTTTGGAAGGATGTGCGTGGGATTTTGAAAATAGAAAAGCAATCAATGCTCTATCCTATTCGTGTGTGGAATCTCACTGATTCAAGATGATTCAGCCTGATAAATTTTTTTTTTTTTTTTTCTGTGTCATTGTTAAAATCTTGGTGTTGGGTTATCCACAAAAGAGTGCAAAATAAGTTGCTTATAGGGTTAAATAAATTGCATTTCTTTATAGACTGCAATATTCAGAATTTTTCCCCTTCCACTCTGTTATACTAACACACAATGTTTTAGTCATCTTTGCATCATCAGTACTTTATATATATTTTTGTAGGAAATACATACTCAGTATGTATTTATAGAATAACTAACTACTATTAGCTTTTGTACTGAGCAAGGAGAATGATTCCAGCTCCCAAATCAACAAAGCATATTTGACAAAACATGTCTAAAATATAAGCAATTAAATTTATCCTGAGTATTTTTATAACATAGAGAATGCTTATTTGTCTTCTGTACACACATGTTTTAATTTCCGGGGGCTGTTGTAACAAATCCCACAAACCAGTTGGCTTAAAATAACAGGAACCCAGAAATCTGAAATCAAAATGTTGGCAGGGCCTCTCTGAAGGCTCTAGGGCAGAATCCTTTCTGGCCGTTTCCTAGTTTCTGGTGTTGCTGGCAATCCTGGGTGTTTCTTGACTTGCAGCTGCAGCACTCCAATTCCCGCCTCTGTCTTCACACAGCTGTCTTCCCTCTGTTTGTGTCCCCCCATCTCTGTTTTCTATGATATGGATACCAGTCATTGGATTAGGAACAACCCAGTATGACATCATATTAGCTGATTACATCTTCTAAGATCCTCTTTCCAAATAATCTATCACATTCTGAGGTTCCTAGTGGACATTAATTTTGAAGGGACAGGCATCATTCAACCCAGTACACCCTGGATGAATTTACATCCTGGCCATATCACTTATTGTGAGATGCTGGGCAAGACACTTGATACCTCTAAACATCGGTTCCCTTATATGTAAAAGAAGGACAGTGATGTTACTATGTAACTCATAGACCTGTAGTGAGGACTACTTGAACTAATACAAGTAAAGCTCTTAGCACAGCTCCTGACTTATCAAGTGTGCTCTGATAAACAACACTCTGAAATGGATAAAGTAGAGAGTTTAATAGGATTTTTAATAATAATGTCCCTCAGTTCAGGACAGTGACAAAATGCTAAAGCAAAAATTCCTACACACGGTTTTATGAAAACCTCCCAAAATGTAGAGCAGTTATGCAGATCTCTGAAAAGGTTTCAGGATACCACAAACTATGTAAAATCATTTTTCATAAAGTTTCCCTTGAGGCAATACATAGTTCTAATAGAATTATACCAAAAGTCTTGTTATATAAATTAACAACAACAACAGCAACACCTGAAAAAACGAGAGTATTGGTGTTGGGGACTGGGGTGAGGAGACGATGTGGTGAACACTGACTTACAGCATTCCAAAGGGTGCAATTTAAAAAGAATGAAACCTGGAAAAAGATTGACTGTATCTTCTTCGAGAAGCACCTTCAAGGTACAGTTTCCTACAATCTGATTTGTGATAACAATTGGGAGTAATAGAATGGGAGGCTAAGAGTATCTAGTAGATGAGAGAAGAGAATGCACTTTAAATTCCTCAGAGAGTAAAGTAGCCATAGCAGCAGCAACAACAATAACGATATGGTTTGGCTATGTCTCCACCTAAATCTCATCTTGAATTGTAGCTCCCACAGTCCCCATGTGTTGTTGGAGGGACCCACTGGGAGGTAATTGAATCATGGGGGCATTTACCCCCATGCTGCTATTCTTGTGATAGTGAGTTCTCACGAGATCTGATGGTTTTATAAGTGACTTTTTTTTCCCTTTTGCTGGGAATTTTCTCCTTGCTGCCACCAGGTGAAGAAGGACGTGTTTGCTTCCCCTTCCTTCATGATTGTAAGTTTCCTAAAGCCTCCCAAGGCCCGCTGAAATGTAGGTCACTTAAACCTCTTTCCTTTGTAAACTACCTAGTCTCAAGTATGTCTTTATTAGCAGTGTGGGAACAGACTAATACAGTAAATTGGTACCAGTAGAGTGGGGTGCTACTATCAGGATATCCCAAAATGTGGAAACAACTTTGGAACGGGGTAACAGGTAAAGGATGGAACAGTTTGGAGGACTCAGAAGAAGACAGGAAAATAGGGAAAACTTTGGAATTTCCTAGAGACTTGGAAGACTCAGAAGACAGGAAGATGTGGGAAGGTTTGGAACTTCCTAGAGACTTGTTGAATGGCTTTGACCACAATGCTAACAGTGATATGGATAATAAAGTCCAGGCTGAGGTGATGTCAGATGGAGATAAGAAACTTGTTGGGAACTAGAGCAAAGGTGACCCTTGTTATGCTTTAGCAAAGAGATTGGTGGCATTTTGCCCCTGCCCTAGAAGTTTGTGGAACTTTGAACTTGAGAGAGATGATTTAGGGTATCTGGCAAAAGAGATTTCTAAGTGGCAAAGCTTTCAAAATGAAACAGAGCACAAAAGTTTGGAAAATCTGTAGCCTGATGATGCAATAGAAAGGAAAAACTCATTTCTTAAGAGAAAGTCAAGCCTGCTGCAGAAATTTATGTAACAAGAAGCTGAATGTTAATTAACAAGACAATGAGGAAATGTCTCCAGGGCATGTCAGAGACCTTCATGGAAGTCCCCTTCCTTAACAGGACTGGATGCCTAGGAGGAAAAAATGGTTTCTGGGCTAGGCCCAGGGTTCTTCTATTGTGTGCAGCCTAAGGATTTGATGCCTTGAGTCCAGCCTGCTCCAGCCATGCCTAAAAAGGGCCAAAGTACACCTCAGGCCACAGCTTCAGAGGCTGCAAACCTTAAGCCTTGGCAGCTTCCACATGGTGTTGGTTCTGTTGGTGCACAGAAGTCAAGAATTGAGGTTTGGAAACCTCTGCCTAGGTTTCAGAGGATGTATGGAAACATCTAAATATCCAGGCAGAAGTCTGCTGCAGGGGTAGAACTCTCATGGAGAACCTCTGCTAGAGCAGTGCAGAAGGAAAATGTGGGGTTGGTGGCCCCACACAGAGTCCCCACTGGGGCACTGCCTACTGGAACTGTGAGAAGAGGATCATGATCCTCCAGAGCCCAGAGTGGTAGATCTACCTACAGCTTGCACCCATTTGCCTGAAAAAGCCACCAGCACTTAACACCACCCTGTGAAAGCAGCCTAGAGCAGGGGTTTACCCTGCAAAGCCACAGGTGCAGAGCTGTCCAAGGCTGTGGGAGCCCACCTCTTGCATCAGCGTGATCTGGATGTGAGATACAGAGTCAAAGGAGATCATTTTGGAACTCTAAGGTTTAAATGACTGCCTTGTTGAATTTCTGACTTGCATGGGGCCTGTAGTCCCTTCATTTTGGCCAATTTCTTCCATTTGGAACAGGTGTATTTACCTAATAACTGTACCTCCATTGTATCTGGGAAGTAACTAACTTACTTTTGATTTTACAAGCTCATAAGTAAAAGGGACATGACTTGTCTGAGATGAGGCTTTGGACTTGGGCTTTTGGGTTAATGCTGGCATGAGCTAAGTCTTTGGGGCACTGTTGAAAAGGCATGATTGTGTTTTGAAATGTGAGGACATGAGATTTTGGAGGGGCCAAAATCCCATGGGAGGGACCTCATGGGGGATAATTGAATCATGGGGCCAGTTACTGCCATGCTGCTATTCTCATGATAGCGAGAATTTCTATAGGAAAAAACATCAGTTCTCACAAGATCTGATGGTTTTATAAGGGATTTTCCCCCCTTTTGCTCAGTTCGTCTCCTTGCTGCTGCCATGTGAAGAAGAAAGTGTTTGCTTCCCCTTCTGCCATCATTGTAAGTTTCCTGAGGCCTATCGAGCCATGCTGAAGTGTGAGTCAGTTAAACCTCTTTCCTTTATAAATTATCCACTCTTGCTTATGTCTTTATTAGCAGCATGAGAATGGACTAATTCAGATAATCTCAACAATTTTGTGAGAGATTACTTTGTACATGATTCTAAACATGTTCTAAACATTTCACTTAATCATTATAACCCTCTTAGGGACATAGGATTAATTTCCCTATGTTTCCTAAAGATAAAATTGAGGCAAAGGGAAATGGAATAAGTTGATGATCTGCCAATTAGTGGGTGGTAGAAAAACACATTGGCATTAAGCAGTCTGACACTCTTGCCCGTGATTTTACCCTGCAATATTCTTAATTTGTTAGTAAAATAACAATATTTTTGTACTTTCTGGATTGTGGGGGTATCCAGTCACTCCCCTCATTAGTGAGTGCTATAACTAAGGAACAGATGGCATTCAGTCAGAAGTGAACAAGAGGGCCTTAGACAACTGGCTTAAATTCTTCTGTCAATACCATTTCTGGAATGCTTATTTTGTGTCTATTTTGCATCAGGCATTCAGTAAACACAGCTTTTCTGAGCCTGATTTTTCAAGATGGCTAGGTGGTTTAGGAGAACACCATGTCTTCCAGACCTACCCCATGACTGAAAACAAGATGGCATTCTCTGCATGAGACATGCTAAAACCTAGAAAGCAAGCAAAGTCCTTGAAGTGATGCAAATAACAAAAAATCTTTAAAATTATTTGTAGGAATTAAAAATTGAACTGGATATCAAATAATCAAATAATCTGGTTGTTTTGAAGTTATGGATTGAACATTTGGTGGCATATTCTACTTTTATGGACTGGGTTAAAAAATGGTCATGACTGTCAGCAATTTTTTTTCCTATAGAAATTTTTACATTCCTTTGTCTCCCTACTCACCTTTAAACTTACTGATTGATAAAATCTAAGATGAAACTAATAGTCAGTGTTCATATAGTTAATATGTTTTGACTCAGGCTATATTATGAATCAAAAAATAATTTTTAACTGATGAAAATTACTCATCTGGAATAGTGTGATTTAATAAATGTGTCTCCCTATTTAAGTAAAAATATTTCAGCTAAAATTAGCAGCACCTCTTGTTATTTTACTATGTCTTAGAATGAAATAAACCACAGGAGAGATAAGTTTTCTTTGTCTGATTCAATTGCTTTTGGGGAGATGGAGCAGTGTAAAGCTACCTAACTCCAGTGGACAAGCTGTATAGATAGGAGTGAATGTAGCATGAAAGGAAGAAATTAACACTAATGCTGTAAACAACTTGCAGTCCCAAGAATACCCCAAAAAGCATTTTTACCCCTTGCAAATTTCCCCTAGAAATAAACCAAGCAACTAAAAATGGATATCCATCCATCATGTTCTTAATATTAATAAGTTCATTAATATCACCGTTTTTGCTTGTATCAACCTTTTTTTAGAAAACTATGCCTAGAATAGAAGGATATTATTCTGTGTTATTGAGAGAGGGGAAAAATGTGTGATATTTTAATTTGTTTTTTTTCCTCTATATCTAATAAGTGGGATTCTATATGTGTATGTTTAATTGCTTTAGTAATATGAAGAATAAAGATACGTTAGAAGAGGTTCTCTGAAAATTTAGTTATCCTGGAAGCAATTGTCTAAGCACTTGGATGAGGAAGAGAGAATAAGGAAAATCTTTAATTGAAAAACAGTCACTGAATGCCTTCTATGAGCTACTCCCTTTTCAGTGTTCTGGGTAGACAAGGATAAAGAAGACTTAGTCTTTGTCCTCAAGAATTCTTTCAGAATAAGGAATTGAAGACATAAGCAAAACATTTATAGCAAGTTTGTGTGGTAGTAAGTAGCCAGGATGTGATGGAACATGAGATATGGAAGACAAGAGGTTGGAAAAATATATTGGAGCCAACTTCTAGAATGACTTATTAAAAAACTAAGATGTTAATGCTCTTTCTTTTTGATTCTTTTCTATAACCAAAAAAGTAACAAAGTCATAAATCTATACGAAAAGGATTTACTTTTCTTACATTTCATATATATGAAATAGAAGTATATAATTCATATATAAATAAATGTATTTCTATACATAAATTTATATAATATTTACATATAAAGACAAATACATATTTAGAAAAAGAGGATAGAAGAAAGAAATTTTGTAGAGATTGTGAAATGTAAATTCATTACACTTGCAAATTGATTTACATTTTTTTCACCTTAATGAAAATGATACATTTTAAATTGTGTTTTTGCTTTTATGCTTTTGGGAGTGTTTTTAGACTTGCTATTTTCTACTGTCTTTAACTTTATTTTAGGGTTTAAGCAAGAGAATTCTAATCTGTGAGTGATAATGAGAAATTAGGCTGATGCAGGAGCACTTTGTGGGAATTCTGGGTCTCTGTAACTTACATATGTTTAATTGGTGGTGGAATGAGTCAACAGAGGATGGATTGAAGGCTGTGATACAGTCCTGAAACTAAGGCACATATTGGTAGTGTCTTCCTTTAGTAAGCAGCCAGCTCTGGGGATTTTCTTTCCGCAGTGCTATTTTAATGTGTAAAACCACCACACAAAACCTGTGCGACAATCACAACCCTGCTAATCTGAATTTTTCCCTTCCTCTTGTAATTTTCAGAATATGTCCCAAGTTAAGCATAATTGGCCAGCCACTGAGCACATTCCCTGGAACAGAGATAGGACAACGGTACTCTTCTTTCAGTGTGCAACTCAAGAATGTTGTGCAGAGATTTGTTTTGTGTTTGTTAACATTTGTAAAACAACAATTGCCTTTTAATTGTGGTTGTGGTCACAGTTGAAACTTTGCTGGAAAAAATTTCATAGCATTTGCATTACATAGCAAAAATGAAAGGTGGGAAGAGGGGCTTAGATTTTTGCTTCTGACTATCTGCGGTGAATAACTAGTTGTTTTCTTTTTTAAAAGAATCCAATATAACTAGGACCATTACTTTTATAAAATATAATAAAGGTTACAGGAAAAATTAACAAGACATGCAAACCATAAGACTCCAATTTTTATTCTCAGTTCAACAGGCATATTTTTGTCTGTCAAGCACTATACAGGTTCCTAAATGCTTACTCACAATTTCTGTACTTATCTCTCTATATTTCAGAGGAAGACTCTAGTGATTGGACCAACCATATTTGGAGTAGCACCAGCTTAGAGGATTCTGAAAGCAGTCAGGAAATCCCAGAGCAAATGACACAGCTTTAAATAAATCTATATATAACACCTTGCTTAGTCAGGGCTACCACTGTTTCTCTGCATTAACACAAGTTGCTTTCTGATTTATCTAAAAGAAGAGAATTGTCCTCTAGGCAGTAAGGTAGTAGCTGTTGATGGAATTTAGAAGTGAAAAAGTGCTTTATATATGTGTGTGTGTGTGTGTGTGTGAGCACAACTATATTGAACAGTAGCCCATAGTCTGGGGGAAACGGATCTGCATGAAATTTTCAAAAGTAACATCAAAAGATACATACATGTACCCTGAAATGTTGGCAATTACATCTGTTTGTTTCCAAATTCATCTTTGTGAAACCTACAAATATAAAATGGAAGCCATCTTAGGGAATTAAACTGAGTGATATTATTTCATCTTTAGAATGTTTTCTTTCTTTTTCAGCAGCCAGCCTTTCTCCTGATACACTCTTTCTCTGCCTCTTTTAAGTTTATTTTCTTTTTAGTAAGTGATGAAGAACAGGCTGATGATCATTTCAACCTGCATTTTCCCTTCCTTCCATAGCAATAAAATCACTAATTTTATTTTTTTCTGAACAAATGGCTGCACATTCCCAATTGCCCTTTGCAGTCACATGTAATCTTGAGACTAATTGTAGACAGCATAATGTGAGCAGGTGTCAAGATCAGGTTCTGAGAACCAGGGAATGAGATTTAAAAGACTGATGGAAATAACAATGTGCCTTGTTTTTTTCTTTTTAAAAATCTCTACCTAATTTCTAGCTGGTACAAGGAATTCCATACATCTTGGGTTATAAAATAGTCCTAGGAGTAGGGATCACATAGGGGTGGAACCAAATGTAAGATGGAGTAAGGATTGCTAACATCTCTGAAATATCATTTCCTATTCCTTTCATTTTAGACAGATTTCCACTAAAAATTTTTGATCTTGAAAGAAGTAAACTCCCACCTCGTTTAATCAACTATTTCACAGAACCAAACTTTATCTTAACTGATAAGAGTGATAATAATACAAGCATGTTAGAAGTACATGTCTGTGCTTTCCAGCATGATAGCCACTAGCCATATGTGGCTCTTCAAATTTAAATGAACTAAAGATAAATATAATGTAAAATATAATTTCTGAGCTACTCTAGCCACATGTTCTGTGCTCCATAACCCCTGTGGCTACTTTGTTGGACACTGAAGAAATTGTAGAACATTTCATTGCAGAAATTTCTATTGAATAACACTGATCTAGAGGGCAAGGCCTAGGTTAGCCTTCATTGTAACCAAATATACACTAAAAGTTTTTCATTTCTTTATCTTAAAATACCCTGCATATTGAGTTAACTATATAAATCAAATAAGCACATGAAAAGAATAAAATATGTGTAATAAATTTGGAAAAAAAAATAAATGTTTGAAAGATATCACAGGAAATAACATAACTGTTCCTGGCATGGATAGAAACTTATTTCAGGGGTTAATCCAGGACCTGGAATAAACAATTCAGAACTCTTCCATGCCCCACAATTTTCACACTGATTATTTCAGGTGAAAGGGAATTTAAAGGATGCCCACAGGGAAAAGGTGAAGAAGTGGAGATGAAGCATAAAATATATCTTGGTCAACTCTTCAATAGTAAAATAAAGTTGTGAAGGGCAAATGCATTCAGTTATCTTTGGTACAATAAGAGACATAAAAACTTACCATATTTATGGTAATATTTTCCTTATCTTTCTTTTTAATTTTCCTTTTATTTCTAGCCATATGCCTTATTTCCCACAATAAGACTTAGAGCACCTGAACTTTACAACATGGTGGAACTTCCAGAAGTTTTGACAACCACATACGTTCCATTTGCAAGAGTGTAGTACTTTTTCACAAAGAGCAAATGTAATATAACAACAAAACACTATGAAATTATTTATTTTTAAGTCAAAATATAGCATGCTGGTGAAGTGGTGGAGTAAAGGGAACACTTATACACTGTTGGTAAGAGTGAAAATTAGTTCAACTATTGTGGAATGCAATGTAGCTATTCCTCAAAGAAGTAAAACAGAACTACCATTTGACCCAGCAATCTCATTACTGGCTATGTACCCAAAGGAATATGTATTAGTTCGTTTTCCGACTGCTCATACAGACATACCCGAGACTGGGCAATTCACAAAAGAAAGAGGTTCAATGAACTAACAGTATCACATGGTTGGGGAGGCCGCACAATCATGGTGGAAGGTGAAAGGCACCTCTCACGTGGTGGCAGACAAGAAGAGAGCTTGTGCAGGGATACTCCTGTTTTTAAAACCATCAAATCTGGTGAGACTTACTCACTATCATGAGAACAGCATGGGAAAGACCTGCCCCCATGATTCAATTACCTCCCACCAACTCCCTCCCACAACATGTGGGAATTCAAGATGAGATTTGGGTGGGAACACAGAAAAACCATATCATTCCGCCCCTCACCCCTCCCAAATCTCATGTCCTCACATTTCAAAATGAATGATGCCTTCCCAGTAGTCTCCCAATGTCTTAACTCATTTCAGCATTAACTCAAAAGTCCACAGTGCAACATCTCATCTGAGAGAATGCAAGTCCCTTCGACTTATGAGCCTGTAAAATCGCAAGCAAGTTAGTTACTTTCTGGATACAATGGGGATACAGGCATTGGGTAAATACAGCTATGCCAAATGGGAGAAATTGGCCAAAACAAAGGGGCTGCAGGCCCCATGCAAGTCCAAAATCCAGCGGAGCAGTCAAATCTTAAAACTCCAAAATGATCTCCTTTGACTCCATGTCTCACATCCAGGTCTCACTGATACAAGAGGTAGGCTCCCACAGCGTTGGCCAGAATATAAATCATTCTACCATAAAGACACATGGAGACATACGTTTGTTGCAGCATTACTCACAACAGCAAAGACATGGAAAGAACCTAAATGCCTATCAATGACAAATTGGATTAAAAAATGTGGTATATATCCACCATAGAATACTATGCAACCATAAAAAAGAAAGAGATCATGTCCTTTGCAGGAACATAGAGGGAGCTGAAGGCCATCATGTTTAGGAAACTAATGTAGGAAGTGAAAATCAAATGTTCTCACTTATAAGTGGAAGCTAAATAATGAGAACACATGGTCACAAAGAGGAGAACAATAAACACTGGGATTTACTTAAAGGTGAAGGGTGGAAGAAAGGAGAGGATCAGAAAAAAAAATAACTATTGGGTACCAGGCTAAGTACCTGAGTGACAAAATAATCTGTATAAACATTTGGGACATTAATTTACCTATATAACAAAGCTGCACTTGTATCCCAGAACTCAAATAATTTTTTTTAAAGAGAAATTATTTAATTTTTAAAAAGCGATCAGCATGCTACTTTCGTTCGTTTTTTGTTTTTTGTTTTTTTTCCTCAGAAAACACATCTTGGATACTGCTCCTTTCTTTGTGTTGAGTAGTAGACTTGCTATTCTTAAATGTATAAGCATATTCCTTCCCGTGAGGCCTAAATTAAAAAAATTAAAAACATTACAGGTTATTTTATTGTACAATGAAATTTTGAAAATTGAAGACTTGTCTATTTAGTGAACTAATTTTTCCCACTCTTTCCTTCTTATTACAAGGGCAATCATGCCTAACCTCATTCATATAGAAATGTGTTTAAAACGCATTAAAATATTATTAGCTACATAGTGGAATTTAGTATGCAGAAAATTCTTACCAAGGCATATATTTGTGATTCAAGAGTTCAAAATATTCTTTATGCCCTCTTCCCTAGTAAAGGGTAATGATTTAATTAGCTGTGTGTGCTCTTTGCTGCTATATCTGAGCATTAGACCACACTAACTTTTATCCTAGAAAGCCATCAGCCATGGAATGGAAATCACACAGATTTGGGAAGACTTGACTTTGACAACTGGCTTCTAGTAACGGTGGGACATGTTTAAGTGAATTAATCTTCATGAGACTCCATAAAATGAAGTCTCAATTATTTATCTCCTAGTGGCATTGTGAAAATTAAGTTAAATATCTTAAGGACTACATCTGGTACACAAGAGTGCAAACACAAAACGAAACATGAATTGTCATGCAGAGATGGATAGGAGCTGAAGAGGGAAAATAGTTACGATTAAAGGCATGTGTTTGAGATTTTTCCTCCTAGTGTGAACTTCTAGCCCAGAGTTAACCTGGAGGGTCTTTTGAAAAATAAGAGACCTAGAATAACTTATAAGGGAGAAAAGAGATTCCATGTTCCACAGCACTTTGAAAATTTTGAAATAAACTTTAAAACATTATTTAAAACCAAATATTGTGGATTTATTTGACTGAGTGATCCTTTCAAGACCTAATACATCTAATAAAATAAAAGTTTATTAATAATAAGAGTTTTATAAAACATGATTGGGAAACACTTCTATTTGCCAGATTCTTATAAATGAAGTTCTAACATTTATTTGAAAGACTGTGCAATTAGAAATTAAGGAGATGGTAATTTGTTAATTCAAGATACACTTCTCCCTATAATTAATCTTAAAGCAGGACCGGAGAATATAAGTTTTAAAGGTTTGTTGAGACTACCTTATATATATGTGAGGGATACATGAATTATTCACACCTACATACACTTAAAAATATGTGTGTATATATATATACACAAACACATACACACACACACTATTACTTCACTATTCAAGGTAGCTCAAACTTGCTTTACAATGGTTCATTTATCTTCTGCACAATATACTCATTGAAAAGTAATAACTAACACATTCTAAGAATGTGTTGTAATTGTGCTAAGTGCTCTAAATATAAGCTTTTATTTAATCCTCAAACAATCCTAGGAGGCAGGTTCATCTGTTCTCTTTTACAGATTCGAAAAGGGGAGCCTCAGAGCCGTTCAACAGCTTGTACAAAACTGAGTGTCTTAGAGGTGATTGATGCAGATACACTCTAAAGTTACCCCAATGAGTCATTCCATTGTACAATTTTGTATCCTAGAGTATGGGTAGAACCTGTGCCTTGCTTCCAACCAATGGCATATGGCAATAGTGAAGGGGTTTTGCCAATTTAATACAGGTCTTTAATAAGTTTATTTTGAGTTAATTAAAAAGGCAGTTTTTCTTGGAGGGGGGCCCCAGTCTAATCAAGTGAAAGTGTTTAAACAAGAGACCGGAAAGTTTCCTTTAGCAAACAGTTTGCCTGCTGAACTTGAAGAAGCAAGCGATGAACTCTGTAGCCACAAAGGTTGAACCTGCCAACAACCTAAATGACCTCGGAAGAGGACACTGAGCTTCAGGTGACAATGCATCTGTCTTATGCTTTATTGTAGCCTTGTGAAACCATGAGCAGAGAATTCAGCTATGCTGTGCCTGGACTCCAGAACCACAGAAACGGGGAGACAATGAATGTCTCCCAGTTTAAATTCCACCACTAAGTTAGTGGTATTTTATTACATAGCAGCAGAAGACCAATACAGGGATGAAGATGAGTTTTGAACTCAGGAAGTCTGGCTTTCAAGTTTGCATTCATAGTGACATCCAGCCTCTCAGAGCTGCAGCTTGGTATCTGGTATCCTATAGATACACAGCTGTACAGCTGTGTACTCTGTGGTCCAGGTGTGATATGGTTTGGCTCTTTGTCCCCACCCAAATCTCATGTTGAATTCATCATGTTGAAATCTCATGTGGAATCTAACATTTCCCAAGTGTTGGAGACGGGGCCTGGTGGGAGGTGACTGCATCAGTGGGTGGGGCTTCTAATGGTTTAGCACCATCTCTCAAGTGCTGTTTCATGATAGAGCTCTCATGAGATCTGGTTGTTTGAAAGTATGTACCACCCCTCCCTTTGCTCTCTCCTCCTCCTGCTCCAGCCATATAGGACATGCCAGCTTCCCCTGCATCTTCCCCCATGATTGTAAGTTTCCTGAGGCCTCCCCAACCATGCCTCCTGTGCAGCCTGTGGGACAATGAGCCAATTAAACCTCTTTTCTTTACAAATTACCCAGTCTCGGGGAGTTCTTTATAGCGATGTGAGAACAGACTAACACAAGGTGTCTATGAGGTTAGTAATGACAAAAAGGCTAGTTGTTTTCCTCTACTTCATATTTAGAAATATTTAGTGTAATTGGTGGATAGGATCAGATGTAGGTTGGAAGTAGCAACATTTATTTTTTGGAAGTGGTACTATTCTTATTTGAATGAACTTAGAAAATTCACATGTTGCCTTCTGCCTCAGTTTTCTTTGTTACATTGGCAATATTTTATTAAATTTCCAACTTGAAAAGAAATCTATTGATTGTACCACACAATGATGACTGTAAAAGCTATTTTTTTCTCAAAAGATAAGCATTTATAAAATATTAGCTTACACATCTAAATTACATTTCAAAACTCATTTAATGAGGGCCTACTCAGTACCGAGTGTTATTAATCTTCACAGATTCCTTAAAAATTGATTTATTCTCTCCTTTAACAAGCTGGAATTTTAGTGAGTTGTATGACTTGCCTCTCTGACTATAAGACAAAAACAAAGAAGTCCTGATTTATTGGGCTGTTAGATAAAATCTGGTTTCTTCCGGATCTTTAAATCTGTATTCATAAGCTACACATATTCAATATGCTAAGGAACAAAGAAAAATGTCAGATGATTTCAACTGTGTGTTTTTGTATCCTACTAGATGATTCCATTTCAAATACAACTATCAGAAAAACCAAGGCAGTGGGTATTTGTGTTTATTCTTGGTTCTCATTTAGGGAGCTGTGTTTTTAAATGAAACATAATTTTAAATTTATCTCTTCAATCCTCCACTCCTTATAAACGTATTGCTGCATCTACTAAGAATTTAGGAACATGAATCCTCTTTTGTCAGCCTTCCTTTCTAAGCATACATTACAAAGAACTGCTAATTTCATTTTCTTTCTGTTTAGTTTCATTTCTTCCTTCTTAGGATTTCTGTTTAAAAAAGCTTTTAGCAGTCTTTGCTCGCATATGGTGCATATGCTTGTGAAATAGGCAAACCAGCTTGAGTAAAGCATGAATAAAAATAAACCACACAGAACCAAACTACAAACTTTTTGGGAGGTCCTCAGTTCTGTTGCTTTTTTTTTTTTTTTTTTTTTTTTTTTTTTTTGCATATGTCAATGATTCCTGTTTGGAATCAGGAATGGAATCCTCTGAAATACCCAAATACAGTAAGAAAGATGGCATTGTTCTCTAGATCAAAGAATTAAATGAGATCTATGAGTTCTGAAAAGTTCTTCATCCTATGAGATTTGCAGGCTCTTTTCCTGAACAAAACCTTCGGTAAAAGATGAAAATTACCGGATATGCTAACTTTAGGATGAACTTGACAGCTTCTTTTTGACATTATTTTATAAAAAGACAGACACTAAACATAGCAGGCCACAGAGTTAAGAGTAAAGCCTCCAAACCCAAATATTTAAAACCTAGCTACTCAAGAAGCCACAGAAATAAAGTGTAGTTTTCTAGTGAAATCCCTTTGGCATTATCTTCCTGCTGAATGTTTTCAAAACACACTGAGCAGTCTGTATCCCTAAGGATTACTTTTCTCTAGTTGATTTATATGTTTACACATGTTTAACTACTCACTGTATTGTCTATTAAAGAGAAAATTCATACCATGCATATGGGTCTGGGTCCAGGTGGCTTACCAGACTGGTTCAAGATGTGGGTGCGGGGCTTTAGTGTCCGGATGGTATTTCAGCCTGTGTTCAAAGAGGGAGGGAAATGAACAAAAGAAAGGAGGAGATAATTTATGCTGAGTGACTTCCCTGCTCTAAACTTGCCAATGCAGTTTTGGAGGTCTTACAACATCTTTGCTCTTTGCTGCTTGGATAAGAATCAATCAGGAAGCCAATGGAAGAATATTAGGTATGTACAAAACAGGTAGGAAACACAGGGCAACTGGAGCTTGTTGTCTGTTTACCATTTTGATGGTGTGATAAGACAAGAATTTAATAATACAAAAGTTATCCACATGAGTGTAAGAGCACCTAAAGCTGGATAGTTTATAAAGAAAATACAATTATGTCTTACTGTTTTGGAGACTGGGAAGTCCAAAGTTCAGAGGTGCATCTTGTGACAGCCTTCGTGCTGGTGGAAACTCATTGCAAAGTCCCAAGGTAATGCCTGGCAGCACATGGTGAGGAAACTGAGCATACTAACATGCCAATTCAGATCGCTTCCCCTCTTTCTATAAAGCCACTATTTTCCCTCTCATGCTAACCTATTAATTTATTAGCCCATTAATTCATGAAAGGATTAGCTCATTCATGAGGACAGAAACCTCACCACCTAACTGCCTCTCAACACTGCCACATTGGGGGATGAAATTTCAACGTGAGTTTTTGAGGGGATATTTGAAGCATAGCAATGAGAGATGTCACCTTGTTAACTATTGCTTTACAATTATGGGCATGATAGAGCCTTCAAAGAGGAAATGGGATATTACCTGTCAGTGAAGGGGCTTTCAATTTAAGAGGATGAGGGGCAAGGAAGTCATGCCAAGGCCTGAGAACAGTGTAAATAATTGGGGGGAAAACACAAGTTGCACGCTGAGTATGGCAGGATGACAGCTATCACTTGAATTCTGGTTGATCTAGTACAGGAAATTCAAACTCAGATTCCTCATAGGGTGAAAACGCAACAGAAATGAGAAGAGCAAGCTGCAGAGTATACTTTACCACTTTTTTAAAATTTTGCTTATTCTTAAAGAAGGTGAAATGTTCTTCACTTCCACAAGAAAAACACCTCTTTCCTTTTCTTTCTCTGCTTCCTGTCCTCTCTGCAACGTAGGCTTACAGGATCATTTCTCCCTTAAAACAAACAAACGAAGAAACAAAGCCAAAAGCAGCAGGGCAGACATATAGATAGATTATAATTGATACTTGACCTCCCATCATAAGGCAATATTAAGCCCAAGGAACCAGCCTGCCTGGGCTCCTTCTCTGTCTATGCGGAGCAGCTGTTAGTGTTTTTGAAACACTGTGCAAGCCAAACAATGCACATCTATAGGCAAGAATGGCCTCATCCGCCACCGGGGCGCAACTTCTGATGTAGAAGAGAAGGGTGCCATATGATTGCAAAGATAAGAACTTTTAGGAAGTTAAAGGAATTAGACTTCAGGTTCAGTATGTGGTTCAAGATCCAGGCTCCTACAGAGCTCAAATTTGATTCATTTGGTAAATGCTAAATCCATTCCATTTGCATAGCATGTTCTCTAAAGCATTTTCAATTGGAACTGATTTTGTATTCGAGACTGAAAGAAGAATGTAATTCTGGCAAGCTGATGTTTCCGTCCGCGTGGAGCTGCCTTTCCAAGGGGCTGACAAACACCCATCGTGGCCCTTCAGCATTTTTCTATGTGCTGAATGGGCTTCAGGAGCATAGATCACTTTTATTGCAGCATGCAATATGTTTGATAATAAACTTTTAAGCTCTATTTATTGGGCTACACATACAAAACCATTACTTTCTTGGCTAACACCCATACCTTATCTAATGGGAAAGATAAAGAGTGATTTCAGTAAGAAACTTTAAAGAGCATTTGATACTTGGAAGAAAAGAGTAATCAAATCACCTAATATTTATTTTCTCCTGTGTGCCTGGCATTATAATATTGATTGATGCTACCTTCTACCCATCTCATACATAAGCATGTTGTCTCTTAGTGTGTGTGGTGAGCTTTAAATAATTGTTTCCTTGGCATTAGAGAAACACATTTTACTGCCTGAGTAGAAAATATCTGATATTGCAGGAGATTTCAGAAGGACAGTGAAAGGAGGAAAACAAAAAACAAAAAACAAAAAACCTTTGATATTGCAACATTTGAAGCTGACTGATGATTACTAGATAATTTATGAGCAATTGGCCTCATTTAAATATAGATCTGGCAAATAGGGAATAAATTTTAATGCTAGATGGGAGGTAAAATGCGTATAATGCCTCATCATTTTCAATATATTTTTACCTTCACTAGGTTATTTGATATATGAAATATCACTGAGAACCCTGGTGAGAAACTGGTGTGTGTGTGTGTCTGTGCGTCTGTGTGTGTGTGTGTGTGTGTCTGTGTGTGTATACAAAGATAGATTCAGGAATTATTATCTCCATCTCACAAATGGGGTCATTTAGCTGAGTTTGAATGATGAATGTGCAATTCAACAGCCAGTTAGTAGCAGAAATGAGCCTCCTGACTTCCCAGTGATTTCTATCACACTAATACATATTTGTGCTTCTCCAGTACTCATTAGCTACATGTTGCATTGTGTCATTATGTATCTGCCAATGGTTTACATGGAATTATACACATTTCCTTGCCAATCTAAAATGATCTTTACAGATTAATACCCTTGTCAAAGTGATGGGTTCAAGATGTACAGAGACAACGAAGTGAAGACTAAGGTTTTTGTTGTTTGATTGTAGTGGCAGTCATGCTCTCTCTCATTCAGAAAATGAGAAATGAGAGAGCATCGTTCCTGGTAGCTATTTGCTGCCATCTTGAAGCCACACATGGTCTGCTTTGCAATGAAACTGCACCCTTGCAGGCTGAAAAAACATTGCCATTGAGAACAACAGGCTAAGTACATATGTAAACCGGATCAAGCTTTGCATGGCCTTTTTTTTTTGTTCCTTTTTAATTCAATCTGTTAAGAAGGGAAATTAATTCTTTTTTAACATAAGCCAACTTGGGTTGTGGTTTCTATTATTCATGACCAAAATAACCCTAAGTGTTGCACAAAAGCTACATCTGCAGAAACCAAATTTCACACCCTTGCTTTGTTTAGAGAAAACCTTTAGACTGAATAAGATATAGCTGCAACCCTTATGGGTAACTTTAGTTAGGAAATTCCCAAATATTTTTGAAACCTCAATGCAGAAAGAAGAAACACATGCGTGTGAAAGTGTTTTTGGGCTGGGCACGTTGCCTCATGCTTCTAATCCCAGCACTTTGGGAGGCCGAGGCAGGTGGATCATCTGAGGTCAGGAGTTCGAGACCAACCTGACCAACATGGTGAAACTCCGCCTCTACTAAAAATACAAAAAATTAGCCAGGCGTGGTGATGGGTGCCTATAATCCCAGCTATTTGGGAGATTGAGGCAGGAGAATTGCTTGAACCTGGGAGGTGGAGGTTGCAGTGAGCCAAGATTGCACCACTGCACTCCAGCCTGGTGACAGAGCAAGACTCTGTCTCAAAAAAAATGGATTCTAGGTTAAAGAAGTAGTTTGGGTTCATGTATCAGATTGCGTGGAACATCAAATTGGAGAGGGAGATGTTTTCTTTGCTGCTTCTCATAGCCAGCACTGGTCTCACTCCAAGAGTCTGAGTTTTGTGAGCAATGAGACTCAGTGCCCTTGGCACAGACACTGGCTCACTATGTGGCATCATATGCCAGGGCAAAGGTGAGACTCTTACAAGTGGCTTTGAGAGTAGGTGCCATCAGTGCAGGGAGGTGGGCGGGGTGACTGGCAGTTGAACATAAATTATATTAAAACTTTGACATGGGAGAGTACTAAACATATTTTGTTGTGAGCATTAATTTTTTTTGGTGAGTTTTTTGTGAGGGGTTGTCAGAACTGTGAAGGACTTGAGATGTTACTTTGCTTGCAAGCTAAGAAGTCAGTATAGCACAGCTTTTTGAAAGCTTGCAGAAGTCATTAGACTGCAGAGTAAAAGACAAAGGAGTTTACTACTAACAGCAAAACAATCATGAGTACCAATTCACTTTGCTCCCAAATCCCATAAGGACAATGTAGAGGAGTCTATAGAGACACCACCCACACAATGGGTTAGCATCATTTATGAGTAATTCTGACCTTAGGGGACCCAAGTGTTTTATACAGAGCAGTAAACACAATGGCCTTCTGCCCTGGAGGTACACAGTACTTCTATCATGTAAGGCTGTTTGGTATCCAAACATCCCTGAAAATTTAGTCCAAAGCAAAAACGGAGTTAGTGTCTTTGATGGTTAATTTGAAGTGGATTAAAAGATACCTGATAACTGGTAAAGTATTCCTGGGTGTGTCTGTGAGGGCATTTCTGGAGGCGACTGGCCTATGAGTGGATGGACTTAGTATGAAAGATCAGCCCTCAATGTGTGGGGCACTATCCAATCAGCAGGGGTCCTGGAGAGAATAAAAAGCAGAGGAAAGGCAAATTTGCTCTTTATTCTGAAGCTGGGTCACCCTTCTTCTCCTGCCCATGGACACTAGGACTCCAGATTCTCTAGTCTTTGGACTCTGAAACCTGCACCAGCAATTGCCAAGAGGTCTTGGGCCTTGGCCTCAGACTGAGAGTTACACAATTGGCTTCCTTGGTTGTGAGGCATTTGGAGTTGGAATGAACCATGTCACTGGATTCTCTGGGTTCCCCAGCTTACAGACAGTTTATGATGGGATTCCTTAACCTCCATAATCACATGAGCCAATTCCTCTAATAAATCCCCTTTATCGTCTATCTATCTATCTATCTATCTATCTATCTATCTATCTATCTGTCTGTCTATCTTTCTCTCTATCTATCAATCTATCCATCCATTCTATTAGTTCTGTGTCTTTGAAGAATCCTGACTAATACAGTGTCTCTGCCTGACATATATGTAGAGTTTCATGGGGAGACTCACAGAGCACTGTCTCCCAGAAGGACATCACAGTATTGTTTGGGAATTCCACATTGAGTTGGTGGATATTAAATTCTTACAGTATGGACATTAATCAATAACATGCTCATTATAATTCAAAGTATAAAATAAATATTTATAAGTCCATACTGATATAAATGAATGAGTAAATTTATACATGGAGGAAAGGAAACAAATCTCCCATATAGAAGAATTCCAAATAATTTATGTAAATACTCTGTCTTCAAAGAGTGGGAGAGTAATTCTGTTCTCTGTAAGTGTGGGTTAAACACAGTGACTTCCTTCCAAAGTATACAAAAATTAGAGTGGGGTAGGAGAAGAAAAGAAAATTTACAGTGGAGAAAAAGGACAAACCCTACATAATTTAGGTGATAAAGTCCAACAACAGTCATATCACGTTGCTAGTATGTATTCTGAATATGATATGATGGCAATGGCATTTTATCTCTGAGGTGTTTCTCCAAATAACCCACAATCTCAGTCTTATCATGAGAAAAACATGAGAAAAATTCCAATGTGGAGTATTGTACAAAATACTTGCCACTACTCCTCAAAACACTCAAAATCCTTAATGTGGTTTGGCTCTGTGTCCTCACCCAAATCTCATGTCAAATTGTAATTCCCATGTGTTGGAGGAGGGGCCTGGTAGGAGGTGATTTAATCATGGGGCCGACATCCACCCTTGCTGTTCTCTTGATAGTGAGTGAGTTCTCATGAGAACTGTTTGTTTGAAAAGTGTGTGGCATGTCCCCCTTCTCTCTCTCTCTCCTGCTGCCAAGAGAAGGTGCTTACTTTCCCTTCACCCTTCTACCACGATAGTAAGTTTCCTGAGGCCTCCCAGCCATACCTCCTCTACAGCCTACAGAACTGTGAGTCAAACCTTTTTTCTTTATAAACTACTCAGTCTCAGGTAGTTCTTTATAACAATGTGAGAACATACAAATATAGTCCTCAAAAACAAAAACAAAAAAAGTCTGTGAAATTGCCATAGCCAAGAAGAACTTAAGTAGACATGACTACAAAATATAATCTGATATTTTGGCTGAGAACCTGGAACAGAAAAAATACATTAGGTTACTATTCACAATAGCAAAGACTTGGAATCAACCCAAATGTCCATCAGTGACAGACTGGATTAAGAAAATGTGGCACATATACACCATGGAATACTATGCAGCCATAAAAAAGGATGAGTTTGTGTCCTTTGTAGGGACATGGATGCAGCTGGAAACCATCATTCTCAGCAAGCTATCGCAAGAACAGAAAACCAAACACCGCATGTTCTCACTCATAGGTGGGAACTGAACAATGAGATCACTTGGACTCGGGAAGGGGAACATCACACACCGGGGCCTATCATGGGGAGGGGGGAGGGGGGAGGGATTGCACTGGGAGTTATACCTGATGTAAATGACGAGTTGATGGGTGTAGCACACCAGCATGGCACAAGTATACATATGTAACAAACCTGCACGTTATGCACATGTACCCTAGAACTTAAAGTATAATAAAAAAAAAAATACATTAAGTTAAAGAAAATTACAAAACAAAAACAAACAAAAAACAAAAGATGCTCCTTGACTTTCAATAGGTTATTTTCTGATAAACTCATCTTTGTTGAAAATGTCGTAAGTCTAAAATGTATTTAATACATCTAACCTACCAAACACTTTAGCTTAGCTTAGGCTACCTTAAACATGCTCAAAACACTTACATTAGCTTACTATTAGGCAAAATCATCTCACACAAAGCCTATTTTATAATGGATTTTTTGTATATCTCATGTGATTTATTAAATACTGCACTGAAAGTAAAAAATAGAATGGTTATATAGGCACTCAAAGTATGATTTGTACTGAATGTGAATCACTTTTGCACCATCATAAAGTGAAAAACATCTAGGACAAACCATAGCAAGTCAGGAATCATCCACATGAAAGTTTGTTAATACATGAATACCACTTATTAATTGTAACAAATGTAGTATAACAAAATGATAATCATGTGGGAAATTGGATGCAAGTATATGGAAACTCTCTGTAGTAATTTCTCAATTTTTCTAAAAATCTAAAACTGTTTGAAAAATGAAATATATTGAAAAATAATGAGCCCTCCTATGTCTCAGCAATTCTATTTCTAGGTATATAATAAATAGAAATATGTACATATATTCATATAATAAATGTACAGCAATGTTTATAGCATTACTGTTCTTAAAGCTTCAAATTGGAAATAATCCTAAAATCTTTAAATTGTATAATGAATATATATGCACTGTATTATAGTTACAGTGAAACTCTATGCACCAATAAGAATGAATAGACTACAGCTACACACAACATAGATAAACCTAACAAACTATGCAAAGAAAACTTCTTTTTAAAGTGCATACTATGATTTTATTTATATGAAATTGAAACTACTACAACTACCCTGTAGCATTGTAAGACAGCAGAGTGTGCTTACCCTTGCGGGGAGGTGACTGGGTCAGGACATAGGGATCTTGTGTCTTCAGGTGCTGGTAATGTTCCCTTCTTTGATCTGGGTGCTGGTTACGAGTGTTCACTTTATGAATTTCAATAGAAGTTTGTTTTAAAAAATGTTTGTGCCTGTAATCCCAGCACTTTGGGAGGGCAAGGCGGGCGGATCATGAGGTCAGGAGATCGAGACCATCCTAGCTAATATGGTGAAACCCCGTCTCTACTAAAAATACAAAAAATTAGCTGGGCGTTGTGGCAGGCACCTGTAGTCCCAGCTACTTGGGAGGTTGAGGCAGAAGAATCACTTGAACCCGGGAGACGGAGGATGCAGTGAGCCAAGATCGTGCCACTGCAGTCCAGCCTGGGCAACAGAGTGAGACTCTGTCTCAAAAAAAAAAAATTGCATAACATTCACAGGATGTTGAAGCATTGTTACACCCAGTACATGATGAATACTGAAGTATTCATGAATGACCTGGCATGAGATGCTTTTAGACCAGGTGTCTCTAACTCTGGCCACAGACCTGTTTGGAACTGTTAGCAACCGGGTCTCATAGCATAAGATGAGTGGTGGGCAAGTGATAGAAGCTTTATCTGTATTTATGGCAACTCCCCAGCACTCGCGTTACCACCTGAACTCCACCTCCTGTCAGATCAGCGATGGCATTAGATCTCATAGGAATTCAAACCCTATTGTTAACCATGCATGTGAGGGATCTAGGTTGTGTGCTCCTTATGGGACTTAATGCTCCTGTCACTGTCTCTCATCACCCTTAGATAAGACTGTATTAGTCTGTTCTCATGCTGCTAATAAAGACATACCGGAGACTGGGTAATTTACAAAGGAAAGAGATGTATTTAATTGACTCGCAGTTCAGCATGGATGGGGAGGCCTCAGGAAACCTATAGTCATGGTGGAAGTGGAAACAAATACGTCCTTCTTCACGAGGCAGCAGCAAAAAGAAGTGCAGAGCAAAGGTGGGGAGAAGCCCCTTATAACGCCATCAGATTTTGTGAGAACTCATTCACTATCACAAGAACAGCATGGAGGTAGCTGCCCCCATGATTCAGTTACCTCCTACCAGGTCCCTCCCATGACACGTTTGGATTATGGGAACTACAATTCAGGAAAAGATTTGGGTGGGGACACAGCCAAACAATATCAGGGACCACATCGTTGCAGGTAAACAAGCTCAGGGCTCCCACCGATTCCACATTGTGGTGAGCTGTATAATTATTTCACCATATAGTACAATGTCATAATGATAGAAATTAAGTGCAAAGTAAATGTAATGTGCTTGAATCATCCTGAAACACTCCCCTTGCCCCTCTGGTCTGTGGAAAAATTGTCTTCCATGAAACTGGTCCCTGGTGCCAAGAAGGCTGGGTACCACTGTTTTAGACAACTAAGTTTTCCAATGACATGTCATAAAGTAAAAGATCACAGATTAAGAAAATAAAACACAAACAAAAGAAGGTAAGCCTTGGCAATAACATGGGGTGTGTTACTGTGTTTTGGGAATTGAAATCCTATTTTTAGCTTTAATTCTCTAAAATAAGGGGTGGAATATGACAGCAAATACAATAACAGAAAGAAGTGACAAATAATTATAGCTACTGACACAGGGTTGAATAGGCTTAGATAGCGAATGAATATGTTATGTCTTCCTTACAAGAGAAAAACAACAGCATAGGACTATCTCCTCTCCAAAATGTAAGAAGATCCCCTTGTAACAACCACCAACTGGTATATTGCCATCAATCAATCCATGTGCCTTTATTTTTAGCATACTTGTAATAAGAGAACAAGTATTTATTCAGAGAGGCAGTTTGAAACATAAACTGTAGGGCAAGATTGCCTGAAAGATTGCCTTAAATCCTGGCCCCATTATTTAGTAGCTGTGTGGCCTTGGGCACGTGCCTTACTTCTTCCTAAAGAACTAATAATACCTTTTCAATAATGTGTTTATGAGGATTAAATGTAAGCTTTTTTTATATTAGCCAAGATCATATATCAAGCCCTGCAAATTAATTCATTAAATCATAGAACAAACATACAAGGAAGTCATTTTTACCTCTAACTTATAGCAGAAGAAACTGAGGCTTAGAGTCCTTAAGTGATTTGCCTAAGGTTACTCAGCTTTTAAATAGTGGAACAGAATTTCAAATTCAAATGCATACCCTTCCCCTTCCCAGGCTTCCCAACCCACCCAAAATGCTTTCATCCACTAAATTAGGTTCTTTCATTAAGGATATAAATCAGTCTGTCGTTTTAAAGATCTCTGAAACCATCATTAGGTTGTTCTTTTGAGAACATATCTCCTATTATTTTTGAGAGGTCGTATATGTTAGCTCATTTAATTCCTTATTCAAGTAAATGAAATCTATTATTTTTCATCTTCTCCTCGTTGTAGTGATGAGAACCAATGACCATTATGTACAATATAAAAGGTTTTTTATTATGTGAAAAGCAGTTATTAATTTTAGAGAAGATAACAAACTAACTCTAAAATTTCACATACACTAGAGCAAATTAAAGGGCTTTGGCCATACAATCTCATTCTCCATGAATGGTCTCTGACATCTCTGCATCTCATTTTGTAAATCTTCCAAATAATTAGTCACCTTATTATATTTACCCAGGGATAATCTTGAAGAAACACCAATTACATATTTATAAAATACATTCTGACTATTGGGTGAATTCGCTTTGACAGCGTAGTGCCTTTTTTCCCTGAATCTTTTTATTCTAGTTGCCACAGACATATGAAACTTTAAGAAGTATGCTGAAATTTTGATTTTTGTTTTACTTGCTGATTTTGACAAAAAAAGAGCAAGCAAACAAACAAAAAAAAAAATGAAAAGAACAAGAAACCCCTTGTGCCTTTCATTTAAGGAAAAAAGAGAGGTTGAAATTACAAAATGCCATGATCCAAGTCAATTTTTAAGTTTCTACAAGCTCAGATTTTGACACAATAATTTTACAGAAAAATCACTCAAGTGCATGAATTTCCATTGTTATATATTTAGAACTAATCAAGAAAAATTTAATCTTTTTTATTTTGCACATATATAAGTAAATTCCGTACATTGATATCAATATACCAGAGTCTTTTTTGTTGCTGTTAATTTACCTTATAAGATAACTCACATTTCTATCATTATGTTGATGGTACAATATGGAATTAAACTTAACTACTGACCCTTTGTTTCAGAATGTTTATACTGCTATTGTTATTTAAATATTAGAGGTCTGGAATGTTTGTAATAAATCCCGAATATCTCCAGTCAGGAGGGGTGCTTGCTACTGCTACATGGAAAGTAGTTCAGGACTCAGCCTATTAACAATGCAGGCTCTCAGTTGGAACCCTTATACTTAGGAGTAGCGGAGAATCAGAGGCAGATCTGGTCTTAAAAAACTGCAAAACAGCTTAGAGTCAGTTCTGACCTTGAGCTAATTAAGGTTATCTGCCCTTATTCCAACTGATCTACAAGAAAAAAGATGAATCCTCACAGAAGAAGGTAACAACATTCTGAGATTCTACAAGTAATATTATATGTAATATTTGGCATTCAATAAAAAATTCCTAGGGATATAAAAGATAAGGCCAAGAGGGGGAAAAAAAAAGACAGATGACCCAGTTATTGGAGTTATCAAATACAGACTTTAAAGTCACTTAATTAATATCTTCAAGAAAATAAATACACAATGGATATGTTGTCCGTAGAGAATTAAAACCAGTGAAACAGAATCATATTAGATGTCTAAATCTGAAAGAATTGAGTGATTAACACTCAAAATTTAATACATGAGTTGAATGATAACTTTCAGATACTAGTAGACAAACAGAAGATGAGGCAGTTGAATATTTATAGCCTGAAGCATAGAGAGCAGAAAAGGTAATAGCTATGTAAAAGGACACAATAGATAATATGGGGTTAGTAAAAAATATGTAATATATTTGTAATTGCAGTTCCAGATGTGTAGGAGAGGAAAAAATGAGAAGCAGAAGCAATATTTGAAAAAAAAGATTTTCCAAAACTAAAGACATTAACTTGCAAATTTATTAATTTATAAATTTTGTTTTAAAACCCAACCAGATTAAATATGAAAATATTCACACCCAAAGGCATTAGAGGAATACTGCTGACTTCCAATGTCAAGTAACCATTGCCTCAAATCAGTACCAATCTGACATCTAACATTTCAGTAGAAACAGTAAAGAGAGGAGAGTAGAATTAATCTTATTAAACAAGTCAGTGGGATTATCAGTATTATTAATCTCTAAGATGATGCAATAAAATAATTTTAAAGCAGCAACAAAATAAATATATTTTTAGGTGTAAAAAATAAAATAATTTGTCATCAGTGTACTTACACTAATGCAAATGCTAAATTTTTTTTTATTCAGGCAAATAAAAATGATCTGAGATAGAAAAATAGTAAGGCATGAGGGAATAAAAAAGCAATGATAAAGGTAAATGTGTGAGCATATATGAATATCCCTATACAGGACAACAACAGCAGAATAATAACATTGGTAATAATTATAATAATTATGAGGTGGTGAAGGAGGATGTCTTATAAACTATATATTGTGGGCATTTGTGTGCGGAAATTAATAAACTGATTTTAACGTATACATGGAAATGAAAAGGACCAAAATGACCAATATAATCTTAAAGAATAACAACGTTGAAAGACTTTTCAGACATTGAGACTTACTATAGTGCCATGGAAATTAAGAACATGTGGTATTGGAGCAAAGACAGATATATAGATCAATGGAAAAAGAATAGAGTCAAGAAACAGATTCAGATGCATATAATCACCTGATTTATGAAAAAGGCTCTACTGAAGTGCTCCAGGGAAGGGCTTTTTTTTTTCTTTTAAATAAACAGGACTGAGTCAATCAGAAAATTAGAAGTTCATGTGGGAAAAAGTGAATCTTGACCTTTGATTTATACTAAAGGAAGAAAACTCTTGGCTGCTACTTTGCACTTAAGAAGAAAACATAAAAGAACATCCTCATGACTCTGGGTAGCAAACATTTCTTAAATAGGACATTGAGAAGTACCAACCATAAAGAAATAGTGATAAAAATGGACTACATTATGATGAAGAAGTCTTGCTTATCAAAAGATACTGTTATGACAATAAAAGTCAGGCATGGGGAAGCTGTTATACATGTATCCTACAAGGACCTCTACCTATATATATAAAGAACTTCTACTTATTAATAAACAGATAGCGAACCACCTCCCCTCACCATAAAAATGAGTTAAATATATTAAAGCCAGTTCACAAAAGATGATACTTAAATGCCAACAGGCATATGAAAAAATACTCAATATCATTATCATCAAAGGAATGCAAATTAAATTCACAATGAGCTATCACCACAAAACCCATAGAACAGCCTACATGAGAAAAGATTGACCAGACCAAGTATTCACAGAAGGTAGATAACTAGAACTTTCATAAACTGTTGTTGGCCTGTCAGTTAGTAAAAACACTTTGGAAAATTGTTTGGCAGAATCTTCTCAAGCTAAAAATACATATGCTCACTTTTCTACTATTTCCATTCCTAATTATATACTCAACAAAACTGCACACACATGATTAAACAAAGTCATGCATAAGAAGGTTCATGATAACATTATTTGTAATAGCCTCCAACTGAAAGCTACTCAAAATTACCACTAACAGTCAAATGGATAGATACATTCCAGTACATTCCTGCAATGGAAAGTTGGTATATTCCTACAATATTTAACAGTGAGAGCGAACACCCTAACTGCTACACAAGAGAAATAAATGAATTTCACAAACGCAATATAGAACAAAGGAAACAATATACAAAAAATGACATACAGTATTATTTTGTTTGTATAAAGGTAAAAATAGCTACAATGATCTATGAATTTAGAAGTAAGGACAGTGATTACCATAAATGTAGTCACTGGGAGGAAACATTAGGAATGCTTCCAGCATGCAGGTAATATTTTCTTTCTTGGCCCTGGTGGTGGTTACATAGTGTCTATTAATTTGATGATAGGAAGAGTTGTGTAATATTCTACATGTATGTTAAATTTCAATCAAAAGCTTGTTAAAAATGATATTCAATTATTTGCCATTGAATCCCTTGCAGTAGACTTCATATTTCTGCCAATTTCAGTAATTAAAGAGGGGAAAGTGTATGTCTTAAGATCAAATAATGACAAACAAGTTTAGAAATAAGGCCTCTGTGAGTGAGAATCCGTTTGAGGCAGCAAACGGTGCTAATTGCTCCTTGGAGCCTTAGGAAACATAAAGGCCACTGAAAAGGCTGTAATTAATGTGACAGGAGTCACACTGGTGGAAGGATTAGGGCACCAGCCAGGAGAGCTCAGAGATAGAACTCAAGCTTTCTTCCAGATGACAGTTTACCTAGACATTTACAGGAAGCAGAGGACGGTGGGAAGGGAGTCATTTTCTTTACCAAGGAGACTATCTCTGTGGAAATCTTAGCACAGGGCCTTCCATGCCCTCGATTGCTGACAATAAATGTGCTTGTTCTGACACACATGCTTTGCCACCTGGAAGTGTGCCTGAAGCACTCTTATAAGTAACAGACTCAGACAGATAGGAAGCTGAGGGTCATTTCATCAGCCTCACTAGATGGACTGCCACCTTGGTTGGGAACATGGCAGCAATTTAATGGATGCGCAGAAACAAAAATGTAATTACCACTGTTGGGATCTGTCCTGACATGTGGTTAACACTCCCATTCTTGTGCAAAGTGACAGAGGAGAATGTTTCTTGCTCTAGACAGGAGAGGGAAACTGGCCAATGTTTTAGAAAACCTAGAATAGATAAGCCTTTAACACCAACGTAGGCAGGCTCAAATTTGGATGAATCCATCCACTGTATTTATCGTATCTCTTTATTTTCTCATTCTCACAAGCAGATCTTTTCTTTCTTTTCTTTGAGGTGGAGCAGCATGTTGAATTAGGATAAATTAATAGACTAAAACAAAATATAACAAAAGCCTAGTTTCAACCCCTTACTGAATCTCTTAATTTGAATCATAATTGTTTTCATCTATGAAATGGCAAAAATAATTTCATCTATAAAAGATGATATATAAATGAACCCATCTTATAATGCTTGTGAGTACAAATGAGTTAGTAAATATGGAAACATCTTTAAACTGTGAACAACTATTAAAACACTAGTAATTAATAACATATAAAAGCTGATTTCTTATTTCATATCTACTTAAGGTCTGATTGTGCTGTTCATCTTGTACAGTAGATATCTGTGAAATGTCCTATACTCTAAAGGAAAAAATAATTCCCATAGATTTCTCATATTACTTCAGGACACTCTCTCTTGAATTTGTCACATAGCACTTTTTATGGTTATCTAGTACGTAAGTAATTCTCAGTAGATTTTAGGTGTCAGTATTTGTTGAATTAAAGTCAAAATTAAATATTAAACTTTTTTATTAGACTGTAGTTTGTTGGGTTGTAATATTAAAAAAGAATATTAAAATTAAATATCAACTTTGGAAATAAGTGCTATGAGAAATGAGATTCACGGAATGTATTTTATCTGTTCATAGGCTTGAATTCACTGATTTATTGCAGAGACTCTATATTTTTGAAGGTTTTGTGTTTTATCAAATAGAAATTTTTTTCAACAAAGGTTATTACATGATTATAAAGTAATTATTTTTGTATTCAACTATTATGGGGAATTGGATGGATTTTAAAATTACAGTATTAAAATTACTTTAAAATTACAGTATTGTTGTACTGGGCTTTAACATGATTGTGACAATGAATCTATCTAATTACTACTTTTCTGTTTTCCTTTTCTTAAGTATGAAATGACCCTGCTCACCACCCATTACTGAAAGACAAATTCTGGCTATCTAGCTAAATGATAAAAATTTGAAGCCAAGGGACAGAAAAGTTCTGTGTCGTTTGAAAAAGGTTAAAAATAGCAATTTCTGTTTTTTAGCACCATGAATCTCATCAGCTCAGAGAAGTTGACTGACATCTGACCTTGGCTTATGATTAAATGCCATCCACATCCCCCCCTCCCTCCCTCCCTTCTTCCTTCATCCCTTCCTTCCTTCCCTCCCTCCCTCCCTCCCTCCCTCCCTCCCTCCTTCCTTCCTTCCTTCCTTCCTTCCTTCCTTCCTTCCTTCCTTCCTTCCTTCCTTCCTTCCTTCCTTCTTCTAACAGTCCAGTATATGTGTCTTGATTATATTGGATATTATTCATTTCCCCATCCAGTCTTACTCCCTACCCTTATCCATCCTGTACTGTGTTCCTTGAAGTAGTATTTTTTTTCATTTATTCACTCATTTAATCATTATGGGTGTTGTCAACTTGATTTCCTGTCTTCTAGCTTGCAGTTGGGAATGGTCAATTGAAAGCACTGGTAGTAAATTGAAAAGTGGGAGGGGAGTGAAGTAATAAAGTTGGGGATATTGTCCCATGTCCACAACCTGCTGTGTCATAGGTTGGCATGGACTGTGTTTCCAGTCAATGATGACCAGGGTACCTCTTAGTTACCTATCCTATAGCTCCATCTTTCTGTCAGGGTTTCAAGGATCATTCCTCTTTTCTCCGTCAAACCTGGATGTGGTAACAGTTCCCAGTTCTTGTTAATTCTGGAATGCTATACAACTATTTTTGAAAAATTATTTTATTATACATATTTTCCTCTATAATACCAAATGAGCATACCATCTCATTCCTCTTGAAACTCTAACCTATCAGAGTGATACTGTAAACAACTGTTAAAACACTAGTAATTAATAAAATATAAAAGCTGATTTCTTAATTCATATCAAGCATTATGGGAGATGAAGAATATGGAAAAGAATAGGAATTAAGAGACTTCCCTAGGTAACTTGCAATTCATACATAAAATGTTGAGGAAAAGTGCTGTGAGTATTATTGAACTCAAATAGATTAGGAGTTCAGAGAAAGGGGAGTTAATGAATGCAGAATCAAAAAAAAAAAAAACAAAACTTTATCCTTCAGCTCTCAGAATAATAATCTTTTCTCAAGAAAATCTTTCCTGACCTTTAAATGGGAAATCCAACTATCACATATTCTCATGACACAGATCATTTGTAATTTGTATCAGCAGTTGAGATTTTACATGTGTCTATTTGATTATTCAATTGGCATTGGTTTTATCATTGGATAATAAGCTCTTTGAAGGCGGAGACCATGCTTGCTCTTTTTCATAAAATTCTAACTTTAGCACCTAGCACTACACATACGACATAGCAGGTACACAATATTTTACTTGTTGATTAAATGAGTGAACAGATGCAAAAAATAAAAGAGATGTGGTGAACAATTTTAGCAACTCTAAACTGGGTTTAATGACTGTTTATCACATATCTGGAATGCATGTGCACACCGTAACATTAAATGTCTCTTTGGGAATCTTTCTCCGAAGAAACAGAGAAAGGGATATCTTTTTTATGAAGTTCTTCTAAGGAGTAGACCGATCAATATTTAGTGACTTTTGGTCCTTATCCAAAATATAATTACAGAATCATTAAATGATAAGACTTTCAGGTCAAATGTTGAGTCACATGATCGATTTCACTGTGGAGTCCTAATGCCAACCATAGATCTCTGCTTTAGCTGATGACAAGTGACATTCTCTAGGGATGATTCAGTTTTACATACTTGCTGCCAGAAGCCTGAGCTCCCTGGGGATGTGGTTGTTTATGGTCTAAACAGGCAATGATTCTCAAATGTTTGTGCATCAGAATCACCTGTTGGGCTGTTAAAACGCAAATTGCTTGTCCTCCCCTCCGGAGTGCCTGATTCAGCAGATCCAGGGTTGAAGGGCACAGCAAGAATTGGCATTCCTAATATGTTCCCATGTGATGCTACTGGTGCTGCTGATCTGGGGACTGAAATATGAGAAACACTGCATTTAAGGATGCCTTTATTCCCAGACATCCAAAGTTTGTATTTCTGTACAAATCCTGTCACTACTACTAATTTTTCTTTTTCACAGTTTCTATATTTTTACCTTAATCTGCTATTTCTACCTTGAATATTCAAGTTCAGCAAATATTTATGGCAAGGCTACTATATGGTGGCATCATTCCAGGAGCTAGAGATTTATTAATTAATGAAGCCAGCAAACACAAGAAAAAATTTCCTACCCTCATAGAGATTATATGTAGTGTTTATAGTCAGAAATGTTAAATGTATGCTTCGTGCCTAACTTAAAAAGCATTCCCAAGAAAGATATTGTAGTTATAGCATCTTATTCCACACAATTAATATAGTTTTAACTAATGTTTATTAGAAAAAGGAGCACAGGTCAGAGGATCCAAGATGGCTGAATAGGAACAACTCCAGTCTACAGTTCCCAGCATGAGCAACGCAAAAGACAGGTGATTTCTCCATTTCCAACTATGGTGTCAGGTTCATCTCACTGGGGTTTGTCAGACAGTGGGTTGAGCAAACTGAGTGTGAGCTGAAGCAGGGTGGGGTATCACCTCACCCGGGAAGAGCAAGGAGTCAGGGAATTCCCTTTCCTAGCGAAGGGAAGCCGTGATGGAGAGTACCTTGAAAATCGGGACACTCCCACCCTAATACTGTGCTTTTCCAATGGTCTTAGCAAATGGCACACCAGGAGATTATATCCCGTGCTGGCTTGGAAGGTCCCATGCCCACGGAGCCTCATTCACTGCTAGCACAGCAATCTGAGATCGAACTGCAAGGTGGCAGCAAGGCTGGGGGAGGGACGTCTGCCATTGCTGAGGCTTGACTAGGTAAACAAAGCATCCAGGAAGCTCGAACTGGGTGGAGCCCACCTCAGCTCAAGAAGTCCTGCCTGCCTCTGTAGACTCCACCTCTGGTGACAGGGCATAGCTGAACAAAAGACAGCACAAAATTCTGCAGACTTAAACGTCCCTGTCTGACAGCTTTGAAGAGAGTAGTGGTTCTCCTAGCATGGAGTTTGAGATCTGAGAATGGACAGACTGCCTCCTCAAGTGGGTCCCTGACCCCCAAGTAGCCTAACTGGGAGACACCTCCCAGAAGAGTCCAACTGACACCTCATACAGCCAGATGCCCCTCTGAGACGGAGCTTCCAGAGGAAGGATTAGGCAGCAACATTTGCCATTCTGCAGTATTTGCTGTTCTGCAGCCTCCGCTGGTGATACCCAGGCAAACAGGATCTGGAGTGGACCTCTAGCAAACTCTAACAGACCTGCAGCTGAGGGTCCTGATCGTTAGAAGGAAAGCTAACAAACAGAAAGGACATCCACACGAAAATCCCATCTGTAAGTCACCATCATCAAAGACCAAAGGTAGATAAAACCAAAAAGATGAGGAGAAACCAGAGCAGAAAAGCTGAAAATTTCAAAAATCAGAGAGCCTCTTCTCCAAAGGAATGCAGCTCCTTGCCAGCAACAGAGCAAAGCTGGATGGAGAATGACTTTGACAAGTTGAGAGAAGGCTTCAGACAATCAGTAGTAACAAACTTCTCTGAGCTAAAGGAGGATGTTTGAACCCATTGCAAAGAAGCTAAAAACCTTGAAAAAAGATTAGACGAATGGCTAACTAGAATAAACAGTGTAGAGAAGACCTTAAATGACCTGATGCAGCTGAAAACCATAGCACAAGAACTATATGACTCATGCACAAGCTTCAGTAGCTGATTCAATCAAGTGGAAGAAAGGGTATCAGTGATTGAAGATCAAATGAATGAAATGAAGTGAGAAGAGAAGTCTAGAGCAAAAAGAGTAAAAAGAAATGAACAAAGCCTCCAAGAAATATGGGACTATGTGAAAATACTAATTCTATGTCTGATTGGTGTATCTGAAAGTGACGGTGAGAATGGAACCAAGTGTGAAAACACTCTTCAGGATATTATCCAGGAGAACTTCCCCAACCTAGCAAGGCAGGCCAACATTCAAATTCAGGAAATACAGAGAATGCCACAAAGATATTCCTCGAGAAGAGCAACTTCAAGACACATTTGTCAGATTCACCAAAGTTGAAATGAAGGAAAAAATGTTAATGGCAGCCAGACAGAAAGGTCAGGTTACCCTTCAAAAAGTCAGTGAATCCAGGAGCTGTTTTTTTAAAAAGATCAACAAAATTGATAGACTACTAGCAAGAGTAATAAAGAAGAAAAGAGAGAAGAATCAAATAAACACAATAAAAAATGATAAGGGGCATATCACCACCAATCCCACAGAAATGCAAACTACCATCAGAGAATACTATAAACACCTATACACAAATAAACTAGAAAATCTAGAAGAAATGGATAAATTCCTGGACACATACACCCTCCCAAGACTAAACCCTGAATAGATCAATATTAGGCTCTGAAATTGAAGGAAAAATTAAGAGCCTACCAACCAAAAAAAGTCCAGGTCCAGACGGATTCACAGCCGAATTCTATTAGAGGTACACAGAGGAGCTGGTACCATTCCTTCTGAAACTATTCCAATCAATAGAAAAAGAGGGAATCCTCCCTAACTCATTTTATGAGGCCAGCATCATCCTGATACCAAAGCCTGGCAGAGACACAACAAAAAAGAAGATAATTTTAGACCAATATCCCTGATGAATATAGATGCAAAAATTCTCAATAAAATACTGGCAAACCGAATTCAGCAGCACATCAAAAAGTTTATCCACCACAATCAAGTTGGCTTCATCCCTGTGATGCAAGACTGGTTTAACATGCACAAATCAATAAATGTAATCCATAATATAAAAAGAATCAAAGAAAAAAACCACATGATTATCTCAATATATGCAGAAAAGGCCTTTGACAAAATTCAACAGCCCTTCTTGCTAAAAATTCTCAATAAACTATGTATTGATGGGATGTATCTCAAAATAATAAGAGCTATTTATAACAAACCCACAGCCAATATCATACTGAATGGGCAAAAACTGGAAGCATTCCCTCCGAAAACTGACACAAGACACAGATGCCCTCTCTCACCACTCATATTCAACATAGTGTTGGAAGTTCTGGTCAAGGCAATCAGGCAGGAGAAAGAAATAAAGGGTATTCATTTAGGAAAAGAGGATATAAAATTGTCCCTGTTTGCAGATGACAAGATTGTATATTTAGAAAACCCCATTGTCTCACCCCAAAATCTCCTTAAGCTGATAAGCAACTTCAGCAAAGTCTCAGGATACAAAATCAATATGCAAAAATCACAAGCATGCCTATACACCAATAACAGACAAGCAGAGAGCCAAATCATGAGTGAACTCCCATTCACAATTGCTTCAAGGAGAATAAAATACCTAGGAATCTAACTTACAAGGAATGAGAAGGACCTCTTCAAGGAGAACTACAAACCACTGCTCAATGAAATAAAAGAGGACACAAACAAATGGAAGAACATTCCATGCTCATGGATAGGAAGAATCAATATTGTGAAAATGGCCATACTGCCCAAGGTAATTTATAGATTCAGTGCCATCCCCATCAAGCTACCAATGTCATTCTTCACAGAATTTGAAAAAACAACTTTAAAGTTCATATGCAACCAAAAAAGAGCCCGCATTGCCAAGACAATCCTATGCTGAAAGAATAAAGCTGGAGGCATCACACTACCTGACTTTGAACTACACTACAAGGCTACAGTAACTAAAACAGCATGTTACTGGTACCAAAGCAGAGATATAGACCAATGGAACAGAACAGAGTACTCAGAAATAATACCACACATCTGCAATCATCTGATCTCTGACAAACCTGAGAAAAACAAGAAATGGGGAAAGGATTCCCTATTTAATAAATGATGCTGGGGAAACTGGCTAGCCATATGTAGAAAGCTGAAACTGGATCCCGTCCTTACACCCTACACAAAAATTAATTCAAGATGGAGTAAAGACCTAAATGTTAGACCTAAAACCATTAAAACCCTAGAAGAAAACCTAAGCAATACCATTCCGGACATAGGCATGGGCAAGGACTTCATGACAAAACACCAAAAGCAATGGCAACAAAAGCCAAAATAGACAAATGGGATCTAATTAAAGTAAAGAGCTTCTGCACAGCAAAAGCAACTACCATCAGAATGAACAGGCAACCTACAGAATGGGAGAAAATTTTTACAATCTACCCATCTGACAAAGGGCTAATATCCAGAATCTACAAAGAACTTAAACAAATTTACAAGAAAAAATCAAACACCACCATCAAGAAGTGGGCAAAGGATGTGAACAGACACCTCTCAAAAGAAGACATTTATGCAGCCAACAGACACATGAAAAAAATGTTCATCATCACTGGCCGTCAGAGAAATGCAAATAAAAACCACAATGAGATACCATCTCACACCAGTGAGAATGGCAATCATTAAAAAAATCAGAAAACAACAGGTGCTGGAGAGGATGTGGAGAAATAGAAAGACCTTTACACTGTTGGTGGGACTGTAAACTAGTTCAACCATTGTGGAAGACAGTATGGCGATTCCTCAAGGATCTAGAACAAGAAATACCATTTGACCTAGCCATCCCATTACTGGGTATATATCTAAAGGAGTAGAAATCATGCTGCTATAAAGACACATGCACACGTATGTTTGCTACGGCACTATTCACAATAGCAAAGACTTGGAACCAACCCAAATGTCCACCAGTGACAGACTGGATTAAGAAAATGTGGCACATATACACCATGGAATACTATGCAGCCATCAAAAAGGGATGAATTCATGTCCTTTGTAGGGACATGGATAAAACTGGAAGCCATCATTCTGAGCAAAGTATCACAAGGACAGAAAACCAAACACTGCATGTTCTCACTCATAGGTGGGAACTGAACAACGAGAACACTCGGGCAAAGGGTGGGGAACATCACACAGGGTGGGGGGTGGGTGGGATAGCATTAGCAGATATACCTAATGTAAATGATGAGTTTCATGGGTGCAGCACACCAACATGGCACATGTATACATATCTAATAAACCTGCATGTTATGCACATGTACCCTAGAATTTAAAATATATTTAAAAAAAGAAAAAGAAAAAGGAGGACACACATTTAAACCAAATAAATGTACTTCCTGTTTTGAAAAAAAATCTCATGACAGACTAAGACATATAATGCATTTGTTAAATATTTCTTTGAATTACATTCAAATGCCTCTTTCTTGGTAGATATTAAGCAATATCACAGATAATGGTTGTAGTTTCTCTGTCTCATATAAAAAATGTTATCCCAAACTGAAATATTTGATATTTTTAAATCAGGTATTTTTAAATACCTGAGGGTTTTAAACTGACATGGGAAATACATGACTAGAAATGTTGCCATTTGTTTTATTGAAAACTTGGATTAAACAGTAATTTCTCCATTTGTTTCCAATGCAGTTAAAGCTGATGAGATCAAGAAAATGATCTTGATGTTTTCGTTCACACCTTTTTTTGCTATTTTTTCTACAGGTAGACAAATCCTTACATTTCTGCATATACATTCAGTTTGTAGGGTATTATATTAACATTATTATAAAATATCAGTAAAATATTTTTAGGAGTATTGATTATCCAGATGACTTTAAAAACTCCTAGTTTTTTTTTTTTATTTATTAAAGTGTAAACTTGCTTATCTTATAGTAGTATCAAATTTAGTAACATGGTTTTAAAAAGCTTATAAATTGTTCCATTACTATGTAATTCATAGAGGGAATATAATAAAAAGGCTGGGTGGTATAGTATTAGAAAGAAAAGCAACAGTGTTTGAGACATGAAGGCCTTTCTTTACATCCTTTGCTAAAATGTTTGAACTGTAACATTAGAATCTGATAGCCTGAGTTCCTACCTCTGCTCTACCATTAAATAGCCAAGTGACTTTGGGCACTTCCCATACCCTCTCAGATTTTCATTTTTCTTATCTGTAAAATTGGCTTCACAAGAACACTTCAAAGGATTGCTTTGAGTTAAATCAAGTAAAGCTTCTTAGGCAGACTCCATCACATAAGTATGTATGTAATAAGTGTACATGTATTGATGCATGTTAATATCAGACAGATAACTACATCTGTTGACAGTAGAAAAAGAATGAACAGGAGGCAGAAATAGTATACTGAAATGTTTCCTATTGGTGTGTCCCCCCGTGTGTAATGAACCACTAGTTTAGAGACACGCTTCGAGGAACAGTGTTTCTGGATCAAACATATTGAGGAAACGTTGCATTTTCTATCTTCTTTCTGAACCTATTTGCGTATCAATATCCTTGAGAAGTTCTGCAAAATATTTCAAAACATCTCCCGGTCCTTTTAAAACTTCCTAAATATAGATCTCATGTAATATCAATTATATCCTATAGAACTTTTATAGAAAACACTTTGCAGAATGCTGGCCATACTTTACTGGGTTACTATGCTGGTAATAGGAAAAGAAAGACAAGCTGGTAGTCAAAGGAAATTAGAGAAAGAATACACAGGAATTTTACAAGCGGAAGGACCATCCTGAAATGGTAAGCATTACATCAGTGTTACTTTGATTTAAACAGCAATGGCAGCTTAAAACAATGTAAAAACTGAAGAACAGACAATTTTATAAGCAATGGCATGTGTCTGATATGGTGGGAAATAATAGTGTCAGCACATTCCTCATGGGTAATTGGTTTTCATTGTGCATATTTCCAGCAAATTGGGCCTTTTGCTCCTAATTTAAACACCCATTTTTGCCTAATTATGTTGTGTATTTACATCTCACATTATCTTTGTTAACACGTGGAAATTCAGCTGGTGACCTAGCAGGAAGTCCCTTGAAGCCATAACTCTTAATTACCTTCCCTGGAGCAAGAGTGCTTTGAATTGAGAGGTAGTCAGAACTGGTTATAGGAAAAGTGCTGCAAAAAACACACAGATGTACAAGCCCTGATGGTTTTGATCTATACGTTTTTGCTCAGTGTTTTTTAGTAGTCAGTAGCATAGGCTTTTAATTCAAATAAGCTAGGTTCAAGTACACACTGTACTATTAACTAGGTGGTATGAGCTTAAGTTACTTGATTGTTCTGTGCCTTAGTTTGCTGAATGTTAAAACGGAGAAATAATAATAATACTTAAACCCATAGGAATTGAGACAAACAGACGTGAGAATATGTGTAAAGCATCTGAAATATAGAGCATGCTCACTAAAAATGACACTAGCTTTATAACTGTTCATTCTAATTATTTCCTTGTGTGTAGTGAGACGTGATTAAATATTTGCTGCCCCCAAATTATATTTATAATGAATAGTATTCATTAATAATGAGCAAGCCATTAATTTCTGTCCTTATTTGAATTATTTTTCTATTTGATGTTTTATATTCTCATTAAAAATACTAATGCATCAGCTTTTTGTTCCATATTTAATGTTAAAATATTAATTTGCTTTTTGGTGTGCTAATTATATATATTTATATATGTATATATTTTGAGATGGAGTCTCACTCTGTCGCCCAGGCTGGAGTGCAGTGGCACAATCTCGGCTCACTATAACCTCCAGGTTTAAGCGATTCTCATGCCTCGGCCTCTTGAGTAGCTGGGATTACAGGCATGTGCCACCATGCCCGGCTAATTTTTTGTATTTTTAGTAGAGACAGGGTTTTACCATGTTGGCCAGGCCAGTCTTGGACTCCTGACCTCAGGTGATCTGCTCGCCCCAGCCAAAGTGCTGGGATTACAGGCGTGAGTCACCTCACCTGGCCGCTAACTGCATTCTTAAAGAAATATTTGTTCAATGTGTTAATGATTTTAAACATTATTAAATAAAATCATTGGAATAAAAACTAAAATCAACTATTTCATGATGCTTGAGAAAGCCTATATGTATTAAAAGCAAATGAATTTGAGACAGAGAAAAGAGAGAAATAGATGCTGTGAAGCCCTGGAATTATGTCCTTTCTAAATTCAGCTTAAACGCTGCAGTTTTGTGTTTCTGTCATGTGAACCACTATGTTTTGTTTTTTATTTGCAAGGTAATTAAGTCAGGTTTCTGCAATTTGCAATTAGAAGAGTTGCTCCTATTTAAATCAAGGAGGGTAGGTATGTTATCCAAACTAACACGGCTGATTAGTCGTAGAAGTAAGAATCAAACCTAGGTCAGTTAGTGCAAAAGCCCGTTCTTTGAACACTGGAGACAAACATAGTTTGACAAATAAAAAAATCCAGCAATCAGTTTTTAAATTGGGTTATTTGTTTTCTTGCTACTGAGTTGTTTAAGTTTCTCATGTATTTTGGATATTTACTCATTATCAGATACAAGGTTTGCAAATATTTTCTCTTAATCTATAGGCTGTTTCTTCACTCTCATTTCCTTTACCATGCAGAAGCTTTTATTTTTTTTCTAAATGTTCACTAACTTAAAAACAGATACTCCATTAATTTACTCATACTAATCTTATTTGATCTAAACTTTTCAAGGGATTCTTTTTTTTTTTTTTTTTTGTATTTTCATTGGTATATTATAGTTGTGCATAATTTGGAAGTATTTGTGACATTTTGATACATTTACACAATGTGTAATTATCAAGACAGGGTAACTGGGATCTCTGTCACCTCAAACATTTATCTTTTCTTGTGTTGGCAACATTAAAATTCTTCTAAATATTTTGAATTATATAATAAATAAGTATTAAGCATAATTGACTTACAGTACTATTGAATACTAGAACTTAATATGAGCTACTTATTTATTTATTTTTATTTTATTTTTCCATAAGTTATTTGGGTACAGGTGGTATTTGGTTAATGAGTAAGTTCTTTAGTGGTGATTTGTGAGATTTTGTTCACCCATCACTGAAGCAGTATACACTGAACCATGTTTGTTGCCTTTTATCCCTTGCCACCCACACTCTTCCCCCAAAGTCCCCCAAATCTATTTTATCATTCTTATGTCTTTGTGTCCTCATAGCTTAGCTCCCACATATCAGTGAGAGCATACGATATTTGCTTTTCCATTCCTGAGTCACTTCACTCAGAATTATAGTCTCCAATCTCATCCAGGTCACAGAAAATGCTGTTAATTCATTCCTTTATATGGCTAAGTAGTATTCCAGTAGATGTTAGCATGAATGCAGTGATCAGGGAACACTTGTACACTGTTGGAAACTAGTGCAGCCACTATGGAAAACAGTATGGAGATTCCTTAAAGAGCTAAAAGTAGAACTATCATTTGATCCAGCATTCCCACTTCTGGGTATTTACCTAGAGGAAAATAAGTCATTATATGAAAAAGATACTTGCATATGCATGTTTATAGCAGAACAATTCACAATTGCAAAATCGAGGAACCAACCCAAATGCCCATCAGTCAACAAGTGGATAAAGAAACTGTGGTGTGTGTGTGTGTATATATATATATATATATATATATATATATATATATGATGGAATACAATTGATTCTACTTCTAGGTATCCACTCAGAGGACTTGAAATCAGTATGTTGAAGAGATATGTGCACCCATGTTCATCACAGCATTATTCACAATACCAAGATGTAGAATCAACCTAAGTGTCCATCAGTGGATGAATGGATAAATAAAATGTACGTATATGAAATGGAACATCATTCAGCCTTTAAAAAGAAGGAAATTCTGTCATTTGTAACAATGTGAATAAACCCAGCTGACATTGTACTAAATTAAATAAGTCAGCCACAGAAAGACAAATACTTATATGTAGAATCCAAAACAATCAAACTCAAAGAATCAGAAAGTAGGATGGCATTTATCAGAGACTAGAGGATGACAGGGCAATAGAGAGACGTTGGTCAAAGGGCATCGAGTAGTTAGATAGGATGAATACACTGGTTGTGCTCTACTCACAGCATGGTGACTATAGTTAATAGTAATGTATCATGTGTTTCAAAATTGCTGAGCATAAATTTCAAATATTCTTATTACAAAAAATAAGTACGCAATGTATTAATTAGCTTGATTTAACCATTCCCCATCATATACATATATCATAACATGACATTGTACTCTGTAAATATATACAATTATAATTTGTCAATTAACAACAAAAATGGATTTTAAAATATCAGTAATTAGTGTGAGAGTGAGATGAATACCTTTTAATAATTCTTGGACTTTTTCTAATTCCTTAACTAACATACTAAAAAGTGGATGAAATGTTAAAATGTAGTCCTAAATTCTCATTATCAGTAACTACTTTCACGTGAAGTCCTTTTAAAACAATTAAAATTGATTTTAATAGCTGATTATTGAATAAAAAGCCCAAAGAGGCAACTTTTCCTAACCAGGTCATCAATTGTGATGCTAAAACAGCGATATCATGTTCACATACTGTTAAATTAGATTTTTAGAGACTGTTGTCCTATACTGGTGGCATCCAGGAGCACATTGCCCAAACAGAAGCTAAGCACTTGGTATGGTCCAAGGTAGACAGACAAAGAGCTGAAGCTTCTCTAAGCTGTTGAAAATAATGCACCAACAACTCAACTGAGAAGCTGATGATAATGCAATAATGGAACTGGAGAGCCTGTAATAATAATTTGATTTTGTGGGAAATGTCTTTTCTTGATGGGAACTGATAATAAGCTGTGACTATTGACATAGAGATGTAGAAGTTTCCCTGGCATTTGGGCTCCGAATGCTCTTTATATTACTAAGTCTGGTAATTCATATGAACAAGGATGCCCCATTCTGACCACCCTCATAAGAACCTCAAATGAATGACATTTGGTAAGTAAAATCATCATTTTTTTTTTTTTTTAAGTCGCCGAAAGCACACGCAGTCTGCAGTGGCTAGAGTTGACTATTTCCCCAGGGGTAGGTGTTACGATTCCCCACACTGTCTTAGAAGGTCCACCGCTGCCAGAATGTTTCATGGGGTGCTCTTACACATCATCCAACATGAGCTAATATATCATTTTAACTGCAGTTCTGGGAAACACAAATGGAGATGTTGGGTTGGAAATATACGAGGTGTATTGAACAGGGGGTGTTTTGATTGTGAATGCAGAGAATCTCAAGAAAATACGTACTCCTCTGAAACTGTTTCCGTATGTTTCCTGATCCACAGATTTCACTACAGGAGACATGGTGTTATCTTGATTAATGCCTTCATCGTAAATACATGAGAAATGAGACCTTACGTCCATTTTGGCCCTTTCTCACTGTAACAAGATCAAAGGAAATAGATTTCATTCTGCTATGAAGGTATTTTTTTTTATGTTGTGTAATGTGAAAAGGTGACCCACTCTTATAGCAGCTCTACTTTTATGCATGCCTGTAAAGACAGAAGAAGATAATTTCTAAGGTTAAGATCTCTTTTTTACTCTCTAAGAGATAATTTTATTTTATTTTTTTTTACACCACATGAGGGTGTTACAGAAGATAACAGTGTTTTCCTTTTTAGTACTCATTCTTGTCATATCTTGGAAAAAGAAAATAAAGGTGATGTTTGTCAGTTGTATCCAACAAAATGTTTACTAAATTTTTGTTCTTTGGGGTTATTTAAAGGTTTTTTTGGTGTTTAATTATGACAGAAATTTGTCATAATTTTCTATTTAAAGCAGTTTTCATTGAGCATCCTATATATTTGTTTACCTGTAGGTTAAATTCTTAGCAGCAAAGATGCTAATGGCTAAAAGTAATTAGCTAATTCATTACCTTCTGATGTTTTGAAGGAAATATTTTATACGCACATAAAACTGAAAATTTTTATAAAATTTAACCGGTTTTATTACTTTAGACAATTTGGCATTTATTTTTGCTTAGTAAGGCTAATCCTAAACAATGATTACCAAAAAAAAAAAAAAAAAAAACCACCCAACACTATTATTTCCATTTGTAGCATTGTTTTTACATGTGCATTTTTAATTCATAGAAAATCGATTTCTGCCTAAGAAAGGCAGAAAAGGAAGCAAGTTTAATTTTTTTCTCCAAAGGTTTAGCTTGATTTCCCAACGCCATTTCATTCTCTGGAGAAGGGAAGTGTTAAATTGAGAAGAGTTTCTTAAGCACCCGGAGCATCAGTTATCTTATCAATAAAGTTATTGTTGCCTCTTCAGCGGGTAGTACTAAATAGCTAACAAAATAGCCCATGTGAAAACAACCCATAACCACAAACAACGATTTAACATTTTAAAGATTGAAAACTACTGTTTCAACTTGTCAGGACTTTTGTATCGTGTATGCTAATTAAACTCCTAAGATGAAAATTTATTTCAGTGAAAGCTATAGTTTTCCTTAAAGGAAAAAATTTGCATACACAAATTTTTTATGTTATATCCTAAAGGATGATTTTCTTTGCAACAATTATTGACAAACTACTGGGTACTCCAGTCACGGGAATACTAAGATGAGGCTATTGACACATCAGGTGATAGGCATGGGCTTTGACTTCATTTGTTATGTGATGGAAAAGGATTTTCTTGGAGTCATTTTCCCTTGTGACACATACCTTGCAGTTGAAAGCCAGAACACAGTAGATGTTCAAGGCATTCTAGTTGATTGAATTCGCATGGCTGGGTTTGGCAATTCAATCCCTGACTATAACAAAGAAAATGGCTAAATAATCCCCGTTGTGACACAGTCCAATATCCTGAGGTCAGACACCAGGCCTCAATTTTATTAGAGCTACACCTTAATTAACAATATTTAGCCAGCAATAGGCAATTTATGAATTTTATTCTATTAGGTATTGATGTTAGTTCATTTGGATTTAAAAATGTTAAAATGCAGCAGATTTTTTTTTTTTTTTTTAAGACAGAATCTTGCTCTGTCGCCCAGGCTGGAGTACAGTGGTGCCACCTCAGCTCACTGCAGACTCCGCCTCCCAGGTTCAAGTGAATCTTCTGCCTCGGTCTCCCGAGTAGCTGTGACCACAGATGCGTGCCACCATGCCCGGCTAATTTTTGTATTTTTAGTAGAGATGAGGTTTCACCATAGGAACTCCTGACCTCGTGATCCACTAGCCTCGGCTTCCCACAGGGCCAGAACCACCGGCATGAGCCACCACCCCGGGCCACATGCAGCTGATTCAGAGGCATTCACAATCTGTGTATGCACCTAGAGTTGGCTGCCAAACAGGAGCATTCTTTGCAAAGTCTTAGGGGAATAAGGGAGAGAAATTCTGCAGAACTAAACAGGCAGGCGGCCCATTGGGACACATGTTTCCTGTAACGGGTATTGTGCCAGTGCACAGTGTTGAAGGGCATAAATAAAACGTGATGGAAATAGAAAGGAAAGAGAGACTCTATTTCCACAGGGACATATAAAGTATAGTGATAATATTCTAACAACAAGTTATATAACTTTTTGCCCAAATCTATTTTTAAAGTGGAAGATTAGAGTTGAATTTTGTTCAAAAACGAAGGTTATGTTCCCTATCAGTTAGTTTTTGAAATAGATGACAGATTAATAGCTAAAGGCCTCTCATTTTAAATATGCAACCAAAACTTTAGGATGATAAACTAAGTGTAATATGGCATGTTAAGAAACATCACTTTGGTCTGGCAACATAAAACTGGAATATAGATGAGCTATGGTTTACAAGCTGTGTCCCACCCAGAATTCATGTGTTGAAACATAATGCAAAATGTGAGAGTACTAAGAGGTGGGGCTTTGGAGGCTATGCCCTCATGACTTAATGAAATTAGAATAGAGGCTTCAGACAGTTGCCTCACTTTATCTTGCTCTCTTTCCCCTCTGCCTTTTACAATGTAAAGATGCAGTAACAGTGTACTATCAATGAGCAATGGTGCCTCACTGGACACTGAACCTGCTGGTGCCTTGATCTTGGACTTCTCAGCATCCAGCTGTTACGGTAGGTCGATAAGTATGGCAGGAGATAGCTCCCCCTACCAGCACACACTATCCTCACCATCAGGTGATGATCAAGCAGATGTTAACTGTCTCTCTAAAAGCATAATTGGTCATAGCCAGTGCTGGAGAAAGGCAGTCTCTAAATAGACAGAAACACCTGAAACTGGTGATCAGAGGCTTCCTGATAAGATCTCAGGAGTTGGGTGGGTGGGCTCACACGTGTGCACTGAAACAAAATGGTGGAGTTAAACTGGTATATGACCTTGTAGGAGCATTTGACTGGTAAAGGAAGAACGCCTTCAGTGAGCATGAGCACAACTCCAGTAAACAGACTGTGCATGCTCCCCTCCCAAGTGCTAGCAGGCCACTGCACATACAGACAACTCACCCCAAGGGAAGAATCAGGGGAGAAAAGATACAAGACCCCAGAGTATGCCAACTGCAATTTGTCCATTCTTATGCTGCAATTAGTCCATTCTCATGCTGCAGATAAATTTATAAAGATAAAGAGGTTTAATAAACTCACAGTTCCACCTGGCTAAGGAGGTCTCACAATCATGGTAGAAGGCAAAAGGCACGTCTTACATGGTGGCAGACAAGAGAGAATGAGAGCCAAGTGAAAGGATAAGCCCCTTATAAAACCATCAGCTCTTGTGAGACTTACTTGCTACCACCAGAACAGTATGGGGGAACTGCCTTCATGATTCAATTATCTCCCATCGGGTTCCTTCCACAACCCATGGGAATTATGGGAGCTACAATTCAAGATGAGATTTTGGTGGGGACACAGCCAAGCCATATCATCAACATATAAAACCATAAATCAATGGGTAAGCCAGGCACTTCATCTCTCAGGTCACCAGCTTGTCGGTCTCCCAAATGTACTATGCTTCTTTTCATTCCTGTTCTAAAACTTTTTAATAAACTTTTGCTCTTGCTGTAAAACTTGCCTCAGTCTCTCAATCTACCTTATGCCCCTCAGTGAAATTCTTTCTTCTGAGAAGGCAATAATTAGGTTGCTGTAGACCTATACAGATTTACTGCTGGTAATACAGACAGTGAGAAAATACATTTTTAATATTTATAAATTATCTTGTCTCAAATATTCTGTTATAGCAGCACAAATAGTTAAGACAATGTGTTATGGGCTGAATTGTATCTCCCCAGTGTTTACATGTTGAAGTACGAGCCCCTAATACCTCAGAAGGTGGCTATATTCAGGGATACCGTGTTTGAAGAGATAGTTAAGGTAAAATGATTTACTATGAGTGGGCACTAATTCAATATGACTGGTGACCTTATAAGAGGAGATTAGGACACAGGCACACAGAGAAGAAAGACCATCTAAAGACACAGGGAGAAGACAGCCATCTACAAGACAAGAAGAGAGGATTCATGATAAATCAACCCTGCAAGCACCTTATTCATGGACATCTAGCCTCCAGAACTGTGAGAAAATAAATTTCTGTTGTGTAAGCCAGCCAGTCTGTGGGACTTTGTTCTAGAAACCCTAGCAAATTAATACAATGAGATTCATGCATAATTTTCTTCAGTATTTTTGCATTCTACAAAATATGTTTTCTCTCAAATTCAGTTTTGTATAGGGAATTCTACAAAGGTGAATTTGTAGAAAGGTGATTTTTTATTGATTATCACAGTGACTAAGATTATCTCTCTCTTTTGACCAGATCAGCACTGTTCTTATAGTTTTGACAAAAGAAGATAGCTTAGAGCAGTCTGAGATATGTGAGGTACACAGGTCCAGAGACATATGAGTATGGGCCTTGTCACGTACTTCCCCATCCACACTTGAGGCAATTGTTTAAGGTCAGTTTCCTCCCGACTTGCTGCCTCACCCATTATGTTCATGTTCCTGGAATTTGTGATACAAAAAGCAATATATAATCAATAGCTTATGTTATTTTAATGTAATTGTTGGTAAGCAAAACAGAAATTGCCTCTCCTTTGCCTTTAAAAATCCACCTGGAACTGTCTCTAATGGAAACATATATTCAGGGCAACTTGAATCTATGCACCTGGGTTGCAATCCTCAATATTGGACCCAGTAAACTCCTGACTTACATTAATTTTACCCAGGCTTTTTCCTTTCAGGTAAAGATATCTTATTATTTGCTTCTTATGACAACTTTGTAATTCATGTATTATTAATTCATGAATTTATGATGAAAAGAGGCAAAGACAGCTTAAGCAATTTGCCATGTTCACACAGCTTATAAATCACTGAGCCAAAGATCAAAACTAGATATTTCTTACTCTCAAACATTTTTTTAATCACTATGCAATCTTTACTTGTGCCTATCTTTTACAAAAAGACTGGCAATGAGCAGTTCAAATGGCAGACTCTCAAAGGCTCTACTAGAAATAACATTATTTCAGTTAATTGAAGTTGTTAGGGCTCAGGCAATGATACCCCAAAGTACGGCATTTCAACTTGCTGAGTACTTGAATTCAAGGAAATTAAGAGGCCTCAGAAATAAAACTCCAAACCAATGTCTCTCTCTGACTTTTCCCAGCCTCTCTGTCTCTCTGATCCTCTTTTTTCTTTTTTTCCTAAAGCACTAGAAGGGACTACCTCTGAAAGTTCCTTATCTGACTGAGAACACTTGTTTCCAAAAGAAATGTGATTGTCTTAAAACCCTGTCCCTAGTAATCTCATCAGATACCCAGGAAAGATCAACAACCTGAGAAGAGAAGAGATTGTGATTCAAGATAACACCCAGAAAGATTTTTCAACTATTCTTCTAAAGGTAGCTCTGAACACTTACCTGGGAAACTTTATCTGCATAATTAAACAACCTTTGTTCATAATGAGGTTCTGCCCCTCATCTTTCTGCCATCTACCCCAGAGCTCAAAGGAAATTTGTTCCAGGCCATTGTCCTATATGCTCATTTATTTCCTCTGAACACTATTTACTCCTTTTTTTTTTTTTTTTTTTTTTTTTTTTTTTTTTTTTTTTTTTTTGAGATGGAGTCTCGCTCTGTCGCCCAGGCTGGAGTGCAGTGGTGCAATCTCAGCTCACTGAACGCTCTGCATCCTGGGTTCATGCCATTCTTCTGTCTCAGCCTCCCAAGTAGCTGGGACTACAGGTGCCTGCCACCATGCCCAGCTAATTTCATTTTTTTGTATTTTTAGTAAAGACAGGGTTTCACATGTTAGCCAGGATGGTCTTGATCTCCTGACTATGTGATCCACCTGCCTCAGCCTCCCAAAGTTCTGGGATTACAGGCCTGAGCCACCGCACCTAGCCCATTATTTACTCTTAAACCCTCCTTTCCCCTACCCTGTGATAAAGAGCACATAGGCATCTGGACCTTGTTACATTAATGTGTAATCACTCTGCTGGAAATCCTTCAATTTATTTAACTTGTGTAGGTTAAAAATATTTGTGCCTTTTTTCTCCTATTAGTCTGTCTGCTGTCACTTATTTCATCAAAGCTTCAGAGAAGTCAGAAGAGAAGTTTGATTTCCATCCCTAAAAAATATTCAAGATTTTCTCCTGTCATATTTATAATCTAATAGATTGGCAGTAAAAGAGGAAAGAATAATTCAAGTACAGAACTAGAGGGTTCTAAAGGAAAATTGTTCTGGGTACTAATAAATAACATAATTCACTCAATAAATCTTTATTGAGCACTTCTTCCAGTCACCATTCAAACATGTGAGAAAGTTTGAAGCGTTGCCCTAAGAGTTGAACATAGGCATAGTCCTGAATTCACAGAGTTTAGAGCATGATGGGAGAAAATAGACAAATTAAAGTATCAATTAAAAATTTTTTAATGCTACAAGTGCATAAATGACTTGGGGATTTAAACATAGCTTATGGCTCAGACTTTGAGGTAAGATTTGTAAGCAAAAGGAGAGAATCTCAATAAAATAGAATCAAGGTAAAAGGATTTGGGGATATAAAAATAAGGGAAAATATGAGTAGAAATTTCTGGTTATATCTCATTTCTTAGCATAATTTGAATTTTCAAAGAAGAAATGATACATATATATTCTTAGCTTAGAGATTAGAGTCCTTCCTGATAATGTCAAGTATAATATATATATCTTTTTTTTTCTTTAGGAAATGTATAAGAATTCCTAGGCTTCAACCAAATATTGTGCCTATATTTTAGACTTGTCTTAGAAAGCCTTGATTTTTCTGAAGCTGTTGATCATTGAACATGTGTTATATTAGTTTCCTAGGGCTGTCATAACACATGAACACAAACTGTGTGAAGATCACAAAAATTTGTTCTGTTACGGTTCCAGAGGCTCGAAGTCTGGACTAAGAGTTGGTAGGGTTGGTTCCCATTGGAGTCTGAGGGAGAATCTGTTCAATGCTTCTCTCCTAGCTCCTGGTGGTTGTGGGTAGTTCTTGCCAATCCTTGGTTTGTAGATGCATCATGACATTCTTTGCCTTAATCTTCACAAGATGTTCTTTCCTGAGTCTCCTCTCCTCTTCCTATCAGGACACCAATCATATTGGATCAAGGCCCACTCTAATGGCTTCATGTTAACTTGATTACATCTACAAAGGTCCTATTTTTAAGTAAGGCCACATTCCAGGTACTGGTATTAGAACTTCAACATATTTTTGGGGGTACACAATTCAACCCATAGTATATACCTCTATAGAAATATCTTCTTCGGCATCCATGATGCTTATATCAGTCATTTATAGCAAGAATAATGCTGTGTAGCAAATAGTCACAACACCTCATAACATGCAATCATAAATTTGGATTTTGGTTCACAGATCTGAAGATTGGCCATTTCTGCTGACCTGAGCTGGGCTCTGTGTTCTCACTCTCACTTAGACTCCTGAAGTCAGCTGCAGGTGAACCAGTTTTCTTTGCTGACTCTGGCTGGACTCTCTCACATGTTTGAATGGTGACTGGAACATCTGAGCTGCTTGTTTCTGCTCCACTTATCTCATCTTTGAGCATGCTAGGCTGAGGAGCAAGAAGGAAGGTGCCAACACAGTGCTTGTTCAAGCTTCTGTTGTGTGAAATTTGTTGTTATCCCATTGGCCAGAGCAAGTCATATGGCTAAACTCAGAGTCAGAGTAAAGGACACCACCAAAAACATAGAAAGATTTGTAGAGACCAGGAAACATTGGGACCGTTAGTTCAACTAATTTATAATGTGCTAAACTTAATTTTCTCTCATCTACTCTGCTTCTCATTTTTAAAGTTCATCTTTACTTTTTTTCTTACATATAAGCTCCCCCAGCCCCTTAAGACAACTTTTGAATTATTCTCTACTCTTCTCTCTATACCCACTCAGACATTTAACTTAATTTTTCTTCTTTTCAGAAATATTTCATTTTGTTTGTTTGTACACACCAAATACCTTGGATGTCCTAAAATGAAATTATGCCTCCTCTGCTCTTCTTCTGTCAATAACCGCCCTTTCACTGCCCGTGAGATTACAATTACTTGTCCAGAACAAAATTTTTAAAGTTGTTTCTCTTTCGGCATTTCCTTTAAATGTTCTTCCTGTAAAATATGTTTTAGATTTATCTCTTTTCTTCTGTTCTTAACACATCAAATAAGCTCATACTTTAACACTTGAATTATTTGTTTTTCATAATCTATTACATATGCTTTCATTAGAATTACCTTAGCTCAAATATTATTTTCACTTTGGCACATGCTTTCCACAGTTACAACAACAAAATGAATTTCAGTTTTTCATTTTACTGCTTAACCCTTCTGGCTCTTTGCCAGCTTGTTCCCATCCTGCCTTTTCAGCTTTATTTATTAGTGTTTCCTTGTAAGAGTTACAGCTTCCTAAGGGCAAGACTTTGACTCTGTTATTGTTAGAAAGCAGCACAGTATCTTGCCAAGCAAGATATAGGGTACAATATATATTTTGAACAGACTTAGAGTCACATATTCCCACTTTCTAATCAAAATGCTATCTTCCCCTTTACTTCTGTCTTTGACTTTTGCCAATACCAGCCTAGAATGCCACCTCCTCACAACTGTAAAATACCCCTCAAAAGGATACAGAGCAGAAAGGAATGCCTCTTTTCTCAGCATGCTCATAATTTGTGGGGAGGAAGCCAAATAAACAAGTGACTATAATAAATTGTAGTAATTGCCAGGACAGAAATATTCATTAAAAGGTATGGAAATGTAGAAAAGGATACATAATCCAGCATCGATGGGACAAGCAAGTCTTCCCGAAAAGCGAAAGAGAGTAGAATTATTCAGTCAGAGAAGACAGAGAGCAGAGCGGGAGGCATGGATCGAGCTGGCTATGAAGAAAACAACAAACAGTATATTACTAAAAAGCGTTAAGTTGCTGAATGCTGAGATACAAATTGATAGGGAATGCAGTGGGTGTGAACCATATCTTGGAGGGTCTTTATGCCATGTGAAAGAACTTGAACTTAATAAATTTTGGGATGCTTGAAGGCAGTTTTAAGCAGGAGAATAACAGGTACAAGTTCACCATTCCAATCCTGGAACAAAACATTAAGTCCCAGGTCCCAGTATTTACATGGCACTTACAACCTGCAAGCTCTGAGACTCATTCTCTTAATCATCCTTTCAAATGTTGTAAGTAATCTGAGAAATATTTCTCAGTTAATATATTCGTGCCTTAATGGTTGACTTAGTTGACATTGTCTTTTTTCGCCAGTTGTTGTCAAATGATGGTCTTCCACAGACAAACCATTAGTGAAAAGGGGAAACAAAAGTAGGCTTTTCTAGTAATATAGCAAAAATGTGGACGAAATTTTTTTTTGACAAATGCTAATTAGGCAGCCAGGTGAGGGGGTTTCTGGCAAAACTTCAACCTGCCTGTGCACTAGCGTGGAGACACAGAAGTCTGGCCGGTTCGCAGCGCGGAGGAGCCTGGCCCCTCCTCTTCCTGTGTCGAACCTGGGATTCAAAGGGCGAGGCAGGAAGCACACTAACCGGAAGTCTGGCTTTGAGGAGAGACCATGTTCCCACTTTCATTCTTTTCACCCAATAAAACTCAGCTTTACTCATACTTCAAGCCATCAGTGAGTCTCAATTTTTGTGACTATGGGATGGACAAGGACCCTGACTCTAGCTAAACTAAGGAAAAGAACTGCAACACTAACTTTTGATGGAATTCAAATCTATCAAATATGTAATGATGCAGACATTGAAGGCTAAAAGAATAAAAATTGATAAGGTCAGAGTACTTAGAGAATGAAGGTACCGCTTTATAAAATTACATTCAAGACCATTGATTTTTAAAATTAATTGTAAATAAATGAATATGCTTTTGCTTAAGAGTACCCCAATAGATAAAATAAGTTTTTCCACCCTGGGAGAAATATAGTAATTTTTATTTTGATTTGAATCTGTAAAAGTATAGGACAAAAGTTAAAGTCAATATGAAGTGCAGACATGGGAATTAGAAGGTGGAAGAAGAATTTGTAGCACAAGCATAAATTTATTTGAAAGGCTAGATTAATGTTCACATGCTTATGCATGAAATGCTATTGCCTGTCTTAACTATTCCATTATGTGTTAATAATAAAATAACCCATATGTGCAAAATGAATATGTTACACCAAGAGAAAATGTTTAAAATGCCAAGTAAATACCACAACAAATGTATGAAAAATGCTTTACTTATGGTTTCACTTTGTGAATTCTTTTGATTTTTTTTTCCTGTTTTTAGTCTTCTGCAGCACAGAAAGGAAGAGTTCTGTTCTTTATAGAGGAATCTTGTTTTGATACAATTTTACTTTCATTCAGTTTATATTTAACTGGAAATTTAAGACATTGTGCTTTGTAATTTTTAAAAATAAGTATTTAAAATGATGTAGAGCTATGAGGCTGGTTCTCAGAGCAGCAAGGCTTTGAGAAAAGCTTAAGAGTTGGTGCCAAGTCTTCTTTCCTTATTCTACTTTAAACTTTTTCTTGTTTAATTTGCATTGTTCAGGAAAAAAATTTGGAAATTGAATATCAGTTCCCTTCATTGATTTAATGCTTTATTTTTTCACAAATATTCACTTATCAATTTTTCTGTGTGTGTTTGAGAAGGATTTCATTTTTCATGAATTCAATAGTATATCCAATAACAATGCACATTACCTCTGGACCCAATTTTTCAACATAATAATTTTCTTTTGTTTATGTAAAGCCGGCAGGGCATTAGACATGACTCTTGTTGTTGACTGTTCAGTTGATTCACTTACATTATCAACTAGTCTGCTTTTCTTGATATTTTGTTAACTCTTCTCCATATCCATTTCTCCAATGTCTTGAAGATGACAAGGATTTGAGTGTGATTATTATTCATGATGCTTATTATCTTTATACCAGTCTCACTTTTGTCACTGTTGTCCTGAACACCTTTTTAATACTTAACAGAAGGTTGCTGTTTAAGTTGAAATTAAGCCATCTCTGTGGAATTGTTAGCAATAACAGTTTGTTCTCCATCATCCATAGATAAACTACAGATGTAGAATAGTCGCTCTGCAAAGATAATGAATGACATTTTCTCTACTTAAACCATACTGAGGGGTACAGCTTGCTTTTTAGAAAAGTTGTTTTTAATATAGTGCTCTAAGGAAATCTATAGGCCTACAACTTTGTCCGGAGCTCTTGATAATACTTGTACACATTTTTCCAGTGCCTTCACCTTACCCCTTAGGTATTGTAGTGTGATGGTAAAAAACACGGGCTTTGGACTTAGGCAGATCTTAGTTCTAACATTAGTTCTCCCACTTATTAACTGGATGATTATATTATTTAATTTTTATAAGATAGGGAAATGCTTGCCACCAATAAAGAAAATCAAGGTGGCGGTGACCTTGGAGGCCAAGATTGAAGGGAAGAAGGTTGGACAGTGAGAGGAGAGGAGGATTTGGGGAACTCTTTCTCTGGTGGCATGTGCTTACTCTGGAAAAGTTGCCTTAAAGGTGAAAAAGCTGAGACATTGCATTGGAAGTCTCACAGGGAAAGGTAGGCAAAAGCATTAGTATACAGGGCCCACTAACGGTGGAAGGAACCTGATATATTGCCTCTACTTTGAGCTGAGGCTACATCACAGAAGTAAAGGTAAATGAAAGGAGAGGCAGAACAACATTTGCAAGGACTGAGGCTGACTTAGCCTGCCCCCTTGTCAGAATCAAAGTTCAATCATCTTTGAGCTATTATAGCATCCAGAGCCTTGAATTATCTCCATAATTTTTCAGTGTCCAATATTTAATAATAATAATAACAATAATAGTAATTTTCAAAACCCAACAGGGCCAGCCCTTGTGGGGTGAGTGATACTGCTTTTGAGCAGGAAGGTGATGTTCTTATTTAGGACAAAATGAAGACCCCAGAAAGAGAAGAGCAGCTGCTGGATAAGAAGCAGAAGGACAATGAACAGGGGTGTCAGGCTTTGTGAATAACTTGTTTGGAATGGCTTCCATATTTTTGTTGTCTGGATCCAGGCAATTAGATAGTCTCTTAAATAGTCACACAAAATATTGACTGGTTGGTCCCCAGTGCCATACAATCATGTTCAAATGATGACCATAAGCATTACATCTACAAGCCCCCTGCTTTGCACTATCCGACATCATCCTTCTGGTTGAACCAGCTGAAGCTGTTAAGAGTATGGCAGGTATGACCATGCCACCCAAGGAAGAAGGCAAAGGCCTACAAAGACTTTAAAGCTAAACTGAATGCTTCCTTTAAAGTTTGTGCAGATCTCCATACATTATCATAAACAAGAGCTCGCTCTAAACCTTGCCACTGGCTGCTCTTTTTACCCTCAGATTTGTCCGCCTTCAGACACAGGAAAAGGCATTTGAATTTACTGAGAATAAGTTGTTTACTTCCTAAGACCATTTCCTTCAGACACAGGAAAAGGCATTTGAATTTACTGAGAATAAGTTGTTTACTTCCTAAGACCATTGGTGGAAGCTTCCAGTAGTGTAGGGTAGTGTAGACCATCCCAGTTGGGGACACAATGGACATACCTGTATTTGAGGCAGACGACAAGAAGAGTCCAGAGGACATAGAGGTCCATTGAGAAGGTTGTCAAGGTCAGGTAAGCAGCAGGAATCTTTATATGGCTTCTGTTTGTTGCCCCCTCTTCTGGTTACACTGATGGGGAGGAAAATGTACATTCCAACACATGGAAACACATTCTTTCTCTCAGTCACAACATTGCAGTGCTTTGCAAAGGGGCAGCAGCGAGACTGTCATCACAGCAGTCACGGTGGACATGCCAGCAACCAAGTCTACATATTCCAGACAGATAAACCCAGCACTGACAGGAGCAGCCTCCACAGATATAGGAGATAAAGGAACCAGCAGGGAGTGGTGGACACTTTTGCTATGTCCTCAGAAAGTCTTAACATGGCTATAGCGAGTGGAACAAGGCTATCCCTGTCTTCAGAGGGTAGTTCCAGCTTATCAGCAAAAGCTACCAGTCTCTCCCCAGAAGTTAGGATGCATGTGATCATTGCAGGAGCTGAGACTGCCTGCAAGCTTGTTGCAGAAACTGCTAAAGAACCAGTGGTGGGACTCCCTCATATCAATCTTGCAAGGTGAAGGCTATATAAGTGAATGGGATGGAAGCCAGAGAACAGTCCCTGTATTAGTCTGCTTTCACATTGCTGATAAAGACATACCCAAGACTGGGTAATTTATAAAGAAAAAGAGGTTTAATGGACTCACAGTTCCACGTACCTGGGAAGCCTCACAATCATGGTGGAAGGTGAAAGGGACTTCTTGCATAGTGACGCAAGAGAGTAAGAGAGCCAAGTGAAAGGGGTTTCCCCCTTATAAAACCACCAGATCTTGTGAGACTTATTCACTACCGTGAGAACGGGGTAGTGAATAAGTAAGACCCACCCCCGTGATTCAGTTACATCTCACTGAGTCCATTCCACAACAGGTGGGAATTGTGGGAGCTACAATTCAAAATGAGATTTGGGTGGGGACACAGTAAAACCATATCAGTCCCCCAGTGTAATGCTAAATCACAGTGGGAAAGAGCTCCCTCTAAAAGACATTCCCATTATCATGAGATAGGGTGGACATGTCAACTCTAACAGACTAACTGACATACCTTCTGTTAGTTGGTAGCCCACCATGAAATTACTAACAGTGGAAAAGGGAAGTCCAGAGCAACCTAGTGGGCAGACAACGCAGCTCCTCCTAACAAAAATACCAAGCTCAGTCACTTGCAAAGGAGTCTAGGTTATCTCAAATTTTGGAGAGGAACCAATTATAACTAGCTCAGGGTCTTCAAGTTAAGAACCTGAGCAGAACTAACTCCTTCTATATGAACTTCAATATTCAGTACATAAACATTGGTTTTAAGTTCTGTGATTGTAAGATCTATTAATAGTAGGATTAGCTCATTGTTGAACCCCAAAGCCTGTCCTATTACAAAAGCAATGGCCCCAGATTCTGAAAATAAGGATTAGACTGAATTGAATCATTGCTAAAAACATCAATGTCTATCCCACTGCATGAAATGTGGCCCCAGCTTTTACAAAGACAAGACCCAGAAGTACTGGATTTTTCTTAATAAGTTGCACAGCCAGATCTACTACACAAACACTAATCCAATGTCCTGCAAGATAGAAATCCAGGAGGATTTGCTCTTTATTAAAGAACCCCAAAGCCCACAGTGCTGTGTGTGGTACAGAAGCGGATATTATGTCTGAGACTGTAGAGGAGAGCAGCATGGAGTCCATTATGCAGCTAACAGAGTATGGAGAATGGCTGGACATTACTGGGGTCGTAATACCTGAGACAGAGGTGATCGCAATCTTTGAAGCCTATCAACAAACAAGGGGCCAGAAGATGAAAGTGAGGCTATTTCTAATTTAGTCCTACTACTTTTAAATAAAACAATCTTCTTTCTGAATTTACATGTTTCACAGGTAGTATAGCCTCCATCATGGATTCTGTCACATCAACCAGGCTGCAGTTGGAGACTCCAGTACTGAGTCAGCAGAGACCAACCTCACATTCTTCTTCAACTGAGCCAGTAGCATTTCCTTAACATGTCAGTCATGGGTTCTGCAAGCTGTGACCAGAAGTCACATTCTGGGTGGGCTGAGAAGCAGTACCATCATCCTTTCTTCTTCTATTTCTTTTTGAAAGAACCCAGACATAGACGTGAAGTCTATTCCATAAACAAGCAATAACAGAGCGCATGCTCTCTGAAGATATTCAAGGGAGGGAAGATGGGTAAAGCAGCATTCGTGGGTAATCAGAATAGGAAGAGCTCTCATCTAGACTTAGCAACTCCACTTCTTGGTATATATTCTGGAGAACATGTGTTCTCAGAGGCAATTAAGAGAATATTTGTTTGAAAATAATTTATAAGAATAAAACACTGGAAATAGTCTCAAATGTCCATCAACTTATCAACTGGAGAATTGATAACACATATATACACATGTACATACATATGTGTGTGTTGTATACACATGTACATATATATGCATGTTGTATACACACACACACATATATATACACACACATGTGTATATAATATATTTTAAGTTATCAAAAGCTGCTCTGTTCATGGTTTCAGGCACACACAGCCAACCATGGTTCAAAAGTATTAAATGAATAACTCCGGAAATAAACAACTGATAAGTTTTAAATTGTGCACTTTTCTGAGTAGTGTGATACATGATCATACCATTCTGCTACATACTGGCTAGGAATATGAATCATCTGTTAGTCTAGTGTACCCACACTGTTGACGCTCCCCACTCATTTAAACTTGGTAACCATGTTGGTCATCAGATCAACTGTCATGGTATTGCAACGTTTGTGTTTGAGTAACCCTTATTTTACTTAATAATGGCCTCAAAGTGCAAGAGGAGTGATGCTGGATATTGTTATAATACTATTTTATTATTGGGTATTGCTGTTAATCTCTTACCATGCCTAATTTATAAATTAAATATAATTATAGGCACGTATGTGTGAGAAAAAAAAATCACGTAGTATATATAGGGTTTGGTACTATCTGTGGTTTCATCATTCACTGGAAGGCCTTGGAATGTATCCCCATAGATAAATGAGGACTACAGTATACATCATAAGTTATCATACTTATGGTAGATAGGTAGGAAGGTAGATAGAAAGGTGGATAGACAGATCTTATACAACAATGACAGTCATAAACATTGATGTGGAAGAATCTCACGTACAGTTGAGTAAAAATAGTCACAGAAGTTATTCTGTAATTTGATTCATAGAATATTTCAAAAACAAGACAAACAAATTATTTAATGAAAATACTTGGCAAAATTAGAGATAAACAAGGATTTCTATGGTGAAAAAGAGGGTGATATCATCCAGGAAGTAGACACAAGAGCTTCAAAAGTGTTAGGAATTGTTGTGTCTCATAAACATTGTGGTCAACTCATAGGTATTTATTTTTTAATATTTTTCACACATTAACAGTTTTCAAATCAAGACAGTCTGAAGTGATGCAGTTTGCATTGTCATAGAAATATTTATTTCAACCAATTTGTTTTAGTACAATTGTGCTTTTTATGTATTTATGAGAGTGATATGTCAAAAACTAAAGTTGAGAGATCTTTTATTAATAAGAATAAAATAAAATTTTAAAGTTACAAAAAAAATGAATAGGAAGGCATTCAGGCTGGGCGTGGTGGCTCACGCCTGTAATCCCAGCACTTTGGGAGGCCGAGGTGGGTGGATCATGAGGTCAAGAGATTGAGACCATCCTGGCCAAAATGGTGAAACTCCGTCTCTACTAAAAATACAAAAATTAGCTGGGCTGGGCCTGGTGGCACACGTCTGTAGTCCCAGCTACTCGGGAGGCTGAGGCAGGAGAATCGCTTGAAACTGAGAGGCAGAGGTTGCAGTGAACCGAGATTGCGCCACTGCACTCCAGCCTGGCGACAGAGTGAGACTGTCTCAAAAATTAAAAAAGAAGGCATTCAAAGAACTGACTTGAGTAAAAACCAAGGGGAAGGACAAACTATGAATAGATATACAGGGAGTCCAAATTAAACAAAAATATGATTAAGGATATAGAAGACAAGCTGAAAATTTTGGCTGAAAGTTAGCAAACATAGAAAAGAAATGAATGTAAATTCTGAAAATTAAAAATAAAATAATACAAAATTAAGAACAGTTATATGTAGTGTCACTAGACAAAATTTAGAACTCCAAATAAAATCTGATTTTCAGATAAACACCAACTTACTATTTTAGAGTGACCCGTGTATTACTTGGGATATGGTTGAACTAAACAATTTTCTCCATGCAATATTTTGAACATATTTATATCAAAATGTATATATTATTTGAAATTAAAGTTTAATTTGGAATTTTTTACTTTTATCTGCTAACTCTAGGAACCTAAATACAAGATATATTTCAAAGTGGATTTAACATAGATAAAAAGAAAAGAAAATAGATCATAAGAAAAATTTGCAGAATGAAACATGGAGATTTTAAAAAAAGAGAAAGACACGGGAGTGTATAATAAATAGAGGACGTATGAGAAGGCTTGACACGTGTAGCTCATGTTCAGAAATAAAGGGAAGAAAGAAAACAACAACAAAACGTCTGAAATGATGATCACTGGGAACTACGAAACATTCACCTTTAGATTCAAGAAGGCCTATGAAACCCAAATGGTATAAATGAAAAGAAAACGACACTTGGCATATCTAGTAAAACTGCTAAAAATAAAAGCCAAAGAGAAAAGTTTTGAAAGCGTTCAGGGAGAAAAATAACATAATGTGTTCAAAGAACAGTTAGACTGTCAACTGATGTCCAGAAAGAATTAGTGCAAACTAGAAAAAATGAGATATCTTGAAAGTGATGAAAAGAAGTAACAATGTATTCATCTATACCCAGCATAAATATGAGAATAAAGGTAAAATGGAGATATTTCACACTGTAAAAAACCAGAAGGATTGGAAATCAGCAGATCTGCACTGAAAGAAGTATTAAGGAGGTGCTCTAGGCAGAATGAATATGATCCCAAATAGAAGGTCAGAGATACAGGAGACGATAAACAGCAATAGAAAAAGCTAAACAGGCTTAAAATGTTAAAGAGATATTGCTATAGAAGTTTACAAAATATGAAGTATTAAAATTCAAAGTGAAATAGAACCCAAAGTTATAGGATCTACAAGGCTTTTACTGTTAGGAAAGAAAGTAAAAGGAGCAAGTAGTATTTATTTTTGAGAAGACAAGGATGCACTGTAATCACTAGAGTAACTTTTCAAGTAATGGCACATGGATATGAAACTATCAATTTAATATATGGGAGGAATCGAGTCATCATCATCTTTATCATTATCCATACAATGAATTCTAGAGAAGATAAAAAAGGAAAGAAGCTGGGCACGGTGGCTCACGCCTGTAATCCCAGCACTTTGGGAGGCTGAGGCAGGCGGATCACAGAGTCAGGAGATCGAGACCAACCTGGCTAACACGGTGAAACCCCGTCCCTACTAAAAACACAAAAGCAAAATTAGCCGAGCGTGGCGGTGGGTGCCTGTAGTCCCAGCTACTTGGGAGGCTGAGGTGGGAGAATGGCATGAACCCGGGAGGTGGAGCTTGCAGTGAACCGAGATCGCGCCACTGTACTCCAGCCTGGGTGAGAGAGGGAGACTCCGTCTCAAAAAAAAAAAAAAAAAAAAAAAAGAAAGAAAAAGTAAAAAGAAAAAAGCACACAAAACAGGTAGACGCAATTGAAAAAAGTATACATATATATTTAATTTATACAGACCTGAAAGTATTTCAAAGATTGTCATACATAAAACCAAATTAAGACACAAAAATTTATTAACATATTCTTTAAAAAACATATATTTAAAATATTAATTATAAAACCATTGAGGACAAATAAAAAAATATATACCACGTACACACTAACAAAAATTGTAGCTACATTAATATTAGTTTATGACATTATTTCTAAAGAAAGCATTATTAGGTTAGCGAATAAAACTTTATGATCATAAAAATTCAATCTACCCAGAACACCTACCAATTTTAAATTTGTATTGTTATAACAACCTCAAAATGGTTAAAGCAAAAATTAACAGATCTAAAATAAATAACGGGATAGAAAACAAATCCACAATCACTGTGGGAGAACTTTCAGTTATTGATAGAATAAGCAAGCAAAAATGATTAAGGATAAAGAAGAGTTCAATTTTATAATTATCTAATTTTACCTGATTGGCATAAATATGTTTGCCATATACAGACCTCAGTGAAAGCAGAATTACATATTCTTTCCAAATACAAATAGAACATTTACAAAATTGACAATATATTTGGACCTGAGCGTGTTGTAATGAATTTCACAGAGTTGAAATTATACAAAGTATGTTCTCTGATCACAGTGTTAAGGTAAAATAAGAAACAGAAAGATGATTGAAAATTTCACGTATGTTTGGAAATTAAGATGTATACTTCTAAATTAGACATAGATCAACAAGAGCTCATAATGGAAATTAGGAAATAGGTAGGGACCAACTGATAATGAGATATGAAATCAAATGAAAGGCAGCCAATGCTATGCTTAGAGATAAATATATAAACTTAATTACATAAAGTAGAAAATGAAAGAAAGACTGAAAATCAATGAGCAAATTACCCATCTCAATTCAAGAAGGCATATAAAGAACACCAAATCAAGTCGAGAATGCAGCTACTGCCAGACTACCAGAGTCAATTACTGAATGTGAATATTCAGTTGTGTAGCTTAAGCAATATTTTATCAATTGATCTGAAAAACCTGGCAAAGCTGTATGGGTACCTGACTGGCAAAATTCTAAAATGACCTCCGACATTCTACCCTTGGTGAATACAGCTTCCAAATGCTAACAGGTCATTAAATGTAGCTTTCTGTCACAAAAAATTATTACCTGCTTCCACTCCACCCTGGGAACAGATGGAAGACAATTATATACTAACTTCAACACATTCTATTTACGCATTTTCTGAACAATTCAGCAACTCATCCTTTTTTCTTCATCTCTAATTTCTAAATGTTAATAGCTAGTAGAAGATACATTGTAAAAAAATACATAATATATTTTAATATATTTTTAATTTTAATATAATTTAACAAATTTCAAAATTTAGTGTTAAGTTCTGATTGACTTATTTTCTACTCTATCCCAAAGAGAGAGTATTTGGCTCTCTTTTCCACTTGATGAATATAAATATGATTTATTGACACCTACTTTGAAAAAGGCATTGTGACTGGCACCAAGAACGCAGCTGGGCAAAGAGGACCAAAATGCATTTAACCAATGAAGGCCGTTTCCTAAAGGACTTTAGAGTATAATGAAATTAGTTATAAATTGATTCCAACAGAATGGAGGAACAACTGTGCTATTAATCGGATCGCAAAGACTCACTTTGGGGTTTGACAGTTATCTTGGCTTGGTTTCCGTTTCCAGCATTGGCATTCCAAACCCTGTGAAATCTTAATAGATGTTCTCAACCCTGGAAAGAAAAGAAAGTAATTGAACAGAATGTAACGGTTTGAAAAAGAATACAAACCGCTTGAGAGATTAGAGGTATTGACTCCAATATTGCATCATTCTGAAAGATTTTTTGCATCTGCTAAACATGAATAGCTAGCTCCTTTATTTCCATATCACACCGTGGAAAAATTCTCTCTGGGGAAGTGATTCCTTTCTTGCATCCTCATCTATTTGTCTCCCCTTGGGATGCTTGGTCTGTTTTCTTCAGGTTATTCTATAATCCTGGTTAGAAATATTTCTGTTATGGTGATATTCAGTATGTCCCTTGAAAAGGGAGTGAAAGTAATATATCTTGATAGCTAGCTAAGAGCTGGGTATTGCTTTAAACACATAACTTATATAATAGCTATCATTTTTATTAATACTTTTCTTCTTATTGTCATAGCAAAAAATCATTTGAGCATTTACTATGTGTTGTATGTACATCATCTGAATTCTTACTGGAATCATAAAAGTCAGACAGTTTTTTTTTTTTTTTTTTTTTTAATCACTATAGAGGGAGAGACTGAGACTCAGACAGATTAGGTATCCTGCACAAGGCACACAGTCAATTAGAAGGGTATCTGGGTTCCAGCCAAGTTGGCAACACCAATTTCCAACTTAGCCATTTTATCTCTTATTTTGTGTGTGTGTGTGTGTGTATGTGCGTGTGCGTGTGTGTGCACACATGCACCAGAATTTCCGGTCCTGAATCCTGGCTTATCAGGATGATCAGCAGTGTGATTTTGGCACATTATGTTAAAATTTCTGATTGACTTTCTTTATCTGTAAAATAGGGATAATTATAACACCTACCTCTTGGAGTTGTAAGATTAATGAATGACAAATACAGAATGGAGTCCGCTATCTGGTAAGTGCCATAAAAGAGTTGCCATTATGATTTTTCAACCGGTCTATCAGAATGGAAGTTCCATCTATCAACCACTCATAGTTTTTCTGTTAGTGTTTTATTGCTTTGCCACTTCCCACCTGTATCCTCTCTACCACCTTGATGAGCATGTAGGTGGGGGCTCATGATCTATACTCCCTGTGCAGAGTGGAAGCCAAGATAGGTGTGAGTATGATCTATGCGATTGTCAGCCCATGAGCTGCAAAGTTATGGACAGGGAAGCCCACCATATCTAGAAACTATCTATGACAACATAGGAGCCTCATTTTTCTTATGTGAGTCATATTAGCATACAGTTAAAATGTAATGTCTTTGGAGAAGCACAGTAGTTTAGGCAGAAGCCATAAACTCAAACACTTATTGGTACCAAGCATTAGGAAAGTAACTAGAATGAGTCAAGTGAGCTGGTGTTGGAGAACATGTTCGTCCATGCTCCAAGAAAAATTCTGAGAACTTCTGCCAGCTTCAGGAAACATGAGTCTTTCTCCAGAAATTAGTAAAATATAGTTATCCCTCGGTATCCATGGGAGATTGGTTCCAGATCTGCTCATGGTCATAGAAATCCATAGATTCTCAAGTCCCTGATATAAAATGGTGTAGCATTTGCATATTACTTATGTACCTCCTCTAGTGCTGTCATTTTTACATTACTTACAGTACCTAATGCAAGGTAAGAGCTATATATAGATTTGTTATGCTGTATCATTTATAAAATAATGATGACAAAATAAGTTTCTAGACATTTGGGAACAACCAAACATTTCTTTTCTCAAATATGTTTGACACATGTTTGGTTGAATTCATGGACATGGAACTATGACTGTACTCATGTTTATTTAAGAAGCAGTTATATGGTTTTTCAGGAACTGTTCTAAGAACTTTACACATGTTAATTTATTTAATCTTCATAACAATCCTATGTGATAATTACTACCATTGTTTTCATCTTATAGATGAGGAAATAGAGGCACAGGGAGTGCCAGGTATTACTGGGACCCATGTTCGTAGCTATAAGGACTAGAGTAGTCAAGATATGCCTAGTCTCGAGCTGGTCATTTTAAACAAAAAATCATAGCTTGCCTTAGAGAGGACAATTCCTTAAACTCAGCACAAGACAGTGTTTTGTTTTGTTTTATTTTTTGTTTTTTTCATTTCTAAAGACAGAAAAAACTGAGGTTCAAAGAGATTAAGTGTACTGCCCAAAGTCTTAAAACATCTTATATCTAATGGGCCACATCAGCCCTTTTCTAAATTTGAGATCCTCATTGATTCATACCTTATCATGTCTTACTTTAGTATCATAAGAAGATAAAATGAGTGAAGTTGTGGTTAAGTTTCCTATTTTATGTTTAAATAAACAAATGTAATATCAGGACCACTGCCTTTCAATTTCAGTGTGAAATTATTTAATCTTCTTCTTATTCCCTGAAAGAATCAAACGCTATGAATTTCCCCAGATGTTTACTTGGTGGCTGCTTGCTATTAAGAAACTTCTCTGGAGATGATTATATATATATTTTTAAATGTATATTCTAGAGAAAAATGTTTTCTGGAGGTCCTTGGGACACCACATACACACACACACACACACACACACACACACACACCACAAATAGAAATACAATAAGCATTATAGGTCTTTAAAGAATGTGTCTGCCATATCATATTTATAGGGTGAGGCTGTTGTCTCTTCTTAGGTCTTGTATCTTCTGTTTCTGGCAGATGAGGCTGACTCACTGTGACAGACAATTTAGAGCAATGTGAGGCTGAGGCTCTGCAATCTTTCACACGTCTCCTATTGGCTCCCCCAAAGAAGCATTGCCTATTAACATGTCTGGCAGGGTTCTGACTTGAGTGCTCAGCTAGACTGTAAAAGACACTCATACTGGGCGACAAGCATGGGAATGGCAGGTTCCGCTGCTTCGCTAAGATGACTCAGGTTGCCTGTGGAGTAACGTGGCTCTCGGGAGTGATAAAAGTTTTTTCTTTGAACCACAGCTAGACATTCTTAGGGAATGTACAATGTTTTATAGCAATGTCTCCCAAATTTATAAAGACAATGATGTCTTTATGTGTCATACCTTCCAGGATATTTTTACCTGCTGTTATGAAATGATGTAGGCAACCAAGATGATATCCTGGCCCTATTATGTACTAGTTGTGTGGTCTTGGATGTGTTTCTAGAAATAGACAAGTCTTATTTTCTTCCAGTAAAAGGAAGAAAAGCACTAGTATAGAGAGGAATACTAAGAGCCAGGAGGTCACGTTTAGTGACTAACAGCTCTGTGTTTAGATTTAGAGAAGCATAGATTTGAATCCTGATTCAACTGGATGATCTTAGACAATGAACTAGATTTGTTTTTCAGCTTGTTTCCACATTTTTGGAACAGAGGTAGTATCTATCTGGAAGTTATACAAATTTAAAAAACAAGAATGCATATAAAATACTTAGCAATGTGCCAGTCACATAGTAAGTCACTGAATAAATGTTTGTTATTAGATTACTATCACCACCACTCTCCTATTCTTACTTAGTATTAAGACTTACTGTAAATACTTTAGAGGTTAGCTCAGGAAAATTATTTCTAGAGACAAAATTATTTTGTTAAGTAGTCACCTGGTATTTTGGGCTTTATTGCTAAAACTGAGTAATTTAAACTGTTGGGAATAGCATAAAAAAAGGAGAAGTCATATGGAAAGAAGAGAGCTAAAGATGGAAGTAAAACACAATACTTACATATGAAATGTCAGGGATAGAAGAAAAGCAGAGAGGAAGCAAGCAGTACTCAAAGTGAAAATACAACTAAGAACAAGAATCAGAATCCCCCAGATACGGAAATAAAGTCAACGTTCAATTTCAGTGTTAGCCGGAGGCTCCTGTTGTTGTTTGCTTCTTTTAGGGAAAAACACTTCAGGTCTTTCTCAGGAGTTGTAAGGACTCAAGAAATAATAATTGCAGGCTTGCTATTGGCTTTCATTGCAAAAACCACAATACTTACTTTTGCACCAAATTAATAAATTCCTTGTAGTTGTTGCATTGCTCAATGTTAAGAACAAAAGCAGAACATTACGCAAAGCAGTAACAATGAATCCATGTCAGGGCACTTGGTGAAGATCATGGGATTGGAGTTCTAGTGTTTAGGGCCTCAGGTGACATAACAGGAGAATGATCTCAGGAATCTAGGAGGAAGGTGTACCAGGGAACCCAGGAAGTTAAGCTCAGAAGTAGAATAAGATACGGTCAGAGTCAGCAATCACTAGAAGTCAGAGTGAATTTAAAAATCTCAGGTTGCTTTATTATTGACTCTTCTTTTGACCTCTCATTTCAGAATCATAGCCTGAAAATGTTATGCTAACATAAAGAGGTGAAATTGATGGACTGTAAAGAGAACTGGGGGCTGCCCATGCCACCATAATTTTCCCTTGCTGTCATTTTTTCCTCTGAATTAAGTGATTCTGACCTTGAACAAATTGCTTAGCCCCTTTGAATGTAAGTGTCTTTAGCTATAAAACTGAGGATATTATACTTTCCATAGAGGTTTTTGTGAGATTTAAGTGAAATGATATATTTTACACACTTCACTCAGGCTTTGTGTACAGGTTATAAACTCAATAAATCAATATTTACCCCTAAGTAAAACAAACAAACAAAAAGTTTGACAGCCAAATTGGGGCAGAGACTTAGAGATTTATTTCTTTAGGTATGTTATGCCTGTGCATTGCCACTACTACGTCAACTCTTTCTCCATTCATGTGAGTTTTTGAGTGGTGCTGAATGGCACCGTACACTGTAATAACAGCCAAGTTGATAACCAGTTAATCAAATGGCACATGTTTATTGAACATAAACTATGAGCTGGCACAAGTAAGGAGCTGTGCCCACAACGAAAAACCAGGCTAAATCCTTGTTCTCAAGTGCTGAAAATACAATGACAATAAGCAACTAAAATCACACACACAAACATACACAATGTGAGAAGTTTTTCATTATAGTGACTTTTGGCATGCAAAAGACAGAGTCATTATTTAAGCTTTTTCTTCACAGATAATTGTGTTCTGTCTGTTGATATCATTAAAACTTAGGGCCTTTCTGCACTGGGAAAGAGTGCCAGTTACTGGAAGAAACTTTCTGTTTGAATTTTATAAGCATTTTATATCCCCAGTCAGTTTTAGTTTCAAAGTGTCATAAAGTAACATTTATCAAAAGCTTAAATGTCCTTTCCTGTCATTTTAAAGGAAGAAAAATTTTGTCTTAAGCACATTATTTAACTATATTGAAAGTCTTAAAATATCAGCAAACGACTGAAAATAATTTTATGATGTAATAGCTACTGCAAGCCAAAGATGGATATATCTACTCATAGTTTCAAGTCTTCAATAGATGTGTTTGTAAATTGTATAGTTATAGTTAATTAGCTACTGTATATTTAAAATGCTACCCCAAAGCTCTTGTTAAATCGTGCTTTTGTAGCATTAATTATGATTCAATGGGACTTTCAACAAAATTAAATTCTGAATGAATCAAGGGAGAACTGTTCTTTAGAACATTACAGTTAGTCCCACCAATGATCAGAAGATGTGATATTATTGTTATTATTTCCTGTAGATTAATTTCCTTTATTTTCCCCAAATATAATTAGTAAGTAACTGATATTCTTCATAGATAACTCAAGAAACAGAGTCCTAGGGAACTCCAGTTTCTTAGAGACATCTGTCTATATTAATATTTTCCAAAAGTCCAACAATATCAGGCATCATCAGGAAGGAAGAGGCACATCAAACAGAAATACAATTTTTCAGTTGTATGAAATAACAGTGTTCAAATGGAAAGGGCCTTGGCTTTTCTCCTTGATAGCTATATAATTCTGTGAATCAATTTGTTTCTGAGATTATTTCTGTAGCTTTCCATTTCTGCTTTTATAAAAAGGAGATAATTATATGCATCGGCATTTTTGTGTGAATCCATATACATATCTTGAAATGGTAGAGGTGATCTCATGAGTTGATCTTGAATCCATCTCCATGGCTATGTCCATATGTTATCTCCACTCTTGTTGCTGTAATTCCACCACCAAACTTATTAGAGTTTGATATGGTTTGACTATGTACCCTCACCCAAATCTCATATTGAATTGTAATCCCCACATGTTGGGGGAGGAGCCTGGTGGGAAGTGATTGAATCTTGGGGCGGATCTCTCCCTTCCTGTTCTGGTGATAGTGAGTGAGTTCTCACAAGATCTGGTTGTTCGAAAGTGTGTGGCATATCCCCCATGCCCTCCTGTCACCATGAGAAAATACGCTTTGCTTCCCCTTTGCCTTCCACCATGATTGTAAGTTTCCTGAGACCTCCCCAGCCATGTGGAACTGTGAATTGATTAAACCACTTTTCTTCATAAAGTACTCAGTCTCAGGTAGTTCTTTTTAGCAGTGTGAAAACGAACAAATACAGAGTTGACATGGTTCTCCTTAGGCTTGACTTATTCTGTTTGCTGAATATGCGATCCTTAATGAGAATGCCTAGATGCTAATATGGCCAATTATTTGTAAGTTCACTAAATACCTCCAGAAGTGTGAGATAATCTACCATGTAAATATGGCCAGTAAAGTTTTCCAAACCTCTCAAATCTTCTAATGGGGGTGTGCTGATGAGGCTAACCTTGGGTCATATGTGGATGTCTTATAACTGCACTTCTAAAAGGAAATAACAGAACTAGAAAAGCCCAGAGAAGAGATCAATTGAACTAGTGGCTCTAAAATATTTGTGTATTCTAGAATCAGCAGGGAAGCTTACTAAAAGGCAGATTCCTGGAACACTATCAGATAATCTGATTCAGTAGGGAGTAGCAAAGGAATCTGAAATTTTCACAAATATCAGAGACATTCTGAGATGTAGGAAAGATTAGCCAATGATGGTAAAATGACATGAGACAGGCAACTACATGAAGCAATAACTTTTTCAAAGGTGGAAATATTCCTTTGCATTCTACCAATGTACATTGACTAATGGCAGAGCAGTGGAGATGGGGAGGCAGCCATATCTAAAAACTTCACATCACACTAGGCAGCTAGCTCTTAGTGATACTAAGGTGATAAGGTTTGGCACTGTGTCCCCACCCAAATCTCACTTTGAGTTGTAATAATTCCCAAATGTTATAGAAGGGACCCAGTGAGAGGTAACTGAATCATGGGGATGGGTTTTTCCCCATGTTGTCTTCATGATGGTGAATAAGTCTCACGAGATCTCATGGTTTTATAAAGGGGATTTCCCCTGCACACGCTCTTTTGCCTGCCCCCATGTAAGACAGGCCTTTGCGCTTCTTTCACCTTCCACCATGAATGTGAGGCCTCCCTAGTCATGTGGAACTGTGAGTCCATTAAACCTCTTTCCTTTATATATCACTCAGTCTTGAGTATGTCTTTATTAGGCATCATGAGAATGGACTAATACATAAGGTTTTCATCAAGATTTAGAAAAAAATAAAAATTAATAAAAATTGGTCTTAAGCCTCCTCCATTATACACTTTCTCCTCTGGTCCTGTTTTATCTCATCTACCTTTCTCTTTATATAATATACAAGATAAAAATTTTCCCTATAGGCTGATAAAATTCACCTTCTCAAACCCCAGTGCCAGGATTTTCTCTCCAAGATTGATTTTAGTTCCCCAGCTCCTGTACTATATCACCTGTGCATTGCCTAGTCTTACTTGGAGAACGAAGAAAGAATTTGTAGGGATTGGATTCTGCCCTTCATGTAAACGTCTCTCTGCTTCTTTCAGTGAGCGAACATTCAAAACATCGTAATACAAAAACCACTCCATTTCCAATTAACATATTCTACTCTAGATTTAACAATTTCAAGAATATTTGCATTTGAACAGGTGTTTCTCAATCCTTATAATTCCCTAATTGGTAACAAGCACTGGAACTTTTCACCTGTTTTGCCCACTCCAGCCAGGTCTAAAGAGCAATGCCAACCAATTGAAGGGGACTTCTTAAAATTGAATGTCTACTCATATGACATAGTAAACACAGGCCTATGTACTAGACACATAATAGAAATAAAGGATTACTCTTAAGTCTCAAAAATATTAAGTATAAAGGAAAGGAAGAGATAACTGCAATGTACATGAGCTTTGAGTCAGATGAAATCATGTTTGAATTATACAAGACGTACTAGTTTTGTGTCCATAAGCACATTCTTGACCTTACAAAGCCACAACTTTGGAATGGGATAAAACATGCAACTTTATTACAAACTCATATATGAAAAATCAAATAGCTGGGTGGTTGAAATATAGTGTATATTTAGTGAACATTCATTTCTCTTTCCTTTTCTTTCTATTTTATCTAGAAAGGAAGAAGCTTATATAACTTATTATACCAAGAAGAGCAAAGGCTCAAATTAAGAATAAACTTTGATAGCAAGAGATAGCTCTAACAAATTGTCAATCCCTATTTCTTTACCATTTTTCTCCCTAGATTTTACAGATGTTACTTTTTCACATAAAGCTTAACAAAGGACTCAAGTGCAGTTTATTTTTCCCCATTTTTCTATGTCTTTCTGGTCAATAATTTCCCTAATATCAAGTGCAGCTTTCTCTCCAGATAGGCTAGCAGAGTCAATGTCTCAATATTACTTTGGTTCTCTCCTGAATTTTTGCAAGGGCATGCATGGGCCACTAGCCAGCAGCCACCCTTGAAAGGCTCAGGTGAGTAATGAGGCTCAGAGTTACAGATCAGAGGCTGTGCTGTCAGGAGGAACAGACCTTTTCTGGCACCGCAGGAGCCCTCTGCAGTCAGTTGTAGAAATGCCATGGGTACCATTTTCTTATGTTAAGGACTACTAACTTTTATTTCAAATTCCAGCAGTAATAAAATGCATTTTAAAGTTAAGAGTAACCCTGAATGAAGTGTTTTTTTCTTTTTTTCGTAAGTTGTACTTTTGATCACATTCAGTCAATCACACTTTAAGCCCAGTAGCCTCAAAGGAATACTTCCATTGCTGAAGTCCTTTCTCCACGGCTATGGACATAAGATACAGTAGGAAAGAGTGTGAGTAAAGATACAGGTGGATGCCTCCTTTGTGCACTGTGATAGGCACTGGAATAAATCCAGCTCTCCTCCACGAGCTGCCTGAAAAATGAGAGAGGGATAGAGTCTAACAAACAATTATCATGCAAGATGTTGAGTGCAATATTTGAGATGTGGGATGTCAGTAAAAGCTCTACTCACTATTCAACTTTTGGGAACTGCCTTGAAGAGTGATTAGGGGCTTTCCATCTTAAGAAAAGAGGTGGCATATAACAAAAAGAAAATCATGTCTATGGAAGAATAAAACAAAAAAAAATTGAAGATTTAAAGAACTGGAATAAATCAGCTATCACTACAATAGAGGAGGAAACTATGTAGAATGGGATGGAAAGATAAGGGACAAAATATAACAATATAAAACATTCCCACTGAAGAACAATTTATAGCCTTATATGAAACTTGTGGATTTCCTATAGAAAACAAAGTATGGGAGTAATAAGAATATACTTAGCAATATAATGGATCACTTTAACTGCAATGTGGAAGATTTGATGTTAAAAGCAGAATCAGTCATGAGTGTTTGACGTAGTCTAAGAGCAATATGGTGAAGATTTACACCAAACCAGTGGTTCTCAACTGAGGGAGATCCCTCTCACCTATACACTTGCCAGGGGAAGCCTGGCAATGTCTGGAGACATTTTTGCTTGTCACACCTGGAAAGCTGATACCAGCATCTAGATAGAGGCCAGGAGTGCTGCTAAACATTCTGCTTTCCCAACAAAAAAGTAACTCAACCAAAAGGTCGATAGTGCCTAGTAGAGAAACCTTGGTCTGGACAAAGTCTATGACAGAAGAGTCAGAGAAGAAGACTGAATTTGATGAACAATTTTGAAGAAATTTGAAGATTAATATAGAATGTAAGGAAAAGGAAAAAGTTAAGGATCTCTAAAAATTTGTTAACATAGAGGCCCTTAACAAATAAGATCATTTTGAATATAATAAAATAGGATGACATTATATTATCCGATCAGGGTCTCCAGTAGTTTGTCACCTAGAAGAGATTGAAGGCTAGAAATATATCTTTGAGTCAATGTCTTTTAAGTCAGAGTTGAGACCAGGGAATGAATGAGATATTTAAAGAAGAGCATATAGGGTTTGTAATCAGAGATATGCATCAGAAACATCTGGTCCCACTCTGGGATATTTTAAATTGGTAGATTGAAAGTAAGTTCCAAGAATATGTCTCTTTAAATATACTTTCTGAAAGGATAAGCAATACATGTTTAATGGCTGTCTCTATTGGGGGAAGAAGTAGTATAGAGGGATGCTTAGCCTGTGATGATAACTAGTTTTACATCATTCCGTTGAGATTCATAAAATATTCTTATATAATTAGAAAAACAAAAAATAGTATTTTCTAAAAATCTAAGGCCAAGTTCAACAATACACCTACCTATTTTTTGAGTTGGTGGCATAGAAGAGAATCAATTCCAAGTGACTACACCATGTGCGAATATAACTATATGTACCCAGTGGAACTGTGGTTTGGGAATCATATTGGTGATCATAGTGCTACTCTGAGACTGATGTATATGCATTAGAAGCTGATGTAAATACATAATTATTCTTATGTCTGGGACTTGGGAAATGTAAAAATATGGGACATAGATAAATTATTTGTCAGTTAGGTAAATATTCTATCTCAGTTTTGATGTATTTAGCTTTAAAAAATTACATATTTTCTCTTTGTTGAAAATTAAAAAAAAAAAAGAACAGCAATTAGCATTACCAGTATCAAATTATTGATGTCTCAATATCATTTACCAAGAAAAGGAAATAAGACCCCCCTGGAAAAAATGACTGAATCCAAATCTGTTTCTTAATCCCACTTTTTAAAAGATAAACACAAAACAATATAAACGTTAACACCTTAGATGTTATCTGAGAATGATAGGGCACCAATGTATTATTTTAGAAATTTATAATAAAGGGAAAGACATCTTAAATCAGACATTTAACCTTACCTGTCCCATATGTGTTGTACCTCAGCATGACAAATTAGCTGGATGAAGGAATTTCCTTTAAAAGAAGTAGTCCAGCCAATAAAGGAAAAAGGGAGGTTAGAATTAGACTATCATCATTGTGTAACTCTTACTGACATAATGAATCTAGGCAATTATCTTTAGTTACTGCTAACATCACCAAAAGGAAAACCGCCAAACATGACATACCTTCTGCCCTCCAAAATCTCAAACTTGAAACTGTTGGAGCATCTAGATTTATTTTCAAAAACACAGGAAACAAAATAATGCATAAAATAACATCTTGGGAAGATAATCAGCAAAATCCAATCTGTGGGAAACAAGATAAACAACCCAGTTTCATCAACAACTTAATAATAAAGGGGCAGGGAAAGAGAGAGAAAGAGACCCAGAGAGTGAGTAGGGGGAGAGAGACAGAAAATATATATATATATATGTGTGTGTGTGTGTGTGTGTGTATATATATATATATATATATATATTTTTTTTTTTTTTTTTTTTTTTTTTGAGATAACGTTTAGCTCTTGTTGCCCAGGCTGGAGTGCAGTGGCGTGATCTCGGTCCACTGCAACCTCTGCCTCTAGGATTCAAATGATTTTCCTGCCTCAGCCTCCCAAATAGCTGGGATTATAGGTGCCTGCCACCAGACCCATGGCTCAAGCCTGTAATCCCAGCACTTTGGGAGGCCGAGGCGGGTGGATCACCTGAGGTCAGGAGTTCGAGACCAACCTGGCCAACATGGTGAAACCCCATCTCTACTAAAAAAATATATTTTAAAAAATTATTAAAAACACATAAGGGATATCAACCACCAACTAGAATATACAGTTTTTATTCTAATTGTTGTCCAATCAAGTGAGCTGTAAAATAATAGTTTATAATACAGTCAAGTTAATTTTAAAACTAGTTGATAATATCAAAGAGTTAATGCTAAATTTAGGTGTGATGATACATGATTACATTTAAAATTTTCCTTTTCTAAAGTATTACTAGATATATATTTTTTGGATGACACAATCATGAAATATATGAGATATTTGGGGAGTGAAAAGTGAGTTGAAATTTAGAAGAAACAAGATTTGCCATAAATTGAATTATGGGAACAGCGTGATGGCAGAGCAGGGCTCATTTTAGTATTTTTTAATACTTTTGTATATGCTTGAAACTTCTCAATACTTTTCTAAAGCTTCTCAAGTGATTATATTTTTGCAAGCGACTACTGGTGCATAGTGAGAACACAAAGACATAAGAACATGGATTTGAAGAATTTGCTGTGGCAGGATTAACATCAGTAGCTGACTTTAAGCATGACCTTGAGTGCAATTCCAGGAGGTGCTGGGGGAGGCTCTGAAAAGATAGAGCTCCAGTATCTGCTCACACCAGAGTTAAAAGCAGACTTATCCAGACAATTTGGTTACTTATTTATTTCATTATTAAAGAAATTACTATATGTGTGTACCTATGTTGGTGTGTGTGTGCATGTGTATGGGATTAACTACCCTTAAGTACCAAAATCCACAGATGCTCAAGTCCCTTATATAAAGTGGTGTAGTATAGGTATATAACCTATGCACATCCTTCTGCATACCTAATACAATGTAAATGCCTTGGAAATAGTTGTTATACTGTATTGTTTAGGGAATAATGGCAAGAGAAAATCTATACATGTTAGGAAGATGAAACCATCTATTTTTTTCCCCTGAATACTTCTGATCTTTGATTGGTTGAATCCACAGATGTGGAACCCACAGATAAGGAGAGCCAGCATATGTGGTATGTTGTCTTTATTTGATTCTCTTAAGGTTCTTAAAGGTCTTTGAAGGGCTTTGTAATATATTTATTTTATAAACCCTTTCATAATTCCCCTCATTTCCCTCTTCTCATTCCATCAATTGATACAATATTACATAATTAAATAACTGATTAAATGAGACTTGGTGGGCTTAATTAAACTAGGCTGGATTGGAGATACATGGGCACACATATGAAATCAAAGAACATGGGTCCTGGACATAGGATCATAGGAAGGATGGAAAGATTCTTCTGGAATTCAAGGACATGTAGAGGGTTGCAAAACCTTGATTCAATTATATTTTAAGACTCTCATCTCCATAACTCTATTCAGGGCCCTAAAAGAATTTTTTTTTATAAAGATGGTTAAATATTATCATGAAGCTCCATCTTAATGAGAAAATAATTCTCAACAGAAGAGTCTGCCAGGCTTGTGCAGAAAGGAAGGGGTATGTATAGAAAATGCTACCAGGATTTTAAGTCCTAAGGACATGTGTCTAAGCTTCAATGTCTCTTTAGGATCAAGCAATGATACTCCTTGTTTCCAATCCTCCAACTCACTCCCCTCACTCCTACCAGTGGCATATCTGATGCCTCTTTATCATTTAAAGTCAAAAACCATCATAGGACCTACAAAAACCCTGGCCATTACAATATTTTTTCATATAATGGGTGCAACTCTTTCCAGACACCATAGAGAGCAACTGGAAAACTGCTATTGGTATACGTGGGTGTTTATAAATAGGTGATTTAGAAAAGAAACTCAGATTACATCTGGCCATTTAAAATGTCCACTCTATGGCAAGATCTCTCTCCTGAATTGGGCCTCTCTAACTGTCCCTATGAAGCATGTCCAATGTGTCTGATACTTCCAGTTTCTATGGACAGTATGTAGAATAACCTATTTGGTAAAACAGCTTAAGAGTGGAAACATCAAGATGATTTGTGGCCTGGTGAGATAACTTCTCCTCTTCTGTACCCCATCTTACTTTTTCTTTTTTTTTTTTTTTTTTTTTTTTTTTTTTTTGAGACGGAGTCTTGCTCTGTCACCCAGGCTGGAGTGCAGTGGCTGGATCTCAGCTCACTGCAAGCTCCGCCTCCCGGGTTTACGCCATTCTCCTGCCTCAACCTCCCGAGTAGCTGGGACTACAGGCGCCCGCCACCTCGCCCGGCTATTTTTTTGTATTTTTTAGTAGAGACGGGGTTTCACCGTGTTAGCCGGGATCGTCTCTCGATCTCCTGACCTCGTGATCCTTCCATCTCGGCCTCCCAAAGTGCTGGGATTACAGGCTTGAGCCACCGCGCCCGGCCCTTACTTTTTCTTTAAACCTCCAGGAAGTGTCATTAATTTAGGGCTAAATCCACAGCAAGCCAGTTTTATTTCTGAGTCCCAGTTTCCAAGTTGATCAAATACAAACGCAATTGCTGAACAACCTGGTAAGACTGTGAGACATTTTAAGAATCATTTGAAATAACTATCCATTTAACAATATGGCAGAGATAAGTAGAAAACAAAAATATGAAATGTTAATGATGTTGCCAGTTGACCCAGCTTGTCTAATTTTTAGTTCCTTAGTGCAGGCTTCTCTGAACCCCACTGTGTAATAAATATTTACAGTGTTGGGCTTCATTGTGTACATTGTCCTAAGTGTGTGCCCTCAACTTAACAGTTCTGAATCGGTAAGTCTGCCCCATTCTCTCCTAAACAGATGATAACCTGTACATTACTTAACACTATGCTTTTCAGGACCCAAGAGTCTATTTAAACACACACTGAATACTGGATGTCTCAATAAAGATGTCTTGAATTACCTGGAATAATTGAACCATCCAGAAGATGCTAGATTTTTCCACATGGCATTGAAGTCTATGGTGTAACAGTCACCTCATGTGACAGAGGAATCGTGTGACCAGGGACAAATGGTGTATAAAACAGAAAGGTTAAGGGTTGTCAGATCCTGACTGTGCCCATTGTATTTCAGTAATTGCCACTTGGTATTTGATTTAATGGAAGCTGAGGAATAAAAAAATATTCCTCTAGACGTGGCTGTGATGCTAATTTTTACTATACCATTCTCTGTCTTCCTAAATTACATTTGGAAACCTCTGTTTTCTATTATAGAACGACTTTCCCTCTCCCGGCTTTCTGCACACATTCTCCAATCTCTCAGTGGCCTCATTAAATACAACTACTGTACATTGTAAATTATAGCGTCTCTGGTTAACTAGTTTGTCCTGCTCTGAACTAAAGATACAAATTCCATTGTATATACGGGGCAAAATATATGCCTGTCATCCTTACTTGTCAGGTTGTCCAGTCTTCTTTTAGATCATTTATTGATGAAATTTGTTAACTCCAATTATGTGTGTCTTGGAGGGATCCTATGTATGTGCATTTAAAAACACTTTGTTCTATTTCTTCAAATTTGAGCTAGGAAAAGGTGCTCTTTGCTTCTATAGAATACCCATTGATAATAATAAAGTCAGAGAGTCTGGAAGGAGCTATTTTCATCACATTCAGCTCTTCAAGTTATACAAGCCTCCACAGGTAACACTAGTGGAAAATAATCATTAGAGACATCCTATGGGAACTGAAATTCCAAAGCAGGGGCTAATTAGTCATCCTTAGAGTAGTACCTATTGTTCTGTTGCTAACTTGGTCTTGGAGAGATTCCAAAACTTGAAGATCCAGGATACAAATTTATTCTCTTAGTAATATTTACAGTAATTATAGTCCATGCCACAGTTAGATGTTAACTATGTTCTTCCCTGACTGTAAAGTCTATGTGTGTGTGTGTGTGTGTGTGTGTGTGTGTGTAATTGAATAAAGGCAAAGAAGAAAAAAATAAAAAAACGAAAAACAAAAAACCCTGACTGTATCTGTAATCTCATATCAAATGCCCTTTTGAGATTCTTAACACCAAATTAAATCTTCTGTTCTTTGTTTTCTTGATCTAACTGGGACCAGCAGCCAAAGGCGATGAAAATCTACAAGATAAATTATTCTGGTTTCCAATGAGGTTGTGGATACTACAAAACTTACAAGAGATACAGGCCTTGCATACCACAAGTTCTGAAGGACATCAAAGCATTAGGGCTTTCTCAGAAAATTTGGAATTCCCTAGATTACCATTTGAATGCCTATTCAATCACTTCAAATCCTTGAAAAGGCAACTTTGAAGGAGGGTAAAGGAGGTTAATAATTAATAATGTAGTACAGAGTTTCAACTGGAGCGATTTAAGCATTTAATACACCAACACACAGCTAAAGCTAGCTCATTAGAAATAGGGACAACTGAAAATTGAAGAAAAAAGTTAGAGCAACATGGTTTATTTTTGGCTACAACAGTCAGAAGTGTCTTCAATGGCAGCGAGAATAGATAGCTGTCTTTGAGTATAATTTGAGAGGAAGTTGGAAAGCTACAGGGCTCCAAAATAGCTCTACTATGAACTTACCACTTATGCCAAATTCTGAGATTTAACACATTTTGAAAGAAGCAGCCTGTAACATTTATTCCAAGTGAATTTATCAGGTCCTATTGAAACCAAAATTAATTTGGGAAAGAGTGGAAATATTTTGAACACCTAAACAGGAGTTGAAAAAAGAGAGAAAGAGAGCAATCAAGAAGATGTGATTGGCAATTCACATAAAGTAAAAGAATAGGCTGGATTAGGAGACTTAGAAGCCATCAAAACTACAAAGATCCTGGCACCAGTATTATATGTAATTCCTTCCTGAAAAATAACAACTATTAAATAGATCAAGGAAGTTCCAAATGCCGACAATGTTCCATTTCATATTTTGAACTCATTCATTGAGTTGACTATGTTGTGTTCTCTGCCCATGCTTTGCCTTCCAATTAAGTATTCCCAAACAGGCTGGATTTTGATGGATGAACTGCACTGAAAGAGATCATGGACAAATCCTGAATATTTCCTGCTTTACAATTTTGCCAGCAGACTCCAGTTTCAGGTAAAAAGAGACTCCTAGTAATATACAGATCACAAACATGTAAAGGTACTGCAAAAGCAAACAAACAAACACACACCAGAAAGTTTTGTCTTTACCTGACGTAAGAGAAATCAGATGAAGTCCTAAGCCTCGGTCTCCCCATCCTTCTATATTATGTATTGGACATTCTATGAGCCCCTTCTGATGGAGATGTTAGGCAAACATGGGTAATATTAATGAGGACAGGAAGAGTTTGACTATTGAGAAGCCTTGGTGTATTAGTCCGTTTACATGCTGCTGATAAAGATACACCCGAGACTGTGTAATTTATAAAGAAAAAGAGGTTTAATGGACTCATAGTTCCACGTGGCTGGGTAGGTCTTACAATCATGGCAGAAGGTGAAAGCCTCATCTTACATGGCAGCAGGTAAGAGAGAGAATGAAAACCAAGTGAGAGGGGTTTCCCCTTATAAAACCATCAGATCTCGTGAGACTTATTCAATACCACGAGAACAGTACGGGGGAAACTACTGCTCCCATGATTCAATTATCTGCTACCAGGTCCCTCCCACAACACATGGGAATTATGGGAGCAACAATGCAAGATGAGATTTGGGTGGGGACACAACGAAACCATATCACTTGCTGAACTCCAATTACAAACCTTACACCTCTTCAGAACCAATAATCCCCAAACTTGCCTAGACCTCATAATCACTCAAGAGAGCTCTGCTCTGGATCTGTCAAGTCAGAATTTCCTCCACAGAAGATCTGGTCAGGCTCTTTTTAATACATTCTTCAGAGGATTCTTCTGCTCTCAGCCTGGCACTTTCCTGTGGCCTGACAGTTGGGAGCCACTGTTCTTTATTCTGTAGTTTGTTCTGGACCTTTTATGTTTCAAGTCATAAATCATATTCCCAAGAGCACTTTCAGCAACTTTTAGACTGTATTCTTTCATTTCTTTTAAATTCTCATTTCCTCAGTGCCCTTTGCCTGTCGTAGGGATCTTATTCCCAACCCACATACATTTTCTGTGACTTTCAAGTGCATTTTATAAAAAGGACTCCATACGTGCTAGTTAACAGAAGCTGAATCCCCCAGCAGCCCCACAAATGCCTCTCTGGTGAAGTAACTCAGCCCATGGGGTTACTGGTACCGAGTTTTAAACAGAAGGTCAAATATCACGTCAGAAAATCAGAAGCTAGTGGTATCTGTTTGTGAGATTCATGGCAGAACAGTAAAAATAACGTATTGGGTGAGGAGATCTAGGCTCCAATTCAAGCTTTTGTACTGATTTGTTGAACAACTTGAGCAAGTTATTTAATCTCTCAGATTCTGAATTTCTTCATTTGCCATTTGAGAGCTTTCTCATTTGCTTTATCTGCATCTAAGGGGTCCTTGAGGGTCAAATTAGTAGAAAGTGCTTCGCAATTGTAACGTACTGTTAGTAATCCAGGAAACAGCTCCTAAGATCTGCTTTTTTAACCTCTAGATCAAATTTTTTTCTGTTGCTTTACCATCTTCTAATTCTCAGTGCTCCTTCTCATGAGTGGAGATGGAGAAAGATCTGGCATGCCAGAGAATTTTGTTATCCTTAAGAATCTGAGTAATGGAAAGGAAATAACACAGTTTCTAAGTTTTTTCTCCTTGTATTAGTTTCCTAGGACTATTGTTATAAATGAGCACAAACTGGTGGCTAAAAACAACAGAAATGTATTCTCTTACAGTGCTGGAAGACAGTTTAAAATATGGGTGGGTGTTGTCCCAATTGCACTCTCTCCAAAGCTGCTCAGGTAAAATCCTTCCTTTTCTCTTCGAGTTTGTGGCGGTTGCCAGCAATTCTTTGGGTTCTTTGGTTTGGGGCAGCTTAACTCAAATTTCTGCCCTCATCTTTACATGACTGTCTTCTCTCTATGTGTATGTGTATCCACATTCCTCTCCTCTTATAAAGATACCGGTAATTGGATTAGGATCGGTCTTAATCCCTTGTAACGTCATCTTAACTTGATTACATCAGCAAAACTCCTACTCTGAAATGAAGTTATGAAGCAGGAGAATAGGGTCTGGAAGCAGGGAACCTAAAGGCTTCCAGAACTAAATCAAAGAGAAAAACCCCAACTTCATAAGACCAAGTAAGTGACTTTGCAACTCCAGCTATGATGGGAAACATCCTCTTCATTTGCATAGGATGTACAACAAGTAAATAACTTTGTAACCTCGATTCATCTACTTCATTTGCATAGGCTATACGCCGAGTAAATAACTTCATAACTTTACTTCAGCCTCTTCGTTTACACTCGGGTGTACACCAAGTAACCAATGTGAAACCTGTAGAGGGCATTTAAAACCCAGAAAATTCTGTATCTGATTCTTGAGCCACTTGCCCGGACCCACTCCCACCCTGTGGAGTGTGTTTTCCTTTTTTAATAAATCTCTGCTTTCGTTGCTTCGTTCTTTACTTGCTTTGTCTGTGCGTTTCGTCAGATTCTTTGTTCAAAATGTCAAGAATCTGGACACCATCCGCTGCTAACAGTTATCCAAGCAGATTTCGGGTGGACATGCTTTTGAGAGACCATTAAACCCAGTACACTTCTGTGGATTTTTTTTTTTCTCTCTCTTCTTGAGCTTCCTTTATAACTGATTTTTCAAATCAAAACTTTGAATTTCTTATCAGAAATGATACAAATTAGGAAGAATCCTACCTCTTTTATTTTAGTATGAAAATGAATCATGGCAGAAAACTAGAACTAGAGGGTTACAATCTATATTAAAAGAAGAAATCAGTTTCTATTGGAGGGGATGGAAAGGCCTTAGTACTACTGAAAGGGGTGTGGAAACACAACTGTTGAAACTTCAATCCATGGAAGCTAGGGGATATTTTATACCTGCATTAAAATATTTGAATAAAGATTACAAGACAAAGTGGAATTACAAAGTTATTTGGTGAATGTCACCCATGGGGACAGGGAAGCTAAATCAACTCATCTGAAAATAAAACTATTTATCAATAAAACCATTTTTATAGTGCTAACAGATATATATTAAAATTTTAGATAATATATCAATAATAAATTAGTATATATTGACACATAATTATAATATATTAATATAAATACAATATTAATAATATATTAATCATCTATAATTATTTACATATAATTACTGTGATGGTATATGTGTATATATTTTATCTTTAAATAGGTATTAAAATGTATATAATATATGTATATAAGTATATATTTCATATATATATATGTATGTATATCAAATTACCTTAAGTTCATTTTTTTTTTCTTATATGCAGAACCGTAACCTGATTTCTGGGGGAAATTTAGTGGAAAGGTTATGGCTGTATAAACTTCACATTCAAACATTAAAACATTTCATCAAAGGTTGTTAATTGCATAAAATGTAAGCATTTAAACTTGGTTACAAAAAATGAGTCTGAATCTATGCTGCTCTTCTTTCTTGTCCTACTCAGTGAAGTTCAGAGCCAAGTTTAATTGTGCTAAAACCATATTCCTCTTTTATTTTGTTTTGTTTTTTGAAACAGAGCTTCGCTCTTATTGCCCAGGCTGGAATGCAATGGTGTGACCTGGGCTCACTGCAACCTCCACCTTCCAGGTTCAAACAGTTCTTCTGCCTCAGTCTCTGGAGTAGCTGGGATTACAGGCACCTGCCTCCACTCCTAGCTAATTTTGTGTATTTTTAGTAGAGATGACGTTTCATCATGTTGGCCAGACTGGTCTCAAACTCCTGACCTCAGGTGATCTGCCTGCCTCAGCCTCCCAAAGTGCTGGAATGCTAAAACCATATTCTTAATGACAATATAATGGCAGAGTTTAATGTACATTGGAGTTCCCTTCCTTATCTATAGCTTTTTAGTTTCAATTTCCGGAGTTTTGACAAGTGTGTGGTACATATTTCTCTATTTCATTGCAAAATATGCTATAACAGGTAGAAGAAGTTGGTGGTATGAAGTATTAGGTTGAGCTACATGAAATTGATTACATTCAACATTTTTTTTACCTACCAGAAAGTTAAATTCATATTGTTCAAATCAATATAAATAAATAAATAAACTAAAACAAGAAAATAATAACTGTCAGGGGAAATTCACCACAAACAAGTTTGCCACATGTCCTTTCCTGATAGAATACTAGAGTGTTTTATTAATATGTGGAAAAGGTATTCAGCATTAGTTCATTTATTGAATATTTATTGAGTATTTTTAATGTGCAGAACACCAGGAGATATGCCAATAGAACATGTAAAACAGGTGTTTGTGCCCTCAAATAACTTGGAATCCAATTGGAGTGAAAGCCAACATAGCCAAAAAATTGTTTTAACATTCAAATGACATTTACAGAACCTTTAGGATGCTGCAAGTGCTGTGCTAGGCTCTGAGAAGCAATAGTGAGCAAAACATAAAACATGATCTCTGTTCTCATATCTGAAGGTTCAGACTGACCTTAGTCACGTAAACTCAAATTTTATCTACCAAGACCAATACTTCAAAAAAAAAAAAAAATGCAGTGTTAAAGGAACTTATAATAAAAAAAAACTGATATAATTTTTTGGACTTCAGCAAACTAAAAGTTGGGTAAAAATTAACTAGATTAAGCTGTGTAAGTGTGTTATGGATATGGACAGGAGGCAGAGAAATACTGGATGGAAGAGGGTGGGGTACCTGGTGAGGGCTCCACCCTCAAGCCCGGACCTGCAGCCCGAAATGAGAACTAGCCTTGTTTTCTCACCCAAATGCTGCCTTTTTGCTGACCCCACCCCCTATCCTGTGCCCATAAGAGTCCCAAACCCCCGATGCAGTAGACACACATATACATACGCAGAAGAGAGAAGCATCTGAACATGAAGAGGAGAAGCAGCAGCTAGACGTCAGAGATTACGGTCACAGAAGGGTTCAGCTGGGGATGGCCGGACTCCAGGGGAAGATTATCTTCCCTCTCTACCCACTTTACAGCTCCACTTCCCTCTGAGAGCCGTTTCCACTACTCAGTAAAGACCTCTACATTCACTACCCTTCAATTCATTCATGTGACCTGATTCTTCCTGGATGCCAGAAAATAACTTGGGTACCAAGAGGGCAGGGTGGAAAAGGCTGTCATCCTGTCCCTCCACTGAGCTGGTTAACACTTAGTCATCTGTGGATGGCAAATGCTAAAAGAACACTGATTGTGACACTTGCCCTCTGGGGCGCCGGGGGTCGCAGATACCCTCTTCCAGATGGTAGAGCTAAAAGAACATTGTAACATGCTTGGATGCTGCCATGGGGCCCTCACCAAGCCTGCTTCCATCAGAGTGGAGCTGGTGCATTTATTTGCTGGAACCATCCACTCATGTGCTCCCTGCCATAAGGGATTGAGCGCAACAGCTGAGTAAACCAGCCTCCACCTTCACAAGTCCTGCAAAAGGATCAAGGAAGATATCCTGTTTCATTATTATTGTTGGTGGGGATTTCTGTCAAGGGAAGGGCTTGCTCCAGGAACTGTAAGGAGCAGAGTGAAGAATGCAAGATGGCAATAGAAGAATCAGCAAACCCAGGCAAAGGAGGGCCTGGAAAATTTCCTTAAGGATGTTGTCTTTCTCATGAACTCTCTAGGAAACCATTAAATACTCATGCAGAAAGGTTTGGAAATCCAATTTGCATTTTAAAATGTCTTTCCCAGCAGCATGGAAACAAGAATGGATTAGTGGAAAGCTAGATTGAAGATGGGGTACAGGCTAGAGGTTTTTTGCAGGAAACTCAGATAAAGGTGGTGGCAGTAGGAATGAGGGTGACCTTTGCTATAGCAGGGACGTGCATAGAGCATTGCTGAACCACAGAGCAGAGGTATATTTCTCAGAGTTGCTGCGTGTAGAGATTAGGCTCAAAGATCATGTCCCAAAAGCATTGCAAACGTTAAATGAGACTCTCACTGCATCTGCAAATTCCTGTTATACTATCACTTTGTGTGGTCCAATGTGATTTGAAGGAGAAGTTGAGACTAGACAATCATTCGGGTTGTTCCCCCAGTTGTGTGTATTTACAGGTTATTTTATCATTCTGGGCCTCAGTTCCCTAATTTGAAATATGAAAACATAATGCAATCTCTACTTCATAGGAATAATGTTTTAATCACATAATATAATGAAAAAGAAATTTGACCAAGGAAGGAATATTATAAAAATGTAAGTTATTAATTTTTTTTGCATAATTGTTGAAAGCCTATCTTTCTAAAATATGATAGGAAGGGAGAAAATAGGACTGAATATTGTTTCTATGCTCAGAGAAAAAGATATTATTGTCTCCCTTTTCATTTTGTAAGTTTAGAGGTTTTAATTCTGAGCAGTTTGTAAAAAGCTCCATACCCTGTGGGTGCTAAATAATTACTTGTCAACTGACTTGTTATTAAATGTTACTTTTAATCACCTTGCAGAGAGAATTTAAAGTAGGCTACAGAAGGACGGTCTTGATAACCTAATGGATCTTAAAATTTCCCTAAGTCTGCTGTGTTGCATTTGAATTCATAAGCTATTACACCTTAATTTCTTTAGAGAGAAGATAGTGCTCTGTGAGCTTTTTCTACAATAAAGAATTTTGGAAAAAAATATCTTTCAATGGAACAATTATTTCTTTCTAAGGGAACAATTATTTCTTTCACAGGATGACCTTTCCTTCAAACACCTCTGGTTGGTAAAACTTCGTAAGTAAATTTTAGGGGGGAAATAAATTCTGTAGAACAGTGTCTGTATCACCTTTTCCAAACAAAAGAAAGGAAAGAGATAATTTGAAAAAATGATACAACAAAAACCCAAATTTCAAGGCCAGATCTTATAAAGTGTCTGCACATAGAACATTTAGTCTCACCAATTCATGAGAAAGGTGCATGCTGTTTTACAGTGGCTGTCTGAGTACCCAAGTCTCCAGGTAACTGATATTGCAGTTCTCAGAACTGTTGTGATGAGCTGGGATGAGTCAGGTGGTATATCCTTCCTTCTGGATGCACTGAAACTTCCTCCTTAAAAGCAGAACGATGATCTGTAGCCTTTGGTTTAATGGCGTCTCATGTGCTTGGCTTTCGAAAAGCCAATGACCAAGTAAAATCTGGAGCAACTCACCAACTCTTCAGATGCTTACTTTTCCTAGTACCAAGCTCTGGATGACTTGTAATCATCTAAATGAATGCATTTTCTACATTCTGGCAGCTTCCACATATCAGACACAGATATCTACAGTTTTCAAATATCTTGTCATTAAGATCAGGCCTTTGCAATTAGACAGAGATGGAGGCAGTACATGGATAACCACCTACCAGCAATAAAACTTTACTTAAATTCTCTAAAACTCAGTTTCCTCATTTGAGAAGTGGGTATATTAATGATGTCAAGCCCATATGGTTATGGGCGGCAGGATTAAAAAAGCAAAGCTTTCAGCTCATTACCGGGCACATGGAAGTACCCAACACATATGAGCTGTTGTTCTGAGTCCTCTCTCGTTGTCTTGTGGGTGGCTGTCTTCCAATGTCTTCACATAGCCTTTCCTCTGTCTGCAACTGTGTCCTAACCTCCTCTTGTAAGGACAGTAATCATATTGGACTAGTGTCCACCCATATTACCACATTCTTTCTTAATTACCCCTTTAAATCCCTATCTCCAAATAATAGTCACATTCTAGCTTGCTGGAGTTTAGGATTTTCATATAGGAATTTTGAGGGAACACAATTCAGCCCATTACAAGGTCTCATAAGACCAAAATTAAGGTGACAGTTGATACTACAGTCTCTTGGGGTCCCTTTTGAACCTCATTGGTTGTAGATAGAATTCATTTTGGATTAGGCTAAGTTGTTAGAAAGGAAAAGATAATATAATGTTAGATATAGATAGATAGGTAGAGAGATAATGTATATAAAATGTAACATATATATAATGTATAAACATAAGGTTATATGTATATAAAATATACCCAGCTGTGAAATATACCTTTTTAGGTATATGTAGGTTGACTTCTTCATTCTTGGTATTCACATTCCTTAGTCTGCTCATTCTCTAGTCCACTCACTTACATTTCTTTTTCATTTCCTCCTAATTTTTTAAAATTCTTGAAATATTTTATATTTTATTATATATTTTTTATTTTTATAAAAATATTTTTATATTTTTTATTTTTTTTATATTTTTTATTTTTTTTATATTTTATTTTATATATTTTATTTTTATATTCTTAATGAATGGGGTTTCATTTCATTGCCCAGGCTGGCCTAGAACTCCTGGACTCAGGCAATCCTCCTCAGCCTCCCAAGTAGCTGAGACTAAAGGTATATGCCACCACACCCAGCTTAGAAACTTAAAAAAAAAAGTTCTTTTTAATTAAGAAGCTACTAGGATGATTTGTAGAATAAGACAGAAGTCAAACTCTAGAATGAATCATATATACATTTTAGATCACACACTTATCTATAAACATAAAATAAACCTTCAGTGGACCTCGATACTAATCTCTCTGGGTTCTCCTCCTTACTGAATTCTTATCTCTCTTAATCAATCTGGAGAAAAAAATAATAATAATGATCTTTATCTTGTTGCAGCACCCACTATTCTTCTGTTTGGAGTGGCGAATTTTTAAATGACATTATGTTAGCAAGACTTTCTCTAAAATTGTGTACTTGTTCAATAATTATCAAATATTCATCACTTCCTAGTTATGGAAGTTTTGCATTGCATTCTGTTATGTGATAGAAAAACGCTTTGAAACTCAGTGAGTTTTCAATAAAAGAAATGTGAATGTTACAGTGCAGGGCTCTCTCTCTCTGTTTCTGTTAATCTTTGTTCTTCCTGTCGCATGCACACTCCGTGTTCCCAATTTTGTTATGTCTGGCTTGATCAGAAATCCTCACGTACTGAGCTGAAAAGAAACATCACTTCCTGTTTGCGATTGGGCAAATGCAAAGAAAAATGGTCATTTATTGTGATTAATGGTAAATCTTTTCCTGTTCACTGCCCCACAGGCCCATAGCTTCTCAGATCAAGAGCAACCATTTAGCAACTGTATTCTCTTTAAATTGTGGGTCAGATCGTATTTCTTATGATCTTTGGATATCCTAATATTACTGAATTAAACTGCGATTGAGTTAAAATAATGTTAAGAAAAACTCCACTAATAGACTTCTTAGTTTTTGGTATTCGCCTTCCTTAGTCTGCTCATTCTCTAGACCACTCACTTAAATTTCTTTTTCATTTCCTCCTGATTTTTAAAAATTCTGTTATAGTATTCTTTTGGTTATACATTCAAACACGTTCTTCTTACATGTTTTGAGAAAATCTGAATGTCAGTTCATATAATTGCAAACAATTTCACACAATATGGATCTGAAATCTAGACTGCAAATTTATTACATGCATTTAAGTTTTAATACAAAATGTTCTTACTATATAATCACTAAGTGGAATTAGCTTTTAAATCTTGCTAGACAAAGTTTATAAGACGTCATTGTTTTCGATGAGGCTCCTGCTCTAGGCCTTAGCACCTAAGGTTGACTCCAGATCAAACCAAAATGGAGTCACTTTTGCAAAGTGTCACGTAATCAAACTGAATTTTCCAATGAGCTTGTTTTTTCTTTTTTTCTTTTTTTTTCTTTTTCTTGAGACGGAGTCTCGCTGTGTCACCCAGGTTGGGGTGCAGTGGCCGGATCTCAGCTCACTGCAAGCTCCGCCTCCCGGGTTTACGCCATTCTCCTGCCTCAACCTCCCGAGTAGCTGAGACTACAGGCGCCCGGCACCTCGCCCGGCTAGTTTTTTGTGTTTTTTTTAGTAGAGACGGGGTTTCACCGTGTTAGCCAGGATATTCTCGATCTCCTGACCTCGTGATCCGCCCGTCTCGGCCTCCCAAAGTGCTGGGATTACAGGCTTGAGCCACCGCGCCCGGCCGAGCTTGTTTTTTCTAAAAACCAGGAGATTCTACTGAATCTGAGTCAGCACAATCGGGCACTTTCCTCTGTTTTAAGCCTGTAAGGAAAGTGGCTTTGAAATGAACAATTTTCTTGTTCCTTGTTTCTGATTTCTTTAGTCACTTTCCGGCTATAAAGCTAAACTTTTCTGCCCGACTTACTGTAATGTCATTCTACTTTGTAGAAAGAGCTGTTGCCCAATTCTACAATCACAAATAGAAGCCAACTAAGTCTTTAAATTAGATTTGCTGTGATTTTGTCATTTGATAGTCAATGTAACTAGTTAGTCCAAAGAAATTTTTGCATGTCTACATTGACTTTCAATAATTTTGAGAAGTAACTACATAGATTTTACTTATTCTACTAGAAACTTGGAATATACTTTCTCCAGAAAATGTCAAATCAAGAGCTATAATTTTATTAGTACAGAACAATAAAATCTTTATATCAGATTCTGGTTTAAAAATACAATACAAGACAATTCAAGCTTAAGGGTATGGAAAACCAAGTGTATTTGATATGCATTCATTTTTCAAAAAGTTTATTACCTTAATGTCATGTTGTACACGGACCACTCGCATCTGAATCACTTGAGCTGATTATTTTTGTTCAGTTTTATTTTTTAACTCAGATATATGTGGTCTCTGGCATAGTGAATCTGAATTCTGTGGGAGACACCCTTATTGAAGAATTTTCAGTAAGTTCATTAAGTCGTTCAGCAAACATCTCAGTGTCTACCATGTACCATCCATTGTTATAGGACTAACGATACAACCACAACTGCTACCTGTCACAGAAAACTACATTCTATTTGATGGGAGACAAGTAAAGAACAAATTAATTTAAAAATAATTATAATGTCCAATTTGGTAAGTGCTGTTCATAAAAATAAAGCACTTCAAAGGGTTAGGGACTCCAATTAGGAGGAGGAGAAGATTTCAATTTCAAATAAAATAATAAAGGAATAGATCATAGAGACAATGCATGAAGGAAGAGAGGGGAAAAATCCAGTAAGATATGTAAAGAGAAGGACTTTCCAGGCATAACAAATTAGAGTTGAGATGAGAGGAGCCTCATATGTCTGAATAAAAGCGAGAATACTAGGGTAGCTGAAGTCAGCTAATGCAGCAAAGATAGTATTTCTGGGTCCATAAGAGAGTGAATTCTGCAGACACACTGCTTGGTGACAACCACTCACTTGCTGTGTGACCTTTGGCAAGCTTCATAATTGCTCTGTGTCTCAATTACTTCATCTCTAAAGTAGATGAACAATAATTGTATCTACCTTATTGAGTTGTTATGAACGTTTAATATTTGTAACTGCTTGGTACTCATAAAAAAAAAGAATAACAGAAGACGGGTTCTGAAAGGCAAGGGGTACTGAATCTGTAGAATATTTACCTTCTCTCTGAGTTGAGAAACCAATATAGGTTTGAGTTGAGAAATGGTGAGATTCAACATACATATTAAGTAGGACAGAGTTTTGTATTTTTTTTTTATTCCTGATTAAGGAATTCCTTGGAAAGAACAGCTTGAATTTTTGATCCAGCATGTCATTTATTTTATTTTATTGTTGCAGCCTTCAACATCTGAATATCAAAAATCTCCTCCGTTTAAAATACGCTCAAGTATTTCCAAGGGTTAATATATGCTCCAATACCTGTTATTCTGGTCATGAATAGTAGAGCACCACTCATACTTTCCTTGTTGCTACATCCTAACACAAATCTATCATTTCCAAAGTTCTTGACCCGCACTTTCCTTGTTCATATTACAGGATATATATGTTTGTCCAGCTTATCTCACTGTGTTACTTGAATGTCAACTGAGATAAAATATACATTAGCTCATTGAAAATGGTAAAACTCTGTAAAAGCAAATATTTGATAACCCATGGTGTTGTTCTGATGTTTTTAAGTTTTATAGCGTTGGGCCAATTACAGAAGGTCCCTAAATTATGATAGTTCAACATACAATTTTTTTTTAAAGACAAGTTTTCACTCCGTTGCCCAGGCTGTAGTTACAAATTTTTGACATTAACATGGTGTGAAAGAAATACACATTCAGTAGAAACTGTATTTCCAATAGCCATACAACCTTCTTTTTCTTTTTACTTTCTGTATTCAATATATTACATAAAATAACACTTTTTTTATAGAATAGGATTTGTGTTAGATGATTCTGCCCAACTATGGGTTAATATAAGTGTTCTGACCATGTTTAAAGTTGGCAAAGCTAAACTATGATGATTGGTAGGTGAGGTGTATTAAATGCATTTTCAACTTACAATATTTTCACCTTACAATGGGTTTAGCAAGATGTCATTCTGTTGTAAGTCATGGAACACCTCTACTTTTTCCTATTTGCCCACTTATAAATTCATCTATTTCCTACTTGTACTTTTGAAATTCTTTAATTGTGTCACGCACTGTGCCAAATTCTATTTTGGTCTTCATTTTAAGAGTTACTAGTTAATCTGAGGGTTGCCATTTTGGATTTTGAGTACCTAAACCAGTACGTCAAACACTGAGCACCCAAATACCTAGACAACTATAGAACTGAAGTTGCCTGAAGCAAAGGTAAGCACAGCATTGTGGATGGACATAGTAAGCCCTAACATTGTAGATGGCCCCAAATAAAACTACGACCAAGAATTTCATGCTCACTGATGCAAGTTTATTTGCTAGTTTGAGGATGCGAATGAGATTGAGACTCGAGACAAGTTAAGTGCTTGGGTGATGCTTAGATAATGTAGAAGCATGTCAGGGCCTCTGAGTCTGAGGATTAAGGTTGGAGAATGAGAATACACTAAAATCATGTCAATGTTTAGTATAGGAGAATAAGTATGTGATTGTACACATTTAACTTAGTATTCTCAGGCCTTTCTACCTTGACTATTCATTGAGAACTGGGCTATATTCTCTCACCGATAATGGATGTCCCTTCTGTTTAGTTACTCGTTTCCCACATGCCATTCTTTTTCCGTATTTATTATTTTATTTATTTTTTTGTCTCTCATCAAAGAGCAATACAACTTTGGTTATAAACAGCAAGTGCTATGAATTGCCAGCTGGATGCTCTACTTGTAGGCAATGACAATAAGAAGAGACTGATGAACAAAAGCTCATGTTGCTGATGAGAAGCAATTAAGAGAGCAACTAAGGACAAGCGTTCCATTTGAGACAGACAGGCACACAGAGAGCAAGTGAGAGAAAGAGAGAGAGAGAGAGAGAAAGAGAGAGAGAGAAAGAGAGAGAGAGAGATCACCAGGCCATTCAGACTTTACAAAGCTGGTCTGTTTTCTTCCCTTCAAGTGGCTAAAGATGCCAGGATTCCTGACATCCTCAACTGAATTTTCCCCAGATTAATCCCATCCTTCTAAAAATATCCAAGCTTAAAATAATGATGATGTCAAACACAGAAGTGGTTCTTAGCCCTGGGAATAAGAGGACAGCATGGCCGTGGAGCTGCACAGCAGCTTGTTAGAATGATGTCTGTAGTGGCATGATGGGGCCTGGAGACAGCGTCCATGGGAATTCCAGCAGCAGGCTTCAATCCTATCACATGGCACTTGCATAGAAACTCATGAAACAACTCAAAAAATATGTTTGTGCTCACAAATATCACTGCAATGGTTATTGAAACTGTACTTTCAAAATCTAATGTCTCCAAATTACTCAGTAACTCCACTCTTAATGAATTTACGATTATTTTTTAGAATCAGTCCTCTGTGGTTTCTTCAAGTTCTCCTAAGCAAACAGTGATGCTTTTTTGTTTGTTTGTTTGTTTGTTTTTGCTAATCTTTGGTGGAAAATAATGCTGCTTTTTTTGCAGGTTGACCGAACCTGCAAAAGTCTTGTTATTTACCTTGTCAGTATCAGCAATTGGAAGGCAGTAAATACAAGGCTTAGGACAGCAAGTTCTAGGAGTCAGGAAGGCCTGGGTTCAAATCCATGGTTTACTGAATGTAACTTAGACAAGTTACTTGACCTTGATAAGCTTCAGTTTTCTCAATGATAAAAAAGGTAAACATAGTATCTAAATAAGAGAGTTCTTAGAAATTCAAGAGGGGGAAAAGAAGCATATACAGTGACTGGTAAATAGTAAACACGCAGGAAAGTTACATGTTATTGTAAATTCTCAAGCTAAAGCATTCATAAGCAACATAATTAAATGGTGTGTGACTTTCAATGGGGTGTTTCTTTAATTCATTATTTAAAAATTAAAAACATAAAGAAGTAAAAACTAAGCAAAACTCTTCCTTTTCTTTTGGATGTTTTACTTTACTTTATAACTAAAACATTGCTCAAGACTAATTATATCCTTGATTTTAACTTCAGTTATGTTGATGATGAAAGATAGAGAAAAGGATTTCAGCACCTGGGGTGGGGAGGATAAAATGGTTTATTATTTGGTGGAAGAAAAAATAGTATGGAAGTTATTTATAGTCATCAATCAATAAGTGCACAATTTTGAATCAGAAATAATTGATTGGAAAGCAAGTTTTGAGATTTAACGAAGTAAAAGAATGCTAATTGCTATAAGCACCCTGAGTTTGCCCTCTCTGCTACCATCAGGTCATTTTTCACGTATCTATGTGTGCCTTACCTTTCTGGTTTAGAAAATGATGCTGCTTCCCATTTTTTACAAGACATGGTTAAAATCTGAAACCTACTTTAAAAGTACTGTCACTCTGAAAGTTTTGCACAGTAAGAGAGTTTGCAACGATAAGGAAGTGAAGTAATCTCAAAGACAGTTTCTACTACAATGTAGATGTCAACATTATGCCAAATACACCCATTAACTGAGAATCCTGCTTTTGAATCAGCCTACTCAGGCTTGTGGCTTCGTCTGCATATGTGAATGTGTTTGTGTTCACTGCCAAGTACGCTTTGAGTTGGTGAACACAGATGCCACAATGAAGGCTGAAAATACTAGGTTTTTTAAAAAGTTACATCCTGAATTTCTGCCTGCGCCCCCTGTGTGTTTTATTCTTAATTGAAATGTTCATATAAAAGGAAAGATGATTATGTGATTCCTTTACTGGCTGCAACTAAAGAATATTCTAGTACTCAGAGCTGGTGCACACCTCTGCTGGGCTTTGAATTCCTTTTAATGGACTTACACATTTCAAATAGGAAATACTAATAAGGTTCTTTGTTTCATTAACTGCTGCCAAAAGAATGTACAGGAAAACAAGACTGCTCCTTTCTGAATTTGCTTGTCCCATTCATGTTACTGCCGACGGGTGCTAAGAGGACCTTAGAAGATGAACTACTCTTTGGAAATGAGCGAGCTGAACCCAAACTTGCTCCCACCCACATACACTCTCTCCCCAAAACAAACTATTTCACATAACCCAAGAATATCTCTGCTCAAAGACTGAGTCAATAAAAGCAAATATCCTTCATAACTCAAAAAAATTCCTTGGACCAGCTCTGTCAGATTCTTAACTTTAAGACTGAGCCTGTAGGGATTGCCCATTTTTTAAGGAGATCACCAGAAGGAAACATAAAACTTAATTGTCATCCGTATTTATGGAAATAAGAATATGCCACTTGTCACCAGTTTCCCACCAGTCTAAATAATTGCGTTTTGGGAAGTGTTTCCATTATCTATTGCTGTGTAACAAACTCCAGGACTTAGTTACCTTAAACAACGGTTATTTTATTTGTCCATGATTCTTTGGGCCAGGAGTGGTGGCAGGGCTCAACTGGGTGGTTCACCTGCTTTATATGGTGTCACTGGGATGGACGAAAGTTGCAACATGGCTTCATTCACATACCTAGCAGATGGTGTTGGTGACGGGTTGGCATTTCAGACTGAGCCTGTATTCTCCTTCACATGGCTACTTTGTCATCTTCACAGCATGCAGCTGGGTTTCAAGAAGGAGCATTCCATGAATGATGAGAGTAGATTCTTCCTAGACACTAAGGAGCCAAAGAGCCCATGGAATCAAGATGTAGAGATATTCAAATTCAAGGACTCAAAGTAATATATATTAATTGTCTTATTCTTTTAAGGGCTTGTTTTAATGGGGTACATACATTGTTCAAAAATATCTTTTAAATTTCAGTATGTGTACATTCTCTCCCTGAGACAGGCTTTGAGGATGAGGTCACACACGTTAGGTTTAGAATGTTGCCATCTCTCTGTAATATTAAGATGAGAAACAGCAGAGCTTAAAACAAAGTGAGGTGTGTGAGAAATTGTCTGACCAAGTATATGGCATGTGCCTAAAACAGAAAAAACTTCTCTTTGATCTTGTCTGGCAACTTGGTACCTGTGCACCTGAGTCCAAGTACAATCAGATAAATGTGGGTATTTTGCTTAGTACAGGTTTCACAAGCCAAGATCCTGCTAAAGATTCTTAGTGTTGATTCTACTATTAAATCCAAATAGCATGACTAAACCTAGCAGAACCTAGGATATACTTTAAAAGATCCTCAACTCCCCTCCCTTCCTCCCTCTAAAAAATATGTGCATTCCATCTGTCTTAGTTTTAAAGACCAAAGGCATCCCTGGAAGGTTGTGAAGAAGTCTCTTTCATTCTTCCTATTTAAATGGTGGGGAAAGAAGTTGGTGTTAAGTGATTTGCTCAGATTTGACACTTACAGACAGAATTTAGTCGAAACTCTCATCTCCTGTCTCTTTATAAAGTCGTTTTTGTCTTCCCCCTACCACTGGCATATACACACCACAATTATTATATGCAATTAACTAAATTCCCAAGAGAACAAAAACTTACTTTTAATTAATTGATGATGCCAAGTTCAAGACATGTTAATGATGTTAATTACTAACCCTGTAGTAATACTTCTTAAGTCAGAGGTAAGTGGCTCTTTGTCTTGATAATAATTATAGCAGAGATCACTGAGGCTAGAAATACCGAGTTTAAAAACAAACTCTAGTCATTCATTTTGTACCTTCCCTTTCACTGAACATTCAACCTTAGTGTCAGGAGGGAAATGCAAGGAGATATATGTAGATACGGGTAAGCTGGAGAGCTCCTGCCTCATATAAGGGACCCTCATCTTCTGTGAATTGTCATGTGATCATATGAGCCTAGTGTTGCAAGTGCTTTTGATATGTCAAGAAAAACCAGGAATTCAGATTTTTTTCCATGCATGCTCCATATTTTTTAAATGTTAGCAATAATTCAGAGTTAAAACAGTGTGAGGGTCAGTTTCCTGGGGCAAAATAATAAAAGCACAAAAGCAAACTTCATAGAAACATTTATAAGGGCATATCAAGTACCATGCATGAGGTTCGAGCTTCTTAAATAGTTTTTTTTTTTATTTAGGTTAAGACAAGATAGAAGAAATATTTTCCTTGTTTCTTTTTATTGCTTCCTAAACACCGAAGTAAAATTCACGTAGACACATAATATGTAAATTCAAATGTACAACATCCATATATAAATACAAATAATATGTGTGGTTTCTGTGGTGTTGTAGATTTCATGGTGTGGTAGATTTCAGACATAAGTACAAATCCTTCCATCTCTAGATGTGCGTCTACATCCATTTGACACTACTCTCATCATGAAGTAAAGTCTCTTTTCCTGTCCTTGAATCTGGGCTTGACCATATGACTTGTTTGGTTATTGAGACATTTGCAAAAGTAACAGAAGCAGAGTCCTTCCTAAGTGTTTGTGTACTGGGGCTTGCTTGTCTTGCTGTTCTGTGGAACTCTTCTGCCATCATGTGAATAAGCTAAGATTGCCCTGCGGGAGGAAGAGGGGCCACATGAAAGGAGCATCCAGATATTGCAGCTGGCCCAGTGTGCCTAGGTGAGCCAGCTGAACTGCAGCTTTATGCCAGTTGAGCCAACTCCGTCCAGAGAGCCACCAGGCTGACCCATGGAATCATGAGAAATAATGAGCACATATAGTTTAAAGCTATTTTCAGATTCACTTACTACTGAGGAAAGAGTAGGCTTTAATGAGGAATAGTTTTTCATTTCTTAGCTGTATGATATGGATGAGGGACTTGAGCTCTCCTAAGTTCTAGTTTCCCCAGTGACATAACATATGTGAGTTAAATAACACGCAACTATATCAATGTTTATCTGTCCCTCTATTTATCCATTATTCATTTATTCATCTGTTCATCCATCCATCTTTGTATCTATGGATTCATCCATTCATCCATCCATCCGTCCATCCATCCATCTATCCATCCATCCATCCATCCACCAACCTATCCATTCATCCATCTATCCATCTATGCATACATTGATGTATCAATGCATCTATTTATCCATCCATCCATCCATCCATCCATCCATCCATCCATCCATCCATCCATCTTATCCCATGAGCTACTCAATGAATATGTGACCATTCTCCTTTGCTATTTTTAAAGGGCTTTAGAAATAATGTTATTAATATAACAATGGTTTCTGCTTCCAAGGCACTTTCACAGGTTTTTTAAAAACCTTACTCTTTGCAACAAACTTGCTTGGTATATACAGTGTCCTTTAAGCAAATTAAGAAATATAAAAACTGAAGCTCACAGAGTTATAGGAGTTAGTTTGACAAACAAAGCTAATGATGCTGGAAACACTTAAAATCAAGTGTATTGACTTGTTCTTACTGAAGAGTGCTATTTTCTCTCTAGCTCCTAAGTGAAACAGTGACATAATTTTAGGCAAATTATTTATTCCAGATTCAGGTCTCCAATGAAAGTATTATAATTTTTAAAAAATAGTTTTATATGGCAATTTTTTAATTCACCAAAAGGCATATTTTCACAGATATTTCATATGCATACAAGGAAAGACAAAGTGAAGACATAAGGGTGTCATGTTAATTAAAATTGTAATATATTCCAGGAGTATTTTTTACTATATGTTTTCTTCATTTTTCAGTTATACTGTTGATTCGATTAGGCAAGGATACATTGAATATTTTTAAGAGAGGAAACAGCAGTTACTGTTAAGGTTTCAGAAAATAGTTATTTCTTTGTTTCCATTTTAAAACTAGCCATACTATATAGCAAAAATGTTAGTATTCTCACTCTTGATCCTTGGTGGGGTTTGATACTCTCACTTTTCAAATACTGCTTCCATTTTATCTTCCATTTGTCATATTTCCCCTTGGCAACTCCATTACTGTAAGAATGTCATTTTATTTTCTTTTTCTCTCTCACTTCTCAGTTTCTCTCATGCCACTCCCTAAATAGGAAAAATAATTCTGCTAATCTTAACAAATCTTTTTCCTTCTTTGGTAGTAAAAAACCCAAAACAAACAAGCAAATAAAATGTTAAATGTGTCTTTTTGTATGCGCAAGTTTCACACCAAGTTCACTGACCACTCTGCTCACCAGCTTAAATTATGACAAATATCCTCTTATCTTTCATATCTGTCTCTGACTATAGACTTTTTAGAAACCAGAGTTAATTTTTAAATGATTGTTTGTTGTGTAATATTCTAGTATTGTGGTTTATGATTTATTTTTAATAAATGTACTTTCAGTTGGTAAAGTACCCTTTTTGTCTTTCTTGATTCTTCCTCTCAAGGACATGTGGGAGTTTCTTATTATCACCAACATCTGGTCTTCAAGATCTAAAATTCAAACTATAAACTTGCCTAAAAAAACACACGTGCATGCAAACACAGCTGTCTGTAGGTTTCTTTTGATCCCGCTGTAAAAGAAGCTACGTGTCATTTTCTTGATTTGAGGCTTTTCCAAGTGAGGGAACTAACAGATCCTGGACTTCTCACCCTCATCCTTTTCATCTTTCCTCCTTAGGGCACAGCATGTGTGAAAATTGTGGGCGAAAAGACATTCTTTCATACATTCAAGATTATGTTGCATTTTGGTAGAAAATAATTCGGACAAACTGAGGTATCCATTTGCTTTTGGGGGCATCTTGTTAAAGACGTCAAACTTCAGCCTGTTTCACATTTGCTTTTCCTGCTGAGTGGTATTTAGGGAAAGGGAGGGAAACATTATGTAAATTTATTATGTGATCAAACTAATTTAAGCCTCATTTTAGTGGCAGATGAAGGGCCTACATTTATGAACATATTAACTGGTACCATAGATAAACCTAAACAATTCAAGTTTTTCAGGGAGTCAGTATTAAATAGCATGCATGCCTCCTTGCTTATGATCAAGGAATAAAGTTAGAACCACCAAACTCTATGTGGAGGAGATTAACACAAGTTAAATTAGGCTTGTCAAATCTCACCATCCCAGTATAGAGACAGGAAGAGAAAAATGCCAATACTGTTCACATTTTGCTTAAAAGATAATTTCAATTTCTTCGCATGCATTTTTCCCAGAGATGCAAAAAAGCAGCAAAGAAAGAGTCCATATTCAAAATTTGCCCTCAATGACTTTTGAAGCCATGTATGTTGATTAATTTATTAAAAATTTATTTGCTTTAAAAGAAAACTAAATCATGATAGACCACACACATTTCTGTAGCTGGAAGAATTACAAAACAGATTTTCTGAATTAATAGGGCCTCTCAATTTTGCTTTGTAATTCTTGTCTTATTAAGTGGAATGACTCTGTTGTAAATAAATACACTTGTTATATTTTAGAAGATGGTTTGGGATATTTTGGTTGTCTAAGGCTGAGAAAGGCTTCCGGATCTTGACTTACAGGTTAACAAAAAGTGCCCATTCTAGACCTTATGCATAAAAAGTTTTCTTTTTTGAAAAATTAGTGCAAAAATGAAAATCATCTAAGTATGAGATTTACTAAAGACTTTTTCCCTTGTTTTGTTCCAAATCCCACTTTTTTTTTTTATGGTATAACCAAGAGATCTTGAATGACAAATTCAATAGTAAATTCAACAAAATGACTAATGTAAGAATAACAAATTAAAAGATTTCCCAAATGGCAACAACTCTTGAATTTATGATTTCAAATGGTAATAATGGATTCCTCAAAAGTTTCTAATATGCAGCAAATGTGATTATCTCTGCTTCATTTTTCTCTCTCTACCAAAAGCTTTGTGCTACATTACATACGATTGAGTTGGCTTAGCCTAGGAAGGCCTCACAAGAAAATCACATTTGGATGAATTGCAAAAGTAAGAAACATGAGTTACTGGAGAGGTGAGCCTCAAATGTAGGACACGGTCATGAAAAGGTAAGAGTGAGGAACATGTCAGTTCTGCTGCAAGTGACCAGTGAGAACGTTGGGACAACAGAAATGGAGGTTTGTATTGAGGAACAACAACAACAAATAAAAACATCAGGACAAGTAGAAACATAGGTTTGTATTGAGGGTAACAACAGCAACAAACAATAACAATGGACAAACAATGAAACTTCACCAAATAAAAGAATATAATGAAGACAGGTAACCGGAATTAGCTGTAAACACATTATTACTTACATTCTTAAAATGTAGTAATACTGCTTTTAAGTATCCATAGCAAAATGGAGTCATTATCACCCATTTAGATGTCTTTGAGAAACTTACCAAAGTGTGTAGATAAGGGTTAAGTAGAATATTGAAAGCGCATACTTTGATATTATTAAGCAGATGTAAAAACAAAAAGACATTTTCAGTAGTGAGAATAAAACATTCATGTACTCAAGAGAGGAAAAAGCTGGTTGCCTTTGGACCATAGCAATAGATAATCACCAGAATGGAAAATGTACTGATTTTAAATCCTAATCAGTTGTGACTTCACAAAGTTTACCACACTTGCAAAGCCCATGGCTTGAAAGTCAACTTATCAGCAACAACTGACTCCAGGAACCACATTCTTGCTTCTGAAAAATCATAAATTCTTCAATTCCAATTGTGCTATATAAGTTACTTGCTCTATTAACAGAAATTATTATACACAAGCCTGGATCTCCCTTAGGTATCAAGTACTATATTTCAGATTTTCCTTTCAGATGTTGAATTGTGGCCTTTTCTTTTCACTTTAGGTAGAGTTTTCTCTAACAATTTTATTTATTAATTAAAGACTAATAGAAAATATACCTTATAAAATACAGAATGTGGAAATCCATTCTTTCAAGAAACTCTCACTTGTAATTGTGAAAACAAGCAAAACCAATCCAATGCTTTCAAAATGCTCAGACATCCAAGCTGAAAATTCAGTGATAGGGATGCACTTGACATTATAAGAACACATAGGAAGGCAATTTAACTAAAATTTAATGTGAAGGAAATCAGAGAGGGTTTACTTTCAGCTCACTCTTAAAAAGAAGTAATAAAAATAATAAAAGCAAATGGAGAGGTGACCATTTAAGAATAAGTAACTAAACCAGACATGGAATTACACTCAGTTCAATGATGTTCTAGTAGAAAAGGTGAAATTCAGAGAACTGTGAAAAATAGAGTTACAAAGGTAGGCAAGGGCTAGATTATTAAAAGTCTGTTGCCATCTGAAGAAACTTAGCATTTTGGAAGTGGGAAGGCATTGATATGCTTTAGAGACCTTTTCAGGTGTTCTCCTTATTACTCTGGTAACACTGTGAGGAAGACAAGGCAGGGAACAAGGAGAGTGAATGTCTGTGCTGCACTAAGAACAGTGGGGCCTAAGGAGGGAAAGAAATAGGATGGTGAAAACAATAGGGATGACGGAGAACGTCTCTGTAAGTAATATCAGGAGACAGAGCATGACTTGATATAGAGGGAAAGAATAGGGAAGAAGTCATTGCCCAACTGAGAGGATAATCATGCTTCCAAATGTAACGGAGATGAGAGATCATGAGCCAATAACAGATATTACTATATAAATCTTAAAACTAGAAATCAACATGCAGTTCTCTTTACCTGGTATTTCTAAATTTGCCTCACTAGCTTCTTAATTTTTGTAGTGTCCTTTTTAAAGTCTTTCAACAATTGCATTATTGTTTGGAAAAGACATATTTTACTTTACTATAGAATGTGACACCAATACAGAAAACATTTGAGTAATTGGCAAAGGTATTGTATTAGTCCGTTCTCAAGCTGCTGTAAAGAATTGTCCGATAGCAGGTATTTTATAAAGAAAACTGGTTTAATTTACTCCGCATTGCTGGGGAGGCCTCAGGAAGTTTAGGATCATGGTGGAAGGTAAAGGAGAAGCATTCACCTTCCTCACAGGGCAGCAGGAGGGAATGAGTGCAAGCAGGGGAAATGCCAGACACTTATAAAACCATCGGATCTCATGAGAACTCACTCACTATCTTGAGAAGAGCATAGAGAAACTGCCCCCATGGTTCAGTCCCTTCCCACCAGGTCTCTCACATGACATGGGCGGAATTATGGGAACTACAATTCAAGATGAGATTTGGGACAGAGCCAAACCATATCATATATAAATTGTAAAAATTCTTGTGCATGAGGAATAAACCATCTTTAGTGGGCTCAGACCAGGAATCCATGGGTCTTGAGGACCTCTGTGTATTTGTCAATTTTCTTCTCCAAGTTCCTTTTGACCTGTTTCTGTAGCCTCATGAGCTGTTTCTTATGGTAGTGGAAGTTGGCCTTTTGATTTCTCTCCTCCTCCAGAGTAGCTGTCATTGCCTGGTACTTCCAGCCAACCTCGTGAGCCAGACACTCCTGGCATTTTACATATATATATATACACATATATATACATTTACATATATATACATATATATGAAACATGTATTTCTATACTATGTATATACACATACATACATGTTTATAATGAATTTCTCTGCCTGTTGGAATTAAATGATTATGCTTTTTTCCTTTCTACTCTTCTGTATTTTCTAGATTTTCTACTATAATTATGCATTACTTAATAATAAAATAAATATTTTAAGAAAACAATTTTTGTTTCAAATGTTTGACCATCAGACTTGGTTTGGAACAAGCTATTACCAATGTTTCTGTGCCTACTTGGTCTTTGATATATAGGATCCATCTTCGGTATTCTTTTGCACCATGTATCCTGACTATGAGGTGGCTATTTTTTCCTCCCAACAGAGGTCTTTTAGTAAGTGATTTTATGGTTGGCATTTTTACAGATTAGAAAGCAGACCAGCTGGAGGTCATACTGAATTAAAGTTTGCTTAGTATCAAGGACAACAGCTCAGACTTCATCAATACAGGAAAACACAGGTGTCTAAACAGAAAAAGATCAGCTTATTTCTCATTCTGCCAATGGGGAAAGTGTTTCTTTGTCATATGTTCTTGAGGGAAAAACAAAATCACATTTTGTAGAGTCTATGATAGTGTTAATAGGTTTTCATCTTTTTGCCTGTTTTTTTATTTGCATATGCAAATAAAGGAAATTGTGAAAACATGAATGTTGTGAGGATTGTATACACAACTTTATTGCATAAAACAGCATGCACTTTCTATTAATGAAGCCATACACAACCAAGTAAGTGCATGAGTGAGCCCATTATTCTTAATTATATAACTCAACATGGAGAGGCCAAAGAAAAGCATTTATTAGTTAAGAATGGTTTTAAAAACAATCATATTTTCCTCAAGTTTAGCACTTTGAAATCATGCTTTAAGATATTCAGGGAACATTAATTATTTATTACATTCAAGTATGCACATAAATATTTGGTGAATACATTTAAATATATATACACACATGAGTATATGAACATGTGTATATGTATATATACTTTAAGTTTATGATTTATCACTGGAGGTATAAACACGTCAACATTGTTTTTGACGTAGACTATGGCCTCTAGTGTTGAGAGGAATATGGCAGCCCTTTTCTCATCTCTCGGGAGATGAATTCCATGTTTGGGTAGTAAAATAAAAAGCAGACCTCTCTCAAACAGCCAGAAACCCCAAACTTTGCAAGTTGTTATAGCTTCATCAGCCTACCCTATGTAAAGCATAATAGAAGTACTGTAATTGAATTATTGAAATAAAAACACAGAACACTTTATTTTGTCTGTAATTGGACATTTGCTAACACTAGTGCAGATGTGAACTGTTGAGGTAATCTGCTTGTGCCACATTTCTTTTCTAATTGCATTGTTCAGCCTTCTATAGAAGCAGTTTTACCTTAAATAAGTCTTCTAATTAATTGTGTTTTACTTATTTTTTTCCATCTCCAACCACTAATTCTGACGGTGTTTGGAACAGAATATGCTCTCAATACATATTGGTTGGTTGGGTACATGGATGGATGGGTAGATAGATGGATGGATAAATGGAAGCATGGATGGATGGATGAATGGATGCATGGAATATGTGCATATGTTCTACCAGGAGCACCACATCGTCTCCCATTTCATCAGCTTTGGTGGGAAGTGGTTAGGCACAGGACTCAAAGAAAGAGAGCACTGGCCAGGTACGGTGACTCACGCCTCTAATCCCTGTACCTTGGGAGGCTGAGGCAGGCAGATCACCTGAAGTCAGGAGTTTGAGACCAGCCTGGCCAACATGGTGAAACCCCATCTTTAGTAAAACTACAAAAATGATCCTGGGGTGGTGACACACACCTGTAATCCTAGCTACTGGGGAGGCTGAGGCAGGAGAATTGCTTGAACAGAGGGCAAAATCAATCACAACAACATTTGGGTTTCTGTAAAATCGATTTGGTATACATCATTTGGCAACCAGTCTGCATTTCCTTTGAATTACTAAGTACCACCTACTCTACTGATTTAGAACAGTTTCCTATACATGAGATCGGCATATGCAAATTAAAATATCAACGACTAAAGTGACATATGGCTTAATCTTTGCTTTAAGTGAAATCTTATCAGGCGTGAAAATCTTTAACTGCAGATAGAATGTGTCCTGACAGCATGAACTTTAAGGTTTTTTTCTTTTTTCTTTTCCTAACAGCAGTTATTGGTTTATCATTAGTTTAATCAGAGACAGACTAAAATGTGTTTGTTTTGCACTCTCATTGCAGCTGACTTGCTAAAACTAGAAGAGCAGATTGGAAACATAATACACAGTGACATTCTGAGACTAATGCCTAATTCTGTCCACCTGTTACCAGGTAAGTGCATCCAGGCAGTTTCTTGAGCTGTTTGAAAAGCCCTCTAAGGTACAGAAAAGATAAAAGGAGCTTTTCAAATATGCATATGCTGGAAAAGCATTCTCCTCTCCAGAAAAGTCCTTTTTGGACTTTTTCAATCACCCTTTTTACAATGGAGACCCCTCTTTCCCAACTCCCTTTTATCCATGTTCTCAAAATCTTATGTTAAGAGGTGAAAAAGTAAAAGTTATTTTCTGTTTTTCTGGCACTCTCCTCCATGCCTACTTCATTTTCAAGGGTAGTCATTAATATCATCACTACTGCCATTTCAGCAGTTAATGTTCTTGATGGCTAAATATGGAAAATACATGTGACTTCCTTTACAGGTTTATTATTCTCCAGTGATTGAATCAGAGGTGAAAGGAGTAAATGGAATTTTCAAAATCATTATGGAGTCCTTTACCCTGATGTACTGTTGGCTTCTGACCTTCGAATCTGTCATTCTGAGTCCTGCATAGTTCATGTCTGCAAACTAGATATAAAATGTATCATTGGGAGCACCATAATTAGTGCCAGGCCACTCTTAGTTGTGGCTAATAGCACTTATTTAACCATAATATCAATATACCCTCTGCTGTATGAGAAGAAAACTGTCCTGCGCCTCACCAAAATATATGGTTGAATTAGTCATGGAGTCCGATTTATCCTTTTTTAAAATTAGCAATCTTTGTCTTTGAGGTAGTAGAAGCTCACGCTAAGTCTGTTATGCAACTCTTGAGTTAAGGAGGGACGGGAGGGCAAAGAATTTCCCCACGTGTGTGAAAGAGCAAAACTGAATATACATAATGAACCAAAACATTTACATTTTTTGGATTTAGCTTATGATTTATAAACTTAACTTAGTTTATAATAAATTTAGAATAAAGAAAATGTGGCCGGGCGCGGTGGCTCAAGCCTGTAATCCCAGCACTTTGGGAGGCCAAGACGGGCGGATCACGAGGTCAGGAGATCGAGACCATCCTGGCTAACACGGTGAAACCACGTCTCTACTAAAAAATACAAAAAAACTAGCCGGGCGAGGTGGTGGGCGCCTGTAGTCCCAGCTACTCGGGAGGCTGAGGCAGGAGAATGGCGTGAACCCAGGAGGCAGAGCTTGCAGTGAGCTGAGATCCGGCCACTGCACTCCAGCCTGGGCGACAGAGCAAGACTCCGTCTCAAAAAAAAAAAAAAAAAGAATAAAGAAAATGTCATTTTATTTATAAAACAATACTCACTCTTTTTGGCATGATAACTCTTATTTTGAATTGACTAAAATACAAAAAATAGCTGGGCGTGGTGGCGGATGCCTGTAGTCCCAGCTACTCAGGAGGCTGAGGCAAGAGAATTGCTTGAACCTGGGAGGCGGAGGTTGCAGTGAGCCGAGATCGTGTCACTGCATTCCAGCCTAGCGACAGAGTGAGACTCCATCTCAAAAAAAGAAAAAAAAAAGTTAACATTTTAAAGATTTTTAGCTGCTGTCACTATAAAACAATACAATAAAATGATACATTATATTTACTAGAAACTTACCTTTAAATTCTGTTGAGTAATTATGTTTCTAAATTCATTTAAAATGTGATTTAAAGTGCATGATAAGCTTTGAATTCATGTTCCTCAATTTCTCAATACTTTCTACTCTCAGTACATTATGAATGATCTTAAATTGACCTAAGGTGTTTAGAATCATCTAAACTATAAGCCATTTCTAAGCAAAGTGGGAGTTAATGCAATTTTGGGTCAAAGACCAGTAGGCACCTGAAAAATTAATAGAATTTCTTTCTCTTAACCTTGGTCAGATATACCCCCAAGCCCTGAAGGTGAAAGGTGACGTTAACTCAATTCCTATGCTACAGGATCTCCTTATTTACAGTCTACTAAAATTTAAACATTTCCAGTTAAACCGACATACTCGACTTTAACTTATGAGAGCTCTTCACTTTCCTTCCTCTGCTAAAAGTAGCTGTTTATATTCCGCTAAGGTCAAGACCTCAAAATAAGAAGCTACATTTCTTTTATGATTTGAGTCTCTTCTCTCTTTACCAGGATAAAATGAACTGAAGAAGAGTTCTTTATCCGGAAGAGGTAGAATTAATTTGTTCAGTTTGTAAAATAATGGGTATATAATGAACAAACTCTTGAATAAGTAAACCTTAATATAAATATTTTAGACACATTCATCACAAGATTTCTTTTAAGAAGAGTTTCATTAAGTTATATTTGGCAATCTCACCCTTTAACTCATTACAGCAGAAACCCTACAACTTAATGAATAGTAGCTCTATCTCCAATCAATAGAAAGATTAATTTCACTGTTATTTAAGTTCATTTGGTTTTTTACCATCCTCCCAACCATCATAACAAAAAGGTAGGTTTGAAATTCAGTATGTATAAATTAAATAAGCCATTGACTTGTTTATGGGACCGTAAATAAGTGACTAGTACATAGTAAGTGTATATAATAAATAGTTATTAATTATAATTTTGTTGGTAATGTTTACACTTAAGCAAATAGATGCCCTGAAATTGTATATAAATCAAACATGTCTTATGACTAGTGTGTCATAGATCTTATTGTTTCATTGCATGTCCACAAATAGAATTGTGAGAATACAGAAAGGAATTACACACTTAAGAACCCTAGAACTGGCAGGGCACAGCGACTCATGTCTGTAACCTCAGCACTTTGCGAGGCCGAGCCAGGCGGATAACTTGAGGTTAAGAGTTCGACACTAGGCTGGCCAAGATGATGAAACCCTGTCTCTACAAAAAATACAAAAATTAGCCATGCATAGTGGCACACACCTGTAATCCTAGCTACTTGGGAGGCTGAGGCAGGAGAATTGCTTGAACCTGGGAGGCAGAGGTTGCAGCAAGGCAAGATCATGCCACTGGACTCCAGACTGGGTGACAGAGTGAGGTTGCTTCTTAAAAAAATAAAAAATAAAAAATCCTAGAACCTTTCTTTCTTGCCTTTTTAACGGTATCTCACTTTGAAGGGTTCAGCAGATAGAACAGTATTTCAAACAGCAAAATATTGAATGTATGATTTACAATAAATGTGTCTGTTTGATTTAGCCACCAAGAGGTACAATTCTCAACTGTTTCTTTACAGTTTGTAAAAGCACAGAGAATGATCAAGAGCCCAGTAACCAAAAGCCCTGTCCATTTAGTGCCCTATCCACCCTTTGTTTAATATACATGACACCAAATACACTAGATTTCCTACTGTTAACTTGGCACTATCAACACTCCTTAGAGGGATGGAAACTGTTTCCCAGATTTATCTTCCTTGTATGCTTCTGGCTTGAAAAAATGCCCATAAGAGAGCTCATGTTAAACTTGAAAGGTAGAAGTGAAAGAAAGTCATTATTTCCTTGAGGTGATCACAGCCAGGCTTACAGGCAAAGAATCACAGAGGCTTCCAGCAAGCTCTTGAGAACCACACACTTTGGTGTTTCAGGCTGAAATTATTAGTGTCAGCTCCCGTGACCACTGATGGCAATTCTCCTACGACCTTCAGTAATAGTTTTCCTGGACTTTACTCCCTCAGCCCTTAAAAGGATCATGTAAGCACTAATTAACATGAAAACCTTTATATCTGGAATATCAAAACAGCTTCTTTTCCTTATCAAATTCTGAGCCAATAAAATGAACAAATGCTAAGCACGACTTTAACATGTTTTTGACTTAGGTCCCATTTGCATTTACAAACCAGTTTGAATAATTTTACATTTTTGACAGTATAATAAATTCTAAACTAAAGCCATGCCGACTCTGTTGCATCATTTTAAAATTAATTACTTTATTGGCTAATACAATAAACATGGATGGTCTAGGGTAAATATATTGACCCCAAGTAATTTCATTTTTTTTTCAATAATATTATTTTCATCAGTATACAGACAATATGCCAGATCAGTAAGATTTTATCAGCTACACAACGGGTTGAAGAGTATTTTCCCAATATCCGTGTCCACGTAGAACCTCAGAATGTAAGTTTATTAGGAAACAGTGCCTTTTCGTATGTGCTTAGATAAGATGAGAAGATACTGTATTAAGAGAGGCCCTAAGTTCAATGACTAGTGCCCTTATAAAAGAGGGCACACAGAGAAGAAGTCCATGTGAAGGTCTGGGCAGATATTAGAGTGTTTTGAGTATTACCGAAGGAATGTCAAGGACTGCTGTGAGCCAACAATAAGGTAGGAAGAAAAAAGGAAGGAGTCTTCCTTGGAGCCTTCAGAGGGATCATAACCTTACCAGCACTTTGATTTCAGACTTAAAGCTTCAAAACTATGAGTGAAAAAAAGTACTGTTGTTTTAAGCCACTTAGTTTGTAATAATTTGTTACAGCAGCCTTAGGAAACTGATATGGATTATTTTAAATAAACTCAAGAGATATCTCCCATGATATATTAAAGGTTTTGGGAAAAAAAGAAAAGCTTTTTAACCAACTAACCTTATAAATAAATCTAATGATATCCAATAATACTGCAAACAAAAAACCTCACATAAATATAAATGCAAATATATTATATATATTAACAATCTAAGCAATCTAATATGACTAATATTGAATTAACACTAATTTAGTAAATGCAGTAACTTAGTGAATACCTATATTAACACTTTAAGTGTTAATAAATTTTAGTAAATAGGATTTATTCTATGGATTGTTGGGTGGTTTAGTATCTGTAAAGTACGTTAATATTATCTATTATAATACGAAGATCATAGGAAAAATGTATCATCTTAATACTAAAAAATAATTAAACATAAAATTTATTTCTGATGTAATTTAGAATTTTAATTTAAAATGTATGAATAACAGTAAATTCCTTTTATTCTATTTTATTTACTTATTTAAACTGTTCATTCTGTAGCCAGGGAAATGTTTTTTAAATGATAAAGTTTATTCATCTTAATCAAATAGCCACCATTGGCTCAGTGGCAGAACATTACACTTTACCCCTAGGGACATGGATAAAATATGGATGTCTGCTATCCCCAGCTTCTTCGGCATTACCTTAGAGCTTCTATCTCATATAATTAGAGAATAAGAATTGCAAAGAAGAAAATAAATTTATTTTGTCATAATTTGTTAATTTTATGGTCTAACTTAAAAAAAAACTGAAATAACCAACTGTTAATATTGTAATTACAGATTTGAATGATAGCTGATTGTAAAATTTATTTTAAAAAGTAACTTCTCTTGCTACAGAGCAGCCAGAAGAAAGTAAAAATTGATACAGAAAATAAGTTGGTCATAGTAACAACCCAAAGTATAAACAGCTAGGAATAATCTAAATGAAAAACATAAAATTACAATATATAACTGTGTTCCATAATAAAAGAGTTGGATAAGTAGAATGATCAACAGTGTTTTTGGATTTTAAAAATCGTAGTAAAAATATATCCCTTTTTTCAAATTAATTGACAAATTTAGCTTATTTTCACTTTTTTTTATATTTAAGAAATAAGGCTGGGCACAGTGACTCACACTTGTGATCCTAGCACTTTGAGAGGTCAAGGCAGGAGGATTTCTTGAGGCCAGGAGTTCAAGACCAACCTGGGCAATACAGGGAGGCCCTCTCTCTACCAAAAAAAATTAAAAAAGAAAATTACCCATGTGTGGTGGCACCCACCTGTAGCCCCAGCTACTTGAGAGGCTTAGGCAGGAGGGTCACTTGAGCCCAGGAGTTTGAGGTTACAATGTGCTATGATCATAACACTGCATTCCAGCCTGAGGCACAGAGGGAGACCTTGTCTCTAAAAATAAAATAAAATAAAATAAAATAAAATACATAATTTTCAGAAATAAGAATCATTGGCAAATTTACTCTACTACATATTGAATTATAAAAATTGATGGGTGAGAAAATAAAGTTAAAACAACAAACAATTATTAGTAAGATTTTGAATATAATACAGCTGATCACCTCAGATCAGTGTGGAAGGGATAAATTATTTGAAAAACCAGAATTCTCCCCACATCATATACCACAGTACATTTCTAATGGAATAAAAATTTAAATGCAAAAAAAAAAAAATTAAATCTTAAAAGCACTAGAAGGAAATGTAACTAACATTTATATATTTCAGAACTTTCAAAATCTTGTGCCTGACAGCGAAATCAGGATTGTTGAAAACTGTATCCATGTAATATATTATTAAATTTTCATGATTAATTTAAAAAAAAGAGAGAGAAAAACAGAAATAGGTACCATCAACAAGGCAATGAAGTAAATTACAAATGCAAAGATGGGTCTATAAAAAACAGAACCACTCTGAATATCTAAAAATAAAAGTTTGAATAAAAATAATACTTTCATATAATGGAAGATTTTCTTGACAATTATATTTTAGAAATTAAAAGACACACTTGAGAACCATAGGTACTGTAAGTTTCTCTTTTTATAATTAAAAGTTAAGTTAGGTAGATGTGCACAGAAATTTTCTGTTTTCCTACCATAAACATGCATGTATTGGGAAATTAAGATGTTAGTTGCTATGGTAATGAAGTTTATGTAGATTGTTTATTGACATTAAATTGTACATGGTATATTAAATTTTAAGTGATAGTTACACAACAGTCTACATACCATAATTCTAAGACATACGAAAAAAAATCTGGAGTACATAAAGCAAAAGCTGCCTCTAAAAGGTGAATTTATAAATAGTTTATTCTGGTTTTTTAATCTATGCTTTTACTGTTTCAATAATAAACCCAAAATAAATGATAAAGTCATGTTATTTAAAAAAATATGATCAAATAGTTATTAGGTTAAACAGGTATTAAATAATTAAAATAGTCTATTTCTGTTCAAATGGACTTCAAGTTATATTCCATTTTTCAATACATCTAGTAAGAATTTCAGCTACTGTGTTAGCATTATTTCCATTTGTCCATAATCTATTTTTCTTTCATATGTAAGTCAGATCCCAGTTCCACAGGCAGAGGTATGGGAATAACCTGGCAGCCTGTTGGAAATGCAGACTCTCGGCCGGGCGCGGTGGCTCAAGCCTGTAATCCCAGCACTTTGGGAGGCCAAGACGGACGGATCACGAGGTCAGGAGATCGAGACCATCCTGGCGAACACGGTGAAACCCCATCTCTACTAAAAAATACAAAAAACTAGCTGGGCGAGGTGGCGGCGCCTGTAGTCCCAGCTACTCGGGAGGCTGAGGCAGGAGAATGGCATAAACCGGGGAGGCGGAGCTTGCAGTGAGCTGAGATCCGGCCACCGCGCTCCAGCCTGGACAACAGAGCAAGACTCTGTCTCAAAAAAAAAAAAAAAAAAAAAAAAAAAGGAAATGCAGACTCTCCAGCCCCACCTCCTCAGACCTCATGAATCAGAAACTTCATTTCATCCAGAGCCTCAGCTAACTTGTGTGAACATTAATTTGTGACAGACTGAGTTGTACCTGTTGAGACTACCAAAATATCACCTCTTTATTCATGTTTGCTCTGACGACCTCAGGAAAAATAGCAGAACTCACTCCTCCATATCTGTTTCTCCTGAATCATTTTCACCATTGTACTTACCATTGTCTGATCTTTTGGCTTATATTTATTAGTTATTGTATACTTACTTGATTTTTTATTTTTTAAAAAATTCTCTGCTATCTCTAAGTTTAGGGCAATTTAGCAAGTGCGCTTATCAGGCAGTGAAAAGTGTTAAGGTTTCAGAATTGTATAGCAAGATTGAGTCAACGTCACAAGTAGAAATAGAATCAGTGTTTATGCAGCAAGTACTCCTTAAATTATGACTGCATCATGCATACACACAGTGCACAAATCAGTCCAAAATTCCTGCCCCCATGAAGCTTTCATTCTAGTCAGAGGATATAGGTGATATGCAAAACAAATGTTTGGTACCTTGTATGGTGAGAATTGCCAGTGAAACTGGGATTGTTGGAGTGTGCCAACAGTGTTATTAGGAAAAGTCTCACTGAGAAGGTGGCATCAGCTCCCACTTATTTATACCCTACTATGTACAAGGTGCTATACCAGATGCACCAGAGGCATGGAAAACAAAGAACAAATATGAGAAATTATGAAATAGAAAGAAGAAACGTAGCTGTGGTTTGTATCAACATGTAGGAAGCATTTGTAACCAGCAGAGGAAGGATCCAAGCAAGTGGAAAGTATTTGGAATAGCCTCTGTGCAGTCACTTGGATGTAGGGATTCTACCCTTGCTACTCTACAACACTCTGCCATGTATGAATTGTGTGCCCTCCTGTGTGGAGTCTACGGCAGATCCGCCACTAAATCCCCCGAGTGTCACAATTCAGGGCCTGACATGTAAAAGACAGTGAATAAATGTCTGTCTCAGGAAAGATCAGAGAATGAACAGGTGAAGAGTTGAGAAAAGAACCCAGAAAATAACAGTGTTTCCTTGAGTTTGGAGAGTGGAAAAGTAGTCGCTGCAGTATCCCCAGGAGAATGAGAATGTAGGATGCTGGAGACAACATTGTTGAAATGACTGGGCTTAGGGTTCCAGTGGTCTGAAGTTGTGCATGGTCCCCAAAAGGGGCTGATGAACTTGGAAAATCAGAAAGTACCATGAGAATTAAAATCTTTTTTTTTTTTTTTTTTTTTTTTGAGATGGAATTTTGCTCTTGTTGCCCAGGCTGGAAGGCCATGGCCTGGTCTCGGCTCACTGGAACCTCCACCTCCCAGGTTCAAGCGATCGTCCTGCCTCAGCCTCCTCCTGAGTAGCTGGGATTACAGGTGCCTGCCGCCATGCCTGGCTAATTTTTGTATTTTTAGTAGAGATGAGGTTTCACCATGTCAGTTAGGCTGGTCTCGAACTCCTGACTTTAGGCAAATCTGCCTGCCTTGGCTTCCCAAAGTGCTGGGATTACAGATGTGAGTTATCGTGACCGGCAAGAATTGAAATCTTTATAGAGGTAGAAGAGGTAACTCATTCAGGTTAAAGCAGAAGGATAAGTAGAAATACAGGATGCTGTGGTCAAGAAGAAGAATGGCAGTGTTTGATTATATTTCTCTATTATGTGTGTATGATAATGGCCTAAATGCACATCAGATGTTGACCATTTGCAGCCAAAATAAGCATGGAGTCTCGGGCAGGGAATGCCATATAAAATATTGCTAGAAATCAGAATCTTATTAAAGACACTTCTGAAAAAATCTAACTTTTAAAGAGGGGCTTGATTAGTTTATATATTCTGGAACAGCATGAGAAGGGAAATGATGTGGGTTTTCTGCCCTTCATGTCAGAAACTGACTGCAGTTTTTTGATTACAGACTTACTAAGTACCATGTCAGTATGACGTTTACCATCCCCACAAACACTACGAGATCTAATTTAGCACAGTTTTTGACGAGGCCATGTAACTGGGAACAGAGTCTTACTGTTTGCAGAAAAAAGAAAGAGCTTCCTAACTGGATAGATATATCCAGCAATATTCCCAAATGGCTTTATGTCTTCTTCACAAGCTGGCAAATCATTAAAAAAAAAAAAAAAGTTTTCTCTTCTTGGAATTAAGAGACATGTATGTAAATTTATCAGGAAAATAAAAAGCCATCAAACTCACGGACTACTACAATTTGTAACTCATCCAGACGGCACTCTAAGGCACAAGCCATCCTCCGTCAAGTCAAATATCTTCCTTGGTCATATTTTACTAGTTAACATTTAGCAGGGTTTTCTTTTCCTCCTCCTCCTCCTCCTCCTCCTCCTCCTCCTCCTTCTTTTAATGGCAACAGTAACCTCAACAAGATGCACTTAGACATTTTCAAGTTATTTTTCTCTCAGTGATAACCTTCAATGAGAATGATGACTGAATATAGTTACGCCTTTGTCTGAATGGCCATGCGGGGGTTTCTTACCAATGGGAATGTTTGTGGTGTAAGCAGAAACAGTATGTTCTCCTGATTAGTACTTGTTGACTGCTGGCTGACTGGCTGTGACCCAGGCTCCTGCTGCTGACTTCGTCTCAGGTCTGTTCACAAGCAGACTTTGTAACCTTGCCCAAGTTATGTTAGCTCTTGGCGTTTTGTTGGTAAAATGGATGTAATCAGCTTTCCTGACAGGAATGTTGTAAGGGTTAATTAATGACTGTTTGTTAAGTGGGCTGAGATTGTCAGATTAAAGGATTAGGGAAGTGTCAAGTTTGTGTTATTATGGTATTATTTTTCTTTGTTTGATAGGAAATGCCATTTCTGTGTAATTTGCTTTAACGGTAAAATAAGCCACTTTAATCAATGCACAATCAAACCCTTATTCACTGAGGACAAGGGTATATGTATACAGTTAGCAAGAGTAGTTGGGTTAGCTGACACAAGGGCAGAAATCTGAAAATTAGACATTGGATACAAAGAAAGCCCAGAAAATGAGAGTGGGGGTAATCAGGTTCTAAGTATCCAGGAGACTTGTGTTACATACCCAGTGTAGTATGTTATTAGCAGAGGGGAAAAGAAAAGAAAAAGCACATTACCTTAGCAACCAATACTCAAACCAAAAAAAAATTATGTCACCAAAAATTGTTTAAAGTGATTGTACATGTGGTCCAGGAAGTAAATGTAAAAAAATATTTCATTAGACTCCAAAGGGGATTTTAAACATATGAAGTTATTAAAGACTTACTTAGTATCTTAAAAGTATACATGTCTAGATGTTATTTTACTTATATAAATACATATTAGCCATATTTTAGGGTTTGATCATTATGATAATAGCTGGTTAATATTAATTTTTCCAAAAAAAAATTGACTTATATCTGAAAATGTTATCTAGAAACATATAGAAGTTGCAGTAGTTTTTAAGACACAATTATTCTAATAAGCATGTTACTAAATCAATATGTATGTTGCTAATGATTAATCATTGGTACAAATATTTAAAGTAAGGAAGTTAATTTAAAGTGTGTGACATTTAACGGACTACAGGCAGGAATTTTTTAAACAATTCCTCTCATAACGATTGTAATAATTTGTATCTAAAGATGTTCAAGATCTTTGTGATAATCAAGAGTCATATTGAGTTGATCAAAATTCCAGAAGTTTTACAACTTTTCTTGGACACAGAGATTAAACTTGATGATCATTTCACCCCAGAACAGAAAGGTCTGCAATCTCCATTTTGAAAAACTGCAGGGAGTTTTAATCATAAAGAGATGCTGGATTTTGTCTAAATTTTTCTGCATCTATTGAGATGATCATGTGATTTTTGTTTTTAATTCTGTTTATGTGGTGTATCACATTTATTGACTTGCATATGTTAAACCATCCATACATCCCTAATATGAAACTCACTTGATCATGGTAGATTATCTTTTTGATATGTTGTTGGATTCAGTTAGCTAGTGTTTTGATGAGGATATTAGCATCTATGTTCATCAGGGATATCGGTCTGTAGTTTTCTTTTTTGGTTATGTGCTTTCCTGGTTTTGGCATTAGAGTGATACTGGCTTCAGATAATAAATTAGGGAAGGTTCCCTCTTTCTGTATCTTGTGGAATAGTGTCAGTAGGATTGGTACCAACTCTTCTTTGAATGTCTGGTAGAATTCTGCTGTAAATCTGTCTGATTCTGAACTTTTTTGTTGATAATTTTTTTGATTACCATTTCAATCTTGCTGCTTGTTTTTGGTCTGTTCAGGGCATCTAAGTCTTCCTGATTTAAGCTAGGAGGGTTGTATTTTTCCAGGAATTTATTCATCTCTTCTAGATTTTCTAGTTTATGTTCATAAAGATGTTCATAATAGCCCTGAATGATCTTTTGTATTTCTGTGGTGCCAGTTGTAATATCTCCCATTTTGTTTCTTATTGAGGTTATTTGGATTTTCTCTTTGTTTTTCTTGGTTAATCAGCATACAAGGGAAATAACTCAATGTAATAAAAGCCATCTATGACAAACCCACAGTCAACATAATACTGAATGGGGAAAAGTTGAAAGCATTCCCTCTGAGAACTGGAATAAGACAAGGATGTCCACTGTTCCCACTCCTCTTCAACGTAATACTGGAAGTCCAAACCAGAGCAATCCGACAACAGAAAGAAAGAAAGGACATCCAAATCAGTAAAAAGGAAATCAAACTCTCACTGCTTGCTGATGATATGATTGTTTACCTCAAAAACTCTAAAGACTTCCCCAGAAAGATCCTAGAATTGATAAATTGTACGATTTTTACAATTGAAAATTGTAAAGCAATATATGGAAGTTGCACATTGGCTTTGGTTTAAAGGGTTGGATATCTTGAAGCGAGGGGCTTACATGTTGTGGATAGATTCAAAGACTTTCTGATTAGTGATTAACTGGGAAGAGAAGCTTTGTTTAAAAACTGGGGGTCAACAGAAAAGAATATTATCTCTGGTTCATGAGTGCGACTCCCTCAAGGCCCCATAGGAAGAAATTTAGAAAAAAAAAAGAATGGCTGCAGCCTAAGTTCAGTCTTCAGTTCCTTCTTAACTGAAGTCTATGGGCCAGTGGAGCTATTCAGTGAGGATCTGGGTTTCTGAAAAACAACTCAGGACATATTTTAAGTTGTTACTTTTAGTTTCTATAGGGAACCAAACATCTCTTGACTGTTAATGTGCTTAGCTATTATTTTAGGGTTCTGTTACCTTCTTGCTTATCTCGGGGATAGGTAGACACCTGGAATTTCCTTTGAAAGAATTCAAGAATTTCTTTTGAAGGAATTCAAGGTTTTCCTTTATTTTCCTGCTTTGAGGGTTGCAGGCCCCTAAAATAAAGAGACCCTACTCCATCTCACTTCCAATCACACTGAGAACAAATCCATCAGGATCTACATGGGAGCATCCTTAGCGACTTTTCTGCCCTGATCTTCTACCACTTTTCTCCTTGCTTACACCATTCTAGCCCTCCTACTTTGCTTGCTGTCCATCAGAAGCACTGTGTTTGCTCGTCCCTAAGACTTTTGGTTTTTTTGTTCCTTTAGCATGGCTTCTTCCCTCATTTCATTCAGTTTTGTGCTCAACCATTACCTGAGAGAGCTGCTCTAGGCAACCTGTGAATAATAACACCACTGTATCATTTTGCTGTTACCTTATTCTACTTTTAATTTTCTCTATAATACTTTTTGTCACCTGCCATACTATCTACTCATCTCTCTTGGAGAGCAGGGACACTTTTGTTTACTTCTTCAGAGCATAAAAAAGTGCCTGGCACACAGTAGCTTAATAAGTACTTGTTAGAGATGTCAATACACATTGAGACACTATTACTTAGAATTTTTCAAAAAGTCTTAGTTAACAGCCATATTATTATTTATTGAATATTCCCCAAATCAATAGAATTCTGTAAACTGAGAAAAGATACTCAAGCAATGAATGGCATTCCCCAAACATACACATTTTGTTTGTTACAAAGCTTTCTCAAAAGCATTTAAGATTTTCATAAAATTATGGCAGCTTATCCTGCCAATCATTTTGGTTGTTATAACAACCAAAAAATTATTTCATCACATTCACCTATTCATGAAAAAATCCCATGAATGTATTTTTCTACTAACAGGCCCAACAATAAAGTATAGATGCTCTAATCTGAAGATAGTGCTTCAGTGAGAAAACAATTCAGCCCTGAAAACCAAAATGTCCTCTCCTACATAGACTCTTCTACAAGTAAAGTATTTAAGAGTAATAATCATGGAAATATTTTAGAATCATAATATGTAAAGAATTAGAGAAAAGGCTTGATATCACCTAACTCAATCCACTCATCTTGCAAAGTAGAGACTCAAGTGCAGCTTCATTTTGTGCAGCTATTGTGCAGCTATTGGCCAAATAGCCAGTAAATCAAAGCATCAGGTCTGGAGCTCAGGTTTCTATGCATCTTCTAGCTTCATGCTTTTCAGTTACATCATTGTGTCTCTTCTTCAAGTCATATACCTCTCTCGCTTGCTCTCTCTCTCTCTCTATGTAGGTGAAGAAGTCAGTTCTCTAAAGTATAAATATATCCATGCACACATATTTGTTTTCTTAACACATATAATGATTAAGATTATTTGCATTTTTACTCTATACCCTTAGCATATTCAACTAAAATAGGAAACATGTGCATTGTCTTTTAAAAGTTATAGATATTTGTGTGCGTGTGTGTATATACCCACACATATATCGTGTGCATATATGTATATTCTTTCCTATATAGAGTTCAAAATAGAATGGTTTATCCACTTAAATTATCAAATAGAATGGTTTATCCAGTTAAATGTGTAATTGTATAAAACATGAAATACCAACTAATGCTAGCTATATTGTAGTATTTAAATTTTAAGGTATACATTTTTTGAACATATTAACATAAATTTTGTATAGGCTCCAAAATTTGTTCATACCAAAAGTCCTCACAATTGTTTCAATCCATATATATATATATATGGATTATATATATATATATATATATATAAAATATAAAATCAGCTATTACATCTTGTAAGGCCAAATTTCAAGGGATTAGTTTCCCTTTTTTACATTCAATATATACATTTCAAAATATATGTATTTAATAGAATATAAATGCTTTGCATTAGGTGTGCTAGGAATGAAGAATTTTAGGAAGATTTACAAGATGGCCCTTAATTTTAAGAAGGGGCAGATTTGGGGAAGTTTTTGAGAATAAAGGATTAGAATATCTTTTGGTTTAAAAACAATGCAAAGGAAATCTTAATATAAAGGATTTATCATCTGAGTATTCTCATGTAGGACACACATACACACACACACGCACATATACACACACTGAGGATATAATACGTAGGGTATATTGTGAATAAATAAGTCCACGAGGTATAATTTAAAGGTTGTTGGTGTGGTGAAAGAGCGAAGTGCAGTCAGTATTGCCCAAAGGTAAACACATGGACAGCTTTAAGTTACAAAGAGTTGGTCTTGCACAGCAATCATTGCAGCAGCAAATATAAAGCTTGCCTTACTTTATTCTGATGACTATCTGGATAACACATTATAAAATTTCAGCCCTGCAGGTCATGGAATTATGGCTCACTTCGTATACAGATGTCATTGTTGATGCTTTGACTCTAATTCCAGTAATACGCCACAATTCAGGCCCTTTATGCCTCCCACTTGAGGTCAGAAAGTTGGAAGGAAACTTAGTTCACAGTAAAAGAATTCTAGGGCCCTCGATTTGCATTTACCTTGACTGTAAGTTTGGTTCTAATGGAAAGCCATGAGTAGTGTCAACACGAGATTTATGGAATTTAAGCTCACCATGAATTTCTGTAGGGAAACGTGGGCTTTATCTGCCTTAACAAAAGCAGTCATTTTCTGGCATGTCTAAAATTAGATGACTGTTAATTTAATATTCCCAAATTAAAGTGCTTACTTGTGATATGGCTTAGCAGTTCTTGAAAACGTCAACATTTTATTAAGGGGCATCTGTTTGGAAACTCTCCAGAGCTGAAGCTTCTATTTTCTGACTGCAACTTGTAGGTGTGAGGGCCTTGTATCCCTGAAGCACTTAGTGTGAAGACACCACACACTTAGGTCCAGAACTCGACTCCTCACCACGGAAAGCAATCCTTTGGCTTGGTTGTGAGGTGTGGTGTTGTCTGTCTTCAGGCTGACATTTTTTTAATGCAGAAGAAAAGTTTGAGAAGAAAAATGATAATTTGGTATATAAATTTCCTAGGAGCTAATTTTGCTAGATGTTTTTTCAATTTGATTAATCTGATACCATTTTATGGATCCTGAAAAAATAAAGTTTATTACCATTCATCTGAATACTCAAAACCTTAATTATCCTTCAAAATCAATCTCAAATGCTACCTTCCTTGTGTAATCTTGCCTTGATACTCCTAGTGATAGCAGCTTCCTCCTTTATTTTCTTTTCTTGCACATGAGAAGACATAATATATGGTAATTTATATATATATGTATATATGTTTTGACAACTACACCGTGAGTTGATTCAGGGCAGATTCCATGACCCATTTATCTTTTATCTCCAGCATCTAGCCTACAGTCACCACTTAATAAGTGTTTGTTGAAGGTTCACACGAATAGACAGTCTAATTGGTTGGTTTTTTACTCATCTGTCTTCAATGTATGTATGCTCAGATTACTTCATAAATCAGTTGGTAATTAAAAGCAGTTTATAAAGTCTTCAGGAATGCGTTGTGATTGGCATCATCATCATCATCTTTGTCATCAAATATTTATATGTTAATCAAACACCTACTCGTTCTAACTCTGGGTGGTATAAGCATTGCTGAAAACTTCTGTGTATAACTGACTTGTATCATCAAATAATAGTTTAAGTCTGCTATTTGAACTGCAAAGCACAAATATCTGTTTAGAGGAACTCTTTTGTTCATTTCCTTAACATAAGACAGTCATGTAAAATGATGAAAATAAGTGGTATATTTTAGTGACAAGAGCAGGGAACTGGAGTTTTGTGGTTATAGTCTCAATATTCCACCATTTGTTTGACTTTGAACTGATGTAAATGATTTTACATCTCTCACTTATTAACTTTAAAACAGGAACTTGAGATGGATGATTTCTGAAATTTCTGTGATACGAAGTATAATAGCCCCAAAGATGTCCTCACCCTAATCCCTGAAACCTGTGACTATGTTCCCTCATGGGAAAAAGGGACTTTGCAGATGCAATTAAGGTTAAGGACCTTGAGTAGGGGATATTATCCTGCATTATCCTGCATTATCCAGATGGGCCCAAACTAATTACATGATTTTTTTGTTGTTGTTGTTTTTAGATGGAGTCTCACTCTGTCACAAGGCTGGAGTGCAGTGGCGTGATCTTGGCTCACTGCAACCTCTGCCTCCTGGGTTCAAGAAATTCTCCTGCCTCAGCCTCCTGAGTAGCTGGGACTACAGGCACGTGCCACTATGTCCAGTTGATTTTTGTAATTTTAGTAGAGACAGGGTTTCACCATAATTAGCCAGGATGGTCTCGATCTCCTGACCTCATGATCCACCTGCCTCGGCCTCCCAAAGTGCTGGGATTACAGGTGTGAACCACCGCACCTGACCTACATGATTTCTTAAAAGCAGAGAACGAACCTTTCCTGGCTGTTGTTACAGAGGTCGATGTGACCCTGGGAGAATGATCAGAAAGTTACACGATTTGAAGATAGAGGATGGTGGCTACAGTCAAGGAATGGACACTCTTTCTACAAGCTGGAACAAGCAAGAAAATGAATTATCTGCTAGAGCCTCCAGAATGGAATGCAGCCTTATGAACATTTTGATTTGAGTCCAATGTGACCTGTATTGGACCTCTGAGTTATAGAAATGTAAAGCAATAAATTTGTGTGGTTTTTATCCACTAAATTTCGGGCAATTTGTTACAGCAGCAATGAGAAAACTGACATAATGTCTCATTGTCTTTGGTCTTGAAAATCCTCTAATTCCCTATTTTAATATATCTTAGGTTTAAATTCCAATGATCATATATTAGGGTTGTTTAAAAGTGAGGTGCATTCATACCAGGGATTTCTGTCTTCCAAATTCATGTATTTGATATACTTCAGAAAACCTTTCAATTCACTGCTTGAACAAAGGAATTTGTAACTAACTCCTATCTTCCTTTTACACAATAGAAATCAAAGCCTGCAAGAGCTCATGCCATTTACTTTAGTCAAAATCTGAATGATGCATTGCATAAGTAACAACATAATAGAGCCCTCATATTGTAATCTGGATAGATGTGTGCTGTGCTTTGAAAATCAAATATTGTTCCCTTTGACGTTTTGACAAGTAATTTTGACAACAATGTACATTTGGCTAACTCATGAATGTAGTACTTCTCGTCCTCTGGATTGTGCGGGGTTTGCACTATGCTAAGAATGACAACAATTATGAAACTGACTTACATCTGCCAAGTGAACAGATGGTCTTGTAGTTGAGAAGAACAATGGTGAAGAAAGAAAAGGCAAAGGGGTGGGGGTGGGGGGAGCTGGTAGGGTGGATGAAACTCATGCAATCCAAAATAGCACTAATAAAACTAAAGAAGAATACAGACAAAGGCATGTTATAATTTATTATTGAAAGGCATAGAAAAAGAGGAGAAAGGTCTTGCTTGTTTCACTTTCTCACATACTGGTAGTGAATCCAAGTCAAGTATACTTGAGACTTATAAGAGGTGAAATCATAATGTTGATACTCTCCTTTATGCAAGTAGTTATTTGAAAGTATTGCCAGTGTGAATTTGATACCAGATGGAATTTTTCCTTTAACCATCTACATTTTTCCCTTTTTAAAAAACTTATCTGGGCAGCAGACAACACAAATAACAGAAGCAAAAGCTTACATAGACAATAAAAAACTTTACAATGAAAAGTAGAAGTCTTTCTTAAATATATTGACTTCTTTCTTTATAATTCGAACTTTTCATGAAGTGTTAAGTTTATAAGTGTGAATATCCATTATTGTATTATTCTCTAAAATAATATAGTATTATACTACCCTTCTGGAGCTAGAGGTGTTAGTGCAAAGATCCTGTTTTAAGGACTGCTATGTGTCTTGAATTTTTATTTTTGTATGATTTTTTATTATTTCTTGAATTAATTTGTCATATTTTACCTTTATATATTTCAGATTTTTATATTTCATATATATCATACTGCATATTAGTTTATGGAATATTATACATTTAATAAATATTACATGGGGGCAGTTCCAAGATGGCTGAATAGGAACAGCTCCAGGCTACAGCTCCCAGCGTGAGCAACGCAGAAGACAGGTGATTTCTGCATTTCCAACTGAGGTACCAGGTTCATCTCACTGGGGCTTGTCAGACAGTGGGTGCAGGACAGTGGGTGCAGCCTACCGAGCATAAGCCAAAGCAGGGCGAGGCATAGCCTCACCCGGGAAGCACAAGGGGGAAGGAAATTCCTTTTCCTAGCCAGGGGAAACCATGACACACAACACCTAGAAAATCGAGTCACTCCCACCCTAATACTGTGCTTTTCCAAGGGTCTTAGCAAACGGCACACCAGGAGATTATATCCCATGCCTGGCTCAGAGGGTCCCACGCCCATGAAGCCTCCCTCATTGCTAGCACAGCAGTCTGAGATCTAACTGCAAGGTGGCAGCGAGGCTGGGGGAGGGGCACCCACCATTGCTGAGGCTTAAGTAGGTAAACAAAGCGGCCAAGAAGCTCGAACTGGGTGGAGCCCACTGCAGCTCAAGGAGGCCTGCCTGCCTCCGTAGACTCCACCTCTGGGGACAGGACATAGCCAAACAAAAGGCAGCAGAAACCTCTGCAGATTTAAATGTCCTTGTCTGACAGCTTTGAAGAACGGAGTTTGAGATCTGAGAATCGACAGACTACCTCCTCAAGTGGGTCCCTGACCCCCCGAGTAGCCTAACTGGAAGGCACCCCCAGTAGGGGCAGACTGACACCTCACATGGCTGGGTGCCCCTCTGAGACCAAGCTTCCAGAGGAATGATCAGGCAGCAACATTTGCTGTTCAGCAATATTCACTCTTCTGCAGCCTCTGCTGCTGATACCCAGGCAAACAGGGTCTGAAGTGGACCTCCAACAATCTCCAACAGATTTGCAGTGGAGGGTCCTGACTGTTAGAAGGAAAACTAACAAACAGAAAGGACATCCACACCAGGACCCCATCTGTACATCACCATCATCAAAGGCCAAAGGTGGATAAAATCACAAAGACAGGGAAAAAACAGAGCAGGAAAGATGAAAATTCTAAAAATCAGGTACCTCTCCCCCTCCAAAGGAACACAGCTCCTCACCAGCAATGGAACAAAGCTGGATGGAGAATGACTTTGACGAGTTGAGAGAAGAAAGTTTCAGACAATCAAACTTCTCTGAGCTAAAGGAGGAAGTTCAAACCCATCACGAAGAAGCTAAAAACCTTGAAAAAAGGATTCTGTTTATATATTTTCACCAACTTGTGGTATAATTTCATGACAATCTACCTCTCATAGGATGAGAAGACAGCAAACAAGTCCAAATTGTGTTAATAACAAGGATCTAAAGTTAAAGCAATTTGTTCTCTGAAAGGATTTTCTATGTGTGATAAACTCAAACTTAAGACATGAACTTTGTGACAACTCTTCTGGCCTTTTTATCTGGGTGTCGAGGGCTATGTCTTGTTTCTTCATTTGTGTAAATGAGAATGGTGGAAAAGTAATAATATCTGACAAGTTATTTTATAGCTCTAGAATCCATGTTACCATAATTAGCCCAGTCAGCTGCAAAGTGCCTGAGTTCACTGTTCAATTCCAATATTATCTATCTACTTTTATTTTCTTCCCTCTGTTTTATTTGGATACCTCTATGGTTTAAAGTAAAAAACAGCATAGCATTATGCTCCTTAGGTGAAGGACTGTTTTCTTTTTCCACAATATACTAATAGATCGATGTTCTTGCCAGGTTTTGTTGTTGTTTTAACAGAGGCTATTTTGTTGTTGTTTCTGCAATCATGAAAGAATGTCTTAAAATTTGTTACTCAATATGTTTTTCTCTAGAAAATTCAGGTTACTTTAAAATGGACTCAGGCATTTTCCATCATATGTAGTCTTATTATAAAAAGCATCAAACTATTATCTCACAAAGCAATGATATTACAGTTGCTGTGCCACATTACGATTTGGGTAAAGGCTCAAATACACTTCAGGGGAAAGTGATTGCATTTAACAGTCCCAGTCCTGTCTTTCTTGACCTTTTCTTCCATCTTTTGCATCCCATCCTACCCTCTGGTAAACTGCACCGTAACTGCTGTTATACTTTTCCCTCCAGAGAAGTACTGATGTCAGTTATATATTATTGAGTCTTTTAAAAAAATTATCTTAGTTCAAGGCATTCTTGTAAGCATTACACCTATATTAACTTACTGACTTTTGTCATTACGACACTCCTAAGATAATAGTCCTATTATTATAGCCCCTGTTTTGCAGATGAAAAAGCCAAGACATAAAGAATTCCATGCATTTATAAAACTAGCACATTGATGAGTTGGGTCTTAAACTCAGGTAGCCTGGATCTCTACTAATGTTCCATAAAGGGCAGAAATTAGCTTCAATGACATTGACCTCTGATTAAATTGTATTATAAATTGGTGACTGAAGTATTAATTAGTTTAACTTATTTAATTATATAATACAAATATTTTTCCTCCTTTAAAGAATCACAAGCATCATTGAGGTCACAGGAAGGTATTTGTAAGCAATGGCTCTTGTGATTTCTTGATATTATATCCTTTATATCGTGATGTCTACATTGTCAGCTTTAGGTATATTTTCTATTAATTTCCCATTGCACTTGGTTCCCAAGAAATCAAGGGGCCACATTTGATTCACTCCTCACTGCTACCTTCATCCATGCATTAACCCATTCATCATTATTCCTTTATTCAGCAGATGTATGCCAAATGCTAGCTGGTCCCTAAGCACTGTGATTGTTTCTGGTTTGATTGTTTGCAAAGAGGAATATGATACAATTCTTGTCCTAGGGGACCTCACAGTATTTGGGAATGCTAGGCACACAAATAGTTTGTTAGAGTGTAATGTGACCAGTGTCACAATAGATACATAAACAGATTGCTACAGGACCGTAAAAAAGGGAGAAAGTACCTCCATTCATTTTCTTGGAGATTTAATAAAGGCTTTACAAAGAAAAACTATAACAAATCTTACAGGAGAGATATAATTTCATCACATAAAACAAGAAACGTATCATATCAAGCATTCTCAGAGCATAAAGGGCCAAGTGCATTTAGAAATTGTTGAAAAAATGTCACAATGGCTGAGACACAGAATGCTTAAAGTCTGGGGTCATTGATGTAAGATGTGAGATGGGGACAGTGAGACAGTCCAGGGTCCAACCTGGGAAAGGCCTTTTAACAACCTTAGGGACTAGACTAACCCTTGTATAATGGGCATGGCATGATCATCCTAGCTCCAAGTTGGGTATAAAAAAGAATGAAAAGGTGTGAAAAATGGGAAGCAAATTCAGAAATCAGGCAGGAGTCATGAAGGGGTGGTGGAAGTGAAGAGCAGAAAAGAACTCTGAGAACTTTTTAGGGCTAGAATTAACAGGAAAGGATGTAAAGCATGAGGCAGTAGTAGTAGTAGAAGCTGATACTGTCCAAAGGGGTGGAAAATGCCGGGAGAAGGGAACTTTGAAAGCAGTTGAGAATGTGATCGATTTCTAACATGTTCATTCAACTTTAAGTGCTTGTAGCTATCCTATACAGAGGAAGATAATCCACTTGATTTTGGAACACAAAAGCAAAAATGGGGGAACAGAAATACACATGGAAAGAGTTATCATCAAATTGATGATAAATGAAGCCAATGGAAATTGATGATTGTACAGAAAATAGTATGGAGAGGGAAAGGCAAAGAAAATTGAGGACCTACTAGAATTGAAGTAACAAATTAAATTTATTTCACAAGCAATAAGGAATATTTAATTAAATTCTTGATGGATGTAAAGAATAGAGTTTCTTTTATTCACAAATATTGAAATTTCTTTTTCAGTACCAAAATATTAAATTGGCTATATAAGAGCTTGAATGTTTATTTTCCTTTGTATAAATATTCCCTCCTCTGCACTTGTTCTTTTAAGCAGGGGCTCTATGGATGTAAATTGTATGTTATTTAAAAACTCTCAGTTCTCAGAATGCATCAATAGTGGGGAGCATATTCTACAATCAGCTTCCAATATTGGAGAGAATCACAAACTAGGAATTGGGATTTTGTTCTGCTTTTGCCTACAACTCACTAAATGAGGCCCACAAGTTATAGAAACTCTTTGAATCATTATATGGGATGTAAAGTGATGTGAGCAACCACAGTGATGTTTCAGATGTCTTCTGACTCTATACTTCTATTAAAATCTTTCCTGCTTTGAAATTTTGCTGTGTATTCTTCAGTGTCCCTTTCTTGTAAACTTGGCCTTGGTAAACCTACTACAACATTGTAACACTAAAAAGAGTAACTCAGCGTTGTCTCCTGCAGTGAGGTTTTCAGACCTTTTTGTTGGTGGTCTAGGTTTTTTAAATTAAAAGTCAAGTTAAAAGCATGCATCAAACTCTTACTGGTACTCAGCACATAAAGCAATACACAGTCCAAAATTTACCATTAAGGTCTTTACATTAATTTGGACAATTTCTGTATACTCTCATGAATGTCTCAGCAATAAACAAAGACCAAAAGCTCTTCTCTGATCATGGCAGAGTTATGTAATGAAGTAGTTCTTTTTCACCATATGGCAGCACCACTCTCCTTTCATTGTAGTGCTTATATAGAACCACTTAATTTTACTCAATTTTATTACTTGCCTATAAAATGAATGTAAGTTAACGCACTGTAGTTTTGTGTCATTTGAAAAAATGAACCTTTAAAAACTGCTGCTAGAAGTAAATAAGAAAATAACTCTTTAAGCATTTATTCCACTGCTTATTTTGCTTTAAATGAATATGAAAATCTCAATATTTTTACTTATATTGACATTCAACAAGGATAGACAGAGCCTGAACCTTATAAAGCCCTCTAGCATTTAGATGACAGTGATGATAACCAGGTGTGGTAGAGAATTCTAAAGGTCTCTACCACATAACATTTATAACACTTAACACTGTGGACAGGCTCTAAAACTGCAAAAATTCCCAAGACGAGCCAATTTATGGGTGATATTTATGGGTCTTTGCTTCCAAATATCATCTTAAAATAATTATTGCAGTATTAACCAAATTTAAACTGACTCTTAATCTGTTTGAAATCAGAAATTGGGTTTCACTTTCTTTGTATCTAGCTCCGTGAGTAAGATATTGTAGGGATTTATTAAAATTTGCTAAATAACGAAATAAATATCTTAATGTCAAATTGTAATACTTGATCCTTTATAGATATACTCATCCACTCAACATAGTTTTTTGTGTGTGTACCTACTCACGTCAGGCATTATCATATGACATGAAACAGACACAGCCTGCTATCCTTGGTACTTTTGGCATAAGGAGTTATAAAAAGCATTAAAGAGGTAATTTGCAGCCAAGTATAATATTAGAGTGGTAAGAATGCCCATGCCGTTTTGACAGTGTATAACAGGGGAAAGTTACCTCTTGCGGTTAGTTACTTAGATACTCCTTTAACCAAATATATAGGATTAAATTGCTGGACATTCTTGTAGACTCAGAACGCCGTATGGTGGAAGTGCCTTCACTGCCTACATTATAATGAAGTCTTCTCTTCAACATCAGAATACTATGGTTTTTGTTTGTTTGTTTTTTGAGTTTTTTGAGACAGAATCCCACTCTGTCACCCAGACTAGAGAGCAGAGGCGTGAACTTGGCTCACTGCAACCTCCGCCTCCCAGGTTCAAGCAGTTCTCTGCCTCAGCCTCCTGAGTAGCTGGGATTATAGGTGCCCACCACCACACCTGTCTAATTTTTGTATTTTTAGTAGAGACAGAGTTTCACCATCTCGCCCAGGCTGGTCTTGAACTCCTGACCTCGTGATCCACCTGCCTCAGCCTCTCAAAGTGCTGGGATTACAAGTGTGAACCACCGTGCCTAGCCAGAATACTATGTTCTAATGTACCAAAGTGATTAAATTTAAAATATTTTTAATGTGTTTATAAAGTAAAATCTGAAAAACATAACATTTCACTTCAAATATAATTGCATGTCTATAGAAGTAGGGTGAACATTTTAGATAATAGAAAGATGTAATATAGTCAGCAAAGACTTTGAAATTTCCAAGTTAAAAGTATTATATGCCATATGTTTTATTGTTTCAAAATATGCTGAATAGAGGGAAAGCCTAGTTGGGCTTTGGGAATTCGTATGCAGAATGAAGTTCAATATGGGATATATCTCTGTTTGGAAGAAAGAATCCTCTCTACAGTCCTCTGACATTTTGGCTTCATCATCTAGTGATCCCAAGTTAGTGACCTATGCCCTGAAAAGAAATTTAATAATGTAGGAAGTCCCTAGTCATCAGCAACAGACAAGCTACCATCCAGAATCTAAAATAGGTAGATATTTTACTAAATGATAAAGAACACAGTGAGCAGAAGTAGGTGTGGATCCGTTTTGGTAATTTAGCTTGGCCACAGGTTCAAAAGGAACCTCAAAGAAATTTGTTTTTGTTTGCTTTGCTTTGTTTTTATGTTTCAATTCTTACACCATACTTAACATCAGCTGTGGCTTGGAGTTGAAAGTAAATCTCTCTTCAATAATCTAGGCATTTATACAAAATTTTTTTTAATTTATGTTGCTATAATCTGTTTTACATTTATACCTTTTTACTTAAAAATTATTTCTAATAATTAAGTGGAGGAAGAATGAGTTTTTTCAATAAATGATGTTAGAGCAATTTTATGTTTATTTGCAAACCAAACAATGAACTTCAATTCATATCTTATCCTGTATTAAATAGAAACTCAAAATGGATCAAACACCTAAATATAAAATACAAAATTATAAGGCTTCTAAAAAAAAAACACTGGGGAAAGTTTTAGGATCTTGAATTAAGAAAATATTTCTTGGCTAGTACACCAAGTCAGAATGTATACAAGAAAAACATAAATTTTAATAAAATTTAAAACTCCTGGTTTTCCAGAAACAGTAAAGAGAATAAAAAGACAAGCCACAGACTAGGAGAAAGTACTTGAAATGACATATCTAATATGGGACTTGAATACAGAATACATAAGGAACCTCTAAAACTTAGTAAAAACAAACAAATTTTTTTTGAAAATGGATAGAAAGCTTCAGCAGACGTTTCCACCAGAGAAGATATATGGATGGCAAATATAAACATGACAGATCTCAACATCATTTGTTAGCAGAAAAATGCAAATTAAAACCATAATGAACGTGGCATCGAAATAGATAAACTGAAAAAGACTGACCATATCAAGTGTTGGTGAGAATGTGGAGGTACTGTGTTAGGACTCTCATACACTGCTGATGGGAATGTAAAATCACACATATTTGAAAATTGTTTTTGCAGATTTCTAAAATTTACATGTACACCTAACATATGACCCATCCAGTCTACCCCTAGATATTTACCCAAGAATAAAGAAAGCATATAAACAAACAATAATGTATACACATGTTCATAGTGGCTTTCTTCATAATAACCTAAAGCTGGAAACAACCCAAATGTCAGCCATGAATTAATACACAGAGTCTGGTATATTCCATATAATAGAACACCACTTACATTAAAAGGAATGAACTACTGATTCATATCACAACATAAATAAGTCTTAATTAGGTTGAATGAAAGAAAACAGGAAAACAGGAGCATTTACTGTATGGTTGCATTTATATATCTTTCAAGAAAATAAAGCAAATATTGACAGAAAATAAATCAGCAGTTATGCCAGAAAGAGAGGAGCTAAAGATAAATATTATAAAAGGGCAATAGAAAACATTTTGGAATTTTAGATAAGTTTATTATTTTGTTTGTGATGGTGGTTCCAGACTTATAGAATTGTGCTATCTAAATATATGCAATTTATACAGGTCAATATTATTGCAATAGAGTTAAAGAGAGACCTAGAGTTTTGTAACCCTCTAAGGTACAGGAGTTCGTCGCAGTATCTTCCTTCTATAATTCTACAGTGCTATGACTCAATTTTTTGAAATTTCTGTGGTCAATCAAGAGTAAAATCGTGGTGACAATAAAATTTGAAAATTAAATATTTTTGCAACATATACAGCATGCAATTATTATGAAAGGAACTGCATGAAATTGTAACTGGCTTTCCATTGAAAATTTATTTATAAATATTGGATTAATTCAAATTTAGAAGTGGCTCTTAATCAAGGGCGCACTTTGTATTTGCATGTGGACCTTTTTCAAAATGTACATGCTCAAACTCCCATTTCACATCCATTGATTCAGAAAAAGGAAGACAGATCCTGGAAAAGCCACAAAAATAATTCTGATGTGAACTGCCAGTAAATAAACACCAATTCAGAAGAAGGAAATTAAAGGGAAACATGTATTCTTAACTAGATAATGGAAGGACCACAGTTACCTTGTCAGGTCCCATTCTGATGTTAGAATAAATAACAAAACCTTGGCCATGGGACAGATTATGCCCTGGTTGGTCCAAAAACTGAACTGACAAAGTAGCATCTCAGTCAGGCGAGATGGAGAATGTAAGGTATAAAAATATCTTGGCAACAACAGAAACTGGGGTCTACAGAGGAGGGAGTAAAGGAGGAGGGGGAAAAAATGTTGAAAGTCTGACTGTTGGGAACTATGCTTGGCACCTGGGCGACGGGATCATTTGTAACCCAGACCTCAGCATTTTGCAATATACCCAGATGACACATCTGCAGAGATACCCTCTGAACCTCAAATAAAAGTTGAAAAAAATGTCTTCGATATTTCACACTTTTACCACAATTTACTGTTACATAGTTCCTGTAACCTGATGTCACTGATTTAAGTATTTGAGAGTTTCATATTGGTGTTAAGGAAGTTTCAGTTTGTATACAGACATGGAATCATTGGGTCAGGTTGATTTGAAACTTTTGAGGGCTCTGTTCTGCTTGCAAACTTCAGAAACCCTGGAGTTGTGGGTCTGAGCAATGCAGATCCATGATGTACCTTCTGATGCAAGAAAGTACAGATATTTTTAGAACTCGAGGGTATTTTATAGGCTTTATCTGTGGTAGTGTTTATGTTCCATAGGGTTTATAACGTGATTAATAGTCTAAACCCAACACTCCATGTTAAATAGTTTATTTTAAATATATTTTTTGTTTGCTGCTTCCAACAATCCTATGTGATAAATATTACTATCCTGTTTTATACCTGAGGACTGAAGCACAGAGAAGACAGAGAGCTTGATGAAGAAAACATATATTTAAAAAGGAGAGTCAAAAGTTTTGGTTAATGTTTATTCGATACCAAGCCTCTACCATATTTGCTTGAAGTTTGAAAAGTACTTGGCCACAAGCCTAGGTTTACAATTAGGGTCTTTTGATTCTGATACTTGGGAATGTGAAGAAGGTGCCAATCTTTCTCTCAGATTGGCCTGATCTGTTGTGCTTTGGGCTCTGTTGTCCTGGGGATCTTTGGAACCAATGTACTGACTCAGCGGAAAGATTACTCAGCTGCAGGAGTTCCAATATTCTGAGACTTTAAATCTTTCTGGAATTCCTGGCATATAACAGGGCTACAAAGGCACACAAGACAAAACATAGTGATGTTAAAAAGGAGGCAAGAATGGCTCTATTCTGACACTTGAAGAGACTTTGGGGAAGAGCAAATGTAGCAGGACAACCTTTACTCTCATGCAACCTACTCTCATAAGACTTTAACTTAGATGGAGTGAAAGGAAAGAGAAGAGAAAGAAGAAAGAAGGAGGAATACCTTGTGATTATGAAAGTATGGCCTTATTTCTTTGAGGAAAGTGTATCTCTTTGTAAAGGTCAAGTGTTTAATGACTGATGGTGTAGGTTCACAGCTAATAGTGACTTTGTTTCTGGTACAGGAACTCTAAGGACAAACTCTAGGCTGCAGTAAAATGTGGTTTAAGGATGCCAAGAGGAGGAGGAGGAAGGAGAGGGGAAGGGGAAAGGGGGAAAATAGAGGGGAGGAAGAAGGAAGGAGGAAGAAGAAGAAGAAAGAAGGAGAAACAGCAGCAGCCACCACTTCTGGATTTTTGAACATCTGGCTAGGTGGAGTTGTATTTATTAACATTCTTACTTCTTTCCCTGTGATTACAAAAGCATTGCCTTATTTCTTTGAAGAATATGTATCTGTTTCTAAAGGTCAGGTGTTTAATGACTGATGGTGTAGTTTCATGGCTAACAGTGACTTTGTTTCTGGTATCAGAGCTCTGAGGACAAACTCTATTCTGCAATAAAATGTGGTCTAAAGATGCCATGTGTTTCTCACTGCTCTGATTAACTGCTCATTTGGATAGCTGATTACTGCATTGTCCAGAATATTAATCAGGAGCCATTTAAACAATGCCTCTGATTTGGCTTAGAAACATGTGACCAAGAATGAGGACAAATGTGTCAAATACTCACTGGTAATCAAACTTCTATGATTATTACTAAAAACTCCTCAGTTTGTCTTGACATTATCCCAAACATCAGGTTTCTGGAGTTTAAGGAAACTAGGTTACTTATTTTAGCAAGTTCTGTGTCATGTGTATTCCCAAGATGAGTTGATATTCTGTGTTCTGTGACAAAGGTGTCTCTTGCAGGACTCATTCATGATTAGGGGCAGGATTTGTGTGAGAACATTCAGAAAACAGTGATGAGGTGACTATACAGCAATTTCTTTAACTTCTCCAGTAACAGCAAAATTCCTCTAGGTAGATCATGCCTTGCCTTGTGTTTGAGTTATAAATTGCTATGTATAAAAACAATCCAAAATATAGTGGCATAAGGCAACACCTATTATTTCCCACAAAATGTTGGGTTAGCTGGGAATTTTGTTTGCTGTTACCTTCTGAGGATACTTGTGTGTCTGATTTCAGTTAGTAGATCTCTTGGGAGTTGGGCTCAGTTAGGATGTCAGGATGGCCGAACATCTCTCTCATTGTGATCTAAATGTTTTTCTTCCCACATGGTCATTAATCAACCTAGACCAGACATTGACATGGTGTCAAGGTTCAAAAAGCGAGTATCCTAAAAGGACTAGAGCACTAGATGCTTAACTTGCATCACACATTACACAGACCCATTAGACAACACAAGTCACATGGCAAGGCAAGAGTCCATACAGAATGAGATTATGCAAGGCATGAATATCAGGAAGCATGTTTCGTTGTAGTCCACCAGGTACCAGTCTAGCACACCTCCTCAGTCTTGATGCAAAAACATCATTACATTGGGAATATGAAAAATAAGGTGGAGACAGAAAAGAAAAATGGAGAAAAGCAGAAGGGAAAATGGCAGACAAGATTTAAGAATTAAAAACCAATGTAGTTGTTGGAAAAGACTATAGTTTCAACAAAATTTGTGTCACAGAATAAATAATGATGTTCAAATAACTTTGTAGAAATGTACATCATATCATGTATACCACAGATGTGTGCAATGATTTTTATTTTAGATATTTATTATAATCTGATTGAATTTACTGTACAGCATTGCAATTAGACGAACAGTCTCTGGATCCAGACTGCATGGGTATGAATTTAGACTTTGCTACTTGCTAGCTGGGGACTTGAGCTGGTTACTAAATCTTTCTAATATCAGTTTTCTCTTATATAATATGAGCTTAATCATAATGCCTATTTTATGTGTGGCCTGCTGAGAATTAAGTGGGTTAGTAGTGGTAAAGTGCTTGGAGTGGTGCCTGGCACGGAGTAAGGGCTATATAGTTTCTTCTTATTATCATCATCAGAAGAAGAAGAATCAAAAGGAGACCCTCAGTGACGCCCAGGAACACTGAGTGACCATGCAAAGGTACCTGCCGCGACCCCTTGTACCCATTAGTCTCTCAAAGCATCTGGGATTGCAGGTGAGTTCTTGCTCAGATTCTGAGCTCCACAAATGTGTGTTTTGAGTCCACTGAGTTTATTTGAACAATTCTTAAATTGGATGGGTCCAGGATTGGATTGAATCTGACCATTAACTGGATTGGATCAAGTTAGAGGCTTCAGATTGGTACCTTTTTGAAAATAAGTTTGTCTCCATCCAAGGAGTCTGGAACTCCACCTTATGGAACTCTAGCTAATTTTACGTGTAATAATTATGGGCCCAGAACTCGTACATTTTTAGAAAAATTAGTTAACTTTACAAGAGAAGACTTAGAATTAAAACAGTCACATTGGGAAAGTTTTAATTTAGATGAAATTATTTACTTGTCAGGCAAATTAGAAAAGAAGGGATCAAAGACCCTGCAAAAACAATGAGATGCAATTTTGACTGGTCTGCAGAGGCATCTAAGAGATGAAATGAATCAAAGCTTTCCTCTTTAAAAGTTCCTTACAGAAGGTAAGTTTAAAAATCTTAAAAGCATTTTTTTTCCACAAATATTAGTTAAAACTTTTAGCCACCTGAGTAGGAATTCTTGTTCCATTGGCTAGAAAAACAATTTTGATCCAGATAGTTTTAAATAAATTAGTGAGTTTGTGTTATTGTACTTGGTGCATGGACAAAATTTTAGAATGAAAGCTATACAATCTCTTTCTGTCTATATGTTTATGTGTGTCTGTATGATATGTATATATACATATATGTATATGTGATATTTGTTCATCTTATTATATTGTCAAATTAAATCACAAAAGAGCTCTGTTTAGTTGTCTTTAAGAAAAACAAGGCTTATATAAATGAAGTTTTCTATCAAAAAAATAGGAACTAATCCAAAAGCATTTCGAGTTCATGTGATTTGGGTAATCTTTGATAAAAAAAAAATTATTGGCTTGATTACAATAGGCATGTCTTCAGAGTTTTCAACATTAAATATAATACATATGCACAAATTTTCCCACCTAAGTTTACTGGTAAAATAAGCTTATGTTATCTCTATATTAAGAAATTCATCAGTAGAATAACTATAAAAACATAATGGTTGGCTGTTTTGTATTTTATCAATATCAGAAATCCAAGCATAATTATTAAAAATAAGTGAGTTATATAAATGTAAGATAAACGTTTGGTGTAAGAGATGTCCTTCCTATACCAGAAGCATTTTACATTTTTATCATTGAAAATTGGTAGTTGAGGCCAAGAAAAATCTGTACAAACAATTTAATTCTCAGACCTAGCTCCCCCACCAAGAAAAAAAAAGTCAACAGGATACAGGTAACAATTTTCCTTGTTTATTACAAAGAAAGTAAAGACATTTGGGACTATTAGTAAACAAGCTCTGTGCTGCATTAAGAAATTTACACTGTGAGAAACCACATGCTTCTAGAAATTATAATTCATACATTTTGCCCATCTATGGATTGCTAATGTGACAGACAGTTGACACTTGGTTGCCTACTGGTGTTTAGTGAAAATTAAGATCACTAGGGGTAAAAATTATAATTAATATATGTAACTAAAATCACTAGAAATAAAAAGAAAAGAACTCCGTGCAAATATACAAGGAAAGGAAAATGTGCTTTTGTGAGGAATAGTGATATACTATGAGGATGTTTTATTATTTTTAAGGTAAAAAGCCTAATTTTTGTTTTAAAGTAGAATGATTCATTGTTCCCAAATGAGAAAGGGAAAGTATAAGACAAAATCTAAATGGATGAGAGAGCTGTAGAAGTTTTGTGGATGATGAATCTTATGAAAGGAATTTTATGTGTGATCAAGCTGGCTAAGAGTAGAAGGAAATTATAAAATTTTATAAAAGATGACTATCAGTATCAAAAATGTACTGACATAACAGCAGAAGTTTGTCCTCTCTATTATAACTGCAGGGTTCTTTTGAGTATTGGTCTTCCCTTAATAGAAAATTTTGAATTTATTTTTTTAACTTCTGAGTAATTTCACTAGGAAATAAAAATTCACTGTTTTACCTAAATAATTTTCTATGATTAATGATGTCTTCATTAGGTTTTGATCATGTGAAAAAAACTGAATTCTTTTTTTTTTTAAAGGAGTTAAGGTTTTTCTACAACCAGTTTACATTCTGTATTTACCTTTAAAGCCTTTTAATTATTACTTTGGTTAAATGAATGACTGTTCACTGTGACCTAAGATTTTACTTTGATCAAATATTTTAAGTCTTTTGTGTTTTTTTGTGAATTTCTCCAAACCAAACTCAAGTGTTTGTCTTGACCTAGAATTAACTTCAGAATTTTCCATATAGATGCATAGGATACCTCAAAAAAGATAACTCTCCTTACGAAAACAGAGATATTGAGATAATGTGGCTTATTTGGTATATTAAATTACATGGAAAGCATTGTCAAATAATAAGTAATAGTAAATCTTCTTTGAGTTATATTTGTATGGATGTGATATTAATATGTATTTTAGAAATTATATGAAATTCACAGAAATCGAATAGTCCTGGTATAATGCTGTCAGTCATAACTCTGGTAGTTACCATAAAATGCTATATGCAACAGAAATAGACAAATTCCCTTGTCAATTTGTGGAATTGTAATGAACTTTCACCAGATCTTTAATCATGGCCATTTCAAGTCGTGTGATTCACAGATGGTTCAACTGTTTACTTTGGTACCTTCCTGAGCAATGATAAACCTAAAGAGTTTCATCTTCAGGGAGATTCATGGAAAGGATTCTGACAAATACAGGTTTCTGACAACTTGAGATCATGCCACTGGACTCGGTAAGAATTTCCAGAACTCTAACGAAGAAACTGACTGGTTTTAAAAACTATTAAGCGAACGTCAAGTAGAATAAAACTTAATTAAATGGCAAGAAAACTATTTGACAGATTTTCATGCTAAGTCACCCAGTACTGACATTGTTAAGATATGTAATTTGAACAAACTTCATAGGATTTATCCAAGTCAAATTGCCTGTGATAATCTACTTAATAAACTGTGCGATTCACCTGGAAAAACAAAATTGGTATCTGAATTGGAAAAACAAAATTAGTTTTTAAAAAGATGTAAACTCAATATTAAGCTTGGACTCACAGAGGGCCAAGACAACCGTCTGATTCTTCTGTGTTCTTGAAGCTTCCGTTATTCAAAGCTTTGCACTCTACAACTCATCATGGAATGAGAAAAATAATCCAAATTATGGAAAAAAATATCGGTGGGTGACTGTTGTAGAATTGCTAAAATTGTTTACAACTAATGTTTGTTTTGTCAAACTATAGTCCTGGGAAGACAATCAAAACTTCAGGTGGTGTGTTTTCACCACCTGATGAACCATGTGAATGTTTAGAGATGGACTTCATTCGGTTGCCACCCTCAATGGGGTATCACTATGTTCTTATAATAGCTTGCAAGTTTTTAGGTTGGATAAAAGCTTTCCCATGTATTAAAACTGATGCTATGATAGTAACTAAAAAGTTATAAGAAAATGTGTTTCCAACAACCAAGAAACCCATTTTACTGGAAAATTATATGGCAGTTAAATAAAGTGTTACAAATACAGTGGCACTATCATTGTCCCTATTGCTATCTGTCTTCTAGAAAGGCAATTAGATTTACTTCCACTGGAAAACATAAATTGACCGTTTATAAAATAAATACTGAAAGACTTATGCTTCTAGTAGTAAAACTCCCCATGTATCTCTCACTATTTTAAACTCTGACATGATTGACTAATACAAGACATTAATGCATTATGCTAAAGTGTATTTTCACCAGGTACAGAAAACTTTCTCTGATCTATCAGCTGATGACAACCAGATCCTTCATGACCTGTAACCTAGAGATTGGGTCTTTTGAAAATGACACCAGAGAAAGACTGCCCTTAAACTCCGTTGGCAGAGACCATGCCAAATTCTTCCCACCCCCACACTGTAGTAAAACTTCAGGGACTTGTACCTTGGGTCTAAATACTACAACTTAAAAAGGTCATTAAGACTCCTGTAACTGTATACCTGTTATAGACCTTAATGTAAATTTGGCCAGAGAACTTTTTTCCCAGAAGCAGACAACCTTCTAGAGATGGACAGCTTTCCCAAGATTGCAGATCAAGACTTCTCTACCATCATGAAAGCCTTATTTTTCCTCCTTATTTCCTCCTGTCCTAATCCCTTCTCTATGCTTACAGAAAAATCCATGAGACCATAACTTGTGGATAGCTTTAGTAAAAGCTTAAGCTGTAGCAAGAAACCAGAGCAATTTTTGGGTTTGTGGACTAATGCTCAAAAATCAGGAAGCAATTTCACTAATGCCAGTGCCTCTCAGTGTTCCCCAAAGGAAGAGTGGAAAGCTGTACTTGTTATTCTAGACATCACTGCTACTTGCTTTCCTACACCTGATGGAAACAATACCCAGACCTTTCTAATTAATAACCTAATTGCTACGAAATATAGAAAACTTGTCTTAATGATGCCTGCAAAATGTAGGGTTAGAATAACAAAACCATGAAGAAAGCATAAAGAGTCATTTAACTAGTTGACATTGTGAATTGTAAATTCCATACCAAGACCAAAGAAGTCCATTACGATAGAAACAGAAAGTAGGGTCAGTTCCCAATGGTTTGGTCAGCTTCTCAATACTCAGAAGCTGACCAAAAGAGAGGAATTGTTAAATTACTTTAAATTTGGCCTAAAGTTGCTTTCATATGTAAAATTATGTAACTTAGTAAGTAAACACATTGCAACATAACTTGAGAGCATATTACTGTTACAAGTAAACTAGGCTCAACCAAATATAACAGCCAAGCTTTCAGCCAATTACAAGCTGCAAAATGCCCAGATATGTTCAAATAAGGCAAATGTCAAGCTATAACCAGTGAGAATATTTCCGTATGTCACTTCTTTTCTTTCAATAAATACTGCCTCATCATGTTGCTGAGTGAAACATTCTGAATTTTTATGGATTCAGGGTGATGCCCAATTCATGAATTATCTTTTTGCTTGAATAAACTCTGATAAATTTAATTTTTCTAAATTTTTAAAAAGTATATGGAACTACTGAAACTCTCATATACTGCTAGTGGGATAGTAAATGAAAATCAGTTTGACAGCTTCTTATCAACATGCAGTTACCATGTAACCCACAACTTTTACCCTCATGTATTCACTTAAGGAAATTAAAAATATGTGTCTCAAAAAACTTGCACACAAATATTCACAACAGGTTTATTCAGAATAATGACAAGCTGCAAACAATCCAAATACACATCAACAGGTGAAGGAATAAACAATATGTGTTATATTTACACAGTAGAATATTACCTAGTGACACAGAGGAGCAAGTACTGACAGAAGCAACAACACAGTGGTGTCTCAGAAACATTGTGCTGAACAAAATTCAGACAAAAAGACCACTTACTGTATGATTCCATGTATATAAACATCTAGAATAGGCAATACTAGTCTTTAGTGGCAAAAAGCAGATCATCAATTTTCTGGGGCAGGAACTGGGCTTCCAGACTGCAAACAGGCACAAGGAATCTCTTTGGGACCATGGAGATAGTCTTTATTATGGTGATAGTTAACACATGTGCCCAGATTTGTCCACAGAAGCATTTTATGGTATGTGAAGTACACTATAAGAAAATTTCTGTAATCCTAGCAATTTCGGAAGCTGAGGTGGTGGATCACCCGAGATCAGGGGTTCAAGACCAGCCTGGCCAACATGGTGAAACCCCATCTCTCCTAAAAATACAAAAATTAGCCAGGCATGGTGGCACATGCCTGTAATCCCAGCTACTCGGGAGGCTAAGGCAGGAGAATCATTGAAACCAGGAGGCGGAGGTTGCAGTGAGCTGAGATTGTGCCACTGCACTCCAGCCCAGGCAACAGAGTGAGACTCTGTCTCAAAAAAAAAAAAAAAAAAGAAAAAGTGATGTTAAGTAAAATTCCTAATTTTTTCAATATCAGAAATTAGTCTAATTCATATATAATTTGTTATTTATTAATACTTTTTAAATGCTTCTACATTTTTTAGTTTGATAGAACTATTTTATGTCAAGTGAAAAATTAATGAATTATATCACTTATTTTCTAGTTGATGCTTTTAAATAATAATTATTATATTAAGAAAAAAATAAGCAACACATTTAAAGTTGGCATTCTAAATAGATCTCAAATTAAAAAAAAAAACACACTAAATACAATAAACCTTCAATTCTCATCAAACCTATAAAGTTCACAAGGACTGCAATGTAAAGTCACAGCTGGTGTTTGTTTGCACACTTATATTTGATATTTAGAGATAGACCAAGATAACTGAGATATTATTTTAATACATGAATACTATTTTTGTCATGGGACAGAAAAACACTTTAAAAGTTCAAAAAACATTTTCAACCACAAGGCAGTATTTGTGCTGTTTTATCTATCTTTGTGCTGAGAATGTTTTCTCACAGTTGATTGAATCTATTGTTTTAGAAAAAGTAAATTATCCAACCAGCCGTGGTGGCTCATGCCTGTAATCCCTGCAATTTGGGAGGCCAAGGCAGGTGGATCACATGAGGTTAGGTGTTCAAGCCCAGTGCCAAAATGGTGAAACCTCATCTCTACTGAAAATACAAAAACGTAACTGGGTGTGGTGACACATGCCTGTAGTCCAAGCTACTTGGGAGGCTGAGGCAGGAGAATGGCTTGACCCCAGGAGGCAGAGCTTGTAGTGAACTGAGATTGTGCCACTGCACTCCAGCCTGGGTGACAGAGTGAGGCTGCATTTCACAAAAAAGAAGAAGGAAGGAAGGAAGGCAGGAAGGCAGGAAGGCAGGAAGGCAGGAAGGCAGGAAGGCAGGAAGGAAGGAAGGAAGGAAGGAAGGAAGGGGAGAGAGAGAGAAAGAGAGAGAAAGAAAGAGAGAAAGAAAGAAAGAAAGAGAGAGAAAGAAAGAAAGAAAGAAAGAAAGAAAGAAAGAAAGAAAGAAAGAAAGAGAAGAAAGAAAGAGAGAAAGAAAGAGAGAAAGAAAGAAAGAGAAAGAAAGGAGGGAGGGAGGAAGGAAGGAAGGGGAGAGAGAGAGAAAGAGAGAGAAAAAAAGAAAGAAAGAGAGAAAGAGAAAGAGAAAGAAAGAAAGAAAGAGAGAGAGAAAGAAAGAGAAAGAAAGGAGGGAGAGAGGGAGGAAGGAAGGAAGGAAGGAAGGAAGGAAGGAAGGAAGGAAGGAAGGAAGGAAGGAAGGAGAAAGAGAAAGAAAGACAGGAAGGAAGGAAAGAGAAAGCAAATTATCAAAGTTAAAAGAAAAAGTATGTAAAGTCAGTGAAGAGAAAGGCATGGCTACAGGTCACCAAGATCTTAGGGAGAGACAAGTTTATAGTTGGGATTTGGGTGAAGACTGTTAACATTCTTTGATTATAAAAATGGAGGGAGGCAAAATTCAATTGTCACTGGAAGAAATGGAACAGAGGAGACAACTCACACTTAACTGTGCATATTGCACTCTCAGTAGCTATAGCAATAAGGTATTCTTCCAATGGTAAAAGTAATTCAAATAATATAGTCATTTGAGTTAAAGCCAGGGATCACTTGTTTATGTAGCTTCATTTGGGAAAGGGAAGGAGGTTAAAAGAAATTAAGGAAAGCTTTATGCTTTCAAAGAGCGTGAAACAATGAAGGGAAATAATATCATTATAAACAATAAATTATAAAATAACTATAAAAATAAATTAATTTGTGCAAATATACTCAAGATAGCTTATGATTATGGTTGGCCTGTTGCTTCTCCTGCTGATTTTGATTGAGTCAATGAATATAATAAATTATGTAATTATATATTCATTATAGTGTGTTGATTAGTGGCTACCCAAAAGATATGTCCATCCAGAACCACAGCATTTGAGCTTATTTGAAATAATGATCTTTGTAGATATAATTAAGGTAAGGTTCTTCAGATGAGATTGTCCTGGATAAGTGTTGGCAGCAAATCCAATGACAATTGTAGTTATAAGATACAGAAAAAGGAGAAAATACAGAAAGACACAGAGAAGAAGACCATGTAACAATGGTGGCAGAAATTGGGGTGATGCAACTGTAAGCCCTGGAACACTAGGGATTGTTGGCAGCCACCAGAAGCTAGGAGAGAGACACGGAGCAGATTCCTCCTCAGCCACCAGAGGAAACCCACTCTCCTGACACCTTTGATTGACTTCCGGCCTCCAGAACTCTGATAGAATAAATTTCTATTTTAAGCCACCAAGTTTGTGGTAATTTAATATTGCAATCCTAGGAAACTCATGTATTCATTTTATCATTCCTTTTCTATTCATCTGTACCACTTTATTGATGGACTCATGAGATGTGAAAATTTGTGTGTTCCATCTCCTGATGCCATGTATACACGGGCCTTTACTGTCAGCAGAGAGAGGTAGATTCCTCAAGTGTTAGAATAAGAGACAGTCAGTAGATAGATTTAGTGATCTCTCCACTCTGGTCCATTTTAAAAACAGAGGACAATTTTAACAAAAGCGTCAGCTCAGAGAATTGGCAATCATCTATAATAGCAACAATAACCACACAGCTAATCATTAAAGCCATCTCAAATTGCAAACAACATACCGGAGCAGATAAATGCAAAATCAGGAACTTACATTTAAATCCTCCTTCTACTACTTACAGCTGAAGGACTTAGAGAAAATTTCCTAATGTTCCAGTGTCTCAATTTTCTTCTCCGTAAACTATGGATGATAAGAACATCTACCTTATAGTGTTGTAAAAAATACAAAAGATTGATGTAAATTTATGTAAAGCATTTGGTCAGAGGCTGAAGTTAAGAAGCACTTGATAAATATTTATTTGCTGGTTTTTGGAAGTTGCAGAGGGAGTGGTGGTTTTACTTTTATTGTATTGCTAATAGTCTGGTCAATGTCTTCTAAATAACAATGTCATGGAGTTTTCCAAGCCCATTTGAGCCTTTATGTAAAATTGCAGTATTTACCAAATATACTCCACTTTTTGAACTTTTTCCAATTAATAGTTAATGAGTCTGTGATTCCAGGAGCTGGATTAAAGGTGTTAGTCAAAGACAGCAGCACAGACCTACTTTGTGAAACCTGCAGGGTTGATAACTGTCACTCCGACATCATTTCTATGAAAATATTCAGTGTTCTAAATATTCACTGACTCAGTGACTCTTTTGACTATATCTTTTTTGTTGCCAGGCTAGAGTGCAGTGGCACCATCTCAGCTCACTGCAACCTCTGCCTCCCGGGTTCTTGACTATACTTTTAAAAGTAGCTTTAGAGGAGAAGACAAACAGAGACACACACAAAAAAACACAGAAGAATGCAATGTGATGATGGACTTACCAGCTTTCAGCTTTTAGAACTAAAAGAACTAAAACCACCTACTAATGAAATTATAACCTATACTCTATGCAAATCAATAAAAATAAGGAGGAAAATATGTTTTCCTTCCCATTGCTTCTAAAGGTATATATGGGGAAAGCTTATCTGAATTATTTTAAATGAATATATCTATAATAGAAAAAAATAAATGGATATACAAAAGAAGAACATACAACTGATAAAATGATGAACTTAGAGACAGAAGAAAATTACCAGTTCTCTTCACTGATAAATGCAGAAAATTTCATATATAATTGATAATCTATTTTAAAAGGCTTTTTCATGCTAACAAAATACAACAAGGATGATGTGAAGTCTCTAATTTGATATGCAGTATATTATAATTTTAAAAGCAATGCTATTATTAAAAAATTCATTTGCTGTAATAGTCAAATACATTTTTAAAGGAAAAACAAATATGCATTGAAATATTTCCACTGGGACTTACTCTTCTAATGGAAATGCTAAATACAATAACAAGAAATGTTTGCTAATTAAAAGTCATTTTTTAAGCTTTCATTTTCGTTGTTTTTTTCTAGTTAAAACAGTGGGAAGAGGAAAGCAATCAAACAATATTTTTAAAAGGAGAAACTTTTTAAAAAGATGCCATATTTAAGAAATGCTACTGCTGACTTCATACTCAATTCTTTTTTAATTTTTGTTTTCAAAGGGAAATTGGATCACATTAGCATAAATATTAATATATAAAATTAAAAATAAAATGTTAAGGTACTAGTTTAATTAAAGCAGGTGTAAGTCACACTACGCATCTTTCTGGACAGATTCAGTGTGGGGCTAAGAAATGGCCCTAGAGTTTATATTAGTTTTTAAAAGATCTCCAAATTTCACTAGCGTCCAGTACTTCATCTTTTTGTTTCTTTTTTTAAAAAATTATACCTTAGAATTTGGTTTCTTCTTAATGAGGAACATTCTGAGTGTGGTTCTCATACTGATTTTGTTACCAGCTTGCTTGAAGTCATTCCTCATATTAAATCAAACAAAACTGTGCCTGAGAAAGCCTCTATACTTCCATCTGTGAATCCTTGCACATGAACTGTAACCTAACTTGGTAAACTGAACACCTACTTTAGGAGTATGCTTCTGCAATAATAGCTGAGTCTCAGCCAATTCCAGTAGCCATACTTCAACTACTCACAGGCAGTCAACTGTTCAAACCAGATTCAAAGAAGGGAAATGTCAAGCTGTATCCAGACCAGCCATTTGTGTATCTCACTTCCATTTTTCTGTAATCACTTTCCTTTTTCTGTCCTTAAATTTGCTGCAACCATGAAGCATCCCTGGAGTCTCTCTTAATCTGCTGTTATTCTAGGGGCTGCCCAATTTGTAAACAGTTGTGTTTTGTTTGTTTCCTTTCTTAAACTCTCTTTATTTTATTTAACATTTTTCTTTTAATATTTACAAAAAACACAGCAAAACTGGGGGTCATTTAAATTATTTGTAAATTGGAGATAATGACTACTCTGTCCACTTTAGATACATATTGTAGGATAAATTAGGAAAAAAAATGTGTATGGCAGTACTTTGTATGCTGATATGTAAAAAACAAACATGAGGTAATAGTAAGGCTAGTCTTCTTAGAATGAATAAGTGCATTTTTAAGTCAGGGTTTTATCAGGAAAATGAAAACCATCCTAAGTATTTTAAGAGAATGATTTGAAAACAAATATAAGAGGATTGAGGCTTGTTGAAGGCTAGAGGATCAAAGGTCAAGAAAGCTTCCAATGGTCTTCAAGAGGCCAAAGAGTTTTGGGAATCAGAGGAAGCTAATGTTTGATCGCAAATGCCTGCAGGCGTAGAACCAGTTGTTCTGCAGGAGGACACCTGGAATCCCCTGACCAACCCTCTGTTTTGCTCTAAGCTCATCAACCAGCCTGCATCTGCCTTGGGAGCAATGATGGCTTCTGCGTCTCGTCTGACCAATCACCAGAAAGGAACTCTCATTGACAGAATCTAACCCTGAACCCAGCTGCCAAGGATTTGGGGAAATGTAGTTTTGAGATTTTGAGAACTGTGTCCCCCTCCAAGAGAGGGATGTGAATAGATTGGGAAAAATGGTACTGTATTAATAGTGAACAATATGTCATACTGTGTTAGTCCATTCTTGCCCAGCTATGAAGAATTACCTGAGACTGGGTAATTAATGAAACAAAAAGGTTTAATTGACTCACGGTTCCATAGGCTGTACAGGAAGCATGGATAGGAGGCCTCAGGAAACACACAACCATTGCAGAAGGAGAAGGAGAAACAAACACCTTTTACCATGGCAGAGCAGGAGAGAAAGAGAATGAGGGAAGTGCCACACACTTTCAAACAACCAGATCTCATGAGAACTCATTCACTATCACAAGAACAGAAAGGGGGAAGTCTTCCCTCAAGATTCAGTCACTTCCTACCAGGCTCTTTCCCCAACATGTGGGGATTAAAATTTGACATGAGATTTGGGTGGGGACACAAAGCCTAACAATATCATTTCACCTCAGCCCCTCCCAGATCTCATATTCTCACATTACAAAATTAATCATGCCTTCTCAACAGCTCCCCTAAGTCTTAACTCATTTCAGCATTAACTCAAACATCCAAGTCTGTAATTTTATCTGAGACAAGGCAAGCCCCTTCTGCCTATGGGCAGGTAAAATCAAAAGCAAGTTAGCTACTTTCAAGACACAATGGGAGTATAGGCATTGAATCAATGATCCTATTTCAAATAGGAGAAATTGGCCCAAACAAAGGGTCTACAGGCCTCATGCAAGTCCAAAATCCTGTGAGGAAGTCATTAAATCTTAAAGCTCCTAAATAATCTCCTTTGATTCCATGTCTCACATCCAGGTCATGCTGATGCAAGAGGTGGCTTCCATGACATTGGGCAGCTTTGCCCCTGTGACTTTGCAGGGTCCAGGCCATGCCCAGCTGCTTTCACTGGCTGTCATTGAGTGTCTGCATTTTGGGGTCTAGAGGATGGTGACCCTCTTCCCATAGCTCCATTAGGCAGTTCTCCAGTGGGGACTCTGTATGGGTGCCCCAGCTCCACATTTACCCTTCACATTGTCCTTGGTTTTTCATGAGGATTCCACCCCTGTAGCAGACTTTTGCCTGGACATCCAGGTATTGCCATGCATCCTCTGAAATCTTGGTGGAGATTCTCAAACTTCCACTCTTGCCTTCTGTGACCCACAGGCCCAATACCACATGGAAGCCACCAAGGCTTGAGGCTTTCATCCTCTGAAGCAATGGCCTGGGCTGTACCTTGACCTCTTTTAGCCGCAGTGAAACTGGAATGGCTGGGACATAGGGTGCCACGTCCCAAGGTTGCACAGAGCAGTTGTGCCCTGGGCCTGGACCATGAAACCATTTTTCCCTCCTAGGGATCCAGACCTGTGATAGGTGGGCTTCTGCAAAGGTCTCTGACATTCCCTGGAGACATTTTCCCCATTGTTTTGGCTATTATCATTTGACTCTAATGCAAATTTCTGCAGTCAGCTTGCATTTCTCCCCAGAAAATTGATATTTTTTTCTACACATAGTCAGGCTGTGAATTTTTCAAACTTTTATGCTCTGCTTCCCTTTTAAGCATACATTCCAATTCCCAACCATCTCTTTGTGGCCACATATGACTGTATGCTGTTAGGAGCAACCAGTCCCACATTTTGAATGCTTTGCTTCTTAGAATTTTTGTTTTTTTTTGCCAGATACCCTAAATATCATCTCTCTCAAGTTCAAAGTTCCACAGATCCCTAGGGCAGGGGCACAATGCTGCCAGTCTCTTTGCTAAAGCATAGCAAAAGTGACATTTACTCCAGTTTCCAACAAATTCCTCATCTCCATCTGAGACCACCTCAGCCTGGACTTCATTTTCCATATCACTAGCAACATTTTGGTCAAAACAATTCAACAAGTCTCTGGGAAGTCCAAACTTTCCCACATCTTTTGGTCTTCTACTGAGCCCTCCAAACTGTTGCAATTTCTGCCTGTTACCCAGTTCCAAAGTCACTTCCACATTTTCAGGTACCTTTATGGTAGTACCCACTGTCCTGGCACTAATTTTCTGTGTTAGTTTGTTATGACAGTGCTATAAAGAGCTAAGACTGGGTAATTTATGAAAAAAAAAATTAATTGACTCACAGTTCCATAGACTGTACAGAAAGCATGGCTAGCAGACCTCAGGAAACTTACAATCATGATGGAAGTTGAAGGAGAAGCAGGAGAGAGAGAGCAAGGGGAGGATTTCCACACACTTATCAAACAACTAGATCTCGTGGGCACTTACTCACTATCACAAGAACAAAGGGGAAGTCCAGCCCCATGATTCAATCACCTCTCACCAGGCTCCTCCTCTAACATGTGGGGATTACAACTGGACATAAGATTTTGGTGGGCACACAGAGCCAAACCATATCACATACAAATATTAAAGTAAATTATAAATTAATGGTGTTTTTCGAAAGCACACATCAGAAGACAAAGGATTCATGGGGACTTTGCGTTCCAAAATCACACTGAATGAAGAAATAAGGGACTATGTAAACTTTGCATGAGAATGGATCTATCTTCTGAGAATTTGTGTGTCTAATACATTCTGTTGTTTTGCCTTGTATTCAGGAGTGATTGAGCTCATAGATAAATACTTCTGAAAACAATGTGCCTTAGCAGAAGGTTGCAGCAAAACTGTGAATGGAGACAGAAGAGCTTGCTGAAAGAGCTAATGCATTTTTACAAACTTCTAGGAAATCAGGCAGGTTCTTGGGTATAAATTCATGGTGATAAGTAGGTCACAATTTGAAATCTGAGCCCATAGCTTCTGACTGATGCCAGTCATAAGTCCGTGATCTTATGAGGACTTTTCGTTCACTTTGATTAAGAAAACAAACAAACAAACAAACTATTAGCGAATACGGGCTGCAAATTTAGACTACCTCAGACAGTACAGCATATGTTAAGAGCAGAGACTCTAGAGCCAAAACACCTTAATTTAAAATCTAGTTAAAAAAAATAATAACATGACATGAGTCAAATTTCTTAGCATTTATATGTCTTAATTTTCCCTCCATTAAATGGAATAAAAACATCACCTACTTCATAAGACTGTTGTGAGAACTAAACAGCCTAATACACCTTATGTGCTTAGAACAAGATTTTAGCTAATTGTTGAATATATTGTTTTTTTGTACTTAATATATTTAAAAGAACATTCTAGAGGCTATATTTTTTATTTGTTGGACTGTTATCACCATAATACAGCATGATAAAATTTAATCCAGGTTGAATTTGCCTCATAAATATCCTATATTAGGCACTATGCTATGTTTTTACACATTATCTCATTTTTTAAAATGCTCCTCCACACCCATTTATCTCCTTAGCCCATTTTTACATGAGCATTGTGGTTAAGGAACACATATGCTAGAGCCAGAATGCCATTTTTGATCCCAACCTCATCACTTGGTGGCTATGAGACTCTATATAAGTTTTTTAACATCTCTATTTTCATTTCTTCAATTATAAAATAGAGATAATATTGCACCACTTTCTTTGTATTAAAGGTTAAATATAAAACACTTAAAAGAAGAAATGAACATCGTTGTTACTCAGAGAGTGTTCACTACTGCTATTATTGTTGTCTTCTAAGTGATTCATATGATCTTCCAAACCTAGAGGTTCCTTTATAATTTCCAGCAATCAAAAGCAGTTGGCTCATATTTTATGCAGTTCCTTATTGACCAATGCATGTTTGTATCCAAGAACATGCCTGCTGTCCTAGAATTTTGCAAATACTCCTTATGAAAATTGTGTCAAACACAAACCAAAATAAATACATACATGTAAATACAGACACACATACATATATATATTTATGGTTTATAGTAGCCTGCATATTTTAGTAAAACTTGCAATGTACATTTATAGTGTTTATAACTTTGATACTACTTTTGCTGAATACAATTGAAAATATGAAGTCTTCAGCTTGTTTTTGCTTCCCTTTGCTTAAACCTCTGTCTACATGAATGTTCTTCCCACATCATTAAATACACACACAGAAAAAATATAAAATGTAATATACCTAGATATGATTTAAATATTTTTCTATATTGTAAAGAAAGATATTTCTAATCTGTAAGCAATATTTAAATGAGTTTTGAGAATTCTATGTATAATTTCTTGGATTCCTTTCTTTATGGATGACTGTAACCAATCGCCTTGCTCAGGCTTTAAACTCTCTTTTTTCTGCTTCAGCTGCTTAATTAAGCATTAAGGTGTTGATAGCCAGGAATACCCAACATAAGAGAGTTTTTCTTTCAATATATCTCTTGAAGAGAATCACTGGATCCAATTCAATAATAATAATTTTAAAAACCTACCAGTTATACTAATTAATATGGCTTTTGTAATGAAGATTCTAAGTCTTAGAGTGATGCATTAACTTAAAAGAAGTAATATTTTCTCCTCACCATATGTATGGTGTTCTGACTCTGTAAAATGGTTACACAGTCTAATTTGATTTATAACATTTTTGGTTAAAGGAAATGAAAGAAAAAATATAAATCATCTCCTCATCTTAGAGTCTCTGATAAGCATTTTTTCTTCCTTGTTTATAGCCTGAGTGTTCCAGTGGTATTTAAATATGTCTGAATCACTTGAATCACTATATTTACTAATTCATGTACTGGGCAACAAGGCTTCCATAATTTGTATAACTTTGTTAATACATATAGGAAATACATTTTAGTAACAAAAATTCACCCTGAATGTAAAACAGTATTAAATATACAGTATTATCAATTAAGTAAAATCTACTGTTACCCCAGAATATCATGAATCTTTCATTTATCAATAGTCAATAGATATTCTTGATCAATGCCTTCAACTCTTGTACTTGTAAAATCAACCCCCTTTGTCGTAACAAATTTACTAGCAGACTCTTGGCAGAGGATTCTTATGAACCCCAGCTCATGAAAAATTGACTCAAGTCTTGTGCCCTTGTGATGTTTGAAGTAGAACTTATGATGTTCCTTCCATCTATATTGATCTTCTCTTTCCTAGTTAAGATTCTGGGCTTTCTACTAGCTATTTATATATATATAATTCTTCCCTTCTTCCCTCTCTCTTCTCCTCCTGGTTATATTTGTGTGGATATACTCTTATGTGAGTACACACACACACACACACACACACACACACACACACACTACTTTATCCTTCCCAACATTTTTACTACAGTCATACATTTCTCTGTTTGATGTGCATTCTCCTGACTGGGCTGTTAACAATATGATGATCGACAACAAGGACTGTGTCTGTCATTAACTTTTGAAACCAACTTAGGGCCTATCATTCACATAATCAAGAAACATTTACATAAGAGGGTTCCCAGCTAGGAATGAATATTAAAAATGAATACTGGCTGGGCACGGTGGCCCATGCCTATAATCCCAGCACTTTGGGAGGCCAAGGCGGGTGGATCACCTGAGGTCAGGAGTTTGAGACCAGCCTGGCCAACATGGTAAAACCCTGTCTCTACTAAAAATATAAAATTCGCTGGGTGTGGTGGTGCATGCCTGTGATCCCAGCTACTTGGGAGGCTGAGGCAGGAGAATCACCTGAACCTGGGAGGTGGAGGTTGCAGTGAACTGAGGTCGCACCACTGCACTCCAGCCTGGGCAACAAGAGCGAAACTCCGTCTCAAAAAAAAAAAAAATGAATACAACTTTTATAGTCCCAATCCCCATGAAACTTAGAATGTTAGAATCTAATAGTGGAAATAGATACTTATTACATATATCACATATGTATGTTTGATTTTTAACAAAAATGGATAGATAATATAGATATAGATAGACATAATATATACTATCTTAGCTCAGATTGCCATAACAAAATATAATTACGTCTCACAGTTCTTGTGGCTGGGAAATTCAAGTTAACGTGCAGGTAAATTAGGTTCCTGATGTGGGCTCCCTTTCTGGCTTGCAGATGGCTGCCTTCTTGCTGTGTACTACACTGTGGAGAAAAAGAAAAAAAAACAAGCTCCCAGGTACCTCTTATTATAGAGGCACTAATCCCATCATGATAGCCTTACCCTCATGATCTCATTTAAACTTAATTAATTGCAAAGGTCCTATCTCCTAATCCCATCACATTGGGGGTTATGGCTTCAACATATAAATTTGAGTGGGGGCTGAATTCAGTTTAGAGCAGATATAAGGGGACATTTAGACTTAGTTGTAAAAAGCCCTCATTGATGATCATTATAAGTAGTTAGCAACCTTAAGCAAAGAAGCACCGTAATTTAACTTGGTGTAATTTATTTATCTAAAAGACTACCCTGGTGGGGAATTGTTCAAGGGCATACATTTGGAAATGGAAATGAGTTAGGGAACACTGACATTGGTTCAGGTGGATGAAACTCAGATTGTAACCTTGGTGACACAGAACAGTAGATAGATTTAGTCAGATCACAGAAAAAGCATTAGCATCCCCCGATGATGAGTTGGATGTGAAGATTACGGTACAGAAATTTGCAAATACTCATTATGAAAAGCATGTAGAACACAAACAAAAATAAATGCATATGCGTGAATACAGACACACATGCGCGCGCGCGCACACACACACACGTTTTCTAGTAGCCTGCATTTAACTCAGAGTTAAATCCCAGCTTTCTGTGGCCAATATCCTGATAGATAAAAGTGGTGTTATTGAGATGATGACATAAAGAAGAAAAGAGGTTTTAGGGGGCGTGCTTGGGAGTTCAGTTCTGGATGTGTGACATTTATGGTGTCACTGAGAAATGCAAGTAGAGGAATCAAGGCAGCAGTTGGTGATATAAAATTGACCTCAGAGGAAAGGTCTAGGCTGAGTTATAAATGTTGGGTCCATGGCTGGACAATGTGGCTTATGCCTATAATCCCAGCACTTTGGAAGCTGAGACAGAAGGACTGCTTGAGGCCAGGAGTTTGAGACCAGCCTGGGCAACACAGTGAGACTCTGTCTCTACAAAATAAAAATGAATAAAATAATATCTGGTCACAGTGGTCACATTTATCATCTTAGCTAGCCATGAGGGTAAGATTAGAGGATCTCTTGAGGCCAGAGTTTGATTCCGCAGTGAGCTATGTTCACATTACTGAACTTCAGCCTAGGTGACAGCAACACCCTGTCTCTAAATAAAAAAAAAAAAAAAAAAGAGGATCATTAAATGAAGACATGATTTGAAGCTATGGGAATGGATAAGTTGTTCTAGGGAGGTATGAAGATAAAGGAAGGGAGTCCAGGCCTGAAACAAGAGAAACTCCAAAACTGAAAGCTAAGGAGGAGGAAGATGGGGCGAAGTGAGACTGTGAAAAAAATGAGCAGATAAGAGTCTCAAGAGAAAGTTACAGACAAAGATGTCACAGAGGTCAAACCAAGAGGTTGTTTAGGAAGAAGGGAGTGGCCAGTTTGAATGTATCTAAACATTAAGAGTGATAAAGACCAGAAAATATCCATTTCGCAACTTGAATTCAACGGTGGTCTTAACAAGATGAGTTTCAGCGCAGTGAGGGCCAGACTTCAGGCTAGAGTGGAGTGGGAGTAAAAGGGAGATGAGGAAGCACAGGTAGAGCATGCTGTATTAATTTCAGACATTTGGGTTGAAGAGGAAGTAGAGAAAAAACTAAAAAACAATTTCTCCAGAGGCAAGTGGAGTCAAAGGAGTGCTATTTCAGAATGAAAGATTCTGCATCATTTGTGGTTTGATAATAATGATACAAGAGTGAAGAAGAGATAATTGACACAGGATAGAAAAGGAATGTTGCCAGAACAGAGTTTTTGAGAATCTTATTTAGGGTACACATGAACAGATTCTACTGGCCTAGAAAGAAAGATACTGGCCTAGAATGAAAGATAATTTTTTCATTTTAACACAAGGGTGTTGTAATGGGTGTTGATTTTATAGTGGGGAGTTAAGACAACTCCCATTTAATGGTGCCTGTTTCCTCAAGACAGGCTCATCAGATGAGCTCAAGCAGTGGAGGCAGGATGGGGAATTTGATGATCAATGAGAAGGTGTGAATAATTACTGGAGAAAGAATCCAGACAGACTGACAGGCTGCAGTGTGTTCAAATGCAGCTGGTGACACCAGTAACCCAGGACTTTTTTTTAATAGCACTCAGTTGAGTGCAGGCTGAAAGAAAATGTATGTATCAGTTTTTCCAAGGTCTAGGGTATAAGCTAAGAGACAACTGAGTTAAAATATTTGCAAGTTATTAAAATAATGAGTTGCAGAGACTGAGCTAGATTTGAAAAAAAATAAGGTAAGAGGACAAATTTGGATAGAGTGAACGTAGTGAGTCAATGGTTTTGATGCTTTCTCTCCTGACTAATTAATTGCCCTTGAAGTCTCAGATCAAATGTTTCATTTCCAAATTTAATTAAATATCTCATGAAGTCGTTGGGGGTGCTATGTGTTGGACACAGAGATGTGCTGCCCAGATCATCTAAAGAAGGACTTGATATCCAGCTGTAGAGAATGTGGTCATCAGATGGCTTCCATTTGTTAGCAATTTCATGGTCTACTCAGCTGTGGACAGCTGCTTTGTCCAAAGTCATGTCCGTTCTAGGTCTGCCTGAATACGAGACAGAGAGAAATGAGGGTACAGAAGTCCGCCATTCGAGTTCAGTGGGGGTCGTCCTGTTGGACACTCACTCCAGAGCTCCTTGCCCACGTGGCTTTCTGAAATCTCCATGCTATTTCAATATTTCTGTTATTTCATGTTTTCTTCCTGTTACGGACTGAATTTTGTCTCCCTCAAATTGATATGTTGAAGCCCTAGGCCCCAACGTGACTGTATTTGGAGAAGGGGTCTTTTGAGAGGTAATCGAGGTTAAGTGAGATCATGGAGGTGAAACTTTAATCTGATAGAACTGGTGTCATTATGAGATGAGGAAGAGGCATCAGAGATCTCTCTTTCTTCATGCATGCAGAAATGAAAGGCCATATAAGCATTACAGCAAGAAGTAGCAAACCACAATCTATTAAAAAAAGGTCTCACTAGAAATGGCACCTCAGTCTTGAACTTCTAGCCATTACGACTGTGACAAAATAGGTTTCTGTTGTGTAAGCTGCCCAGTCTCTGGTAGCTTCTACTTCAGGTATCTATATGCACCTTCATGTAAAGTTACACTAGCTTTCTATGCTATGTAAGATCGTAAAGTGATCCCGATGTAACACTTTTATTGGCTATACTAGTCTTGCTTTGTTTGTTTTTTTTTTAATTCCTAATATTCAATATTATCTGCTTCCATTGGTGCATCTAAACTTAAAGGAAATTTCTTCTAATGTGGAACGAAACACCATTTCACATGTTTGGTGAGGAATTTTCAGTCCAGACCCCCCGAGTTGCTCCTTCAGTCTCCCCCTGTATAGGACAGGTATAACTTGATCCTTAGGTTTGGAATAGAGTTCAATCCAACAAATTAACAGCTGTGGAACTACTGAGTTATGCCTTAGTTTTGTAAGAAAGTCATTGTCAGATAGACAATTTGGTAGCATAAGGTCTGATAGGCAGATAGTGCCATGAGAAAACATACATATAGCTTATTTTTCTAACCTATTTTGTTTTAATAAGAGGGAAGAATGGAATACCTCATGCCATCTGTCTTGTTTCCATGTATTCCTAGAGAGCTGGCTAAGTATGTTGTGCTAACTAATGTTGAAAGGAAATGCTTAGAGTATGTTTACACAGCTTTAATCTCCTCACTGACCAGAGGTTCATAAAACAGGATTACCTTTTTTTTTCCTTGCAAATGAGCATGCAGGATTTTCTCCAGCTCCTACAGGAGTAAGCTTTATATCAATTTTGACAACATGCAGGAAAACATGTAGTATTTTTAATTATTTGTATTATCTGATTGTGTAAATGTGTTTTCAACTTGAGGGGCAGAAAAAAATATATCAGCCTAGGAGGGTGGATCATGAGGTCAGGAATTTGACACCAGCCTGGCCAAGATGGTGAAACCCCGTCTCTACTAAAAATAAAAATAAAAATAAAAAATTAGCCATGAGTGGTGGCAGGCACCAGTAATCCCAGCTACTTGGGAGGCTGAGGCAGGAGAATCTCTTGAGCCTGGGAGGCGGATGTTGCAGTGAGCTGAGATTGCACCACTGCATTCCAGCCTGAGCAACCGAGTGAGACTCCATCTTAAAAAAAAAAACAAAAAAAAAAAAACAAAAACAAAAACAAAAAAAAACAAAAAAAAAACCAAGATGTTCACATTTATTTCCTGTTTCCTTGCCTTTTAGTATAAAAAATAAAAATAATTAACATGTTTTTGCTGTCATTCTTGCTGCACATGGCTTGTTCTTCATGTAACCTTCAGCTACCTACAGCCCTTCGCTTTTCCTTAAGCAATTGTCCCTCTCAATGAGGAAGGAAGTGACAGATCACTAGTGTCAGTTTAATATCAGTGACTCAGAATCCTACTGCAACACAGCTTCAGAATTTTAGCTTTCCAGAGCCATTTAAAAGTTCCATTCAGATATTTGATTTTTTAAAATATATTCCAAGAGGTGACGTGGTTTACTGCTAGTGTATCATTTCTTTTCAAAATAAATTATGATGCACCAAATTTTTCTTAGGAAGAAGAAGAAGAAATCACCAGGACAAATAGAAAAATACTCTTACTGGTCTTTCCCTACCTTAGGTTTTTATTGCACAAGCAGCATTTTTCTGTGCCTGTAAGAAAACTTCTGTAGAAAGAGGCAAGATGAAATAAGAGATAGAAGCAGAGAGAAAGGGAAAGAGGTGAAAGTGGACGGACAGAGCAAAGGAGAGAAAGCAAAAAAAAAAAAAAAAAAAAAAAAAAAACCTAAAATTATCTTTCTTAAAACTTCTTTACTAAAAACTGAACACATTTTTATTTTGGCTTGATGTCCAACTATCAGCTCCTTTATCCAATAAAATATTTACACTTTATACTTAAAGCAAACATAGAATATCAGTAAGGTAAAAGTAATACACATCTATTCACTTGTAAGGGGCCTATAGCCAATGTGAAAAAAGATTACTAACTTTACTTCCTTTGCCCAAATTTACTTTAATACCTGCTGCAGCTAAGATGTTAAATAGATTTGCCTAATGAATGAATGATGAATTGAAATTGCACGTGCTTCCATGTTTAGTTAATCTCAACATGTCATGACCAACAGACTTTATTCAAATACAAAACTTCTGCAAACAAAATCAGCAGTGTAATGGAGGTGTGCCTTTACACAACCCAAAACATTACTATTACAATTACTGCTTGGCTTTTATTAATGTACTAGGTAATGTATTAGAGAATTGGTGTTTGAGTGGAAGCTCTTAGTGTTCTAGAGTCAAGGGGCTGGCTAAAGTAAAAGTGACAAGGCTCACCAACCATAATGTGTCTAATATCTTGTAATACTAAGTCTTATAACTGAATAATTTCCCCTTTGCTTTTGTCAGCAAAAAGCAATCACTGTTGGTCGAAAGAGCAATTCCTGTGAACCAGACCCACTGAAAGAATGATGGTTTTTCAGAGTGTTTTCCTGTTTTTGACTTCTGAGTCTCTGTGAATACATTACAATAAAAAAACCAAACCGAATCAAAACAAGCAAACAACAAAACCCTAACCATATCTTGCCTGTTGATGCTTCAACTATGTTACTCTGCAAGGATCTACTCACAACATTTGAGATGGTGCTAGACTTTTATTTTTTGTTAATCAAAAGTGTGTTTAAGAATTTTCAGAATACCTCTAAAACCATGTCTTTGTTATCCTTACGTTGACTCTAGTCAGAAATCTCTGAACTGTCAATATATCATTTTTGACCACTAGAAAATCTTGACCACTTTTCATATATTTACACAGTTTCTGAGACACTAGAGGGATAATGATTAATTTTCCTGACTAACAGATAGAGTCCATCTAATGCAGGTTTTGCATTATACTGAACCACTATAATGTAGCATTTTTATAATAGAAGACCAACATAAGCCCTCCTTAAAACTGATCAAGTCATATTACATAGTATTACTATTAATAATACATATGATTAACTTATAACCAGTGATAATGTCTTCAAATAGGAATTAATCTTATTCAATGATTGATAGGTAGATAGAGCTGCAAAAGCTTCTCCCTTTACTGTTCACATTTAGCTGAAAATAATAAGACTGCTTTCTGCATATTTCTTTCTTTCTATTCATTTAAAAACATTTAAATACAGGTATTTGACTTAGAATGTATGCATTGAGGTGAGTCATTGCAACTGACCCAGTGAAAGCTTGCAAAGCTTTGGTCAAATACCTGTCTAGATATCTCTATAAAGATATTTTTCAGATGAGATTAACACTTAAATCAATAGATGGAGTTAAGCAGATTGCCATTCACTGTGTGGATGGTCTCATCTACTCAGTTGAAGGCCTTAAGAGGAAAAGACTGAGGTCCCCTAAGGAACAAGGAATTCTGCTCTCCAGACCTCATTTGAAAATGAGGGACAACACTCACCCTTCCCCAGGTCTCCAGGCTGCTGGTCGTTCCACAGATTTTGCATTTGCTAGTTCTCCTTTACCTCATGAGCCAATTCCTTAAAATCAATCCCTCTTTCTTTCTCTCTGCTATAGGCTAATTCTCTGGAGAGCCCTGACTTACACAGCATGGCTTCTGCATTGAAGGGACTCACAATCCAGCAGGAAGTAAGACACATACAAACAGACCTGTCCACGTCCATACTCTCACCTACAATATCGAAGAGATAAGTGATGGGCATGTTCATGCATCATAAAAAAAGTAACATGACAGAAATTCTGACTCTGAATATTTTTTCTGATATTGAATGGGGAAGCTCGTGTGCATGATTAGTAGCACATATGCTTTCCCAGTCCTTTCACTCAAGGTTCATGCAAAATTTACTTGGGAGGAAGCGGCAGAAAAATGATCAGAGAATGTATTACATATATAGTGTATTTGTTTGACAGATCAGCTTGAATATCTCAATTGCTTGCAAAAAATATCAGTAAAGAGATAGAGAAGCAGTGTCTTTTTTAATAAAAAAAAGAATGCAATCTAAACATCTATTTTAAAAACAATGAACCTCTACTGAATACAAAACACTACAGTTTAGGGGAGGTTCAAGAATATTAGAATATTGGCATCCAGTTGGGAAGCTAGGCATGTATAGAATTAATTGCAAATTGTGATATAACAATGGATATTATTTTTTATGAAAAGTAAGATGGTGTTTCTAAGGAAGAAATGGAATCACAACCCCATTCTGCCAAAAAAATCATATTTGATTTGACAAAACCAGTTTTCTATTTCTTAGAATTTGGAAGACTCTCCACTTTTACAACAAAAGACGACTGAGAATTGCCCTGGGTACATTCCAGCTTATAAACTATATTTCCTATCTTATTTTTCAAAAGAGGTAATAAGGATTCCTAACAGAAAAAATAGCCTTCTCTTTACTCTTGCCCCCAAAGTCTGAAAGACTCAGAGGAAACAGTTGTTGTGCTGAATGATCTGACGGAATAAAAGGAAGGTATTGTAAGATGACAGGTTGGCATTGTTTCAACAGGAGGTGAAATTATTTTCTAAATCGGTAATATAATGACTTGTCAGGTTTTCACTTCAAAGTCCTTGTCCTAAGACACAATCATTTCAACCTAGGTCAATGCTATGGAAATGATTTGAAACTTTTTACCTCTAAGAAATTGGTTTGTTTCTATGTTATTTATTTTTGTTTGTTTCTATTTTAGAGGGTGGATAGTATTTATTTAAAAGTGATTCCTCCTATTGGTAACCTTTAAAATTCAATTAAGATAGCTAATATATTGGATCAAACACAGGATTAGACATCTGCTTGCTAAATTTTTAAATTGATTTGTTGTATGACCTTAAGTTAGTCACATACTCCAGATTAAGATCTTGAAACAGAAGTCAATAGTTGTCTTAAATTGTTCAAATATTAGTCATTGAGTATCTGTTAACTTTCCTTGTTGGATTACTCATAAGAGATGTAGTCAATGTCTATATTAATAAAAATGTGGAAATCAAAATTTTATTTTCAAAGGATGTTGATATGTAATAAATGATAAGAAGTTACAATTTTCTAGTGGTTATTGTTATTCTGTCAAATAAATTCAATGTTACAAGTCACTCTCCTATAATAAACAAAGTCAAGTCATGAGTAGGACTTTCATAATCCTAGTATATACATAATGTAACAATACTCTGGGAAATATTATCAGGTTTCCAGAATAAGTCCTTTCTGTTTTCAGATCAGCGTATTACATTACCCCTGGGAACTTTGTTCTAAAACACAAGTTTTTAAGCTTCATGATCTCACCATGTCGGGTTAACCCAATGTAGAAACAACTGGTAGAGGTAAAGAAATAACACAAAAATAGGTTCATTTAAAAGGTTATGAAGCTATGATGCCTATTTTTAAACAAGAGAGACAAATATGTTAGTCTGGATTTGCAAATAAGATTTGGATATGGATAAGCCGATGGAAGAACTGTTCTTCTTCTTCTATTTCTCCTTCTCTCTCTCCTTCTCCTCCTTTTGCTCCTGTTCCTACTTCCGCTTCTGAGTTTTTGAGAACTACTTAACAATTTAATACTGTATTTTAACCTAGAAAAAAATTACATTCTTTTTTCTCCTAAAATTCCTACCAATAAATTCATTTGCATACTTGTACAGACTGAATGTTTATGTCCTCCCCAAATTCTTATTTTGAAGCGTTAACCCCACTGTGACGGTGTTTGGAGGTGGGGACTTTGGGAGGTTAACTTTGGTTTATATGAAGTCGTGAGGATGGAGCCCCCATGATGGGATTACTGGTCTTGTAAGTAGATGAAGACAACAAAGTTCTCTCTCTCCACCACGTGAGGATACAACGAGAGGGTAGCTGCCTGTGAACTAAGAGGAGGACACTCACCCAGAACCTGACCATGCTGGCATCCTCATTTTGGACTTCCAACATTCAGAGCTGTGAGAAATAAATGCTTGGTTTTTAAGCTCCCCAGTCTATGGTATCTGTAATAATAGACTGAGCAAACTAAGACATATGCTTACTACAAAATATTTTTAAAAACCATGATATGCCACATAAACTTTGATATAAAATAAGCAATTATTCAATTCCAACTGAACCACTGAATAGCTTGGCAAATTATAATCTCTGGGAGCTTCACTTTCCTATCTGTAAATTTGGAATAATATGTTCTCCTTCATAAGTTTGTGATGAAGCCAGAGAGTAATAACTCATGTTTTGTGAAGAATAAAGAAAAGCAAAAGTATGAAATATATAATTTATGAAAAATCGTTTTGACTTTCCTTGTCGTACATTATTTAATTAATATGCATTTGACGATGTTTGTACGTTACAAGGTGATATGGAAATATTTAGAAGTAAAATGTTTCCTTCATTACTTAAAAACATTTAGAATATAAGGTGATAGATTACAATATTATACTCTGATTAGTTCATGGCATATTAGGAAATAAACCATAAAGGAGTAGCCAAATAATTTATCAATTACTTAATCATGTAAGTCAAATGAAATTCATTAAATCTAAGCAACATAGGCCAAATTGAGATTTATATAAATAAGGCTGATGATACATTGATTAAAGGATTATCAGATGTTCCTATAATAAGTTCCTGGCCATGTATAACTGTGAGACTAACAAATGATGCTACTTCTTGTTAGCTGAATGGCATTTTAGATGATTGGTAAATTAAGTGTTTTTATTGTTAATAAACTGAATGGGAATTGCATTTGTACCATGGGATGAATTATTATTATATAGCAATTATTGAATACTTCCAAAGTGCTAATTCTGAGAAGCCTATGAATTAGGGCTGACTCCTGTCTTAACTGATCAAATGTTAAAATTTTCACATTTAAATGATATTTGTAATTCAAACACTTTAACTTGGATTTCCCTTAGGTATAACTAAAAAACAGCAATGCTGTTGATGTCTTTTAGAGAAAAATAAAATATCAACCCGATCATCTTGATAACAGCATTTCAACATTTTTTGAGAAAACCAGCATTACATTTTTTTTAAGTTGATTTTTAATTATCAGACAACTGGAACTTCTGTGGAAATTAGCCTTTTGTATGCAAATGTGAGGGCAAAGGAATACTAAGAATTTTCTTGTCTATAGTACATGGTCATAGTTGAACTGGATGTTTTCCCTTGGGCATACGGAGGGGCAGTGGTGTTGATTTTGTGTAGGTGTCAATGTTCATAGAGAGTGGTATCCCACCACCTGCCCAGACTAAGATGATGGAGATGGTTCTGAAAAAGAACAGTTCACAGAGATTTGTTGCCTACAAGAAAAGGACGTGGCAACTCATCTGGGAGAGATGTCCTGAACAGCAGAACACGGAAACATGTGCTTTCTTTAATACTACCATTAGAGCAGAGTTGAGTATGAAGTCAGGGTCCTGTGGAACTTGTGAGTGTTAATGATTATAAACATTGGTGCCTGTTTGCTAGACTTTCTTCTGTATTTTCTCTTCTGCTAAGACCTATTTTAAAATACTTCTAAGAAGCTAACTCACTTGGCTCTTTTCTATTCTTAAAAATCATTTTAAGTGATTCACAGAAAGGAAAATGACTGAAACCAAATGAAACAGGTAGAGTAAGCTGTAGAACAATATTAAAAAGTCTTACATATGTATAATTGGTGATTCGTGAGGAGGGAAATGGAGACAAGGAGGAGAATAAAAAATCTTAAAATAATTGCTGAAAAATGTCTAAATCTAATGAAAACTATAAGCCTGCATGGATCACAACTTCAACATGCCCTAATCAGAAGAAATGTAAGAAATACCAAATTGTTGATAACAGCAAAAAAAAAATATATTAAAAGTAGTCAAAATTAGACACACTACAAACAGAAGAACAAAAATGAGAATGTCATCAAATTTCACCCTAGAAACTGTGCAGGGGAGAAAACAACAAAATTAAAGAGAGAGAGAGAAGGAAGGAAGGAAGGAAGGAAGGAAGGAAGGAAGGAAGGAAGGAAGGAAGGAAGGAAGGAAGGAAGGAAAGAGGGAGGGAGGGAGGGAGGGAGGGAGGCAGGGAGGGAGGGAGGGAAGGAAGGAAGGAAGGAAGGAAGGAAGGAAGGAAGGAAGGAGGAGGGAGGGAGGGAAAGGAAGGAAAGAAGGAAGGAAGGAAGGAAGGAAGGAAGGAAGGAAGGAAGGAAGGAAGGAAGGAGGAGGGGGGAGGAAGGGAGGGAAAGGAAGGAAGGAGGGAAGGAAAGGAGGAAGAAAGAAAGGAAGGAAAAAGGAAGGAAGGAGAAAAAAGAGGAAAGAATGAAGAAAGGAAGGAAGGAGAAAGAGAAAGGAAAACAGAAAGAAAGAAGAAGGAAAGAAAGAAAAGAAAGAAAGAAAGAAAGAAAGAAAGAAAGAAAGAAAGAAAGAAAGAAAGAAGAAAGGAAAGAGGAAAGGAAAAAGGGAAGGAGAGGGGAAAGCAAGAAAGCAAGAGAAAGGAAGGAAGGAGAAAAGAAAAGAAGGAAGGAAGGAGAGAAAGAGAAAGGAAAAGAGAGGGAAAGAAAGAAAGAAAGAAAGAAAGAAAGAAAGAAAGAAAGAAAGAAAGAAAGAAAGAAAGAAAGAAAAGGGATAAAGGGGAAAGGAAAAAGGGAAGGAGAAGAGAGGGAAAGAAAGAAAGAAAGAAAGAAAGAAAGAAAGAAAGAAAGAAAGAGAGAGAAAGAAAGAAAGAGAGAAAAGAAAAAATATATAAGAAAAGGAAGGAAGGAAAGAGAAAGAGAAACAGAAGGAGAGGGAAAGAAAGAAAGAGAGGGAGGGAGGGATGGAGAGCAGGAAAGGGAAAAGGAAAGGGGACAGTGAAAGGAAAGGAAAGGAAAAAGAAAAAAGGAAAGGAGAGGCGAGGGAAGGAAGGAAGGAAGGAAGGAAGGAGAGAAAAAAAGAAAGAAAGAGGAAGAAAGAGAAAAGGAAAGAAAGAGAAAAGGAAAGAAAGAGAGAGAAAAAGATATTGTTAGCCTAGAATTCTTTATCTAGCAAAAATATCTTTCAAAAATTAAGACAAAATTTACTAGTTAATTTTACATGTAAAACTGCCTACCATGGTACCCAGTTTTTGAACAAACACCAGCCTAGATGTTGCTGTGAAGCCAGTTCTTAGATGTTATTAACTTTATTCAGTAGGCTCAGTAAAGCAGATCATTCTCTTTCTCTCTCTCTCTCTCCCCCCCCCCCCACCCACTCGGTGTGTGTGTGTGTGTGTGTGTGTGTGTGTGTGTGTGTGTGTGTATGTGGAGAGAGAGAGAAATATTTCTATCTATATCTATATATACACACACATCCACACATATCCTACTAGGAGATATATATATATATATATATCTCCTATTGGTTCTGATTTGTTGAAGATACCTGAATAATTCCCAAAATAAAACACTTTCAGAGTAAAAACCTAGAAAATGTATGGTACTACAATAAAGGACATTCTCAAGAAGAGAAAAATAGCAGGTAGAAACTTGAATCTATACAAAGACACAAGGAGAATCAGAAATAGTGAATTTGTGGGTAAAATTGCATTAAGACTCCAAATCAAAGTAATTATTGAGTTTGTTTCTTTTACCAGGCTATAACACATAGGCACTTCTGCCATAGTTATAACACAAAGGCATTGCTTTACTTATGGTTGGAGGAGGGTACAGGATATGATTTTAAAAATAAGAAAGATGGAGTGGATAAAGCCGTGGGGAAAAAAGTAAAAGATGAAGAAGGACAAGGCAGTTCCAAGTCTAACTGACCGGGGGATTGTTTACTCAAGATAAGTGAGACATCCAGAGAAGGACCTGAAAAGATTGAGGTGCGCCACAGCTTTACCTAGATGAGATAAAGAGGTATTTTGACCAGGGCACCCCTGCCTTATTTCGGTGTCAACAATATTAAGCATGACTTTATACAATTGTACAATATTTTAAGGTTCCTTCCATTTAGTCACTAGAATCCATCCCTTAGAATAGTGTGGCATAGGCCAGGCACGGTGGCTCACGCCTGTAATCCCAGTACTTTGGGAGGCCAAGGCAGGTGGATCACGAGGTCAGGAGTTCGAGACCAGCCTGACCAACATGGTGAAATCCCGCCTCTACTAAAAATACAAAAATTAGCCGGGCACAGTGGCGGGCTCCTGTGATCCCAGCTACTGAGGAGGCTGAGGCAGGAGAATCACTAGAACCCGGGAGGCGGAGGTTTCAGTGAGCCAAGATCGTGCCACTGTACTCTAGCCTGGGTGACAGAGCAAGACTCCATCTCAAAAAAAGAAAAAAAAAAAAAAAAGAATAGTGTTGCATAAAAAATATTCGATGAGTATTTAAACAAATAAATTAATACACACACTCAGAAGCTATGGTTGAGATGATTTCTGAAGTAGATGGCTGAGGTAGATAGGTCGGGAACACAAAGCCAACAGTAGGTCAGCCCCCGTGGTTGGGTCCCTTTTACCAAAATGCACCTTTGCATCTACTCAGGAAAGTTTTCATTGGTTTGAGATTAAATATTGTAGTTCTGGATTTACAATCTTGCCTGCAAAACCCTGCAACAAATTGTAGTTCCAAATTTTTAATTTTGCCTTCAAAGCACTGGCTGACATCAAAGAAGACTGGATAAGATTGGAAGTTGTGAGGGTTAGCAGAATGAGAAGCAGAGAAACAGTTATGAGCGAAACCTAAGACCTCAAACCACCTAGAGGATACTGGAAACATGACTTTGCATGGAACTTACTAAATTCTAAGAGAGTGACTGGGTAAAGGAAGTGGGGTAGAGCTGGACAGTTGCCTGGAACAGAATCCAAGAGATATCAATACATTTTTAAAATTATCATAATAAATTATTCCTATAATAAAATTTAAGCAAACCGATTTAAAAAAATAAAAAGAAACTCTCATGCAACCACCATTAAATTTGAGCAAAATGTAATGTTAATATGAGCTTCAGATAAGTTTCTTGCTTTTATCTTGTGAAGAAATGATTACAGATGCAAGACTACCTGTAAAATCAACCCCAATCTCTGGGTACTTCTCCTTGCCATCCTTATCCCATTTTCCTCTCTGGTAATAGGTCATAACTTCCATTTGAGGTTACCCTCCCCATTTAATGAATGAATGGATGAATGAATGAATGAATGAGTGAATGAATGAATGAATTTTTAGAGACAGCGTCCCTCTCTGCCACTCAGGCTGGAGTGTGATGGCATAATCAGCTCGACTGCAGCTTCAACCTCCTAGGCTCCAGTGATCCTCCTACTGCAGTAGGCCTAGAATAGTGTTGCATAGGCCAGGCACGGTGGCTCACACCTGTAATCCCAGCACTTTTGGAGGCCAAGGGAGGTGGATTGGCCTGCCTATTCTAAGGGCTAGCTCCTACTGTAGCTAGGACTACAGGTGTGTGCCAACCACACCCCCCTGATTTTTTAAAATTATTTTTGCAGTGACAGGGTTTCATTATGTTGCCCAGGTTGGTCTGAAATTCCTGGCCTCAGGTAATTCTCCCACCTCTGCCTTCCAAAGTACTGGGACTACAGGCATGAGTCACTGTGCCCAGTCAATATTTTATATATTTATATATAAAAAATATCTGTCTTATATCTATTAATACTCCTTTTGTTCATGTTTTAAATTTTATAATAAATGTTATATACTATGTAATATATGTATCTTTCCATAGTATACTTTTTTCCACTCAACTACCTGCCTTTCAGTTTTAACCCTATTGATAAATGAAGTTCTGGTTTATTAATTTGAATTCCTGGATTCAATAATCTTATGATTATACAAAAGATAACCATTTATTGCTGGATATTAAAGATGTTTATTATTTACCTATTATGTTCATTGCTGCTAAAATCACCTTTTCATCTGTTTTCTTGTATATATTTTCAAGAATTTCCCCAAGGTTGATGCTAGGAGTAGAATTGATTAGGTTTTAAGCTATTCCCATGTGCAATTTTGCTAGATATGTGAAATGGCTACTTAAGTATTTCCCCATTTCCTTAGAGCAGTGTATGTTTCTGCAATCCTTACTGAAATTAGTATTTTCAGGCTTCTCAGCTTTTTCCATTTCATTGGTGTAAACTGAAATCTCACTGTTTAAATTTGCCTTTTGCAGATACCTACCCGAATAAATACTTCTCATATGTATATTGGTTACTTAAATTTCCTCCATTTAAAATGCACCTCTGTGTTATTTTCCCACTTTTTAATGGGTTGTATCTTGTGTTCTTATTGATTTGTAATGGTCCATCACATGGCTATGAAGATTAAATTTCTACTCTTGTTTAAAAATATTTTTAATTTTTATGGGTACATAGTAGATGTATATATTATGTGGTACATGAGATATCTTGCCATAGGCATAGAATGTGAAATAATTACATCAGGGTAAATGAGGTATCCATTACTTCAAGAATTCATCATGTCTTTATGTTATAAATATTCCAATTGTATTTACTCAGTTATTGTAAAATGTACAAAAATTATTGTTGACTATAGTCACTCTGTTGTGCTATTGACTACTAGATCTTATTCACTTTATCTAACTACATTTTTATATGCATTAACCATCTCCATTTTACTTACAATCACCCCCACTACCCTTTCCAGCCTCTGGTAACCATCATTCTACTCTTTATCTGCATGTGTTCTATTGTTTTAATTATTCATTTCTACAAATCAATGACAAATAGCAAAGTTCCTCTTCCTGTGCCTGGATTATTTCACTGAACATTGTCATCCAGTTCCCAGTTCCTTCCATGTGGTTGCAAATAACAGGATCATATTTTTTATGGCTGAATAGCACTCCACTGTGTATATGTACTTTGTTTTCTTTACCCATTCATCTGTTGATCGACATGTATGTTGATTCCAAATATTGGCTGCTGTGAATACTGTTGCAATAAACATGGCAGTGCAGATATCTCCTTGATATACTTATTTCCTTTCTTTGGGGCATATAACTAGCAATGGGATTGCTGGATTATATGGTGTTTCTACTTCTAGTTTTTGAGGAACCTCCGTATTATTTTTCACAGTGGTTAACATTATCACAACAGAAGACAGCGTTCCCCTTTCTCCACGACCTCACCAGCGTTGATTATTGCCTGTCTTTTGGATAAAAGCTATTTTAACTGGGGTGAGAGGATATGGTGCAGATTAAGTCCAATGTTTCTTCTTTGATTTTCTCTGTGGATGACCTGTCCAATAATGAAAGTAGGATGTTGAAGTTTCCAACTGTTATCATATTGCGGTTTATGCCTCTATTTACTTCTAATAATAATTGCTTTATATATGCTCCAGCATTGAATGCATATATATTTGCAATTGTTACATCCTTCTGCTGACTTTATCTCTTTGTCATTATAGAATAACCTTGTCTCTTTTTCTTATTTTTGTCTTGAACTCTGTCTTATCTGATGAGTATAGCTACTATTCTTGCACTTTTATGGCTTCTATTTTCATGCAACCTCTTTCCATCCCTTTATTTTCAGTCTATATGTGTCTTTATAGGTGAAGTGTGCTTCTTGTAATCAACCAGTCCTCGGGTCTAGTGCTTTTGTGGTTTTGTTTGTTTGTTTGTTTGTTTCTTTGTTTGTTTCCATCCGTCCACTCTATATCTTTTCACTGGAGATTTTAGTCCTTTCACATTCAATGTTAGTACTGATAAATAAGTACTTACTATTGGCATTTTGTTATTTGTTTTCTGGTTGTTTTGTGGCCTTCTCTTTCTTCACTTCTCCCATTGTTTTTGTGAAAGTGATTTTCTCTGGTGGTATGTTTTCTTTCTTTCTTTATATATTTTTGTGTATCTGTTGTACGTTTTTGGATTTTAGGCTACTATGAGTCTTAAAAATCACATCAACCATTTTTGCAAATTGATGACAACTTAACTCTGCAAAAACAAAAGCACCAAATAACTCCATACTTTAAATTTACTTTCCCCACTTTTAACATTTTTCTTCATCTACTTATATTTTATTATACTATGTCTTAAAAAGTTGTAGTTATTATTTTTGATAGGTTTGTCTTTCAGTCTTCCTACTCAAGTTATGAGTAATTTATCTACAACAATTTTGGTGTTATAATAGTCTGTATTTTTCAGTGTACTTATTGTTACCAGTAAGTACTGTCCTTTCAGATGATTTCTTATTGCTCATAAGCTTGCTTTTCGTTCTGGTTGAAGAACTCTGTTTAGCATTTTTTGTAGGATCGGTCTGGTATTGACAAAATCCCTCAACTTTTGTTTGATTGGAAAAGTCTTTATGTACCTTTATGTTTGAAGAATATTTTTACTGAATATACTATTCTAGGATAAAAGACTTTTTCCTTCAGTACTTTAAATATATCCTACCACTCTCTCCTGACCTGTAAGGTTTCCACTGAGAGGTCAGCTGCCAGATGTATTGAAGCTTCTTTATATACTATATTATTTGTTTAAATTTTCTTCTGCTGCCTTTAGGATCCTTTATTTATTTTTGACCTTTGAGAGTTTGATTATTGAATGTCTTTATTAATGTTAAATCTACTTAGTGTTCTATAACTTTCTTATAGTTGAATATTAATATCTTTCTCTAAGTTTGGAACGTTCTCTGTTATTATCCCTTTGAGTAAACTTTCTATCCTGAATTGTCTCTACACTTCTTCCTTAAATCCAATAACTTTTAGATTTGCCCTTTTGAGGCTACTTTCTAGATCCTGTAGGCATGCTTTATTACTATTATTATTATTATTATTACTTTTACTCCTCTGGCTGTATATTTTCAAAAATAGCCTGTCTTTGAACTCACTAATTCTTTCTTCAGTTTAATCAATTCGGTGGTTTAGAGACTCTGATGTATTTTTTGGTTTATCACTGAAAGTTTTCAGCTCTAGAACTTCTAATTTTTTCTAAATTATTTCAAACTTTTTGTTACATTTATCTGATATAATTCTGAACTTCTTCACTGTAGTATCTTGGATTTTGATGAGCTTCCTCAAAACAGCTATTTTGAATACTCTGTGCAAGAGGTAACAAATATCTGTCACTCCAGATTTGGATATTGGCACCCTATTTAGTCTATTTGGTGAAGTTATGTTTCCCTTCATGGTCTTGATGCTTGTGGATGGTCATTGATATTGGAGAATTGAAGAATTAGGAATGTATTCCAATTTTTGCAGTTTGGGCTTGTTCTTACCTGTCTTTCTTGAGAAGGCTTTCCAAGTATTCAAAGGAAGTTAAGTGTAGTGATGTAAGTTTGGTCACTGCAACTATATGTGCACTGGGGGGCACCCTAAGCCTAGCAGTACCATGACTCTTACAGACTCACAAAAGTACCATCTTGGTTATCTTGGGTAATGTATGGAAGAATTTCCTGGATTACCAAATAGAGTCTCTTTTTATCTTCCCTGCTTTCCCAAAAACAAACAAGGTCTCTCCTTCTCTGTACTGAGCTGCCTGAAATTGGGGATGGACACAAAAACTCCTGTGGCCACCAACCAGGGATAATGCTGGATCACTCCCGAAGTCAGCACAGTGCTAGGTCTCACCCAAGGCCTGTGGTGACTATTTCCTGGCTACTGCTGATGTTTATTCAAGGCTCCAGGGATTTTTAGTCAGAAGGTGATGAATCTCACCAGAACTGAATCTCTGCCTTCAGTGCAGCAGGTTCCCTTCTGGGCTGGCATAGGTCTATAAATGCCATTCCGGAGCTAGGACCTGGGATCAGGAGCTTTAGAAATCTGCTTGGTGCTTTATTTTACTGGGATGGAGCTGGTACCCAGTTGCAAAACAAAATCCTCTGTACTTTGGCCTCTCCTTTCCTTAAGCAGAAAGACTTTCTCACTATGGTCAGCACCTCCCAAGTCCTATGGTGGCTACTGCCTTGCTACCACTGATATTTATTCAATGCTCAAGGGCTCTTTTGTCAGCAGAGACTGAGTCTAGACAGGCTCGGGTCTCCGTCTTCAGGACAGCAGGATCCTTTCTGGCCCAAATCAGGTCTAGAAATAACCTCCATGAGCTAAGGCCTGGAATCAAGGACTTGAGGAGTCTGCTTGGTATTTTATTTTGATGTGACTGAGCTGATACCCAAGTTACAAGATAAAGTCCTCTTTACTCTTCCTTTTCCTTTCTTTAAGCAGAGTTTCTTCACATGTGCACCACCACTGGGAATGTGCTGGGTCACACTTGAAATCAGCGAGGTACCATATATTACCGAAGGCCTGTGGCAACTGTTGCCGGGCTACCACTGATGTATATTCAAGACCCAGGGTATTATAGGATTAATCAGCGGCAGTAAGTTCTTCCAGGGACTGCATTGTTTTTTTTTTTTTGCTTTATGGCAGTACGTTCCCTTTGGACCCAGGGTGACTAGCAATTTCATCTTGGAGCTATCTATGGCCTGGAATGAGGGCTTCGGGACTCTGCTTGGTGCTTTATTTTACTTTGGCTGAGATGGTACTCAATTTGCAAGACAAAGTCCTCTTTACACTTATATCTCCTTCCAGAGCTGTGAGTTTCACTGCCTACAGTGCATTACCCCTTAAGGAAGGGGTAATGCAAGCATTCCTTTAGCTGCTGTCTCCCTGGGTCATGTGTATCCCAAGTCCCCTGGATCCAAGCCCAGTATAGCACCAGGATTTGCCCAGGAATTGCAGTCAGTGTGGTCTAGACTGCCTTTTGAGTTTATTTAGGACTCCAGAGTACTTCAGCCCTCAGTGATAAATCTAGCTGAGGTACTGACCACTGAGATAAATGACCCTCTTCTGGCTAGGGCTGGTCTAAATGCTCCCTTCTTGGTTGCTGGCCGTATTCTGCCCTGTGTTGCTTTCCACTGTGAAAGGGCAGCACTGAGTTCTAATGCACAGTCTTAGAATCACTTTACTTTCCCTTCCCCAAGCACACAGATTCTCTCTCACCACACTACGTCCTGCGGGGGCACTATTGCTGGAGGATTCTTTTTTTTTTTTTTTTTTTTTTTTTTTTTTTTTTTTTTTTTTTTTTTTTTTTTTTTTTTTTTTTGAGACGGAGTCTCACGCTGTTGCCCAGGCTGGAGTGCAGTGGCGCGATCTCGGCTCACTGCAAGCTCCGCCTCCCGGGTTCCCGCCATTCTCCTGCCTCAGCCTCCTGAGTAGCTGGGACTACAGGCGCCCGCCACCGCGCCAGGCTAATTTTTTGTATTTTTAGTAGAGATGGGGTTTCACTGTGGTCTCGAGCTATCTTGGTCTGCCTCCTTTCCCTAAATATCACTCTTAATTTGCAGTTTCCTTCCTAATTTTGTTTACAGAGTGTTTTAAATCCAGAAAATTTTAATTTTAATGAAATTACATTTATCCTTGTTTGCAACTGTATTGTACTTTTAATATCAGACTAACAACATCTTTTCTCATTTCACAGTTGTAAAGATATATTTATATGTTTTTTCTTAGTGTTTTAAATGCCTTTAATATTTCATCTTTTATCTACTCAACATGTGGATGTTGGGAGATTAAATTCCACTTTTTTCATATATACAAGCAATTTTGCTCACATTATTGTTTGAATAATCCATATTTTCTCCCTACTTCATACAGTCACATTTCTCCGTATGGGCACTGGTTTCTGATATCTCTACTTGGTACCCATGGGTCAATCTATACACCTGTTAACTGCTCAATTTTTTTTTTTAAGTTTTGTTATTTGCTTTGGCAAGTTTCCCACATTTTTCTACTTCAAAATAGATTTACCTGTTCAAAGCCTTTTGCTCTTTAATATAAATATTACAATCTATTTATCAAGTTCTATTAAAATCACTTTGCATTTTCATTTGCATTTTATTGAATTCATAGAGCAATTGGCATAAAAGATCTTTGCACCATCAAGTCTGTCTATACATAATATAATAAGTTTTTTCAAGTTATATTTAAAATAATCCAATTGGACTTCTTTTTTTTTTTTTTTTTGAGATGGAGTCTTGCCTTGTCACCCAAGCTGGAATGTTATGACACGATCTCGGCTCACCGCAACCTGCACCTCCCAGGTTCAAGCGATTCTCCTGCCTCAGCCGCCCAAGTAGCTGAGATTACAGGCACGCACAACCAGGCACGGCTAATTTTTTGTATCTTTAGTGGGAATGGGGTTTCACCATGTTGGCCAGTCTGGTCTCGAACTCTTGACCTCGTGATCCTCCCACCTCGGCCGCCCAAAATGCTGGGATTATAGACGTGAGCCATGCACGCCTGGATGGACCTCATTTTTTCTGTAATTAAAATGTTATATTTTTTCTGTAAAATGTGTTGGCATTTATTTTGGATTTATCTTAGTTATTTTTATCGCTTTTTGTTGTAAATAATTTTTTAAATTATATTTTATGTTTTTTGTAAGCAGTATATAAGACTGTGTTTATTTTTAATATTTAATTTTTATATAGAAATTATCCTAAAACTCTCTACTTGTAAGAGTTTCACATTCCCTTATACATAATTCTGAAATTTAAAAAAAACTCTAAAAATAGATTTTTTTAAAAAGTAAGTCTGGCACCAGATCTTATTCCAAAGCCAAATCTGATCTGAACAAATGGGAGGCTATTTAGTCTTTATATTAATTACTGTGAATATTTATAAGTTTCATTGTCAAAATTAATGTGCTTGATTATGCGATACTGCTCCCAATCTGCTAAGTATGTTACATAAAGTATGGTTATGCACCTTGTTGCCTTTCTAAAACTCAATATTTCTGAATTCTGAAACACCTATGGACCTAAGTACTTCAGTTAAGGGATTTAGGGGGTTGAGGATTTATTACTGTGTTCTTGTAGATCCTCTTGGATAGTTTTTTACAACCCTCATTAATTTAAAAAATGTTTTCTATTTCTTTTTTTAGATCATTTTTTATAAATGGATATCAAAGTTTAACAAATGATTATTTTCCATTTTCTGAGACTGTCATAGATACACCTCCTCGTTGAAGCTCTTAATATGTTACTCGCTATTAACTGATTTTGTGAAGTGAGATAATCTTACATTTAAGTGACCAACTCAACATGGTAAAGATGTATTATGTTTTGTATATAATTTCAAATTCAGTTTACTAATGCTAGCTTAGCTATTTTCTTTGCTATACTATATTAGACTGATTTTGTTGTCAATATTGTAAGATTGTCATAAAATAAATGAAGGCAATCGCTCTTTTTGTACTTTCAGGATGACTTTGTGTAAATATTGGATTATGAAAAAGAAACAATTTCAAAAACGATCTGGATTGAAGTGGGTGTTTTTTCTTCCTCTCTTAATCGGTATATATTTAACTATTGATTCAAACTTTCAACAGTTGCCTCTTTGGGAGTGATTGCTTTTTTAAAGTTACTTTTGGTAAGTTATGTATTTCTGGGATATTATGCATTTTATCTAAGTTTTTCAGTGCTTGGGCATAAAGTTGTTCAAGATAGTCTCATATTATATTCTTAGTGTACATTATATCTGTAGTTATACACATTTTTATTTTTCTAATTTTTGTTCATATTTTCAATCTTTTGTCTTCAATACTCTTACTGTTAGAACATCAGTTTTACTGGTCTTTTCAAAGAACAACCTTCAGCAATTTTCCTTATTATTTCTTTTTTTTATATTTCTCATTCATTAATTTTTGTTCTTATCCTTATTACTTTCTGACAGTTTCTTTGGAATTACAATGTTTTAAAAAGTTTCGGTTGTTAAAGGTTTTTGGTGGTATCACTAATTTGTGACTTAAAAAAAATTCAACTTTAATGATGAATTTACCAAAGCACTTTTGTTTTGATAATATTTATCGTATATATTTAGGTTATGTTATTCAATGTATTCAAATTTAGAATTTATTTATTCCTATTAAATAATGCATTTTACATTTACACATTAATCTTATTTTGCCAGAGGTATTTTTAATTTTAAAGTATGCTTTAAATAATAATAATGTAGCCATTTCCTTTTTTGTTTGTTTGTTTGTTTGTTAGACAGCATTTACAATGTGTAGTTTCTTCTTGCATTCTAGTAGTGCAATGGCAAGATCTTGGCTCACGGCAACCTCCGCCTCTGGGGTTGAAGCGATTCTCCCGCCTCAGCCTCCTGAGTGTCTGGGATGACAGGCATGCACTACCACGCCCGGCTAATTTTGTATTTTTAGTAGAGACAGGGTTTCTCCATGTTGGTCAGGCTTGTCTCGAACTCTCAACCTCAGGTAATCCGCATGCCTCGGCCTCCCAAAGTGCTGGGATTACAGGCGTGAGGCACCAGGTCTGGCGTCTAATGTTCTTTTCCTATTCCTGGATTCCATTCAGAATATCATGTTGCATGCAGTTTTCATGTTTCCTTAGGCTCTTTATAGCCATGCCAATTCCCGAGGCTTTTCTCATTTTTGGTGACCTTGACAGTTTTGAGGAATGCTGGCCAGTTATTTTGTAAAATGTTTCCCAAATGAGACCTGTCTGATTTGTTTTTTCATCATTAGACTGCTGTTATGAGTTTTGGGGGCGAAAATGGCAGAAGCAAAGTTATGCTCATCCCATCATATAGAGGGTATATACTATCAAAATAATTTATCACTTTTTTTTTTTTTTTTTTTTTTTTTTTTTTTTGAGACGGAGTTTGTTGCCCAGGCTTGAATGCAATGGCTCCATCTCGGCTTACCGCAACCTCCACTTTCTGGGTTCAAGTGATTCTCCTGCCTCAGCCTCTCAAGTAGCTGGAATTACAGGCATGCACCACCATACCCAGCTAATTTTGTATTTTTAGTAGTGATGGAGTTTTTGCATGTTGGTCAGGCTGGTCTCAAACTCCCAACCTCAGGTGATCCGCCCACCTTGGCCTCCCAAAGTGTTGGAATTACAGGCGTGAGCCACTGCATCAGGCCAATATATCACTCTTGATGTTAACTTTGATCGCGTAAATAAGATAATGTTTCTCCACTGAAAAGTTACCCTTTTCTCCTCCAGTTTTCTACACTGTACTCTTTGAAAGAAAGTCACTATGTGCAACCCTCACATAAAGAAGGGGAATTATGTTCCACCTCTTTGAGAGTGGAATAGCAGTATAAATTATTTGAAAGTCTTCTGCAAGCAGATTTATCTCTTTTCCCTGACTTCTGTATTCATTCTTTCTTTCTTTTTTTTTTTTTTTTCTTTAAGGGAGTCTTGCCCTCTGTCCGCCCAATCTGGAGTGCAGTGGTGTGATCTCAGTTCACCGCAACCTCTGCCTCCTGGGTTCCAGCGATTCTTCTGCCTCAGCCTCCCAAGTAGCTGGGACCACCAGCATGCGTCACCATGCCTAGTCAATTTTTGTATTTTTAGTAGAGACAGGATTTCACCATATTGTCCAGGCTCGTCTCAAACTCTGAATCTCAGGTGATCCACCCGCCTCAGCCTCCCGAAGTTATTCATGTATTGGTGTGTATTTATTTTTCGCACTTGCTTATTTTCTGTCACTGCAAGATACTCTGGGGTTACCTTGCCCTTTTCTTTCCCAGTCCTAGAATCAGTTATTTCTTCAAAAATCTCTGGTTACTTTTTCTATAGAATGGCATAAAAAACCAAGGTCTGAATGCTGTGTGTGCTCATTGCTACTAAGATATTCTTTGCTTCCATGTCCTTTCAGCTGACAGAGCAGATAAATATATGTGTGTATAATAACCCGCATATCTACACATACTTCTAAATGTAACTATCTATATCTCTATAAATATAAGTTCATCTAAAAATGAGTTGATCCTGATGTCTCCAACTCTAGCGCATTACCATATGGACCATTCTAGTCTTCGTCCCTTGATTATCTGTAAACTTGCATTCCAGCAATAAGAAGTCTGGCTCCCACAATCTGCCTTCTATTTACAGAATTTTCTATGTCAGTAGATGTGGGTAGCAGTATCAGAATTAACCCACACCCTCATAAGAAATCCCTTTATCAAATAGAGTACAATGTTTATGTATAGTTTCTTTTGCCTTTAATCTTGAATACTCTACTTATTTCCAAATTTACTTAGGTCAACAACTTTTTCCCAAATACACGTTAGTGAGGTTGTTTCATACATTTGTAATACAGTTAGATTGTTTTGTCACATTCTACAGTGTATCCTGGTATATCATAACCTTACACATACACATTTTTAAAATTCACATGCATTAGGCTTTATTCTTTGAACTGTAAAGTTCTCTTGGTTTTAACAAACGAGTCATGTATCTACCATTACAGTATTAGGTTTCACAGATCTAAAACATTTAATGTGTTTCACAACTTCAGCTCTCATTTCCTACACTGGAACCCCTCACAACCATTGATATTTTTACTGGCCCCGTAGTTTTGCTTTTTCCAGAACGTCAGTAAGTAAACTTTTGAGGCTGGCTTCTTTGACTCACTAATAATATTTAAGATTCATCTATGTTAGTTTGTGGCTTGTTAGCACATTTATTTGTACTGCTAGATGATATTACATTGTATGGATACATCGCAGTTGCTTTATACATTCATCTGTTGAAAAACATTTTAGTTGCTTTCAGTTTTTGGCAATAATAAATAAAGATGCTAAAGCTTTCATGTACAGGTTTTTGTGTAGACACACATTTTCAAATTAGTTGGATAAATACCAGGAAGCACAATTGCTAGATGACATGATAAGAATATGTTTTGCTTTGTAAAAAACTGTTCAAGTGTTTTCCAAAGTGGCCATATCATTTTTCATTCCTACCAACAATAAATGAGAGTCTCCATTGCATTACATCGTAGCCAGCAATGTGTGTTGTTGATTTTTGAATTTTAGCCATTCTCATATGTACATAGTATCTAGTTCTCGTTTTAATTAGGAATTCCTCCATGACAAATGATGTTGAACATCTATTTATATGTTTACTTGCTGTCTATATACCTTCTTTGGCGAGACATCTGTATAGATCTTTTGCCTGTTTTTTTTTTTTTTTTTAAATTGGATTGTTTTATTATTGGTGAGTTTTAAGCATTCTTTGTATATTTTGGATGCAAAGCCTTTATCAGTTATATGTTTGCAAATTTTTTTTTTCAGTAGCTTGTTTTTTCACTCTCTTAACAATGTATTTGCAGAACAGAAGTTTTTTTTTATTCTAATGAAGTCCAACTTACTAATTTCTTAATGGATCATGCTATCGATGCTGTTTGTAAGAACTCATCATCAAACCTGAACTCCCATCAATTTTCTCCTATGTTTTCTTCTTCAAGTTTTATAGTTTTATATATTACATTAACTGTATGATCCACTTTTAGTTGATTTTTGTAAAAGGTGTTAAGTCTTTATCTGTATTATTATTATCATTACTTTGCATATGGACATCCAATTTTTCCAGTACTAATGGTTAAAATGACTATAATTTTTCTATTGAATTGCCGTTATTCTTTTGTCAAAGGCCAGTTGACTATAATTGTATGGGTCTATTTTTGGATGTTATTCTATTCCATTGATGTTGATTCTTTCAACCAATATCATGCTGTCTAATAACTGTATTGTTATACAATGTCTAGAAATTGAGTAGTTTGAGTACTCTAACTGCTTTTTGGCATCATGTTAACTATTCGAGGTTTTTGTCTTTCAATATAAATTTTAGAATATATTTGTCAATATCTACCAAATCCTTTGCTGAGAGATTTTATTAAATCTATAGATCAATTTGGAAAGAATTAGTATTTTAATAATATTGAGTCTTCTAATCCATTAGTGTGAAATACGTTCCCATTTGTTTAGATTTTTTAAAAATTTCTTTCTATATTGTTCATATACAGATTGTATACATGTTTTGTTAGATTTATACCTAAGTATTTTATCTTAGGTATAAATGAAAGGGCAGAGAGGGCTATTGTAAATGGTATTGTTTATTTAATTTCCAATTTCAATTACTCATTATTGGCATACCTGAAAACAAATGACTTGTGTATATTAACTTTGTCTCATGTGACCTTGCTTATATTAGCCCTAGGATGTTTGTGTGTGTGTATGTCCATTATTTAATTGGAATTTTTCTCCAGGAAAAATCATGTTACCTTTGAACAAATATTGTTAAAATTTCTTTTTCTCTCTTTCCAATATGTATGTCTTTTATTTTCTTTATCATCTTATTGCATTGGCTAGGATTTCCAGTATGATGTTGAATAGTAATGATGACAGATGAAATTATTGCCTTCATCCCAGTCTTAGGGAAACACATAACAGTTTCTTACCGTTAAGTATAACCACCCACCCTCATTCCCTGCAAAGCCATGAGGTATCTTTCTGGGATATGCATTGTAAAAATAACGGAATTCCTGAAGGTAAAACCCACAAAAGTAACTGGATTCTTCTAAGACCAAAATCATGGGGAGTTATCTCATTCCTATGCTAGTCCACAATCTTCCTCTAGCAATTAATCAAAATTAACATTTAAATGGTCATTTCTAACCATTTATGTCAGTAGCAGTTTCTGTTCCCAATAAGCAAATCTTGGCTATTATTTTGAGCATTAGTCTCTCTCTCCAGGTTTGGGTGGCAGTTTGCTCTGCTCAGTTCTGTGATAAATCCATGATTGAATATTAGTTCACTCAGTTTTTGCTTGATTTTAGGACAGGAGTGATGACTTCCAAGCTCTACATGTCAAAACTGAAACTAGAAGTCTGTTTTGTTTTTTGTTTTTATTAAATTTACCGGTACATGTAATAAGTTTTTAAAATTCATCACTCTTCTTAACATCTTATTTTAGTTTAATTTTCTTTTTTGAAGTTCATTCTTAATAAGTTATTTTAATAAGGTTTTTAGTGATATTCACTCAGTCGAACTTTGTGAAACATACCTTTATTTCACTGTCATTTTGAATGACAGTTTAGTAGGTTGAATTCTAAAGTAAAAGTTACGTTCCGTGAGAATTTTCAAGATATTATCTGAGTCTCTTTTGACTTCTGCTATTGATATTGAGAAGTCTGCTATCAGACTAATTGATATATATTGTAAGTTAATCTATTTTTTCTCTGCAGTTTAACCAGATCTTCTCTTTTTACTTAGTGTTCTACCCTTTCTCTAGAATGTTTTAAAAGATAAATCAGTCTCATTTATTTTGTTTGCTCTTCTTAAATAAATTGGGTTTCTATTCTTAGTCAATTCTGGGAGAAAAATGACCTACAGTTTTAATATAGTCTAATATCAATTTCGACTCCATGTAAAAAATGAAGAATCTTAGGATCTGGGGGATTAAACACTTTTTGTAAGATCATAAAGCTAGTAAATAATAGTCTTATAACTTGCAACTTGAATCAATGTTTCTTTGGATGACAATGTTACATATGGTCCGAAATATACAGTTTGTGGATAAATAATGTTATCTGGAAAATTCAAATAAATCTGAAATAAATTGTGTCACTGAATCTTGATTATTCTCTTTTGTTTATAATATTACTGGTCTTTTACATGATTGCACATTCTTCTGATTAGGTAAAAAATACTAGATGATTCTTTAAGGTTTTGCAGGACTCGTGAAAATGATATTATCATAGTGTTGGAACCGAACTGTCGATTCCCTCCTGGGCAGGGGTCGCCACGAAGGATCACCCGACACGAGATTCACAGCAGAGAGTTATTTATTACTAGCGCGCTAGGGTCCCAAGTTCTAAGTTGGCCCTGGGACCCCGAGTGCTTGTTACAGGCAGTTTATATAGGCAATTACAAGTTCAAACACAGCTTAGGGCACGAAATTCAAGCAAGGCTTTAGGCGCATGATGATTGGGTCTAGCTATGGCTTGAGCAAGGTATCTTGTTCTGATTGGTTGGGGCGGGACCTTAGGAGGTTCTTTCCTGGAATTGCTGATTCCGGGAACATCGGGGACATTGAGTCAGGGTGGGACCCCATGAGGTTATCAGGGTGGGACCTCATGAGGCTATCAGGGTGGGGCCCCATGAGGTTATTTCCCGGAATTGTCTTTCTGTTTGGGTTCTGGGAACATCGGGGGGCTATCCATGGCCATCTGGGGTTTAAGTTTCATGATGGCCAAGCTTTCTAAATTTTATGAGGCTTAGGAATTATGAGGCCTAGTTTCAATAGCTGGTATTCAATATATCTGTCACATTTAATTACAGAGTAAAAAAAGACACATTTTATATTGGTAATGAATATATGTAAGCTTTTGACCAGTGAAATGATGTTTTTTGCTTTTCTCACAGTTTTTACAATTAACAATTTCTAAAAAGTGAGTAAGTAGTAAAAAGTCCCCACAAGAGCATACAATACTCTTCTTAAAGAATCTTTAACTATATACTGTTGTTTCATCAAGTATCACTAGCTGGGTCTCCATCTGAGTTCCAAAAACATCAGTTCCTCTGATTGTTCTACTCTAAGGCCTAAAAAGTATAAGAACTCCTCGTTATCATCTTAGTTTCTCCAACTACAAAATGTGCAAAGTAAAGTAATTTTCCAAATACATTAAAAAGCTGCACAACTTTGTATATGGGTGGAAAGAGGCTTGTTGAGACTGGTATCGGATGACTGTTTACCTGACATCTTTTTATTTGCTTGAGAGAAATAGAACAGTAAATAAAATTTTTATTAAGTATGGCACTTAAAGTTTTTTATGAGTGAAAATCTCTACTTTTATAGAAGCCATATATAGTGGTTCTTGCAGAACTTGCCAAGCTCTATCTGCTATTTGAATCCCATTTTACAGTTGAGGAATCATGAAGAGATAGAGGAAAGTTAATGAAGATGCAAAAGGCCACACAGCAGGCTGATGTCAAAATCTAAAATACATTCACAAATTCCTGGGAATTTTAACTCTACCCTGAACCTTCTGTTCCTCTGCCTCCATTTAACAGGGAAAAACATATGCAAATATATGCTTATGCTAATACAGTACAAATCACATCTAACACATGTCTAACATGTACTTTTTTTTGTTTGTTTTTTTGAGAAGGAGTCTTGCTCTGTTGCCCAGGCTGGAGTGCAGTGGCACAACCTTGGCTCACTGCAACCTCCGCTTGCCGAGTTCAAGTGAATCTCCTGCCTCAACCTCTTGAGTAGCTGGGATTACAGGTGCGTGCCACCACATCTGGCTGATTTTTGTATTTTTAGTAGAGATAGGGTTTTACCATGTTGGCTAGACAGTTCTCGAACTCTTGACCTCAGGTGATCCACCCGTCTCAGCCTCCCAAAGTGCTGGGATTATGGACATGAGCCACCGTGTCCGGCCACATGTATCTTTCTTATATACTTTGAGTTCATTTACTTTTATAAATAATGAAAAGAAAAACTGAACAGTATTCATCTCTTCTTCACCAATTGTTGAGTCATAGAAGGCATACTTTCCAAATACATATGTGTGTGCATGTGTGTGAGAGTGTGTGTATTTATATATACATACATTCTGTAAAATCCATGTAAATATATTTACCATAAGTCCCTTGCTGGGCTGATGGTTTGCCAATGTATCCGTTAGTTATTTAGCTATCCCCAGGGATAGCATTTGGAATAAAATCTGTCTTTTGAATAGAGATGTAAGTGAAACCAAGTTCTTTGATAGGACTCTTGACTGAAAAGACTTTGACAGAAACCTCCTATTAGGATTCAATTATATTAAACTGTGAAATGTTAAAAGCACTTCATCACAATGTGTAGTGCTTTCTCCCTGTGCCTAAATGTAATCTGGTACTTGCCTCACCTGGAGTCTTTTGTAATGGGTGCCCAGAGGAACTGTATTATGGAACAGGCAAGACTCAAAAGTATTCTTCTCAGTTCTTTAAAAATCAAGTCCCAGCCTCCTTAATAGGCATTCTGACAAGGTGTAGTATATGTTCCCTGGGTAATCAATCAAGCTTGCATAGAAACCATAAAGGAGCTCCTCAGGCTGCTGGAGTGAGTGCTTTCTTATGAACAGCCTCATTGTTCTCACAATTAAGGCCAAGGAGGCAGCAACGGAAGAAGGGTTTCTGTGGACACCTGAGGGTGAGGTGTGGGAGGAAGGAGCTTTGGGAATGTAAACAATAGCCATCCTTCTAAATCCTAAGAGGTTCCACTTGCAATGCAAAACATATTAATGTCTGATGAAAGCAAAACAAGCAAGTATACTTAAAATTGGTGCTGCTACACCATGCTCTTTCAATATGTTACTAGTCAGAAGATTATAAACTTACCAACTTCTTTATGGACTATATCCAAGCGAGCTATCACAAAACATAAACAGCTGGATTCTTTTATCTGATAGATATAATTAGAAATGAATTCGGCTTTAAAAGACACTATTCCAAATTATGACTGGCAGATTTTTTTTTTTTTTTTTTTTTTTTTTTTTTGAGACGGAGTCTTGCTCTGTCACCCAAGCTGGAGTGCAGTGGCCGGATCTCAGCTCACTGCAAGCTCCGCCTCCCGGGTTTACGCCGTTCTCCTGCCTCAGCCTCCCGAGTAGCTGGGACTACAGGCGCCCGCCACCTCGCCCGGCTAGTTTTTTTGTATTTTTTAGTAGAGACGGGGTTTCACCGTGTTAGCCGGATCGTCTCTCGATCTCCTGGCCTCGTGATCCGCCCGTCTCGGCCTCCCAAAGTGCTGGGATTACAGGCTTGAGCCACCGCGTCCGGCAAACTGGCAGATTTTTTAATCTTAACTGTGTGCTTAAGGAAAATACACATTTAAGATTTGATGTCTTCTCATTCCATTAATATAATTTAATTTTTACTTCTGTACTCGGGAGGCTGACTGGGAGCATCTCCTGAGGCTAGGAGTTTGATACCAGTCTAGGCAACGTAGTGAAAACCTGTCCCTAAAAAAATTAAAGATTAGCCAAGCAGACATGATGGTACACACCTGTGGTCCCAGCTACTCAGGAAGCTGAAGCATGAGGACGACTTGAGCCTAGAAGTTTGAAGCTGTTGTGAGCTATGACCCTGCCACTTCAGCCTAAGTGACAGAGTGACACCCATCTCTAAAATAATACTACTACTAATAGTAATAATAATAAATTTTTGCTTTTTTTCCTCAGGGCAAAATGACAGGTAGATAGGTGCAAACAGTTTAATTTAACTTAATCATATAAGTCTGTAGCTATATGAAGACATATACAATTTAATAGTAGCTGTATCTAGAGAGGAGGTAAGGAAAATGGAATTTTGAATGGATCAAATTTTTGTGAGAAAAAGTCATGTATTCCCTGTGTAATTAAAGGTAATAAAAAGCAGGAAAAGTAATATATAATATTCTCTTTTATAAAGAGATGAATTTTGCTGTAATTCTATCTAGTAAATTATATCAAAAAGATAATGGTCAAAGGGATTACAATTTCCAATCGGATAATATTATAGCTGTGATTTTTGATCAACGGTGATGCTATCATCTAAAACAGGTACAGGTATATAACCTAGGTACTTAACAAGGACAATATTTGAGCTTTGTTTGACCTACTAAATCATTTGTTCATTCATTTAAATATTTATGAAGTGACAATTCAATAAGTGAGAATTGATGAAAATAATTAGGACAGTGTTTACAACAAGTTAAAAAACAAAAATTAACCCACATGGAAATTATCAGAATAGTGTCGAGATTGCATCCTATATGGGCCATGATGTGATGGCATCAAATTTATAATGTCCAAATAAATGATATTACATGTAATATTATACAGATTAGAAGACAAAATTAAGGATACCTAAAGTAGATTAAGATGAAGGCTATAGTGAATAAAATATTATATAGCCACAGAAATAAAAGGGGGATTAATGTGTTCACTCCCTAAAATGCATTTATTAAGTTTTAACTATGGACCAAGTATTGTGTTATGTTGCAGAGATTGTATTAATAGGTGAATAAAACAGTGATCACTAAATTTGGGAAATGTATGTGGAAGGATGCACATATGTTAAAAACACATGGACATAAATATGATAGGTGCTATAAAGAGACAAGTACAGGGCAGGGTGGCACACAGAGAAAGAAATGATTTATTTTGCCTAGATGAATCAGAGAAAGTTTCATGTAGCTGACACGTTGCATCTTGGCTGGTAAGTAAGAATTTGCCAGGTAGACCATCATGTCTGGGCAGTGGCTGAAAGATGACTCCTGAGTAAAGCAAGATTACCATACATGTGAGTGCAAGAAGGAATAGAAAGAAAGAATGTGGTGCCGAATGTACCTGGAATAAGCGGAATACAATATATTTGCTATATAATATTTTATGTAATCAGGTTTTGGTTTAAAGCAATGAGATTTAATATGTAAATTTATATTAAAACTATTATTAAAATCTATGTTGAGTTCAAATTGCTTGCCCCATCTCCAATTAGGATGGGAAAACAAACAATAAGAAATATATGTGGGTTTATAACAAAAGGTCAAATTATTATGTTAACTCTGCTATTTGTCAGTAAAACAAAATTAAAAAAATTGTCACATCATTTGCAAAGCATGCTCAGAAATTTTAATTGGTGTACAGCAAAAAAAAATATTATATGGAATGAATTTTTACCTGGCATATTATGAGAACTTATGTCATGACTGGAAAAAAATGCTGCCTAAGCATTAAGAAACTGAGTTGAAACAATTAAATTTTATTCTACTAAGTGTTTTAATTGGGTTTTGTATTTGTTTAGAGTGAGAGTCACAAACTGGGGGAGATAAAGCTTGGTAGATGTGTTAGTTATCAATTGTTAATCCAAATTCACTGCTTTAAGATGACAATGATTTAGTTTTCTTAGGGACATGGCTGGATGGTCCTTCTCCTGGTCTCACTTGGGGTCACCAGTGTGATGGCATGTTACTGGGGCAAGGAAGAGTATAAGCTGTAGCTGTCAGTAGGGCACATTAGTTGTTTCTTATGGTCTTTCCATGTAGCTAGTTGGGCTTCCTCACAGCATGGAGGTCTCAAGGCAGTACTCTGAGAGGACTATATGCATTTCAAAAGCATGAAAACAGAAACTAAAAGAATGTGTAAATATGCGCTTTGGAAGTCACACAGTCTCACTTCTGCTGCGTTCTAATGGTTGAAGCATGCCAGAGGGCCAGACCAAATGTAAAGGGAGACAAGGATGCGAATACCACTTTTGATCATGAAAGTAGTAAAGTTTTATTGTGAGAAGTTTTATTGTGAAAGTAGTAAAGTTTTATTGTGAGAAGCATGCAAAATGTGGCCATCTTCATTATGGCCATCTTCAAAAATAATCTATTACTGCCAGTATTAGTAGAATGAGGTAGTTAAACTTTTAAAATGCTGTTTTAATCAATTTAAGCAGTGTATGTATTCTCCAGTTTTCTGATCTCTCTATCATATTCGCTTGCCTTATACTAAGACTCTCCCATCATTCATTCTCAAAAATTTTAGTTTTCTGTCCATAGTTTAGTGAATACTGATTTAGTTATTAGAATTCAGAGTGATAGAAATGGTGTATCAGAATGTCCATGAACTCTTTATTTTAGAGGATCTAAGGAAATATGATCTGCTTTCATCAACTAGAGCCTAATTCGATAGTATTTAAAACTTTTGACTAAAGAAAAATTAGACAAGAAGTTGATTCTTTCTGCAAGATGAAATTTGTCTGATTAATGTCATCTTTCAAAACATAGGTATACATGAACATTTTAAATAAGGGTTAGTAGATTTGAAAATATAGACTAACTGGTTGGAGTAGGAAGTTAAATATGACAGCAAGAGACTGCGCAGTGATGGTCTAGACCCAGTAAAGCTTCCATTGACTTTGTAAAACTTTTATGTGCCAGCTGGAGCAGTAAGTGAGAGAATGAGATGAGAGAAAAAGGATGCGTTCATATGTATCACCGTATTATCTCATAATTAAAGCTGCATGGATGGGCCACCAAGACCACAGAAAATTTGCTTAGATTAAACTCATGGTCTTGAAACATTAGTTTGATTCACTTCTTTGTCTTCCTATTGTAAATGATATTGTTCTATTTGTCTGTTTATAGAACCAGTTACATTAAGCTTGAAATTCTATGAGAGGCATATGGCTGAGAAGTGTTTTGTAAATATTGACAATAAGTCTTTGTAACCAGATTTGCAAAAAAAAAAATAAAAAAATAAAAATAAAAAAAAATAAAAAAAAATCCTGGAAAGAGGAGGTGACTAGCTCAGTGACATTGATAACTTTAAATTTATCATATAGGTTTTCACATGTACTTTTGGAGCAATCAGGTTGTTAGTGTGCCAAGATTGCTATCAAAGCTGTTTAATAATATCATGACCTTGACTTTACAAAATTCTGGAGGAATATACATTTGCACTTTCCAGGAGATAATTGTTAAGGTCCACATGGCCAAGGATTCTATGGTATTGGTTTCCAACAAAGTTGTTTTGTACACATTTTATAACAGAAAGGCTTTAAGTATAATCTCCATTTCAAATATCAATTCATAAGATGACGATTCATTGAGATTTTGTATTTTAATATTATTCATTTCCCAGTTTTACATTATTAAACATGTGGGAACAACCTATTACAGTCTCAAGGATCCAGCCTTCTACAATTTTGAAATCAAATCATAAGATCTTTCCTCTAATATGACCCAATAAAACTGTGATCTAAAATAGTGATTGTGAGTTTTATTCAGTCATAAAAATTGATGGTTGAAATAAACTTAGTATTCACCAACTTTAATATTGCTTTTAATCTAAGAACTCCACAATGTTCTTACCTCTTAATCTATACTTCTATTTACATGATTATAATACTATTATTTATTCTTTATATAGATAATTTTTAATATCAATTATTTACTTATAAAGTCCAAACACATTAGCATAAAAACAGTTACTTGTCCTGTGACCAGTGTAGCTTAATATTCAATCCTCTGTAATTGTTTTCTTTAAATTCTTGTTAATTTTATCTTTGAACTTATTCTTGTAAGCAAAGTCCCATGGGGTAGTGGAGCATATGCCAAAGGCTGGGACAGTAGTAGGTTCATATATAGTCCATCACCCTGCCACTTCTGGAACAGATTCTTAGCCTCTCCCTCCCCATACCCACCTGGTGAACTCTGCCACCCTGGTTATGGAATGATGCCTGGATTGCAGCATCAGAAAAAGCCTTGAATTTTACCTCCTTTACTTTTGGCCCTGTGCAGTGTCCTGGGTGTGGGTATAGGAAAAGTAGAAAAAGGTAGGGGTCAAACACACGTTTTTTAAGGGCAGAGCAAGACTGTGACTGTTCCATCTGGGCTGGCAGCCCAAATGACTTGGCAGATAACTCGCTCTGGGGATCTTCACCCACTAGGGATCCAGGTATTCTGTGCACCCAGCTTATCTAGGCAGTAAGGGGGTTTTAATTCCCTGGGTGGATGGGACAGCAGGCCCAGTGGGAAATGGAGGTTCACCCTCTCCCAGCTCACTGTCATACACACACTCCCAGCAAAGGCCCTGCATTTTCACTGAGCTTTGAAAATTATGTAGCTCATTCTGACCATTCTTTATCCTCTGCTTACCAACTAGCTACACTGAAATATTATACTTGGAATTTCTCAAATATACCATATCTATACATTTGTGGTGTTCTTTTACCTGTAAAATTTTAACCCACATGAATACCTTGAAAAGTCCTATTCGTTCTTAACGTAGTGCAATAATAAATTTACCTCTGATAAAATTGCAGCTCTCACACTTATTCCACCAAAGAGGTTTAGCTAATACCTACATATTGCTCCAAATTAATTAGTGGACACTGCTTCTCTGACATTTAGCGTACTGATTTGTAAGTTATGCCATTTCCCTTATACTGAAGGGCACGGCCTGTTTTTCTGTAATCTCAGAATCTAGCACATGCCAGTCAACTAAATAAATACCGACATTTATCCTGAATTACAATAGTATATATTACTTATGATAATTCAATATTACATTGGATCAGTTTTCAATAACACATGTCTCTTAGTAATAACTACGAATAGGTATCAGGTTTATTCAATTTGAAATATGGTTTCTTCTGAGCAGTATTTTTCCATTCTTATTTAAGGAACATTTCATAAACATACACACATACACATACACACTCACACAAATATATACACAAATATAAACAGTAGGAATGCTAAATACTTTGACTTCTAGAGGACTAGTAAAGTAGCCAATTTATTCATTGGTTTTATTCACTTTATTTTAAATTTAACTGTTAGCATAAACAGTAACTAATTCTGAAAACTGTGTGTAAATTTGGGCAACTAACTTACATAATGGTAAGGATAGACTTGTGAAATGAGTTGTGAATTCGTTTGCTCTTTTTAGCATTGGCTATATTCGAAATGTACCACTCTATTTTTAATGGTTACATGAAAGCATTATGCCTTTCTTAAAGTTATGACTAATATGTGGTCATCGAATTAATGCTTTTTAGACATGCAATTTCCAAAATTCAGTTATTTAAGGAATGCATTCACAATTTTTGTCGTGTATGTGTGCCACCTATATGTTTACCTATTTAATATATTACAATATGTGTTACACATAAATTGTCCTATTTTTTAACTTATTTGTTATAAAAGGAATACAGATAACACTATCAAAAGTGTAAAACCTGGCTGGGCGCAGTGGCTCACACCTGTAATCCCAGCACTTTGGGAAGCCAAGGCAGGTGGATCACGAGGTCAGGAGATCGAGACCTTCCTGGCTAACATGGTGAAACCCCGTCTCTACTAAAAATACAAAAAATTAGCCGGGAGTGGTGGTGGGCGCCTGTAGTCCCAGCTACTCAGGAGGCTGAGGCAGGAGAATGGCGTGAACCCAGGAGGCAGAGCTTGCAGTGAGCCAAGATCGCACCACTGCACTCCAGCCTGGGCGACAGAGCAAGACTCTGTCTCAAAAAAACAAACAAACAAAAAAAAGTGTAAAACCTGTATCACTTCCCAGAAATTGGAGGTAAGAGGAAATATAATCTCAATATAAACACAATGTGCTATATTTAAAAATAAAAAAAAGAAATGCAAATATGACTAAACATAAATTGATTGTTTTCAAAAGAAAAAAAATTATACATGAAACAAATTCTTGAATGAGAAAAACTTTTTGTAATCAATTGGCACTTGAGATAATCAGTTCAACATTGCTTAGTATGTTAAATAATATGTAGTTCTACATTCGTGAATTTATCAATTTGTTGAGCTCTTGCGGTGTGCCAACCTCTGTTCTAGTCATCAATAAGATAACTGTTATTTAGTTTTGAGGTTATTCATCATGCAGAATTCCAAATCACTTGTTCATATAGATTGCAAGGTAGAAACAAGATTCTGAGTTCTCCATTCTGCTTGTTCTTCCTAAGCACACAGCTGGGTTAATTTAGCAGCTTCCCATGCAGTGAGGCTGCTTGACTAAATTCAGACAAATAACATGTGGCCAAAATGATACAGACAGATTTTAGACCTGCCTTCCTTTTTAGAAACACCTTCAATGATCATCTAGAATTATCTCTGAAAAATCCAGAAGCCACCTGTTTCAGAAATGGCAGCTGAAGCTGGCAAGTAAATCAATCAATAAATCAATGAATCACAGAACTTTTGTTTTTATAAGTCATTGAGATTTTGAGGTATAATTATTACAGAGGCCTATTTTGGGCTAGTCCAACATAGGCAGAAAGGCAAATAATATTTAACAGCCTTCTCTGATATGATTAGTGTGTGGCAATTAATTCACAGCCAAAATGACATAAGTGAATGTTGTTCAACAAATGTTGCTTCAAGAAAGCAAATGTGATTGCCAGAACGTATTCTACTGGATGCCAAACTATTTATTAATGCTACTATATAATGGAAAAAGGTTTCTTACTTACTAAAGAACTTCTATAAGTTTTAGAAAATTCATATGGAGATCTTTACTTATGTTTTCAAATGCATATTTATAATATCTTGAAAATATTCACGGGTGTCAATACTGAGACAAAATTATCATTTTGATAATTTTTGTTAATTGAATACATGACTGAAATTGGAGGACCTACCCACAAGACTCTGGCTTCATTATAACTAAAAGAATAACAAAATAATAGTCACAACTCCAACTTATTAAGCTGCACACATGTAAAATGCTTTACTTATGTTCACTTATTTGGTTCTCGCCGTAACTTTACAAGGTACTTGCTATGATTAGTCCCATTATAAAGCCTAGGAACATGGCTCTTCTTATATAAACAGAAAGTAAAAGAGCACAGTTAGAGAGCTGCAATTTTTTTTTTTTTTTTTTTTTTTTTTTAATGAGACCGAGTCTTCCTCTGTTGCCCAGGCTGCAGTGCAGTGGCGTGATCTCGGCTCACTGCAACCTCCGCCTCCTGGGGTTCAAGCAATTCTCCTGACTCAGCCTCCCGAGTAGGTGGGACCACCCCGGCATGCACTACTGCATCCAGCTAATTTTTGTGTTTTTAGTAGAGACAGGGTTTCACCATATTGTCCAGGCTGGTCTCAAACTCCTGACCTCAGGTGATCCACCCACCTTGCCTCCCAAAGTGCTGGGATTTCAGGCGTGAGCCACCATGCCCCGCCAGAGCTGCACTCTTGACATAGCAGTTCTTCAGGCTGAGATTGTGTTGAATCTAATTCTAAGCCTATAGCTCAGTAGCATTTTCTGGGTATCTCTGCACAAACCTTCACTATAAAAATGCCCCATTTGACATGTTTATGATTTCATGTGCTCAGTTATGAGATATAGCTTCCAATTATTCATCTTCAATAAATTAACTAGAATTAATCTTTTGTCAAAGAAACTTATCATTCCTCTATGGATTCTGGGTTATTATTCATTTATAATATAGGGCAGTTTTTCAACCAGTTCCGTTTATGTGATCTATCCAAAGTGATCTCAGAGAGATTAGATCTGGAGCTGGCTCACTAGCTTGGCTGTTTAAAGCAGAATTCCAAAGAGGCAACCGTAAAAGATTAATCTCTTTAGTCTGGCAGAGTGCAAGAATGCCCCCCTAAACTCAGAGAAATTTCCTATTTTACAAAGATGTGAGACTGGCAATAGTGATTAAGAAAAATTGTGGGAGCATAGGTATAGAGGTAAAATATACGAATGAGAAATTTCATGTATCTTCTACTATGAAAAACTGGTCATAAATCCATGTTATTTTCTATTGTTTTATTTTCACATTTAAATAAATTAACAATAGAATTAATTCCTGTTTTTGTAAAAATCAAATGTATAAATGTAGAGAACTTACATAACGAAAAATTCTGGGCCGGGCGCAGTGGCTCTCGCTTGTAATCCCAGCACTTTGAGAAGCCGAGGTGGGTGAATCACGAGGTCAGGAGATCCAGACCATCCTGGCCAACATGGTGAAACCCTGTCTCTACTAAAAATACAAAAAATTAGCCTGGCGCGGTGGCGGGCGCCTGTAGTCCCAGCTACTCGGGAGGCTGAGGCAGGAGAATGGCGTAAACCCGGGAGGTGGAGCTTGCAGTAAGCCGAGATAGTGCCACTGCACTCCAGCCTCAGCCTGGGCAAAGGAGCGAGACTCTGCCTCCAAAAAAAAAAAAAAAAAAATTCTGCCAGTTATAATCTCACTACCAGAAGTAGGTAGCCATAGGTAACATTGTTGATATGCAACACATATATTACTTTACTGATATAATTTTATACTGTTTATATATATTACATATTGCTCATAATGTTTTTAACTTCAGAAGTATTTTTCTTAGTAAAAAGTTTATTATGAGCACCTACCAAAGTAGTATATATACATTTATTTTATGCTTTCGAAAAACAGTTTGTAATTTTATGATATTGACACATCATAATTTATTAAACCTATTTACTATTTGCTTCCATGTTTTTTCTATCACACAAAAAAGTTTCAGTGAATAGATTTTTATATATATATATATATATATATATATATATCTTTGGGATCTTATAATATCTGAAGAATGACTCCTTTGAAGTGGAACTTCTTGGCAAAAGAGAATATACCTTTTGCGATTTGACATATGCTGCCGAAGCAGACCACAATTTTAGATTCAGCCAAATTAATTTTAGTGGTGTCTCATGCCAGTGATTCTGCCTTCAGTGGGCTAGTGTAGGCAGCCAGCTGTGGATTGAAGAGTTTGCTGAGTCAATTGATATAAATTTGGATCCAAGGCTGGCCTATGATAGTTGACATCAAGAGACCAGCACACATTATCACAATTTAAATGAAGGAATTCATAGACCTCAGGGGTGATGAATGTTAGGCTGATCTACCCTATGTATCCCATCCATTTTCCTGTGAATTATGCTACTCACAGTATTTTGTCTTCTTCATTGTTAAAAGCAATTGTCAAAGAAGCCCCTGCCACACACTGGAATTGACTCTTTCAATTCTTTTCAATTCTTTTTTTTTTTTTTCAGTCAGGAATGCTGGTGAGGAAGATAACTAAATGGCAGAATCCACAGATTTGAGTGGAATCAAGAGCTTCTTAGGCCAGCAGAAGCACGTAAATGGCACATGTAAAGTGGATGCGATCACTTACCATCAAGATAGCAATGATACAGTAATCTTGGTTCAGGGTTGGCCAGATATGCCGAGATTTCTGGCACTCCCATTTGGACTACAGTATTATCAGTGGTAAAAACTATATTAAGTAGAGTTATACTCTAAGGTTTATATTTGTTTTTTTTTTTTTTTTCAATGAGAAATTTTCCAGGCTTGAAAACAGGTCCTCTGATTCAAGTCAGGATGCTAGTCACTGAATCCTCATCATTTCTGGATAAAAGTTAATGCACTGTCCTAGAACCCTTGAATACAAGCAATCTCAGGAGCAGTTGTGAAAGCAATGGCATCCAATCTTACAAGAACAATACATGAAACTTTCCTGTAGCCTTTTCTGGTATGACCTATAACGTTTTATCTTTGTGTCTGTTCTGGGGGAGTTAAAGACAAAATTATTCAGTAATTCTTGTTAAAACGTGGTGAAAAAGACTTTATTCAGGATTACCACAATAGGTACAGAAATCGCTGCAATGAGGTCTTGCAATGAGGAGAGAATGATTAGGTTCAGTACCAAGTAGAGCATGCATAGGGTGAGAATTTATAGCCAAGGATCAGAATTGGGTATGTGAATAGAAAATCACTTAGTCAAAACATCCATCAGTGGTCAGAGGGATTCTGGCTAAACTGACTTAACAGGATTCTTGCTGAAGAAAGGCCAGGAGATCAAACTTTACCTTGGGATTGGTGGAGAATGAGGAACATGATCAGATAGTAGGGGTAATTGACATTTAGTGTAGGAGGCTCTTACTAAATTGACTTAGCAAGGATTGCTAAAACTGAATTTTACAAAGAAGTAAAGACAGGCCCTGGGAAGTTTCAGAATCCTGACCAAAGTTTGGCCAAGCAAAGGACATTTGTCAGGAGGAAGATACATAAACCATCTATGGATGATTGTGACAACACAATTTCTGTGGCCAGAATACAACCGTAACCTGACTGAGGTCAGAATCAGTTTATACATCAAATGCTAGTTATAAGTAAACTTTCATCCTAAGCTCACGTAACATAGAAGATTTCTTCAAGATATAAGTCTGCTTGTGTTGCTATAAAGAAATACCTGAATCTGGGTAATTTATACAGAAAAGAGGTTTATTTTGCTCATGGTTCTGCAGGCTGTACAAGCATGGTACCAGCATCTGCTCAGCTTCTGGTGAGGGCTCAGGAAACTTTACAATGTTGGTGTAATGCAAAGGAAAAGCAAGTGTGTCATGTGGCAAGAAAGGGCAGGACAGAGAAAAGGAGCATAAGAGAGATGCCAGGCTCTTTTAAACAAGCAGATCTCACGTGAACCAATAGAGTGAGACTCATTCATCATCAGGAGAACAATACTAAGCCAATTTTGAGGGATTTGCTCCTATAACCCAAATATCTCCTACTAGGCTCCACCTCCAACATTGGAAATTACATTTCAACATGAGATTTGCAGGGGACAAAACCTTCAAACTGTGTCATTCAGTTTCCAAGTATTGTAAATCCTAATATTGATTCTTATAGACAAAGGGTCAAACATAAAACTTGAAAGATTGTTTACCTCCACCCTACCACAATTAGACAAAAAAAATTCCTGAAAGATCTGAAGATATCAGCACCACCATAGTAGACTTGCGTATGAATCTTCCTAACACAAAAAACTGTTGGATTCTCAAGAATGATATTGGATTACTTAAGGCCAACCAGGTAAGACTTTCAAATGTAGATGATGTTTCTGGTATTATTAGTTTTTTCTCTGCAAAGAGTGAGTAAATCACCATTAACTTGGAATGCAACTCTTTGATTTTTTTGGAGTCTTTTGTTTGGACTCTATTGTTTTCAAGCCCTCAGAGGCAAATTTTCTGTTACAGCTGAGACAAGAAAAAGCACTTCGTTCTTGACTTGGGATGTTACACCAACCTTGTATTTCTGACATAAGTCTCAATTTGTCATGTTGTATAAGTCTTTCTGTATATTACTAGATTTGGTTGACAAGTTTTTATTAAGGAGTTTTGTGTCTATATTAAAGTAAATATTGGTATATAACTTCCTTTTCTTTTGCTATTTTGCCAGGTTTAGGTATCAGGGTAATACTGATCTCATAAATGAGTTGGGAAGTTGTTTCTTCCTCGTCTTGTCAAAGATTGGCACTAACTAATCTTTAAATGTTTAGTGGAATTTATTAGTGAAGCCATCTGTCCTGGGAACTTCCATATGGGATGTTTTTAGTTACTGATTTAATCTCTTTGCTTCCATTAGGTTTATTCAGTTTTTACATTTAATCTTGAGTAACTTATGGCAATTGTGTCCTCCTAGAAATATTTCTCTTTCTTCTAAGTTATCTAATTTGTTGGCATACACTTGTTAATAGTGCTCCATTCTAATTTATTGTTTTGAGGTTTCATAATACAGCCTTCTTTTATTTTTTTATTTTAGTAGTTCAGGTCCTATTTAAGAAAAATCTTGGTCAAACTAGCTAAAGATTTGTCAATTTGATTGATATTTACAAAGCTTCAAACTTTGGCTCATTAGTTCATTGTTTTGCCAGCATTGATGAAAAGAGTCAAACTCTGTAAAATATTTTTAGAGATTTATTCTGAGCCAAATACGAGTGACCATGGCTTATGACACAGCCCTCAGGAGGTCCTGAGAACATGTGCCCCAGGTGGTCTGGGTAAAGCTCAGTTTTGTACATTTTAGGGAGCCATGAGACGTCAATCAAATACATTTAAGAAATACACTGGTTTGGTTCAGAAAGGCGAGACAACTCCAAGCAGGCACTTCCAGGCTATAGGTAAATTTAAACATTTTCTGGTTGACAATTGGTTGAGCTTGTCTAAAGACCTGGGACTGATAGAAAGAAAATGCTCAGATTAAGCTAAAAGGTTGTGGAGACCAAGGTTCTTTTGAAGTCTTATAGTGGCTGCCCTTAATCAAAATTCTTTACAGATGCAGATTTTCTCCCACAAAGGACGGCTTTGCAGGGTCATTTCAAGATATGACAGAGAAACACGTTTTGGGGTAAAATATTTTGATTTTCTTCTTTATCATGCCAGAGTCAGATTGGAAAGTAAGTCATGACATACACGGTAAAGAAAACCCATCTGATGAGAATTTATGGTTTGTAGGACATGACTCCCCACCCCCCTTAGACAGGAATTTGGGCAAGATAAAAATAATCAGAGCTTAGTCCTCACTGGTCTCAATTTTATTTAAATCTGCTTTAGTTTTTATTTTCTTATTTATGCTTGCTTTGGATTTAGGGTGTTATTTTTCTCTTTTTGGAAGAGAAATGCTTAGATTATTATTTTGAGATATTTCTTATTTCTTAATGTAGATGTTTACTGCTATAAATTTCCATCTAAGCACTTTCTCAACTGCATATCATAAGTTTTAATTTATCTTCATTTTCATTTATCTCAAAGTATTTTCTAATATTTTTCATTTATTCTTCGACCCATTGGTTATGTAGCAATGTGTTACTTAATTACTTATGTAGCAATGTGTTACATTTGTGAAACTCACAAATTTCTGCTATCGATTTTTATTTTAATTCCACTATTATTGAGAACATACTTTGTAGGATTTGTGAAAGGAAAATATCTTGGGCCCCCGAAATCAATAAGCTCAAAGGAAAATCCAAGCTGGAAACTGCTCAGGGCAAACCTGCCTTCCATTTTATTCAAAGTCATCCCTCTGCTCACTGAGATAGATTCATATTCTGATTGCCTCCTTTGGAAAGGCTTATCAGAAACTCAAAAGAATGCAACCATTTGTCTCTCACCTATCTATGACCTGGAAGTTCCCTCCCTGCTTCAAGTTGTCCCCGCCTTTCTGGACTGAACCAATGTATTTCTTACATACACTGATTGATGTCTCATGTCTTCCTAAAATGTATAAAATCAAGCTGTGTTCTGACCACCTTGGGCACACGTCATCAGTACCTCCTGAGGCTAGATTACAGGCATACGTCCTCAATCTTGGCAAAATAAACTTTCTAAATTAGCTGAAACCTGTCTCAAATTTTCTAGGCTAATAGATTTCGCACTTTACATTCATTAAGATGTGTTTTCTGGCTTAGTTTATGGACTATTTTGGAGAATATTCCAGGTGTGCTTGAGAAGAATATGTATTCTGCCTTCATTGGTTGGGGTGTTTATGGGTATCCTTCCAGTCCAGTTGGTTCATAATGTTCACGTCTTCTATTTCCTTGATGATCTTCCACTTTGTTCTACCCATTATTAAAAGTAGGCTATTTACTTCTCTAACTATTGGTGAGTTGTCTACCCCTTCCTTGATTTCTGCCAGTCTTGTTTCAAGTATTCTGGGTTTCCATTGTTGGAAAGGGAATTCATTATTACCTCCCCTAGAACACACGTCCTATGGATATCCACAGGGATCTCTCTCTCTTTTTAGGTCTCTTCTCAAATATCACCCTACTGGAAGATCCTTTCATAATTAGCCTTACAGAAAGTGAAGGAGCAACAACGCAACAAACATGACCCCAGCTACCATGCATGCCCAACGGCTTTAATATGTTTGACTTTTTATCTATAGCACTCAAAGCTTCCTTAAAATACATAATGGTATTTTATTTTTTGTCTACCCTCCCACTTCAAATTATAAGCTTCATGACATCAAAGACTTTGTTTTGTTGACTTTCAAGTCTTTGGGACCTAGGTCAATGCTTTGATGTTTACCTTATAATAGGTAATCATTAAATATTAATCGAACAAATTGAATAAATGAATTAGAGTATTGGTCAGCACACATTTTCTGTAAAGTGTCAACTTATAAATACTTCAGGCTTTTAGAATGTAAGATCTTTGTCACAACTACTCAGCTCTGCCAATATATTTTGGGAAAATTCTCATAGAGGATACATAAATAAATAAGCATGGCTGCATTCCAATAAAACTTTATTTACAAAAAACAGTAAGTAGGAAGGATTTGGCCCACTATTTGAAGTTTGCCAGCCCTGAATTAGAAGGAAACCTCAGTAACTGACAATGACTCTAGGAACAAAACTGTGGCATTGTCTATGTTTCAGAAACTGGACATGATTGTGATTCTTTACTGTGAAAGGTCTGATTGCATTGTAATTGTGCCTACCAGCATTGGATTATGTTGTACACTAACAGCTTTAAATAGATGTCCTAGGAACATAGGCATGTATACCCTAGTATGCATGAATTTAATTTTCATCATACAAATGTTTATTGATTACCTATATGCTTAATACTCTCCTTCGTAGGAGGAAACATGTATTAGATGTATTTGTTTACAGTATGTTAAATAAGATTTAGGCTTTTTATTTAATATACGGCCCATTTAAATACAATGTGCTTATGCCATAATTTGGGCAATGATCCATGTTATTTTGCTTCCCTGGTGGTAGTTAGCAAGATCATGAGGAATGAGTAATGGACAGAAACCGTAGCATGTGAGACTCAACTTACAAAGGATGAGCTGAGGCAGAATGTTTACTCTTAAACAATTATCACTTGGAGGCATGGAGATGATGAAAAAAATAATTGGAGTCTGTCTCCTATTAATAGGGAACTGCTAGAGGGAAGATTTGCCAACTGCTATTGGGGGGAATCCCTAGAGCTGCTTTGGTCCAGAACCACGCTTTAGCCCCAGCCCCATGTAGGCCTGGCCCTATTACTTATTTATAATAAGTCTTTATTGGAGTTCCATGCAATTAAACAACACTAAACTAGAATACTCCTCAGTCTGAATTTTATTATCTAGAATGGTCTGTACTCGTAATTTTAGTTGAAAGTTCAAACTGTGTCTGGAGCAAGCATTTTCTGGAATTTATCTTTATAATAAATTTGTTATTATTCATTTGCCTATTTTCAGCATAGGCAAGTGAAGAAATATTTAAGTCAATCAAGTTAACTTAGAGAAGGGCTTTCATTTAGGTTTTATTTTTTCAGAAATATGTTATTTTGTTTCACTAAAGAGACATTCAGAATTTAAAATAGTTATTTCCCAAGGGGAAAAATTTGGTTCGATATTTCCACACAGAAGAAGATATAAGGTGATAAATTATACCTCAATGTCATCCCACAATTCTATGTGGCTTCATGTCTGGAAGCATTGGGGGATTTAGAAAAACAGTTGAAAGGGGGGGAAAATCTCAAACAATTAATTATTAACATTTGACAATAACTCTTCTAAACTCAGCTATTTAATTTTATTCTCTGGGCTATTTTTAGGGTTTTACCTATCCAAAGAGGCTTTCGTGTAGTCCTAAAAACAAAATGTAGCACTATTTTGTGCTTCATATTATGATGATTTCTCTGTTTGTATCTTATTCTTATACAAACACATGGACGCATGAGAGAAAAGGAGCAATTTGACCCCAAATGATATAGAGCTCTGTAAGTTATAATGTGGGTTGATTTTTACTCTGACATGAGAGGATCTGGAGCACAGAAATGACAGGTCCTTTTAAGATGATCACCGTGGCTGTCATATTGAAATGATTTGAAGGTTGAAGGATACAGGCTACTATAATTATTCAGGTATGAGATAATGATTTAGGTTTAGGCTAGAGTGGTAGTAGTGGAAGCTTGTTAGAAATGGTTAGATTTGGAATATGTATTGAAAGTAGAACCAATTTAATTTGCAAATGTGTCATGTGAGAGAGAAAAAGTCTTTTGCCTTTACTTGATTTTTTTTTTTTTTTTTTTTTTGCCTAACTACATTTATCAAGTTACTGTATCCTTCCAATGTATTTTCATGAATATATAAATAGATATACTTAGTTTTGCAATTTATTTTTCCAAGTGTATCATACCACAAACTCTGTTATGGACATTTATTTACTCATGTTATTTAAGAATATGAGTGGAGCCCTTTTTGTGTCTATACATTTAATTAGTCCTCACTAAGAAAATTAAGTTGTTTTCAACCTTTTACTACTAAGTCTAATGCTCTCATGATTAACCTCACACATGAATCACTTCTATATCTGTGCAGGTCTGTTACATAAATCCCCTGAAGCAAGATTCCTGGGTCAAAGCATAAACATATTTGTAATTTGAAGAATTAATCCTCAAATTCAATATTTGGAAAGCTTTTTGAAAAGCTGCTATTCTTTTTATTTTCAAAAACAATGTTTGTGAAAGATCTATGTAGCAAGTGGTTTGGATAGGTTTGGTTCATGTGTATGTTTACTCTGAAAAGACATAGAGAAAAACATTTGGAGCTCAACACCAGAAATTTACTGACTTTTCTGGCTTAATATTTTAATATTTATTTCACTCTTGTCTTGATTTGTATTTCTATAATATTATCATTTTATTGAATATCATTCTATTAAAATCTTACATAACAAGATAATATGAACTCTGACTGTCAGCCAGACTGGATTTGAATCTGGACTTCACTCCTCTATGACCTTGGGGAATTTACTCAAACTCTCTGTGACCTATTTCTTCATTGGTAAAATATGAATAATAACTATCCTATCTCATTGGGTTTTTATGAAATTAAGTAATTTTAAATATGTGAAAGCATTTAGAGTAATACTTGACACAAATGAACACTACTCAAGTGCTGGAGAGTTTTAGAAGTCACCTCATTAATTTTGTAAAAAAATGTAGATACAATAATAATATTATTTTATTATACACATTTAATTTCATGGAGACAGGAGATTGCAGATAAAAAAGATTAACAATTACTCAATTAGGTTCATTCTCTTTAATTTACATATAACTTCCTTACATGCAAAGCATTCTAAAAAAAAACAAATTGGAAACTAAAAAGTGTTTTTGGATGATGTCCCGACTTTAATGAGACAGTTAGATAGTAACTTCTTTGAGATAAAACAGGCACAACCCATTGTGGGTGTAAATAATTTAAAATGAAGAAAATAAAAGGGTAAAATGGTATTAAATCATTATTAAAAGATTTTTATATGAAATTGTCATATATTTCAATTTAATTTATAGATGGCGTTGACATTGCCAAGGGCCGTCTGATGTCAACATTTCTAAGTATTATAAATAACGCAAAGATTATTACTCAGTATTTAAGAAACTTGACAGAGAATCAGTTGAATTTTTAAATAAGAGAATAACCATCCTTCTCAAAATGATTTAAGAGACCCACATTATTTCAAAAACTGACAGGACAGTTAGCAGTGGAGAGTAGATGTAATTTGGGGTGTGGAGGGAATCACGAGGGCTGTGAGGTGCTAGTGATGCTTCTTTGCTTAATTTGAATGCTCATTACATGGGTTTCTACAGTTTATTAAAATTTGTTTATATGAACATTCATGACATGTGACCATTTAAAAAGATTAGAATAGGTTTAGCGGGTGTCAATTCCTGCCCTTGTGAGAGCTCAGAGTTCCTCAGAGGGACCTCTGGTGGCACACCGGGCAGTGGATTGAAAATCTTCCAGGTGGTCCTTTGTGAGTTTTCACTCCAATTTTGATCAGAACCACTTTGTATTTATCTGTTTAATATGTGGGAATTCTGTTTCCTAAGGGTGCTCCACAAAATACCATAAACTGGGTGACTTTAGAACAACAATTTCGTGCCTCACGGTTCTGCGAGCTGGAAGTCTAGCATCAAGGTGTCTACAGGGCCATGTTTTCTCTGAAGTCTCTAAAGAAAAATACTGCCTTGCTTTTTTCAGCTTCTGGTAGTGACAGGAGTTCCTTGTCTCTTGCAGCTACAGCATTTCAGTGTTTGCTTCTGTGGTTATGTGGTGTTCTTCCTTCCAACCCACAGCCCACTGTCTGTCTCTTTGTCTAAATTTCCCTCTTCTTCTAAGAACATCAGTCATATTTGAGTAAGTCCCACTCTAATTCAGTATACCTCACCTCAACCTGATTACATCTCAACAAGACCCTATTATCAAGTAAGGTCACAGTTGCAGGTACTGGGAGTCAGAACTTCAACATTTCATTTAGGGGCATAAAATTCAACCCATAACAGCATCCAAGGCTAAAATAAAACTTTCAAAGTAACTGAATTAAAAAGTACATTCCCCCAAACCCATACAGTCCTGGAGGTTTTCTATTTAGTTTGAATAGTTCAATGGCCTAAGTGTAGCTAAACGTGCCTATCCCTCCAACCTTAATGAATAATAGATCTGTCTTAAGGTGTAAAATCACCTGTCCCTTTTTTCTTGATGTCTTCTCTAGAAAAAAACAAAACAAAACAAAACACAATGCACTTCCCAAGAAGTGAGGGCAGACTGTTGGTTTCTCCTTCTTTCATTCCCTCAATTTTCCCACTGTGCTGAACTGACCGTCTTAGTCCTTTTATCCAGAAACATAGCTGGGCTTGATCTTCTAGATGTGAAACTTTACCTCTCGACTTTTAGAAATCCATGTTTTCACCACTGCAAGATGAGCCAAATATTTTGCTAGCTCAAGTTAAAATCCGGTTGAGTGACACACTTATTATTTATGTATAAATCAACAATGTGTTCCCCTTTGCTGCTCACACCCTAAACATGATTTACTATTTCAACACTGTACAGAGAATTATAGATTTCATTTCATCTTGAACCACATAATTCACTTTCATATATTAGATCACAAATGATTGGAAAACAGATTCTAATTGGCAGGTAGCCATTTATGTTAAATCTAGTAGCAAGTGTTAAGTTCTGACACCTTCCCCTTGAAAAGGTTTTTGAAATAAAATTAAAATTCATCATTCAGAGTTGAACATTTTATGCTGCTGGGAGCTAATTACCACACGCATCTCAGAAGTGTGTGCTTACCTCTCTTCCAAGCCACTTGTCTTAAACTGTAGGCTACGGGTTCTACAATTTGTGTTAAATCCCCAGTTGCCACATGGGATAAGAGCTGTTTGCACAAATTGTATTCTCAGGAGACTGCGGTTTGATGCAGGTGAACGGAAATGCCTGCACCTGCTCATTGTCAGGCCTGGCAGGATTCATTCATAGTGGAGTGGGATTGACAGCTATCAACTCTGAGATCTGCCTGGGACAAGAGAGTGGGACATCACCAAAAAAATTTCAAAACATGGAAACTTGTTCAGTCTAAAAGTTTTGGCGAGAACAAAATTGGCCACTGCTGGGCTGTAGTGAACTTTTTAGTTAAGTTCATTGGGAAATATTGAGAAAGACCTGACAAAACCGGACCAGTCTTCTTTCCTCCACCTCTGCCCAGTGTACCATTACCTCCTAGTCCGGGCAAATCATGGAGTGATTGCTTTTGCCTCTTGAGCCTGAAGCAGGCACATTGCCTCAGTTATCCAAGTTCTTTTTTTTTTTTTTTTTTTGTAAAAAACATCTCTCTGGAATTTTTGACTCTGCTTGTTAAGGAAAACAAAGGTTTTCCTTTTCAAATAGACTTGGTCTTGTCCTATAAAATTATTTACTATTGATATTTTTGTATGAAAACTTTGGTGAATGCTACCAGTTAATCATTTGAAACCACCTGAGCCTGTTTATCCAAGCATGATTCTACAAGCATAGACAAATATGCAAGCATATTTCTGATACACGTGTGTATTTTGTGATATGCAGTCAGAGTCAGCTAATTTTCTGACTGCATTTCTGCCATCCTCTTTAATAATCTGTACTTCTCGGTTGCCTCTGTCTATCTGGTGTTGAACCATTATTTGCCTTCCATTATGGCTACCCTTGACTTGACCTTGCATCCTGGGTCCTATTTTTATCTTTTGCTTTTAATGATTCTCCATATTACTTTGTGTCAATTCAAAACTACTCACATTTTTATCTTAAATTTACCCAACTTCATTTAACCACTGGCTTCTGAGCTTTACTCTTATTCTTTTGCTTGCCCACTAGCTCAAGGAAGTCAAATATTTGATACTTGTGTTGCTACTGCCATACCTCGTCATGCATCATAGACATTGCTCGTCTGTCTACCTCATTGTTCCTTTCTGACCTGGCCTGAGCCATACTACTCTCCTTAAGATGCTTTTACAGTCAACTCCTGCCAATTTATCAGAGTTGGCACTTGTGATGGGAGCAATTTGATATCGTTGCCTTTGTCTGGGCTTGTAGCCAGGCTCCAAGTTCTCACCCTAGGTCCCTAGTGCTCGACCCCAAATGGATAAACTCAATAAATACTGGTTAGATGAATAAAGTAATGAATATATGAAAAGGCCAGAACTCCTGTCCTGGTTATGTAAACTCCAATAGTAACATTCAAAGTGCAGTTCTAATACATACTGTGGTGCAGCTTTGAGAAAGTTTTCTATACTTCGTGAATTTATCTGTATAATGGGGATAATGATGATAATATCAATAGTATCTGCTTTATAGGATTATTGTGAGATTACAGTCCAATGATATCTATATAGCACTGAGCACACTTCCTGACATGTTATAGTGCTTGCCATTTATTGTTCATTAGTAACAGTAGTTTTATCAATTGACGACTACGCTCACTAAAACCTGTATTTTTGCAGAGTTTCTTTACAACGTAAATTTGATTTATTTTTAATATTTCAGTACTATCTTTTTATATACTTAGGAATAGTGTTTTTACCAAGTATACAGCATTGTCTTTATAACAGAGGAGACAGTTTGTGACTCTTAAATGCCCAACAGGGAGGAAACTTCTTGAATGAAGAAAGGCATATTATCTGGATTGGTTTGGTTTTCCTTTTCAAATAGACTTGGTCTTGTCCTACAAAATTATTTACTATTGACATTTTTGTATGAAAACTTTGGTGAATGCTACCAGTTAATCATCTGAAACCACCTGAGCCTGTTTATCCAAGCATGATTCTACAAGCATAGACAAATATGCAAGCATATTTCTGATACACGTGTGTATTTTGTGATATGCAGTTAGAAAGAGAGCTCTCTTTTCTCTCTGATTTGAAATTAACTGGGCAAATGGGTCTTTTTTATACATACAGATAGTAAACATGAAGGGCATGGTAGTAAACCTGAGAGCTACACCTGGCTTTTGTATCACATCATTGAACTGTCCCAGGGAACACACTCACTCACGTAGAGTCCCGACTAGAGGGACACTTCGTCAAGATAATGAAGCTGTGCTTCATGACTACTCAACTGGAAGTTTTCCATAAAATACAAATGGTGACTTATACAAAAGGGGTACAGGCATTATTAGACAGAAGCTGCAGTTATTTCTACCATTAATGTAAAAACCACGTCTCTTCTTTAGATGACTGATACATTATGTTGCTGCAAGAGGTGACAATTGATGATACTAATGATGGATTTTTTTCCTAAGCTGTGACTCATTTCTTGCTAAAAGTAAACAGAGAAACAAAAAATTATTGAAGTTGGTATGTCTTATAAATTATTATTATTTAATTTTGCCTATAAATTCTGAACCTTTATTTCTTTTTTTCCTGCTTTTCCTTGGGACCAAAAATATCGGAAAAAAAGAATGATGTGCTTTTATAATGTACTTCCTGTCAAATGGAATTTTTTCAAGCATTTTACAGCATTTTAAGATTTGCTTGATGAGCCTTTCACTATTCCTCTTAGGTGACTGTTGATCATTTGAGTTTCTTACGCTAAATTTTTCCTCAAAATTTAGCATATAGAAATATTTTTAAAGTATTTGTTCATTGTTTCTACTTTTATTCCACCCTTTCCTGGAAACACAGTTTTACCACATTGAACATTTCCTTTCCTTCTTTGCAGATTTCATAAAAACAAATACTGCATACACATGTCTGATGCTGGGGAAACATTCTTTCTAAAGTAATTGCTCTTTGGTACTATTTGCAGTATATGATTTGACAAAAATCTATCTGAAGAAATGTAAGAATTATTTAAATGACCTGAAAGCTCAGGCTCAGCTATAAGCTTCTATAAAATAAAAAGTAAGAATTACGTTCTATAGGGAATACAGTTTCAACATATAATTTCAGTGCTAAATATAACTGAAATTAGAATGATTAAAATAATGTGATACTAATAGAAACACGTATCCCTCAAGGTTGCTATTCTGATATCACCATCATCCTTTCAATTACATGGGCTATAGCTCCAATGTACCTTATGTAAACCAAACACATGTTTGATTAAGGTTAAACATGTTTATATGAATATTTAGTGCAGTTAAAACTCAATAAAGTAAGATTTTAATTGTGTGAGATAAACATATCTGTATTTCATAAAACCAACCCTATTGATAAAAATCTAAAACAATAGATCAACGATATTTATCTATCTAATCATAAGAAACAAGCACATTTAGAAATTCCTCAAAAATCAGCCATGTTTCTAGTATTTCTCCACAGATTGATGGGGACTAATACTTAGATGAGACCTGAGATCAATGACTTCATTTACCTAGTTGGTGTCTTTATCTCTAATCAATGGAGATATAACTGATGACTGAATTTTCATTCTACTTAATTTAAGTGGTTATGGATTTCTGCACTGAAACAAAATGTTTCAACCTGATAACAGGTGAAAGATGCATCATTTCTTGAATGACTGTTTTTCAAAAACTAACATAATATAGCTGTTTAGAAACAGCTATGGAAAAAGGTTGGTATCATAAACCATATGCAGGATAAATTAGAATTGAAAACAAAATAGCCTGTAATCCCAGCACTTTGGGAGGCCGAGACGGGCGAATCACAAGGTCGGGAGATCGAGACCATCCTGGCTAACACGATGAAACCCCGTCTCTACTAAAAAATACAAAAAACTAGCCGGGCTAGGTGGTGGGTGCCTGTAGTCCCAGCTACTCGGGAGGCTGAGGCAGGAGAATGGCATAAACCCGGGAGGCGCAGCTTGCAGTGAGCTGAGATCTGGCCACTGCACTCCAGCCTGGGCGACAGAGCGAGACTCCGTCTCAAAAAAAAAAAAAAAAAAAAAAAAAAAAAAATTCAAAAATTCTTTAAGTGAATATTTTACAGCTGGAGATTTTAAGAACATGCAATAAATGACATAAATACAAGAGAAATTCCCCCAAAACCTTCTCCACTTCACTGATTAGCAAGACTAAGAAGACCTTCCTCTCTGTTCCTTACCAATATTCATAATAGAATATTGAATATTCATTCAATATTAATAGATTAATAATATAAACTATTAATCAATAGATTATATTAGTAATCTGATATATTATATTAGTAATATATTATATTATTTTAGTGATATGATATATTATATTAATATATTATATTAGTAATCTATTGATTAATAGGTTATATTGATAGATTATATTATTAATATACTAATAGATTAATAATATTGAATATTCATTTGATATTAATAGATTATGAAATACTTTCTAGTGCATCTAGGCATTTTTTCTCTTATCATTAAGTTGTATCCTTACCAAAAAAATTAAACATGTATTTGTTTAATCAATATAATGCATATTATATATAAAAAACTAGTCTAAGTTCTGATGATATAGAAGCTAAGCTAAGCACACAAGTAAAAATGTTTGTTTGTGATACACTCTATTTTGAAGAGAGAGGTGTAATAATTTGCAAATACAAAAGATATAGTAATTGAGGCAGTATCAGTTTTTATTTTTGTGTAACAAATCACCACAGACGTAATGGCATAAAGAATCAGTCACCTGCTTTGCTTGTGATTCTGTGGACTAGAAATTTGGGTGGACTCAGCTGTGTGGTTCTTCTCTTCCCCTGAAGTCAGTAATGGAACCTGTAGTCATCTCATGGCTCAAATTGAACTGTGTGGTATACGATGATCTGACTCATATGTCTTGGCTTTGGTGGTAACTGTTGCCTTCTGGTCTAGGGGGCCTTATTTTGGAAAGTTTACTTGTGCTTTGTAACACCTCTTATTCTCCAGTAGTCTTCACATCCTATAAACCCAAGGCAGCATTCCAAGAGAGAAAAAGTAAAGCTGGGAAGGCTTTTGAGGCCAAAGCATAGGGGTTCCTAAAAGATCACCTCTACAACATTCTTTTGGTCAGAACAATTTATAAGGCTAGCCCACATTCAATGAATGGAGAAACAGACTCCACCTTTGGTGGAAAAAAAAAATGAAAGTACTATTGATAATGAGAATGCATACAAGGATAGTATAGACTATTGTGGCCATTTTTGTATAACCCTTCTACCATTGATAGCAATAGACATTATGGAGAAAATGAAATAAGGAAGAAAAAAGCAGATGCTATATTAATGGAAGGAACCCTAGTGAATAAGAAGTGATGTGTGGAAAACTTGAGAAATAGAGGAGTGAGGCATATAGCTATCTGGGGGAAGATATCACATGCAGAGGAAACAGCAAAGGTCATGAAGGAGGCATGCATTTGGACTGTTTGAAGAAGGAGGAGGTGGCCAATCTAGTTAAAGAGGAGTGATATAGGGGAAAAGTAGGAGAGGATGAAATCAAAGTTGTAGATGTGCATCACCAAAAGGGTTTTTACCTTTACTCAGACCACAACGTGGGAAGACCTTGGAAGATTTTCAGGAGATGAGTGAAACAATTTATCACAGTTTTAAATATTCACCCTAGTTGATGTGTTGAAAGTAGATTATTGGGAATAAGGCTAGAAACACAGAGATTAGTTAGGAGACTTTTCCATTAATCCAGATAAGAGATCCTTGTTTCTCAGACCAGACTCATAAATAGTGGAGGAGTAAAAAGTGGTTATATTCTGAATATATTAAGGTAGTACCAATGAGATATGATGACAAATTAGATGTAAGCTATGAGAAAGGGAAGGCAAAGATGATTCCAAATTTTTTTTGCATAAACAATAGGAAAGCTGGTGTTACTCTTTTGTGAGATAGAGAAGACTGAGGAGAAGGGGAGGTGGAACTATATTTGGGGTTTGTTATCAGATATTGTCTTAGCCTGGATTCTCCAGAAGGTAAAACTGCACAAATGATGAAAGGACAAGTAACTTACGGAGAATTTGATCGGGAAACAATAGTGGGGACAGAAAAGAGCAGGGACAACTCAAAACATTGCTTAATTGGCCACCTGTAAAGATCACTTGTTTCTTGACCTGAGCGATGGCTTGAAATTTATCTGAGGGTGTTATGGTTTGGGAGAGGAAAGAGTAAGCATATACCCATGGGTTGCCATTCCCCTTTGTCATTGAGGTGTTACCTTTTGGGTTTCTTGGCTTCTAAATGTGCGTGCATGTTTAGTGAGTGGGTCTGGGTTTCCATAAAAGTCCTGTTATTACATCAGTCGTATTATTACCCCTTTGAGGAAAGAAACCACCCTTTTTGCAACTTAGATATTTTTGTGTCTCCCTTAAATTCACTGTGCATCGGAAGTCCTTCAAGGTTGCAATCTCTGCAAATACTTAATGCAAAAGGGTTAGTGAAGAAACATCCTCCCACTGATGGAGCTGATCCTGAAGTCATGATTGATACTCTCATCATCCACTTTGCTCTCTTTTATAGTTTTCTTTCAACACCTAGATCATTATTTCATTAGACGCGGGTTGCTTGCTTGAAAGATTGATTGAGATCTTCAGTCTTGAGGGGTCTGAAAGCTTAGTTGCCCTGCACCTGTTGGACCATGGACCATGCAACTGTCCATTTACCACTGTTACTGGGAACATAAAAAATTACAGCCCTGTGAATTACCTGGATTTTAGACATAGCCATTCTTGGCTCCACATGTAGCAGCAACACTGTCTTCTCTAGTAATTAGGATTGATTTCTCCCACCAGCATAAAAAGAACTTACTTTGTCTGTGGGATCACTGAAAAGAGGAACCCACATGTTCAGGAATAGATTTAATTTCAAGTTCAGTGGGACACTTACTGTGACTCATGGTGGAAGCATTTCATGGAAACGCATTTGTGTAGCCCAGCTGAACCCAAGGTGGAGAAAGAAAGCATAAATTCTACTGTATGCCACTGAGAATGACAATGTAAGAGGTCAGTCTTATGCCTTTCTCTTGCTTCCTGGACATGAGTATTCTCGTTATAGGGCCTGAGCATCATTTTTTGTCCATTTGCTCAGCGTATACACTGCACTGTGGACAATGCGCTCTTTCCATAGAATGTTGTCCTTGAGCTGATGCCTTAACTGAGATTTCCAAAAGCCATTTTGCTGGTCTATTGAGCTGTTTATTTCTTAGTGTTGAAATAGAAGATAAAATCAGAGGAACCCATGGAAAAGAATAAAATTCACGCATTTCATCCATATGAACTTTCCAAAATTACCCATAAACATCACTGGAGCTTGTTTCATGATGGAGCTGTAAGGTCTCCCTGAATAATGAATTGTGATGCCTACATTTTGTCTCCATTCTTTTTCCAAGTATCTTCATAATTGTAAAGAAGGGATTTCATTTCTATTATAAAATTCTTAATCTATAAATTGAGGAGATTGGGCTTATAATTGCTAAAGTTTCTCTTAACCTTAGCATAGGATGATTAGGATGATTCTATGTTTAGAAAACACAATCTAAGTAAACATTACTAAGCATCTATGTGAGTCCATAAATTATGCTAAGGGTTTTATATACATTTTTTATGTCATCCAAAAAGTCTTTGAGTCTTGGAGGTCAATAATCTTATTAGTCTACAAATAGAAACATTGAGTAGCACATATTTAATTACATGCCCATGATCATATATCCAAATAATTTCTGAGTTAGGGTTTGAGTTCATATTTGGCTTTAGAACCTTTACTTTTAATTACAATGCTATACTAACTCAAGATTTCTGAAAATTATGTTGTTAACAATAAAATAATATTTCTTTGTATGTGAAAAATGAGTTGCTTCACAAAGGTCTGTCACTATTGTTCTATTTACGAGAAGAAAAATATTAAAAAGCCCATAGTTAAAAAAGAAATGCAACGGGAATTTAACATGATGCTATTTTCTGTTCTTAGGGACTTCTGGAAAAGTAATCTGTTCTACTTCCTTTATTTATATTAATGAGCCCAGCTATTTTTCTCTCCTTTTTAGGCTTCAGATTATTATAATATGAAAACACAGTTACCTCATGATGCTTTACTCTTCTAGGAGGCTATACTTCTCCCTGGACACAAACGATTGTTCATAGAGCCAGTGTTCTCCACTTTGCTTCCCTGGAATAAATGTATGCATATGTTTATAGATTAAGAAAGATTCTAGGAGATAAATTTGATATTTCCTTTTCCAGCAGGCTTTCCTTACTTTTAATGGCTTCCAATATAATCCATAGGCCTTCATGCACCTCAAAAATATTTCACTTTTTTGGGTACCCAATAGTTTCTGTTGCTTCCCTGAGTCATATAGAACAGCCTTGCTCACATGCCTTATGAATATTATTTTTTCATTCTTAAGTTTCAAGGCAGTTCCAGTTATTCTTTCACTGATGTCCTCTACTTTGGATATTTTAAAAATCAATCTTATAGTATACTACATAGAATTTAATGTCCCTGGGTGACATTTTATTGTTTTCTTTGTATTCCTAACTTTCTCATAGCCATTCCTCTAACAGAGAATTTTCTGATCTGACACGTGTTTCGACCTCTCCTATTTTAATGTTGTCAAAAAATGCTATTAGCATGCTGTCTGCACCCTCTTACAGATCATTATCACTAAACCTGAAGAAGTCCACTCGATATTTCCCCCAGAAGGCTCCAGCACCTATTAACCATAACCCTTTACTTACGTTTTTAAGTTCATTTTAATTCAAGTGACTACATAACCCTGAGCCAGTCCGAACAGAATTTACAAGGAAAGCTGCAGGATCCTTGTCCTCCCAAGGTCTTAAAACTATTTTAAAGATAATAATTATAAATATTTTCTAATATCTGTATATACCGCCTAGCATATCAATTATAAACACCGTGGCATGTCATTTGAGGTATCCTACAATTTCTTGTTTTTCCTTTTTATGGCACTTATATTTTAAACTAAGATTTGTAAAATACCCAATACCACCACTTCTCCTCAGTCATAGGAGTAGTTCTGACAATCCTCTAAAATATCTTATTCTGAAAATGGCTTTGGCTAAGGTTTCTCACTCGCAGTGCTCTCTTCCATACTTTTAGCCAGTACTTTCCTTTTTCTTGTTTTTGAAAATGTATTTGGCCTTTTAATTATTTGTTCTTCTATTTTTGCATTTTTCCATATATTCGTACATTCACATACACACACACATATATGTATATTTTTTTCTTACTCATTTCAAAATACCGTAGACTTTATGGCTCATACAACAGAAATTTACTTCTCAGAGTTCTGGAGTCAGGAAAGTCCATAATCAAGGCATCTGCAGATCTGGTGTCTGGTGAGGGCCCTTCTCCTGGTTCATAGGCGTCTGACTTCCTGCTGTACCTTCACATGGCAGATCTTTCATAGACTTTGGTCTCAGTTCAGCACTCAGTTCCTTTTCTTCCCTCTGAGCCTTGATTTTCCTCACAGAGGGAGAGACCAGGTCTAACCAATTGACTGCTTTCAGTTTTCTATTATGTGATTGATGCATGCATAATGTTGGGACTCAGGAAACAATATCCTCAGATGCAAGCCTAAAAGCAGAGTTTTTCTCTGGCCTTCTCCTGCTTTCCGGTCTCTCAGTCTTATTCTCCCCCAAGGCTAGCCATAGAAACTGGAATCCCTCTTCCCCAAGGCGGGTCATAGAAATCAGAACTCTTTTTCCCCAAAGCCAGCCATAAAACCTAAAAATAATACTCTAAGCTTCTCTCCACTGACCATAAAGAAACTGGCCATAAAGAAATGATCTGACCTACTTGTTTGACTGTAGATCATAAGACCACATTTCAGAAAGGGTCCTGCAGGAAGGAATGCATGCTCAGAGAGGAAAGAGGAACCTAGACAAACAGGCCTTGCTGAGTCTCTCCAGTAAGTCTGTTAGCATTAAATCATATTTCTACATGGTTATCTAGACTTTGTTGAATCTAAGCGTAAAATGGACAATTCTCCCTGTAGCTTTGGGTCTTCCTTCTAAAGGCTCCTGTATATACGTTAAATACGTGTATATACTGTTTCTCCAATTAATCTGCCTTTTCTGAGTTGAGTTTTGAGTGAATCATTAGAGACAAAGGGAAAGTTTTCCCATGGCCCCTACAATAACTTTAGCTCCCAGTATTTTTAATTTTGAAATGACATGCATAGTTAATGAAAGTCACTCTATCACTGTCAGTCAAATTTAGTCTTTCTTCTATGCCTTTCACCCCATCGCTACCCTGATACCTATCAGCAAGGTATTATAACCTTAAAATACCTTTGACAACTTAAACTGAGAGTAAATAATGTTGTGTATTTTAAAATCCACTTTGTCTAATATTGCCTTTAATTTTATAGAAAAATAACTTATTTAAAGTGTCACATAAAGTGTTATTTTATCATTCCCAAATGAATACAGTTTTTTTTGTTTGTTTGTTTTGTTTTTAAAATAAGGTTTCCAGTTAAGAGTATTGATACTGTGGAAAACCAGGCTCATATTTGGAAATGCCATTCTTCTAAGGTCTTAATCCTAAGGTAATTTTATCTACCTGGTCCTTACGCGTAATCTTCTTTCTCCATGAAGTAATTCATCTCCCTGCTCTAACTTCAATGACATTAATAGAACCACTAACAGCACAATTATCATTTTTATTATGTGACACTTATCAAAGATTGGATTATTACAGATCGCAAACAGTTCAGAGAAAGAGGCACATATTTGATAATGTTCAGGACAGCAGGGTGCTATTCTGTTTAAATCCTTTTTAACATAAAGAACTAAATAAATGATAACTAACCATGATAACTAAAGAGCTCAATGATATCCTACTGTGTAGAGGGACATTAACAGTTAATTTGATTTATAAACATTTACAAATTATGCAAAAATGTGTCTAGTAATACTAATAATAAAAGCTCCAATTTTTTAGTTCTGTATTCAGCCATATCAAACATTTCTCAAGTTACTCACGTGAGCCCAATAGTGTGTCAAGGGAACGAATACACAGCTGTTCCCTGGCCCTACGGAATTTGTAGTTTATTTCTTAGTTCATTCATTTATTTTGCTAGTCAAAGTCAATCAACAAACATTGAGAGATTGACAGCCTCAGTTTCAGAGAAGTGTGCTTTATGCTGCTAAAGAAAGATATGTTTTCTGATTCCTTAGACTTGAAAGTGAGCATTTATGTCATTGTAGCATAATGACTGGTATAGCAAGTAGGAAGAATTTTTTTCTAAGTACATGACCATTTGCTAAGACAGGATCACCTTGAATCCTTTTAAATGAAGTGTGTTTGCTTTGCTGAGTCCTTGAAAATTAAACCCTGTGCTTCGCAGTAACAGTGAAAGATACAAGTTTCTCTCGTTAAAAGAGCGAGAAGAATGTGTATTCCCCAATGACTAAGTGGGAAGAAGAGAATGAAGTAGGGATGGGGGCAGAAATGGAAGGAAGACAGAGCTGGAGGGGACATGGAAGCTAGAGAAGACCGAGTGGAGCTCCTCACGAACTCTTTTCATGATTCCTTCAAGTTAACTTTTTTTTTTTTTTTTTTTTTTTAATGCTATAAAGCTCACAAACACACAGTGGGATTAAATGTGGTTGGAAAGTGACCAAAAGCTGAGTTCATTTTCTGAGATGGCACGTAAAATGATTCACAGAAGCAGGTCACGGAAAGTTATGGCTAAGAAGAGTGAATCTGGTAGAGATTGGCCCCCTGGGATTGAACATAGGTTTGTAGGAGGCATTATGGACTTCCAGAGCTCAAGTTGTTGGGATTTAGGCCAAGATCAATTTCTAGGTGTTAGAAGGTCAAGTTCTCCTCCTTCTCAGCGTGACTCTTGGAGCATACATCCACCCACTCCCACATACACGTGCACATACATGTATTTCCACCTACGTATACATACACAAGGTTTATTATATTCTATGGGTTCCATATATTATATCCCGTATGCCCTAAAACAACTCAGAATTGATTATTTGTAAGTTTTAAAATCCTGAAGAAGGAGAATGATAGGTTTATGAGCAAATGCTTCCCAGATGTGGTAGCCTTGAAAAATGAATAAGATTTGACTGTGAGGAATTTATAGAAAGAGCATTTCAAATGGAAAAAAAAATAATGTGAGCAAAGGCTAGGAGTTTGTTGTTCCCCTGTGACACAGCATTATAAAATTTAACTAGAGGAAGTACATTTTGCCTCCATGAATGACTTGCCTTGGTTTTAGGCTACTCTTTGCATATTAAGTTTGGGAATTTTAGGATTGGGATATGATTGAGCTTTCAACTGTGTTTAGTTGCTTAGAAAAAGAGAGAGTCTGGATTTAACTTAAGGGTAAGTTAATGCTAGATTATCTAAGTGAGAAGAGTTTTGCATCATCTAGAACAGAGTCTCAAACCCCTGGCCCATGGACTGGTACTGGTCTGTGGCCCGTTAGGAACTGGGCAGTACAGCAGGAGGTGAGTGGCGGTGAGCTGAGCTCCGCCTCCTGTCAGATCAACTGCAGCATTAGATTCTCATAGGAACAGGAACCCTGTTATGAACCGCACACGCTAGGGATCTGGGTTGTGGGCTCCTTATAAGAATCTAATGCCTGATGATCCTTCACTGTCTCCCATCACCCCCAGACGGGACCATCTAGTTGCAGGAAAAAATGTTTAGGGCTCCCACTGATTCTACATCATGGTGAGTGTATAATAATAACAGAAATAGCTTGCACAGTAAGTAAAATGTGCTTGAATCATCACAAAAACCTCCCCTCCACCCACCAATCCTTGGAAAAATTGTCTTCCACAAAAAGTGATCCCTGGTGCTGAAATGCTTGGGGACTGCTTATCTAGAGAATCCCAGAACTGTAATACACTCTACCTCTAGCTGTTACAGTTTCCTCCCCTAGCAGGCTGGGATAGGGCAAACAGAACTGAACTGACAATATCCGATCTTGATACCAAATAGGCCTGCAAAGAAGTTCCATTCTTGTGAGGAAATGTAACAAAGTGATCTGAATCAACTTCTTCCTCTTTTTCCATATTTGTATAGAAGCTCATGAAACTCCTAAACTGTGAATTATAACTCATATAAATTAATGTACTCACAGCCTGTATTTGCTAACTACATATATACACTTTTTAAATGTTGGGGAAATACATGTTGATCAATAATTGATTCCTAAATAAAATTATTTCTATTTTGAGCTTATTTCCAAATTTTGAGACTAATGAACAAACACTTATTGAAATTTACCATGTACCAGACATTGTGCTCAGCATTTTACATGTCTTACAATGGCTCCTAATGCTACCATCCTAGTCCATTTTTTAATTAAGTCCTGAAAGATAAAATACTAAAATAATGCCACCTACATTAGTGGATAACATTTTTTGACAACTTCTATATTGTATTTTTTCAAAAATTTTGTCACTATTTTTAATTATTTTATTTTATTTATTTATTTTTGGGACAAAGCCTTGCTTGTCACCCAGGCTGGAGTGCAGTGGCACAAACAGGGCTCACTGCAGCCTCGACCTCCCAGGCTCCATTAATCCTCCCACCTCATCCTACCGAGTAGCTTGGATCATAGGAGCACACCACCATGCCTGGCTAAGTTTTTGCATTTTTTGTAGAGGCAGGGTTTCGCCATGTTGCCCAGGCTGGTCTCACACTCCTGGGCTCAAGCAATTTACCCACCTTGGCCTCCCAAAGTGCTGGGATTACAAGCATAAGCCACTACACCCAGCCTATCATTTATTTTTTAAGATAACTTCATGACTTAGATTTTATTACTATTTCATTTTTAAATGAACAATTGAGAAGTAGAAAGGCCAAATAATTTGCAACAGATGACCCGTGTACTAAGTGATATAGCAGAATTGAAACCCAGGTAAATTCATCTTAGAAACCATACTTTGGGCAGCAAACTATTTCTATAAAGTTTTAGATAGTAAATATTTCAGCTTTATAGGCTGGACTGTTTCTATCACAGAAACTCAAGTTAGCTATTGTAGCACAGGAGCAGCTACAGACAATATGTAAAAGAATGAGTGTGGCTGGGCTTCAATAAAATGTTATTTGTAAAAACAAGCAGTGAGCTGGATTTGGCTCATGGACTACAGTTTATCAGCTCCTGCTCCACAAAAGTAAAAACACATGCTGATGCATGGCACCATTTATGCAGGTCCTAAATTGTATTGCACCACTATAAAAATATTGTTTTATAAGAGAGGGCCAACATGAGCCCCTTTCCACCATTATACTTTATGACAACCACTGTTTCCTTAGAAAGCATATTTTTAAGTCACACCTTGAATATCTGAAACACAGTAGAAGAAATTCCATTTTAAAAACCAGATCCATATAACACCTAGCTCACTTGTTTATTTCTAAGCTATTTGTTCTATGCATTGGCTGAACAAACAGTAATATACTACATTCAACAAACATTTATTGAAGTCGTAACAGCCATTGGAATAGCTACTGAGTAGAGAAAGTTGAGTAAGGAATGACCTTGACTTAAAGGAGCTGAAAATTAGTAGAATAGAAAAGATATGAAGAAATCTTGTTATAATTCAGTGGGATGAGTACAATAATATCTGTAAGATCATGAAAGTTCTAAGAAAATAAAAAATATATATATATTATATGGAAGAAGGCTTTGAGTTTTGTAGGCAAAGGTGGTATTTGAACTGATTCATCTCGGAGGAGGTCTCCAGATAGGGGAGGCATTCTTGCCAGAAGCTATGGTGTATGAAAATGTACTGGACCATCATTGTGGGGGATGCTTGGGGAACAGTGAGAAATGCAGCTGAATGGGAATATCTCAGGGCAGAGATGGAGGAGGTAAGGTAGAGAAATGGCAAGAGATAGGTTGCTGAAAGTATTCATCTTAAAAATTCAGGGATTTTTTTTTAAAAGCAGAAAGCAGTTAAGTTGATAAAGCAGGCAGTGACTTAATCACAATTGTTTTTTCAAATTAAGGAGTTAGTTTTGCCAATGCTTTGTGGCGAGGTTTTGAGGAGTATGCTTAGATAATTTACTCCCCTAGAGGGGCAAATTAGTTCAGGTCACTACCATTTCTTACTATGCTGCCATCCCAGTCTCCTAAATGTTCCTGCTTTCTCAACTTTTACTGTCTCCATGGTTTGTCTTTTCCAGAATGTCATTTAGTTGGTATGTCAGTATGTAGTATTTTTAGAATGGCTTCTTTCACTTAGTAATACATGTTTAAAGGTCTTCCATGTGTTTTCGTGGTTTGATAACTAATTTCTTATTAATGTTTAATAATATTCCATGGTCTGATGTACCACAGTTGATATATCCACTCATTTATTGAAGGATATTTTGGATGCCTCCCTTTTTTGCAATTATGATAAAAATACTAAAAACATTCATGTGCAAGTGTTTGTGTGACATGCGTTTTCAATTCATTTGGGTAAACATCTAGGAGCATTATTGCTAGGTGGCACGGTAAGAGTATGTTTAGTTTTATAAGCTAAACTGCCAGGCCAGGTACAGTGGATCATACTTATAATCCAAGCACACTGCTAGGCTGAGATCAGAGGATTGTTTGAGACCAGGGGTTTGAGACGAGCCTGGGCAAGAGCAGGAGACCCCATTAAAAAAAAAAAATAGCCAGTGTGGTGGAGCACACCTGTGGTTTCACCTACTTGGGAAGCTGAGGTGAGAGGATCACTTGAGCCTGGGAGGTCAAGGCTGCAGTAAGCCGTGATTGCCCCACTGCACTCCAGCCTGGGCAAAAGAGTGAGATCTTGCCTCAAACAAACAAACAAACAAAAAAGGCAAAAAATTGTCCAGCTGTCTTCCAAATTGGTTGCACCATTTCCATTTTGCATTCCCACCAGCAATGAACGAGAGTTCCTCTTGCCCTACATCCTCACCAGCATTTGGTGGTGTCAGTGTTTTTGGATCTTGGCCATTCTAACAGATTGTGTAGGTGCATCTCATTGTTACTTTAATTTTCAATTTTGTAGTGACGTATAATGTTGAATCTTTTCATATGCTCGTTTGCCATCTGTATATCATCTTTGGTGCCTGTTTACATATTTTACTCATTATTAAATTAGGCCTCTCCCCATTTTCATTCTGCTCCAGTGCATTTTCTGCTTTGCACTGAAATCTGACCTTATTGTTGTGTCGCCTCCATGAGTAAAGCCTTTCAATGGCTCTCCACTGCTCTTAGGAAGACAGACCAACACTATCTAGCTGTGCTCATATCACCTGGCTCAGGTGGCACCAACCACATGCTGCTTCTCTTTGTCCCTTCGACATGGGCTGTCTTACGTTATACACTTGTACATTTATGACAGCTTCAGGGTCTTCTTATAGCCTGTCTTCTTTGCCCCAGCAGGTACCCATCTTTCTGCTAAACAATTTGTCTCAAAAAATTACAAATTAAGATGGTTCCTTTCCTATAAAACTGGCTTATTGTCTTTTGTGATCTTTATCAATATTATATTTAAATAAATGCTTAATTGCTTGCTGAGATATAGTTCCTACTAGGCAATAGACATCATCACTTTTGTCGTGATGCTATTACCTGGGCATAGTGTTGTACCTTGCCTATGGTAGGAGTTCATATTTGCTCAACTTAACTCATGAAGGTGCTTAGATAAACTTGGGTTGTATTCTAATTCTTTCAATTCTTACCAGAAACATCTTAGGTAAGTCTTTTGGTCAATTCTAGTTTTAGTTTCTTACCCCAAAGATATGATAGATAATAATTTCCATGTGACAGATGTGATTTTTAAGGAAAAAATGAGATACATTAATTTCAATGCTTTGTAATCTATAAGGCAATATGTATGTGAGTTATTTTTATAATTGAATTCTTACTCTCAAAATTGTCTATAAAATGAAGCTTAAAATGATTAAAACACAGATTAATACTTGGTGGCTGATACATTTGTCTTATGGATACCTTCAAATCCATTCTGTTTATTCTTAGTATATAGTGTTTAGACTAAAACAATCCTGGAATCAGCTTCTTTGAAAAGTTGTGATTCTTCTAACACAGTGTTGGGCCTTGTCGGCTTTTGTCATCATCTGTATTCTGCAGACTCTGGGTGATAATCATTTTATAGATTTAGGATAACAGTTTCATATTATTCATTTTTAACTGATTGCTCACTTCAGCAGAGTAATCATTTTAGAATCTGTTAATGATCCCCTTTGATGGCTTTTATAGACACAGCACTGCATATTATGTATCCACGATGTATAAATATCTGGGATTGTTTTTAATTGTGAGAAGAGGTTTGTCCAAAGGAATCAAGGAAAGCACAAAACCACAATCAATGTCATATAAAAGGTACAAATTAGCATCAAAAAACATAATAACCTTGTAATTGCAATATGTATGTAGATAATCTGCTTCTTTAACGTGAATATGGAGTTTTTTTTTTTTTTTTTTTTTAAAGCAGATGCTTCCTCCTGCCATGTGGAACACGTCTGTATGTGCCTGAGTCTCACTTCTTTGTGGCAGCCAAGATAAATAAAGCAAAACCGTCTCCTGAAAAGCGCCGGCAGAATATCTGCAGACCATTAATCTTCATCCATCCTCATTTTGCAGGCAGAATATATGCCACTTTCTGCATTTATTTAGGGATCTTCTTTCTAACTTTTTTCTTCTTTCCTTGTCTTGTCCATGCTCAACTTTGGTCCTTCCTGGCATAATTTTATTTGATAGATATAGTATCGTACCATGCAATGATTCAAAGTTGTCAATAGCAGTTAATATTTTAGCTGACTGAATGTGTGACTTCATATTACCCCATAAATGTACTAAGAAATCAGTCCCTCTTGACTCATTACTAGAAGCCGTAGTTTTGCTTATTTATTTCTTGACTGTCTCTTCCTTTCCAAGACACCCCTTCTCTTTGCTTATTTTAGTTCTCAATTTCATCAATTCATCACTTTGTTTTATAAGCCCTTATCATCAGTTTAATTTCTCCCTCCATAGTTTTGTATGGCATTTGCCTGTATTACACAAGGCCCAATGAATTAGGGAGTAAAACTTCATTTAAAATATTTTACCTGCATATCTAAGAAAATAAATTATTCATTTTTCAACCAGTTGTCTGGAAACTATGGAAGCACATTTGTTTTTCCCTTGGGGATGGGGTCAAGAAAAATAACATGTGATTTCCAACCCCCTGACTCTTTCACATAATTCACTTTTTTCTTTGGATTTTACATTTCTTTTCTCTGTTTTCATTCCTAATCAGTTGCCTCTTGAACTTAAGGGACAAGAGCTTTACCTAAATTTAGTAGCTCAGAATCCTAAATTCAGTACTGAAATATGTTGCTGATTTTTAGTATCTGTTTAGAAGCTGCTAAGAGTGACTGCCTCGAGCTTTCTGAAATTGCCAGAACAGCTATTCTTATGTCATGAGCCTTTGTAACTCACCCACTAGTGCGGTAATAGCTCTAAAAAAAACATTGTTAAAGCAATCAAACTGTGAATTGTAGAGTTAAGAGACACTTCAGATACCCCAAAGATGCCCAAAGCCTGATGTTATTTTTTTGACTGCTTCTTGAAAGGGCAGTAACACAAAGTATAAAATAACTTTTGACATTAAACCTATAGAATGAGAAGCATGTGAAAATTTTATTACTTGTATTCTTAGTTGAACTGTTTTATAGTTTAGAAATGGCTCAAATGGGTTCTAATTTTGCAGCTTGTTGATTTAGTTATGTTTTATTTTGGAGTGCTATGTAGCCATTAAAAGGCTATGAAATGTAGACTTCTGAAGTTTTTACTTCAAGCAATTAATAAGGGGAAAAGTTTTTGGTTATTTGACAAAATAGGTTTAACTCTAAATGAACTCTTTCAAATTTGTAAAAATAAAAACCAGATTATTTAGAGTGTGGTGTCTAGTTTTAGGAAAATAAATTCTAAAATAGCAAATAGTAAATGGAAATTTTAATCTTTTGGAAATTTTATGTGGATTTTTTTACTTAAAATATTTTCTTAAGAGGAGAATACTGCCCGTGAACATTCACAAGAATCTTACACTCAGCGTTTTTATCCTCATAAAATTGTTTTAACTTTATCACTCATCCATTCACATTTGAATAAGAATTATTATTCATATTATGCATAATAACTCTCCCAACGTCCTTTCATATTTGTTCATTCATTTACAATCTTTTTTCACTTACTAAATTAGTAACATTTACTATAAAGTTATTTGGTACCTACTCATTTTGACAGTTTTACCAATATACCTCTACGTTTCTAAAAAATTATGGTCATATTTTCTTCTTTATTTTTTATATACCCTGCATTGTATTAGCCTTGAGTTTGGATTTAAAATGTACACATATGTATACATTTTATTCCTTGAATCATTGTACTTGACAGCTACAATACATATATATTTAATATTTATATATAATATACGTATAATATCTGCCAAATAAAATTTTATATGTGTGTGTGTGTGTGTGTGTGTGTGTGTGTGTGTATTTCTTCTCTCCATTTCAGCAATGCCACCCTAGTCAAAGAAATCATCTCATCTTTTTGTACATTATTACTTCTATTTTATTGATGAAAAATTGAGGCACGGAGATGATAAGTTTTCCAAGGCAGAGGAACTCTGAGCCCTATACAGAGAAAAGCAGATTTCACCTTCTGTTTGAAATGCAATAACTAATGTGATGTGGAAAGTCATGAAGGAGAAATTTCCTGGTCTTTAAAAAGCTAAATATTTTCAGTCTCTATATTACAACAACTTAGCCTAACTTAACTAATACAAGTGTCTACCTCACAGTCTAGAAGAACAGTGATTACCATGCAGTAAGAGCACAATAAATAATTGCTTCCATTGTAATTTCTGCAAAATCAAACTTTACCCATTGTTTTAGGTTCACTAAATACTAGTTTCATTATCCAGCCTTTCTTATTGCTATCTAGAAAAAATAATATTCCCACCCAAGACTATAATACATTATCTGTCTTTGACAGTATTTTAGGTTTAAATGTATGTTACACATATTTTTCTCTTTTGATACCACATCATTAAAACCTAATTTCCATGCAGTAAGAGATCATGTCTTGTTGTGTTGTATCATCCTTAATTCTTACAATACTGATGACTACATATTATACGTTGAATAATTATTTAAAGAAAAATAATGAAAATTTTCTTTCAGGTTTAAGGATATGAAGGGATATTTCTGCTATTTTTGCTCTTATTTCATAGGTTGTGGTTCCATGGCCTACAATTGAAGAGAATGCCATTTTCTGCCTCATGGAAGTAGGAAAATGAAGTCTTGAGATGTTGGCTCTCAAGGGAGCTTGCCTCATTCATAAGGTAAGTGACTCAGAGCCACTCAGCAATTCAAAAAGCTAATACTTCATATTTGTACCTCAAATATGTAAAATCTCTATAAATTGTAGACCTTTGCATTACTTTATTATAGTTGAATCACAGATATGATATCTGAGAATGCCAATGATTTATGATGACTGTTTTTACTCATCCACCAGAAGAATCCTCCCATCTATACTCAGTACAAAGCCTGGTGAGCACGGCAGTTTGTTTCTGGACAAATATGCTCGACCACATTCTCCTGAGGTTTACTTCATGCCTTGCCAAGAGCCCATCATTCCAATCCCCTGTTTATGGTTGGGCTAGAAATCTAAATTTGATTCTTCAAAAACATCTGTTCAGCCAGCTGTTCACTATTCTTATAGTCAATACAAATCCAAAGCAAAGCTAAAATATCACCTTGCCTTTATGATTTCAAGTTTGCTGCCTAAGGCTTCATAATCCCCTGTGATACTTCCTGATTTTTCTAGATATTCACTCATTTGTCCTTCATTGATTCACTTAAGTATTAATTGAATTCATTATTTATTGATCCCCTAAGATATGCTGGCATACTACCAAGAACCAAGTAAGATTGGTGAATGCCCTAACAGGGAAGTTTGCTTCAGGTAGGGTTATCCCTTCCTGTCTAAGCTTGTGAGTGTCTATTGCAGATAGTAATTTTGCTAAACTTTCCATGTCCCAAAGGTTATGGCCACCTAGAATTAATGCATAACTGATTTTACCATGGTAGGTAATGTGGTTTATATCGATGTCCCCACCCAAGTTTCATGTAGAATGCTAATTCTCAATGTTGGAGGTAGGGCCTGGTGGGAGGTAATTGAATCAGCGGGGGTAGTTTCTCATGAGTGATTTAGCACCATCCCTTGGTACTATTCTCATGACAGTGAGTGAGTTCTCACGAGATCTGGTTGTTTAGGAATGTGTAGAACCTCCCCCCTCCCTCTCTCTCTTGCTCCTGCTTTCCACCATGTGACTTGCCTGCTCTTCTTTTGCTTTCCACCATGATCAGAAGCTTCCTGAGGCCTGCTCAGAAGCAGAAGCCAGTATGCTTCCCCTACAGCCTGCAGAAACATGAGCTAATTAAACTTCTTTATTTGTAAATTACCAAGGTATTTCTTTGAAGCCATGCGACAATGGACTAGGGCAGTAAGTTAAGAGATACATGAAGGTATCTTTAAACTTTCAACATAATGTAACTTACTTTGGATTCGTTATTTTCTATGGTTAGTAGCAACACTCTTCCTATTGTTGGAGCATGTATTTTCTATTATTAGAGAGAATTCTCCGTGACAAACAACTCACTAATAATAGAAAATTTTTCATACCTAATTTGCAGGAGGGCTCACTCCACTAATGCAGAATTTCTGCATTTCTTCATCGTATAATTTCCCTCCCTATTCTCATTGGAAAGGTTCTAATTAGTGTTGCCCTCAGCTGCCTGTTTTCAATGGATGTTACTTCATACCTATTCTGCAGCTTCAATGGAGTCTAGATGCTGCAGCCACTTTCCCTACCCAGTCTGTCTATACCAGCAATTCCAGGGTAAGTGCACCTGAACACAGTGCTCTGTAGCACAAAATCTGCTGCCTTTGGTCTGCCACATGCATTAAAACGGGGCCACAAACACCTGCCATTGCACGAAACTGTGACTCAGGTAACTTGAATTTCTGACTCTGCTTTCATGTTTACTGCCCAGATGCAGAAATTATGCACCGTTTAACATTTTGCAGAACTATTTATTTAACTTATTTTACATTTTAATGCTGATGAACAAGAAGTTCTTTTCATTTACTTTGCTCTCAATGTTTTACTCCCTAATGTTTTCCCATTATAAACATAAAATATTCATGAGTGAAAAGGTGGGAATATAACAAATGATTAAAATCTGCCTGAAAGGAAGAGAAAAATTATCCCTGACAAAAATATGTAAAAATAATTTAATAAAAATTCTGATTTTTTTCACTAAAATAAAATTATCATGTTTCTCTCCATGAGGCTATCTAGAAATTCAATTTCTTTATTATTAAGCTATAAAATCAGTAAGACATTTATCTCAGCAATTTTGACTTAAACATGAGTAGTAATTTTAGGATTTTAATCATTAGTTGGTGCCTTATCGGCATCTATGGCTGTATTTTGTTTTCTACGCTACTAAAAAAAGAGACTTGTTTCCTTATTGTCTTTGGTTATTTTCTTTTCTTCACGATATTTTGTTGAATGTGTATTCAACTTAAATTCTTGACAAGATGGAAGTTAGGGAGAGCCAAATTTGAAGGAAACATCAAGGTACATCTGCCACTGTCAATGCCAAGCTCATGAAACACTTTACAGAGGTATCCTACACTTTTTATTCTGAAGTGTAATCATTTTTATGTGGTTAAATTTGGAATTAACCTAATTTGAAAAATAACCTATCATTGTTAACCTAAAATTAGTACATTCTTGGCTGTCCACACCGATTGAAGGATAGCAATGATAAAGACATTTCTGTCAGTCAGTAGATCATAGAGAATAACCTCTGTGTTTACTGTAAACCATCAGTTCCTAATCTAGTTTATGATAAGAATGACCTGTAAAACTTTTAACCATATAGATGCATTCATGTAAACAACCAGGACTCCAGTGATAGATCTTAGAATTTTGGCTAAACTCCTATAGTGGATATATACTTATATATATATATATATATATACACACACACACACACGCACACACACACATATATATATATTTTTTACTTGCCCAGTATAGCCTCTTTTCTATACTTACCACCCTCAACCAACCTTTTATTCTTAGAATGGCAACACCTTTTTTTTTTCGATTGCACTAACACAATCTTATTGCTGCAATAGGAGTTGATTTATGGTTTGACTTCAACTCTTTAGCCACAGATAAGCCAATTGTAGAGTCAATTAGCCTAAGGTATCCTTGCCTTTCCAGATTAGTCCAGGGATCATCAACTGACTTGAATTTTGCCAATTCAGGTGTTTTGTTCCCCCCCCCCACCCCGCCCCAGAACATTTCAAACCAGGACATGACAAAGTATGTTCTCCACTGATAACAGCAGCTGCATTAGGATATAAAGATCAGCAGGTGTTGTGGCTCTGTTTCTCCCCTGTGAAGTGGAAGCTTTACGTTGAGATAGATGTAAGCTGAGAGCAAGAGGAGAACATAGAGAAAGACACTTGGAGGAATAGATTCATGAAAGTGATAATGTTACTGATTATCCTTATTCTTGATTACCAACTAGATACATTATCTTCTGTAGTTTTCTGGTTCATCCTTTGTCTGAATATATTGAGCTAATTAATTTGAATCTGCAAAAATTATTTTTAGTTCAATTGTAGCTGTTTGCATACTGGTGATTCAAATATCCTTCAATATTTCAGTATCATTGTGATAAAATATCCTTGACTCTGACACTGAAGAAAATGTCAGAGGACATTAACCAAATTCTAAACTGTGACTTCTCTCTCTTATTTATTTTCTACTTCTTTCACACAGTTCAAATCTTCTGTACTGGAAAGCTTCAACCTGTACTTCAAGCTCTAGAGCAAATTCCGACTTTTGGTGGAAGATATTTAACTAGCTTCTGTCATTTCCCACATTATCCCATGCATGTAAGCAAACCACTCTTGCGATTTTGCTAACCCTAACTCATTTTGATCTACAAAATTACCCCGTATTTATTAACACAACAATTTAGGTAACTGGGATTCTGCTTTGACTTCTTAGTCATTGTATTTAATTGCTTCATACTCATATTCATCACTAGCAATGGCTGATCATTTTCCTGGCATTACCCCTCCATAGGGACTGAGAAATTTCTACTAAGGTATGGTTGGTGTTGTGGCCTCCCACATTCCAACTGACAATCTAGCTGACTGTCTGCCCCCTTGACCTGTTGAAATCATGGATCTTGGACTCCCAATTCCATTTTTAGAAAGCTCAGCCAGCATCTGTGATTATATTATGGAATTCTCTCCTCTTCTTTTATGTTGTCAAAAGTTTTATTGGACTCAGGTTTAATATTGACCCTAATCGTTTTCTGAGACTTTTCCTTTGCCTTCAGGCTGGAGAGTTGAGTTATCTCCCAGGAACCTACCCCAAACTGATGGGCATGACCAAATTTCTTCACTAGTTTTACCCCTCTTACTTTCGAGAATAATTGGCTATACATTTTTAAATTATCAGATGTGTCTTTGTTGAAGTTATAAAAGAGAGGAGACACATTTTCTCAGATGGCTAAAATAGGCAAAAGTTAGCTGTCTTTGAATTCAACTAAAAGCAAAAATATACCTTCATAAATTTTTCTGTAAAGATGCTAAAAATACAAATAACTTATATTGTGATGTTCTTTTAACCCATTGTTGCAAATATCAAACCTACAACATGTTATCCTGTTTTGACAATACAAAGTTGGACTTGGAAATATGTTAACAATTATTCTGAGAGCAAGAATAAAAAAATAGCAATCTTGTTTTGTGGTCTGTTAATGATGTGGCCTGTGGGTAGTCTGAAATAAAGCTTTCATCCTAACTCAACACGGTGCTTCTCTAGCTCCATGTTTACAGGGATCCCGATTTCCCCAGAATCCCTCAGTCCTCTCTTTGCAGAGTCTTACATCTAGGATCTGCTGGTCTCCCAGAGAAACAACAGTAGATGTACACAGTGGGACATTTCCTCTGATCTGTGTCAGCTCTGACACACTTAGAGGAAACATTAGACTTTTCACTACAAATTACCATTTTTCTGTGGGTCCGTTAAAATAACTGTAGACATTCAAGTATGTAAACATACAATCATTTTACTAAAAATGTTCATGGATTTGTAGGGAAAACAATATCTAAACAGATATTTGGCTTACAAGGTGGAAAATGCAGCAAAAAGAACAGATGCTGAGTGTAGATATTTTTCTGAAGACTGAATGAACAGCTTCTTGTTGGATGGTTGCAGGGAAGGACTTGTAGCTTCAGCATATCAAAGAAGTATTCTCAGAGCTAGTAAAGCCTAACATGATTCTGAAGGATGATGAATGTAGACTTTGGGTAAGAGAAAATATTCTGAGTAAAATAAATTGCATAGGCAAATGCGAACTCCTGATTCAGTATGGTTTGTTCAAGAAATCATAAATAGGTAGTTGTTGCTAAGGAGTAAAAGATGATGCTTTGTCTTTGTCAGTTTGGGCTGCTATAACAAGGTATTATAGAGTAGCTTAAAAGACAACTCATTTCTCAAAGTTTTGCAGGTTACGAGTCTGAAAAACAGGGGACCAGTAGAGTAAGATTTTGGTAATGATCCTCTTCCTGGCTTAGATATGGCCACCTTCTTGCCCTGTTCGCACATGGCAGAAACACAGCTAGCCAGCTCTCTGGCCTGTTTTTATAAGGGCACTAATCCTATTTGTGAAGACTCCATCCTCATGACTTAATAAACCCCCAACCTCCAAATATCATCACACTGGAATTAAGGTTTCAACATATGAATTTTACAGGGACACAAACATTCAGCTCATTGCAGGTATAGTGGTGCATAAAGTGGGCCAGGGAAAGTGAATAAAATCAAGTCATGAGAACTTTGTCATCTGTTAGACCAAGTGACTTAGATATTTACCCACAAGTCATCTATGAGCGAGTGAAGGAACTTAAGCGATGGAGTGACGTGTCAATTTGTTAAAAATAAATCACTGTAGGGAACTCATTAAGTGGGTAAATCCTCCTCAGCTGATGACAACTAGTTCAAACAAATGGCTAATTCAAGTTAATCCACTTAAATTGTTAATTAAGTGCCATATTTAATGGAACAATTTTATAGTGGCTATCTTAAAAAATAAAAGTAATATATAAAATAAGTTAATTTTATCATATATTAAATCGCATTCTTTTTTTTAGCTATGTAGTAATTCTTATAGTTAACAAAACTGTAAACCCTAATACTTGTGGTATATATTTTTCCTATAAAATTATGTAATCACATATTTCAAGCCCTGAAATTTACATTTGACTGTAATATTACTAACTTTAGGAGGCTCAAATTTGCAAGTATACCTTAAGGTTTTATTCTTTTTTTCATCTATTTCCAATGATTATTTTCACATCATTTTTATAATCCTCATTAATTTTATCTTCTAAAATTGCAAAATGACTTAGGCCTGACCGATTCTCCTCTGAAATGACTTTGTGTGTGATTTGTGGTCTCACCTCTTATTCACGTGAGACTTCATATTGAATTAGAAAAAAGGAAAGCACCCCTTTCTGAAGAGAGAACTTTCATAATAAATGCATAACTATGATAATCACAGAGAATGCCACTCCTACAATTATGCAACATATGACCTGCACAATTCTTGTGAGTTGCAGAATATTAGAAACATTCTTCAAGAATACTTTCATCTGCTCTATGAAAATCTTTTTCTTTTGGAACGTAAGCACCATCATTTTGGAATCAATTTGCATGGTATTTGCATAGTATCTCCAGATATTTGCAACTATTGTAAATATGGAAAAACTAATTACTCAAATGAGACAATGTAAAGTATACTGGAACACACTAGTTTGTTTGTTTGTTTGTTTGTTTTTTTGAGAGGGAGTTTTGCTCTTGTCGACCCAGCTGGAGTGCAGTGACACGATCGATCTTGGCTCACTGCAACCTCCACCTCGCTGGTTCAAGAGATTCTCTTGCCTCGGCCTCCCAAGTAGCTGGGATTACAGACATGCACCACCACACTCAGCAGCTAATTTTTGTATTTTTAGTAGAGATGGGGTTTTACCATGTTGGCCAGGCTGGGCTCCAACTCCTAACCTCAGGAGACCCACCTGCCTTGGCCTCCCAAAGTGCTGGGATTACAGGCATGAGTCACCACACTCAACCAAGATATTAGTTTTAAGCAGATAGCAACACTGAGAATGAGTCATTTTTGTAAGTGATTGCTCAATTTATATATCTTGATGGCCTTCTCTACTCCACCTCTTAATTACAAGGAATTGGGTAGTATATACTTATATAATGAAGATGATATAAAAGGAATAGAAAGAAAAGGACACACTGAAAACAAAAACACACCAACAACACTGAATATGCAACTTATAGGGGTTAGTTATTTGGTAAATGTGCTAGGAGATGAAAGAAATATTACACATGGAGGTTGGATTTGTTAAAAGAAAAACTAGACAAAGTAAATTTGACAGAGTTTATTTGAGCAATGAACAATTTGTGATTAGGCAGCACTCAGAACGAGAAGAGGCTCACAGAGCTCAGTCCAGTAGACTCAGGGGCTGCTCAAGCCTGCTGTGTGACCATTACTCATTCTTTGGCAATGAACTTGGAATTCAGCACTCTTGTGCTCTCTGAGTTTCTTCCTCTTATATTCAAAGCTCATATAAAAGCAATGAGCTTTTATCGGCTGAAGATGGAAGCAAGGTGGAGAAAGCTAAGGTTACAACTAGATGTTAGCTTCATTTGGGCATGGGGATTTGGGTGCAGTCTGATCAGTTATCTGCCTCTGATTTGCTGAAGGTTGGCTGTCCACTATACCCTCCTGAGTTAGGTTACAGTTTGTTACATAGGAACTCAAATATATAAATATTCTCAGGGCAATGGTCTCTTGCTTATTTAATTTAACAGAGCTTGCAGATATTTCTTGGTCACCCCTTGACATGAGTTAAAACAGCAGGTGGCAGGTAATGGAAAGGAGAGACTGACTGCTCTCTCTACCTCCCTCCAGGGCAGAGTGCATCAGTCCTGCAGCAGGAGCGAGGGAAACCCCACAAGCCACGTGCTGCTGTGTGGACTCATGGAGTCACAAGGTAGAACTGGGCCACCGGGAGCTGCTGAGGGCCTGTGCTGGCCCATGAGTACCTCATAATCTGAAGGTCTTAATTATGTGCTATTAAATGGCACATAGAAGACACAATAATAGATTGGGAGAAATACTACAACAGAAAAAAAAGATACATACATATATACACATACATATATGTATGTATTTTTTTTTCTGTTGTAGCTTTACTGTCACATATGGTTTTTCTTTTCTTTAAACAAGAGCTCTAGCTCTTCTTTTTGGCCTGGGCTCCGCAAATTTTCAGGTCAACACCTGAAATATCCTTGATGAGTTGAGCCACACCTTCTCCCTTCCCGTTTGCATAACTCACCAATTTGAGCAGTCACTGAGTGAGTGCTGAGGGAGTAGATTGAGGCCTGGGTTATGATTCAAACAGAGATTCCTTCACAGGCAATCAGAGTGGCAGAAGAGAAAAGTGTTCCTGCTCATGAGTCATAATTAACCTGCGGCAGCTATTTCTGACTGAGAAAATAGGAGCTGTGTAGTGATGAGAACTTGTGTATGACCGAGGCAGAGCTCTAGCACTTCATTTGTTTCCTTTTTAGTAGGAGCAGGAAGAGTGTGGGGGAAGTTTTAAAAATATCTCTTCTCCCTCCTCTGAGGCATTTAAACTGCACTCTGCACATATCCATAATTATTCTTTCACATAAGCATGCTCTAGGGTGTTGGCAATGAAGGCTAGGGTTGGGAAGGTAGGTGTCTGTACTTGGTGCTATAAAGTAACCCGTGAGGATGCCCCAAGCCTTTGGGATCTGAAAAGATCCTATCCAAAAGTACTTCCATAATAGCTTGTGTAAAGTTAAACCTAGTCTCAGTGGTTGAGTCTGTTTCACACTTGGGATGAAAAAAGGCAACCATGTAGGAAAAGCTGCCTTTTGTCCAGATTGGCCTGGCAAAAGCAGCATACACCCAAGAGGTCCAAGCACCTGCACTATAGACAATGAGTTAAGCCACCAACAAGGATCCTCTCTGTGTGGGAGAGTCTGTAGCCTGGTTAGAGACCCATGAAAAACAGAGAGCTGGAGCTTTAGGCATAGCGACTTTTTCTCATCTACTCTGTTTTCCGGGAGGGCTTCAGGCATTTGGAGCTACTCAACCTACTGGGGGAAAGGAGCAGGATTGAGTTTTCAGTTTGGCCTCAATGGACATGTCAACTCCTGCATCAGCAGCCGGGGAGTGATTACAATGACTGAACAGAGTATTACTAGGGAACTTGGGAATTACTGCAAAGCCAAAATCCTGGTGGGGAGGAGGGGAGCCGATAGTAAAACACACAAGACTTGGAGCTAGAGCAATTGGATGTTCACAGAAAGGTGACTCAGGGGCTGCTCAAGCCTGCAGTGTGCCCATTACTCATTCTTTGGCAATAACCTTGGAATTCAGCACTCTTGTGCTCGCTGGGTTTCTTCCTCTTATATTCAAAGTGATTGGCCATATTTCCTCTTCTTAATTTAACTAGCAGGTCCGCCTTTGGGAAAATGGTGTTAAAGAGAGAAATCTGTAAAATGACATATTCTTTGGTGTGATTTTACGTCTTTTAGGAGGTTTTGGAAACAGCAGCCTATCTGTCCCCTTGTGTTTAACTCAATTCTCCAAGCAACAAAATCTTGGACAAAAACCACTAACACTCTTCAAATGGCTCACTTTCAAAAGAGCATGGGAGTTTTATTCCTTTGACCAACTGAAGAGAGAAAGAATGCCACAGCACTCAGCAGGGCAATTCAACTTTCACCAGCTGAGACAGAGTTAAGCTTTTAGAATTGTTGCCCCCTAAAGGAAAATAAAACACAAGGAGAGGGAATTAAGATGATCTTGCATCATTAAGCAGTCATGTGCATTGCTGAAAGATGTTGCTTTCTTATTGGGGCTATTAAGTATAATTTGAATAATGACTTCAGAGAGCTAAAGGCCAGAACAAAGACAAAAAAAGCCATGAACCTATCAGGAATTAAAAAAAAAAAAAAAAAAAAAAAAAATCAGAACTGGGAAAAGTAGATGTTTCCTCAAATAAATGTTAAAATCATATTTGTGCTTACATAGATGTATATAAGGCATCTAAAGCAGAGGAATCATCTCTCTTATAAAATCACTTTTATAATTTAATGATATTCTCTAGCTCTTATGAACCCTTCTTGTGTTCAGCAATAATTTATATCAGAGTGTCCAACTTTAATTTTAGTCAAATGTAGAGGTTTATACACACTCATAATAAAATGCACTGAAAGATTGGCCCGGAAACTTTTGCACTTAGCTGGGAGTGCATGTTTCCTTTTCGAATTGAAGGGAGTAGGATTGATGTATTAGGATTTTTGTGGCATAGCAAAAATGAGAATGGGACTGACAAAGCAATGTCATTTGTAAAATATTTCACATTTCCATTAGAGGAGAGTTGGCTCTCGAGTTAGCACCAAATGGTGGGGGAGGGTGTAGGTGTGAATTATGTATTTTGTTTATGTCAAAACCTGTACTTTATGAAAGTCTGCATCTTGGATTAAGAGGCAGTTCATAGCTCTTTAGTTTAAGGAATGTGCTAATCAGGTAACTTATTAATTAAGAGGAACGTGGTATGTAAAATTATGACTCAGCTCTTTCAGAAGACCTTGGGAGACAAGAAAGGAAGGCATATGCTAATAAAAAGATAAAAGGTGGGCTGCCCTGGGGCATTCTGTGGAGTGCCGCATTTCACTTAAATCATGAGTTAATGACAGTGTTGTAAATAAGCATTGGAAATGTTGAGGGGAAAAAAAATGTCATTTGTCATAGTAATACCCAAGATGCTTTATTGCCATCAATCAATCATCTAACACGTAGGTTCCCCAAGTACTAACCATAAGAGGAATACCCAAGAAAAGCATGTGAGGGGCCGGAAGTCTGACACCTGTGCTAAAAGCAGGCTGTCTCTGAAAAGTTTAAACAGGAATTGAAGGTTCAGAAGTCATTTTGAAAAATTCTATATATGTTAATTGCTGCCATCAAAGGTCACAAAATGCAAGTGTGCTACCTAGGATAACATACGTAGTGCAATCTATCTCGAGGTTCAGTTAGGTACATTTAAAGTTAATGATCTACTACCTGTCATTTCACAAGAACTTCTGAAGTTTTCTCCTTTCTATCATGGTCCCTCCAAGTGATAGGAACTGTAGTTTTGATTTTAAAAGAGAACATTTGGTTTAGGCCAAGGTTTCTTCTTCTTTTGGGGAGAGTCTGGAGTCAGATTTACGTTTGTGTATAGACTTTTAAAAACTGATGAGTTTCAACAGTACCAAGTCTTTTCATAGCTTCACTATTACTACTACAAAGTTGTCTAATTGTGGATGGGGGCGTGAGAGAAAGAGAAAGGAGAGAGAGAAAGAGATAAAATACATAAGAAAATACATCTTTTATACTAGAAGAATCAGAATCATAAAAATATCCTGAAACATATCAGTTGTTCTAGAAAGTTTGATACTAATGTAATTAGGCAGTATTGTTTACCTTCCCAAATACTCCAAAAAATTGAGAAGCTAAAGAAAAAAACTGTTTCTCCTTACAGGGTTATTTTGTTTAGCTGAAGTTGCAGAGGATTCTTAACATGAAAGAAGTTTCACAAAATACAAAATGAGTGTCATCTAATACAGATGAAATATCTAATAATAGATGAAACTTTCATTATTAGAATATTAGATTCCTAAAAATTCAAAATTGAGAAATCAGAGAAATTCTATAAGTCTGAGAAGCAATTTTAATCATTCTATCCAGAGGAAACAGTACCTAAACCATTTTTACTAACTGTCTTGATACTTTATGTGTTTGGGTCTGTTTCACAAATGTTTTACATAAATAAATTCAAAAATGCCAAGTCTGCTATTATAGAAGTTCAAGTGACATTGTTTCACAGTTTTCTAAACTTAAAAATCTTAGTTTTATAAGTGTTATTTATTTACTTGAATCAGAAAATGTCAGTCCCTTCAGTTTCAATAAACTTAAATTTAACATCATGGAAATGAAACAAAGCTCCTACCTCACTATACAAATCAAAATATCGAATCTAAGTGTCAAACTTAGACGTCTTAACTTTTAGTTTAAATTAATAGATAAAAATGCCTTAACTTTGGCTGGGCTATTCGGCATAGAATTATTTCTACGCATTCAAGTAATTGACTTAAAAGCTTAAACAAATCTCTTTACCTGAGACAGCTATCTAATTGCACTGACAATCTGACTTCATCTTGCCTGCTGCATGAATTCAATTGACTTCCGTATGGCCTTGTGGCTTCACTGCCTTTGTTACTGTGATTTTCTGTGATAACCAACTGGATGGTGAGAAAGGTACATAGCTGTGAGCACACACAACCATACCTTCACAAACATTTGCTTCCAGTTTGTAGTGCAAGTTGAGCTTATTTTGAGCCAACCTGGAACTCAGTTCAGATAGTCTAGCTTTTGTTTGTGGCCTGTCCTGAATACCCCAGGGACAGATCAAGTCCCTCATGCACCTGGTGAACCATGCAACATTAGAGCTTGGTAGGGAGAGGAAAGGTACATTTTTTTTTTCTTTGAACCCAGCTGGCATTCAATATACTCTTTGAAACAAGAGGATTGTAACATTAATCCAGTTTAATATGCATTTTTAATAAAACTGCAGATGCTGTTCTTCTTCATACATGTCCAACTCTAAAGTATCACTCACTGCTCACATTTTGTTGCTTATATTTGTTGTGGGAAATGACTACATTACAAAATGTGCAGCTCCTTGTGAAATGTTGGCTTTTGAAGCATTTTATTCTCCTCTCTGTGAATCAAAAACTAAAATTATAAATTACCTCTGCAGCCTACACATCCCAGGTTTTTATTAGGGTCTCAAAAATCCTCATCTGAAATGTAGCCAAGTGAGTTAAAAGTTTCAATCAGGAAGGATTTAGAATAAACGGGAGAAATTTGCCTTGCAAAGAAGCCCGACAGTCTTTAGCCAGTGTTAGATATGGTGCTGTAGTCACGTGGCCTTCTAGGGCCAAGTCCCAAGAATATGTCATAGCTTTGTTAGAACATGAACGATACCTAAAGCAGAAAAAGTAAAAAACCCTTTCCATTAAAGTCGACTTGCCCTAAATTTCTAGGTCCACTCATTTGCATGGAGTGATGGCTGCTGTCATACTTTTTAATAGTTGCCTGGTTTCTATGTCTGCTGGGAGGTGATCACCTTCAGCTGCTACACATTCCCTAGATTTGGTTGGCTTTGTTAACTTGTCATGGTCACTCTTGATCTCTGATGTCTGAGGCACTATCTTTCAGCGGACCCTCTCTGTAAGCATTGACTCATATTCTCAGGCTTATCCTCGGCTTTTTGAATAGTCACATGAACTCCGTTTTTTCCCAATTCGACACATGTGAGGGACGAATCAGATATTGACAGTGGTTCTCAATAAATGTTCCCAGGTTAATTGCTTCCTCAAGGGAGCCTCTGCTCACTTCATACCCTAGCCCTTAGAGTGTTAATGTTTGTAATATTTATCAATTTCCTCATGAACAGAGAGTTTAAACAAATGTACCACAGTGAACATCATACAGTGCCTGCCTTCAAGGAGCTAGCCCTGAGGTTAGAAAGGGGCGAAGTGAGAACAGAGATATATCTGCCTCTATACAGCTGGAGTGTCAGCACTGAAAACTAGCACTTATGTCAACAAGACTAGTATTTTTCCAGAAGATGTGTTTCCTAGAAATATAATACTAACTGCAAGGCAATACATAACTTTTCTGCTTGCTTCAAGAAATTTCTGAAATCCAATTTATTTGATCAAGAGATTACACTTCTGTGCATATAGCCAGCATTTCAGGATAATAGGGTTCCCACTTTGGGAAAAAGGTCGCTTATCAAACACCTGTTTACTTATTAAGGCAAATGACAAGACCCTCACACCTCTGTGTTCATAAATTTTAAATTATTAGATCACAAATTTTGTCTAATCCAAATCAGTTCCCTCTCTTGGAAGACCCACCTAAAATTACTTGAGCCCAGATTCCAAAACTCTATAACTAAGTTCCTGAGACACCAGGTAGACTCCTTAAGGTGGAACTCTCCTTTATCGCAAATGTCAACAACCCGGGCTTTCCTTGGTCAACAAATTATTCTGGTAGGCTTTGGGGAGAGTTAGCATCCAACAGAAGGAGCAAGAAGCAGTTTCCCAAAAGTGTCACAAGTGCTGCAACACTGGTAAAGAAAAACGTCCTCAGGAAAAACATAGAAAGTACACCTGCTGACATAACATTAGGAAAAGAATAGAAAGAGACCACAGCTAACCTTCCAGAGGAAATATGCTTAAATATCTATAGGAATCGGTGAGGCAATAAGAAGAGAATAGGATGAGGTGAATCCAAGTTGGGGAAATACCTTTAAGAAAGAATGAGCTCTTTCTTTGTGAGTGAGGCGTGGCGGCTCACGCCTGTAATCCCAGCACTTTGGGAGGCTGAGGCGGGTGGATCCCCTGAGGTTCAAGAACAGCCTGGCCCATGTGGCAAAATCCCATCTCTACTAAAAATATAAAAACTAGCCAGGTGTGGTGGCACATGCCTTTAATCCTAGCTACTCGGGAGGCTGAAGCAGGAGAATCACGCGAATCTGGCTGCAGAGGTTGCAGTGAGCTGAGATGGCGCCACTGCACTCCAGCCTGGGCAACAGAGCAAGACTCCATCTCAAAAACAAACAAACAAACAAAGAATGCCATGTGCCATGTGCCATGATTTAAGGGTAAAATGGAGCAAAGCAGTATTCTGGGATTATAGTGGCCTTGGTTTGGCAAGAGCACAGGAGGCCAAGGGCTGGGAATGAGCCAGAGAATTGAGCAAGTCCTGGAGGGCCAATAGATTAGAATTTAGAACACTTAGAAACATTGACCTTCAGATGAGACTAAATTGCCAAACAATTTTTGGTTATAACAGAAAAAGCACAAAACTTGGACTGGTGGTGGAAATAACTAGAAGGGAGGAAGAGAATAATGGTTCTTCCCCTAATATTTACCCCCCATAAAGGCTGGTAACATCTCCCTTTTTGATCTGTGTTCTCTCTACATGGCTGTGGCTGTGCTCAGTTTATGGAAATCCATTCAGTGGTAGCCTTATGACCTTTGTATTATATTTCAACAAAAAATTAAAATAACAAGAGAAAGAGAATTGTTACCGTCCACAAATAATTTACTGGTAATAGGCTGATTCAAAGCAATGTTTCAAATTTCAGATATAGTAAATTTACATTATTGAAATTAATATCTGGGAGCACATATTTGGCTGTGTTTGCATTTTTGGGACTTAGGAATTTTGATGCATGCTTGCAACGTTTGATGTTAAAGTACATTCCCCACTGGCAAAGCATGCTTTCTTTAAACCATGATATATGTTCACAAAAAACCCTTAAAAACTGCTTTCCATTCACTAGCTTTTTTTTTTCTTCATTACTTCTTAAAAAAAAAAAAAACTGGATACATGTGCAGAACGTGCAGGTTTGTTACATAGGTGTACGTTTGTTACATAGGTGTACATGTGCCACGGTGGTTTGCTGCCCCTGTTGACTAGTCCTCTAAGTTCCCTCCCCTGACCCCTAACCCCCCAACAGGCCCCAGTATGCATTGTCATTCACTAGCTTTGAACAAAAAACAGTATTAAACATGTGTTGCCGGAAGTGTAATTGTAGAAAAAATAGATAAGACCTGTGTACATTCTCATGGAAACTAGAAATAATATTCAAAATATATTGTTAGTGAAAAATCAAGAATATTAGTTTCCTAGCACTGCGGTAGCATATTACCACAACTAAGTGGCCTACAGCAATAGATATTTATTGTCTCACAGTTCTGAAAGCCAGAAGTCAAAATCAGCAGATGGGCAGGGCGTGCTCCCTCCAAAGATGCTACAGGGGAATCCTCCTTGCATCTTCTTAGCTTCTGGTAGTTCCAGCAATACTTGGCATCCCTGGATTTGAGATGTGCTACTCCAATCTCTGCCTCCATCATCACATGGTATTCCCCTGTGCACTTCTGCGCCTGAGTCTCTTCACCAGTCTTTTTGGAGGAAGGCCCACCCTAATATGCTCATCTTAACTTGATTACATCTGCAAAAACTCTATTTCCAAATAAGCTAACATTCACAGGTATTGGAGGTTAGGATGTCAACGTATCTTTTGGGGACAAATTTCAACCTACAACAGCATTACAGAAATAAATACATAGCATGACTCATTTAGATAAAACTATGTACACACGAGTGTGTACATATTTCTGTGAAAGCGTGGATGGGACTAGAAAGATGAACACTAATTTGGCTGTGCTTTCCTCTAGGAGAAATGAAGGGAAGCTTTGATATTTTCCCCTAAGTATTTAGAAGGTGTTTGAATATTTTACAATGATAATTTACCAGCATAATTTACTTGTTCTTTCAATATATGTTAAGTGCCTGTGTTTCTTGTCCACAAATAAGATCTGTAGGACAAACATCTTTAAAAAATGAAAGTGTGCAGAAATACTCAAGGGATACATCAATCAATTCATTTAGAATCCAGAATTCTTTAAAAAAAGAAAAAAAACACATAGGGAAAATAGAGATCCAGATCATATTTTGGTCACATTTGCCAATTAAATTTTAATTTCCACTAATCATTTTGTAATGTCCTCTATCTACAGGCAACATGGATTCAAGGTCAGGTGACTTTATTTACTTTTATTAATAAGGTAAGTAAAAATCAATTATCTAGGCTACTTATCTTGCAGATGCATAATTCTAGTCTTGTCTTCTGACCAGCATTTTTGTGTCTTTTCTTATTAAACATCTACGTGAATCCTCTATTCCAATACAGTATTAGTTGTGCAAAATGATATCAAGCTAGTACTTCATTGTGGTTAGATAGTCAATATCCGTAGTGTCTTTATTTGGGCTCCTATAACAAAACAGCATGCACTGGGTGGCTTATGAACAACAGTTTATGTCTCACAGTTCTGGAGACTGAGAAGTCCAAGATCAATGCACTGGTATGTTCAGTGTCTGGCGAGGGCTTACTTTTTGGTACATAGAGGGTCCTAGTCTCATTATGTCTTCACATGGTGGAGGGGACAAAAGAGATTTGGAGGGCCTCTTTTATAAAGACACCAATTCTATTTACATGAGCTCCATTCTCTGAACATATTCATTTCCCACAGACCCCATCCTGACATACCATCACATTGGGGAGTAGATTTCAGAATATGGATTTTGGGAGGACACATATATTCAGTCTATAAACTGTAGCATTACGTTTTCTTAGAAATTTTAACTATTACATGTTAATTTAAATATAACCATTTTTTGTTTATCTTTACTTTCAATTTCATAATCTAAAGCAATGCCTTCCCTGGGAGTCTTCCGTATTTTTCCTCATGTTCATCAGTTTGGCAGCTTTGGGCCATTCTTGGACTGTGGGAATTTTTTATAAAGTTGGAAGCTCCAGCTCTGGGGATAACATCCCTACCAACACTTAGCAGTGTACATTCTTCTGTAGCCTCATTCTTCACCGAGGCAATGGAAAGTTCCTTGTGACCAGAAATCTTCTATCTTTGAAGTGTATCTCCCCACTTGCCAGCTACCAGTCATCTTATACTCTGCTTACACCAGGAAGAAATCTCTTTCTCTCTTTAAAATTTTCCAATTATTTCTGAAAGCATTTTTTTCTATTACCTCCCATTCTGAGACATCAGCTTAGTCTCTTCAACATGTTTATGTATTTACAGGGGTATGTTGAAAAAAATTGTCTATATGTGGTTTCTTCTGCTTTTTTTAACAGAACATTCTGAGGCAAGGGAGTACTAAAAAGTTGGCTTTCTGGTTGTAATAGATGCAGAGAAAAAAATGCAAACTTTACCATAAATAGCTCAAATACAGTCTTGACACTGCATTATTCAGAAATGTTTATGATAGGTTCAATATTTGCTAACAAAGCATTTATAAACACAGCAAAGAGCAAACAACTCCTGGTTTGGAAATATGTATATTTGCCGTAGTATTTTACTCATTCCAATCTTAAGATGTAGTCAGACTATAATATATATGTTTTAAAACTGTGTTTTCAACCAAATTGTTAAAGATGGACTTAAATGTCAGCAAGTGATTATTCTATAATTAAACCAACAAGCCTATTTTTCTCTCTCTGAATAGAATCTGATTTCGATAACATTTATTCAAAAACTTTGAATTCATTCTTTTTGGCATTGAGGTAGATGTTAGTCAAATTCTATCTTATCTGATTTACATGAACAAGAAATATGAGAAATATATGTAAAGAATATTTTTGCTTAACATAATAACTTCAAGACTAACAGGAAAAAATATGTATTGAGATGCATTTAAGGTTTTACTTAAGTTGTTAAAGTTTATATTAAAATAACAGAATTTAGAGATGTTTCTTTACCATTTTGCGGCAAAATAAAGGACTTTATATTTGGCCACATATTGGTGAGCCTGAGATTACCTGAATCACAGAGCACTTGGAAATACACCATTCATAACCATCTCGGCTCAGAATTCAGTTATATTCTGCTAATATACCTGACCATATCTATACTAGAGCTTTATCATTAGAAATAAATATTCACCATTTTCAGGTTGATTTCTGCTTTGTGACCGATGGTACAATGTGTGGAGTGATTTTGTTGATGTTCTCTATTTTAAAGTTTTCTGCCACCTTGGACCAATAAGAATCTTCCCACATCACAATTTCTTACCTGTTAGGATAAAAGATGTCATACAAACGGAATATATATATATATATATATATATATATATATGCAAATACATTACAGGGAGAAGTCATTTTTATTGTAATATTTTCCAAAATTTTTCAATATAAAATAGATTCTACTAGTTTTTCACTAAACATTTCTTTCTCCCCAGATGTCTTTAACCACTTATTCAAAGACCATATTGAATGTTTATTACCTGCTAGATATTATGCCGAACACCTGGTATAGCATGGTGGACGGAAAAGAGGCAGTCTAAGTTTTGTTCATGGAATTGACAACGTTGTGCTGGTGAGAGAAGGGGGTTAGCACAAAAAGAGGAATGTGGGTGGTGAGAGGCATCAGTGATCCCATAAATGCAGAATGTAATTCTGAGCTGTGATAACACTAGATAGACACAAATGTGATACAATGGGAGATATGAAGGACAGCCTGGAAGATGAGTAAAGATTCACTAGGGGAAGGTTTGTGAAGGGACATTCCAAGCAAAAAGGACAAATAGGGAGGTCTTGAAGAAGGAAAGAATATACAGCATTCTAAGCTTTGAGAGTGATATTGATAGAGTTAAGTTTGGATCCAAGGGAGAAAATAGAGGAAGTCAACAACAAAGAGGTAGGCAGAACCAGACCAGAAGAACCTAGAAGGGCTTTAATTTGTTCCTAACCAGGAGAGCCATTTCAACATTTTTTAAGCAGGAGGGAGTGATTTCATCTCATTTGCATTTTACAAAGGGTCACTCTGACTGCCATGTAGAAATTGGCCTAGGGCAGGGGGAGCGAAAGCGAGGTAACACCTTGGGTAGTTACAGACTGCCTGGAAGAGACACTGGCAGGGAGAGAAACCTGGAGACAGAAAAGTTTAAAAAAATGAATGCAGTTGCTTGCTGCTTAGAGGTGGAATCCATAAGATTTGGTGAATTGAATATAGAAGCTTAAGGAGAGTGAGATTCATGGGGCAACTACCAGAGTTTTGTCACAAGCACCTTGGTAGATGAAATTTTCTTCTATAAATAGGAAGAACACTGGAGATAAGGGAGAACTGAGGAAAAGAAACTCAAAGCTCAGTTTTAGACATACTATATTCTAGATGCATACAATGTTTTCAAAAGACACCTAGGTATGAAGTTAGTTGTGTGTCCAGAGACCAAAACAGAAGTGTTGGATTGAGAAATCCAACTGAAGCCATCTGTATAGATAGGTACATAAATTCATAAAAGTCGAAGTGGAATATCAACAGAGAAAAGAGCACTCAGGATTCTGTTGTACACATGCAACATTTAGTAGTCTGGTAGAGGAAAATGGCAAAACAGGAAAGTTGTAATAGGCTTATTAATGATAAACTTAAAAGAAATGAAAGCCACCCATGCCTGCAATCCCAGAACTTTGGGAGTCTGAGGAGGGTGGATCACAAGATCATGAGTTCAAGAACAGCCTGGCCAACATGGTGAAACCTCGTCTCTACTAAAAATAAAAAAAATCAGCTGGGCATTGTGGCATGTGTCTGTAATACCAGCTACATGGGAGGCCGAGGCAGGAGAATCACTTAAAGCTGAGAGGCCGAGGTTGAAGTGAGCCAAGATCGTGCCACTACACTCCAGCCTGGGCGATAGAGCAAGACTCTGAAGGAAAGAAAGAAAAAAAGAAAGGAAGGAAGGAAGGGAAGGAAGGAAGGAAGGAAGGAAGGAAGGAAGGAAGGAAGGAAGGAAGGAAGCAAGCAAGAAAGAGAAAGAAAGAAAGAAGAAAGAAGGAAAGGGAGGAAAGGAGGAAGGGAGGGGGACAGAGAGAGAGAGAGAGAAAGAAAGAGAGAGAAAGAAGAAAGAAAGAGAAAGAAGAAAGAAAGGAAAAAAAGGAAGGAAGGAAATAAAAGAAGAGAAAAATGAAGAAAAGAAAAGAAAAGAAAAAAGAAAGGAAAGGAAACAAGCAAACAGAAGTAGAATATAAGCCAGTGGTCACAAATTCAAATTAATGCCAGGGATGGGCAGATGAAGCATCTTGTTTAAGACAGTAGGCGCTTGGCTGCTCGTGTTGCCATTTGTCTAGTTTCAAGACTCTTTTTAAACTATTTGATGTAACAAAGAGCAAAAATACATGTTTCCTTAAGTCCTATAATTTGCTGGTCATGACTTTGATAGCTCTGATTTAAGTCAAAGATTTTTTTGGTATTTATAAAACAGAAAAATTGTCTAACTTCTGTCATGAGGTAGGTTCCAAGTTGATTAAAGATAAATTGGCTATTGAGTCACACTTAATTTTTTTTTTAACAGTAAGTATATTTGAGAAAAAACTGCATTCCATTTTATTCACCTAGTTCTAGACTTCTACCAAACAATATGGCTTCAAAGAATTTCTTTTTTTCCTCTTGTGATAAATAAAATGATTTTCCTATAACTACTTCTTTTGGTGACTCACACATTGATATGTAAGTATGAACTTCCTTCCCAATTTCTATAAGCACACCATGCAAGCAAGGGTATTTATATCTTAATAATGTAGGGTGTGATAACCTAACCCTGAATACATTTTTTGATCTTTGAGTTTTAAAGACATCAATGACATTTACTTTGATGTGAATGTATTTTTCTAAAAAATATCAAGGTTTAAAATAAATAGTGAATTGGTTAAATCACCTTTTTAATTATTTTTCTAATTATGTATTGACTTCCTACAGAGTTCAGGATATTTCAGCTTATGTTTAAGACTCAGGTGGTATGCAGTCATCAAAAAGTAATTTGAGAGCAACATTTATACATTTGATCTTGTGCACGGTTTTCTTATTACATGCTCCTGTGATGCTACTGGATCAACCAGCGCACAGTGATGTGATTGACATGTGTGCCTGTAGTTAACATCATCCATTTATGAAACCCACATTTATTGAGAATCTACAATGTGCAGAGTGCTGTGTTACACTCTGGGAATATACAAATGAAGAATTCATGACCTTTATGAAGGAAGTAAGACATATTTTGTGATAGCAATTACAATTCAATATGATGTGTATATTGAATATTAAGTCCAGCATAAAGACAAAATTGAGAATGTCTAATTTAGTTTGGGTTGGAAGGTGGAAATGGCCGGAGACAATTTGCTCGGAAAGGCATAAATCAAACCTTTAAATGTAAGTAAAATGTGCTCAGTAAAATGAGCTAGAACAGGCATTTGGACAAAGCAAATACACTGTGACGATTAACTGAGCTAGAGAACACTGAGACATCAAAGTAAGAGAACTACAACATCATATAATAATGTATCTTATACAGTAGTCCTTCCTTATCTATGGTTTTGCTTTCCATAATTTCAGGTACCTACAATCAACAATGGTCCAAAAATATTAAATGGAAAATTTCAGGAGTAAACAATTCATGTTTAAATAGCATTATATTCTGAGTAGCTTGATGAAATCTTGCACCATTCAATCCATCCTGCATGGGACGTGAATTCTCCCTTTGTCCAATATCTCCATGCTCTGTAGGCAACCAGCCCATTAGTCACTTAGTAGCTGTCTCTGTCATCAGATCGACTGTTGTGGTATTGCAGTGCTTGTGTTCAAGTCACTCTTATTTTACTTAATAGTGTGTCCGAAATGCAAGAGTAGGTATGCTGGCATATTATTATCATTGTTCTATTTTATTAGTAGTTATTGTTGTTAATATCTTACAGTGCCTAATTTATGAATTAAACTTTATCAAAGGTATGTGTGTGTAGGAGAAAACATATTACACATAGAGTCTGGTACTATCCTTGTTTTCAGGCATCTACTGGGGTTTTGCCTTCCCCACTTGTAGATAAGGGGAGACCACTTTATTAATTAGAGGATAAAATCTATGTGTATATTATCAAAATCAGTATAATTATGTATTTTTGGTGTTTACTTTTGTGGGTTACTGCGTTGGTTTGTTGGATATAGAGTTCTGTGCCATGGAGGATGCTCTCAGGGTCCTTACAGGCTGGATGATGCTAGGGATTTACATTTAAGACAAATGTCAATTAAAATTATATTACAGAGGCATAATCTGATAGTCTGATTTCCTTACTTATGTGCAGATTTAAAGAGCTATATGTCTTTCCTTTGAAAAATATTGTTTTATATTATAATAGAAGAGTTGAAAATTTTCTGCACACTTTATGTTTTTTGAGACAGAGTCTCGCTCTGTTGCCCAGGCTGGAGTGTAGTGGTACGATCTCGGCTCATGCAATGTCTGCCTCCTGGGTTCCAAAGATTTTCCTGCCTCAGCCTCCCTAATAGCTGGGAACTACAGGCGTGTGCCACCATGCCCGGCTAACTTTTGTATTTTTTTGGTGGAGACGGGGTTTCACCATGTTGCCCAGGCTGTTTTCCAACTCCTGACCTCAAGTGATTCACCTGCCTCGGCATCCCAGAATGCTGGGATTACAAGCATGATACACCCTACCTGAACCTGCACACTTTTAATTTGTTAAAAATAGTATATATTTAATATTCACTTTATATCTATTACAAATTGACCAGTTCATTCTCAAATACATACACTTTATTCAATAAGCTTCTAAAGGGTTTACTGTGTGTTAGGCACTGGAAGTGCAAAAATAAATGAAGTATGTTCTTTACATTTAGAGTCTTACAATTGAATCAGGAGAATAAACAATCTTTATTTGACTTGCCACTAAAGCTGTAGCAGAGGAAGCATAAGGTGCTGTGTGGCAAAGGAGAGCCACTAGTGCTTGCAGGAGCGTGGATGAAGCTTCATGAAATGGGGCCATTTGATCTGGGACTGAAATAAGAGTAGGAGTTTATCAAGAGAATTCCAGGCACAGGAAGTATGAAGGTGGGATAAGGAGATTAATTTTGGTATCTGCTTGTAGTTTGGACTAGTCAAAATGAAGAATATGGCAGATACTAGCAGAAATGAACCACGGGATTCAGCCCACTTTATGAAGTACCTCATGTACCATAATTATTTGTATTATAGAATAACTCCTACTAAATAGGAGTGATATTTAGTAATAAAGGTGATAAAGGTGCTTATTTGGTTTAAATTCTGTGCTTGTTTGGTTTTATTTTTTGTCTTCTAATTACTTAAATTTCAAAGACATTTTTCTTAAATTTGTTCATTCTGAAGAAGAATGCTGAAACTAAATAATGTGTGTGTTTGTTTATATTTGAGAAAGCCCTTTCCACACGGACTCCTCTGTAGCTCTTCACCGTCTTTCCTCATTTATCGAAGTGTGAAGACCGTATGTAAATCACCGTGGATTGATACTGCCCGTTAAATTATCATTCTCCTTTATGTGTGCATAAACGTGACACACACACGGGCACACCGGGAGATCCCTAGGCTTCCATGGAGTAGTTATAATCTCAGTGAATCTGGGAATTCATTTCAGAAGACAGTCTGTTCATAACCCCGAACCCAGTGGAATGGAATTACTAAAAGCAGTCACATTTGGCAAAGGACAATAAAATGTAATCCACAAAGTATCACATGTAAACAAAATGATGTCTTTGTATTACTTTCTCACACATTTCCCTTTCAATGAATCTTAACACATGTGAGAGGGGACAGATGTTAAAAGTATTGCAAGTATTCTCCAAAAGCAGATACATACTAAAACTTGTCTGCTTGTATATACAGTACATAGCACACACACACACAAAAAACTTTTATAAATGTTTAAACACATATTTTATGATAGTTAATACATTGAACACTTATTTCAAAGAGGTTTTGATTTCATAATACACTTTTTCATCATCCATTTTCACATTGAATTCATATTAAAATTATTACCATTATTATTACATGAGAGGGCCTATGACACAGTTTTGATGTTAAAAACCTATTTAATCTCACAGCTTTACAAAATTATTTTAAATGATTTTCGTCTTCACTTGCTGAAAGAATTAGTGATAGCCATTTAAATCTTCTTCTTTGTTTAAAAATGGCATTCTGATGTTTCAGAACTAGGACAAATTTGATTTTTCCAAGAAATCTATTAATATAAGATAAAAGCACAGGAAGGCATTTTTAATATCTCCCTGAATTTAATAAAGAAATGAAGTAGAATTCTTTTATGTGATGTGAAACGTGGTTTTAAAATTCTCCTTTATCTCCTATACTGACATTCTTTCCAAAGCAAAATGGAAGGCTGCGACTTTGACCATTTTTACCTCTCCACCACCATTCTCAGGATCAAAATCAAGAGTCACTTTCTTTCTTGTAGCTGCATCTTCATGAGGACTACACTAAATACATATTGTAAAATCTAGAACAAAACTTGTTTCAACATCATGCACTTGAGAATGTATAGTAAATATAGAGTTCACGTGATTTAGCAATTCAAATGACTTTCAAATCATTTCAAAAAGTAGGTCTTAAAAATTAACCCTGGTACAGATATTAATTTCAAAGTAAAGCTCCGGGTTCATTTTTATACTCTAAAAAAGCACACGCTTTTTGGTCATTCAATTATTTTCATTATTAGGATCCAATATATACAGCAAGCAAATAGTATTTATAAAGATTTTTCTTTTTATGAAATGTCAGCTTGTCCTATGGGAATATAGTGTTTGCTTTGGGATAAACTTTATCTAGTCTTAGAGACATTGAAACGTTCGACTAAGCCTCAAGTGAGAGTTGGCTAAGACGAGAAGGAGATAAACCCAGCTGCATAAAATAAAGCCCTTGACCTAGAAGAGCCCAGATTTCTGTGAATAAACAAATAGTGATATCATAATACTGTCTAGTAAGTGCTGTTCCAGAGATACGATAAATTGTTAAAAATGATCAAAGTGGGTGCTGCACTCTTCCAACCTTCCTTAGAATAATGCTTTTGAATGAATCAAATGAAAAGATGAAATTCTGCACTGGTTCCCAGCTTATAAAAAGAATCCCCCATTGCATGGCATCTCTGTGTAGTTAGAAACACAGAAATCCTAGTTTCCATTACCTTCTGACTTCTGGTTCTAATGGGCCATATGGTTCACAATTCTTCTGTAAGTAACTTAATGCTTTATGTAATTAAGAGGGCATATGCTTCTTGTACAAAAATCACTGTTAGATCTCCTTTGCATGGTAGAAACCAACATGGACTCGGTCTTGATACCAGCTTTTATCTGCTGCCAATAAACTTTAAAGTTACTTAAGAACATTCAGAGAAAATGATGATGTATCTTACAGTTACCAACATAAACATATGTGTTATTCTACATTATTCTGAGACTCTGTGCTCAGGGGAACTTAGCACCTTGTCATTCACCATACCTATTTTCTACCAACACACTTTTATGGTGACAATTTGATCAGATCTCAAGCAAAGCTAAAATTCTCTTTAGAATATTTTTATTCTTTCTGCAATTTACTCACTTTTTTTTTTTTTTTTTTTTGGGGATATGACCTTTATTGAGCTTATCCACCAGAGTGGAAATAATGTCTGTACAAAACCAAATGTTTGTTACTATAACTTCTGCATCACAATTAAAATCCAAACAGTTTTTTAAAAACAGTCAACTCAATCAAAACCCACTACTTCAGAATCAATAGCTTCTTTGAAGCCACAGTAACACTTAAATATGGTTAAGACTCGAATGCAGAAATTTGGTTGGTTGGAAAGCTAATTAAACTTCCAACTTGCTCAAATAGAATTACAAAAAGGCAAAATTGTGTTTTTCACAGAGATACAGTCCACTGGAATCACCAACACTGGACAGCTGTTAGAGTATTTAGAGTCCTGAGATAACAAGGAATCCAGGCATCCTTTAGACAGTCTTCTGTTGTCCTTTCTTCCCAATCAGAGATTTGTGGATGTGTGGAATGACACCACCACCAGCAATTGTAGCCTTGATGAGCGAATCCAATTCTTCATCTCCACGAATAGCAAGTTGCAAGTGACGAGGGGTAATACGCTTTACCTTTAAGTCTTTTGATGCATTTCCTGCCAGTTCAAGTACCTCTGCGGTGAGGTACTCCAGGATGGCTGCGCTGTACACAGCGGCAGTCGCGCCCACACGTCCATGACTGGTCGTCCTAGATTTCAGGTGTCGATGAATACGGCCCACTGGGAACTGCAAGCCGGCTCTCTGCGAGCGGGAAACCGCCTTTGTCTTGGCCTTTCCGGAGTCCTTTCCAGCCTTACCGCCAGCCATTTCGAATTCTGCTGAAGCTCAAGCAAGCAAGGCAGAGAAAAGGCTAATCGGATCCACGGTGAGATCCCACCACCTACTCCTTCGTCGCACCGCGATTCAAACTGCCAATTTACTCACTTTATAACAACATTCCAGCTCACTGACTTTTACCCTCTCAGTGGGAAACAATCTTTTTTTTCTATTAACCTAGTCTCTGCAAAGTAAGAACTGCAGGTGTATGGTCAAAGAAATGTGAGTCATCTGTATAATTTTATACATGAAGAGGACAAAATGTATATCACTATTTTCCATGTTCTGAGAACGGACTTTGTTTGATCTTGATTCAAAATAGCTACAGAATTAAGCTCTTTATCTTGAATCCTTTTTCTGTTTTAAGTTGCTGGAAGCATGGTCTAATTCCTTTCCTTTATTCTGCTCAACACACATTAGAGACATCAGAGAACACTGATTTTCTACTCTAGCAGTAATTGTCAGAGACTTTGGCTGGAAGTCAGGTGGTGGGCTTCTGTCATACCAGAATTCACTATAAGCAATGGGAATTTTGAAACTTAAAACTATTTAGGATGAAAAGCAATGTGATGTACGAGTTCATGACTTAACTTTTATCTATTCTTTAGAGGGATGTGTTAGATTGTAGTAATGATCCTAATTGTTATGCACTTCTCATATCCACGCCTTTGCCATGTAACATTGTAATAACCTCCTACCATGATTAGGGAGAACTTCTTTATCTGAGCTTGGCAATGTAATTTGCTTTGGCCCAGTAAAGGAAGCCAAAGAAACAGTGCTCCAGTTCTGAGCCTAGGCTTCAAGGGAACTTCCATGTCTCTAATTGAGTTCTGTGCTTCTGCCATAGCCAGAAAAGGACATCCCTGGCAGCCTGCCATTCCTGGGAGAGAGAGGAAAGACATGCGCAGGAGAGCCTACCCACGTTTAGATGAGAAACTCAGTTAAGATGAGCTGTACTCCATAGATGCATGAGAAATACAAGTTTATTGACCCATGCCACTGAGTTTTAAGGTGACTTTTTAGCAGTCAAGAGCAATCAGTCTGCACGTAGACTGCTCTAAATAGAAATCCACTGCCAGAAGTGGCTATTCATTTTTTCAGAAATCCTTATTGAAAACTACTACAAAGATTTTGTTAGTTAGCATATCGTTTGTTAGAAATAACCTTTTACACATAAAGTGAGGAGTGTTCAAAATATGTCACTGGTCCTACCACAGAAATTATTTGCATCATACCACACAGACAATCTACCCAGCTTAGCGAGCTAATGCCTTTGGACCAGGATGTTCCTGACATGTTCTCCCTACTTCATATAGAACTATGTCTCCCTTCCTGAATCTGGGACTGACTCGATTACAATAAACAAATAAATAAAAATGAATAAATGATCACATGATACGTTTTGATTCAGCTTACTAATAAACATTTGCCTTTTTGGAAAATTGTCCTAAGACTTGCTTCCATGATGAAATATGGAGATATTCATTCATGCTTTGTACTAAATACTGGCTCTTCACTTGCCATGACACATTGCATTTTTAACCTCTTGGTATTGGTTGTTAATAGGTTGGGAGAGCCACTTCTTAAGTGGGTTTTTAATTGCTGCTACAAAACCTTCTAGGAGTCTTTCCCTTTGTCCTCTGCCATGGTCACAGGCAATGTTTTGTTTAATTGCTGTTACTCTGGATCACAGGGTGAGGACAACAAAGACAAGGCCAGACGTCTTAGCGACCTCTAAATGGACCTCCAAAGTCTCTGTTATTTTAGCCTCTGAGATTTGGGAATTGTTTCTTACTCAGCATACCCAAGGACCTCACACCATTTGGTAATAAGGCTATCAGGAGGAGGAGGTATAGCTGATCTGGCATTCACCTTTCTCTAGTCACCTCCAGTGAGTAACAGCAATGGAATTTGGCAGCTACTGGATGGACAATTTGGCAAAGGTGATGTTGATCTATTTCTGTGTCAACGACCAAATGCAACTTTGTCTTCCCAGATGAAAAGTACTTATTGAATCTTTTTCTGGACTGAGAATCAGCTGATAGGGTGCTAATTCTTTCTTAGCCAATAAGTAAATTGTATTAAGTAAGATGTCTGATTTCTCACAACTGGGTTCTTCTCTGAAAGTGGAGATAATATTTGCTTTTGAAGCTTCATGGTATTTAGGAATAATGACAGGGAAAATGTTTTTAGGAAAGTTAAGATAGTTAAATAAACTTAGGATATTTTCATTGTAATTTTATTTCAGCAAATTGTCTGGGCCAATCCTGGTGAGAGTCTTTGCACCCCAGCTGGAAAACTTCCCTAGCTCTCAGGAAATGGTGAATCTCAAAAGCTTTTCACCTCAGGGCTGTGGAGACTGAGACTGGAGGATTTATGGAACATATGCATAATGCATTTCAATATGCTTTTCATGTGAGCGATCTCATTTACTTTTTCTGCAATACCATGACTTAAGTATTATTCTTCTTATGAAAGATTCTTCATAACTAATTGAAGATTAGGTTAGATAAATTGGTCAAGACCACACAAGGAGAAAAAGTTAATAGGATTTCAACCTGTTCTCTATCCTCCAAGTGTCATCTGTTCCTTCTGCTACAAGCTGCCTTATGTTCTTCCTCATGAGACTCTCCCTTAAAACACATGGGATAATATAAGCTTAGTCTACTTGGGACATACGTGGACATTCGCCCTACCTGACCAAGCACAGGTATGCAAGTTATACACAGTATATGCTTGCCCTACAATTATTTCCACCTGAAGATATTTAGTGCCTTCTCTGGTCCCTCTCATTGGTCTTCTTTTCTTTCTCTTTCTTCAGTTTTGCTTCTTGCTATCTCACATGGTTTGGCTGTGTTTCCACACCCAAATCTCATGTTGAATTGTAATCCCCAGTGTTGAGGGAGGAACCTTGTTATTAGTCAGGGTTTTCTGAGGGGACAGAATAGGTAATAGGGTAGATGAATACATGAAGGGGAGTTTATTAGGAGAATTGACTCACACAGTCATAAGGTGAAGTCTCACAATAGACTGTCCAGAAGCTCAGGAGCCCGGAAGCCAGTCCAAGTCCCAAAACCTCAAAAGTAGGGAAGCCAATAGTGCAGCCTTCAGCCGGTGACCAAAGGACTGAGAGCCCCTGGCAAATCACTGATACAAGTCTAAGAGTCCAAAAGCTGAAGAACTTGGAGTCTGATGTTGGAGGCCAGGAAACATCCAGTACTGGAGAAAGATGGAGGCCGGAAGACTGAGCCAGTCTAGTCCTTCCAAGTTCCTCTGCCTGCTTTATCCTAGCCACACTGGCAGCTGGTTAGATTGGTCCCACCCAGACTGAGGGTGGATCCGCCTCTCCAAGTCCTCTGACTCAAATGTTAATCTGCTTGGCAATACCCTCATGGAAACAACCAGGAACAATACTTTGCATCCTTCAGTTCAATCAAGATGACACGCAGTATTAACTCACAGACCTCATGAGAGGTGACTGACTTATGGGGTAGATTTCCTCTTGCTGCTGTTGTGATAGTCAGTGAGTTCTCATGAGATCTGGTTGTCTAAAAGCATGTAGCACTTCCCCATTCACTCTTTCTTCCCTGTTCTGCCATGTGAAGAAGCTGCCTGCTTCCCCTTGGTCTCTCCGCCATCATTGTAAGTTTCCTGAGGCCTCTCCAGTCATGCTTCCTGTACAGCCTGTGGACTGTGAGTCAATTAAACCTATTTTCTTTATAAATTACTCAGTCTCAGGTAGCTCTTTATAGCAGTGTGAGAATGAAATAATACATTAACTTTTCCTCTTCTATCTTTTCCCGCTTTCCCTGTACTTTCTCCATTTAACACTATTTCTTTAGAGAATTGGCGAAAGGAAAATGAGTTAGAATTAGATCGTTGGGTAAGCAAGTGAGGGAAGAAAACTGAAGCTTTTTAGTTTTTCTTCTCTTCTTCTGACCAAACAAAATGAAATAAGTATGATTGTTGGTAGTTTTGTGTTATTTCTGAAGGCCAAGTGGTTAAACATCTGATAAATGTACTTTCTTAAAATGCAATTTAAACAGAGTAGAACTTATCTCTTATCTCTTTATAAAAAGCTCCCGATTGTGAAAGAAATGAGCAAAGAAGTTATTAGTCTAATCTCACATACTAGAAAAACTGAGTAGAATTATACAGTATTCCTTACCATGAATAATTGTGAAATGTAGACATTTTAAGCCCTGGCTATTTAGGTAACAGCTATCACTGCATTTACATGAGATTTACATTAAACTTCAATCTCCAAAAAATACAGTCAGAAGATATGTTCCTATTCCTTAGCACATCTTTTGCAGGGAAAAAAAAAATCACAATTTAGTTCACCTGATTTAAAAACAGGTCAAAAAATGGGAAGTTCCATATTTAATTTAATCAGGACCTAAATAATGACAGCAAGGGCCAAAGTGTTTTGTTTTGTCTTGTTTTTCCTTTTCTCTGCTTTAATGTCTACCTATACTCCAGTATTCAAGATAGCTGCTAGAGTTCCATGCATCGTATCTAAGCATGGCAATGTAGTGCAACAAGAGGCCATTCTTTCAATTGACTTACTTTTTAAGAGTGAGACAACCTTTCCCAGGAGCACCCTCTGTGAAAACCTTAAGAACTTATTGACCTGTATCCCATTCTATCCTCATGCTTAAACAAAATAGACTGAATCTGATTCATCCTTGAGATTGGAATAGGGCCAGCCTTTCTTATGGATATGTATACAAACTACATCAGGTTCTATAAATAAGAAAGCAAGGCAAGCAAACTGTGTAGGCAAGCAAAAATGACTGCTACAGCATTTGAATTTGATTATATATCACAATTTTTTTCTGTTGCCATTTGTACAGAAACTCCTGAGCTGGTCTTCCAATAAAATTGTTTTGTTATTATGTTGGTGGAAAAAAAAAAAAAAAAAAAGATAGATCCCCAGCTGAGGACATTGCATGGAGTTTACAAACTCTCCCGACATCTGTGTGAGTTTTCTCCAGGTACTCTGGTTTTCTCCCACATCCCAAAGATACGCACATTGGGTTCACTGGTGTGTGTAAATAGTTTTAGTCTGAGTGAGTGTGTGTGTATGATTGCATCCTGCAAGGTAATGGAGTCCCATGAGGGTCAGTCCTCCCCTTGTGCCCTGAGCTGCTGGATGGGCTCTGGCTACCTGAGACCTTGAACTAAAATGAGCAGATTGAAAAATGAAAAAAAAAAATGCATGAATACACATTGTAAAATATAAATTAATCAGGTACATAATAATCATAATAATCATACAAATGCACAAAAATAAATGATGCAGCACGAAAGTGCATGCACCGCGAGCCTACCCCATTTGTGATTGTTTTTGAACTCTGTAGTGGTAGAGGGTGCTCCATACAATATTTGCTTTGCAAACATTTATTTCTTGATTTAACTCACCACTATGGCCACCTTTACTCACTGATTCACCAAAAATTGAGTAAATAATTATCTTATTTGTTCCTATTCATCTTTTGTAAATGTATGCATAGCTCACATTTATTTCAATGTTTACTAGTAGACATGTTTTGGTTCTTTATTTAGAAGTCTGGTGAAGGTTTTGTGACCAGAAATATGCCATAGAAACTTAACTCTCTATCAATTAGCCTATGGTAAATTGGTTTTAGTATACGTCGCTTTGCTTAAAGTCACAGTTTCCAAAAACTTGTTGATATTGTTAAGTGAGGACTTATTGTATAGATTTAGTATTTGTTTGCATGACAGGGAAACAAAGAGATGATTCTTGTATTACATATTGGTTGACGATTTTTTTTGTTTGTTTTTGTTCTCTCTCATTATTAAAATATTTTCAACTTTAATTTAGAGACCACACCTTCTTCCATTTTGCAGCCCACACATAGCAATTTTATCGTCATCGTATGTTTAACTTGTTCCAGATTGATTAGTCACGGCTATGTATTGCCAAGAACAGTGTGTTATGTAGAGAAAAATCACTTTAGGCAAGAAGAAACATATGCATATGTGTGTGTTGTAGTGGAGAACCAAAGAACTAATTTTTGCAGACTAAAGAACAATGTTCAGAACACGTTGAAGTTGCTGCAGGAAACCATGAAAGGAAGAAAACCTTAGTCAAGAGTGAAAGGCACCATATGTCCTCCAGTACCTAGGCACAACAGTGAGTCAGCCTAATAGCTGTCTTAACACACCCTGCTGTGTGCAGGTATTGGAGGACATATGGTATATTTCACCCTGAACTGTGAATTTCCTGAAACAGCTGTAATATTCTTTTAATGCAATTTGTGTGGACCATTATATATAAGCAGAGATGTTTGAAGTATTCCCCTTTCTCCTACTCACAGTAATCCGAGGATGTTTATATGTCATTAATGTATGCTTTTAAATATTGAATTTTTACATATTGAAATGTTACCTGCCCAATCCCTCTCTTTTTTTCTCTCCCCTTTTCCCACAAGTCTATTTTTTCTGTCTCTCCATTTCTTAGTCCTATTGCCTTTTCCACTTTTCCTATTTTCCTAGTTAGCAAAGGGCACTACTGAAGAAAGGAGTGAAAAAAATTTCAACCTGTCCTTAAAGTGACAGCTTGCATATTAAAACTGGTTATATGCATTTTATTTCTAAAATATTGAATAAAATTTGAATCTCAATCTCCAGTTTGGAATTTCAAACGTATTAGCTAAAGTAATCAGCTGTGTCCATAATCTCCTAAGGAGTCACTTTTTTTTCCTTCCCTCAGGGACATTTCATACTTCTCTGAATTGGGCACAACCAGTTCTGATTTGAAACATGTGACTTAGAAACAGTTTAATAGGATGCTTAGATTCAATCAAAACATATCCCAATTGTGAGAGTGAGAAAAAAAAATCAGTATGAGGGTGAGTGGAAAGTAAATTATGATAAAATCATATAAATCAATAGTCAAGAATATGTATGAAAGATATACTTTCAGAAAGACATATTTGATATGAAATTGATTTGGCATTAGGTGTGACTGCTAAAAAGACAGCTCACCTAAAAATCAATGAATATGATTAATAGCCCAAATAAGACACAAATGACACTATGTTAGAGAACATTTATTTCTCAAGGCTGTTGGGAAAAATAAAAAATTACAGCACTAAAGAGTTCAAATAATTGCTTGTTTAATAATGGATCAAAGTTAAAAAAGAAAATGCTAATATAATAGACCACGAACACTGTGCAATCATATGATATTGTATTATACTTTTAAATTGTGATAAATAATATAACTACTGCTTTATTCTCTACATAAAAATGTACCATTTTAACTACCTGAAGGATACACTTCTGTGGCATTAAATATATTCACAATGTTGTGCAACCATTACCATTATCCATCTAAACAACTTTTGCATAATCTTCAGCTGAAACTCTCTACCTAATAAACACTAACTTTCCATTCACATCTACTTCTAGCCCCTGCTACAAATGATTCTGCTTTATTTCTCTATGAATCTGACTATTCTAGGAACCTTATATAAGTGCAGTATTTGTCCTTCTGTGACTGGTTTATTCCATTTCACATAACGACCTCAAGATTCATCTTTGTTGTAGCATGTGTTCAAATTTGCTTCCTTTTTAAGGCTGAATGATATTCCATTGTATGAATACACTACATTTTGTTTAACCATTAATCTACTGATGGATAGATGGTTGCTTCCAAATTTGGCTATTATGAAAAATACTGCTATGAACATGGGTGTACAAAAATATTTTTCAAGCTCCTGCTGTCGCTTATTTTGGTTATATAGCCAGAGGTAGAAATGTTAGATTATATGGTAATTCTACATTTAATTTTTTAAGGAATCATCATACAGTATTTTTTCCTCAGCCACATCATTTTTCATTCTCATCAATAATGCACAAAGCTTTCACTTTCATTTTAAATGGATTTACCTGACTAAAACACACATGTTTCTTTTCTTTGAAATTACATTTTTTTTTCTATTTTTCTTGGTTGTGACACTGAGTAAGAGGTAGCCTGTATTCCTCTTCAAAGATGTAGATACTGAAATGCACACACAAAGCTGTTAGACCCAATAGCTGTTAACAAGGCCACCTGCTCCCAACTCAGAAGTCTGGGTCTGTGGTAATAAATAAAGTTAGGTAGGGGCAGACTAGGCTAAAAAATTCTTCCAGCCTTTTCTTTTTCTTTCTTTTTTTTCTTTTTTTTTTTTTTGGTGAGAAGGGCTATCACACTACATTATATGACCTAACAAATGTTTAACATTAAGCAAATAGCTTCCTGAAAGAATGAGACAACACTAAAGCCAAATCTACTCTACTTGGAATTTATGATAATATATAAGAAAAGTTTACTTTTGCTCAATTTGTGATAAAAGGATTAACCAAGTAAAACTAAGTAAATGAAATACGATATAGGCATCTACTTGAGATGTGTTACTTAGTTGACGTAAGTATTTCTGAAGGTTTTTATAAGATCTTTATAATAAACAAATGTCTGTTTCTTAAAAAGGATCAAGTTATTAGTATTCATTACTCAGTCTTTTGCTATATTAAATAATATTTCAATGCATTTTATAATTTATATTTTAACATTAATACACCTTTTAAAAATTAATTTATGCAGATATATATATACTTTTCAATCTGCATCAAGATTCCAGTCCCTTACAAAACTGACAATCTTTTGTGCATATGTGGCAAAGGGAAACAGCTCGAGATCAAGAAATCTAATACCTGGCTTCTTCACTTCACTCTCTCCTAGCTAGTGGTATCCACTTTGGGAAAATGAGCTTTTGAACTCCTTATTAGCAATTAATATCTACAAAATGAAAGTGTATGTCTAGCGTGGTGCCCTTCAAACTTTAATATGCACACAAACCACGTGAGACTGTGTTGAAAATGCAGACTCTGACTCAGTAGTTCTGGGGTTCTGCATCTCTACAAAGCTTCCAGTTTAAAATGGTGTTGGCCCACATTGAGCAAAATGACTAATCTTCTCATATTCCCTGGCTACACAATAAAAGCACATGGTGATATTTTTTTTAAATACCAAAACCTAAGTACTACCCAAAACAGTTGGATGAAGTTCTTGATGTGGGATCTGACATCACATTTCTAAAGTCTGAAGCGAGGACTGAGAACAACTGTACCAGATAATAATTGATTTCTGTTCAAGCTCTATGTTGACCTTCCTAGACAAGACATATTTTGTAAAATCATGTGTTTGACTGCAAAATGTGACAACCTGTCATCTACAGGAGATTGATAAGAAAACAAATAATTTCTCGGATGGTGAATTTATGTGAGTGCTAAGTATCTTTCACTGAAAGTAGAAAAACAAAATTGAAAAATGTAATTGAATACCACCAAAAGTACCAAAGGGAGATTAAGAATCCACTTAAAAAAATGATATGGCTTCATGCAAAGATTGTAACATGAAGCAAAGTAAGGGCCAAGGGTCAAGGCCACGTTTAATTAATTATGGGAAAGCCACATGTAATTAATAGCTGGGTGGGATAAATATCCATGTCTGTGTACTTGTAAAGGTGAAATGGATCTGTTCAAGAATGGGTCTACAATCACAGAAAAATATTCAGTTTCTCTTAGTTGAACTATCCAATTCTCTGGTCCCATGGGGCAAAGAATGTCCTTAAAAAAACCGGAATTATAATTAAAATCAACACCCCCTTTGCTCAGCCCCTTTCTTTAGTGTTCTTCTTGACACTTACTACCTTCTGACATATCATGGTACATATTTCCTTTGTTTACATTAAAATGTAGTGGCAAAAACTTTTGTCTAAGTTCCTTACAGCATCCAAGGTGCCTACAGCAATGCCTAGCATAAAATATTGGTGTGGGGTAAACATTTATTGAACAAGTAAATAAATAAAACAAGTTAGAATAGAATAACAAAATATGGTACAGGAAAATAAGAAGGGAGGATAAAGAATATAATCTAAGAAGATCTAAGAATCCACCTGATTCTTCCTACTGGCTTCCTACTGGAATCTTGTATTGTTTCAAATGAAATCTGGACTTTATAAACTATTGTGTCTGAAATAATTTTAAGATGTTTATATCATAAGGATATAATTTAATATTTTTTAAAAAACTAAAATTTTATAAGCAAAATATTTTATACAGCTTATGATGTACTTAATAAGTGTTTAAAATCCTTAACTGACTTCAACTGTGGAAAATTACTTTTGTATCTCAATAAGATGAACTGAAAAGCTTTCAACTATGAAAACTTTTTACCTCCTCAGATAACTCAATAATTTTATAATTAGATATTATTCTGCCCTTTCAGAATGCTGTTAATTCAAATATGAAAAATAAAAGAAGACTGTTATTCTAATAACCTTTGAAGAATTGCAATCATGAGAACCCAACAATGGGCTAAAAAAGAGTGACACTTTTGCCATGTTCTTCCTGTATAATATATAGTGCTTTAATGTCATGTTGTGACCAAACCAAAGTGAGACAAAAGGAGACATAGACAACCACGGTGTGATTTACATTTATTTTCTGGTTTAATAGGATCTTCATTACCCTAAAATCTTCTAAGGCAATTTACAGGGGTCCACTTAGCTTTTTTTTTTTTTTTTTGATATTTATTGATATTCTGTCCTATTGGCTTTTTCTTTTTATCTTCTATTCTTTAAAGTATGAACAGAAGGGAGGACTATCTGATCACAACAGCTGAATTCAGATACTAAAAAAATATATTTTATGATGTCTACAATGATGTTTGATAAACTTAATTTTGTCAGTGTGTTTTGATAAGTATAGCTTTCTAATTTTTTAAATTTTTAATTAAATTTTTGATTTTTGTGTAATTTTTTATTTTTTTATTTTTAATTTTTGTAGTAGTTGTAATTGTAGCTTCCTTTCTACTGAGCTATAGTGTTATTCTAACTTACTCCACCCCTATTCCAAATTAACATCTTTTTGGCTTCCAAAACCAAAATCAACAAGTATCTTTCGTGTCTTGGTATACTGCTGACAGCAGACAGCAGAGTGAATTTGTATTGACAGACACTTGAATTAAATTGTGAATTTTAGGGAAAATATATTCTTACTTGTGTTTAATAATGTGGCTGAATCAATGGAAAAAAGGAGGTGACCAACCACTTGTAAAGAGAGGCCTGTTTCCCCTCCATTAAGTTTAATTGCAAACGTTTCAGACGTAATGAATCACTGCCGACCATAGGCCACTTCATCGTCATTCTGTGGTCATTGTGGTTGCTTGTGGGTGTAAGTTTTGTGTCTTCAATTAGTTGCGGCAAGAAAATTGTAAGCATAATCATGAATACTGTAGGAGCCCTTTGCACGTTGCTCATGAAATTTAGAAAGAAAAGAAAAGTTCAAATAACTTTTTAGAAACTTTCAGCCTACAAAAATCTAAAACTTTTATGTCATGAGAGTTAAAAAATGATCTCTTTATTTTTGCTTCTCCATCTTAGGCAGGCAAAACAATCTGAAAAGCCGTTTATGAGAAACTTTAAAATGTACTCTGAGCAAAGCACCATAACTATATTTTAAAATTGTTTTGCAAAGCCTTGGGCAGTTCAGAGAGCCAAACAAACAAATGATGTAAAATTACTTTAGTTGTTCTCAAGCTTATAAGTATCAGAATAAAAGGAAACTGGCTGCTTTAAGTTGGTTTTAGAGATGCAGGAGAAGATGCCAATACAAGGCAGAGTTTACCAGTCATTAGAAAAGAGAGGGAAAGTCACGGGAAATGGAGGCATGGAGTCACGCTACTTGAACCATCATGAAAATGAACATATTTTCTGAAATGAAATAGTTTAATAGATGTTAGTAACTAGAGTCTGAAGGCAAAACTGAACTAAGGGGAATCAAACTGTGAAATGCCTAGAATAAATTTTCTTTGCCACTGGGTAACATTAGAGAATTCAGGTTACTGCCTGTTTGAACTTGAATTCAGTGTTTAAACTAAGAAGATAGAAATAATAGAGGTTGAGAAGTGGAAATTATTTGTCAAATCTCATTATGAACAGAAATAACTGCTAATTGTGGAATACACATAGCTTCAAGAATACGCTATCCGTATAGTCTTAGGTTAAAAAATTAAGCGGAAGAGTAAAAGAAAAAAAAAGTCAAAACACATGCAAAAACACCCAGATGCATTTCTGTAAGCACAGAGATGCATATAAATGCAAAAAAAAAAAAAAAAGAAAGAAAGGGAAAGAATAAAACATATGAAAAAAAAATTAAGTCACTACTTAGACCATATGAAGTAGGCTAGACCTGGAGAGAATTTCTGTTACATAATTTTCGCTTTTTACCAGAAATCATGTACTGATTTTGTAATTATTTTTAGCAAATTATAAAAAGATAAAAGGGGAAAAAATAGGTCTTTGACATGGAAAATGCAAAGCCAAAATGACATTAATATTTCAAAGCTTCAAAGCAGGTAGGGTGACCAGAGGCAGCAAACAGAAGATCCAAAGCTTTGAACTTCACAAGCAAATGTCTCCTCCATGTCCTTTGCATTTACTTTTTCATTTGCTTTCTCCTACATAATCACATGGCTTAAAGCTCTCCCAACAGATATTTACAGAACAGATTTGCTTCACTTCATTTTTGTCCCCATAAGATGTCACCTCATTGGACATTCTTATTCCACTTCCTAAAATATTGCCTGCCACCTTCCTCACACTCCATTACTCATTATCCTGAATTAGTTTCCTTCATAGCACTTATCAGAATCTGATAATGTATCAGAACTGATTTATGTATCAGTTTATTATGTGTCTCCAACATTAGAATGGAAGCTCCGTGAGAACAGGGGGTTTGGCTTTTTCTCAGTCTTTTCTAGCACCTAAAATAGTGCTGGGTACAGAGTACTACTTAAAAGATATGTATTAAATAAGAGAAGGAATCTTACAGATGATGTCTTAAAGATACTGTTAGGAGCAACAATCCAATACGATGGAGTCTAAAGTAGATTGCCAAACACAAGTTAACTTTGGCCATGTGCAGTGGCTCACACCTATAATCCCAGCCCTTTGGAAAGCTGAGGCTGGTGGATCACATGAGCTCAGGGATTTGAGACCAACCTGGGCAACATAGCAAAACCCTTTCTCTAGAAAAAGTACAAAAACTAGCCAAGCGTGGTGGCATAAACTTGTAGTCCCAGCTACTTGGAAGGCTGAGGAAAGAGGATTGCTTGAGTTCAGAAGGCTGAGGCTGCAGTGAGCCATGATGATGCCACCGCACTCCAGCCTGGATGACAGAGTAAGACCCTGTCTCCAAAAAAAAAAAAGATAATTTTATTCACTTAAAAGGATCAGCACATTATATCTTGCATTTTGTATCTCAGCAAGATTTGTAGTCTCCTCTAGATAGTTAATGAATAATTTTAAATTGGAAATCAGCATAAGCAGAATCATGGCTTAATATGAAGAGTGAACTATCTGTGGGAAAGCTCTCTTGACTTGTATGGTAGTCCCTAATTTATCATCATTTCAACGTAAGCCTTCTACAAGAATCTATGAAGGAAGAAACAATGACCTGGAAATGTTGTGAAAGCTCAAAAGCAACGTATGTAGAAATGCAATACATTAAAAATAACACTTCAGCTACAATGTTGAACTTTCATTTTTCACTTTTCCATATTTTCTACTTAATTGATTATTTACTGGGAATCCCTTTAAGCATACAACAAGAACAAACACACTCAAATGTGTGGGAAATTTACTTTCAAAGAAACAGTAGAGTGTTAATATAGTATTGGGAAAATTCTTGAGCTTTGTATTTGATTTGATATGCCAAATCAAAATGAATATGAAAGTCTGTCCATAATTGTTCAAAATTGTCCACTTTGCAAATTCCCTCTTCATTATAATCACCTGGTGGTATTGTATATGCCAGGTTTTAAGTCAAACAACACTTGCTTTGAATCCCATAAATGGTGAAAATAGAAGTTTTCACAGCTGCAATTAAAATGAAAATATTGGGGAGGATAATTTATTGTTATACCTATAATACAAGAAAACCCAAGAGATACTGTTTTATTGGTTTTGAGCCAGAAGCTTGCTCTGTCACCCAGATAATACTTTATTAGTTTTCCTTACAGGTTTTCTCAACAACACCCCCAAAATTAATCTGGTTTTGTTGTTGCTTAATTGAAAGACTGGATTTATATATAAAATTCATATAACATGATTTTTAAAACTAGCAAATGAAATAGCGAATCTAAATTGTAAAGTACTTCAGATAAGCATATGCGACAGCATTATTATTATTATTACAAATGTTCAACACCAAAAGTAGATTCAAAACTAATTGTAGTAGAGAAAGAGAATGAATACATAGGTAAATATTAATCTTTGACTACTGAGTATTATAAAAAAGTTGCATTAATTTGAATACATAAAAGTGTTTCTGATGTGATGGGGTGTGTGTGTGTGTGTGTGTGTGTATGGATGTGTATTAATAACCGTAGAGGGCTGGGTGCGGTGGCTCATGCCTGTAATCCCAGCACTTTGGAAGGCCGAGGCAGGTGGATCACAAGGTCAGGAGATCGAAACCATTCTAGCTAACACGGTGAAACCCCGTCTCTACTAAAAATACAAAAAATTAGCCGGCCGTGGTGGCTGGTGCCTATAGTCCCAGCTACTCGGGAGGCTGAGGCAGGAGAATGGCGTGAACCCGGGAGGCGGAGCTTGTAGTGAGCCGAGATCGCGCCACTGTGCTCCAGCCTGGACGGCAGAATGAGACTCTGTCTCAAAAAAAAAACAAAAAAAAAAAAAAAAAAAAACCCGTAGGGAATACAGTGTAATTTTTATGTGATGACTTAGAATCACAGAATCACTCAAATCATTCTGAGACCCCCACATCCTCACAGTGTTAAAATGTGTCTAAAAATGTGGAATTTTTCATAAGAATCCAGCTTCCAGAACTCCAGAGTCTAGAATCCTGGATTTTAAAAGCATTTCTCGGCTGGGCACGGTGGCTCATGCCTATAATCCCAGCACTTTGGGAGGCCAAGGCGGCTGGTTCACCTAAGATCAGGAGTTCAAGACCAACCTGGCCAACATGGTGAAACTCCGTCTCTAGTAAAAATATAAAAATTAGCTGGGTGTGGTGGCACACACCTGTAATCCCAGCTACTCAGGAGGCTGAGGCAGGAGAATCACTTGAACCCAAGAGGCAGAGGTTTCAGTGAGCCTTGCACCATTGCTTTCCAGACTGGGGAACATAATAAGACTATGGCTAAAAAAGAAAAACAAACAAACAAACAAGAAAAAACAAAAAAAAAAGTGTTTCTCTAATAATTCTTACATACCCCAAATTTTGCTATTCTTCCACAATATTGTGAAAGAGGCAATAATGCAATAACTTTAAAATGGTAACAGTCTTATCACTGATATCTAACATTTCAAATGTGCTCTTTATTTATGATATTCTAATTATGTTACGTGTGCTAACTTCTTCACTGGTCACAATTTCACCACGAAGTAGATATTGCTTCAAATTCCATTTTGCTATTAAATAACATGTAGTACAGAGACGTTAGGTAATCTATGGAATGTAACACAGCATGTAAGTGGCAGAGGCTGGAGCTAACAGTAGAACCAAGGGAGCCTGATTTTTAATTTGCCATATTAGCCCTTTCAGAATTCCCTTGTGCCTAATCCGTGACAAACACTGTAGGTCAAAGGGCAACATGGCACAACCCACTTCCAAACACCCTTCAGGTCCAAAGGGAAGACAGACAAACTCTGAGACAAACTGCAAGTTTGACACAGGCATAAGATAGTCAGAGAGAAGAGGTGGTTAATCTCTATGGGGAAATTTAACACACAGCAGGTGACTGAAACTTAAAGACCGGGTGAGGGCGGCAGATAAGATGATAGCAACATTCCACACAGTACCAGTCATGTCCGCAAAAATCACAGAATGTGGCAAGTTTAGGAAAAAATAATTAAAACTAGTACAGATATATTGTATAGAAGACAGATAGAGGAAGGTGAAGCCGGAGAGGTAACACGGGAGAATCATGAAGGAAAGGGCTTCACTGGATGTGACTGTCACAGTCTTTCTGCTCCTTAGCTTGGTTAGGTCCGAACTCTTGTCTAACTGCCAGAAAAAATCAGGTGAGCAGACACCAGAGAGTGAGTGGAGTAGAATTTATTAGGCAAAAGGAAATCTCTCAGCAAAGAGGGAAAGCTGTGGGAGGTTCCCCTACCTGAGGGTGGAAAAGTTCCCCTGTGAGGTGAGGTCCGGGGCCTCTTATGGACTCAGAATGGGGAGTGCATGCTGATTGGTTTGTGAGTATGCAAAAAAGGTTAAAGCAAACATACCACTCAAAGGTAGGCATGACAGTATAGACAAATCAATCAGGAAATGGTAGGTATATGTAAAACAGGTGAAGGGTGGGGATCTGTCAGAGAAAAGTATGCAAAATGGAAAGATGAGTTCTCAATCTGGTTAGAGAATTTAACTTGTCGTTTGACTTTCTGGCTTTAAATCGTCTCTGACTTGGAGGTGATGTTTCACTGGGGATCTGTGAATTTGGCTGCCGCCTGCCACTCTCATAACCAGCCCATAGACTACAGTTGTACAGATGACAACACCCCCTTCAGTTGTGCAGGGGGAAACCTGCACTAATGTATTTAGTTGGGGAGTGATCATGGGAGGCTATTAAAGAGTTAAGTAACCAGATTGGATGTACTACAATTTTAAACTGCTGTGCTATGAAGCACACACACAAAGATCATAACCTACCTGAATGTGATTGAATTTGAGGAGACGTGGTCAAGTATGATTTTCTCCAATGACAGAGAATTTGTTTTTCAAAATGAACCATTTTAGGGATAGCGTATACAAAGACCTTGAAAACAGCCCTCTTCTATGAAGTTCAAGGTTCACCTACACTCTTTGCTAAGGATTCTTTAACATGGTGACAACTTTATCAACTTGGGGGCAATGAAACTAGCTAAGAAAAAAGTTACAAACTCAAGAGAAATAGTCATCAAAAGTATTGGTGTCTACACTAACTTGAAGCATGGTTGACACAGTGCATTTCTTGAATCTTGCTGTATGTAGTACATTTTGCTCTGTTACTTGAGAGACAGATGTGGGAAAGACCACAATAAGTGAAACATACTCGAACAAACTCAGGTCTGAATACTCCAACCAATTGGCTTGGTGGAGGGGGTAGCTTTGCTGCAAGCCGGAGGCCATCCGTCACCACTGCTTGCTTGGGAAGGCATTTTGGAACAATCTCCAAAGTAAGTTTCATTTCACATGATACTGCAAAGTAGACGGGAGCAAAGTGCAAACTTCTTAAGAAACTGGAAAGCATTCACAGAAGAGGAAGTGAGTTCAACGTTTCACATCAACTGAGTAATGGAGAAAAATCCATACAGGTCTTAGGGGAAACAAACTGAAGAGCACTGAGAGGATGATGATAGATGGATTGATAGGAAAAGAGAGTAGAAAAAGTTAGACTAGGTTAAAGAAAAGAAAAAAGAATAGGAGGAAAAGAGAAGGAAAGGAGTGAGTAAAAAGAGGAAAAAAGTGTTTAGATGCTGTATATCTGGTAATGTTAATGCGGAAATGCAAATGATCAGGACTGTTCCTGACTTTATGAAACAGTTATCTAGTAAATGTTATCGAAGATTCAATCTCATGGTGATTTGAAGCCAAATCTTTCTTTCTTTCATTTACAACAATTTAACCAATTCCATGAACCCTATTATAATTATGATTCATTAACTGATTATACAAAAAGCCACATTATTTGCTTAAGGTAAGGCTCTAATTATACAATATTTTTATATTTTGCAATGCTTGGGGGTAGGTAGGATATTCATGTATAGATTAATGTGAAATAGGATACAGGATCTGCTTCTATTTGCAAAAATATGCTTTAATGCCCTTCCTTAAAAATAAATGTTTTAAATTGCATATTCCTGGAAGAGGGACAGATTTTGTGTGTTGATTTTGTGTGTTTATAGGGACATCACGGATCTAGATAAAAAATAGTAATAATATTGTATTTGTTTGCATTTGGAATTGCCAACACTGAGATAAGTGTTAATAAATATCTTTTAAATTACTGTACATTTTGGCTGGAGAACTGGTGGAATCTTTGAGTTTAGCCTTGGCCTTAAGCTCTTTTCAGAACTACAGAAGTGATTTTGTAAGGATGGATTACAAAAATATCCAAAATATCTAGGTGAGGAAGCGGAAAGGTGCCGGAGGTGTTTTAGTATTAGTCAGCGCAAAGTGGTGAAGAATGAAACAGTTAAACTGTATGCAGAAAGAAAGGCTGCTGAGATATTGTTTCCCATTCTTGGCTCATAGTTTGTGCTTGTAGCATTTGCCTTGCAGGGCGATTATCCTGCTGCCAAGAGCCTTTCTTTTCCCTATATTGTCCTTGTCTATCATTGGATAATTTGGCCTACTCCATTGGCTTGAGTGGATCAAAAAATGCTTTTTTTTAATTGAGCAAAATTGTTCCCAAGTCACTTCAGCACTATACATATTTTTGTCAGTGGGGCCACAAAATGTAAAACATTGAAAGGAAGGACACTAGAAAGAAAATCAAGCATTATCCTGCCGTCAAGGGATAGGTTTTATATATATATACATATAATATATATATGTATATATATCCTACCTACACCCAAGGAGATACACACACACACACACACACACACATATATAGTGTATATATGTGTATATATACAAACATATATAGTTTGTATATATGTGTATATATATTATATATATCCTACCTACACCAAGGATATATATATGTGTATATATATGTGTCTGTATGTATATACACACATATATACATATATATACACATACATATATACACATACACACACACCTGTAAGAATGTGTGTGATTGTGGTCTCTGTGTTTCAAGACAACAAAAAGATATACAAAGGAAGTGTGAAACAGATGAGATGGGAGCAAGGATAGTGCTCTACAAAATTAGACAAAGAAGATTCTGCAAAGGTGATAGTGAAAAGTGTATAATACAATCTTCTGGTTGGAGATTAAAAGATCAATTATCATAATAATATTCGTAATTATTCTGTGTGGACTTTTAAGTAAGGTGTAGCTGTTCTCATTTACATTCCACAACAAGCCTGTAAGATAGAAAGCATAATTGTGTTTCTACTTCTTAGAAAAAGGAGCCGAACCTCAGAGAGATTGCCAAACTGGCCACGGTCAGGGTGAGCGTCTGTTCTTCAACACAGAGTCAGTCCTCTGAGTTCATGCATTTTAAAAATCAAAGTCTGAAAACAAATTTAAGGCTTCATTTAAAATGGGAGTGTGTGGCATTAAGTAAAAATAAGTAAGAAATAGTAGCCCACATAGTAAAATAATTTTTTTATGAGAAGAGGAAATACAAATGGGTTTGAAAAGGGTCGGATGATTTTATTCAATATCCACTCATAAAGTCTGGTGCTGGCTTTAACTTTCAAGTTGATCTGAGGAAGACCCACTGTGCCTCCCAGGAAGGCTCCCCTCGAGCTTCTGTCAACACCAACGTTTCTCAAACAACCTGCACATCCTTTGATGTGGAAAATTTTAAGCTATTATTAAAGTTCTGTTTGTGGTAAGGTACATCAAATGAGTCACAAAGTATGCTCAGAAAAGAATATGGGGCAAGAAGGTTGAAGTGGAATATAGGTTAAAATTCTACGAGCTCTTCCAACAATTTTTCTAGGAATGTAAGATAATAATTTCAACGGAATTGTCATGGAAATATATACCATATTCCACATCAAGTGGTTATGATAGATGTATGAAAGAAACATTCTTTTATTGAAACTATAGAAAAAATCCATGACAAATCTCCTGACGTATGCCCTAATACAGCCAAAGCATATGACTTTTCTTGATAGAATAATAGAAGTAAGATAATCGGCCGAGTGCAGTGGCTCATGCGGGTAATCCCAGCACTTTGGGAGGCCGAGGTGGGTGGATCATGAGGTAAGGAGTTCAAGACCAGCCTGAGAAAAATGGTGAAACCCCGTCTTTACTAAAAATACAAAAAATGAGCCGGGCGTGGTGTCAGGTGCCTGTAATCCCAGCTACTCAGGAGGCTGAGACAGGTGAATTGCTTGAATCCGGGTGGCAGAGGTTTCAGTGAACCGAGATCATGCCACTGCACTCCAGCCTGGGTGACAGAGTGAGACTCTGTCTTTAAAAAAAAAAAAAAAAAGATAATCATGTAAATTTTTGGAGTATCTTCTAAGAGGTGTGTAAGGAAAGGCAATTAGAACTCGACCCAATTCGTGTGACACCTAGTAGTTTTATAGTTACTGCTAAACCATTTTAGAATACAAAACTCTGATATGCCCAGGGAAGATTTATTAGAAACAGAAAATACATTGTTGTAACTGCTGGTACTTTAAGTAGCTAGCGATAAAGTGGCCAGAGATAGAGGGAGTGGAATTAATTCCAAAACAGTTTGCTTTGTCTGGGTGTCATCTGCAGCTAACAGCCTTTTAAGCCAGCAGACACGTGGCTGGATCCAGACACAGGCAACCATAAGCTCCAGTGTCAAGACCATTTTCATTTCTTAAAAAGACTTGTTCAGACTGTTGATCACAGTGTTGTAGAAGGTTACTCAGTTTTGGGAGTCTTCTCTCTCTCTCTCTCTCTCTCTCTCTCTCTATATATATATATATATATGTATTTGTTGTTGTTGCTGTTGTTTTGTTTTGTTGAGACTGAGTCTTTCTCTGTTGCCCAGGCTGGAATGCAGTGGCACGATCTCACCTCACTGCAACCTCTGCCTCCCAGGTTCAAGCGATTCTCTTACTGCAGGCTCCTGAGTAGCTGGAATTTTCAGTGCCCGCCACCATTCCCGGCTAATTTTAGCATGTTTAGTAGAGAAGGGTTTCACCATGTTGGCCAAGCTGGTCACGAACTCCTGACCACAAGTGATCTGCCTGCCTCGGCCTCCCAAAGTTCTGGGATTACAGGCGTGAGTCACCACGCCTGGCTTTGTCTATAGACATTTTTTAAATGAAATAGATATAAAAAGAACAGGCAATGCCCAAATGTGTCTCATGAACTAAGGGTGAGGTTTGCTTTCCGCAATTTCAGTTATCCAAGATCAACTATGCTCTGAAAATATTAAATGAAAAATTCTATAGGTAAATAATTCGTAAGTTTTGAATTGCATGAGATTTGAGTAAAATGATGAAATCTGACACTGCTTTGCTGTCTGGACCTGGGTTGTCCAGCATCTCCACCTGTTTATGCTACCAGCCTGTTAGTCATTTAGCAGCTGTTTTGGGTGTCACATCCACTGTCACGGCATCATGGTGTTCGTGTCCAAATAATTCTTATTTTACTTCATAATGACCTCAAAGGGCAAGAGTAGGGATGCTGTCAATTGGGTTTTGTCAAAGAGAAGTCATAAAATGTTTCCTCTAAGTGAAAATGTGAAAGTTTTTTATTTACAAAGGAAAGAAACAAGATCTTATGCTGAGATTAAGATTATGGCAAGAATGAATCTTCTATTGATGAAATTGTGAAGAAGGAAGAAGAAATTTGCGCATAGTAGGGTTCAGTACTATTTGTGGTTTCAGGCATTCACAGATGGTCTTGGAGTATACCCGTTGAGGATAAGGGGGCACTACTGTAGTTTTACGAAAATATTTGTTTGAATTATAGGCTTGTGTGGAGGAGGAAAAGTTTGGATAATGGGGAGTCATGGAGACTTGTGTACAGTTTCGGAAAGTAAAATGTATTTCTAAATGTGAGTAGAGACTTACAAATTGAATAACATGGACCGGGCGTGGTGGCTCACGCCTATAATCTCAGCACTTTGGGAGGCCAAGGTGGGTGGATCATAAGGTCAGGAGTTCGAGACCAACCTGACCAAGATGGTGAAACCCCATCTGTACTAAAAATACAAAAATTACCCAGGTGTGGTAGCAGGCGCCTATAATCCCAGCTACTCAGGTTGCTGAGGCAGAGAACTGCTTGAACCCAGGAGGCAGAGGCTGCAGTGGGCTGAGATTGCACCACTGCACTCCAGCCTGAGCAACAGAGTGAGACTCTGTCTTTAAAAAAAAAAAAAAAAAAAAAAAAAAAAAAGAAATAACATTGCCCTAAGCAATGATGCTAATGGCATCATAGAAAGGCTGATAAAAAGCTCCCACTGTGCCTGCTCTATACCTTTGGGATTCCCCAATGTTATTTTTGGGACTCCAATTTAGGAGCATGTCTGCTTCTACCTTCCACGTCAGCAGAGCCAGCCTTAACTTCCTGTCCTGCTATGTGTGGACTTCACTCAGGCCTCCAGGCAGGGGAGCTTTCTAAATTATCTCTTTGTTGCTCAGCCCATTATCTACACTGTGCACAAATTAATTTTTCTGAACCCCCTCCATGCTCAGAACTCTCCAATGGTTTTCCATATAGTCAAGATAAATTTTAAACTCTTTAGTATGGAATTTAAAAATCTTTTGAATCTGTTGGTACTTACTACTGTTTTTCAGCCTCACTGCTATATTGAAAGCCCTAAGATCCAGTAGAACAAAACCACTCACCGGACCCAGGGTGTATGGGAATATTTCCCACCTCTGTGCTTAGGCCCAGTGGCCGTTCTTGTCTACTGTTTATTCCTCTCTTTATAAACTGATAAACTTTTAGTTTGTTTCCAAGTCTGTATTCACGTATCACCATCTCTGAGAAACCTTCATTGGTATTCTCTATCCCAAGCATCAGTAAGATGATTCATCTTTTTGGCCTTCAGGATGCTTTACTAAGTCGTCTCTCCCATTATATAATATATAACTTTTTATTCCAAGTGTTCAATACGGTATGTGAAACATAGTAAAAGATTCATCTGTATTTGTCAAATTAGTAAATATCAATAATCATGACTACAAGACATACAAAAATTATGAATATTTGGGCCGGGCGCGGTGGCTCAAGCCTGTAATCCCAGCACTTTGGGAGGCCGAGGCGGGCGGATCACGAGGTCAGGAGATCGGGACCATCCTGGCTAACACGGTGAAACCCCGTCTCTACTAAAAATACAAAAAGAAATTAGCCGGGCGTGGTGGCAGGCGCCTGTAGTCCCAGCTACTCCGGAGGCTGAGGCAGGAGAATGGCGTGAACCCGGGAGGCGGAGCTTGCAGTGAGCCGAGATCGCGCCACTGCACTCCAGTCTGGGCGACAGAGCGAGACTCCGTCTCAAAAAAAAAAAAAAAAAAAAAAAAAAAAATTATGAATATTTGATGGATACATTTATTTAATTGCTGTTCCTTTTTTCCCTAAAACTGATAAATATTAATTTCTGTACCAACAGTGCAATATTGAAAATGTATTTGCACATGATACAATAAAATCATCATGTAGCACACATGATGCTTTGAGCCCTGCAAATAACTGCTTGCCTAAGCTGTCCTTGATGAGTTATTATTTTAGTCTACACAACAGTAAAGAGAAATGATTTGTTTGTGTATTTATAAATAGTTTCTGTGTCATGTGTTTTTGGATTTTTTTTTTTGGTGGAGAGAGGGATAAGCAATGGAATGGCAAACACAGTAGAGAGAAAGGGAAGTAACAAGATTCTTAAAAGAAGGCAGATGTGTTCTAAATATTTTTTACCAATAATTTGGGCTCAAAAGGCCTTTGATGTCTTCCATATAGTATAGAAAGTTTCATCAAATCAGTCATTTATCTTAAAGGAAAAGGGTGAGAAATACAAATTAAAATTGTGTTTTTAATTTAAAAAAATGAACAAAACTAAATCAAAATGAGCAATTTGCTCTTTTTTTTTTTTTTAATAAAAGGGGAATGATTAATAAAATTAAATTAACATTTTGACCTGTGGTTATTTTGTAGAGTTGTGGTTATCTTCCTTATGGATTAATAAATAATTTTTCTTTACCCTTTTAACATGCACCATAAATTAGACCACTTTTCTTGGCATGTACTTTTTCGGTCACATTACTGCTATAATAGTTGATCAAAGGGGGATTGAATACCTGTCTTATGAATGTAATCATAAATAGATATTTCACAATAATGTTGACAAGTGTGATCTGAAATACTGGACATATATGTAACATAAAAAGATTAAGCTGACACCTGTGTTTCCAATAGTGTGAATACCAAAGACACAAAGATTAGGGAATGACAAGGCTGGAAGTCAAAGTACAGTGTTAAGAGCAGTTTTGAGAATTAAGGCAATGACTAGATTTTATGAAATCTTCTTTTGTGGACCCCATTGGGCTTGACAGTGTAATTCACATGTATTTTTTATTTATTATTTTTAAGGAAGGAATATAACCTATATTAGCTCTTGCTATGGGTAGTGTCTTTCTTAAAATAATCCTGTAAAGTATATACTCTTAAAACTTTTTATTGTCCATGAATTTTTTTATCAGTCAAGAAATATGTGCATATTCCTCATTTTTTACCCTGAATTCAAAATACTATTCCCTCAACTAAAACATGAAATCCTTGTAGGCGGGGAATGTACGCTTAGACTGATTCTAGGATTTACTTTCTAGGCTTCTGTGCTGTAGAAGACCCTATTCTGGCTCTGCTTCAGGTCTGCCCTTTCTTATGAAGCAGAAAGTTTATGGGGCTATGGGGATGTACGCCCCTGGGACCCATGCCCTGCCCTTTTTCTTCCTAGACTATGCCTCTACTGACTAAAATGAGCATAAACACCCGAATCCAGAATGTAAGGTCTAGGCATGATCTAGCCCCTGGCTGCTTTTCTGGTACCCTCTACCAAGACAAGTGGTCGGATGCTTGTTTCACTTTATTCACTGAACGCGCCCAGCTCATCTTTGCCTCACAGTGTGGCACCAGATGTTTTGTCCGCCTCCAGTGCCAGAATCTCCATTTTGAAGACTGGGTTCTTCCTTGTGGCTGGGTTTCCACTGAAACATCAACTCCTCAGAGCGCATTTCCCAGATCAACTGTGGCAAAGGGATTCTTTTATTAATATTTGTTTGTGTGTATGTCTGTGTGTGTTTGTGAGTGTCCACATAGAATGCAAATTTTACTAGAGCATAGTTTTGTCCTCTTTATTATTGTTTTGTCGTCTGTAAACTTTTAGTGTCCAGAATAGCAACTAGAACATGAGGCAAACTCAATAAATATTTGATTAATCAATGGTTATTGAGTGAATTATCTGATATAATTACATGTTCAACAAATGTATAATGTGTGAAGGAATAAAGCAATGAATTAATAGTTGAATGAACGGTTACATTATTCTCCTGACTTCCAAAACCTATGGTCGTTTCACTATTATGCACTACTCATACCCATCCAGTGAACCCTACTGGGACCCTTTATCTTCCTGTCCTTGCATTGTGACATGACAGATCCTCCCGCCAATAAGTGGAGACTATCTCTCCACCATTTGCATCTGGGTCAACCATGCTGTCTGCTTTGACCAGTGAGTCATTGGCAAACACACCAGCAAAGAAGCTTTTCTTCTCTTGCTGCTCTGGAAACCACTGAGGCTGCCATGTGAAAAGCTCAGACATTCTACTCCATGATAAGAAACATGTGACCCTGTCCCCACATTAACCAAGGTGACTGGCTACCAACTACCATCTGTATAGGAATGACACAATCCTAGATAATCCAGCCTTTAGCCAACCCACCAAATAACCACAGATATTTGATTGAGGTGAGAAGCCAGCAGGTGAGCTGGCTCAGTACAGAGATATCATCTAGTCAACTCAAAAAAGTGAGTCAAATACACGATGGTTGCTATTTTTGGTCACAAAGTATTGGTGCAATTTGTTACATGGCAAAATTGAACTGACACTGAGGTTATATGGAAAAAAATAAAACAGGTCCTGCTGTAACTGTGTGTTTTCATAAATTTAGGTAGCTTTTTAACGTGTCAATATTGCACTCAAATACAAAAAAGTCCTTTTGCAATGGCTGCTTTTAAAGGCTTCATTAATAAAATGCGTCACTTATTTGACAGGAAGAAAGACTAGAATTTATCTTAATATAATTGAATTTGATAATCATTTTTATATGCCTCAAAGGTATATTTGAGTGACTAACTGAAAACAAGTTCCAAGTTGAATAGTTAGAGGTTGAGTTAGAATAGATGAAAGCCTAACTTTCTCTTAAATGCTGACACCACAGGATTTGCCATGATCATATTAAGTTTGAAAGAACAGCAGTGAGATTGTAATTTTAGAATGTTCTGTTTAACCCACGGTTCAAATACATTTTGATATTATTATACTGAATGTATGACTGAAGATCAAATCATCTTAATGTTATTGGACAGCATGTTTTGATACATACATTAACAAACACCATGTTATTCTGCCTAAAAATCATTGGAAGTTTTGCTGAGAAAACTTTTGGCCTCCAAGCATATTTTAATGAATGATTTCAATACCACACTAATCTGAAACATGAATTTGAATTGCTAATATTTTAAAAATTTGCTGCCCATGCTGCTACTGTCGATGCTCACTTCTGCTAAAGCAGATGTCTATTATCCATCTTGCCACATACACATTAAACTGCTAATCTAAGGGGTAAAAAAATAAAATAGCCTATTTCTCTTATCGTTATTGTTACATTGAAGAATCCCTATGATGTAATGTTGAGGCAGATTTTTATCATGATATAATTGTTTATATCGGTATATATTCACTTCTAACATTCCTCTAGCTCATTAGGGTACTTTGAACAGTTCTGCCAATAGCAATATGTTCAATCTGTAGTATTATGTTTTCCCAATCAGAAAATCATGTATGCTATTCCTATGTCTCATATAAGCATTCTGTCCAAGCCATTCCAAAGTACCATCTGTCAGTATAGGCGCTATCATTCAAACGAAGATGTTTCTCATCATTTAGTAGGAAATAAATGGTGGGCAAAATAACCATGACACAAAAAGGATCAAGAGATTGAGAACAAAGTCTGTCTGTGTCTCCTGAGTCAAGTAAGGACTTTCAAATAGACTAAGAGCGAAGTGTGGAGGCACATTCCGGTAGTCTCAGCTGAGGCAAGAGAATAGCTTCAGACCAAGAGTTAAGGTTGTAGTGCACTAGATCACAACTGTAAATAGCTACTGCACACTAGCCTAGGCAATATACTGAGATCCTGTCGCTAAAACATAAACAAAATAAGATAATAAAATAAAACCTTCCACATATATCCAAATATTAGCCAAATAAAACCGTTTTACAGTAAGACATTTTCCTCCTTCTCTCAAAGAATAATATTTTAGACTGACGTGCTAATGATGTGAAGGACTCATTCAGCCTTGGCCATAGATTCTGAACCTTGAATCTTTATCAAATACTTTAAATATTCCTACTTTGGTGGTTGTTAAATGCATTCAAGAAATCTTTGACACTTCTTTTCTCAGGAGATACGACTTTATTCCAAGTGTGGGCTGAACTTAGGAACCGACTTCTAATAAAGGGAAAGCAGTAGAAGCGATGATGTGTTACATCTGAGACAAAGTCATAAAAGGCATTGTGCCTTCCTTCTTGCTCTGTCTTGGCTAAAGCACTTTTGGGGAAATCAACTTCCATATTATGACGATGCTGGAGCAGTCCTGTAGACAGGTCCACATGACAAGAAAAGACCCTCCCCTGACAACAGCCTTGTTAATGAACCATCTTGAAAGCTTGTCTTCTAGCCCCATCTAAGCATTTAGATGACTGCAGCCTTGACCAGCATGTTAAGTACAATTTCAGGAAAGGACCTGAGTCATAATCACTCAGCTAAAAGGCTCCTGAACTCTTGACTCACAGAAAGAGTGCAATATGAAATGCTTATTTTTTAAAACTGTTATGTGTTGGAGTAATCTGTTACTCAGCAAGAGATCACTAATACATTCACCAAAAAAATCATTGAATTCAATAAAGGCATCAAGTAATTTTAAACAAATTTTTAATGTTGATTTTCAATATCTTTGCTCCCTTCAAAATGGGTAGTTTGCCTGAAATATTTTCTGCCTTTCATAAAATCTTGTGAGATTATTTTAGGAAAAATTTTAAAAATAAAATACGGGCAATTAGGAAAATTGCTTTATGTATAACTGAAATTATAAACAGAATGGAATTGAGAAGTTAGGGATGTATTTATAATTATGTATAAATATGTATGTATTGGAGTTACCTGGTCTGGGATGCTCTTACTACAAACTTACAGGCACATCCAGCATATTTCCCCTGCATATTTATATATGCGCTAGCATATGAGGTCCTTTTTCTTTGAAAGCTTGGAAGAGGAGATAGTTTGTAATTGGGGGATGTGTTAGGGTTTGAGAAAGAAGGAGGAGGGATATATATATATATATATATATATATAGAGAGAGAGAGAGAGAGAGAGAGAGAGAGAGAGGAGAGAGGGCAAGAGATTATGAGAAATTGGCTGAGAAGTCCCACAACTGGCCATGTGCAAGCTGTAGATCTAGAAAAGCCAGTGTTAGTCCAAATCCAAATTTCAAGTCCAAAGGCCTAAGAACCAGGGAAGCCAGTGGTGTGAATCCCAGTGCAAGTGTAGGAGTAGGTGCAACGAGTGTTCCTGTCAAGTATGACACAGGGAAAAGGAGGAAAATTCCATCCTCCTACACATTTTGTTCTGTTCAGGTCCTAAACGGATTGGACGATGTCCACCCACATTGAGAAAGACACTCTACTTTGCTGAGTCCGGCTATTCAAATGCTGATCATATCCAGAAACGCCCTCACAAACAAACCCAGAAAAAATGTTTACCCAGGTATTCCTTAACCCAGTCAAGTTGACACATAAAATCAACTATAACAAGGGATGATGCTAATAGTGAAAGACTAAGTGACATATAAGAAATGATGTATCCCATGACCAGCCTCCGAAATTAGGTTTGATTTTCTACGGTAGAGAGTGAAGAGCCAGAAGCTGATTCAACCATTCAAGAAAGATTATGTCACCTAGGCTGACAATCACCTTGTGCCCAGAGTCCCATAAAATATGAAACTGAATGAGAGAGGAAAAAAATCATTCTCCTATCTTTCCTACAAACCATCAATACTTTGTAGAACATTAATTACCGTCCTTAGGAAAATAAAATTAGAGGTCACATAATGGACGGTGGCAGGAGGGCTCCAGCATTTGGAGTCATAGACATTGCAAGGGACTAACAGGCATAAAAGCAAGAGGAGGGAAACAGGGCAGGCCCTATGTGGCCACTGCAGTTGACAAGTTGTTTGCTCATGTAAGACCCTCCTTTGAGAATGTCCAGAAAAACTGGGGTATTCTTAAGTGATTAATCTCTTAGTAACTGGGAATCCTGTGGGTGAGAGAAGTGCAATTATTCATAGCCACAGTCCAGGAGGCCTTGGATATGCATTAAGGTTTATAAATATGCGTACAACTTCAAAGTGTTTCTTTCCTCCCTCACTCCCTCTCTCCCTTCTTTTGTTTTTGTCTTGGTTTTCCTTTATTCTTCCTTATATCTAACCTCCCTTCTTTTTTGCTCACCCATTCTTTTTTTTTTTTTTAATTATTATTATACTTTAAGTTCTAGGGTACATGTGCATAACGTGCAGGTTTGTTACATATGTATACTTGTGCCATGTTGCTGTGCTGCACCCATCAACTCGTCAGCACCCATCAACTCGTCATTTACATCAGGTATAACTCCCAATGCAATCCCTCCCCCCTCCCCCCTCCCCATGATAGGCCCCGGTGTGTGATGTTCCCCTTCCCGAGTCCAAGTGATCTCATTGTTCAGTTCCCACCTATGAGTGAGAACATGCGGTGTTTGGTTTTCTGTTCTTGTGATAGTTTGCTAAGAATGATGGTTTCCAGCTGCATCCGTGTCCCTACAAAGGACACAAACTCATCCTTTTTTATGGCTGCATAGTATTCCATGGTGTATATGTGCCACATTTTCTTAATCCAGTCTGTCACTGATGGACATTTGGGTTGATTCCAAGTCTTTGCTAAGTCTTTGCATTCTTTTGTATTCTACATTGTTGGATTACTCTTTCTCTAGAATCTAGATGCACTGGCTAAGAGTTAGGACTGGTTCAGGCAAGATTAAGTGATGTGGGCTTCTTGCCACACATACACAATCTGCTTCATGTTAGGTGCCTCATCCTATTTTCTAACCCTACTAGAGGTCTTTTTGACCATACTCTATGGCTTATCACACACCACTGGAATCTAGGAAATTTAGTAATCGTCTTATGTCATTCCAGATTTTAGTTTATGGGGGTTTGAGTGTTACCTTGAAGACTTTCTATTGCAGCAGGTTGAAACTTGGCATACATTTTGACAGCCAGATGCGATATTTCTTCCTGATTGCATGGCTCATAGTCACTTTAATAATGAATTGTTTTCCCAAGTAAAACTCAGTGGAGGTGCAACATCTGGTTTCTAGTGAAAAAGCCAACTTAATTTACTCAAATCCCTGGTGTGATTTACAAAGCACCAAAGAAGGTGGAACACTTTGACACGTTGTAGAATACTGACTGACTATGTCTACATTGGCAAGGGTTTTCTAAATGGCTCATTTAAGGCAATCAGGGAATCTTTTATTTGGTACCACCCTAACAGCCGAAATGTTTACATTTCTAAATGAAAACCTTTTTCTGCAGCTGAAAACATTTCCAAGAAAAAGTAAATGCTTTGGTCATTAAAGGCAAAGACAAGGTTTTCTTTTGAATGGTGGAGATTGTAAAATATTTTCCAAATATTGCCAAACACTATGAGAAAAATGTAAGCATTCGATAAATTCCTGGCTTTGAGTACAATCATTAGTAGAATTTTAAGCAGGTTCAGATTTTCAGACAGGCTACCAATTTTTGCAGTGGAATAGTTGGATATTTAAAATCACACCCAAATACAATGGTAATTTAAATGCCGATGTGAGCAAAATTATCAGGATAATTAACACCAACATTCACATATATGCGCAATTTTTATAAATAACTAACAAAAATGAATCCAAAGCCTCAATTTTGTGACATTTATAAGCATTTTATTTCTGTTTCTTTGAGATGGTGAACTCAGATTTGGAGGTAATATACATTTAATTCACATTTTCTGCTCACACATAATGTGGTAGGTAATATCAAGGAAAAAGTCAAAACTTGGTTTGGGGCTATGAAAATATCTGCCACAATCAGCATTTTTTTTTTTCTTGTGGTATGATGGATACATGAAAGGAAATGGGAGGTTACCAACAGATTTTATGGCTCTTGAGTTTGTCATAACAAAATCAGTGAAGTTATAATGAGCTAAATATAATAAAATTAAATTTTCTGTAGCAAACAAAAATGAGTAAGTATAATTACCTAAAAAAATAAATAGAAACGATTGTCTTAGGTTTAAGCGGTTTATAATAATGGATCATGAAGGTAGAAAAGTCACACAAAAGCTTCTTATAAACTTTATAATTTTAGGACTGAATAAGTATAAAGCTGGCATGAAGTAATCATGATAACACCAAGGCTAATTATATTCTTAATGACATCAATGGAATCAACTAGGAAATATGCTTCAGATTTTGCACTTCTACAAGCATGTATTTATATATCAATAGGTATATATATCCTTTCTCATAGCTTTGTGTCAATTTAAAACTTGCATCTTTGGTGTTGGCTTTTAAAATTGAAAATGAATTATGAATTAAAGTAAGTAATTTTCAAATGCTACATCTGTTATGAATTGTGATAAGAACTGTCATGTAAATTATGTCATGAAACTTCACAACCTCCCTAACCCATAATATTATTGTTCATTTGTAACAGATGAACCAAGCCAGAATCCATGCAGTTACACTGGAAGTCTAATAAAAATCAAGAATTCTTGTTCTTTCTGATTATTTACATTCACTCTAATAACAAAGTGTGTGTTTTAATCTGACTTTTTATTAAATGTAATATATTCTACTCAACACTACAACAAACTATATTTTATGCTGATGATATGGTTTGCGTCCATGTCACCACCCAAGTCTCATGTTCAAAAGTGATCCCCAGTGTTAGAAGCGGGGCCTGGAGGGAGATGATTGGATTATAGGGGTGAATCCTTCATGAATGATAAAGCACCATCCCTTTGGTGCTGTTCTTATGATAAAGTTCTCACAATATCTGGTCGTTTAAAAGTATGTGGCATTTCCCCCCAACCCCCATCTCTTCCTCCTGCTCAGGGCACGTAAGATGCGCCTGCTTCCTCTTTGCCTTCCACCGTGATTGAATGTTTCCTGTGGCCTTCCCAGAAGCTGATCAGATGCCAGCATCATGCTTCCTGTACAGCCTGCAGAACTGTGAGCCAATTAAATCTCTTTTCTTTGTCAATTACCTAATCTTAGGTAATTCTTTACAGTAATGCAAGAACAAACTAGTACACTCTTTTACCATTTTGAGTCTTAATTTTTAAAATATTTTAAATACAATACAATTACTTGTCTTGTAAGACATTTGTCATTGCTAAAGTTCACAAATGTAGAAATTTGGAGTATTTCTTAAATACACACTAAAAGTTAGATTGTGGGGTTAAATGGCATAATACAGCAGATGATATTGCTAATTAATTTTACACTTTGCTTATGGACATACACACTTCGTATCCTAGAAATACTTGTTCAAATTACATAATGTACATGGTGACTTCATAAAGTAACTGCTATTTTGTTTTGAGACAAAATTATTTCTCTAGAAAACCTCAGGTTTTCCACTTAAGACCTTTAACTAATTAGATGAGATTCACCAACATTATTAAAGATAATTTTCTTTACTTAAATTCAATTGACTATAAATATTAACCCCATCAAAATGCCTTTATATAAGGATTTAACTAGTATTTGACCAAACAACTAGACCTGATAACCTCATCAATTAACTGTGGAGAAGTTCTTGAACTGAGCATTTAACCAAGAAGAAACTAAGTGAAAGGCCCGAGGGCAGGAGCAATGGTTGATATAATTAGTATCAAAAAGATCATCTCTGTTAAAGGATAATAAGAAAAAAAAGGAAGAGCTAGGGACTGGAGTTAAGATAAATAGCTGTGACAAAATAGTCTATGAACATTTAGGTCACAGTAAATACTATGGCTTTTACTGTAAGTGAGCTAGAGAGCCATTACAGAGTGCTGAGCTGAGGACAGATATGGCTTGCAGTGGTAAAATGGCATAAATTAGTGGCTTAGGCAGAAATGAATATATATTGTGCTACCAAGGTAATTGATGAATAGGACATATGGCATGAGAAAAGAGGAGGGAAGTCAAGAATAACCCCAAGTGTTTATTTGACCTACATTACTGGATAAAGGAAGTTGCTATTTGCTAATATGGAAAGCCAAGACAAAGAGTTGGTTCAAATGAGGGCAAATAAAATTTAACTTGGAGATCTTTTTTGATTATCCAAGTGGAGATATCCAGTAAGAAATGAGAGGTAGTGATTAGAGGTAGACATATGAGAGTTCTCTGTTTATTGATAGAGTTTAAAACCATGGAAGTGAAATAATTACTTGAGAGATTAGAAGAAAGAATCTGAAGAACATAGCCCAAGAACATAGCCCTAGGATATTCAAATATTCAGAGTTTGAGAAGATACCCAACAACAAAACAGCTACAATAGCAGAAGCAACCACAATGCCAAAAACAACAAAACTGTAAGTGTACACAAGTGTAAGCTTAAAACTTTTATTCAAGGTGCTATTTCCCAAATCTGATGTACGATTCTTCTCAAATAAAAGGGTTTTATCCCCAAGTACATTTTGAATATTCTTCATACTAAATCACCTTCTGTGAAATTCTTAATATCTCCATATTAAAGGTTCTGAGAAACTCAACACAAATGAACTTATTTAAACTGTTAAATTCAATATTTCAAATATTTTTTGATCATGGAGGCCTTTTGTTTTCAAAGGGAGCTGACAAATTCCATGGTCCTAAAATTATTTTTCTGACTTTTTTTTTTGCCATATTCCCTTAAAATTACTATTTTGATTTGATTTTCCTATTCTTTTAAACCTTATAGTTAATAATATTTCCTGCAAATTACTTGCACTTATAGTAATGGACATGGGGAGAAAGGGTCTAGATTTTTTCAATTTAAAATTTGAGATAAATTTTCCATTATAAAATAAACATAACAATCTCTTCCTTGTTTAAAATTATGCCTAAATATTTTATTTTGTTGATGATATTGTAAATGAAATTGCTTTCTTGATTTATTTTTCTGATTATTTGTTGTTAGTGTAAAGAAACACTACTGAACATGATTGGAGACATATGGAATGTGATTAACATATCTGTATAATAAAAAATGTCTAATTTTTGTATGGTGATTTTGTATCCTGCAACCTTATTGAATTTGTATGCTAGTTCTACATTTTTGAATGTGAAGTCTTTAGGGATACACACACACATATATATGTATGATCATGTCATCCACATTACATGTCAGGAACAATTTAATTTCTTCCTTTTCAGTGTAGATGCCTTTTATTCATTTGTTTTGCCTAATTGCTCTGGATAGGACTTCCAGTACTAGACTGAGTAGAATTATCTAGAGCAAGCATTCTTGTCTTATTTCTTACCTTAGAGAAAAGCTTTCAGTTTTTTCCTTTGGGCATGTGGTCTTGTCATCTACAACCCCTTTTATTCTGTTGAGATTCTTCTACACCTAATTTGTTGAGAGTTTTTATCATGAAAGGATGATGTCACTTTTCAAGTGCTTTTTTTGCATTTGTTGAGATGATGATATGATTTCTAACCTTCATTCTGTTAATGTAGTGTGTCACATTTATGGATTTCCGTATGTTGAACTATCCTTGCATCCCAGGATAAATCTCATTGATCATGGTGTATGATCATTTTAATGTGCTGTTGAATATAGAATTGTTAATATTTTGTAGAGGCTTTTTGTATCAGTATTCATGAGGGATGATAGCCTGTAGTTTTCTTTTTTTTTTTTTTTTTTCTTTTTTTTTTTTTGGTATGTCTTTGCCCAGCTTAGGCATAAAGGTAATTCATAAATTTAACTGAGGGAGTGAAAGTTCTGTACACTGAAAACCACAAAGTACTAATAAACAAAATTGAAAAAGACACCAATATTGGAAAGATATTCCATGTTCATGAATTGGAAGGATTAATATTATTACATCTCTGTAGTATTCAAAGTAAGTTACAGATTTAATGCATTCTCTATCAAAATTCCAACATTTTCCACAGAAATTTAAAAAATTCACAAAACTTTTATGGAGACACAAAAGACCCTGAATAGTCAGCAATCTTAAGCAAAAGAACAAAACTGGAGGCATCACACTACGTGAACTAAAACTGTATTACACAGCTATAATAATAAAGACAGCATGACACTGGCATAAAAACATAGACTAATAAAAATATAGACAGGTTAGAAATAAATGCACACATTTAAAGTGCCAAGAACACATGATGGGAAAAGGACAGTCTTTTCAATAAATGACATTGGAAAAACTGAATATCCATATGCAGAAGAATTAACTCATACCCTTATTTCACACCACATGCAAAAATCAACTCAAAATGGATCAAATATTTATACATATAATCTGATGTTTACAATTAAAATACAGAAGAAAACATGGGAGAAAAGCTTTGTGATATTGGTCTGGTGAATAATTTTTTGAATATGATCACAAAAGCACTGGCAATAAAATATAAAAACAACAAATGGGATTGCTTCAAACTAAAAAGCTTCTGCATAGCAAAACAAAACCAAAACCAAAAAAAAAAAAAAAAAAAAAAACACAGCTATGGCTCGATGTGGTGGTTCACACCTGTAATCCTAGCAGTTTGGGAGGCCAAGGCTAGCAGATCGCTTGAACCCAAGACCAGCCTGGGCAACGTGGTTAAACCCCATGTCTACAAAAAATGCAAAAATTAGCTGGGCATGGTGGTGTGTGCCTGTAGTCCCAGCTGCTTGTGAGGCTGAGGTGGGAGGATCACCTGAGTCTGGGAGGTTGAGGCTGCAGAGAGCCGTGATCATGCCACTGCACTGTGAGCTGGATGACAGAGTGAGACTCTGTCTCAGGAAAAAAGCAAAAACAAAAACAAACCAACAACAAAAAAAAGAAAAACAAAACAGAAAACCAGTCAATAGAGTGAAGAGACAACCTATGTAATGGTGGAAAATATTTGCAAATCACACATGTAGTAATACCCAAATATGTAAGAAACTCAACTTAACCACAAGAAAACAAACAAAAACATTTAAAAATGTGTAAATGACCTGAATAGACAACAAAGTTGGGAGGAAAAAAATAATTGAACTAGGTCATAACCTGGAGGAAGAAGGTGTGAAGTAAAGGAAAAGAGAAAGTTAAAAGTGTTTGCAAGATTTTGACCTGAACAGCTTGTGAAAGTTATTGCCAATAACTGAGATGGGAACAGCTTGGAAGGTGGGTATGGGAACATGATTGTTTTGTAGGGTAAGAAGTAAGTTAAATTTGAGAATCCTTTTGGACATGCAAACGGAGACATCTAAAAAACCATTGGACATTTGAGTCCCATCAGAGAAAAGTTATGACCAAATTTAAGAATGATGAACATAGGATATTATTTATGTTCTAAACAGTATGAGATGAACCAGGATAAGAATATAGTTAACAGAACATATTAGGGGCTGTACCACTCTCCCATATACTGAACAAGATGCTGTAGTTGGAAAGTGATGTAACAATTTTCCAGTAGGAGTTTTGATACCATCTTTATGACAGTAATAAAAGATCAAAAATTAGGCTGGACATGGTTGCTCACGCCTGTAATCTCAGTACTTTGGGAGGTTGAGGCAGGCAGATCACTTGAGGTCAGGAGTTTGAGATGAGCCTGACCAACATGGTGAAACCCCATATCTACTAAAAATACAAAAATATGGCAGGTGCGGTGGCTCATGCCTGTAACCAATCACTTTGGGAGGCTGAGGCAGGCAGATCACGAGGTCAAGAGATCAAGACCATCCTGGCCAACTTGGGGAAATCCCGTCTCTACTAAAAATACAGAAGTTAGCTGGGCGTGGCAGCGTGAGCCTGTAGTCCCAGCTACTTGGGAGGTTGAGGCAGGAGAATCATTTGGACCCAGAGGCTACAGCCTGAGCTGAGATTGTGCCACTGCACTCCAGCCTGGGTGACAGAGCGAGACTCTGTCTCAAAAAAGAAAATAATAATAATAACCAGGTGTAGTGGTGGGCACCTGTAATCTCAGCCACTAGGGAGGCTGAGGCAGGAGAATTGCTTGAACCCGGGAGGCAGAGGTTGCAGTGAGCGAAGATCATACGTCTGCAGTCCAGCCTGGGCAACAGAGTGAGACTGTCTCAAAAAAAAAAAAAAAATTAGTAGTAATGGGGAAAATATTACCAATATGGTGACCTCCTGCTGTAGTCACTTGCAGTCTTCTAATGGGTGGTTCAAACAAATAATTTCAAGTTTCAAGATTTTTTTTTTTTTTTTTTTTTTTTGAGACAAAGTCTCACTCTGTCGCCCAGGCTGAAGTGCAATGGTACAATTTCAGCTCGCTGCCAAGTCTTTTATTAAATACTTCCTTGTAATCTACCTCCCAACAGCCATTAAATCTCTCTCTATCTTCCTCTCGTTCTCACTCTCTTATGAGGTATGATTAAATTAATTAGTCTAACGCATCATTTAGAAATTGTCTTATATGAAATATGTAGCAAGTTGAGGGGCAGAGTCAGGACATTTGAAACATTTATTTGACATTAACATTTCTGCCAATCAAATTATGTCTATGAGATGCCAGACAATTAATGTGTTGTTTCTTTTAAGTAACATATTTAGTAGATTACTGCTTCATCAGTGCATTTTCTTGATACTAGAGAAGTTACATTACTTCATAGATACTTTTTCCAGTCTCATTTGGAATTCTTCTGCATTTTTGTCTTTGTTTCTTTACATCTGCATCAAATATTGTTTGGCCTCATCAAATGAATAGTTTTAGAATCATTTACATGCAGTCATATATTTGGGACAGAGTTAGTCATCAAACATGAAGGTTGATGAAATTTGTTAAAAGATTTGAATAATTTTGTTTATTTTTAAAGATGAAATTAAGCAGTGGAAAGTCAGAAAGTCAGATTTCATTAATATTAAATAGCTATTCTCAGCATGATAAGTTGCAGGTAAAAGGCAAGAAATCAGCCTCCTATTTGCCTGCTACAAAATGATAGCCTTGTGATTGTGGGAGCTGTTTGTTCCTGCATGAGAAATAAGTTGCCCGCTGTCAGGTGTGTCCTGATAGGACCAAAACAGTACATGTCATATGGATGACCTTTTCCTAATATTGCACAAAGAAATCAGGCTGAGAGAGGTTAATGATGTACCCTTGAGCATGTGGCTGGGTAAGTACCAGGACAAGGCTTAAGCTTCCATCTTTTAGCTCCACCTCACAGGCTTTTGGCCTCATCTTGCAGTACATCAAGCTCTTACTATAACTGGCTGCTTCTCCTGCTGCATGGTCATCATCTTCCTCTTGTTAGATGCTCATCAAGAAAAGTCATGTAGTTAGTACAGGTCCAAGAAAACAGATCCTAAAAGAGAATAGAATAAAGCCATTGATGTTGATCAGGCTCTGACAAGTCTTCCTACATCCCATCTTTGCTCATGGCATATGGAATGAAAATAATGCAAAGTGGGATGAAGCTCAAAGTGTTTTCTAAGGAATTGGAATTTTGTCAGAGCACGAAAGAATGTATGGTTACTGAATTTTGGTGGTGCTTCAGTGAATTTAAATAGACCATGCCCAAGATTACATAAGACAGCTATCAATAAAAAGATGCATTTTCTGATTATGTAAGTAATCATAACCCTTGAGCAAAATTTGAAAAATGTAAAAATATCTCAAAAGAAAACAAAATCATCTTTAACCTTTATAAAGAGACACCACTAAAAATATTTTGGATGTATGTCCAAGTGCATTTTTCCTTATACAATTGAACCCATATTTTTATAAAGTTTCTTCTGTTTTTCTTTTCACACTTTATTGTGAGCTTATTACTAAAGTGAGTTCATACACATTATCATGATGAAATATTATCATATGGCATGTAAACACTCTGTATTTATTTATTACCCTTCTCTCAACGTTAAGATTGTTCCACATTTGTCGTGAATAAAATTGTAATGAACCTGTTGATTATAACATTTTAGCAGTTAAAATACAATGCTTTAATATTCAAGATATTTTTAAAATTATGTAGTGCTTCTTTATGTTTGCCATGTAAGTTGACACAATCAGGAGTGAAGGAAATACTATTCTTATAAGCCCAGTTTTTAGATTAGTTGGTGGAAAACTATCAATACTAGGCAATATTTCACTGAATTAAAATAAAAGCTGCTGGGTTCTGTAATGATAAAACAGCAAATGTGCTTTGAGGCTAGCATTTTTCAATATTCAATTGTGGGCCCCGAAAAATAGTCTAATGCTGATTACAAATACTTCAGCATGATTAAGGCTGATCTCTTCAGAAATAACCTTGGCTTTTTAGTTAAAACTGACAGAAACAAAGCTCTTCATGGATCCTTTTTTGGAAGTCTTGCTTTTCTCTTTAAGCATGATGTTAGTCATTATGGTGCAATTTTGATTATGTGTACAATATTTATATTTATGTAGTCACTGACACCTCATCCTGTCATGATTTGAATGCAGATGAGTGAGTAGGTAATGATGATGATTTGTTATGGTGAAAGTAAACGTTATGACTTAAATTCACCTAAAGGAAAAGCTTTTCTCTGAAGACAGGTGGCATATTTAGAACCATTTATAATCTTCATAGCTTTTTTTTGTTTGTTTGTTTCCTTCTGCATTTTTTCAAAACCATATAAATTTTAATCCTTATAAATAGGGGAAATTAAATGAAGACAGTCCTATTAAGTCATTCTCTTAAAACTAACAGAAATAGGGAAGAAGGGGACATCATTTCTTTTATTTACATGTGATATATTGGTTAGTCGGCTTGTGTAACTTACCATGACTAAAAACTGTATCAGCCATTTAATTATTTTGGTACCAAGATATTAATAAATTGTTTGATGCCTTCATTGATCCACCCAGTGCAGATGTGGATGTCAGCATCACTGGTCACCTCTGAGGCTGTTTCTATAGGATATGTCAGAGTAACAGATTGCATTAATCATGATGGCAAATTGATGCTATAATGAACACCACTTTGTACACATATCTTCTTTTTATTAGAATCAAACTACTGAATTTTGCTTTGTTTAACTAAACTATAACCTAATTTGTTAAATATTGTCAAGTATTACATGCTGAACTAAATAAGTTCAAGTCCCCAATATTTTAGGCAAAATAAAGTGGTAGCCCACATTTAATAGTATAGAATAATATATTTTTTCCAGACTCATGAAATTTCTGTGATTCTTTATATACCTAATTGATTTATTCTCTGTTTTCTTTTAGGGCATCGTGTTTTATAGACTCAGTTTTGTCATATTCCTCATTTTATGCTTTATACATTTACTGTGCACCGTACTTTCTAGTTTCCCATGAAATACTTATCAATCTATTATACAGAATTCTGTTGTATATTGAGCAAGCAATCTGAAGTTGCAGTGTTTCTTATCTAAGCTATAAATTAGAAATTAAAACACTTTTAGAGATGCTTTGCCTCCAGAAAAACATTCCCACAGATGGAAGTCTGTTAATTATTCTTACTGTGCTGCTGCTTTAGTCCAACATCGAGTAAGATGTTAATTTGCCATTTGGAAAGGTTTTATTGATGGTTTCTGGGGAGACAATTCTAAAATAATGGTTTTATTCTGTGTTTTAGCCTTGGACGTAGAATAAGAGAACTCAAATTCTGGCCCTATCAACAGTACTCTGTGGATATATAGCTTTGTATACATTTTGCAACTTCTAGGAGACTTTTCTCTCATTTATGAAATGGACAACACTACTAGCTGCCACCTTGTTATTGAGGTTAATAAATGAATGTTATATTTTGTAGGCTGCAGTGCACCGGTAATATACAGTGGTATTAATACCTTAATTGTTGACTTTAAAGCATCACTAACTGCATTCTAATTATAGATATTCATATTTTTGTTAAAAGTAGCAAGTGCCTAAAAATGTGTAATATAGGACTTTACTGCATATGTTACTTTGCTGGAGCTGCCAAAATACATCCTAGACTTGATGATTTAACACAAAATATTTTCTCACAGTCCTAGGAGCTAGAAGTCTGAAATCAAGGTGTTGGCAGGACTGGTTTAATTTTTAGGCCTCTCTTCTTGGCTTGTAGATGACTGTCTTTTCCCTTTGTTTTTACATGGTCTTTTCTGATTTCCTTTAAGGATACCATTTACAGGGACTGGATAAGGTCCTACCCTAATGATCTCATTTAACATTAATTACCCCTCTAAAGATCCTATCTCCAAATATGCTTACATTCTGAGGTATTGGTGGGGCGTGGTTAGGACCTCAGCATATGAATTTAGAGGAGAAACTATTCAGCAAACAATACTATATAATATAATAATGTTTCCCAAATTGTAGTCTGCTGAGCACTTATATCCAGATGTACTTTAGTAACAGATTATACTGGTGAAACACATTGGGAGAATGCTAAGTAATACACCAAAAAGTTTGTGTTTAGTTGAGATTGTGGATCTTTTTACAAGCTAAAGAATGGCAATTTCCAGGAGGATATTATAGGAGTTAGGCTTTACTATATTTATTTGACCAAGGAATCTGATTTTGTTGTTCAGAAAAGGCTGTTGCATATGTACAGTAACTCTTTTCTTTACTTAAAGGACAGTAATACAAATCTGACACACTTGAAACATATATCTTAGGGTGGGCCCAATTATAGATGGGATAAGTAACCATTTCTACCATGTTTGTGTGGAAAAGTAAAAAATAAATAAATAAATAAATAAAATAAAAAATGCCCTCCACTTTATCAGAAGCCAAATGAATGTAGCATTTTTCCGATGCAAGCAATTACCATAATTGCAGTTATATTTTACCTAAGACAGCTGTTTCTGTCTAGGTTTTTGTTTTTCAGAAAGATAAAATGCTTTTATGTTAATGGGTTATGTTTTATTCTTTTATTTTAATAATATCAATTATTAACTCTTGAGAATGGTCTAATAAAATACTAATTTCCCTTTTTCTTAATGAGATCTCTAGGGACTGGAACAAAGGAAGGTAAAATTAAATGGAGAGAAAAATAAGAAAAGGCAGAACAGTTGTTCTCAATCCACACGCTGCATGTAAGTCACGTGATAAGACTTTAAACATGAAAATGGCATAGCCCTATCCCTAACATTTCTCATTCAAATGATTGAGTGAAGGACTCAGATGCTTTAAAGCTCTAATCATAATTCTAATATGTGGTCCAGAGTAAAACTATGATTCACAGGAGAGAGGCTAAGTAAGAGGTGTGCCAAATCTATTAGGGAGAGCTCCAGAAATATTAGGTGCTAGGGTAGGATGACAAAAACAAAACAAAACAAAACAAAAAAGAATTGTTAATGGTAACAGAAAGCGAAATACAAAAACACAAAGGACTTATTGATCAAATTCCCTGCATCAGTGAGTGAAAAGGAAGTGATAAGTAGGCATTGAGGAAAGCTAAAGCAAATTTTATCTGCAAAACTGAAATTCTACACCCATTTTAAATAACGAAAGTCTCAGGCTATAAAATCAATGTGCAAAAATCACTAACATTCCTATACACCAACAACAATAAATCTAAGAGCCAAATCAGGAATGCAATCCTATTCACGATTGCCACAGAAAGAAAATACCTAGGAATACAACTAACCAAGGAGGTAAAATATTTCTACAAGGAGAACTGTGAAACACTGCTCAAAGATATCAGAAATGACACACAAAAATTAAAAATAAAATTCTATGCTCATGGAGAGGAAGAATCAGTATCATAAAAATTGCCCTACTGCCCAAAACAATTTATAGATTCAATGCTATTCCTATTAAGCTACCATTGAAATTCTTCATATACTAGAAAAAAAACTATTTTCAAATTCATGTAGAACCAAAAAAGGGCCTGAATTTGCCAAGGCAATTCTAAGCAAAAAGAACAAAACTGGAGGTATCAGGCTAACTAACTTCAAACTATACTTCAGGGCTACAGTAACCTAAAAGCATGGTACTGGTACAAAACCGCACACACAGGCCAAAGGAACAGAATAGAGAAGCCAGAAATAAGTCTGCACACCAAAAACTATCTAATCTTTGACAAATCTGACAAAAACAAGCAATAGGGAAATGATTCCCTATTCAATAAATGGTGCTGGGATAGCCTTATACAGAAGATTAAAATTGGACCCCTTCTTTACACCATATATTAATACAAATTTGACTCAAGAGGAACTAAAGATTTACATGTAAAACCCAAAACTATAAAAACCCTGGAAATCGACCCAGGCAATAGCATTCATAGGAACATAAGGAAGGGAAAACACTTCATGACGAAGGCATAAAAAGCAATTGCAACGAAAGCAAAAATTGACAATAGGGATTTAATTAAACTCATGAGCTTCTGCACAGCAAAGGAAACTATCAACAGAATGAACAGACAACCTAGAGAAGGGGAGAAAAATTTTGCAAACAATGTTTATAACAAAGGTCTAATATCCAGCATGTATAAGGAACTTCAACAAATTTACAAGAACAAACAACCCTATTAAATAGTGGGCAAAGGATATGAATAGGCACTTTTCCAAAGAAGACATACATGTAGCCAACAATCAAATAAAAAACTCTCAACATAGCTGATCATTAGAGAAATGGAAATCAAAACCACAATGGGATAACATCTCATACCAATCAGAATGGCAATTATTAAAAAGTCAAAAAAAACAAAAAAGAAAAAAACAAAAACATATGCTGGTGAGGTCGTGGAGAAAAAAGGAATTTACACTTGTATACTTTGGGTTGGAGTATAAATGAGTTCAATCGTTGTGGAAGATAGTGTGACGTTTCCTCAAATACCTAAAGACAGAAATATCATTTGACTCAGCAATTCCATTACTGGGTATGTACCCAGAGGAATATAAATTGTTCTTTTATAAAGACACATGAACATGTATGTTCATTGCAACGCTATTCACAATAAGAAAGACATGGAATGGACCTAATTGCCCATCAGAGATAGACTGGATAAGGGAAGTGTGGAATACTAAGTAAGAGGTGTGCCAAATCTATTAGGGAGAACTCCAGAAACATTAGGTGCTAGAGTAGGATGACAAAAACAAACAAACAAACAAAAATTGTTAATGGTAACAGAAAGTGAAATACAAAAATACAAAGGCCTTATTGATCAAATTTCCTGAAACAATGAGTGAAAGGAAATGATAAATAGGCATTGAAATGGAATCCTATGCAGCCACTAAAAAGAGTGAGATCATGTCCCTTGCAGGAACACAGATGGAGCTGGAGGCCATTATCCTTAGCAAACTAACACAGGAACAGAAAACTGAATACCACATATTCTCACTTATATGTGGAAGCTAATCGATGAGAAAACATGGACACATAGAGGGGAACACCACACACTGGGGCCTGAGGGTGGAGGGTTGGAGGAGGGAGAGGATCAGGAAAAATAACTAATGGGTACTAGGCTTAATACCTGGGTGACAAAATAATATGTACAACAAACCCACATGACACAAGTTTACCTATATAATAAACCTGCACATGTACCACTGAACTTATAATAAAAGTTTCAAAAATGACTCCTTGTTTTTCTTGTTTCTAGCGCCTGCAAACCCCCAGTCTATATTTTCTTTCTGTCTGTTTATCTATTCTAGGAAACTCATATAAGTGGAATCATATAGTATTTGTCTTTTTGTGACTGGCTTACTTCACTTGGCATAATCCCCCTTAAGTTTCATCCATGTAGCATGTATCAGAATTTCTTTCCTTTATAAAGCTGAATAATATTCCATTGCATCCACATTTTTACTGATGCATCCGTCAATGGACAGTTGGGTTGCCTACACCTTTTGACTATTAGTAATTATGGTGCTGTGAACATGAGTATACAGATCCATGTTTCAGATCTATTCCAGACCTTCATTCAGTTCTTATAAGTATATACCCAAAATTGAAATTGGAAAATCCCATGATAATTCTATTTTTAGTTTTCTGAGGAAACACAATGCTATTTCTCATAGTGGCTACACCATTTTATATTCCCATCAACAGTGCACAAAAATTTCAGTTCTTATAAGTATACACCCAAACTTGAAATTGGAAAATCCCATGATAATTCTATTTTTAGTTTTCTGAGGGAACACAATGCTATTTTTCATAGTGGCTACACCATTTTATATTCCCATCAACAGTGCACAAAAATTTCAACATCTTCGCTTTCTTGCCAAGATTTGTTATTTTATTTATTTGACAGTAGCCATCCTAATGGGTGCGAGCTGGTATCTCATTGTGACTTAGATTTATAATTTTTAATGATTAGTGACATTGAGCTTATTTTTGTGTCCTTGATGGACACTTGTGTATGTTCATTAAATCTGTCTATTCAAGCTCTTTGTCCATTTTTTAATCAAAATTTTGTTGTTTCTGCTTAGTCTTAGTTTTGTTTTAATTGTTGAGTTAGAGGAGCTCTCTATACATTCTGAATATTAATCCCTCATATGATTTGCAAATATTTTCCCTCATTTCATAGGTTTCCTTTTTGCTCTGTTAATTGCGCCTTTGATGCACAGAAGTTTTCATTTTGATGTAGTCCAATTTATCTATTTTTACCTTTATTGCCTGTGGGTTTGGTGTCATATGTAAAAAGTTATGACCAGGCTGGGCATGGGAGCTCACATCTGTAATCTCAGCATTTTGGGAACCCAAGGTAGGTGGATCACATGAGGTCAGGAGTTCACAGCCAGCCTGGCCAACATGGTGAAATCCCAACTCTATTAAAAATACAAAAACTAACTGGGCATGATGGCGGTGACTATAATCCCAGCTACTTGGGAGGCTGAGGCAGGAGAACTGTTTGAACCTGGGAGACAGAGGTTGCAGTGAGCCAGTGAGCTGAGATCACACCTTTTCACTCCAGCCTGGGCAACAGAGTGAGACTCCATCTCAAACGAACAAACAAAAAGTTAGTACCAAATCCAATGTCATAAATATTTTTTCTTATGTTTTCTTCTACTAGTTTTATAGTTTTAGCTTTTACATTTAAGTCTTTGATCCATTTTGATACCTTTCCTTCTTTTTAAACCAAGAAAGGCATATCTTTCATTTATTAACTATTTGGTACAGGAGTTCCATGAGCACCATTCCACATAATAACCCTGGGATCTAGGTTATTTCAATTTTGTGGCTCTGCCATTTCCCATGAATCAAAACCTCCTCCACTGAATTATCTTTATCTAACCAGTAAGCATGCAAGGAGAAATAATAAGTTGAGACTCCCAGTGGAAATTTTGGAGGCCAGGCCTTCGCAGTGCTCTTTATTTCTTCAGGTGGATTTGAATTAGTGACTAGTGTCCTTCAGCTTGAAGAACTCCTTTTAGTATTTCTTTTAAGGCAAGCCTGCTTGTGATGCATTATCTTAATTTTTACTTATCGTGGATGATCTTAACCTCTCTTTCTTTTTTGAAGAACAATTTTGTCAGACATAGAATTCTTGAATCACAGTTTTTTTTTTCTTTCAGTACTTTGAGTATTTCATCTCACTGCCTGTGACCTCAATGATTTCTGATGCAAAATTAGTTGTCAATCTTCATGAGTATCCCTTGTACATGATTTATCACTTCTCTTTTGATACCTTCCAGATTCTTTTTTTGGCTTTAATCAGTCTGATTATGATTTGTTGTTCACTGTGGACCTCTGTTTATCCTATTTGAAGTTCATTGGGCCCCTTGTATGTGCAAATTAATGTGTTTAATAAGAACTAGGACATTTTTGTCCATTATTTTTTAGAATATTTTTCATTCCTGTTTCTCTTTCTCCTCTCCTTTTGAGACTCTCATCATGCATATGGCAGCATACTTGATGATATCCCACAGGTCTTGTAGGCTCTATTCATTGTCTTTGTTCTCTTTTCATTGTCTTCTTCAGACTGGGTAATCTCAATTGACCTAACTTCAAGTTAGGTTGAGTTTTCTGCCACCTTAAATATGCTACTAAACCCATTCAGGAAATTTTTAATTTTAGTTATTATATTTTACTTTTTAGTTCCAGAATTTCAATTTGGTTCTTTTTATCATTGTATTATTGTATTGTATTGTATTTTATTATTATTTCTTTTATTATTTCTATTATTGTATTAATTACCATTTGGTGAGATATCATTCTCATACTTTCCCTTTACACATGGTTTACTTTAGTTCTTTTAATATATTTTTAAAATAGCTGATTTAAAGTATTTATCCAGTAAGTCCAATGTCTAGGCTTCTTCTTTTCTCTACCATTCTTGCTGACATTACTTGGCAGAATTACTATTTAAAAATCAGCACTCCACACAATTTAATCTCTGTTGTAAAACCTGTATCCACGTCTTTAAAATATCCCCTGGCTACATCAGCATTCAGTCAAATTTGAGAACTACTAAAGTAGAAAGAATTTGAGAGACGGGATGATCCCAAGAGGCTGAGCAAGGTATAGACCATTCTGGGCTTTCTTCTGCCAGAGTGAGAAGGTGAGAATGATGACACTTGAGAGCAGCATCACCGTTCTTTTCCTTACCACTTCCTGAACAGGAAGGAAAAGTCCAAGGATGAATTTTGAAGTATAACATTACATTGTGCTCAGTATTTACATTAGGGATTATTTGGGACATTTAGTGTATTGTCTGATAATGTAGCTACGTTTTCTATCACATTCAGCAGTGTAGTTGGATCTGAGTTCAATTTATCTCAACTTTCAATTTAAAAATAAAAAATATGAGAAGAGTTTGTAAATACATTTTCTAACCACTGATCTTACCTGTTATCTATCATTTTGACTTGCTATTGTCTTATAAGAAAGTATATACTTTAGTTATTTTCTGTTTTGATTCTAGCGTATAAAATGAGTACAACCCAAGATAATCTGAAATCAGGTCTGGTGTGCACTTTAAAATGAAAATAAAAGTCATATGGTTATGCTTCAAAAAATTTTGGCCTCACAAACTCCCTCTGGGAAGAAGAAAAGAAGTTTCCCTGAATCCTACAGAAGTGCACCTTTTGGTTCCTGGGTCCATATACCAAGAAGGAGAGACTGACGGAGCTTAATAACAGTTGCATAATACATCTGGATAGTGAGCATCTATTTAAGATTACTAATAATATAAAATAGTTGATGTTCCATCAGTTAGAATTTTCTTAGGTAAAAATGAAATAAAACAACTCAAACTGTAATCCAGACACTTTCTCAAAATTGTTGGATATGCTGGGGGCAGTAGCTCCCCCACACTCCCAGCACTTTGGGAGGCTGAGGTAGGAGGATTGCTTAAGCCCAGAAATTTGAGACCAGTTGGGGCAATATGGCAAAACCCTCTCTCAACAAAAAACACAAAATATCAGCCAGTCACACGCTTGTAGTTTCAACTATTCAGGAGGCTGAAGTGGGAGGATCACTACTAAGCCTGGGAGGTTGAGCCCGCAGTGAGCTGTGATTGTGCCACTGCACTCTAGCCTGGGTGACAAAGTGAGCTTGTCTCAAAAAAAAAAAAAAAAAAAAAAAAAAAAAAAAGAAAAGAAAAGAAAATTATTGGTTAGATGGGTACACATAAGTGAAAACTTTAATTTGAGTTAATTTAATTCAATATTTTCTAGAATGATACTAGGATAGTAGTTCTCTCTATTTTTTTATATGTTTTATTGTTTATTGAGCTGTGTGTCTAGCCAAAAAATCAGAATTAGAGCAGCTGTATCCTGTATTGTTTTTTAATAAATTTATTTTTAAATCTATCTTACTGATTCTTGAAGTCAAAGGTAAAGAGTAATGACAATTTTTTTTTTCTTCACATTCCTGCTCAGTCAGGTCTTCTCAGGAGACTGAAAGAAGCAAGTAAGAAATAATAGTAAAATATTAAGAGGTTTCAAAAGTATACCGTTTAATAACTCCTTTGGATTAAAATATCTGGGGAAATTAACTTATACTTAGGTAGCTAGATTTTATTTCAATGATGCTTACTACTCTATATCTTTTCCTAACACTTCTTATAATTAACTTATTTTGACTCAATGCTAACTGTATTGTATGCATTTCCGAGATAAGGAATTTGAAGCTAAGTAATTTATGTAGATTATTAATCAAACCCAGGTCTTGGTGGAAGACCAAGATAATTTCTATTGTTCTGTTATAGCTACCTCAAAAAGTCAAATCCTCAGAAACTATTGCCATATATGTGTGTGTGTGTGTGCGTGCACGCTATTGTTATACACACACACACGTGCACATACACATACATACATATATATATATATATAGAGAGAGAGAGAGAGAGAGAGAGAGACAGACATATGGACAGACTGAGGAAGAGAGAGTTCATTTCAGAAACTGAACTTCAGTATCACATAAAATATATTTCATATATCTAAGTCAGAGTGACTACATTGTAGAAACAAAAATAATCCAAATTGGATTTTCAGAAAACTACACAAATGTTGCAAAACTCACACACATTAATTCACTGATAATTTGAGAATTATTTTAGTTTTTTTCTCTTAAGGTAAGGAAGAGAAGAATAACAGAAGTAAAAATAAAGATCAAGTGATATCCTACCATTTTCATATCAGGCACTTTCATGTATGTCATCCAATTTCATAGTTACTAGTTTTTGAGGTAGAATACTCCATTTTACAGTGAGGAAACTAAGGCTGAGAGGGAGTTTAATTAGAAAGTATTAATTTGTTAAGTCTGGATTTAAAATAAATTCTAATTTCAAAATCCTCACTTCATGCATATTTGGAAATGGGTGAATTCTACTGAATAATCAGAGTTAGTAATGACAGAGAAATATTATTCAAAATATTTTATTACATTTACACATTTTACAAAGTCCCAAATCAATGATTCTCAAAAAGAGATAAAAAGTTAAAAAAAAAAAATAGTCCTCACTTGATGATTCAGAACTCGGTTTTTAGCATAGCGAAGTTTTCTTCTGATATTTCCCATTGTATCTTGCTTTAGAATATATAATCCTTAAAATGCTTCATTTATATTTTAAAAGTAGGTATGTGAGTTCCTTATTTTTGTTCTGTATCTCACAAAGCAGCATTGCCTTAAATTATATCAGAAGACTGCGGATTTCTTCTATTTATTTTATAATTAAATAATGAGGAAAACATATTATACCCAGATCTTTAGAGTCTTCGCGATTATTGCTTTGAAGAAAATATCCTTTCAACCTTCAGATGAAGGGGGGTAGATACAGAGCAGGCTTCCTTCTGTCCCTGTGCCCCCATTACAATTTGGACTTGACCTTGGCTGACTCATTTCAGGGCATAAGGACGAATGTGTAGGATCATTTGATGAAAGGCAGTGGACTGTGATAAAGTCCACATGGGATAGATATGGGAGGAGAGTTGACATTTGTACAGGACAATGATGATTAATAAAAACAGAATCTCTCCACTCCCTTCTTATGTTTTATTTTGTGTAAATATTCAAGGCTAGCACCATCTTCTTAAATTTATTGTCTATTGACAGAAATATTGCAGATGCTTTCAACACAAATGTAATTCATTACAGGGAAATTCTTATTAACCTTATGAAATGCCATATTATCAAAGAAATAAAGCTTAAAAGAACACGTAAGCTAAGATTTAATTTTATGGTGCGACCTCAGGGTAAGGTTGCAGGAATTAGTAAAATGTTGAAGGTTAAGCTGTGAATCATTTTTCACAAATGCATCAAGGACTGTGTCAGAGATATATTTAGAGAGGGTTAGACTGTGCATTCCTTGTATCTTTAAACAAACACAATTGAAACATCTTTATTAAATTTGGCCATTTTTGTGGAAGATGGAGATCTGAGTATAAACTAGAAGATGGAATGACATTCTGAATTTTTTGACTTTCTAGAATCTGAGGCTTGGTGAAATGTTCCCTATATTGTTCCCTATATTGTTGAACCCATAATTAAGTCTCAATGTCTATTGCCATGGCCATTTATCAAAAGTTCATTGTGAAAACATTAGTTCAGTGAGGACAGGAAATGGCTCACATTTTCTCACTGAGTCATTCTATCCACTTACTTTGGTACCACTTCTGGGGTGGTTGTTCTCTAGTGGTCATTAGTGTTTAGTACAATGAAGCTCATTCTTTGTGCCCACTCCCATAGATTCTTTCACATGCCTGTCTCCCAGATCTCCAATCTTACTCCAGCCAGGTCACTGACGAACCAGCTAAGCCATTTGAGTTATCCAAACAACATATTAGACATCACACAAAATCCTTGCCAGGGAATTGAGTGTCCCTATATCAATGAAATCCCCCTGCTCTCTCTACTTCTTTTGAACCAGCACCCTTAGGATCCACTCGTAAGGTTACCCTCAGGGTTCCTTTGCATACATGCTGGCCAGTCCTACAGTTCCTTTGGCAAATAATTACCTTCATATAACAGGTCCAGCTACTCCCCAGTTGAGTTTGTTGTGCTGTCACTCTGATTATGGGAATATTGCCCAGGATGTGAGATGGTGACAAATTCTTAGTAGTACGAGCATTGTCCTGTAATGTGTTGGATGCTTTGAGGCCTTTGCATAATCACCAACAAAAAGGGAGGATTCTTTCTTCCGATAAGGGTGGGTGAGCCACTTCTGCAATCTAGGATATTTGGAGGAATCTGGAGAGGCAAGGTTCTTGAATGTGGAAATTTTCCCTTTTCTAGTATCTCCATCTCTAGTCTTAGGGTCCTTTCCTTCTCTATCAGTATCATAACTTTGCCATGTGAGGCTTCCCTAAGCTCACAATTTAGTACTTCTCATGTTCAGCTGTACCCATCCTTTAGCGGTCTGATTTTCATCTGTGTCTCTCGATCCTTTACAAGTGCTTCTAAGGAGTCTCTCCAACTCTCACACTGTGCTTTTCCTTATTGATCGTTATATCCAAGCCAGCTAATGTTTTTTCATGGAATCAATGGTGTTAAGCTCTAGCCACCCAATCCCATAATCATTATGCTTTCTATATCTAAATAGAAATAGAAATAGAGGTGAAAGCACCTCTCATCATACCCAAGTGTATTAGCTAGTGCTTCTCCTTTCATCTGTCCCCATCTCAGCCCATCACATGTGAAAAATCCTATCAATTACACAGCTTTAGCATATTAGGGACCATTAGACTATCAAAACTCCATGTGTTATCAGGGATGGGGTCATAATCCCCATCCATCAAGTAAGAAATCAACTCCACAATCCCATCTATAATGTCTGCTACCTAGGACCATCCCGAATATCAAACGTCTTAGGTCAGGTTTTCTAGGAGTAGAGTCTGAATTGGTGAATCTTGTTTAAATGATTCATCAAAGGAGTGCCCTCAGGAAAGGGGAATGAGGGAAACAGAACAGGACACAGGAAAAAGTGAAACAATAATGTGTGGTCTTGGCAGGAGGTCAGCTTTATCATGATAGTATGAGAAAATTATTGATGCTGGAGTACAAATAACACCACAGTATCAGACTCACATTTTGTTCCCTCTAGGGATCTGCACAGTCTTTCAGTAAAAGTCTAATTAGTAAATGCTTTTGGCTTTTCAGTTCATTCCGTGTCTGTTGCAACTGCTCTGCTATCGCAGTGTGAAAGACAACGTGTAAACAAATGGGCATGGCTGTGTTTCCATGAAACTTTATTCATAAAAACTAGTAGTAGACGGGATTTGATCTACAAGCTGGTTGTAGTTTGCTGTAATCTGCTGTAGGGAAAACTGGCTCCCATTTGGCTGAAGAATATCTCTACACAAGAGTGTAACTGAGCTGTTATTGGCCAACATTCCCAGCACATGATGGGTAATGGTACACTGGCAGTGAAGGGGGTCTAGGTAGGACACCATCAGAATCCACTGTATGAGGAGGATCAGGTGACTTCTGGGAGGTAGTGACAACTGAACTGATTTTTGAAAAAGGAGCTGAATAAAAGAAAACATGAGCAAGGGCATAAAAATAGGTTATAGTGCCATGTATGCAAAGAACTACAATCAGTTTAGAATTAAATGTGAATAGTAGAAGATGAAGCTTGAGAGATAGATCAATAGGCTGTAAGGTGCATTATGTATTATTCTTGGTATTTACCTTGTAGAAAAAGAAGAGGCACTGGGGAGTTTAAAGTAGAGAGGTGAGATGAATTCCGCAGTGAAGATGCAGGGACACATTCTTTTATTGCTAACTCCATCTATTTATGTAGGAATTTTTAATCATTTACTATTCATAGTAATTAATAAGTTTGTTGTTTCCTTCCCTTTCAGAGCCAATGTATGAAAAGTTAGATCCAGATTTGATGTTGCCCATTGATGGATGGTGGCATATATCCTCAAAGTGACTTTCCAACAGTGAAGTGAGATTTGCATCTTTGATCAATATTCATTTTTTTTCCTCTCTGGCCTCCTTTGGAATAGCAGCAGATGTTTGAAAGATGTTTCTCTAGATGTCAGGGTAAAGTTTATGAGCATGACATGTAGGCATTTGCTATTGCTAAATGAAGCCAACTGGTCCAGACATAACTCACACCTTGGTCTATTTAGTCCGATGCTTTGGCTAATAACCAAATTCATTTTGTACCAAATCTCAGGAAACCATCTGTTCAAATCAGAGGTTGCTATACTGTAAACATCCTCCTGTGATCCTTGTTGACAACAAAATACCATCAAAGACACCTCCACCCTTTCTTTTTTGTAGCTTCCTTGCCTAAACCTGTCATTCTTCATTATTCAGACCAACGCTGACTGAGTAGTAGCATTTTAAGGATACTCTTCTGTATTGTACATGTAGGCTAGTTTAGAGTGGCAAAATCCCAGAGGAAGGGAGAAAAAATAATAGCTGTATTGATGTCTCAAGCTTAAGGTGATAGTTGTTTGAACCAGGGCAGTCTCAGTGAGAGAATACTTAACTCAAGTCTCTAGAAAATAGATCATGCAGGTAACAATGGTGACCTTGGAAAAGTAGGTCAAAGTGTACACATTTTTTCTCCTTTTCTGTATGTTCCCAATGTCTACACATCTTTATTTATTAATGCAGTTCTTACCTTGGTCAATATAAAACAAATTTGCTAGAGAATTGAGTGTCCATATATAATAAAATTCACTTCAATCAATTTTTAGGCTAATCAGTTGTCTAGTTTTTAAAAAATCTATATGCCCAAGCATGTGGCAGTCATGTGGACTAGAAAATTATTAACATGATCTAACATTTATGTAATACCTCTACTCCAGGAAAATGACTTCAAGTCTTTTTATTGTATACTAGAATAGGAAAAAATATATTAGCTATCCTTTCAGATCTTGAACAAATATATGTCCTGTAAAATTCTGATGTATAATAACAATGTGCTGTACAGATATCAGTCCCCCAACCACCAAACTGTTTTTGTTTCTGAAATAAACAATGAAAATGTATCCTTGACATAGGCCAGTGCAGTACTCAATATCATATATATTCAGAAGAAAGCCTGTTTTCAATGACCAGGATCAAAGCATTCTCTAGGAGTCATGAATGAACACTATACTTGTGAGTTTGTATTGTGTACCAAGATCTCAAGAACCAAAGTCAGAAAACTTACAGAGGATATAAGTTAAAAAATTATAAAATATAACTGAAATTATATATATATTACTTTTCCTGGTTAACACATAAAATAATGTAAGGCTATTTAGTGATCAATACAGAAAAGAAAAAAAATTGTTACTCTCATCTCTCAATTCAGCATTTGGTAATTTGAACTCTACTTCAGATTGAAAATCAAGGCAACACTCTTAACTCATTGTCAAAATGAAAATTCCTGCATGCACACAAAGCAGCTATCTTAATTCTTCCCCCAATACTCAGGTGGATTCCAGTCTTGAATAGCAACTGATTGCTAAGTTATAGGAAAGCATAATAAATTTGGAGCATACAGATCACTTCACAGTTCTTATTCATAGGCAGTCTTCCTCCTTAGACCCCACCAGTGTCCTAAGTTCATGGTTTTAAATTCCTTCTAAGGACATCTCATGCTTTCTCTCTGTCAAGCAACTAACTTCCAGACCCTGTGGTGCTTGATTTTGTGTTCCTTTATGACCTATTGTAATAGGATCAGTTACTTCTTTCCCTTTTTACCTATTTATATATCCCATTTCCATATGGAGTTATTTGGGTTTGAGTATGTATGTATTGTATAAACAAAGTTAGTTATTGGTCTTTGCCTATGTTTTCAATAAAACCAACAGCATGTGAAATCGGTTTAGAAAGCATAGTTGGCAGTCTAAGCCCAAATAAGAGGAATAAAGTAGTTGTAGAAACACTTTTTCAACAAAATTGCCTAAGAGGTCATCTGACGTTTCAGGAAGTGATACCTAAAAAGAGGGAGTGCAGTCTGAGTCATGAGTTACTTGGCTAGAAGCTATGTCAAGTTTAAGCAGGATGATAGATAAAGAAAGGAAACAGTTGATGCTTTATTTCCTGACATTTGCTTCATAGGGTCAGCATTTTTTAGTTGTCACTTTTCTTTAACTTCTTTATCATTGTTTCATTTTTCTACCGAGGAACTAGGTGAAAACTCTATTTTAGTAAATAAATATTTTCAAACTCTTGCTCTGTCATATGACATTCATCTTCCCAGGTCTTCCCCAGGAAAAAAAAAAAAAAATGTTAGCATACATTAATTCCAAGTATAAGCCAACTGCCTTTACTCAGGGTGGATATGGAACTTGTATTAGTCAGTTTTCATACTGCTGATAAAGACATACCTGAGACTGGGCAATTTACAAAGGAAAGAGGTTTAATGTAGAACTCACAGTTCCACATGGCTGGGGAAGCCTCACAATCATGGCAGAAGGTAAGCAGTAGTAAGTTAAATCTCATGTGGATGGCAGCAGGCAAAGAAACCTTGTATAGGAAAACTCCCCCTTATAATGACGATCAGATCTCATGAGACTTACTCACTATCACAAGAAAAGGACAGGAAAGACCTGCCCTCATCATTCAATTACCTCCCCCTGAGTCTCTCCTACAACACGTGGGAATTCAAGATGAAATTTGGGTGGGGACACACCCAAATATCATTTCATCCCTGGCCCCTCCCAAATCTCATGTCCTCACATTTCAAAACCAATCATGCCTTCCAAACAGTTCCCCAAAGTCTTAACTCATTTCAGCATTAACTCAAAAGTCCACAGTCCAAAGTCTCATCTAAGACAAGACAAGACCCTTCCACCTATGAGCCTGTAAAATCAAAAGCAAGCTAGTTACTTCCTAGATACAACAGGAGTGCCGGTATTAGGTAAATACACCCATTCCAAAAGGGAGACATTGGCCAAAACAAAAGGGATACAGGCCCAATGCAAGTCTGAAATCCAGTGGGGCTGTCAAATCTTAAAGATCCAAAATGATCTCCTTTGACTCCATGCCTCATATCCATGTTATGCTGATGCAGGAGGTGGGTTCCCATGGTCTTGGGCAGCTCTGCTCCTGTGGCTTTGCAGGGTATCGTCTCCCTCCTGGCTGCTTTCACAGACTGGCCTTGAGTATCTGCTGCTTTTCCAGGTGCATGGTGCCAGCTGTTAGTGGATCTAGCATTCTGGGGTCTAGAGGATGGTGGGCCTCTTCTCACAGCTCCACTAGATGGTGGCCCAGTAAGGACTCTATGTGGGGGCTGTGACTCCACATTTCCCTCCTGCACTGCCCTAGCAGAGGTTCTCCATGAAGGCCCCACCCCTGCAGCAAATTTTTGCCTGGGCATCCAGACGTTTCCATGCATCTTCTGAAATCTAAACGGAGGTCACCAAACTTCATTTCTTGACTTCTGTGCACACACAGGCTCAACATCAAATGGAAGCTGCCAGGGCTTGGGGCTTCCACCATCTGAATCAATAGTCCAGGCTGTACCTTGGCCCCTTTCAGTTATGGCTGGGCACAGGGCACCAAGTCCCTATACTGCACACAGCACAAGGACCCTGGGCCTAGCTCATGAAACTATTTTCTCCTAGGCCTCCAGGCCTGTGATGGGAGGAGCTGCCATGAAGACCTCTGACATGCCCTGGAAATATTTCCCCATTGTCTTGGGAATTAACATTTGGCTCCTTGTTGCTTATGCAAATTTCTGCAGCTGGCTTCAATTTCTCCTCAGAAAATGGGTTTTTCTTTTCTATCATATTGTCAGGCTGCAAATTTCCTACACTTTCATGCTCTGTTTCCTTATAAAACTGAATGCCTTTAACAGCATCCAAGTCATTTCTTGAATGCTTTGCTGCTTAGAAATTTCTTCCACCAGACACTCTAAATCACCTCTCTCAAATTCAAAGTTCCACAGACCTTTAGGGCAGGGGCAAAATGTTATTAGTCTTTTTGCTAAAACATAACAAGAGCCACCTTTGCTCCAGTTCCCAACAAGTTCCTCATCTCCATCTGAGACCACCTTAGCCTGGAACTTATCGTCCACATCGCTATCAGGATTTTGGTCAAAGCCATTCAACAAGTCTCTAGGAAGTTTCAAACTTTCTCACATTTTCCCGACTTCATCTGAGTCCTTCTAACTGTTCCAACCCCTGCCTGTTACCCAGTTCCAAAGTCACTTCCACATTTTTGGGTATCTTTTCAGCAGCATCCCACTCTACTGGTACCAATTTACTGTATTAGTTTGTTTTCATGCTGCTGATAAAGACATACCCAAGACCGGGCAATCTACGAAGAAAAGAGGTTTAATGGAGAACTCGCAGTTCCACGTGGCTGGGGAAGCTTCACAATCCTGGCAGAAGGCAAGGAGCAGCAACTTCCATCTTAAGTGGATGGCGGCAGACAAAGAGAGCTTAAGCAGGAAAACTCCCCCTTATAATAACCATCAGATCTTGTGAGACTTACTTTCACAAGAAAAGCATGGGAAAGAACTGCTCCCAAGATTCAATTACCTCCCACCAGGTCCCTCCCACAACCCATGGGAATTCAAGATAAGATTTGAGTAGGGACACAGTCAAACCATATCAGAGCTTCTAAATATTTAATTGGAAAATAGGTTTTATTTTTGCACTCATTATTAGAATAACTCCTGTTTAGTCAATCTCAAAGTCAAAGCTTTGACACTGCAAATAGAAAAGAAATAATACTAGTTCTCACCAAATATATAACATAAAAAGGCAGAGGCCAGCATCAAAGGTGTGTCAACATGTAGAGAGACAGATTCCTATATGCAGAATTTTTTAATCTAGACTGGAAAGTGCATCATTGCCCCTCTGCTAAAAGGAACGAGGTCAATGATAATGCACCAGATGATTAGCTTGGATAAGACCAGGCTTTAGTGTCCATATTTTTGATAAGCTAATAAGCTCTTAATCCTCTCTCTCCCAGGCCTCCATTTGGATGGTATTATATGATATGCATAAGGGGTTTGTTTATTTATTTATCTATCCTATTTATTTATTTACCTGATTATTTATTTATCTGATAAGAAGGATGACTCGTGTCTTTGAAGGGAGAAGAAAGTGATACAAGAGAAGGGCATGAGATCACTTTTCCATTGACCTGAAAGGCTGGTTTTATGTCTCCTGAGGAGAGATAACTGTTTAGTATGTATTCAGGAATACAACTAATTTCTGAATAAATGTATAGCCTTGTAGATACTACGGTATTTGAGATAGTTTAGGAGAAAATACTTCTTTATAAACACTCATCCCTACTATGGACCAGACTGAAACTTACTTGGTAATGGCATCCTGAACATTCTAGCTCTGCCACTAACATTATTTTTATAGATGACAGTGTCAGTGCAGTCAGTCAATAGTTGCCTAACTAGGGCTCTTAAGATATAACATTATTCAGTGACTTGCAGAAATAAATGCTGGAGATTTCAAGGTTGGAATTGAGCCCTGTCAGGGCTAAGAACTATCCTGTCAGACCTTAGTACAAACATGGCCTATTTGTACCTATAGGTTGGTAAGACCTGGGGAAATATGGGTTACAAAAATTATGACAATTACCTATCTTACAGAACAAATAATTTTATGTTTTATGATGAGTAATGCCATTCTTCAGTTGAAAGTCTCTTTCATTTACAAATTGATTTTTTTGTTGTTTTCTTGATTTCCTGCATATTTCTCCTTTTCCATCATGATCTGGTTTGGCTATTCCCTTGTTTCTAACAGTTTCCCCAAATTTAATTCATTTCACTTTTTTAAAATATCTTTTTCTTGAATAAATACGGTAAAAGCAAACATGAAAGAGATAAACAAATAAAGATATCCCAACACACTTAAAAACAATGAAGCCGGCTTCTATGGTTTCCACCAACTTTCTTCACAATGAGTTCCTATTTATTTAACCTTCAATGTTGCGTCTCTTCATTCTTACACTCAATTCTACTACTTGTGTTCCATTCATTTACTTCATAAGACCCAGACTGACAAAGAGAAGGAAGAAAAGATTTGTGACTCCTATTAAAACTCAGTCTATTATCCCAGAGTAACCTCTACAATAAAGTAATGGGAAATAATATTATTCAACTGATAAAATGCATATTTTAATTTAATTCTAATTACAGTCACTTACACACTTTAAAAGTGGCCTCCACAGACTTATACATTCAAAGACAAGCCACCTAAATGTGAAAATATGTGATTGTTGGGCAAATATTAAATTAGGATGAATAATTTAAGACTTAGCATGTTGCTTTTGAAAAGTTGCCAGTGATAGGTCAGTACCTTCCTAATGAAAATATTGATTGAAATATCATCTTTAGTTATGGATTTTATGACAAAAGTAACAAGAATCTGGTTTTCTGAATTTAGTTCATAATATTAAGTCTGTTTACTCTGAAACAGAAAAAAGCTGAGACATATTTTAATAATAGTCCTTAAATATAACTTATCTTTTTTTGTTTCATCCAGTAGAAATAACTGGTTTTTTCTTTTATAAACTTAACACTTTACAAAACTATTACAAACTTGATGTACTATTTACAAACACTTTACAAAACTATTACAAACTTAACACTTTACAAAACTATTACAAACCTGATGAATAAACCTGTTAAACATCTAGACAATGCTTAAAGATTTTTTAGTTGTCTTAACTGGAGGTCTTAAAGACTTACATGAATACTTTAAATTGCCTTTTTATATGACACAAATTGTCTTTCTCATTCTTTTTTTAGTATTCCCAATTGTATGATTGTATTATTTGGCAAATAATTGTATTATCTGGTAATTTTATAGACACACGGTATGTGTACGTGTGTGTATGCGTATTTGAGCAGCACTTTTCAAAAGAACTTTTGATGGCAATGGAAATATTTTGTACATGCGCTATCCAGTGTGGTAGCCACTTAGCTAACCTGTGACTATGGAGTACTTGAGATGTGGCTAGTTCAAGTGAAAAACAAAATTTTTATTTTTATTTTATTTAACTAAATTCAATGTAGGTAGCCACAGATGGCCAGTAACTACAGCATTGAAGACTGCAGTTTTACAGCATGAATTTAAATTTTGATTACCTGTAAGCTTCCTTGACATAACTGGTGTTATTCAACCGATATTTAAACTTTAACTTTGGAATAGAAAGCAAGTAGAATTAACCTTTAGTGTCAGTTCTGAATTCTCCTATAACATGGATTAATTAATATTGTTTATTTTGTTTATAAGAAATATCAGTGGTTTCCCTTCTCTGTTTAGATTCGAAGTGAAGAATTTAACTGTCTGTGGAAAATGACAAATTCTTAATACATTCTGAACTTTATTGAAGGGAGAAAGATTTCCAGGTGCTGTTTAAAGTGAACAAACTAAAGCTTACCTAATTGTTTGCCCATTAGGTGGGAATGTGGAATGGTGAGGTTTATGGAGCAGTTTTCCCCCTTCAGCTGCAGAGATGATCCCCTTTCCCCAGCTGTTAGAGAAACTGCTCCCTCTCCACTCACCTTTCAAGCACAATCTACTGGCTGAGCACAGTTCACTTCCGGGATATAGAATGATTCTAAAGGATCTGCTTTATAGTTTTCTTTCTGTCTCTGGAAAAGTTATACTCAGAGAACCAGAGAGACTAGCTCAGGATAGAGCTAGAATAGAATGAAATCAAAGAGCATTCTTCTTCACGTCCTAGTTAGGGAATGTGTTCATCCCTTTCCACCCTTTGCACATATACGTCTTTCATATGGTGATGGGAAAATTGACTCAGGATTCACTTTCAAAACATTGCATTCCTTACTCAAGGAGCTGATTCTTTTTTTATGCTTTAAAAGTCCTGAAGTTTCACCCTGTGGTGTTAGAAGTTAGTCACTGTTCATTGGAATGTACTCGAGAGCTCAATGACTAGAATTCTGTGTTTTCTTTCTGTCATCCTGGGCTTAGAGCAAAGCACCCTGGATAAATGTTGACTCAGCTATATCCACTCCTTAAATTAAAGTGCTTTACTTTCTGTGTCCCAACTTTTTAAATCAAATACAGGAAACAACACGAGTGAAACAATTTCTGCATGTGCCATGGTCTCAAAATCAATAGCACTTCAATTGCCAAACAGGCTCTTAAAACTTTAATGAAGAATGGATTAGTTGGTAGAATGGGAGAAATTCAAGCCTCTCACCGGTTATAGTAAAGGATTCTTGCAATACTTCTTGAAACTTATTAAGTAACTTTTTTTGCTGTCCAGTGTTTCAATATCCCGCATTTTTATGTGAGAGGTATCTAAATTAGTTCAAAGGAAAAGGCTGTCCTTTCATGATCGCATACAACTCATTACACTGGAAATTCACAGACGTTGCTGCTGTCGCTTCTTCTGCCGGAGACTGTTGAAAAGGAAATTAGATTGCATTTTGAGTGAGCAGGAGGTCAATGACACTTTATCTCCCTGATTTCATCTTCCAGTGTCTTAAAACTACTTAAACTAGCACCAGACACACAATGAAAATTAACATTTATATAGTAAACACTAAGATAATTCTGTAAGGAAACTCCTGCTTACACAATCTTAGAATAGATTTAGTTGCATAAACAAAATAGCCTACAGTCGATAATAATTTATTGTGCATTTTAAAATAACTAGAAGAGTATATTTGGGATGTTTGTAACACAAATAAATGATGCATGCTTGAGGTAATGGAAATTCAATTCCCCTTGATATGATTATTGTGCATTGTGTGCCTGTATCAAAATATCACATATACCCCATAAATACATACAACCAAGATACACATGTAAAAATTAAAACTGAAAAAAGAAAAAAGCCTGAAAACCAGGTATGAGTTTAATATTCTATTGTTCACATTTGAATCTAATTGAATTTTTAAAAATTTTTTTTATCTTCAAAAGGCCAACCAACTACATTCATATATATATATATATATACACACACACACACACATATATATAGGCATAATTATTTTATGCATTTACTTGATGAAATAAAGACATCACTTTAAATCAACAAAACTCCCTCACAGTTAATTTCTGGTCACCCAAGACATAATCTGATTCATTTAAAGGAATTTCTGTAAGTGAAGTTTTCACAAGCAAATAAAGCATGAGTTGTCATTTCTGGTTCTGTTCATGTGATTTCCATTTATTTATTCATTGAAAAGATATTTCAATGGCACATTCCACTGGACAGATACTCTCGCAATATTGTGAAAAAGGACACAAATATAGCTGATCCCATGGCTATTCCATTCTAAGGGCAGGTGTAAACAATTATATAAATAAAATAGATAACATATCAGTCAAGATGACTGCCATGAAGAAAAATAGAGCAAGGTGGAAGGTAAGGGTATCATGAGAGTGGTGATGGTTGGCTGCAATTTGAAATATGGAAACCAAAAAATTCCTCCTTGTGAAAGTGGCATTTATGATGTGAATAAAGAGAGGATGTGAGTCTTCCACACATCTAAAGAGAGACTATTCCAGACAGGAAATAGCAATTGCAAAGCTCTTGAATGGAAGCCTGATATGAATACAGAATAGCAAGAGGACCAATGTGGCTGGAGCTGACTGAGCAAGAAAGATGGAATTGGGGGGTGATGTCAGAGAGATGAATAGCTTACCGGGGAGGGCAGAGTTTATGCTTAGAGAGACTCTGGCCTTTAATCTGAGCCAGATGGAGAGACATAGAAGGATTTTGAGCAGAGTAGACCCATGACTTGACTTCTCTTCTACTAAACTAACTTTACATGCGGTGTTAGTAATAGGCTGTTAGAGAACCAAGGCAGAAACCACTACAGTAAAATCCTAACAAAAGATAACACTTTTTTGAACTCACTTCACAGTTTACAGAAGTCGTGAAATTCTTGATATATTTTGAAAATAGGGAAAACTTAAGTAGCAGATACATTTAAAGTGGGATATTAGCCAAGGAGCTAATCTAAGGTTTTTTTCTGATCTTTAGGTATGCAATGCTTCTCAGACTGTCAAGTGGAGATGGAAGGTAGGAATTTAAACATATGAATCTGTAGTCAGAGCTGAATTCTAGGCTGGAGATTTAAACTGAGAGTCATCCGTTTATTTTAATCCATGAGGTTGAATGGACAGCTGTCTGAGCTATTACTTGTAGGTAGCAAGAGGAGAGGATCCAGAGTGATCCCCAGGTCACTCAAGCTTTCAAAGTTCAGAAAATCAGAAGACAAATACAAATGCAACAGAGAAGGAGCAACCAGCCCAGTAGAGTTTATTAAGCTGAAGGGAAGAGAAGAGGGTGTTTCAAAAAGAGGGGAATTATCAATTGTGTTAAATGCACTGATAAATCAAGTACTGAGGGTTGAGAACCAACCTTTGGAATTAGCAGCTTATTAGAGACATTGACTATTGAAGCCTTGGTGAAGTCTAGTGTTGAAAGTTCATTAGAATATTAAAAGGAGCAGAGACATAAGATGATAGCTGTAGTGGCTTGTTGGATAGAGAAGTTTTGGGGTTTGTTTTTAAAAGAGAGAAAAAGAGTAGAATGGCTGAAGCAAAATTTCTGAAGATATTAAAAAGTGATATCTAGTGCATGCGTGATGGGGTTGGGCTTAGATAAGAGCAAGTACAGAGCATGCATGATCACAGGAGGGAAAACCAATGCATGGGCCCCAAATGCAATGGAAGGAGCTGGGAACAATTTTCTGTTTGCTTATTTTTTCTCAGTGAAGACGGAATTACATTTATCAGCTAATGAAAACAAGAACAGGAGCTGGAAATATGAAAGCCAGTAATTATCCAAGGCAAAACATTTATGATGTTGCTGGGATTTCCCCTACAAATGAATTTCAAGAAACACTGTTGATTCCTCTTAAACTTTTTAAAGTTTAACATACCTTGAAAATTTTCCGTTAGAAGTTTAAAGGTGGCAAAGGAAAATGTTTGACATAAGATGCACATGTATAAAGTTTTTCATCACTTTAAAAATACATTCAATGGAATCTAAATAATATAGCTATTCCAAACCCTTCATTCACCACTTAAAAATGTAGAGTATAAACAATCTTTTCTCTATCAGAAATGTTAGCATCATTTTCCTTTCTCCTTGAAATGGAACTCTAGAAGTTTATCCTACGGAGATATGCTTAGGCTTGAAAATATTTTGTTTCTCATGTTGTTATACTTCTCAATAAGAAAACTAAGTACACAAATAGAAATGTTTTAAAAAAAATCTTACTCTACTATAACTCAAGAGTATAGACACTCCCCTGGAATAAAAGAACTTTAAAATTATTCCTATTCAATTGTTAAATGTAACAATAAATTATGTAATTATCATATATTGTTATATATACTATATTACATAACTGTCAATCAGTGTATCAGAGCATTCTGGAAGGAGACACCATGACTGGGATAAAATCACAAGAGGTTTATTGGGGGTGAAGTGGGGATGGGGTAAGTAGCTAACACCTGTGAAAAATAAAAAGGGGAAGAAGCAGCATTGGGTGGGAGAGCCTCTGACCTCAGTGTGTACCTGACAAAGTCTTGCCAACCCAATGGGAATAAAGAGCAAAGAATTCCCATGAGAGAAGGCCTGCACTGAGCAGCAACGGCTCAGTCATAGGTACAGGTCTGCCTAGGATAAGCATGGTTTTTGCCAACCATAAAGCATCTGTTCCTGAAGGCACTGGCGACTGCAGGCTGACCAATAGCTGCAACTCGTGCAGCTCAACAGCAAGTTCCTCCATGAAAAGAGATCTAAGCAGCACTTTTCCATCACTACCCCAGACATAAAAACTAAAATGTTGCTGAAAATATGTTTTTAACAAAGTGATCAGGCTTTTTGTTTCAAAGTCAATGTACTATGTATGGATAAATATTGCTTTATTATTAAAATTACATTTTTGCAATTAAATGTATTACATTTTTGATGCTTGCATTTGATGCTTCCATTACATTTTTGATGCTTGCAAACTTTAAGAAACCATCTTCACATAATAAGTGTATTTGTACCTCCTTTCAAATATATATCAAACATCAATAAGTTTAAATAATTGAGAATTATATCTAAAAGTCTATCTGCTGACAGCTCAATTAAGCTTTCCTTTAATTTTGTTGTAATTTAAATGATTGGAAAAAATCCATGCTGCAATTTCTTTTTCCTAAATCATTAGTGTCATTCACTTTCTCAGTGTCTAAGAAATATTCTAAAAATGTTTTGCCAAGATTTATCAAATAGCAATAATTATATCTTTTTTTAATCTAGACTTGCCATGTTGAACCTACATCATCAAAAAAAAAAAAAAAGGAAAAATTCCAAATACTTTTATTGTAGTCACCCCTTCACTAACTTAATAACTTTCCTTTTTTTCATGTTTGTGTTTTGTTTTTGTTTTGTTTTGTTTTGTTTTTGAGACAGTCTCACTCTGTCACCCAGGCTGGTGTTCAGTGGCGTGATCTCGGCTTACTGCAACCTTTGCCGCCTGGGTTCAAGCGATTCTCCTGCCTCAACCTCCTGAGTAGCTGGGACTACGGGCGCATGTCACCACGCCCGGCTAGTTGTTTGAATTTTTAGTAGAGATGGTGTTTCACCATATTAGTCAAGATGGTCCTGATCTTCTGACCTTGTGATCTGCCCGCCTCGGCCTCCCAAAGCACTGGGATTACAGGCATGAGCCACCGCGCCCAGCCGTGTTTTTGTTTTTAAGAGAGGCACTTTGTCACCCAGGTGCTAGAGTGCAGTGGCATGATCACTGCTCACTGAAACCTGGAACTCCTGGGATCAAGCAATCCTTCTCTGTCTGCCAAGTAGCTGGAACTACAGGTGCAGGTCACCACATCTGACTTACAGAAACCTTACAATTTTTATTTTTATTTTTTTACAAACATGCATTTTAAACACAGTTGCATCAAAGGATTACAGCTATAGCTTTAGCTCATACAGTTTATGAAACATAATCATGGAATCTAATTGCACATAAAAGTTTTCATTTTCTAACCAGGTATTCAACTCTGGCATATCTTTTTCAGGAAATTTTGACTTCATTTTTTGATTCAAACATACTTTTAATGCATATTCTTGTGACACCCATTTCACTCTGAGTTCTAGTTCTATGATACATAAATAGAAGGCATAGGCTCTTGCCATAAATTTTTTCTTTGGATGAACAAGGCACTGCCACCCTCAATTTCTTACAAAACTGTCTAATTCAGTCTCAAGAGACAGTCCCTCAGGAGCAAGCAATTATTTCTTTGACAATACCATGGAGAGAAAGAGGTGAGGTAGTTAAATAAAAATTGCTAGTACTTCTACCACAGCATTTACAGTACATTACTATATGTGTGATTTTAGAATATGTCACTGTTAGCCAAAGTTTACTGTTTCTAACACTATATATTGTCCTTATAATAATGTCAAAAAGATCAACACATGTGTCCCAACAATGTGCCTTGGTCATAGGAGGCTTCTTGTGACCAAGGTTTTAAATTCTAAAATCATCACTTAGTTTGGTGTCCCACAGTTCTATCTATGGAGTAAGGCAACATGGTAAGATTCAGGATGGTTGTGAGAGGGACCTTTTATCAAATGATAGAGGATACATCTGAGATGGAAGAGGAAAGGAAAACCTGCCTACGGCTTACATGATAAGCATGTTCTTAGACCATTTCAAGGAAGAGATCATTACATGGAAGATCTGTGCCTGTAATTGATCTGTTTAGATCTAGCTACGTCATGGAAGAGCTTTACGTACTATTTGGGATATACATTGGTCTACAAGACAGGGTGAATTAATATTTTAGAACCCTTGTTCTCCATTCGCAAGGCTTTTATGTGCCCCCCTCCAGCTCACTCCCAACAAGGGTATGTTTGGCAGTGTTTACAGACACTTTGGTTATTGAAAGCCAGAGATGCTGCTAAACATCCTACGGAGCACGGGACAATCCCAACAACAAAGAGTTATTTAATCCAAAATGTCAATTGCGGCAAGATTGAGAAACTCTATTTTACAGCCTTGTCAATGGAAGTGAGGCCCAAAAGCCAGCCTCGTCAATATCACCTGGAAATGTGTCAGAAATACAACATGTGCAGTTCCATATTATTCATGCTCATATTAAAGTTTGCAGAATTTACTAGGCAAATGCAGCAGAATTTCCAGTGGCAGCAATGGTCCACTTCTCACCCATGTCCAAAGTACAATGGCAAATTGCTTTTTTATACTCTTAAAAGTTTTATTTTCCTTCTTTCAGATTTGTAGATAATGTGACCAAAATATTTTTGTATTATCTAAAGATAAGCATTGTTCTCATGCCTCTTTAAACAACAATAATGGATTAGTTATAAAATAAAGCCATTTTGAAAAGACAAATTACATTTAAGATAAAGATATCCATTATAACAGAAAAATAGTAACCTTTTGTTGGCTTTTCATATAAAGACCAAATTGAATTTGAATTTTTTAGTCTACTCAAAAAGACAAAACACATCTGCTAACACATCTGCCTCATATCCAATTTACATTTAAACATTGCTGCTATCCCCATTTTGTTTTGGGTGGTTTGTTTTCTCACAATTCAGCATAAGTTCTCATGCTATAATACTTATTTTTTTTCTGCCTTTTAATTTAGAATCTTTTCAACTAAGGCAGATGAACAGGGGTAAAGCACATAACAATTATCAAACTAAAATATTGCACATATCATAAGATAAAATACGAGTTAAAGCTGAATTCATCATAATAACTCATTGTCACCCTCTTCCAAACTATTCTCTAGTGATAAAAGTCATTAGGACTATTTCAAGTTGATACAACGGCAATGGAAAAATTATAATTTCTGTTCAATCAAATGAGCACTGAATTCTATGAAGCTATTAGTATCCCAGCTTTTTCCAGAAATGTCTAATATACTCCGGGGGCCTTTACTTGTTAAGAAAATTTGGTATAGTAGAGAATATTATGTTTTAGTATAAACTATGGTGTCTTGAAAAGAGTGGAATCTGTTCCAATTATTGAAAGTTTTCTTTCCTACTAGTCTACGGCTACCAGCTATGACTGAATTCCATGGGGATAAAGTAAATGTTAAATCCATTTTGAAATCTTTTTTGTAAAAATATTCTACAGCATAAAACATTTGAAAACTCATTTAAAATTATCTTTATTATCTACTTCTTAGTCAAGAACTTCGTTCATCACCTTACGCCTCAGTTGCTATAATTAATTGACAACTGCTTTCTCTAACTGTGAGTCCTTCTGCTGCCAACTCTTTTGTGTACCTTAGCATGGCTTGAAACATGCTAAGAATATTTTCTAAGAACACATATGTATCCTTCCTTAAATTGATCTAAGAATGTGCCTGCCATGTAGGCTTCTCTCTGACTCTCAAACCTCTCCACTGTGTAGCTGCAACATATTCATCTAGCTTAATTCACATTAACTGTCCCCAACCTTATTTGAAACATGCCATCTGGTTTTCTACCCCATACATATCATATCAATTTATCTATAACCTTGTTCCTAGTCCCTCCACGCATCCCTCATTCTGGAATACTCTGGCTTCTTCCATTTGATGGAAGAAATCAGTCTAAATCATATGGTCTAAAACCTAGTCATTAGTATAAGGCTGGCTCATACCTCATGTTTCCCATGAAATCTTCACTGAATGATCTACCAATGGTTCATAATAGTATTCGTCTTTTGTAACTGTCTTCAGCAGTAAATATATTACCAAATATATTGCCTAATGGAAAAAAAGTTTTTCTATTATTTATTTATTTGTTTATCTATTTTAAATTTTATTTATTTACATTATTTTATTATTTTGTTAGTCAATACAGTACAACTATGGTTGAGTGTATAGGCTCTAGTTACATCTACTGTGAAATATTGTTTTTATCAATCATGAGTCTAGCATAACCCTAAAATAAATTATTTTTTTGTGGATTGATTACATTTTTTTTCATTTTTGTGATTGTACCTAACTTGTAGGCTCATTGTGAGTCGTAATAACTTGCTATATGAAAGCTGTTTGTCAGAGCAGTAAGCACTCAACACAAATCTGATCTTATATCTATCATTATTATCATCACTATCATTATAATCATCATCATCATCTCTCTCTAGAATATAATCTCATGAAATGCAGAGGCCAATTTTTATACTTGCCCAGGAATTCTATGGACATAAATGCTGAGCACATTGGAGGTCCTTATGAATATTCAATTATTGATTCATTTTATTTTTATTTGCTTCTACTGCCTAGTCTGCTCTGAAATTGTTCTACTGTACTCACCTCATTTCAGGTCCCATTATTTTGTATTGTAAAATTCCCAATATTTGTTTTCCCTCAAAGACAATGGTCATTTTTATTAGAAAAAATTCCATTTTTATTAGAAAAATATTGTAAGCTGGACACTCTGCATATATTCTCATTAGTTCATGTCTTCTACAGACAGATAGCAGTCTCAAGTGTTATCTTAATCCCTGTAGAATAAAATATGTTTACAACAAGCTTCAGAGCAATGAAACATTTTATTCTTGGCATATTTTATTTTAGGATAATAATAAGTATTGTAAGCCAGTTCTCTAGGGATTTTTTAAACTATAATAATGCAGATCAATTAATTGCCAGTATCTGTCTTGTTTGATTTTCACCTTGTTCTAAATGCAGAGAATATCTCCTTATTTTAGATTTGAAGGAATTTCTTAGAGGCTATCTGGTGCAACTCTAGCACTTTACAAGCGTGGAAGTTGATTGTATCATTTATTTTTCTGAGTCTCAAATTCACCCGAAGCTTTTGACTCCAGAGTATGTTTATTCTGATTGATTTCCAAGTGATATACTGTTAACAGCAAAGTAGTTTAACAACTAAATTTATAATTCCTTCTAATCACGTATTATTTTCTGAATTTGATTAAGTCTCAAAAGGTAACCCAATTGTCAGTGTTACAGCTCCTTTAAGCTAAGGCTTATCTTTGCCTAAGTTGGTTGATGAGCCAGCTGGCATGGTAAAATGTGCATACAAGGAATTTTATGTGACAGAAAAACAAAATATATTATAAAAGGCAAATTGATTGAAACTCACAATAATTCCCCAGATGAGATAGAATAGATCTCGCACACACACACACACACACACACAGATACACAGAGAGACACACACACAGTGAGTTGGAACAGAGATTGTTGTGGGAATCAGTTAAGATTGGTATTCTAGTTAGGTTATTGTTATAGTAGGGGAAAAAAGTTATATCTAACTTGAGTAAGATGATGGAGGTTAGTAAGAAGTTTTTGAATGTATATGTGAGCAAATGAAGAAAACAACTCTAATTAGAAACCAGGAATCTGTTACAGCTAATTGTCATTGAGGACTGGATGTAGTTGGGGAAAAGGAATGAATTTATGTAATTCTAGGAACATTGTCAAAATAAATTCAGAATCTTTACTTCAGAGTGCATCAAGAATGCGATTCTGCCCTTCATCCTCAGTATCAAAATTTATGTTAGTCAGGATTTTCCAGAGAACAAAACAAATAGGATATATGTGTGTGCGCATGTGTGTAAGTATGTAAGATTTATTTTAATAAATGGACTCATGTGATTTTGGAGGCTTAGTAATTCCAAAACCTGATGGGGTAGGCTGGCAAGCTGGAGTTAGAGTCCACAGGCCAGCTCCTGTGGAATTTCCTTTTGCTTAGGGAGGTAGCCTGTTCTATGCCAGCCTTCAACTGATTAGATGAGGCTGACCCACATTGTGAAGGCTTACCTGCTTAACTCAAAATCCAGGAATTTAAATGAAAATCTCATCTAAAAAACATCCTCAACAGAAACATCCAGAATAATGTTTGACTAAAAATCTTGGCACTGTCATCAAGCCAAGTTGATACATAAAATTAACCATCACAGGAATGAACCAATGTAATTGCAGGAGCATTGTCAAAAGAAATTGAAGATCTTCACTTCACAGAAAACATAATTGGTAACTTGAATGAAGTTAGCATACAATTTTGAACAGTCTAGCATCAGTCATAAGTAAGTAATATGATACAATCTTGTTTAGGGCCAAAGCACTGTTTAAGTGGATTTTTGAAAATACAATCACATCTTCCTTTTACTGAAATTCTACTTTTTACATGTTTACTTTTATTCCAGACAATATTCATCACTGTGTGCCAGATGGATGATAAACAGTGCTAAAAAGTAAACTGAGACACAATAAAATACTAAGGGGTTTATTTGAGTAAGAAGAATTCTTGAATTGGGGCAACTCCAAACCAGAAGTGGTTCAGGAGCACCACCAAGGGAATGCAAGCAGCAGGCTTTTATAGGATGGACACAGAAGTAAAACAAAGAAAATATTTGATTGGTTACAGTTCTAAAGTTGCCTTATTGGTCTATCCCATTGAAACGTCTCTGGTTATATAATTATGGTTGTTGGCTACTTCTGGTTGGTTGAGTTTATGTTCTGTTTTTCTTTAATAAAGGCATTTACAAGAAAAGTTTTGCTTATGTTTGCAAGTCAAGCAATGTTTAGATCACTTATGAAATCTAACTGGTTTTGTCTGCTCAGGAGTTCTTCAAGCCTGGTCTCTGTTTTAATTTACTTTAACAACAGTAGTATGTTATTATCACTTATACCCTTTCTAATCCTCAGAACTACATCAAAATGTTGGACGTATTCCCATTGTATAGAGGAAGGAAATGAAAATCTGCTAATTAAATTTCTCACAATGTGGAAACAATGTCCAGACCCAAATCTAACTTTCAATTTACATTACTTCACAAAATTATGTCACCTTCTTTTTCCATGTATTTAAAATTAAAAAAAGAAAAAAAAATAGAAAATTTTTGGCCAATTGACACTTGTGGCATAGAGGATGCATTGATTGCATACTTTGGATTGATCATAAAATTACTTACATTTCAATTTCCCTTCCAAGTAGAAAAAGAATATATATTTTTTACTCTCCTACCATTATCAGGTACTTCAAGTCTAAAGGAGTGTGTTTAACATGCATTTGCTGAATAAAACATTTGATTGGCTGTCTGCTGTTCACAAGGACCTTGAAGAAAGTTATTTGGTGGAAAATGCCTTAAATGAATTCAGGAACTTCAATATGAAGGAACGATGCAAAAGAAAAATAATGAAAATAATGCTCTAAAGGCTTTTCTAAGACTGACTCGGCTTTTCCATTTGTGTACTGTATAAGATTTTACTAGAATGTTCAAAATTAAACCACATTAAAGCAATCAAAGCACTCTTAGAATTTACTCTGTAATAGTGATTGGGACTTGAAGATACAGCTGGTTTTGGTTAAAAACTGGCTCTTGAAAATTATTTGAAGTAAATGAAAAGTTAAAAAAAGTCTTTTTTTAATTGTCCGTATTTTAGAACATTAACATAGTGTGTGATCAAGTGAGATGTGTGACACACAATAAATTGCTATAGTTTTAAAATTCAGTCTCCCTTTGAATACACAGATATTGAAAGGCCTGAAAATTTGGCAAAGCTGTTTTATATCAATCAATTATTGCTAGACTTTGCTCTCCATATGCCAGCACTTTTGTCCCTCATTTTGCTCCTGGTTATACAGGCAGCCAAATTATAGATAATGCCTTAATCCCCACCTTCATCCCCTCTTCTACTCTTTCTTTCATTCAGTATGTTTTGTTTACCAAATTCCAGATCTAATATGAAGGAAGTTTAGACACATTATACCACGAATGGACTGGCTTTGAAGCCAGGCCCTTAGCTGAATTTGCCCACACCCCTTTTTCCAGACCAATACACTTATAAACTACTCTAAGAAATGCTAAAATGAAGAAGTGAGCAGATTATAATAGGAAACCAAGAATATTAGCTTAACCTTGAATATGCAATTAATGCCAGATTAGTTATTGCATTTTATTATAGGTAAGTCATGATTCAGATGATATCGCAAAACACACAGGGACTCAATGTACTTATACTGATGATTATGATGATGAATCTTAAAAAATAGCAAGACCTAAATTACAACTTGCAAGCATTTTCAAATTCTCCAGGACAAGAAAGAATGAAGAAATAAACCATTATTCCTATTCTAGCTCATATTTTTGGACTGGCAGCAAAAAGAACTGTAATTTGCCAAAAGTATATTCTTTCTTTTGGAATTTGCCCTTCCTTCCTTCCTTCCTTCCTTCCTTCCTTCCTTCCTTCCTTCCTTCCTTCCTTCTCTCTCTCTTTCTTTTTTTTTCTTTTCTTTTCTTTTCTTTTCTTTTTCTTTCTTTCTTTCTTTCGAAACAGACTCTTGTTCTGTTGTCCAGGTTGGAGTGCAGTGGCACGATCTCGGCTCACTGCAACCTCTGCCTCCCAGGTTCAAGTGATCCTCTTGCCTCAGCCCCCCTCACAGCTGGGACTACAGGCACGCACCACCACACCGGCTAATTTTTTTATTTTTAGTAGAGAAGGGGTTTCGCCATGTTGGTCAGGCTGGTCTTGAACTCCTGACCTCTGATGATCCACCTGCCTCAGCCTCCTAAAGTGTTGAGATTATAGACAGGAGCCACTGTGCTCAGCCTGCATTTTCTCATTTGTTTTTCTGGAAGACCCCTCCTTCCCCCCACCCACCACATTCTGCATTTGTTACTTAAAAGTCCATATCTAGTTAACTGAGATATCTGTCTAATGGATCAATTCTGTCTTCTTTCCTGAAGGACCCTTCAAGTATTCCTAATTTCCTGGTGGAAAAGCTCTGCTCTTTGTGTTCTCTTGTTCGTTTTCACCATGATCTCTGCCCAATAATCCTTCTTTCTTCATCCAATAATTCTACAATTGGGGTACCTCTTGACCTGTGAGCTTTCACTCTGTGGTTATACCATGCCTTTTGCTTTGGGAGGTCAACTTGTTGACTAGCTGGTCAAATGCATTGAACAAAACTCTAAATAATAGTTTATTTCCCTTTTCCTGATATTGAGACATGTAAAAAGCTTGGTGAAAACAGACTCTGTTTCTTTATTTTATTTTTTATTTGTTTTTGTAATTTGTCATTTGCCACAGTCTTCCAACCTCCCAAAGTGAAACATTAACAACTTTTATATAATTACACCCTAAAAAAAGGAATTCCTGTTCACATTATCACAGAAATTTGTACCCTAACTAAAAGAAAATTGGCATAATTTCAACTTAGTTCCCTATTTATAATTCCTTACCTGATCAAGAAAATCGTATTTTCTCGACGTGTTCAAACCTGCTGAAAATATATAAGAAGATGGAATTCCTATCACTTCTTTAGATTAGAAGCTAAAGTTAAATGCTGTTACAGGTTAGACAGCATTTCAATCTTTCAGCACTTTAGTTTAGGCTATGATATTTGCTTAATTCTTGAATAATGTGCGAATATGATCTCTCTCTCTTTCTTTGTGTGTGTGTTTCTATAAAGATTGTATGCAAAATTCTTTTGAAATGTATGTTTTCTAAAGATACCCTACTTTCAGGAACATTTTTTATTTCTGAAAAACAAAATCCCACAAGAAATGAGTCTTTTTGTCTAAAAAGCTGTTAAATGCCCTAATCAAAAGTGGAAAATTAAGTTATTTTTTGAAGTATTTATGGCTATCTGGCCACTTTAAAACACAATGAAACATGGAAATGTGATTTTTTAAAAAATTAATATCTGAATGTTTTGTCATCAAGTAAAGTGAAATTCTCTCTCTCTTTTTAATTAATTTAAATGATGACCTTCATACCCATATACTCACTTCTCTCATAGTTTTGGTATTTTTTTTCTCTTGCTTGTAAAGTTGTGTGAAACCAAGCTGAGGTGTAAATAGTAGGCATAGGAAGCAGACAGAGAATGACATAGAATCATGCTAATAATAGGATTTTTTATGTCTTGGGTTTTGAACAAAGAAAAAATCTCATTCTTTTAGTAGGAGAATAGGTTGATGTGTAAAAACACCACTTAGTAACTATAAGATATTAGAGGTTTCTTTTTCCATTTAGGTTTTAAAACCAATTAAATATATAATTTTATACCTAAAACAAAAATAATAAATTCTCTACTATCCCTAACACTGTAAAACAAGAATGTTAATGACATTTTTGTGCTTTCAATTCTACAAAACAGTAATTCTCTCTGCTCTGAGGATATGCCAAGATCACAAGGATCTGAGTGCCACAGAACACCTGCAAACCAGGCAAGAAGGAAACAAAGAATTCCAAAAGTCAGAATTGTCTTCATTTGACTTTTTGCCGTGACGTCTACATAAGTACCGTTAGTTTATTCCTTTAAATAATGACATTTTAAAATACAGACACATTAAAATAATTCATTAAAATCATTTAAACCTACATAGTTTGACTAGAAAGAAGCCACAATTGAGCTAATATTAAATATCAGTAAATGTAGAATAAATGATGGAAGTATATGTGTATGTCAGGTCTTTCTTCAAATTGTTGTTTGAAACAAATTGTTTGTTTAACTCATGCATAGTGATAGAAAAGAGTTAAGTAACTTTTCTGGACAATGCTGGAAAGAGAATTTGGTTTAAAGGCCACAGCTGTGAGACTAACAGTAGTAGAAAGAATTGGAGCTAAATCTTAATGCGTGCATGTGTGTGTGCAAAAACACATATACAGAAAATGGGAGGGAAGAAGAGGGGATTTGTTTTTTCTTATGAGAATCATTTTCTTGAATATGTTTTATCCCTTCTTTCATCCTGAAAGTCTTCATGAAAGATAACTTTCCCCTTTTGGAGAGCAATAGTTGGCCAGACTATAAAAATGGGAATGCTAGCTGTAAATCAGAAAGATATGGTAGCCAATTAAATCAAAGTGACCCATGAACCTCAAAAGAAGATGATCATGATAAAGTAAATTTGTAATATTCTAAGCAGTTGGTAACTAAATTAACCTATGCAGGCCAAATAATTCCTCTGCAAAATGGGGGATAATGAAGTTAAAGTCAATAAGTGGGAAAAGTGTCTGGTACACAGTAGATGATCAAGAATTGATATGTCTAATGACAGTAAGAATTACTCTTATTAGTGTTAGTAGTGATAACAATATACTATAAATATATTTATATTTCTATCTCTCTTTTCCTTCCTGAGAGGTCTTGGAAATGCATATTTTTTTTTCATTTTGCATGTACAAAATTATGACATTTCACCTTTGATTAGGGAGTTAAAAAAGTTGAAACAGTTAAAGTGACTTGGACAAAAATGATAAGTTTATAGCTTATAAATAATTTAGATTATTTAATATAAATTATAAATCATGGAGATTAATAAGCAAATATTTATAATTTATTAATGAGTAATAAGTCAATATAATGGGACTCTATATCCTATCTTCTTCTGTCTCTCCTGTTCGCTGCCTGAGATCAGTGGGGTTATTGATTATATGGCGATAAACTCAATTTTGAGTCCCTTAAACCAAATTGCCACTTAGATTGTGATTCTCATTCCAGCATCTTCAGTATTACAAGGAGCATGCTAGGAAAGCATTATCTCAGGCTCTCCCCAAACCTACAAAATCAGAGTCTCCACTTTACAAGATCTGTTGATAATCCATATAGGCACATTAGAGTTTGAAGAATGCTGTCTTAGAACCCTAGTTCTCAAACCTAGCTATTAGTCAGAATTTTAAAAAAATCCATAGTATAGATATCAATAATATAGATAGATAGAGTGAGACATATTATAAGAGATTGGCTCATGCAGTTATGGAGACTGAGAAGTCTCATGATCTGCTGTCTACAAACTGGATACCCAGGAAAGCTGGTAATGTAGTTCCAAGGCTTGAGAGCCCTGTACAGATTCCATACTGAGTCTGCAGGATGGGGACCAGGAACACTGAAAGCAGAAGATCAACGTCCTGGCTCAATCTGTCAGGCAGAGAGTGAATTCAAATTTCTTTCACCTTTTTGTTCTACTCAACCTCTCAACAGATTAGATGATACCCAATCACATTAGGAATGGCCATTTACTTTACTGAGTCCACCAACTTAAATGGTGATTGCATTAGTCAGGGTTCTCTAGAGAGACAGAACCAATAAGATAGTTAGATATAGATAGATAGATGAGAGAGCATTTGTTAGGGAAATTGATTCATATCATTATGGAAGCTGAAGGGTCCTATAACAGGCTGTCTGCAAGCTGGAGACCTAGAATGCTGTTAGTGTGGCTCAGTCCAAGAGTGAAAGCCAGGGAAACCCGAGGGCATGACTCTCAATCTGAGGTCAAAACCCTGAGAGCCTAGGAGCTGCAGGGTAGAGCCCAGGACACTGGTACAAGTCTGTTAAAGCAAACTAAATATGGCCTGAGAAGGACTCTGTACTTCTATAGGAGAGCCCTTAGGGAGGAACTGTGACCTAGCTTAATAGGCAGACAAGACTGGAAACCTAATTTACTGTAATCCCAGCCTTTTGGGAAGCCAAGGCAGGCAGATCACGTGATGTCAGGAATTGGAAAACAGCCTGGCCAACATGGCAAAACCCCACCTCTACTAATAAAACAAAAAATAAGCCAGGCATGGGGACAGGCACCTGTAATCACAGCTACTTGGGAGGTTGAGGCAGGAGAATCACTTGAACCTGGGAGGTGGAGGTTGCAGTGAGCCGAGCTAGTGCTACTGTACTCCAGCCTGGGTGACAGAGTGAAACTGTGTCTCCACAATGACAACAACCAACCCCAAAATTTAGGATTATGCACATGTAAGAATAGCTGTTCTTGGCCAATCCCGGTGGCCATACTTCAGCCACTCATAGAGTGCTAAGTGTTCAAATTGTGTTCAAATAAGGCAAATGTCAACCTGTCACCAGTCCAGCTATTTCTGCACCTCACTGCTGATTTCTGTACGTCACTTCCTGTTTTTATCTATAAATTTGTACTGACCACGAGGCATCCCTGGAGTCTCTCTGGATCTGCTGTCATTAAACTCCTTTAAATTTAATTTGACTGAAGTTTTTTTTTATTTTAACAATTCTCAAAGTCTGAAGGTTGGAAATCCTGGAGTTCACATGTCCAAAGGCAGGAGAAGGGTGTCCCACTTTTAGAAAAGAAAGAGAGAGAATTCCCCTTTCCTCTGCCTTTTTTCTTCTATCTAGACTTTCAGTCAGTTAGATGGCATATATTGAGGGCAGATCTTCCCCACTCAGTTCACCAAATCTCCTCCAGAAACATTCTTAGAAACATACCCCCAAATAGTGCTTTACCAGCTATCTATGTGGTCCTTAATCCAGTCAAGTTGGCAGCTCAAATTAACCGTTACACTAATTTAATCTGGAAATGCCCTCAAGACACACCAGAAATAATCATACATCTGGGCATCCTGTGGCCCAGTCAAGCTGACAGATAAAAAGAACTATCACATCAAAGAATTTTTTCTAATGCCATATCTGCCTTAGACTGAATAGATCAGAATTTCTGCAGGTGGACCAAAGCATCAGTATTGTGTGTGTGTGTGTGTGTGTGTGTGTGTGGTGTGTGTGTGGTTTCCTTTAATTCCCTGGTAATTGCAAGTGCAGCTTCTGGTCTTTGCAAGTGGGTGAATTAAAAGAAAGTGTAAACATGGGAATGATGCAGAACACGTACAAAACAGCTGTCTAGGTAGCCAACTTCCGTGATTAAAACGGGACAGGAAAGCATAAAACATAACGAGTATTTACTGTACCAAGAGTAAACTGCGATTACAGGACTTCGCATGGCTGAGAACTGCTTCTATCTTCTTAATTAGGTGCAGCACGTTCCTGGTATAAATGTTTCTCTAATCCAACACCTCCTGCTCAGATTTTCAGTCCCCTTTGCAGATAAGAGAGTCTTTTCTCTCTTCGTTGTATCCTCCACAAATCCCAACTAACCCAGTGACTTGTTGTTACTCTAAACCTCACCTTAAAAGAGGCCATCTCAGCTCACTGCACCTACTGATAGTAAGTTTTGCAGCCTTACACATTTTTTTTCTGTTTCTTCAGAATGTCTTTCAATATTTTAATTAAAAATTTATTTATATGACTGTTTACCTTTCATAAACCCAAACGTCCAAGAGGGCACAGACAATGTCTTCTAGTTCAGAGTGTATTTACAAGTGAAAGTTGGACTTTATCTTACTAAAATATGAAACTATTAAGCTACTATAGAAATTCAAGAACATTCACTCATGCACTGTTGTAATAAAATAAATTAGAAAATTACCTAAATTTTTATCAGTAGTGGGACAGTTAAATTATGGTACTAAACTCAATGAAATCCAAGGAAACCATTAAAATTAATAAAGTAGACATATATGAATGAACATGGAAAGATATCCATCATATATACATGTGTATAATTTTTAAAAAGCAATTTGCAGAAAAATGTGTGAATTGTGATTCTACTTTATGTTTAAATTGCATGTGTTTCACATAAATGAAAGTGTAAAAACACATTCCCAGGCACATACACGTATATCTTCTCTCAGGGATGCTGATTTACTTTCTGTCCCTTATGTCAGCCAACACTATTTGTAAGGTTCTTTGTGCTTGTTGCCTAAAGCAAAAGATTTTTACCTCCCTTTTATTGGTTAACTCGTTTTTCCTCCAGATCTCAGCTCATTATTGAAATCAATAATAAATACCTTGCCTGATACACCTAATTAGCTCACAGTCCTCTCATTACATTTCCACGTAAGGAGTAGCTCTCCTTTGTCACCCTTATCCCAATTGCAACTTGACAAGACTCCTGGAGCATGTTTATCACCCTGCCTAGGGGAATCTTGGGGAGGCTGCAGTGTGTGTTCATGTTTCACCCTTTTATCTTGAGAGCCTAGCACATGTCAAGCACGCTGTAGAAGCAAAAGTCATTATTTGAATAAAGCATGAAGTAATGAATTCTCGTTCTCCATTCCACATTTGGGGATAGCTAGTCTCTTGTTATAAAACTTGCTCTGGTTATTTAGCTAATAAATACCAAGCCAGAATTTAGACCAAACTTAACCTCATTTTAAAGCTTGTGATCTGAACCAACAGTAAATGACCAAGTTAAAGTTTCCAAATCAGATTTTAATGAAATATAAACGCTAAAACTCAGGAAACAGCAGGAAACATTTAAGAAAGCACTCTTTCTTTCTCATGGACACCATGGGGAAGATTATCACCATGATCACTATTTGGAGAGGAATGAGAGGGAGACTGAGAATCTTCTAATAGATGATCAAATAATAACCTGTCTTAGTTCATTCAGGCTGCTGTCGCAGAGTACCATAGACCGGGTGGTCAACAGAACCTTATTTCTCATAGTTCTAGAGGCTGAGGAATCCAAAATCTGGTGTTTGGTGAGATCACACTTCCCCATTTGCAGATGGCTGCCTTCTCCTTGTTTCCTCACATGGCAGAAAGCTGAGAGTGAGAGCAAGCTCTTGGGTCTCTTCTTATAAGGGCACTAATCCTATTTATGAGATTCATGAGGGCTCCATCTTTATTACCTAACTACCTCCTGAGGCCCCACCTTTTAATATCCTCACACTGGGAATTAGAATATCAACATGTAAGTTTGAGGCAGACATAAACATTCAGCCCATAGCATAACTTTTGAGGTTTCTTTCATTGATAATGCACATAATTTTACAGTGGTTCAATTAAGATCTTGTAATTTGCCAAACCTCATAGTTCTGATGAAATTCAGTCTACTATGATTTCCATGCTAATGCTTTGTTTTGGGGAAAGATTGCGTTCTCACCCACCTCATGAATTAAAGCATATTCACTTCCACTGATAAGCAGTAATGATCTCAGCTTTAAAAAACCGAGACCTCAATCAAAACTGAAAAATCACTCTGTTTGAAATCGAAACGAAATTAGATTATAAAAGTGCTAACATTTAGGCCTTCTTTAGCATATTTAAGATTAAAATCTTAAGCTTGATCTATAAACATGTAATGTGTCAGGGAAGGTAATAGTATGGAGAGGGGAAGGCAGACAATGTAAACAAACACAAGCATTCTACCATATTCTAAGGCTGACAGAAATACCACATTTCATTAAAGATTATAGTAATACTATTAAGATTTTCACAAATACACTGGTGCCCTACCCTCCCCCCAAAAAAATTGGTTTAGATAAAATCTCATTAAAATTTGAATGTAAAATGGTTGAAGAAAATGTTTAAAAAATGTTATCTTTTAAATTATTTTATATTCACATATGAAATTATATTAACATTACATGAATTATACACATATATGAATTATAGGATCATTATATGAATTATATAATACATTAAATTGCTTGCAAAGCGTAGATTCTTTTCTTTTGAATATTCTCAGTGGTAGTAAAACTTTCTTCCACTTTCTTCCAAAAAATAAATTTCACCCCTAAGGGTGAATCTATCCATCAGTCTGTCTATTCATACACACGTATACATATCCTCCCTTTCTCTGTCCTTCATATATAGAAGAGACAGAGAGAGAGAGAGAGAGAGAGAGGATAGTTCTCTCTATCTGCACAAACGTGTGTATGTGTCTGTGTGTGTGTGTATGTGTGTGATTGTCTATCTATGTGTACATATATAAAGATTTCCTTAAAAAGCCATTATTATTCAGTGGAAGAGAAATGCATTTTGAAACAGAGGCCTCAACTTTGTTCTTGCCTCTGACTCACAGCTGCAATATTACCCTGGATAAATCACCCCATCTTCAGTTGTGCCTCTTTACTTGCTGCCTTCATCTAATAATTGAGTGCATGGGATTAGGCAACTCTTCAGTTCTGCTATTCTCTACTTACTTTCCTTTTTTTGGTCTCTCTCTCTCACCATAGAGCACATTTAAAGAATCTTTTCTTTTCTTTTTTTTTTTTTCCTGAGCTTTGAATTGCTCTAAATCTTACAAGAAGCAGTTTTGCTTAAATTAGCTAAGTTTTTTATTCTGTGTCTAAGAAACAAAAGACCAGAGAGATACCCAGCTGTCTTTTGTACATCAAATGTCTCTTATTAGCATGGCATTTTGATGAGTTAAAGTATAGATGAATCAAAGGTAGACTTTGTACTCCTTAAAATTCACATGGGGATGAATGCTAAAAAAGATATGTTTTAGTTTTCTATTCTTAAAACATTTGAAAAAATAATATGACATCTGTCAAATATCAAATGGAGCAGCTTGTTTTCAGGGGCATATGTATGTACAGACAGACCTGGATTTGCATGCATACATATTACAATAAAATCACTAAATAAACTCTTTACCAGAAGTATTAGAAATTCTATGTTCAGATACTATTTGGTTCTTTAAAGTAGTCACTGTGGGAAGCTCTAAACTTATTCCAATCAGGTTGTCATCAGGCACAAAAAAGCTTAGGAATTTCTTTTTAGAATTGCTTACACTGTTTTCTTTTGAATATTCTCAGTGGTGGTAAAACTTTCTAACAGAAAATCAATTCCATCCCTAAAGGTTAGTCCAAATACGATTTGAATTGGTGTGAAAATTGGCATGATGCCTTTCTGCTTAGTCCTCATTGAAGAACATATTCCTGGCAGCAGAAGCGCCTCATTATAAAGCTTTTTCACCTATAAGATGAGATCGTGGCTTGGATCCCAAACGCCATGTTCCGATAAGCCCCATTTGGCACACTGGTAAAAAATGAAATACACTTCTGTGCTTTAAATCTAAAACAGGAATGCAGTAGAATGTGGGAAGTAGTTAATTTAGATTTAGAAAGCAAACTCATCAATCACCCATTAGATAAATGGTGCATTTACTTTGGATCTGTCAATAAAAACATCAATTGACATTACCAGGTCCTCTCTGTAGAAATACAGCTGGAAGATCCTTTCCTTTGAAACTAGTCAGAATTCAGTGTTCTCACTTGCTGCCTAATTAAAATATCCTCATTTTAAAGAAAAATACTAATTAATAAATTTGAATGAATCCTGTCACATTTAAAAATATTCTCCCTATTTTTAGTTTGCTAAAAATGTAGTCCATCGTTTTCCATTCCAATTCGGATTCACATGTTCCTATTACTATTACTCTGTTCCTATTTTTAATGTTAAATTATTTTATTTTAACACAGTAGTGAAGTAGTAGATGTTTAAAATAATTTCAATATTTACCTTAGATTCACAGGAGACATGGACAAGTATGTTACCTGGCTATATTGCATGATACTGACAATTGCTCCCATCACCCAGGTACTAAGCACAGTACTCAATAGTTACCCAATGGTTGAAAAACCATTCATTGCCTCCCTCCCTTCTATCCCAGGAATCTACAGTGTCTATTGTTTCCATCTTTATGTTCATGAGTACACATTGTTTAGCTGCCACTTATAAGTGAGAACATGTGGTATTTGGTTTTCTATTCCAGTGTTAACTCACTTTGGATAATGGTCTCCAGCTATATCCATGTTGCTGCAAATGACATAATTTCACTACTTTTATGTCTGCATAATATTCCATAGTATATAAGTACCACATTTTCTTTATCCAAACCGTATTGATGGGCACCTAATTAATTCCATGTCTTTGCCACTGTGAAAAGTGCTGCAATGTACATATGTGTATGTCTTTTTGATAGAATGACTGATTTTCTTTGGATAAATAACCAAAAATAAAATTGCTGTGTCAAATGGTAGTTTTAAGTTTTTTGAGAAATCTTCAAGCTGCTTTCCACAGTGGCTGGCCTAATTTACATGCCCACCAACAGTGTATAAGTGTTCTAACAGCCTGGCCAACATCTCCAGTTTTCTGACTTTTTAATAATAGCCATTTTGACTGGTGTGAGATGGTATCTCATTGTGGTTTTGATTTGCATTTCTCTGATGATTAGCGATGTTGACCATCTTTTCATATAGTTGTTGGCCACTTGCATGTCTTCTTTCAAGAAGTGTCTGTTCATGTCTTTGGCCCACTTTTTAAATGGGGTTATTGATTTTTGGCTTGTTCAATTGTTTAAGTTCCTTATAGATTCTGGATATTCAACTTTCGCCGGATGTATAGCTTGTGAATGTTTCATTTCATTCTTGCGGTTGTTTACTCTGTTGTTAGTTTCTTTTGCTGTGTAGAAGGTTTTTGGTTTAATCAAGTCCCAGTTGTCAATTTTTTTTTAATACGATGTCTTTTAAAGAGTTAGCTATAAATAATTTTCCAAGACTGATGTACAGAATGGTGTCTCCTGGGTTTTCTTGTAGGTTTCTTATAGTTTGAAGTCTTATATTTAAATCTTGGATCCATCTTGAGTTAATTTTTGCATATGGTAAAATATAGGGGTTCAGTTTCATTCTGCATATGGCTGGCCAGAGATCCCAGAATCATTTATTAAACAGGAAATCTTTTCTCCATTGATTACTTTTGTTGAGCTTGTCAAAAATCAAATGACTGCATGTATGCAGCTTTATTTCTTGGTTCTCTATTCTGATTCACTGGTTTATATATCTGTTTTTGTACCAGTATCATGCTGTCTTGGTTACTGTAGCCTTATAGTATAAAGTTAGGTAATGAATTGTCTCTGGCTTTGTTCTTTTTACTTAGAATTGCTTTGGATATGTGAGCTCCTCTGGTCATATATGAATTTTTTAAAAGTTATTTTTAATTCTGTGAAAAATGACATTGGTAGACTGATAGAAATACCATTGAATCTGTAAATTGCTTTGGGCAGTATGGCCATTTTAACAATATTAATTCTTCTAGTCAATGAGCATAAAATGTTTACCCACTTGTTTGCGTCATGCATCATTTCAGCAGCGTTTTGTAGTTTTCTTTGTAGGGATCTTTTACTGCCTTGGTTAGAGGCATATTTAGGTTTTTGTTTTGTTTCTGTGGCTCTTGTAAATGGGGTTTCATTCTTGATTTGGCTCTCAGCTTTAATGTTGTATGTGCATAGAAAGGCAAATGAGCTTTGTACACTGATTTTGTATCTTAAAACATTGTTTACTTTGTCTATAAGTCCAGGAGCTTTTTGGTGAAATCTTTAGGGTTTTCTTTTTTCTTTTTTTTTTTTTTTTTTTAGAGAGAATCTCGCCCTGTCACCTGGGCTGGAGTGCAATGGTGCAGTCTTGGCTCACTGCAACCTTCGCCTCCTGGGTTCAAGCAATTCTCCTACCTCAGTCTCCCAAGTAACCGGGATTACAGGTGCCTGCCACCACACCCAGCTAATTTTTTTGTGTGTGTGTATTTTTAGTAAAGACGGTTTCACTGTGTTGGCCAGGCTGGTCTCAAACTCCTGAACTCTTGATCCACCCACCTTGGCCTCCCAAAGTGCTGGGATTACATTAGTGAGCCACCACGCCCGGCCTGGGTCTTCTAAGTATAGAATAACAATCATCAGTGAAAAGAGATTGTTCGAGTTCTTTTTCGACTTGAATGCCTTTTATTTGTTTCTCTTGCCTGATTGCTCTGGCAAGGACTTCCAGTACCATGGTGAATAGGAGTGGTGAGAGTGAGCATCCTTTTCTTCTTCCAGTTCTCAAGGGGAATGCTTCCAGTTTTTGCCCATTTAGTACAATATTGGCTGTGGGTTTGTCATAGATGGTTCTTATTATTTTGAGGTATGTTACTTTGATGCCTAGTTTCTTGAAGGATTTTATCCTGAAGGGATGTTGGATTTTATTGAAAACTTTTACCGCACCTATTAAGATGATCATTTGGTTTTTGCTTTCACTCTGTTTATGTTGTGAATCACATTTACTGATCTGCATGTGTTAAGGCAACCTTGTATCCCAGGAATGAAGCCTACTTGAACATGGCGAATTAACTTTTTGATGTGCTGCTGGATTAAGTTTGCTAGTACTTTGCTAAGGATTTTTGCATCCGTGTTCATCAGGGATGTTGACCTGTTTTCTTTTTTCATTGTTTCCTGGCCACATTTTTGTATCAAGGTGATACTGGTACTAGCTGCATAGAAGAAGTTAGGGAGGAGTTCCTCTTCCTTGATTTTTTTGGACTAGTTTTAGTAAGATTGGTACCAGCTCTTCTTTGTACATCTGGTGAATCCATCTGGTCCAGAGTTGTTTTTGTTTTTTTTTTTTTTTTTTTGTTTTTGTTTTTTTTTAAGTTGGCTGTTTTTTTATTACTGATTTAACTTCAGAACTTGATATTGGTCTGTTCAGCATTTCTGTTTCTTTCTGGTTCAATCCTGGGAGACTGTGTGTTTCCAGGAATTTATTTATTGCATTTATATTTTGTAGTTTGTGTACATGGTGGTGTTCATAACACTTTCTGAAGATCATTTGTATTTCTGTGGGATCAGTCGCAATGCCACCTTTGTCATTTCTGATTGTGCTTCTTAGGATCTTCTCTCTCTCTCTCTTTTTTTTTTTTTTAATTAATCTAGCTAACAGTCTATCAATCTTGTTTGTCCTCTGAAAAACCCAACACTGGTTTCCTTGATTCTTTGTGTGAATTTTTGGGTCTCAGTTTTGTTCATTTGTTCTCTGATTTTAGTTATTTCTTTTCTGCAGCTAGGTCTGCAGTTAGTTTGTTCTTGATTTTCTAGTTCCTCTAGATGTGATGTTAGGTTGTAAATTTAAGATCATTTTAACTTTTTCAGATAGATGTTTAGTGTTATAAACGTTTCTGTTAATATTGCTTTTGCTGCATCCCCGAGATTTTGGCATGTTGTGTCTGCGTTTTCATTTAATTCAAATAATTTTTTTGATTTCTATCTTAATTCTATTGTGTACCCAAAAGTCATTTGGGAGCAAGTTATTCAATTTCCATGTAATTGTGTGATTTTGAGAAATCTTCTTGGTATTGACTTCTATTTTTATTCCACTGTGGCCTCAGAGTATGGTTGGCATCATTTTAATTTTTTAAAATTTATCGAGACTTGATTCATGGCTTAGTATGTGGTAGATTTTAGAGTGTGTTCCATGTGCAAATCAGAAGAATGTATATTCTGTGGTTGATGGATGCTGTATTCTGTAGATGTCTATTAGGTACAATTGGCCAAGTGTCAAATTTTAGTTCGGAGTTTCTTTGTTAGTGTTCTGCCTTGATGATCTGCATAACACTGTCGGTGTAGTGTTGAAGTTTCCTAGTATCATCATTTGGGTATCTAAGTTTTCACAGGTCTAGAAATACATGTTTGTGTATTTGGCTGCTCCAGGGTTGGGTGTGTATATATTTAGTGTTGAATTGAACCCCTTATCATCATGTAATGCCCTTTTTTGTTCTTTTTTACTGTTGTTGGTTTGAAGTCTATTTTACCTTAGAGAAGGATAGTGGCCCCTGCTCTTTTTTGTTTCCATGGTAGTTCTTTCATCATCCCTTTATCTTGACTCTATGTTATGTATGAGATAACTCTCTGGACAGCATATAGATGGATCTTATATTTTTATCCAGCTTTCCACTCTGTGCCTTTTAACCAGGGCATTTAGACAATTTACATTCAAGGCTAATATTGATATGCAAGGTTTCAGTTCCATTGTGGAGTTGTTAAATCATTGCTTTGTAGTTTCTATTCTGTGACTGCTGAACAGCGTCTGTGGGCTATGTATTTAAGTGTGTTTTTGTGATAACTGTTATTATTCTTTTGTTTCCATGTTTAGAACTCCCTTAAGGATCTCTTTTGAAGTTTTCCTAGAGGTAACAAATTTCTTTAGAGCTTGCTTGTCTGGAAAAAAGTTTTATTTCTTCTTTTGATATGAAACTTAATTTTGTGGGATATAAAATTATTGATTGGAATTTATTTTGTTTAACCCTTTTCCCATTTACCCCAAGAATACTTGCCAGCAGTGCTCGCAGCTGCAGCATGTATCCTGAGAAAACTTTGCCACAAAATATCTTACTTTTATTTTTATTTTCACATCACTTTAGTATATCAACTTTGGGAGCAAAAGACATCATTCTATTTATAGCATCCTGTTTATTTAGTAGTGATATTTCCATTAGAAGATACAGTGATTCTCAAATACTGAAAATGTCAAATCCTAGAAAACATAGCATTTCTACACATAATGTTAACATTGGTCTCGAATAGCTGTTGCCCAAAGATTAATTTAATAAATTTGACTTTTCTGAAATGATTGATTCTAATGATTCAGACAATTCTGATGTTGGTTCTGTTTCAAAATAACTCTAAGAACAGTATTTATATTTTATTTCCACAATGACAGTCAGTTTGATTCAGCTCCAAAGAGCGTGTTTATGTAAAATTAAATAATTGCTGGCAGAGAGCTGCACTGTTTTATTCCTTTTTCTAAATGGGGAAAATGTTAAGAATGCTGAAAGTTGACCACCAGTCTCTCTTGTCTTGTAAGGTTTCTGCTGAAAAGTTTGCTATTAGCCAAATGGGATTCCCTATGTACATGATGTAATCTTTTTCTCTAGCTGTCTTCAAGATTTTTTTTTTTAATTTTATTTTTAGCATTGACCTTGGGCCATCTGGTGAATACATGCCTTGGTGATGTTCATTTTGTATAGCATCCTCCAGGTGTTCTCTGGGTTTCTTGTATCTGAATGTGTATCTCTCTAGTAGTATTAGGAAAATTTTCTTAAATTATTCCCTCAAATAAGTCTTCTAGGTTGTTTTCTTTTTCTCCGTCTCTCTCAGGAATAACCAATCATTGGTAGGTTTGGTCACTTTACGTAATCTCATATTTCTTAAAGACGTTCATTTTTTAAAGTGCTTGTTGTCTTTACTTTTATCTGACTGGGTTAGTTCAAAAGATTGGTCCTCAGGCTCTGAAATTCTTTCTTCTGCTTGGTGCAGTCTACTGATGAAGCTTTCAATTGTGTTTTGAAATTCCTTAAGTGAGTTTTTCAGTTTCAGAAGCTCTGATTGATTTCTTTTAAAGATGTTTATCTGTTCCTTCATTTCCTGGATTGCTTTAGAGGTTTCTTTGTGTTGATTTTCAACCTTGTTCTTGGATATCACTGAGCTTCCTTATAATACATGCTTTGAATTCTTTATCTGTCATTTCTGATTTTTTCATTTTGGTTAGGGACCATTGCTAGAGAGCTGGTGTGGTCCCTTGCTGGTGTCACTGCATTCAGATTCTTCATGGTGACAATATTTGACACTGTTTCCTTCTCTTCTGGAGACATTGGCACTTCTAATTTTTGTAATTATTCTCATGTGGGTATTTTTTTTTTCTTTTTCTCCCTTTCCCTAAAATATTATTGTCTTTTTCTACTTTCCTTTTGCCTTTCACCCACTCCCTAGGGGGTGTGACTAGAATGGATGCTAGTTTGGTTCTTTTGGCTTTTGGCTTTGCTTCTATAGTTCTAAGCACTTTTGTTGGCAGGGTTTTTTTGTTTGTTTGTTTGTTTTTGTTTTTTTTGTTTTTGGCGGGGAAGGGGGTGGGTTGTGAAGTTTGACCTATAGGTCAGTAGATGGAGTTTATGGGTAAAAGCCAATTGTGACTAACATGGCTGAATGTACACTTGATCCTTGTTTCCTGGGAGAAGCTTTTTGTTGCTTCACGTGGTGGACTTACTTCATGGTGTCCACAGTGGTGTGAACTCCCCACTTATCCCCAGGAAGGAGCACAAGGCAAGGTGATCCAGGCTGGCCTGGGCAGGTGCACCTACAGGTCCCCCAGTGGCAGACACAAGCACCTTCACTGAGGGAGAATCTATTAGGTGGCCACCAACACCCAGAGTGTGTCTATACGTGGAACTAATACCTTGGCCCCAGGTTCTCAACATGGGGATGGCAGGTAGTCTAAACTAATCCAGGAGAGTGGCCACTCTAGATGCCTAGAGATCTGCCTGAGCATGGAGCAGAGAGGAGCCGCCTGTATGAGGATCTCTGCACAGGAAGGATGGGGCAGCCCACACTGCTATTCCAAGAGAACAGGTACTCTGAATGTCTGAATATTGGCCTGGGTGAGAAGTGGAGAGTGTGCCCCCGAACTAAAGTCTCTGCATATCAGGGGTAGGGTGATTCAGGCTGCTGAACCAAGAAAGCAGATACTTTGAGTGCTTAGAGATCTGCCTGAGACTGAAATGAAGAGGGGCCCCTTGCACCACGATCTCTGCACAGGGATGGTGGGACAGCTTAGGCTACCAATTCAGGCAAGTAAGTGTTTTGAATGCCTGGGTGTTAAATGGAGTGGGGGGCCCATACACCATGATATATGAACAGGAAAGATGGGGCAGTTCAGGCTGCAGATCTAGATGAGCAAGTGTTCCAAATGTCTGGAGATATGCTTGGGCATGGAGCAAAGAGGACCCTGCTGCACTTTGGTCTATGCCTAGGAAAGGCTGGGTGACTCAGGCTGTTAGTCCATGTGAGTAGATAATCCACATGCCTGGAGGTCTGCCTATGTGTAGTGTGGAGAGGGTCACACTGCACCATGATGTATGCACAGGAAGGTTTGGGCAGGTCAGGCTGTTTATCCAGGTGAGGGGGTGCTCTGAATAATTAAAGATTCACTTTGGGGTGGAGCACAGAGGGCCTCTACTGCACCACGATATATGTCTATAAAGGGTTGGGTGGCTCAGGTTGCTGGTCCACATGAGCAGGTACTCCAGAGTTTGGATTTCTGTCTGGGGTTGGAGAGGGCCTTGTTGCAACATGATCTCAGGGGAGCAGGGTAGAGCACGCATCAATGACACATATAGACCAGTTCTAGGTCACCAAGTTGGCCCTGGCTGCAGGTCTCATTTTCTAGGAGTAACTATAGCCTTAGCAGTTCTCTTCCTGCCCTAAGCCTGTGATAGGGGAGAGAATGAACCCAATCCCTACTGTTGAGGCCCTTTCCACAGTTCTGGCTGTGGAAGCCTCCGCACTGCTCCAGAGCAGGCACTCCAATCTCCAGCTCAAGACTAAAGTGCCTACATAGTCAAACTGCCAGGTCACTAAAGATTGACTGACTTTGCAAGTGCCCAGATTAAAAATGGCATCTGGGTCTTGGTCCCAGGTCTGGGAAAATGCCTGCAGGGTTTCCTGATTTCTTCCCTTCTCAGAATCTCCAAGTCTCTTCCCAAGTCAGCTGCATTGCTTGGGGGAAAGAAAATGTTCTCCCTTGGCCTGTGACTCACCTCTATCCCTCTGGGACTGACTTTTCCACTGGGGTTGCTCAAATCCCCAGTGGAAAGGTGAGTTGCCGAGGCTCTTTGCCTCTCTCATGTACTGGAGCTTCAGACTTGTATCAGCCAGATACATCACGGGAGCTCTTTGCTCACTTTCTCCTTCCAAGAATCAGGGCACATCCTTCACAATTACAGTGGATTCTCCTTTTTCTTTTAGAATTACCATTCACAACGTTGACTTTCATGCGCTATCCTGCTGTTTCTAAGTAGCTGAGGCATGCTAAAAGCCTCTAATCCACCATCTTGGAAACAAAACAAAACAAACAAACAAATCTTAAAAAAATTAAAAAAACCCCAAAAAACAAAAAAACCTTTAGTTCCTGTTAAAGGCAGCAATTATTCCATTCAACCAGAGAAGAAAAATCAATCATCAATGATTGCATCTTTCTTGTACTGATGTCTAGTCAGCTCCTAAATGTTGCATGATTGGACCTCAGCAACAGTAGCCATTCCATTCTCACTTTACAGTTTCCATTTTCTAGTATGGAAAGATGACCTTTGCTCCAGATTATTATAATGCAAGTATCAATTGCTACCTAACATGGCTCTCTAATTCCAAGGTATTTACATTTTCTAACCTAAAATAATGTTTAAACATTTTTATTTGTTTATTTTGACAAAGTAATATAATACGTAATGTATTAGTTCATTTTCAAGCTGCTGATAAAGACATACCCAAGACTGGGAAGAAAAGGTGGTTTAATTTGACTTGCAGTTCCACATGGCTGGGGAGGTCTCATAATCATGGTGAAGGGCAAAAGGCACTTCTTATATGGTGACAACAAGAGAGAATGCGGAAGAAGCAAAAGTAGAAACTCTTGATAAGCCCATCAGATATTGTGAGACTTATTCACTGTCATGACAATAGCATGGGAAAGACCAGCCCCTGTGATGCAATTACCTCCCGCTGGGTCCCTCCTACAAGACATGGGAAATTCAAGAGATACAATTCTAGTTGAGATTTGGTGTGGACACAGTCAAACCACATCATTCCCCCCAGCCCCTCCAAACATCATGTCCTCACATTTCAAAACCAAACATGCCTTCCCAATAGTCCCCCAGTCTTAACTCATTTCAGCAGTAACCCAGAAGTCCACATTACAAAGTCTCATCTGAGACAAGGCAAGTCCCTTCTGCCTATGAGCTTGTAAAATCAAAAGCAAGCTAGTTACTTCTTAGATACAATGTGGGTAAAGATATTGGGTAGACACGGTCATTCCAAATGGGAGACATTGGCCAAAACAAAGGGATTACAGGGCCCACGCAAGTCTGAAATTCAGCAGGACAGTCAAACTTTAAAGCTCTGAAATGACCTCCTTTGACTCCAGGTCTCACATCCAGGTTATACTGATGCAAGAGGTGGGTTCCCATGGTCTTGGGCAGATCCACCCTGTGGTTTTGCAGGGTACAGTCTCCCTCCCGGCTGCTTTCATGGGCTGGCATTGAGTGTCTGCAGCTTTTCCAGATGCACAGTTCAAGCTGTCAGTGGATCTACCATTCTGGGGTCTGGAGGATGGTGTCCCTCTTCTCACAGCTCTCCTAAGTGGTGCTCTAGCAGGAACTCTGTGTGGGGGCTAGGACCCCACATTTCCCTTCTGCACAGCCCTAGCAGAAATCCTCTGTGAGGGCCACAACCCTGCAGCAGACTTTTTCCTGGGCATCCAGACATTTCCATACATCTTCTAAAATCTAGACAAGTTTCCAAATTTCAGTTCTTGACTCCTGTCTACCTGCAGGCTCAACACCACGTGGAAGCTGCTGAGCCTTATGGTTTCCACCCTTTAAAGCCACAGCCTGAGCTCTACATTGGCCACTTTCAGCCACAGCTAGAATGGCTCAAACACAGGGCAACAAGTCCTTAGGCTGCACACAGCACAGGGACCCTGGGTCTGGCCAATAAAACCACTTTTTCCTCCTGGACCTCCAGGCCTGTGATGGAAGAGGCTGCTGTGAAGGTCTCTGACATGGCCTGGAGACGTTTTCCCCATGGTCTTGGGAATAAACATTAGGCTCCTTGCTGCTTATGCAAATTTATGCAGCCAGCTTAAATTTCTCCCCCCAAAATGGGTTGCTCTTTTCTATCACATAGTCAGGCTGCAAATTTTCCAAACTTTTATGCTCTATTTCCCTTTTAAAACTCAATGTCTTTAACAGCATCCAAGTCACCTCTTGAATATTTTGCTGCTTACAAATTTCTTCCACCAGATACCCTAAATCATCTCTCTCAAGTTCAAAGTTCCACAAATCTGTAGGGCAGGGGCAAAATGTTGCAAGTCTCTTTGCTAAAACATAACAAGAGTCATCTTTGTTCCAGTTCCCAAAACGTTCCTCATCTCCATCTAAGACCACCTCAGCCTGGATTTTATTGTCCGTATTGCTATCAACATTTTGGATAAAGCCATTCAACAAGTCTCTAGGAAGTTCCAAACTATCCCACATTTTCCTGTCTTCTTCTGAGCCCTCCAAACTGTTCCAGCGCCTGCCTGTTACCCAGTTCCAAAGTCACTTCCACATTTTTGGGTATCTTTTCAGCAACACTCCACTCTACTGATACCAATTTACTGTATTAGTTGTTTTTCATGCTGCTGATAAAGATACACCCAAGACTTGGAAGAAAAGGTTGTTTAATTTGACTTACAGTTCCAAATGCCCAGAGAGGTCTCATAATCAGGGCAGAGGGGGAAAGGCAGTTCTTACATGGCAGCCTCAAGGGAGAATTAGGAAGAGGCAAGAGCAGAAACCCTTGATAAACCCATTAGCTCTCATGAGACTTATTTGCTATCACAAGAATAGCAAGGGAAAGACGAGCCCCCATGACTCAGTTACCTCCCCCTGGATCCCTCCCACAAGACATGGAAATTCTAGGAGATACAATTCAAGTTGAGATTTAGTGGGAACACAGCCAAACCATATCATGTTTAACTTCCCATTAACAAAAACCCCCCAAAACAGAAAACTTCAACTCTCCATCTCTCCTTGAATGTAAGCTCACCCTGATATTCGAAGACATGCAGGCATTGACCACTGCTTTTAAGTTTACTTACCATTATTTGCCTTCAAATATTATATGTTCATGTTAAACTGTCCTCAGGTATTCCTATTTTCATGGTTTATATTGTTATTCTTTCAACCTGCAAACATAGTCATCATATTCCATGTTTATATTTTTTATTTTTTAAACTCAGTTTTGATGTTTTATCTTTTAATAAAATTTCTCTTCCTTGTTTATTTGGAGGTTCTCTCCTCATCTTATGCATAGAGTAAATGACTTTTCCTCTACATTTACTCACCATATTGCATTTTTCTATTTTTTATATTACCTTTTATCTTCCCTACTATATTGACAGCTTGTTGAGGGCAGGAAAAACTCATTATTCATTGCCTTGCACAGCGTAGATTCTCAATAAATAACTGCTTTATTGAAGCTAAGTAGATCTATATGATATTCACAACATTTATATTCTCAGAAAGTTTCTCAAGCAGATGCTAGCTGCTATAGAAATTCAGAAAATGTAGAGAGAGAATGTTTTGATGTTCGGTATTATCATAACCATACGCCTTCCACACAGAGGCAGTGAAAAGGAAGCCCAGAATCCTAAGCTTCTGTTCCCCAAACTGCATACACACATCACCCAAACAAATAGCAAAACATCTCAAAGTATCAGCTTTCTCCTCTGAAAATAAAGATAATATTGTCTACTCTGTGTACTGCAGTCACCATATTTATTCCCAGAATATTTGTAAAATTTAGACCATATGGGGTAGCATCCAGCAGCAACTTATATACTTTTAAGCACTGTGCAAATGGAAATCTTTAAGGAAAATGACAAATAACAAATACTTACCTCCTCTAACTTATAATTTCATCACTGCCAACCAATGTCCTATTAATAAATTTTTCTCATGTGATACTAACCATACAGGTCAATATCACTTTTCCATGTCTTTCTTCCTCCCATTTTATTGGTATCTTATGTGTCATTGGTAGTGTTTTATGTATCAAAAAACTTGAGAGGTCATTAACTAGCATTTTAAAAATGAGACTAAGTGGGGAATAATTTTATTTAAAATCAGTGTGCTCACTTAATATTCATTATTTTTTCCTAATCAGTGTGAACTGAAAACACCACCCAGAAGCCACTGGATGTCAATCACTAAATCATGAATTTTATTTGAAGCTATGTTTTTAACCAGAGTATAATTTTTATATATTTTGTTAAATTTAGCTATGAACAAAATGGAACTAATAAACAGAAAGAAAAGATGAAAAAATTAGATAATTAAAAATAATAAAACAAAATGAATACTGCTCTTTTTATTCAAATAATGTCATTTCTAATTTAACATTTAGGGTACTCACTCTCAAAAGGCAAAACAGGCTGGGCACGGTGGCTCATGCCTGTAATCCCACCACTTTGGGAGGCTGAAGCAGGTGGATTGCCTGAGGTCAGGAGTTTGAGACCAGCCTGAACAACATGGTAAAACCCAGTCTCTACTAAAAACACAAAAATTAGCTGGGCCTGGTGGCGGGCATCTGTACTCCCAGTTACTCTGGGAGGTTGAGGCAGGAGAATCGCTTGAACCCAGGAGGTGGAGGTTGCAGTGAACTGAGATCATGCCACTACACTCCAGCCAAAAAAAAAAAAAAAAAAAAAAAAAAAAAGGAAAAACATCAATACCTTAAGATGAATCACATCTGAGGGAAAGGCAGAGGAGGCCTTTTAAGGGAAGTCAGTCTATATGGAAAGTCTAGTTGCGGAAACCTTGCCCAACACCTTTCCCTGAAGTTTCATCCATCTAGTTGCAGGAAGCTCTTTATGTTTTCTTCATTCCTCACATGCAAGCAATGCGACCCTTTTTCTTTTTCTTCTTCTTTTAGTTTTGAATTGGACAAGAATTTTCCAAATTTTTGAAAGTTAAAAAAAGTATATACATTTTTTAAATTAAAAAAAAGACTCTAGTAAAACACATACTAATAGTATTTTGCTTACTCTAACAGCAAAATACTGTTTTTTTGAATTGTCACTGATATTGTTACATATTCCCAGTTCTTGAATCCTATCTTTACATGAAGATAGTCTTCTCCTTCCTTCTTTTTTGTGTCTTTGGGGGATCTCTTATGCTCACAGTTTTTGTCCACCTACTCTTACAAGTAAAGGGATTAAATAGAAAACACCATCCAGCCAGCACAGAGATGTTATTTATAACAATAATATTAATGAAGAGAGTCACGAATTTTCACTTTATCCTCTCAATAATACTACAAAGAATGTATATGGAATATGTGTTATTATCCACTGGCAAAGAGTTTAATAATTTCCTGCAACAAATTTCAATTAGTAGGCAGAAAATAAGTAGAAAGAAGAAAAAAGTAAATACATATATAGTAGTATATATACATTTATATATAGTATTTCTACACACACACACACACACACAAATATATCACCCACTGGGGCAGCTCTTCTATCACTTAGTGACTTCCTCATAAAAGCCAACCTGTATAAATTCCTTTAAGTTTGTCTTTGCCACAAAAAGAATCTCCTGAATTTAATAGGTCCAAAATGTGTATTTGTTGAGTCATACTTTTGCTTCTTTGGGAGTAACTTTTTTCGTTAAGTATTTCTTACTTGAATGAATTAGTCAAAAATTGTTTGGTCTAAATATGTAAAAAGATTTACCCATACAAATGTCCTGTGATTTCATACAAATATATCTTGATTGTTAAGTTTAAGCTTATGTGTAAGGAAATGTCAGGGGCACCAGAATGGCCCTGTTACTCAAGCTGAGTTTCCTGCATTTCATGCCTACTGCTAAATGACATCAATCAAAATGACATGTTTTAAATCTGCAACTTATTTTATTATGTATTCATTAATTTAAATATGTTTTTGATTATTTCTCTCACCAAAGAATGGAGGCTGGAGGCAAAAGACCCTGTACACATGCAATAAGACAGTGAGTGTAGATGTGGAAGGACAGAAAGAACAGCCATTATATCAGTAAAGCCTCAGTCCAGAAAGTAGAAAATCCTCTTGGTTATTTCAACATCTTGACATTTACAATGTGACTCAATTCTGACCAATAAGACATGATTTAAAACTCTAAAGGGGCTTCTGAAGAAAATCCTGTCTGCCACTCCCACCCCTGTATAAGAGAGAGAGAGAAAACGAAAGAGAGACAGAGATGCAAAAGGATGTCCCCAGCACTCCTCAGCCTTTTTCCTCACTTGGACATAATTTTCTGTAACTAAGTTATGAAATGCTGCTGTCAACATGGAACAATGTAGAGGTAGAGAGAGCCAAGAGACCCTGGCATCATTGAGGCCATGAACATGCCCTGAACAGTCTACCTGCAGCTATCTCTGGTGATGTGAGAAAAATACATTATTTGTAATTAAGCCACTTTTATAGTCAAGAATTCTGTTATTGTCATCAAACATATCCCAACTCTTTTGAAGGTAAACTGAGTAATATATAACCCAGTCCTTTAAAATTATTTTGATTTATTTTGTTGTCAAATACAAGTTAAAGAAATATCTTCCTTTCTCTCTTCTCTCCTGGCATGTATAATATGAAATGTAATATAAATTATATCGTTTATATATGTAATATAAATTATATCATTTATATATGTAATATAAATTGTATATATTTTTATATGTAATATAAATTGTATATATTTATATGTAATATAAATTATATATATTTATATATGTAATATATATAATACACAATCAACTCATTTTTGTTTTGCAAATACTCTGTTAGCCATTGCATTAGAAGCTGGAGATAATAAAGGGGAGGAGGAAAATGATGAAGATGATGATGATAAGAGAAAATACAAGCAGGCATAAAATGGGTAGGGGTTTTAGAGTATAGATATTTAGAGAAAAAAATTCCAAGAGATTAATTTCAGAAATGTAGCACAGAACAGCACATACTTATCTTCCTAGAATGGGAACCGCCATTACCAAGTCCACCCCTACTTAATGGATTTCCCATCAGCATCTCACCTTTCCTAAACATAAGCAGACAGTCAAGAATAAAGATGCAACAGAGAAAAGCTTAAATATCAAAGGCAGAGCCTAAGTAAACACAAAAAGAAAAAACTCAAAGGCACAGTTTATAAGAAAAAAAGTCAGAAAATTACCAATATTGTACCTATGAAAAACGATTAAGAGGATACAGAGAAGATCATTATAAAACAAATTTAAAGAGTTTATGAGAATTCAAAATATAATAGGAGAAATGAAAAACTTCCAAGAATTTTTGGAAGGTAAAGTTAAAGAAATCTAGAAAACTGATTGTAGAGGCACAAAAACGTAAATATTAGACTTAAAAAAAAAACCCAAAAAGCAAAAACCACCAAATATACTATTGAAAGAGATCCAACATTAGAATGCAAGAAAATTCATCAAAACAAAGATCAGCAAATGAAATCGTTAAAAAAAAAGCCAGAAAATTAATTCAAGGAATGTCTAAGACCTGAAGGTCATGAATTTTCAGACTGAAAGAGATCAATGAATGCTCACACCAATGAATGGATAGCAACATACGTCAAGATAGTCATCATGAAATTTTATAGCACTTGGTTCAAAGAAAATCAAATTATTGGCTTTCAGAGATGGAGGAAGTCACACATAAAGATAAGAAATAGTAATGATTCTGATGTTTATATGCCACACTGAAAGCTAGAAATTCAACAAACCTTCAGATATCCAAAGGAAAAGTCATATTTGCAGACAAAGACTCTAATAATTAACCTGTTGTGCATCCTTTTTCAGAAAGATATTAGGGGATGTGCTCAACCAAAAAGAGGGAATAGATCAAAACAAAAACACCAAATAGAGGAAAGAGGAGATTTTTAAATGAGCACAGAATTGAAGGGTCTCACATGGATTATCAAGAAGGCCAAAGCCAAAAGGGTGACCCTTGAGATGCCTGAAAAAGACCCAATGCAGTCAGCACAGAAGTTTGGGAGGGAATTTTTTTTTTTTTTCTAAAAGGAGAAACTGATCACGACCACAGTGTGGTAGAGCATATTAGGAAAAGATCTAGATAACTGAAGGGGAGTTGACATAAGTATGCAAACAATAGACAAGAAAATAAGAAAACGCTCCACAGGTTTAGAAAGGTATCATGCATATTGCATGCCTCAGTGGTGAGTGATAGTTACATGTTCATAATAAAAACAATGAACATTTTCTAATCCAAAATTGTACGATTATTTTACTGGACGGTGTGGAAGAGGAAAGTGCATGTGTTATAACTGGGGAGGTTCCAACATTCATAGTGGAAACTTAACAGATTGATTTGAATTGGGAAGAATGAGGAAAATAGATGGAGAGAGAAATAGTGAGATGGAGACAGAGAGAGAGAGAGAGAGAGAGAGATACACGGAGAGAGAAAGGTAGTGACATAAGTACATGTTTTGCAAATACAGGAGAATACACCAAAACAATCATAAAAGAAGGGGGTTCCCATAAGGGATGAGATGTGGAGAAGGAGAGGCAGTGCCAACTGTGTTCTGAACAAGCCTTGAGGTATCATTCATCACTTTAAATTATTTGTACAAATAGTTTTAATACAAATACAAAAACATAAAATATTATATTTAAATTATATTTTAAAAGGTTAAAAAAAAAGATACTGACTCTCATCGCAGCTGACAATATAATTGCTTTTCAGTGAAAGGAAAAGTTATTCTTTTTACACAAAAATAAAAAGAAAAATATGGAGGTATAAGAAAAAATCTGTAGAAGAAATTTTTCGAACATATTTTTTAGGTGATATATATTCATTCCATCATGGGGCTGAATTTCTTATCTCTTGAATTTTTAATGGTCATCTAGTGCTGAAAAGTAATTGAGGTATTAATGGAGCTTCAGTCTTATAACTTCTGCAGCATGAACAGGCCAATGTGTGAGCCAATGAAAGATGCTCCCTGGGCACTCAGTTTCAGAAAATGAGTGAAAAAGAGCCTGAATGAGAATTCCAGGAGGTACAGTGCAATAGGGAAAGTATTATGTATTTTATTTCAGGGAAATGGTCATTTCATCCAGAAATATTTCTCTTTCCTTCTCTTTCTCTCTCTGCTTTCATTTCTCTCCTTCTTCCTTCTCCACTCTGTCTCTGTCTCTTTCTTTTTCTCTGTGCCCTCCACCCAATATATATAAAGTATTTGAGTCTCTAGTATGCTTAAGTTGGTAAATTGTTGAGCTCAGCAAACCTGTGTTAAGAAGTGTTGAAATATTTATCCCCAAATTGGTTTAGCTTGTAAGCAATAAGAGCAGATGAATGGTTCCTGGAATGTGTAGTACATCATTACAGGACTTACCCATGCATCATTTATTGCTGGTAGATCCTTTATATTGTACTCTCATGAAGGCAGAAAGAGGTATTGAAGGAGAAAGCTACCAAATAGTACTTCCAGATGGACAGAATGTCCCTGCCAAGGGATAGACAAAGGCCTAAGGACACAAGACTCTATCATTTATATTTTTACTTCTGCACTTAAAGTGAGCAGCTTTATAAAGATGTTAAAAGTCCACAAGCCTTTTTTATTAGCACTTTCTGCACCCCATTATTTCATCAGTAATGTTCAGTGTGTTCTACTTGTCCTGGTAAAGTGTTGTCTCTTTAATTTCTAGGTATTTTAGAATAGGAGTCATGTGGGATAAAAATATAATTGGTTTAGAAAATTCAAAACTATAATCTTCTGCCTGAAGTTGAATTTAAGTGTGATATTCCAAGTAAAACATCATGACCCCCAACTAAAAAAAAAAAAAAAATTGATGCTGCTGACATGTTACAAATGTTTGAGATTTCCCACATGTGGGGAAGGGAGATGGGTAGGAATTTCTGGGAGGAAAAGTGAACTATAAAATATTAATACCATAAGGTAACTAACACCTCTGAGATTCTTTCATTAACATTTATTAACATGAATATAATTTGTAATGGGATGTGTAATGAAAAGAGCATAACATCAGCAAAGACAAGACCAAATATTCATCTTTGATTCTTCTCTTCCTATCATTAAGATCCTGAGAAAATAATTTGGTTTTTGTGAAATTTGTGTTACCTAATCTTTAAAATAATAATAAATCTGTGTAGGGATTATACTCAATAGAAAAGTAGAAATGCTGATATAGTTTGGTTGTGTCGTCAGCCAAATCATCTTGAATTGTAATCTCCATAATCCCCACATGTCTAGGGACGTGATTGGATATGGGAGCAGTTCCCTCATGCTGTTCTCATGATAGTGAGTTCTCATGAGATCTGATGGTTTTCTAAGGGGCTCTTTCCCCTTCACTACTCACTCTTCTCTCTCCTGCTGCCATGTGAAAAAGGTCCTTGCTTGCCCTTCGCTTTCTGCCATGATTATAAGTTTCCTGATGCAGTCCTAGCCAGGTTGAACCCTGAGTCAGTTAAACCTCTTTCCTTTATAAATTAGGAAACCCAGTCTAGGGCAGTTCTTTATAGCAATGTGAAAACGGACTAATATAGATGCAATATCCACATTTGGAAACTATGACATAATCCACAAGTATTAGTTACTATTAATGTATTTTATTACAGAAGGGGAAATGAAGAAGGTAAGTTTAAAGCATTGTCTGTGACTGGCAGTAGCAAAAGGAAGAAAGTTGATGGAGCATTCCAAAGAAAAGAGACAGGCCCCCAGTTTCAAATCCAACGGCAGCAGCTAGAAGGTTACTAAAGATCAATATTGAAAAATTCACAAATTTATCTGTGATCATCATTATAATCCTTCTGTTTTTCAAAAGGGTAAATAGGTGTCTTTCTAAGGTGTCTTTCTAGATATCTATCATTCTAAGATGATAGATATCTAGAGACCAGAGGAAGAGTCACCAAGTAAAGGAAGAGCGATATAGAGGACCAAACATGTTATTTGAATTTAGGAGACTCTCTCAAGATTTTGACAGTAAGTCAGGTACTGTTTGTGGTGACTCATCTATTAAGATGCCAATTGCTAAGAAAATGAGGGCTAAGTCTCAACCAATGGTTAGGACTACATTTCAGAAGTCCATTCCTGTGGAATGGAAATTAGGGCAAGATTTCTGGAATTGGTGGCCAATTATTACCTGTGGAAGAAGTCTAGACAGAAAAACTGAGATAACATGAACTAAAGTTGGGTAAAGTGGCTATGAAGTTCGGGTGAAGGAGATGGTGAGGAGTGAGGAAATCTGTGAATGGAGGGATTGTCTACACCAGGGTTACGCTTCGATATTATCAATACATGGGCCCACCAGTAGCTGATGCTGTACTTACTGATGTCCTGCAACAGTGGGAAAGTTCAAGTAACAATGCCAATTAAAAATATACGGAAAGAAAGGGAAATTTTAAAGGAAATTCGTGCCTGAATTTGTATGGCAAAAGGGCAGTGATATTGAACCATTTTTCAGGGAATCTGGGTATGTGTATATTTGATCATCTAGCTAGCTCTCAATGTGTTCCTACTAACAAAGCAATAACTGTTGTCTACTCTATTTTTTTCTGAATAGACCAAATTTCCTGTATTAGTACATTAGTAATTGTGAGGAAATGGGCATAAGCTAAAAACTAAAATTCTAATTCCACTTTTTTCAGCCTCATCTATTTTAAAGAAAGATTTGTGATAACAAATATGTTTCACCAACACGAAATGACTCTTTCTTATTTGTCTTGATAATTATTTCGACACAGGAAACTTTTCATTTAGATTTTTTCAGTAAACAAGAGTGGCCTACCTCAGTAATTCTGGTAGTTTTTTTCATAAGTAAGTTTTATCTAAATTCCTTTTATCACACACACACACACACACTAACGTGTAAGTGAGTGTGTGAAACTTTAGTATTTTATTTATATGTAATTTATAAGGCAGACAACATACTCTGCATGCTAAAGTTTTAAAAAAAGTGCGATTAATTTCACATTAGTATTAGTGATGTGCATTAAAACCAGAAAAGAAGTTTAGGAAACACAAATTTTAAAGTACAGGAAAAGGTGGGAAAGAGTTTTATGTTGTTTTTCATTTTAGAAGTGTTTTTAAAAATTCATTGTGAAGAATGTGTTTGCATCTCTAATGGTTTCATACTGCATAATTGAATCAATCTCTAATTATTGATCAATAAGTTAAGCAAATAATAATTGAAAATGAATATTTGGATGAATTAACCTAGTTCATTAAAATAGATCAGTCATTTCCATCAAAATAGTTAATCTGGAAGCCCTTAAATAAATGCATTATGGAAAGTAAGCTTTCTTATTCAAATCAGAAGACCATCATATATCCTTCACTGTTAAAACCTGGATTTTTCTTTTTTCCCTGAGGTGGTTCCTCCATAGCCTGGGTAAATTCGATCACTGATCACATATATCTGAGGCACAGTCACTAGTTATGCAATCAAAGAACTGGAATTTAACCTAATAGACAAGATATTTTTTATTACAGGGTACACAATAATTGGCACTCAATAACTGACCAGAGATGAAATTATAAATCACATTTTTTTACTTTATCAGAGGAGAGTCTATTTTACAGGAACTTGTTGGATAACAGGGGTTTGATTATTTTTATTCTTCATGTTGTGGTATGCATTGACTGTTGGAGTATAAAGCATGCAAAACTTTAATAATATTTTAGTGTGACCTGATATTTATGTTATGTTAACCCAACACAAAGAACTTATAGTTCACACTGATGCTTTAAGAGTACAAGGTTCATATTCTAGAGGCCTGAATTTAGTGTTTATGTGATTCATAATATTCAGTACAAATGTAGAATATACATTTCAGTATATTCAGTACAAATGTAGAAGAAATAAAGTGAATACAGTAAATGATCTCTACTTAACTTGCGTATTAGAAAAAAAATTTCTGAAAACCCAATTTTATTCTAGACCCAGATAGTAGTTACTGATATAATGATAATTAGCCTATAATATATCTACAGTTTTAACACATCAGAACATGGTGATATAAGTAACCTGGATAGAGACCATTTTATTTTAACTTTGTTTTTTTTTTTTTGAATTAGTGAAAGAAAAAACATATTTGGGGGTATTTCTTCCTGTTTTTTTGTTTTCGTTTTTTTCATCTCCCACCTTCCTCATATAATCACTTAGAAGCAATGGAGCTCACACACATGATAATTGGTGTCTGATTAATTGTTCTGTTAGAATCTATCTTTTCCACCAGTATATTTACTCATCTTACAATTGAGTGACATAGACTCCTAGAATCTATATAATTGATTTTAATCGCACAGCCACAGATTTTATGTACAAAGGCATTTTTGAATCTTCAATAGTTTAGAATTTCATAAGGTTCAATTCAAATGAGAAACAAAAATAACTACAAATTCAAAGTTTTGGAAATGGTTTTGAATGTATTTGGATTTTAGCTAAAATGACTTTTTAGAACATAAGCAGAAGAAAACAACCATGTTTGCATACACAGTTACATAACGTCCACTCTGACCCTTCGTCCCCTACATGAATTCCTTGGTTTCACCTCATGGTCATGTCATAGCAATTCTAAATATTTTTCTCTGCCCTAAGAATAAAAATATTTTAAATTTTTCTCTCTTTCAAATTATAAAAGAATATTCTCTAAAACGTAAATATGAAGAATTTCTGTTCCCAGAAGGTAAACTCATGCCAGCATTATGAGTTTATCATCATTAGCACAAAAACTAGATTGGTATACATGAATATATCATCTTTCATGTATATACTTATAGGGTTAATGACTTTAATATTGGGAAAAGTATGAAAATAGCCCAAAAGAGAAAATTAATTTTTTAACTGATGAAATATAGATAGATAAGAAAACTGATCAAAGGAAAAACAGAAAAAAAAACATATAAGGAAGACTATATCTCTTGTGCCTCAACTCCACGGAGATGCTCTGAAAAATAAATTTGTGACTACATGACTATACACATATATACATAAAGGAATATGAAATCAATTAATTTTTAATATTCTAACATGGTTTTAAACAGTTAAACTATGCTTTCCTAAGGTCAAAACTTTAGTTTGTTTCTAGACACTAAATAAAAGCAATAACTAACAACAATACTCCAAGATTACTTTTGGATATTGAAGAGTGGGAAAGTGGAAAGCAGAGATAATATGTCTCCTTTTATTTACTGTACACTATAAATCAGTTCTTTTGGGGGATTTTTTGCTAATAAGCTATTGCTGGCCACTTAATATGATAGATTCCTGTATATTCCACAGTGGCCAGGTCTATGCAAACCTACCCTGAAGTCCAAGGAGGCTGAGGGGCCAGAAAAAGAGGCTGACATATTCAGTTTCTCAGACATAAACCTTTAATAGGGACTTACGAACAGAAGCCGTGTCTGTGTCCAGGGCTACGATGAGACAAGATGGCGGATCCCCATGATCCCCATCCCACTATCCCCAGACCCAGGGCTTATATGTAATAGGGAAAGGGTGATTCAGAAGGGATGTGTAAGACAACAGAAATATGATAACATCAAGATTGTTTGACCTAAGGGCAGGATTTATGGTAAATACGTGCTCTTACATAAAGAACAACAGATAAACTGGAAATCATAGAGGCCGTCTCAGAACTGAGGTTACTCAGAAGTCAACATGGTGGATTAACATCTGAGAGAGACTTGTCTTGGCTTCCACGCTGTGAGTGGGTTATGAAAACTAGGATATGTTCTACCTTGTGGGCTTCATTGCATACCTCCCTTAGGAACCTACAGAAAGAAGGGGGCTGCACCTAGAAGTCTAAAGTTCTTCAGTTATAGGTATAGGACAATGGGAGGCTATTGAAGTTCTGCAAGTGGCATTAAAAAAAAAAAAGTTCTGCAAGTAGAAAACATTAATGTATCACTAACTAATCTTTAAGATGAAACTTTTCTGTTAATAATGTACTGTCCTGGGTGAGTAGTGGTAAAAATTCACCATCTATGAGGATAATTAGAATATTAAAGTCCACAGTCAGAACTTGGCATTTTGTAAATACAGTTAAAGAGATATTCACCATGAGAACTCAGGGTTTGAAATATATTCCTCCACTAACCTTAAAGTACTGTGCAAGAAAGGAGTTAAGATATACCACCTCTTGGACAAAGACATGTCTCATGGAAAGTAAACTTGGAAAAGATAAAACAGTGGAATCGTCCTACATGTTATAGTTCAGCCTTTGCAAAAGCAGACAGGTGAGAAAAAATCTATTTCAAAGAATGTATGATAAGTAAAGTATTAATCAAAACTACAAATGAATTAAATAAAACTACTGTTAAGAAAATAAATAGGTAACATCATTTCTGAAAAAAAGAAAATAGAGTGCCTTATTCATGCCTTTAGTAGTTTGAAATATTAAAGACATCAAACATTAAATGAAATGATAAATAACATAATAAATAGGATCTTTACTCTTATTATTTTAACCTTGCGTATCTGTTGCTAATACATATATATACACACATATGTGTGTGTGTGTGTGTGTGTGTATCACTGAGAGTCTATTTTATTCCATTCAGTGTGACACTAATCTATAATTTTGATTATACAAACTGTTTTGGCCAGGCTCAGTGGCTCACACCTGCAATCCCAGCACTTTGGGAGGTCAAGTTGGGCGGATCATGAGGTCAAGAAATTGAGACCATCCTGGCTAACATAGCGAAACCCTGTCTCTACTAAAAATACAAAGAAATTAGCCGGGCGTGGTGGTGCGCACCTGTAGTCCCAGCTACTGGAGAGGCTGAGGCAGGAGAATCGCTTGAACCCTGGAGGCGGAGGTTGCAGTGAGCCAAGATCGCGCCACTGCACTCCCAGCCTGGCGACAGAAAGAGACTCCATCTCAATGAAAAACAAACAAACAAACTGTATTTTACCACCCTGGCATTAAAACAGTGCTACCACCTTGTTTTTTCCTTCTTGGAGTTCCCAATTACATAGTTAAAAATAAACCACACCAAATTAGCCTGCTCAGTTCCTGTAGCTTAGTAGTTCTCAAAGTGTTATCTCTGGAAAAGTAGTGTCAGCACCACTTAAGAACTCATTAGAAGTACCAGTTTTCATCTTCACTTGACACCTACTGAATCAGAAACCCCAGGGATGGAATCCAGGAACAAGATCCCTGAGCAATTCTGATGTTGTGTGATCTATTCTGATAGTGTGAGAATCGCTGCTGCAGGTCAGTATCACAGGTCCTTAACTGTCAAAACTAAAATGGCTCCTTCACTTTTAAATGAATCGCCAACGTCATTGTGTGAATGTCTCAAACCGCTAGACACCTCTTTCCTTCCTCAACATTCTGTTCAAATCTTTTCTGCTCATTGCTTCACGCTAATTCTGAAAAATGAAACCATGCTACTCTATTTATGCCCATTTATATTTGGATGTTACCCTTGTAAAAATTATTCACATTTAAATCTGAAGCCCATGGAGACATACAATAGTTTCATACTGAGTGCTCATCCTTGAATGTTAGACTTTTTTATTTCTTTAACTTTTAAGTTCAGGAGTACACGGGCAGTATGTGCAGGTGTGTTATGTAGGTCAACATGTACCATGGTAGTTTGCTGCACAGATCATCCCATCACCTAGGTATTAAGCCCAGCATCCTTTAGCTATTTTTCCTGATGCTGTTCTTGCCCACATCCCCCAACCCCAACAGGCCCAAGTGCGTGTTGTTCCCCTTCATGTTCCATGTGCTCTCATCATTCAGTTCTCACTTGTAAGTGAGAACATGCAGTGTTTGGTTTTCTATTCTTGCATTAGTTTTCTGAGGATAATGGCTTCCAGCTCCATCCATGTCCCTGCAAAGGACATGATCTTGTTCCTTTTATGGCTGCATAGTATTCCACGGTGTATATGTACCACATTTTCTTTATCCAGACTATCACTAATGGGCATTTAGGTTGATTCCATGTCTTTACTATTGTCAACAGTGCTGCAATGAACATACACATGCATGTATCTTTATCATAGAATGATTTTTATTCCTTTGGGTATATACCCAGTAATGAGATTACTGGGTCAAACGTTATTTTTGCCTCTAGATCTTTAAGGAATTGCCACAGTCTTCCACAATGGCTGAATGAATTTACATTCCCACCTAAAGCATTACTTTTTCTCTGCAACCTCATCAGCATCTGTTGTTTTTTGACTTTTGTAATAATTGCCATTCTGACTGACTTGAGATGGTATCTCATTGTGGTTTTGATTTGCATTTTTCTAATGATCCGGGGTATTGAGCTTTTTTCATATGTTCGTTAGCCTCACATGTATCTTCTTTTGAGAACTGTCTGTTCATGTCTTTTACCCACTTTTTTTTCTTGTATATTTTTTTCAGTTCCTTGTAGATTTTGGATATTAGACCTTTGTCTTACAGATTGCAAAAATTTTCCCTCATTCTGTAGGTTGCTTGTTCACTCCGATGATAATTTCTTTTGCTGTGCAGAAGCTCTTTAATTAGATCCAATTTGTCAGTTTTTCCTTTTGTTGCAATTGTTTTTGGTATTTTCATCAGGAAATCTTTGCTGATGACAATGTCCAGAATAGTATTGCCCAGATTTTCTTCTAGGGTTTTTATGGTTTTGCATTTTATATTTATGTTTGTAACCCATTTTGAGTTAATTTTTGTATAAGGTATAAGGAATGGGTTCAGTTTCAAAATTCTGTATGTAGCTAGCGAGTTCTCCCAGCACCATTTTTTAAATAGGGAATTCTTTTCTCCCCATTGCTTGTTTTTGTTAGGTTTGGAATGGTAGACTTTTTAACATCGTTACATGTTTCAATTATTCTGTAATTATATTATGGGCCAGATGTAAACAACCTACTCAGTCATACATACTGCTTGTTGTCAGTTCATGACACATATTAATATAAGGAAATGTTTTTCAAATCGAGTAATTCAGTAATACTTCAAGGAATGTAAGATAAATGTGGTGCCATCATCTTAGAAACTATTAAACTTAAAATTTTGAAGGAGACAGAGGAGGCACTACAGTTAAAATAAAGCAGACATGAATATATACTGTCAAGGATGTCAAAGATTTTATACATTTTTGAGGAAAATATAAGCCTTTCTAGAAATATCGCAACAGGGCTCTGAGTTTAGACTCTTCTCTCTCATCAAGTGTAATTAAATGGAAAAGTCCTTAGAAGTCCTCATGGCACTGAGTAGATGTTCTTCAAGGCCTCTTTTAATTCAGGCCATAAAATTTCATTTTACAGAAGCTTTGGCTTTGTTGAATGGCTAGAAGGGACTTAAGAGAAAAGATGCCATAAAGAATTTAGCACTTAAGAACAGGAGTTGAGAGTGAGACTTCACTGAAATATCTCTTTCGTTGGAGTACATTAAGATCTATATTGTGTGTTCTCTTCCCACAGAAGAAGTACTTTATGGAGATCTCAGAAGACTCCTCCAAGGAGGAAGGTGTGGAAATGCTTTTATCATGATTTTTTCTTTGAATTCTATTTTGTAAAGTGCGGCAAAACAAAGCAGGAAAAAAAAATGCAATGAATATTCAAACAGAAAACTAAAATGAGGAGAAAAAAGAAAGCAAATAGATCCCAAGCTCTACTCTGCTGTTGACCCAAATAGTTCACCTTTTCTAAAATGTAGGTAGCACTCTGTGGCCAATTACTTTGGTGTTCATTCTTGACAAAGGTAGCTTAGTGATAAGCCATGGTTTTTCTGAAAGCAAAAGGTGCTCAGGATTACAGCTGCTGGCTGTCTCTCTTTTAAACAGTTATAATTTAACCCGGGAACTAGGTGCTAATAAATAGGCATCTAATTTTCAATCAGCTAATGAGCCAGTAACTTGTTTTATTTGCCTTGAAATGAACTGAGTGTAAACAATTAGCGCCAAGGTGTGACCTGTCTCAGGACCTTAAAGAAATATATAAAGCAAGACTTAGAGACTTAGAATGATTCTATAACTCTATTGCTGAGTATTTTTACACTTAGAGACTGAGAAAAGTTCAGGAACTTCTGTATATGGTAATAAAGGACTACTCAGAAAGCACTTAATTAAAGGTGCCGTTTCTGTTTTCTATTACTGCAGTAACAAATTACCACAATCATAGCTCAAAAATCACATTTATTATCATATAATTCTGGAGGGTGGAAATCTAATATAGGTATCAGTGGGCTAAAATTAAGATATTGACAGGACTGCATTTCTGTCAGGAGGTTTTAGGGGAAAATCGATTTCCTTATCTTTTTCAATTTTAAGTTGCCCACATTCCTTGGCTCATGATTTTTTCCTTGATCCTTAAGGCCAGCAATGATGTCTCTCTCTTTCTCTCTCTCTCTCTCTCTCATCATCATCATTCTTTGAGATTACATTTCTTCTGACTGTCCTCTTCTGCCTCCGTTTTTAAGGACCTTTGTAATAATATTGGACACATCTGAATAGCGCAGGATAATCTCCCCGTCACAAGCTCCCTACCCTTATTCACAGTTAGAAAGTCCCTTTAACCATCTAATGTAGCATATTTACAGATTTCACGGATTAGTATATTGATGTCTTTGGGGGATTCCCTGCCTTTTTCAAAGGTATTACAAGTGGATGATATTGTCTCTTAATGTACGTTGCCTATATAGTAATTAGAGAAATTTTAGGAAGGCAAGTTTATCAATTGTTTCAAGTGCACACACACTTACTGAGCGTCTAGTGGGAGGTTGGGATTACGGTCACTGTTGGATATCAAATGATGAATGAAATATGGCCGATGATACCCTGTCTTACCTGGCCTTCTTTTAGAAAGAGACAGACATAACAATAGTAAATTTGATGATGTATAGTATAAATAGCAGAGTGTGCTGATTCATAAGAAGAGGTAATTTAGATTTGGGCTTAAAGCAGAGCCTCTGAGGATGTTATGTTTAAACTAGGAAAAGTGCTTGTGGTAGGAGCAGAAAATGTGAATTTCCTGTATTGATAATGAGTGTTTGTGTCTGAGAAAATGAAAGCTAACTCAGATTACTACTGGAGTTGGAGTAGAGAGAAAAAGTGGTGGGAGGTAGGATTAATAGGTTGTCCTGTTGCAAATCTTGAATTGCATTGTAAATCAAATAATGATATTGAAGAATTTTAAGAAGGAGCAAGGTAGGAGCTGATGTATTTCCTTAAAAAATACACTGAAAATGGATAAGAAATACAACCATTAGGAGATAATTTAATTAATCCAGGTGAGAGAAAAATGGGGATTTAGGTAAGCAGGGTATCGGTAGAGATGCAAAGACATAAAGACTTTTCTGGTTTGGTTTTGAAAATAGCATGGAGAAAATTTAGTGATTTAGAACATAGGGTCAGAGTTTACTCTCAACTGTATAATTTTAACAACTAAGTGGCCAAACATTTAATATACTAAAATCGAGTGACTTTATTTTCCCATTTATGGATTCGGGATGACCTTAGAGCAAATATTACAATTTTGAGAAGTCACAGACTGTCTTAGTTTGTTAGGCTGCTATAACAAAATACCAGGCTGGGTAATTTGTAAACAACAGACATTTTATGTCTCATATTTCTGGAAACTGGAAATCCAACATCAAGGCTACAGCAGATTCAGTGTCTGGTTAGAGCTGGCTCCTCATAGACGGCAGCTTCCTTGTGTCCTGACATAAGATCAAAAGAGATGAAACACTGTGTCCTCACATCCTAGAGGTCCCACCTCTTAATACTATTGCTTTGGGGATTACGTTTCAGCATTAATCTTGGAAGAGCACAAACATTCAATTCATAGCAGAGTGCAGCACAGCAACATGGCACAAGTATACATACGTAACAAACCTGCACGTTATGCACACGTACCCTAGAACTTAAAGTATAATAATAATAATAATAATAATAAATAATTTAAAAAAAAAGAAAAATTTATAGAAAAAATTTTGCATACAATTTTGAGGGTTAACAATTCCTCTTAACACTGTTTGTTTCACCTACAAGATTAAAAACTGTCTTATGGATCTTCAGCAACTCCACCTCTTTTTCTCTAAGCTAAACTTTTACAAGATATACTTGTTATTTTGTGTTCAAAAACTTTATCTTATTAAAACGTACTCCTCTAATTCTATTGTTCATCATCTTAGAACTATGTTGCATTCCAGGTAAGCATGCGTCTTCATATATTTGTGTTTTTAAGGACTGTTTCCTTTATACTTTGTCTCTTCCCATGACATTTCTATCCATTCGAAACCTACCTCTAATAGTCCTTTATCTACAAAGACTTCTTTTAATCTTGTGAGTTAGCATTAAGGATTCCCTTGTTTTGGCTTATTAGGGTGTTTGTGATCCTGGGTGCCTCTCCAAATAGAAGATAGGTTCACTGAGTACAAGAATGCAGTCTAGTACCTTTGATTCTCCATTATGACCAGCACAAAATACGCTTTAATACATATTAAATATGATGATCAAATTGATTTCTCACATGTTTCCATAGATGATAGTAGATCTTCCACAAAAATATATTTGTTAAGTAGGATATTCACTTAATAAATTGCAAAGAGTGGTATTCTCTGTTAATAAAGAGACATCATTTAGCTTCAAATATAAATCATTGTAAAGGGGTCTTCAGTGGAGACAGATGACCCCATGGAAGTGTGTCCAGTTGCACTAAGCACTAAGAGCTTGCATCAGGCATCCAGAATTTAACAAACCTGCTTGAAATCATGACAATTTGTCAGTATATACAGTATATTTTGACTTGATTAACTTAGAAATTTCCTATAAATTGTCTCATTATCTATAGTACCAAGACTAAACTACTAAATTATGTCACGAATGCATAATATATATGTAGATACTAGTCTTTTTTAATCATTTATTGCCTCAAAATCCTCACAATTTATTATAGAAATTCAAAATTTATCAAAAGCTTAGTGATGATCCACTTCGACTTAATAAATAGTACATATATTTTTTCATCCTTATTATTTTCTTAATAGCATTCTCTTTATTTTAAGAATACAGTATATAATACATATACAAAATATGTGTTCATTGACTGCTTATGTTATTGGTAAGGCTTCTGGTCAACGGTAGTCTATTAGTTATTAAGTTTTTGGTGAGACAAATTATATGTATGTAGATTTTTGACTCTCCAGGGAGTCAGTGCTTCTAACCCCTGTATTGTTCAAGGGACAAACATATCTATTTTTTAAACACATCTAATATGCTTCATAAATTTACATTCATTTTTCTTCAACTGGTAAAAACATAGTCTCATTTCTTCAATATATATTTAATAATGAATAATACATCTATTAAGGCCTGAGATTAAAAAGAAAACTATGTCCCCACCTCTCACTATGTGAATTATGAAATGCACTCAAGCAATAACAAGACTTGCCCATTTTCTATCCTGGAATAAATGATAGTTCTTTGACTTGAGCACAGACTGCTGTTTGCTAACCACATGCTCTCTTTTTACTGCTTTAAAATATCTCTTTGACCTTCAACTATATGTCTCTTGTCAAATAGTACATTCCTTTAATTATTCAAGCTCATCAGAAAAGTTAAGGAACCTGTATGTTGTGGTTCCTCTGTCCCACCCCCTGAGTTAACAGCACACTTGTAATTGCTAATGAGAGTCAAGTTCTTTATAATAATAATAATAATTATTATTATTATTATTATTTTGAGACACTGTCTCACTCTGTTGCCCAGGCTGGAAGTCAGTAGCACAATCTCGGCTCACTTCAAACTCCGCCTCCTGGGTTCAAGCAATGTTCCTGCCTCAGCCTCCTGAGGACTACAGGCCAGCGCCACCATGCCCAGCTAATTTTTGTACTTCTAGTAGAGATGTGGTTTCACCATGTTGGCAAGGCTGGTCTTAAACTCCTGACCTCAGGTGGCCCACCCACTTCAGCCTCCCAAAGATCAAGCTCTTTGTTATTATGGTTCAAGATCCAATCAAGCAGAAGAAAAGCCTGCTGCACACACCCATCAGGTCCACACCAGAGGAGTCTGGCTTCACTGTGGCTGATACGAGCTTAGGGGGATGTATTGTAAATATATCAGTGTTTCAGAGAGTCCCTGGGAGGCTGGAGAAGTCAACTCAGATGGATAAAAAACAATCAAGCTCTGAAGAACAAAAGAGCAACAGAACAGTCTATCTAGACTCCAGCTTCCTGGCTGCTTCGAAGAATAAGCTCTGAAGAATGGAGTCTCGTGGCATTCACAATACAAAATCCCAGATATTGTAACTCCTCTGAAGGTGTGGAGGAGGAAGATCCAGTTGCTGTGACACTCTCCACAAGGAAAGCATGCCAACCAAGTAAAGACAACTTCCCCAAAGGAGATCAAGATGCTTAGGAGGAAGGTGATGTGCTGGACAGCAAAAGAAATGACATACTACTGCTTAATGTAATGAAAGACATGATATATCATATTTACTCTTGATCCTTAAAACATAGTTTTATGCTTTCCCGTGCCCTCCTATTATTATTAGTCCATAATCCAAGAATTGCAGTAGAGAGAGGGAAAGAGAGTGTGTGTGGTGTGCGTGTGCGCGCGCACGTGTGTGTGTGTCTTTACCCAAAGAATGAGGGGAAAGAAAAGAACAATTTGTGATTAAGCATCTGCATAAACTGCCCATATATACCAAAGAAGTTCAGAGAAGGGGGTCATCAAAACAGGAAAGAAGGAAGCATCTTATAAATAGAAAACATATACCAAAACACATAGACTACACGCTAAACTATGTCGCACATTATCAATATGACTGTCTTTGTTAATGACAAATCAATTTACTTTGTTTTTAGCTGCAGGTCCTATATCTTTTGAATAGGGATATCAATCTAAACTAACTCATGGGTTTAAGTTATGTAAGATATAATCTTCTCAATACAGTATCTGACATACAACAAGTGCTCAAAAATATGTGCTACTCTTCTTAATATTAAGCATTATGCATCGTTATTAGTAGTAGTATTATGGTTTAGGTAGAGAAGTTCAAATTCAGCAAAAGTTTCTTAATGGCTGGCTCTAAAATAGCCCCAAAATAATCCACTGAGTGCACCACTGCACTGATGGTAATTGGTACTGTGGGAAATTGCAAACAGGAAACCTAAAGCTTATTATGGTGTGTTGTTTCTCAGTACTGAACATTAAAAATGCTGAGCTCTCTAATCTGGAATAAAGACAATTTGACCTCCAATTTTTATTGCAATCTTTGTTACAGCTGCTCAAAATATCTTCTGCATAGCAGCCACACAAAGAAATGTTCTTCTGTTTGTAGTTAGGCTGGAATAGATAGCATTACTTCTCAGCCAACAAATTTCATGTTTTGTGAGTTGTTGCCAAATGTATTCAGATCCAATGCTTCAAATTAAGAAACTGGAAAAGGAATTTAGTAGAGAATAAGAATGGCACCTTCTCTCTGTCAGTTCTTTGGAATGCCACAGTTCACTTTAATGAGAAAAAAAGCTTATTTTGATGAAAACTAAGGGAAATTTCATAGTAACAGTTAAATACAACTTCCATTGTATTTGGAATGGGAGTGTCAAAGGAAGATTTAAAATAAAATCTTTGTGAAAAAGATTATTATTTTGGAAGCAATTATAAACTGATTTATTTTTTCTTAAGAAAAATTCCTTGATCTTGAAATGTTTTTAACATGTCGTGATCTTCACTGACCCCTTAACTTTGTCTGGAAAAGATTTCCAGTTACCAAGATTTCTGTTAGCCCAAATTTTCTCTGCAATGTTGAATATTGTATTAAGTACGTACTGAGTGCAGTGCTTGGAGTAAGAGGAGGGTGCACATAAATGATATAAAAAAGTTAATCCACATTCTGTTCTTAAAAATAACTTCTGAATACTGTGAAGCATTTTCCAGTTTTCCTGGTTAAGATTTCATGTGATTCATAGGCATCTTTCAGTTCATTACAAATCAGTAACACACACACACAAAAAAACATTTTTTCTTTAGTTCTGTATATTAAAATAAAATAGTGGGGTTTTTGTCTATAATAAATCATGACAATTTAAAATGCATTTTGCTTCAGTTAATTGATTGGCGAACTTAATTGAGGAAGTTATATTGTAGGTAGCATTATTTTCCTGGAAACTATTCTCAATGGTTTTTCTTATATTGTTTCACCTTCCTAAAAACACGTCTAATTGAAAATTAAGTTGTATGTCTCTTTGAAATTAAAAATGTCTTTTGTAGAAAACTTTAATATTGATTTTGTTTCTCTTTTACCCACTATTATTCACCTTTAAAATTGCAAATATCTTTCTGTTTTTATTGAACATTATTCAACAAGCTAAGCAAAGATGGGCAGGGACTGTTTTTGATTATAGATAATGCAAAGAATCAAAGAATGTGTGGACTTTAATTTCCTATAGATAAGAGCTTTGTCATAAAAACCAGCTCCTGTGTTGCCAATATGATGGTAATAAGTTTGAGTTCTAAACGGGTAATTTGCAATTTATGTTTATTCTAAAAATGTAATTTTGATTAAAATTTTTGAGAACATTACCCTTCCTACAATAAGAATCTTTTTTAGGACACTTATTGGTGTTTCTCAAGAGATGGTGGTAATAAAGCTTTTTCAGATACTTTTGAAATATCAAGACTAAAATATTTCTATATTATTTTATTCTGAGATTTATTTCTGACATTCTAGATTGCTGTTGAGATTCCAAAGTCCAAAAATTGTTGTGTCCACACAGCACCCCTAAATCAGAGCAAAAGTTAAGCACCAGCAAAAACCTGTTGTTTAGTGTCTATGGCAACACAGATGAGGGAAAGGTCCAATGTGTGAATGATTCGACATTGACTTACAAGGAGGCAGAAGGTTGTAGCATGTAAATTAATTATATCTACCACATTCTTTTACCTTTATCAATACTTTTATAAAGAAAGTATTTTCTCGCTATTGTAGAAAGGTATACAATAAGATCATAATGCTTTTTATTCTAAAGTTGTTTTATATGTTTTTTAAATGTTAACATTTTATTAAACTTCTCTCATGATTTTTTAATTAAAAAAACTGCGATGTAACATAATATATTAAAGAAAGCACAGCGAATAGAGTAACACATATGCAGGAATCCTGCTTTATTTCTTATCAGATGAGTGGCCTTGAGGACACCTGTTAGCCCATTCTAAATCTCTGTATTCTCCACACTAACCAATACTTAGAATTGTGGGGATTCATTGACATAAAGGCTATAAAGCATCTAGCAGAGAACACATAATAATCTCTACAAAATGTTAGGTGATGTTCTCCTTGCTCCATATTGCAAGAAGGCAAATCGAAGTATTGTTTTTTTGCCAGCTTTAAGTTAGAGGAGATACAGTTGTGAACCATATAGCAACTCAGGTCAATCCTCTATGGAACCAAAAGCAATTCTATCTAGGGACAAGATGATAATATATAAAAATATACATACAATCAACTTTTATCTAAGTAATCTTTACCAAATAAGGGAATTTCCAAACAAATGTCTTGGTTGGATAATAGTTTTTTTTTTTTTTAATATCTTAAAAAACACTATAAGAATCTTTTCCTTGTTTTGTCTTATCACATTTGAGGTCTCAGTTTTCCCATTCTTGGTCTCTGACGAAACCTGAAAGACTAGAAATAAAAAATGGATACTCAAAATACTTCCTGTGGACCAACAGCATCGTATCACCTCTCAGCTTATTGCGAATGCTTATCTTCAGCCGCAATCCCAAATCCACCAAATCAGAATTTCTAGAGGGAGATCCCAGAAGTCAGTTTTTCAATAAATGTTTGTTATAACTGCAAAGGTCTAAGAACCACTGGTCTAATTAATAGCTTTTTAAAATAAATGCTTGTTTAAAAAATGCACTAACAAGAGTACTTAGACTGACACCAAAGGAGTAAACCATGAATGAAAATATTAATACATTGTCTTCAACAAAATAAAAAATATTTTGCTCCATGAAAGCCCATGTGAAGAAGATGAAAAGACAAGCTACACATTAGGAGAAAATGCTAGGAAAAAGACTAGTATCTAAGAAATCTCAGAATTCAACATATAAACACCTGAAAATTGACAGAATACTGAACAGACCTTTCACCAAGGTGATAAACAGATGAAAAGCACACTCATGGAAATATGTTGAATATCATTAACTACAAGGGATATGTACCTAAAAAAAACCCGGTGACATCATTACGCACATTTAAAACGACTTAAATTTAAAAAAAAATAGTGATACCACCAAATGCTGGCAAGGATGAGGAAAAACTGATTCATTCACATCTTCTTGATAGGAATGTAAAATGGTACAGCCACTCTGGAAGTTCGGCAATTTCTTATAATAGGAAACACTCAATTACCATGAGACTCAGTAACTGAACTCTTTGAGGTTTATCCCAGATGAAAGAAAACTATGTTTACATAAATACATGGACAAAGATGCCCATAGCAGCTTAATTTGGAATAAGCAAAAACTGGAAACAACCCTGATGTCCTTCAGCAGGTGAACTATTCAAGAAACTGTGGTACAATATTCCATGTAAGACCACTAAGCAATATAAAGAGAAATTACTGATAGTTTGATACAGGTAACAATTTAGATTAAATTCTAGAGAGTTACGTTGAGTGAAAGAAAGTTACTCCCAAAGGATATATACTGCAGGATTCCATTTATATGAAATTCCTTAGTTGACATTTTAGATATAAAGGATTGATTAGTGATGCTATATGAGGAATCCTGGTGTTGGAATTGTCCATAACTTGACTTGGTAGTGAATTCATGAACCTCCAAATATGATAAAATTGTGTAGAACTGAATACGTATATATACATACAAATGAATACAAGTAAAGCTGGGGAAATCTGAATAGGATCAGTGGATTGTGTCAATGCCAACATCATGGTTATGTCTGGTGTGTGTATCTCTCTGTGTGAATCTATAACTGTCTTAATAATTCAATTAAAAACATCAAAAGTCCTCCAAATTAAAAAAAAAAACTCCAAAAAAACCCATTAAAGTCCTCCTTATTACTCCTTAATTATCTCTAAGGCTTCTTCTTAACTTTGCCATAAAAATTACGTCAACATAAATGGTATATAGATTGTGTTTTAGGCATCTCATCAATTTTACTGAATTTTCCTTCATGTTTCTCTGGTAATGACTGTGACATAATTGATCATAGAGAAATAAAAATTTATCAAATCCCTTTATGTAAGTCAAACATTTAGATGAACTGTGAATCTTTTCAGATAATACCATAGTACTCGACATTCATAGCTGCAGAATCATTATGGAAATGCTCACCTTAAATTGTGGTGGAACACATCTAATGTAATTTCAAGTTGATTAGTTCTAGTGATTGAGGCAGCCCTTCTGGATCAGTGTATGTAAAACCATTAAGCAGATAAACCATGTTCAGCTGTTGATCATAAATCATAAAGATAAGAATTTAATGTTGTACATAGAAAAATGATTCTTAGATTCCAGAACAGAATTATTAACCTACATTTCCCTAGTATTTTGTGAATTTGTATTTTCATGTTATTGCATTTTTCGCTCATACTAGCATTAAAACTGGTATCAATGAATAATTCCTTTATAAATACATAAGCTGAACATTCATCACATCTAAAAATTACTAAGGAAAAATCACTAAGAAAATAAGAAAACAGTGATTAAAAAATCAAAGTATATACTTTATATTTGAAAGATGCCTGTTTTTCTCTATTAATTAATCACTCAGAAACGGCAAAAAGGTGGAAGGTAGTTTAAATATTGGAGTAAAATACTCAGACATATTTTGTCTTCCTTTTATATATTTTATATTTTCTTATTTTTTCAATGATAATTTTCTTGTTTTTTAGCCAAACTTGCTAAAAATAATAATTTCCAAGTGTAGGTGGATTACAAATTGATTCTGAATTTTAAAAGAACACATAATATTGAAATCTAAGGAACACAATTCTTCACAGTGTTGGTAGAAGTGGCTGAGACATCATTTAGCCATCTCATAAATCAATATTTTTTCAGATCCAATGAGACTTAACAGTTCATTTTTTTAACCAACCCAAACTGATTTCTTCTATTTTCTGGCTAATGTTAAGTATAATTTTGATGTCAGTCAATATTTTGTCTTCAGAATGATTTTGCTTGGTCTGCTATTGCATGAAACTCAAAGGTCACAAAAGCCACGGATCCCGAAGCATGATAAAAGGCAGAAGAAGAATGCTATGTTTCCACTTAAAATTTCTTTTCTGCTGATTTTAAAAGTGCTAGATCCCCGGAAGACATACTGTCTCAAAGAATAAATGGTTCACGTGTTTTCCTTGACATCATGACTACTTAATCCTTTTGCCTTGCATATGGATCAGATAAGAGGATGCAAGATTGGTGATTGATTTTATGTTTTGTTAATTGGCACAAATTATCACTTGGATATTCAGCAGACAAAACAGATGATACATGACTCAACAAATAAACTAAAAAGGCGCTGTACAAATGCCAAAACATTTTATAATATTTGAGATGTTGAATTCAGCTTGTGACAAAATATTTGCTTTAAAAATCTTTCATCAATATTGTGAGATAGGACATTATGATAGATTTCTTGCTAAAAAAAGGGTGATATATACAAATACATGTTTTGGAATGATGAAGATTTATGAATAAAAAATAGTTACTGGCATCTTCGTACTATTTTCAGTGATATTATCTTCAGTATAAATGGTGACTGTCAGTCCCACTGAGAGGTTGAGACTGAGTTTAGCTCACTTTTTCCTTAAAAATCATGAAGGGTATGAGGAGAGTCATGTAAATTATGTCCAATTGAAAACTGAGCTGTCAGAGAGGATATAACACTTAAAGTTCTCTGTAAGATGACTCCTTATCTTAAAAGATAATTTCAATAATCATATGGTGATACATTTTATATTTTATTCATAAAAAATTCCAGTTTCATCTAAATGTACAGCAGAATCTTTATCCTAGTATTTTAAAACTCTTAAGAGAGAACTTTAGGGCTTTTGGGTTGATGTTTAGTTTAAAAAAAAAAAAAGAACCAGTGAGATGAATTTATTGGAGCAGTTTTCTCATAATCACTTGGCTCCAGAAGGACTGAAGTTAATGCATGCTATGTGAAATGTGACATTCTCTTGGTTATGGACCAAAGAGGCTATAAAGATAAACTGGAGTTCATCATATCGAAGATGGTGTTTACATTTTTTCATCTCTGTACTGAATTTAGGCTCGGCTTCTTGGGATACTTTTAGTGCTCTCTCTGGACTGAAAAAGTATCTGACTGAGCTATCCACATGTCATTTCTCTATCCTTTCCTAAAATGCAGGGCATCAATCAAGCCCACAAGATTGACCTTAGACAAGTCATCAGCAAACCTAATGGCGTATTTTACTTACTCCTGAAGTACCCTCCCTACTGAAGGATTGTATGATAATCTCACCAATATCCATTTGATCTCTATCTCATTGTAGCAAAGGTACCATATTAGGATATGGATACAAACATCAGGGGTGAATTCTGAGAGACAGACTCTGCACTTCAGCAGCCATGTTTAAGCCAAGTAGGGTGTAATATTCTTCAGTTACAGTAAATGTTTTTGAACCTAATCCTAGTTAAAGACATCTAAGAGAGTGTCCTGGGGATTTTGTTTCCTTCTTTATGTGAAAAAGCCACATGATGAGATGACCTCTTGTCCTCCAGTTACTTTTGTGCAGAGATGGAGCTCCCAGAATTGTTGCAACCGTTTTGCTTAATAAGAAAGCAAATCAGACTTAATGAGAATCAAAATAAACTACAGAAAAAGGAGATGGCGTTACTAAACTGGATCATCCCCAAAGCTTTCCCTACCTCTGGACTTACCATTACCAAAACAGTCCCTTTTTGTTTAAAATACTTGTGTTTAGTAGTCTGTTACCTGTAGCCTAAGTCCTTCCAATGTACAGTCCTCTCTGCCCATTCTTCAAAATTCAACTAAGTTAGACCACTTTATAATAATCACTGATGTTTATGGAGCTTTTACTAGATACCAGATGCCGTGTTCTGCACTGTATTTTGCATGGATTTACTAATTAATCCTCTTAACTTTGTGAAAGCATTCTATTATTATATTCTAAAATTTTTAAGTTCACAGAAAGATTAAGTAACTTACCCAAGATTCTAATAAATAGTAGGAAGAATAAGCATAACCTAGCAATATTACTCTGGAAGTCTCATTCTCTACCATGACATAGCATTGCCTCATCATATGCTAACATTCACATCAGCGCTCTATGCACTCTTCTGTTAGGATTGTTTTACATTTGTTGTCTTAACTGCACAATTAGTACCTGATATGAAATAATTCTCAGCTAACCTATTTTATAGCTATTATTTTATATTTGTATGTTTTCCTTTTTGATCGATTTTCTTTGGAATGGACACTGGTTTACAGTACTCTCGCATTTTATAATATTCTGCAAACACAAGAAATCCAGTGTACATAGCAATATTGATACAATTTCAAAATCGTACAAAGTTCAGCAATAATAAATATAGTCATCACATTGCAATATACTTGAAATATGGGTTGTTATTAGGACAACTACCTTCCCTCCTACCTCTCTTCATTCTGTTGCTGAACACTCCTTTACTTCCCCTACACAACTGAGAATCATAAGATAGGAATTCTTCAACATCCTTATCTCACCACACTTTCAACTAAATTATATCACCCTAATGTGTGCTCTCATTAATTTTGTATAAGGCATCTTTTTCTCTCATTACTCTGCTTCTCATCTCCTCTTAAGTGCCAGATGATTTGGGTTCATTGGCTCTTTGATTTTTTTCCACTTACACATATATAATAGACACTTCAAAATTTTATAAATATATAAAGTACAAGTGTTATGATTTATGAATATAATGTAAAATAATTAAATTAAGCTAGTTACCATATTCATTATCTCAAATGTTTAACATTATTTGTGCTGAGAACATTAGGAATTTACTCTCCTAGCAACACACAGACAGTCTTCAATGTACAATTTTTTTGTACAATGTACAACTCATCACAAAATTTTTCAGTTTTGTGATGAGTTTTAACTCAATTACAAGTTGAAGAGCTCCTTACAATTTTCAATGAGTTAACAATATCTATTGAATGTCTATTGCTTTCACACAACTGTAAAGTCTAAAAATTATAAATCAAACCTTCATAAGTAAGGGAGCATCTACTGTGCTGCCCTCATTAAAATAATTTAAAATATCCCCTCCTTTTCAATTTTTTGAAAGAGTTTGAAAAAAAAAAACAGGTATTAGTTTTTCTTTCAATGGTTGATAAAATTCAGCCATAAAATCATTAGGTCCTGGACTTTTCTTTGATGGGAGACTTTTCATTACTTAATCAAAATTCTTGCTCTTTATTGGTTGGTTCAAATTTGCTATTCAGTTTTGGTAGGTTGTATGGGTCAAGAAATTTATTTATTTCTTCTCAGTTGCAATGTGTCCTCATTCATTTCTGATGTAAACAAAATATAAAAACCTTTAGCTAAACTAAGATAAAGACAGAAGGCTCAAATTATTTGCTTATCTTTTTCAAAAAATAACTTTTAAAAAATTTTTTGAATTTTTTAATTGTTTTTCTCTATGTGTACTCTGATCTTTATTATCTCCTATTTCAGCTTTATTTTGGCTTATTTTTTCTTTTTCTAGTTATTATTCATTTAATCACTCTATTATTTTTATTAGAGAATTTAATCCATTTATATTTAGTCACTAATGATATTTCTCTTCCACACTTTGTTTTTTATTTCATAGTTATATTATTTCATAATTTGTTTTCCTTTAAAATTTATTTTAGCTATATTTATTACCAATAGTTTTAACTTTTAACCCTTGTACTATAAATAAACTTGCCTTATACAATATTATTATAGTACTAGGATATTCTTAACATGGCTCAGTTTTACTTATATCCTTGAGTTTTGGACATTTGTGTGTTTCGTGTTACTAATTAGCAGCTTTTTTTTTTTTTTTTTTTTTTTTTTTCAGTTTAAAGAACTCTCTACTTTGTCAAAGATTAGATGGTTGTAGGTGTGTGGCTTTATTTCAGGGTTCTCTAACCTGTTCCATTGGCATATATGTCTGTTTTTGTACCACTACCATACTGTTTAACTTACTGTGGCCCTTTAGTATATTTGAAGTTAAGTAGTGTGTCAACTTTGTCAAAGACCAGATGGTTATAGATATGTGGCTTTGTTTCTGGGTTCTCCATTTTTTTACCATTGGTTCTCATGTTTGTTTTTGTACCACTGCCATGCTGTTTTGCTTACCGTAGCCTTGAGTATAGGTTGAAGTCAGGTAATGTGACATTTCTAGCTTTGTTGTTTTGCTTAGGATTGCTTTGGTAGACTCTTTTTTGGTTTCACATGAATTTTAGAATAGGTCATTCAAATCCTGTGAAGAATGTCATTGGTAGTTTGATGGAAATATCATCAAAATTCTACATTGCTTTGGGAAGTATGGTCATTTTAACAATACTGATTCTTTGTATTCATGAGTGTGAAATGTTATTCCACTTGTTTGTATCATCTCTGATTTCCTTCAGCAGGCTTTTGTAATTCTTTGTTTGTTTGTTTTTTGAGGCAGTTTTGCTCTTGTTGCCAAGGCTGCAGTGCAGTGGTGCGATCTTGACTCTCCGCAAGCTCCCCCTCCCAGGTTCAAGTGATTCTCCCACCTCAGCCTCCAGAGTATCTGGGATTACAGGCATGTGCCATGAAGCCCAGCTAATTTTGTATTTTTAGTAGAGATGGGGTTTTTCCACGTTGGTCAGGCTGGTCTCAAACTCCTGACCTCAGTTGATCCTCCAGCCTCGGCCTCCCAAAGTGCTGGGATTACAGGCATGAGCCACCTAGCCTGGCCTGTAATTCTTATTGTAGAGATCTTTCACCTACTTAGTTAGCTATATTCCTAAATATTTTAATTTTTGTGTGGCTGTTGTGAATAGGATTGTATTCTTCATTTGACTGTCAGCCTGGACGTTCTTGCTGTATAAAAATGTTACTATTTTGTATCCTCGAGTTTTAGTGAAGTTGTTTATGAGATCTAGGAGATTCTCTGCAGAGATTATGGGGTTTTCTAAGTATAAGATCATAACAAAAACAAGCAATGAGAAATGGACTCTCTATTCAATAAATGTTCTTGAGATAATTCGCTAGCTATATGCAGAAGATTGAAAATGAACTCCTTTTTTCACCATATACAAAAATCAAATCAAGATGAAATAAAGACATAATTGTAAAGACCCTAGAAAACCTAGGAAACACCTTTCTGAACATAGACTCTGGCAAAGATTGTATGAACAAGTGTCCAGGCCTGCCACGGTGGCTCACGCCTGCAATCAAAGCACTTTGAGAGGCCAAGGTGGGTGGATCACCTGCAGTAAGGAGTTCAAGACCAGCCTCACCAACATGGTGAAACCTCATCTCTACTAATAATACAAAATTAGCCTGGTATGGTGGCGAATGCTTGTAATCCCAGCTACTCGGGAGGCTGAGGCAGAAAAATCGCTTCAATCCTGGAGGGAGAGGTTGCAGTGGGCCGATATCGCGCCATTGCACTCCAGCCTGGGCAACAAGAGTGAAACTCCGTCAAAAAAAAAAAAAAAAGAAGAAAGAAAGAAAGAGAGAGAGAGAAAGGAAGGAAGGAAGGAAGGAAGGAAGGAAGGAAGGAAGGAAGGAAGGAAGGAAGGAAGGAAGGAAGGAAGGAAGGAAGGAAGGAAGAAAAGAAAAGAAAGTCGAAAAGCAATTGCAACAAAAACAAAAATTGACAAAAGAGTCCTAATTAAAGATCTTCTGCACAGCAAAGGAAATTATCAACAGAGTAAACAGACAATGTGGAGAATGAGATAAAATATTTGCAAACTATGTATCTGACAAAAGCCTAATATTTAAAATTTGTAAGGACTTAAACCAATTAATAAGCCAAAAAAATGAACAACCCAATTAAAATGTGGGCAAAGGACATGAACAGATAGTTTTCTAAAGAAGACATATATTTGGTCAACAAGCATATGAAAAGAGTTCAATATCTCTGATCATTAGAGAAATAAAAATCAAAACCACAATGAGATACAATCTCACACCAGTCAGAATAGCTATTATTAGAAGGTCAAAAAGTAACAGATACTAGTGAGGTTGAGTAGCAAAGGGACAACTAACATACTGCTGGTGGAAGTGTAAATTAGTTCAGCCATTGTGGAAAGCATTATGGTGATTCCTCTAAGAGCTAATAACAGAATTATCATTTGACTCAACAATCCCATTACTGAGTATATACCCAGAGGAATAGAACTAATTTTACCATAAAGACACATGTATACAAATGTTCATTGCAGCACTGTTTACAATAACGAATACATAGAATCAACTTAAATTCCCATCAAAGGTAGACTGGACAGATAATGTGGTACACATATACCATGGAATACTTTGCAGCTACAAAAAAGAATGTGCTCATATCCTTTTCAGCAACATGGATGGAACAGGAGTCTCTTATCCTAAGCATATTAATTCAGGAATAGAAACCAAATATCACATGCTTTCACTTATAATTGGGAGCTAAACCTTGAGTATACATGGAAACAAAGAAGGAAACAATAGGTATTATGACTTATTTGAGTGTGGAAGGTGGGAAGAGAGGGAGGATTGAAAAACTACCTACTAGGTACTGTGCTTATTAGCTGGGTGATGAAATAATCTGTACACCAAACCTCCATGACACATAATTTATCCATGAAACAAACCTATGCATGTCTCCCCCACCGAATCCAAAATAAATGTTGGGGAAAAAAAAGAACTCTCTTTATCAATTTTTGTAAGGCAGAGCTGATGGTGATTAACTCACATAGGTGTTTTTGTGGTGGCTGTTGTTTTTCTCTGGGAAAGTTTTTTATTTCTTACCCATTTCTGAAACTCACCTTTGCTTGAAAAATTATTCCTCATTAAAACTTTTACTTTTTTTTATTTCAAGCAATTTGAATATATTATATAACTGTGTCCTAGCCTGCTGGTTTTCTTTTTTCCCACAAAATCTACTCATAGTCATATTGACACTTGTTTCTATGCAATGTGTTTCTTTTCTCTTGTTGCTCTCAAAATGGTTTATTTGTCTTTGATTTTTGATACTTTGATTATGTACTTAGATATATTTCTCTTTGGGTGTAATGTGATTGGGAATCTTCATGCTTACTCTACTTGGGTGTTGGCATCTATCCTCAAATTAGAAAATTTCCTTGGTAGAAACAGACCTTCACTATTTTTTTAGCCTGCAATTCTTGAAGGGCCAGCTGATGATGACCCGAATCCAGCAGAATTTGTTGTGAATTCTCTAGCTTCTTGGGTGCTGCCTTTCCTCTGATGTCAAGTGAGGCTGCTGGTGGTTATCCACTATCACGTGGAGCTACTGGCTGGGTATTATGCGGGCTTCTAGCCAGGTGAATCAGAAGATGTATTCTAGGGTTGAACAATTCCACTCTTTGGGGTCTTCAGCTGGACAGGGCTGTAGACTGAGCTTTAAGGTTAGGCAAAATTACTGCTCAGGAAAGGCAAGAAAGAGGCTATGTTCCTTAGAAATGCTCAACTGAGGATTGCCTCCCTGTCAAGGGAAGTCATGGGGTGGGCTGAGTTGAGTAGCTGTTTAGCTTTTTTGGTGGAGTAGGGTTAGCCTCTATAATTTTCCAAAATCCGTGTGGAGGTGAGAGTATCACTCCCTAGGACGGGTTATAGAGCAGGTTTTTGGCTGAGTAGAACTACTGCTTGACTTCCTGGGTCAAGCAACTCTAGCCCACATCCTTGTTCAAGAGGCATGAGAGTGGAAGTCTCTTTTCCTGAGCAGTCACTGGGAAAGCCCAATGGCTGAAAAATGGAGATGCCTGTTGACTTTCCGGGGCAAGCCAGCCTCATTTCATTGCCTCTCTGAAATACGTAGGAAGTAGGAGTCTCCCTATCTGTTTGAGGTGAGACCAGAGCGGGCTTCCTTGGAAGAATTTTGAAATGCTAGGGATACTGAATTACTGCCTCTCGTCCTCTTTTTCTCCCCATAGAAACTGTGGTACAGAAAAATCTTCTCCATCTGGTGTTCTGCCAACTTGTGGGGTGGGGAAGTGGTGCAGTTGGAGTAAGACTGTTCTTTTGAGCATTCTAATTCAGATTCCATCTAGTCCTACAGACCACATGAGTGTATCAGGCTTTTTTCCAAGTGCTGGGGTTTTTAAAAAGATGTTCTAGTCTGTGGATAGTTCCTAGCTGAACTTTCGGCAGGGCAATTGGAGCCTGAGACTTCTTATTTTGTCATCTCGATGATGTCATTTCTCTCTCTCTCTCTTATACATATATACATATACATATACATATGCATAGCATATACATATACATATACATATACATATACATATTCAACTCATATCCCTACTGGTTCCTTCAGCTTGAAAACTGTGCTCAAATCCCATCTGGGGAATAACTAAAAGGGATACTGTGTTCCACTCCACACCCCCACTCAGCTTGTTTCGTATTGTTCATCTCTTGCGATAGCCAAGTTCTCTGAAAATGCCTTCCTTCTCATTTTCTTTTCATATTTTTTCTATCATATTTTTTTTCACTCCAACTCAAGGGAAACTAAATCTGTGTTGCTAAAGTTATTACAGTGGCCTTTTAAATGACTGCAGTTTCTGCTTCATTACTTCCTATTAGGTGTTTTCTTCAGTAGCTTTCTTCTTTCTCAGCTTCACGGTCTTCTCTTTTCTTGTTGACTTCCTAACTTCCTATTAATCTGCTTTTAGAGATTTACCCGTGAGATTCTCTTTCTCTGTCAATACTTCAGATACGAGTGTTTCTCATGCTTGTAGCTGGAGATTTTCCTTATTCTCTCTTAAAAAAAAAAAATTGTTGCTAATTAGGAATATTTTTTGTTTGTTTTTGGTTTTAGTTTCTGAAGACTAGAAGTCCTTTTCATGAATTATCCCTTGCCCGATACCTGAAATGTCATTAGTACTAGGCTTTTGAGCAAAAATATTCTGATTTCTATACAAATAAAACATAGCTGCCCTTATTTATCTTTCAATAAGAATAATAGTCAAACAACATGTGCTATGTGTGGTCAATGTTAGAAAGTGGAGAATGATTATAGTCTTATGTTGTGAGAATATGAGGGGCAACTCTCATCCACTTAGCAATTTTGCTGACAATGCTGACTAAATAAATAATAAACGTTTCCACCATTAATGTCTAAGGCTAAGGTGACTTTTCAATACCTACTTTAAGTAATATCGTCCTAATACTGAAACCACTATAAAGAAAATTTTAAAAATTCAGTTTGGTGTAAAACATCATATTTTAAATGCTCTAATGATTGGAAAAAGGGAAAGAGCTTTAAAAGATTGATGGGAGTCCCTGTTGCAGAGTTGTGTTATAATGTATGCTCTACCTTTAGACTTTGGCTATTAAAATCATTGTTACCTCTGAAGGAAGAATTTTAAAAATTTCAGAGAGCGAGGAAGGAGGGAGGAAAGGAAGTAAGGGAATGGAGGAAGCAGCAAAAAAGAAAAGGAAGAAGGAAAGGAGAAAAGGAGAAAAGAGAGAGAAAGAAGAAAAAATTAAATATATATATGAAATTCTTTTAGTGTTCTTCACTTAAAAGCCCATAGGGGATAAAAGAAAGAGGGAAAGAAAGCTTACTGGCTGTTAATGGATTAACGAAGGGAGTTTCCTAATAAATGTTGCTATATTGTTTATTTTACAAGGGGAACCCATATTACCTTTAAGTCTCCTTTCCCATGGCCTACGTTGTCTAAATTTGCACTACATTTAATCAAATTTGATGAGTTGCATAACAAAGGAAGAATTCCAGATAGTATTTACCCTCATTCTTTTATTCCCTGGGCAGACACAGGGAAGACCAAAACAAGAGGCTAAGGAATGAAGACATTTCAGAATAATACAGTGACCTCTAGAACAAACTGGTTCCACATGAAAGAATTCATGTTAATAAAAAGGTTAGCATCATTAATTCCATGATCTCTTGTTTTGACAGCCAACATGAATCTTTCTGTTTTCTTAAACATTCTATCCTCTTTCCTGAATAGAGGTCACATCTACAATTGTGGCAGTGAGTCAATTAATACATTTTCTTGAAAGGATATATAAAATAATGACCATCAGACAAATAGTGAATGGATTCTAAGCGTTAATAATAACATAAATCTTTATCATTGTTTTACAAATGTGTGCAAAAATTTCCTCCCAGTCTTTGTCTATATCTATACTTACTTTGAATGTCACTGGGAAATGAACTGATACCATCATTGTAAAGTATCATGCAAAGTAAGAGAGCTACAGTGAAAAGGGAGCTGTATCTTCTTCATGACTCAGTATAAATAGTGAAAATTCCTTCTGAATTGATTGCAACCTTGAAAGCATGTTTTCATTCTAGTGTCCTCCAGATATGGAGAGCCAATGAAATTTTACATTGTCTAGCTAACCCAGCTCTATAAAATGATGAGCATCAAAAACAATTTCTCAATGACTGATTAGAGCCATAGCATTCAAGGAGTTAGGTCCCAAACTGCAGAAATAGATAGTAAAGAAGGGATGAGCTGCTAATTAGGCCTTTGTGTGTGCATTTGTGTATGTGTGTGTACATATCTGGTCTAGGGACTGAGAGACATAAAAAGGAAAAGTATGTGTGCAAGTGCATGAGCTAAAGGTATTTTAGAAGCATACACCATGAATAGTTAGATATATAAAACAGAAAGAGATGAGTGTTTAAAAAGAAACTTCATGTATTTCCTAATTTAGCATAACGTCAATGTTTATGCACAGACATATTTCCACCATGAAAAATACTCTAAGTGCATGCCAACTCTTAAATTTCAGTCTCAGATTGTCAACCACTAGCTTAATCAGAGCAAAAACAGGGTTTTTTTTTTTTTTTTTAGACATTCGGGGCAGATCCTCTTAACTGACTACACAAAGGACTTCCCAAAGTTCTCTCTTTTACTCCCTCCACAAAAGTGGCTGGAAAGCCAAATAATTATTTTCCCAGGAAAGTTGTATGTTATAGTAGCTATTTATTTTAGTCCAGTCTCAATCTCTGCATAATAAGCAGAATGATGCAGATGAGGAGGATTTGGTTTGAAAAACAAATTGCTTACCTAATAACGAAGGACGTGGCGGATTTTCCAGATTTGGCCATTCTTGTTGCCTTCACAATAGGTGACATTCATAGGGGTCACATGCCCATAGAACCACAGGGAGAAAGGCAAGCAGAGAAAGTCAATATGCTTAGGGTGACAAAGTGGGAAGACAGTAGTAGCCTACCTGTCTAATTTAATGCTTGAGTGCCCCGAAAAATGCCACTAAACTCTACTGTCAGATTACTTATGGACAAAAAATACTATTTGTTTAAACCACAGTATTCTTGCTTTCTGATTGATGCAGTTCAGTATATGTCTGTGTGATTCAAGGTCTCTTCCAAAAAATATATTTAGTGTTTTATAAATTATAAACGTATTTGATTTTATTAATCTAATCCTACAAATGTGACATGCTTTTTTGACAGGATTGTCAAACTTTCATCATATTAAAAAGAATCCTAGGATATTTAAAAACATATAGAAATCCCTTTTTATGTAAATAAACCATTTTAATTTATTGATTTTGTCTTCAAAATCTTGGTGTTCTTTTTTTTATCTCTATTATCACACATATCATTTGTTTTATCAACTCTTTAGCCTCGCTGTGTGAGTCTACTCGCCCTTCCATCTTTCTCTATAGTGATAATAAAAGGACATTGCATGATTCATAAATTGTGCCACTAGAAAAGGCATGTAAAATAAAAAATATGTGACACATTCTTGTCATGCAATAAATCATTTAAAATTATGTTTTTTATGGCTCAGCATTTGCTAGACATCTATAATTATATAGTGTCAGCATCCATGGCCAATCCAACTTTTTTCCAATGCTCTTTTGCCAAATCAAGGAAGCATAGCAAACACAATAAAAAGAACACAGGGATATGAAACTCCAGTTTCAACTCTGTACAATTTACTATCAAAGTAACTTCAGATAATTTTATGACTTTCTGAGCCCCTCACATGTTGTTTTTTTAAAATTAAATAACAATTTTAAAAATCCGCTTTAGAACTTGGTACATATTAAATGTTTAGTATAGTCAGTAGCTTTCTTTCCTTTTCTAATATATGCATTTCTTTTTGTTGTTGATGTTACAAAATGATTCGTATTTTCCTACATATATGCTTATTTAAGGTAAGATAAAAGGTTAGTTCATTTTGGTAGAAGCAAAAGAATACACACAGCTGTTTCCTGCTGCTGTAATACCTGTAGAGCACAGAAGATAAAACAGAAATTGTGAGTATTTCCTAATTACATAATAGTTATTAACAAAATTGATTGTTAGCTGTATGCTTGGCCTTCTGCTATGATTATAAGTGGATTATTATTTTTTACCAGAACCTCTCAAAAGCCCAGTGAATTAGCTCTCATTTCGTCTTATGCATTTCAAATGAAGGCCTGGAAATTTGGAAAGTTTTTAAAACCTGCCCAAAATTCAATAGCTCATCAGTGGTGGAATCTGGTGGATTTGGGATTTTAATGAACTCACTCTGACTCTACAGCCTAATCTATAGTTTCTCTTTATATCGTGCCATAAGAGGTGTTAAGAACATTTAATAGGTCAAATACCATAAAGTGGCGGAAACTCTAAAGAATCTCCAGCAATTGTTATTTTTTAACTGAAACTTCTCAATTTTAAATTATCTTTACCCTCTTATATTTTACAAGTAGGGGATTACTTCAAAAAATTATCTGTTATTATCCATAAGGTACATGGTTAAATTCTATTTTAAGGAGCATGTTGCAATGTTAAAAGTGTAACATCTGGCGAGGCGTGGTGGCTCAGGCCTGTAATCCCATCATTCTGGGAGGGCAAGGTGGATGGATCACCTGAGGTCAGGAGTACAAGACCAGCTTGACCAACATGGCGAAAACCCGTCTCTACTAAAACTTCAAAAATTAGCAGAGTGTGGTGGCCCATGCCTGTAGTCCCAGCTAATCTGGGAGGCTAAGTCTGGGAGAATTGCTTGAACCCAGGAAGCAGAGATTGCTGTGAACCGAGATTGTGCCACTGCACTCCAACCTGGGCGACAGAGTGAGACTCCATTTAAATATATATATACACACACACACACACACACATATATATGTGTATATACATATATATGATATATATCTAATATATATGTGCATATATTTATATATTGTGTATATAATATACATATATGTATATATTGTATATGTATTATATATGTATGTGTATATATAGATATATATGACTTATATCTAATATATATACATAAATCACATACATGTGTATATACATACATACACATATATATATAAACACATATATACACATATATACATACATAGATATAAGCTTCTCAAATTTTTGATAGATATGAAATCCAAAATTTGTCTTTTAATTCAGTAGCTTGTATGTTATGTCAGCACATAGAACTAGATCAGCAGATCAACTTAAATAAAGCCAAAAAAACTAAATATCTGAATTATACTCTGCTGACTTCTAAAAAAAAATATGTCATGTCCTACACTCAGGAATTTTCATGTGACAAACTGAAAAAAATTGAAATGAATTGCCTAGTTCTGTTTATTCATATCCTTAAGAGATGAATATAAGCAGATCTCAAGTCTTACTTAACTTTTAACGTCTTTTTTATAAAATAAGTGAATTGTGAATAGGCTGTTTGAAGTGAGTCTTATAAATCACCTGAACTGCTCCACTATTGGCATGTCTTGGAGTCATTATGTATAATTGGCTAATGGTGTATTTATTCTCACATTATTGGATCAGCTCCAGGGAAAATCACAGATGAGTTTCAAAACTCCAGGAGGATTTCTATGCAGAGGTAAATGAATTAAAACACAAGATAAAACTAATTACTTTTATTTAAATTCAATTTTGGGGGTAATCGTTCTGTCTTGGGGGTTTTCCAGCAGTTTTCAGAAGTGATAAATTTGCTTTAGTTTGCTAAGTTGCATTTCCTTAGAGCTAAGAGATGAAATCATTGGGATGAATATTAGGAAGTAAACTAAATTTTTTGGTAGAATTTCCCACCTTAGTTCTTCATGCTCCTTTTGATGCTTCCCTTAACCAGGCATTTGAAAACCTGATAAATGAGAAAAAAAAAAAAAAAGAAAAGAAACACTTTCAATGCCAAATTTAAGTGCACATTACTGAAAGGTGTTTGGAGTTCCAGAAATTAAACACCATAATCAAAAAGACTCACATATACTTTGCTGAAAGCTTCTATAGGACTGGACAAGACTCAGAGAATGTGAGTCATGTAGAGCCATAATTTTCATGTAAAGCAACTGGATGTAGTTAAGTAATAAAAATTTAAGGTTTTTCCTGTCCATATGCTTGGCTGGGTGTGTATTTTTTTTTTTTAATGTCTGATATTATACCTGTCCAGCCAGTTTCCTTTGACATGAGACCATATTGCCATGGGAGTGGGAATATCACTGAAATAGGTTTATAAATTAAGTATTACACTTAAGGCATGCTTCTTCAGTTAAGTAGGACCTTTCACGAAATATGACTTGGGTCTGGGCGCGGTGGCTCACGCCTGTAATCCCAGTACTTTGGGAGGCCGAGGCGGGCGGATCACAAGGTCAGGAGATTGACACCATCCTGGCTAACATGGTGAAACCCCATCTCTACTAAAAATACAAAAAATATTAGCCGGGAGTGGTGGCGGGCCCCTGTAGTCCCAGCTACTCGGGAGGCTGAGGGAGGAGAATGGCTGAACCTGGGAGGCGGAGCTTGCAGTGAACTGAGATGGCGCCACTGCACTCCAGCCTGGGTGACAGAGCGAGACTCCTACTCAAAGAAAAGAAAAGAAAAGAAAAGAAATATGACTTGGGATAAGAAAAGAGGTGCAGTGAAAAATTAATTACATAAAGCATTGGTTAATATATCAATTAAAATTGGATTTGGCTACATGTAAAGAGGTATCTAAATAAACATCATTGTACAGAAGTGAGTTCTCTCATAAAACAAGTCTGCAGTAAGATGTTGCCAGATTGGTGTGATTACTCTATCATCATTAGGGATCAAGGATCCTTCTATTTTCTCTTTTTTTCTTCATCTCACTTACCTATTAAAGCAATGAATATCACTGATTGAATGGGTGGAGGAGAAGAAAGATGATGACAAAAGACCAGTAATACAAATTCAACTATTTGTGTGTGGGAGAAGCTAGAAAAAGCCAAACCGCCAGATCTCAAGACGGTGGGCACTACCTGATGAACTTTTTGGCCGGGCGCGGTGGCTCAAGCCTGTAATCCCAGCACTTTGGGAGGCCGAGACGGGCGGATCACGAGATCAGGAGATCGAGACCATCCTGGCTAATACGGTGAAACCCCGTCTCTACCAAAAAAATACAAAAAACTAGCCGGGCGAGGTGGCAGGCGCCTGTAGTCCCAGCTACTCGGGAGGCTGAGGCAGGAGAATGGCGTAAACCCGGGAGGCGGAGCTTGCAGTGAGCTGAGATCCGGCCACTGCGCTCCAGCCTGGGCGGCAGAGGAGACTCCGTCTCAAAAAAAAAAAAATAAATAAAAAAAAATAAAGAGAGATTTTTAGAACCTCAGGAAGCTCTGGGTGCCTGGAGAATTCAACGTCAGCAGAACTCAGCTGAACTCTGACTTTTCTAATTTCTTCATTACTATTAAATAGAGGTTAAGATTTCAACGTCATTAGTGTTTAGGAGCTACCGAGTAGTTCTGTAACTTGATGTGTACTATAAGCTGCTTGTCTGATAGAAAATTACAACAAAACTGCATTCTGTCTTCTAAAAAAATATGCTGTCGTAGAGATCATACCACTGCTGAATATGAAAATCATTTGACTTTTTTCTTTCTGTCAAAAGATTTAAAGCCAACGAAATACATATTTTTTAAAATGTGTGTACCATATGAGGATGACTTACCATTATACTGTCTTTAAAAAGCACAAATATGTGAAAATCAGATATAGTTCAGAGGTGTAACTTCAAGAATGATACAGCTGTTTGAATCCCATGTAAATTGCTCTTCTCTCTTTAGGATTTCAGTAGGGAGAAAAAAAAAAAAAAGCAAATTTTTGACAAGTTGCCCATTCTTGGATCTTTTAATTTGTTTTATTTATGGTCCTACTTTGGGGCCTTACTGTTAGAGACTTTTACACTGGATAGTGGCAGAGAAGTGATTCAGAAGTGGCTCTTGCAGAAATGGGCAGATATTAAAAGCCCATGAACAATCCCTTTTCAGATATATTATATGCTTATTTTCTATTGAAATCACTGTTGCCATTCAGGTCAGGGGCATGAGAGGGATGCATTAAAAAGAGCTGTATCAAAGCACCAAAACTAGTTTGCCTGTTATTATTCATATTCCCTTAAAGTAATCTTGGAAAAGAAATGACAGAAACAGTAAGTACATTTCATTCTTATCATATATTTTTGGAAAGATTCATAAGTTTCAGGATAAGTAAAAATTAACTATTAACTATTGACCATATAAAGTAGATTCCAACTCAAGTGAAAGTGATTCAGCAAGTCTGGGATGAAGCTCAAAGAGTTGCATTTACAACAACATCCAAGGTCATTTTAATACAGAGTTATTGGAACACTCTTTTAAAGACTCTGGTCTGCAATCATGAAGTATTTCTCATGATCTGAATACAGGAGCTCATTATGTTTGTATTTTGACAAAGAAACTAATTGATTTTATTTTTAATTAATTATGAATATTTGCATAGGCTGGTAATTATGTACAAAACTATACTCATTTGAGGGATATAAAAGAATCTTCACCTCACCCCACATGACCTCATAAGTCCTACACAGAAGGGCTGAAATATAACTTGCTATAATGTGGCATGAATTTCTCAGAAACTCACTCTAAATGCATTTGTAATGAAGTTTCTAAGGGAAACGTACACTTACAATGATTTCACCACAGGCAGTATAGGAGAACTACTTTTCAGATTGTTTTCTGTTATGATTCCTACTGAACATTTGAATACATTTACTGGTTTATAAAATACCTACAAAATACATAGAAGTATAATTAAAGATGTTATTAAAATTTTGGTTTTTGGTCTCCTTATTTTATAATCAGTTTGGAGGATCTTCTGAAATTTAATTGACATTTGCTGTCTCCAAGGATTCTGCACTGAGGGAGGAGATTCCCAGAATAAGGTTTAGGTTGAAATCTGAAATCCCTCTCAGATTTTATCAGGCATAACTTAAATTCCTAGAGCATTCTAGCGCAATGCTTCCTCCTGAGGCGTCCAAATTCTCCATCTGCTGCTATTCACAGGATCCTGCCTTTTACCTAGAATTCTTCCTCTAAAGCAGCTTCCTGGCTTCAGTCAATCCTATCCATTTTCACTTATAGAACAATTTTGTTTTTAGCCTTCAATTAGCATTCTCACATCAATCGAGTAACAATGTATTTCCATGTCTGAAATACGTATACTTTTAAAATTTCAAGCAGAATAGAATATAAAATCAAATCATATTTCAGATTAAAAAAAAAATCCAGTTGTTGAATATCCTGGGAAAGATCTCAGGAACAAGGAACAAGATAGTGGCATGAGGACATGTCAAATAATCTGGAACATTCTGCTATCTTAATGACAGATCAATGAATAATGACAATATCCTTCATTGACAGGAAAGCAGTCAAAGAGTGTTTTAGGATTATAATGAAATCAGAATCTGTGACTTCTTATCCAATGAACACAAGTTTGTATCCTGGCTGTTCCACATACAAGCTAAATGGCCTTTGATAAGTCATTTTACTTCTCTGGATTGCAGTTAACCCATTGGTTAAAATATGGCTAATATTTATTTTGATGGATTATTATAGCAACTAAATTAGACTTTGCATGTAAAATAATTATTACAGTGAAACTTAGCTTAATAAATAATACTTGCATTTCATGGTTTATCTTTTGGTTTTTATATTAAAGTTTTGATAAATTTGGTAGCATAGTCTTCATTGCATTTCCTGCTAGGTTTATGGCATTGCTGATTTTCTATATATACAGATGCAAAAAAAAATGTATTTTTAAATAAGTATGTTTATTGTTTAATGTCAATTTAACGAAATATAATTTGAACTAGTAGTATAGAAAAGACTTGGATCTTGAGAAATATTTTAAACTGGACCCAAGGTTGAGAAACTACCATATGATACACTGCCAATTACGCATTTTTCTTCTTTAATAATTCACAGATTTTTTATTGTTGGATTCAGAAAGCATAACTTCAGAATAAGAGTGATGGAAGGATATTGTCATTATTCACTTCATAAGGGGAAAAATCCTTCAAAATACCATTCCTTTCATGAAGTTCTCTGCTAGATGCTAACATTTCATCACAAGGCAATAAGGCCATAACAAACCGGACAAATGGAGTCAATTCAGAAACATAAGTGAGCAGAAATATTCCTCTTTGTCCAGTCTCTCATTAGAGGCATGAAAAAAAAAATGTTTACTAATGAGGTACAAGCCTCAGAACTGATCATTTATTAATGATTAACATGGCATTCCTGTGTATACTCAATGAAATAGTGTCTTTTTAACAGGAAAGTATATGGAAGATGGCATGTATGATTTCATCCAAATGAAATCATAAATGATAGATCTTTCAGAGAGGAGGCGTGATGAGGTCAGAGATTAATAGCATTCTTTAAAATAATGCTCGTAATGTTGGGAGGAAGTTCAAATAGAAAAGAAAAAAAAAATTGAAAAGACCAATAGTTGTTTTATAAATTGACCACATGTTTACATGCAAGAAACAAAGCAAAACAACACAGCATACTAGTTGTATTAATTTCTAGCAAACTTGAAAATATGTGTACTTCCATATCTTTCTCCCTCTTTCACATATGCACATCCTCACACCCCTTATGCCCCAACCCTGAGAAAAATATTTCAGAAGATGCTGACCGAAGTTCTATCCACCTGGAAAGTTCCCAAATAGTAACTATTTTATGGAATCTTCTGACCTGTTGGGCTTAACGATAGTTTTCTCACGTTCTCCTGAAAATAATTGTGGGAAAAACAATTCTTGTAACACGTAGTCTGAAATGTTTTTAGTTCTGATTAAAATGATCAACAATTGGTGTGGTTTTGAATTCTTAGAAATCTTTGCTTGTCACGTGCTTTAAAAGAAACATATTATCTTGGGTTTGACACAGTCTATCCATGGGAGATGAAGTTTATAAAATGTTTGATTCATTTTTTCTTAATTTACTACAATAGAATGTTTTTGGGAGGATAAAAACAAAATAACTTGTGTCAGGAAAAGATATTATGTCATCAAGACCAGGCCATATTTTATATTTACATGTTTGTATGTGACCCTGTTATAGCATAAGCTGTAAAACTAGTTACTGCTCTCAGCAGGAAGAGTCAATTTGCAAATTCACAAATCATTAATGTTACACTTCTGTTGCAAAATATGTTAAGTTGTTGGTTTAAATAAAACCTCGAATCTCAAGTACAGATGCTGGTGTATGGCAGTATTACCACTCACAGTCACTGATAGAACATAAAAATTATGAATTATTGAAATATTTAGGAGATAATCCTGCATTAGCAATTATGAAACATTATGAAATCAGAAGCAATGTCTTAAATAAGAATGCATGTGGAGACTTTATATTAGACCTCTCAATTAGGTGCTAAACTGATAATACATCACGTGATATTTTTTCATGTAAATATTAACCATTATTAAATGCTTCTTTGTGACTTACCTTCTGTACCTTTTTGTGGGGTACAGGGCCAGGCTTCTAATTGTGCAGATTGACCTTATCATGACTTCACAGATCACCTGCCTTATCATCAAGACGAATAACTAGAGGTGCCCAATGTTCACTTCCTTCATAAAAAAGACCAAAACAAGAAACAAATAATGGCTGTATGAGAAACTGTACTGTATGAGAAAACACTGGAATTGAGCAAGGAAGACATGAAAACCCTCTGAACCATGGAACCTTGAAATTGCAGCATAGAGAGGTAAGAAAAATACCTGACCAGGATTGGCTTAAAATGAAGACAGACTCCTCATTGCTGGGAAAAGGTAAGTGGGAGATCCCCAGCAGTCACCATTGCCAAGATGGATGCCCGTAGTCCTACCTACAGGAGAGCGCCACAGTCCTTGTGGCTTCCAAACCCAGTATAAAGACTGACCTGGAATCTATGCAACTGCACTTTTCCAGAGAAGGAACTCACACTGGGTTCCCCTGCTCCCTGGGATCCAAGCTACTAAAGGCAGTCTCTTCAATAAATGATCCCCAAAAAACATGAAGAATCCACATGCAGAAGAATGAGACTATACCCATATCTTTTATTATGTATAAAAATCAACTCAAAATTGATTAAAACCTTAAATGTAGTAAGTAAAATATGAAACTACTAGAAAAAAATAGGGTAAATATTTCAAGACATTGGTCTCGGTGAAGATTTTCTGGATAAGTCCTTAAAAGCACAGGTTACGAAAGCAAAAATAGACTAATTACATTAAATCAAACTAAAAACCTTCCATATAAGAAAAAGCAATCAACACAGTGAAGAGACACCCTGCAAAATGGTGAAAATATTTGCAAACTATTCATCTGGTAAGATATTAATATCCAGAATATGTTAGGAACTGAAACAACTCAATAGCAAAACAAAACAAAAACACAAACAAAAAAACCTGATTAAATAATAGGCAAATCATCTAAATAAAGATTTCTCAAAAGAAGACACAAATGTCTACAATTATCAAAAGAAAACACACTTACTATCCCTAACTGTAAGAGAAATGCAAATCAAAACCATGAAATATTTTTCAACTTCAGTTGGAATGGCTAATATCAAAACGACAAACATAATGCTGTTGAGGATAAGGAGATAAAGGAATTCTTATACATTGTTTCTGGAAATGTAAAATAATATAGTCACTATGGAAAACCATAAGGAGGCTGCTCAAAAAGTTAAAAACAGGCTGGGCACAGTGGCTTACACCTATAATTCCAGCACTTTGTGAGGCCACAGGCATGGCATCACTTGAGGTCAGGAGTTTGAGACCAGCCTGGTCAAAACAAGGTGAAAACCTGTCTCTACTAAAAATACAAAAATTAGCTTGGTATGGTGACAGACGCCTGTAATCCCAGCTACTCGGGAGGCTAAGGCACGAGAATCTCTTGAACTCTGGAGGCGAAGTTTACAGTGAGCCAAAGTTGTGTCACCACACTCCAGCCTGGACAACAGAGCAAGACTCTGTCTCAAAACAATAAACAAACAAAATTACAAACAAAACTACTGTAGAATACAGTAATCCCACTACTGGACAAATATCCAATGGAAAGGAAATAAATATGCGAAAGATATCTACATTCCCATATTTATTTCAGCACTATTCATTTTAGCCAAGATATGAAATCAATCGAAATTTCCATCAACAGATGAATAAGTAAAGACAATGTGGTAGAAATATACAGCGAAATACTATTCAGCCCTGAAAAAAAAAACCCTGTCATTCATGGCCATATGGATGAGCCTGGAGGACATTGTACTAAATGAAGCATGCCAGGCATGGTTAAGACAAATAGCCCTTATTCTCACTCATATGTGGAATCTAAAGAAGTAGATCTCATAGAAGTGGAGAATAGAGTAGTGGTTACTAAAGGCTAGGATGTATAGGGGGAAGGGAGATATAGAGAGCTCGGTTAACAGATACAATATTACAGCTAGATAGGAGGAATAAGTTCTAGTGTTCCATAGCACTGTACTGTGACTCTAGTTAACAATAATTTACTGTGTATTTTCAAATAGCTAAAAGTGAAGATTTTGATTATTCCCAACACCAAAAAAGTGGTAAATACTGTAAGTGTTATGGATATGCCTACCCTAATTTGATCATTGTGCATTGTCTATCACACAGTATCATTTGTATATCAAAATATCACAATCTACCCTATAAATATGTGTGATTACTACGTGCCAATTAAAACTAATAAAAATAGTAACATTTCTAGATGTTTTTATTTACTTGAAGCATACAGAGCAGATAATATAAGACTTGGAGTTGTAGTCCTGTACCATGATACCATTCTTTAATGAACCTCTCTCTCACAAGTGGTTATAATATATAAATTAAATAATTTTTACAAAATATATGTATCAGGGACAGAGAAGGGAATGATACCAGTAGGTACCCTTTCATTTTTGAAATAAAGGTCTGGTGTCTATGTTCTCTCACCCTGCCCCTAGACATAAATAAAGGCATGCCTTTCAGTCTGTCTCTCTCTCTCTGTCCTTTTCTCTCTTTTTAAAGTAAATGCTCCCTGTGTGTTTGTGTATGTAGACACCAAAAATGTGCACATAATTATATGATATATTTCATGTAAAATATAAAGTCTCTAGGATTCTGCTTCCTAATCTGATCATGGGTTGACTTGTACTTCATTGTCTCTATAAGTTCCCTTATAGTTCTAAAAGTTTGTTATGGAAACTAGCTGGGAAAATGGCAGATAGGAGGCAGGACTAACTTGTGGCAACCACTGGCATGGACAGAGTAGTGTGTGGAGAGCCACATTGTGAACTTTAGCTCCAAGAACTACTTCAGGAACATACAGGAAAGCCTAGACAATCCACAGAGCATTTGAAGGAACTAGATCACTGTTGCAGGCTCCATGAGACAGTCGAGAACTGTGAACCCGCTTGCTTGCCCTGCTCACAGGCTGCCAGGAAATAAACTTGATGCTGTCAATGGGGCAAGGTGGGAGTGAGACTAGCCTTTTGGTCTGTAGGCTGCACAGGCCCTGGGTGAGGCCTGTAGCTGACAGCTTTCCCCCACTTCCCTGGTGAAAGGTGTGGCACAGCAGAGTCAACCATAATCCCTCAGGAATATAATGCCATTGGCCTGGCAACCACACCTCCATCCCTGACAGCAGCCGCAGAAAGTCCCACTCAAGGAGAGTTTGACCTCAGATATGCCTAACCCTGCCCCCACCTGATGGTCTTTTCTACCCACCCTGGTAGCCAAAGACAAAGAACATAATCCCTTGGGAGCTCTATGACCCTGCCCATAGAGTTAATCATCCCTATACAACCACAGTAAATGTGCTCTTGAAAGCACCACCTCCTGGCTGGCGGCCAACCAACACAAAACCAGTGCACTGAACAAAAATACAACCAAGGACCTTCCCAGAGTCCACTTCACTCCCCTGCTACCTCCACTGGAGAAGGTGCTGGTAATCACGTCTGAAAGACGTGAAGGTGGATCACATCACAGGTCTCTTTGCATCAACCCTAGTACCAGCTTGGCACTTGGTAGCTTTGCTGAGTGGATAGAACCCAAAAAGAAATAACAATCACTGCAGCTTGTCTCTCAGAAAGCCCCATCCCTAGGAGAAAGGGGAGAGCACCACATCAAGGGAGCACCTGAGTGGGACAAAATAATCTGAACAGCAGCCCTTGAGTCCTAGATCTTCCCTCTGACATAATCTACCCAGATGAGAAGGAACCAGGAAAACAATTCTGGTAATATTATAAAATGGTATTCTTTAACACCCCTAAAAGATTGCACTAGCTCACCAGCAATAGATCCAAACCAAGACAAAATCTCTGAATTGTGAGAAAATGAATTCAGAAGGTTGATTATTAAATCAATCAAGGAGACACCAGAGAAAAGTGAAGTCCAACTTAAAGAAATTAAAAAAAAAAAAAAAACAGGATATGAATGGAAAAATCTCTAGTGAAATAGATAGCATAAATTAAAAAAAAATCGCAACTTCTGGAGATCATGGACACACTTAGAGAAATGCCAAATGCACTGGAAAGTCTCAGCAACAGAATCAAGCAAACAGAAGAGAGAACTTCAGAGCTCAAAGACAAGGCTCTCGAATTAGCCCAATCTGACAAAAACAAAGAAAAAAGAATTAAAAAAAAATAAGCAAAACCTCCAAAAATTTTGCGATTATGGTAAACAACCAAACCTAGGAATAATTGCTGTTCCTGAGCAAGTAGAGAAATCTAAAAGTTTGCAAAACATATTTGAGGGAATAATCAAGAAAAACTTCCCTGGGATTGTTAGAGATCTAGACATTCAAATACACAAAGCTCGAAGAACACCTGAAAAATTCACCACAGAAAGATCATTACCTAGGCATATAGTCTTCATGTCATCTAAAGCCAAGATGAAGAAAATAATCTTAAGAGCTGTAAGCCCAAAATATCAAGTAACCTATAAAGGAAAACCTAACGGGTTAGGCAGATTTCTCAGCAGAAACCCTATAAGCTAGAATGAATTGAGGTCCTACTTTTAGCCTCCTTAAACAAAACAATTATCACGCAAGAATTTTGTGTCCAGCAAAACTAAACTTCATAAGTGAAGGAAAGATAAAGTATTTTTCAGACAAATACTGAGAGAATTTGCCATTACCAAGCCAGCACTACAAAAACTGCTAAAAGAAGCTCTAAATCTTAAAACAGATCTTCAAAATGCACAAAAATAGAATCTCCTTAAAGCATAAACCTCACAGGACCTATAAAACAATAACACAATGAAAAATTTAAAAAAAAATAACGTATTCAGAAAACAAATAGCCTGATGAATAGAATAGTACCTCATATCTCAATACTAACATTGAATGTAAATAGCCTAAATGCTTCACCTAAAAGATACAGAATGGCAGAATGGATGAGAACTCATCAACCAAGTATCTGCTTTCTTCAGGAGACTCACTTGACACATAAAGACTCACATGAACTTAAGGTAAAGGGGTGGAAAAATATATTCTATGCAAATGGACTCCAAAAGCTAAGCAGGTGTAGCTATTTTTATATCATACAAACAAACTTTAAAGCAAAAGCTGTTAAAAAAGACAAAGAGAGACATTACATAATGATGAAAGGACTAGTCCAACAGGAAAATATCACAATCTTAAATATGTATGCACCTAACACTAGAGTGCCCAAATTTAGAAAACAATTACTGCTAGACCCAAAAACTGAGATAGACAACAACACAGTAATAGTGGGAGACTTTAATACTCCACTGACAGCACTAGACAAGTCATCAAGATACAAAGTCAACAAAGAAACTATACAATAAATGGACTTAACAGATATTTACAGAATATTCTACCCAACAACCATGGAATATACATTCTATTCATCAGTACATAGAACATTCTCCAAGATAGACTATATAATAGGCTGCAAAACATATCTCAGAAAACTTAAGACAATCAAAATTATATCAAATACTCTCTCAGACCACAGTGGAATAAAATTGGAAATCAACTCCAAAAGGAACCATCAAAACTATCCATATACATGGACATTAAATAACCTGCTCCTGAATGATCTTTGGGTCAATAATGAAATCAATATGAAAATTTAAAATTTCTTTGAACTGAATGATAATAATCACACAACCTGTCAAAAACTCTGGGATACAGCAAAAGTGGCACTAAGAGTAAAGCTCATAGCATTAAATACCTACATCAAATGTCTGTAAGAGCATGAATAGACAATCTAAGGTCACATCTTATGGAAATGGAGAAACAAGAATAAACCAAACCCAAACCCAGCAGAAGAAAAGAAATAACCAAGATCAGTTCAGAACTAAATGAAACCAAAACAAACAAACAACAGCAATAATACAAACGATAAATGAAACACAAAGGTGGTTCTCTGAAAAAACAAGTAAAATTGATAGACCATTAGAGAGATTAATCAAGAAAAGATCTGAGAAGATCCAAATAAGCACAATTAGTAACAAAATTGGAATATTGGAACTGACACCATAGAAATACAAAAGATCATACCAGGCTACTATGAACATCTTTACACATACAAACTAGAAAACCTAGAGAAGACAGATAAATTATTAAATATATACAACACTCCTAGATTAAACCAGGAAGAAGTGGAAACTGTGAACAGACCAATAACAAGCAGCAAGATTGAAATGGTAATAAAAGTTGCCAACAAAAAAAGTCCAGGACCAGAAAGATCCACAACTGAATTCTATCAGATATTTAAATAATTGATACCAATCCTATTGATGCCATTCCACAAGATGAAGAAAGAAGAAATCCTCTCAAAATCATTATATGAAGCTGTTCTTACTCTAATCCAAAACCAGGAAAAAAAAAATAAAGAAAAAAGAAAACTACAGACTAGTATCTCTGATGAATATAGATGCAAAAATCCAGAACAAAATATTAGCTAACTGAATCCAACAGCATATTAAAAAGATAATCCACCATAATCATATAGATTTCATAACAGGGATACAGGGATAGTTTAACATCCTCAAGTCAATAGATGTGATACACCACATAAACAGATTTTTTTAAGCCCATGATCATCTCAGTAGATGCAGAAAAACCATTTCTCAAAATCAAGCATCACTTGATGATTAAAACACTCAGAAAAATCAGCATAGAAGGGATATACCATAAGGTAGTAAAAAGCCATGTACAACGAACCCACAGCCAGCATTATACTGAATTGGGAAAATTTGAAAGCATTCCCCGTGAGAACAGGAACAAGACAAGGACGATCACTTACATCACTTCTATTCAACATAGGACTGAAGTCCTAGCTAGAGGAATCAGACAATAAAAAAATAAAGGCCATCCAAATAGCTAATGAGAAAACAGTCACTCTTTGCTGATGACCAGATTGTATACCTAGAAAACCCTACAGACTCATCCACAAAGCTTCAAGAACTTATACCACCATCATTCTTCACAAAACTAGAAAAAACAATCCTAAAGTTTATATGGAACCAGAAAGGAAGCCACATAGCCAAAGAAAGATAAAGCAAAAAGAGAAAATCTTAAGGCATTACATTAGCTGACTTCAAATTATACTATAAAGCCACAGTCACCAAAAAAGCATGGCACTGGTATAAAAATAGGCACCATTGGAACCAAATAGAGAACCCCTAAATAAACCCAAATACTTACAGCCAACTGATATTCAACAAAGCAGACAAAAACATAAAGTGGGGAAAAGACACCCTATCCAACAAATGGTCCTGGGATAATTGTTGAGTCACATATAGAAGAATGTAACTGGATCCTCATCTCTCACCCTATGCAAAAAGCAACTCAAGATGGATCAAAGGCTTAAATCTAAGACCTAAAACTGTAAAAATTCTAGAAGAAAACTTTGGGAAATGCTTTCTAGACACTGGCCTAGGAAAAGACTTCATGACCAAGAAACCAAAAGCAAATGCAATAAAAACAAAGATAAATAGATGGAACTTAATTAAACTAAAAAGTTTCTGCACAGCAAAACATAAGAATAATAATAATTAGCAGACTAAACCAACAACCCACAGAGTGGGAGAAAATCTTCGTGATCTATACATCCAACACTGGATTAATATCCAAAATCTACAAGGAACCCAAAATCAGCAAGAACAAAATGAACAATCCTATCAACATGTGGGCTAAGGACATGAACAGATAATTATCAAAAGATGATATACAAATGACTAACAAACATGAAACAATGCTCAACATCACTGATTATCAGGAAAATGCAAATCTAAAGCACAATGTGATACCACCTCACTCCTTCAAGAATGATCATAATCAAAAAATCAAAAAATAATAGATGCTAGTATTGGTGTGGTGAAAAGGAAACACTTTTAAATTGTTAGTAGGAATCTGAACTATTACAACTGCTATGGCAACAGTGTGGACATTCCTTAAAGAAGTAAAAGTAGATCTACCATTTGATCCAGCAATCTTACTTCAGGGTATCTACCCAGAATAAAATAATTCATTATATGAAAAAGGTTCTTGAACACGCATGTTTATAGCAGCACAATTTGCAATTGCAAAAATATGGAACCAGCTCAAATGCCCATCAATCAAGAAGTGGATAAAAAATGTGATATATATGTATTTGTATACACAGAGAGAGAGAGAGAGAGAGAGAGAGCATAGAATACTTCTCAGTCATAAAAAGGAATGAAAATATGGCATTCACAGCAACCTGGATGGCGTTCATTGCCATTATTCTAAGTGAAGTAACTCAAGAATAAAAAGACAAACATTGTATGTTCTCACTCATAAGTGGGAGCTAAGATATGAGAATGCAAAGGCATAAGAATGATACAATTGACTTTGGGGACTTGGGGAAAAGAGTAGAAGGGGGCTGAGAGGTTAAAAACTACCACTGGGTACAGTGTGTACTGCTTGGATAATGGGTGCATGAAAATCTCAGAAATCATCCATAAAGAACTTATTTATTTAACTAAACACCAACTGCTCCCCAAAAACCTATTGAAATAAAAAATAGTATGTTAAGATTATAAAATGAAAACTTTATCAATGTTTTAAAAATAGAGAAAACAAAAATAAGGTTTAGGTAGGTAGTGTGAACAAGGTAGAAGGTGGAGAAGTGAAAGTAAATAAGGTGTGTCAACTTCACAAGAGCTTGAAATTTGTATGGTTTCTTCGATTCTGCATGAATAATATATGAAACCTATGTGTTTGGAATTTTTGAAAGCATCCATTCATACATAAGGGCATTAACTATTGGATGGATGGAAAAATTCAACAGAATCAATTGAAGCACAGTTGTGAAAATAGTGACTGAGAACGTGACCTATGGAATGATTAAGGCCTGAGTTTAAAATCTAACTTACTAAATTATCAGCTGCGGGATTCTAGACAAGTTACAACTCCCTGAACCAAATTTCCTCCATATAATCCCATTAGGTAATGGGTATTACTATTTTCCCCATGTTTCAGATGAGGGCAATTAGATTCAAAGACTGGAAAAATACACTTCGCCACTTGCTAAAAAGGCTGCAAGGTCAATGGATCATTCAGATAGGGACAGGAGGAATTGGGAGAAACGCAGTATTTCAATCTACCACATTCTGCTTAATAGCTACTCACCACTGAAATTAGCATGAAATCCATTTAAAACCTGCTGTTCTTTGCCTTTAGTGTCATCCTTGAATGTAGTGACTTGGTAATGATGGTTGTTGATTATGCTTAATTGAATATACAATTTTGACTAAAAAGAAATAATCTAAATTTCATCAGGTAGTTCTTCCCTTATAATTTACACTTGTAATTAACATACTTGTTTTAATTAACTTTATTTAAAGTGAAAAATTTCTCCTATTTTGGGGGGTACATAGAAACACTGTCACGTAGAGAACACAATAATTTATTTAAAGTAAACTTAAAATGTGCTCTCTAGAAAGTCATTTAAATTCACTGTATCTGGTTCCACAATAAAATTTGGAAACTGGTTTGATTTTCTTACCTGCCAGTCAAATGAGACAATATGTGATAGAATGTAACATCAATTATAAAGTGAGACAAAGTGTCTTAATAATAACTAACCAAAGGATATCTTTGAACCTAGTTGTTGTAAAAATGAGACCTTGTTTATCTAATCTATTTCTGTGTGCATTTTATAGTCTTGTAATACAAATCAATGACCTTTTGATTAATTGCATTAAAAATGTGAAGCCAGCACTCATCAGAGGCAGTTTGGGTATATACCCAGCCATTTTAATAGCATGAATTTCTCTGAGTCTTCTAAATTTTTTGTTCCTTTTGGACTTAAATGGAGGCATCACTTTAACTTAGTGATTCTCAACTGGGGTGGTTTTGCCATTCAGAGTACATTTGGCAATGCCTAAAAATGTTTTTGATTGTCATACTCGGAAGGTGTGGTCACTTGTGTCTTGTGATTAGAGGCCAGAGATGCTGCTAAGCATTCTAAAATGTACATTACAGCTTCTCCATCTCCCCACAAAGAATGATTCCACCCAATATGTCAATAACCGAGTCTGAGAATCCCTGTTTTTACTGACTAAAGAATGTACTGAGATGTTATTATTTTATTACGAAGGTAGTTCATGATGCAAATTATGATGGCAGCAGTACAAGGGATGTGGAGGGGGATTCTTTTCTTTTCTCATTCTTTGGAAGTGACCACTTTCCCATAAAGGATGGGAAGGTGAAGAGCAATCTAGCTCTCTAGGCAATTTGTGACTCTGTCCTTCTGGCGTTTTCCTGTGCTTTCTATGGTAGCTCATCATCTCAGTGGCCTCCTCTTTATCCAACTTTATGCCAGCATTTTCCTATTATTATGTTATTGGAGCATTATCTGAGCTACTCACTGGGTCTTTAAATTGATGAGGTACCGTCAGCCATTTCAGTTTTTATCAAGGGAGCAGACGCGAGGGGGAGTTGAGTTCTGGCATGTGTTTGGGAGGTGTTTGTTTTGACTGTCTGATGGCTGCATACCAGCCTGAGGGAGTCACAAATGTCACTGGTGTGCGATGGTATAATTTTCCTGCTGCTCCAAAGAGTCTTCTGTGCTAATCTCCTGGCACGTCTGGCAACTTTCAAAATAGAAGTAAAAGGCAATTCCATGGAGCAGTGGAAAAAGATTCAAAGTCTCCATTTGTCTCTTTAAAGGACAGAGAAAATTGCTAGCGTGCAGTTGGCCATTTTCATTATTGAGAGCATAGAGCAGCTCAGTTTTCACCAGGGCTAATTGATTTTCACAGCTGGTGCAGGAAAGTCTAAGGAAGATACGAGACTTGAAAAGTCCCTTTGTGCAGACTCTGAAGTTCATGAGTTCTGCAGGGACTTCAAATTTGGACTTCAATAAGAGATGATGAACTCATCTGAAATAACTTTGGGCACCAGCTGGAAAAGAATCACTTGTTTATGTAGGCGTGGTGTGAGTAGATTTTGGCCTGCCATGTGGCGTCACAAAAAATTCATCATTATTCTCCTTACATGAAGTATCAGTATGTTAAATTGCACAAACCTGGTTTTCACCTCTGGTGTCAAAAATTTCCCCCACCTAATATGACATGTTAGATGGTGTCAATGTCTATCTTTCCTTTGCTTTATCATTGAGAGAGCAAGTAGCCCATATCATAGACATTTTGTATTCCTTATTATGAAAAGGTGGAAAGACAGCAGCAATCTGAGGGAAGGCTCTCATGCAGGAGCAGAAAGCAGGGATGTAGATATTGGTACTGAGGTGGAAAGGGAGGATTTGATCACAGGGAATCATGTCAGAGTCCCAATGGAATGAGCATGCTTATAGAGGCAGCACAGTATAGTAAAAGGCATGGACATTGGATCAGATAATTTTGACTTCCAAGCCAAACGCTGCCACTGGGAAGTAAATGGATCTTAGATGAGTTATATTTCCTTATTGTAGCATTGTGACATCTAAAATATATGTAAATGGGCCAGGAATGTCATGGCACTTTACACTCTCTTCTTCTCTTCCTTTTTTCTTTGTTGAAAATTAGGTTCAAAGTCAGTGTCTTGCCGAACAAAGTACACTGATGTTGAGTCTGGAATCACGGTACAAACTTTTTGTACTTTCAACAACAGCAGAATGGGACATTCTGCTGTTGTATATTTTGAAATGTGAAAGGAGGGATATTTTATCTCAAGGATATCTGTGAAACACATGAAGTAACAGTAAAATAAATCATTAAATCCAATAAAGACTATTATTGGAAGGAGCAACCAGCAAATATTTGAGTGAGGTAGACTTAGATAAAGCCCAGGGAGCTGGTTATCCTTTACTTAACTTATTCCCATTCTCTATTTTTAAAAAAATCCTTCATGACAAATACTTAGGAAAAAAAAATAACTGTTTCAGGTGACATATGAGGATTCCACATTATTTACCTCATAAAAGAAAACAAGCTTAGTTATGTGATGTTGCATTAGCTGACAATGTTCATAAAATTACCTAGACACTGGACCTGATAACATACTAAAGTTATTTTAAAAGTACAATTATTTGGCAAGATATCTCCAATAAAGTGTAAACTTACAAGCAAACTAGGAATTCACAGATTGTATGTATCTACCTAGATGTGAAAACACATTAGGAACATGAGTGGGAGATAATTATTACAATCCACACTGGCTTAAGATCCAGTTATTGGAAAAAAATTGATCAAAGAGTAGTGATGACTCAAATATGTATCACTACACAATTTAGTGGTGCTTATGAACTCACAATAAGCAAAATACATAATGACAAAACTAAACAATGGTTATTTTTAACTGAAGGAAAAAGTCCAGAAATTGTACGGAATATTCAGCTTTATACATTGCTAATCATATGTTGATAGAAAGTGTCCTTACCTAAAACTGTCAACTTTTAACCTTTATGGGTATATTTGCATAGTAGGAACTTTATAGACTTGCTCAGCAGCCAAACTTTTTAAAATATTAACTGTAATATCCATTAAACTATATTGATGTACAGATGTGCTTGTTTAGCATTGTGAGGCTTAAAATGCTTCCTTACTTTGGTGTCCTTTTATAAATTCAGCATCTCTATTATCCTCTCCTTTTCTTAAAATGCTCTAGTAATTCAGAAAAAAAATTGCAGATTCCTGGGCAAGGTGGCCGAATAGAAACAGCTCCGGTCTGCAGCTCCCAGTGAAACCAATGCAGAATGTGGGTGATTTCTGCATTTCCAACTGAGGTACACAGTTACTCTCACTGGGACTGGTTAGACAGTGGGTGTAGCCCACGGAAGGTGAGCTGAAGCAGAATGGGACTTCACCTCACCCAGGAAGCACAAGGGGTTGAGGAACTCCCTCCCCTAGCCAAGGGAGGTCGCGAGGGACTTTGCTGTGAGGGACAATGCTATCTGGCTCAGATACTACATTTTTTCCTGCAGTCTTTGAAAACCACAGACCAGAAGATTCCCTTGGTTTGCCTACACCACAAGGGCCCTGGGTTTCAAGCACAAAACTGGGCAGTCCTTTGGGCAGACACCGAGCTAGTTGCAGGAGTTTTTTTTTTTTTTTTTTTTTTTTTTTTTTTTTTTTTGCGTACCCTAGTGGCACCTGGAATGCCAACAAGACAGAACCATTTACTCCCCTGGAAAGGGGACTGAAGCCAGGGAGCCAAGGGGTCTTGCTCAGCAGATCCCAACCCCATGGAGCCCAGTGAGCTAAGATTCACTGGCTTGAAATTCTTGCTGCCAGCACAGCAGTCTAAAGTCAACCTGGGAAATTCAAGCTTGGTGTGGGGAGGGGCATCTGCCATTACTGAGTCTTGAGTAGGCAGTTTTCACTTCACAGTGTAAACAAAGTAACCAGGAAGTTTAGACTGGGTGGAGCCCACTGAAGCACCCCAAAGCTGCTACAGCTAGCTGGATTCCTCCTCTCTGGGCAGGCCATCTCTGAAAGAAAGTCTACAGCCTCAGTCAGGCGCTTATAGATAAAACTTCCGTCTCCCTGGGACAGAGCACCTGGGGGAAGGTGCGGCTTCAGCAGACTTAAATGTTCCTGCCTGCTGGCTCTGAAGAGAGCAGCAGATCTCCCAACACAGCACTCGAGCTCTGCTAAGGGACAGACTGACTCCTCAAGTGGGTCCTTGATCCCCAAGCCTCCTGACTGGGAGAGACCTCCCAGCAGGGGTGGACAGACACCTCATACAGGAGAGCTCTGGCTGGCATCTGGCAGGTGCACCTCTGGGACCAAGCTTCAAGTGGAAGGAGCAGGCAGCAATCTTTGCTGTTCTGCAAACTCTGCTGGTGATACCCAGGCAAACAGGGCCTAAAGTGGACCTCCAGAAAACTCCAGCAGACCTGAAGAAGAGGGACCTGACTCTTAGGAGGAAAACTAAAAAAAAAAAAAAAAAAAAAAAAATGAAAACAATAGCATCAACATCAACAGAAAGAATGACCACACAAAAACTCCATCCAAAGGTCATCAACAGCAAAGAGCAAAGGTAGATAAATCCATGAAGATGAGGAAAAACCAGCACGAAAATGCTGAAAATTCCAAAAACGAGAATGCCTCTTTGACTCCAAAGGATAACAACTCCTTGACTCCAAAGGATTACAACTCCTCGCCAGCAAGGGAACAAAATTGGATGGAGAATGAATTTAACAAATTGACAGAAGTAGACTTCAGAAGGTAGGTAATAACAAAATCCTCCAAGCTAAAGGAGCATGTTCTAACCCAATGCAAAGAAGTTAAGAACTTTGATAAAAGGTTTGAGGAATTACTAACTAGAATGATCAGCTTAGAGAAGAACATAAATGACCTGATGGAGCTGAAAATCATAGCACGGTAACTTCACGAAGCATACACAAGAATCAGTAGCCGAATCGATGAAGTGGAAGAAAGGACATCAGAGACTGAAGATCAACTTAATGAAGTTAAGCATGAAGATAAGAGTAGAGAAAAAAAGAATGAAAAGGAATGAACAAAGCCTCCAAGAAATATGGGACTATGTGAAAAGACCAAACCTATGTTTGATTTGTGTACCTGAAAGTGACAGGGAGAATGGAACCAAGTTGGAAAACACATTTCAGGCTATTATCCAGGAAAACTTCCCCAAACTAGAAAGGCAGGCCAACATTCAAATTCAGGAAATGCAGAGAACACCATAGAGATACTCCTCGAGAAGAGCAGCCCCAAGACACATAATCATCAGTTACACCAAGGTTGAAATGAAGGAAAAATGTAAAGGGCAGCCAGAGAGAAAAGTTGGGTTACCCACAGAGGGAAGTCTATCAGACTAACAGTGAATCTCTCTGTAGAAACCTTATAAGCCAGAAGAGAGTGGAGACCGATATTCAACGTTATTAAAGGAAAGAATTTTCAACCCAGAATTTCATATTCAGCCAAACTAAGCTTCATAAGCAAAGGAGAAATAAAATCCTTTATACATAAGCAAATGCTGAGAGATTTTGTCACCACCAGGCCTTCCTTAAAAGATCTCCTGAAGGAAGCATTAAATATGGAAAGGAAAAACTGGTACAGCCACTGCAAAAACGAAATGTAAAGACCGTCAACACTATGAAGAAACTACATCAACTAATAGCAAAATAACCAACTAGCATAATAATGACAGGAAGAAATTCACATATAACAATATTAACATTAAATTTAAATGGGCTAAATGTCCCAATGTAAAGGCACAGACTGGCAAATTGAATAAAGAGTCAAGACCCATCGATTTGCTGTATTCAGGAGACCCATCTCAAGTGCAAAGGCACACAGGCTCAAAGTAAAGGGATGGAGGAAGATTTACCAAGTAAATGAAAAGAAAAAAAAAAAGTGGCTGGGCACAATGGCTCACACCTGTAATCCCAGCACTTTGGGAGGCTGAGGTGGGTGGATCATGAGGTCAAGGGATTGAGACCATCCTGGCCAACATGGTGAAACCCCATCTCTACTAAAAATACAAAAAAATTAGCCAGGCGTGGTGATGGACACTTGTAGTCCCAGCTACTCGGGAGACTGAGGCAGGAGACTCACTTGAACCCAGGAGGCAGAGGTTGCAGTGAGCTGAGATTGTGCCACTGCACTCCAGCCTGGAGACAGAGTGAGACTCCATCTCAAAAAATAAATAAATGAATAAATAAAGCAGAAGTTGCAATCCTAGTCTCTGATAAAACAGACATTAAACCAACAAAGATCAAAAAAGACAAAGAACAGCATTACATACTGGTAAAGGGATCAATGCAACAAGAAGAGCTTAGACAGTTAGACAGATCAGTAAGACAGAACATTAACAAGGATATTCAGGACTTGAAGTCAGCTCTGGACCATGCAGACCTAATAGACATCGACAGAACTCTCCATCCCAAATCAACAGAATATACATTCTTCTCAGTACCACATAGCATTTATTCTAAAATCGACCACATAATTGGAAATAAAACTCCTTAGCAAATGCAAAAGAATGGAAATCATAACAAACAGTCTGCCAGACCAGAGTGCAATCAAATTAGCACTCAGGATTAAGACACTCACTCAAAACCACACAACTACATGGAAACTGAACAACCTACTCCTGAATGACTACTGGGTAAATAACAAAATTAATGCAGCAATAAATAAATTCCCTTAAACCGATGAGAACAAAGATATAACACACCAGAATCTCTGGGACACAGCTAAAGCAATGTTTAAAGGGAAATTTATAGCACTAAATGTCCACAGGAGAAAGCAAGAAAGATCTAAAATAAACACTCTAACATCACAATTAAAAGAACTAGAGAAGCAAGAGCAAACAAATTCAAACACTAGCAGAAGACAAGATATAACCCAGATCAGCAGAACTGAAGGAAATACAGACATGAAAAACCCTTCAAAAAATAAATAAATACAGGAGCTGTTTTTTTGAAAAGATTAACAAAATAAATAGACCATTATCCAAACTAATAAAGAAGAAAAGAGAGAAGAATCAATTAGTCACAATAAAAAATTATAAAGGGGAGATTACCAATGATCCCACAGAAATATAAACTACCATCAGAGAATACTATAAACACCTCTATACAGTTAAACTAGAAAATCTAGAAGAAATGGATAAATTCCTGGATACATCTACCCTCCTGAGACTAAACCAGAAAGAAGTCAAATCCCTGAATAGGCCAATAACAAGTTTTGAAAGTGAGGCAGTAATTAATAGCCTACCAACCAAAAACAGTTCAGGACCAGATGGATTCACAGCTGAATTCTACCAGAGGTACACGAGCTGGTACCATTCCTTCTAAAACTATTCCAAACAATTGAAAAAGAGGGACTCCTGCCTCTCTCATTTTATGAGGCCAGCATCATCCTGATACCAAAACCTGGCAGAGACACAACAATAAAATAAAATTTCAGGCCAATATCCCTGATAAATATCGATGAGAAAATCCTCAATAAAATACTTGCAAACCTAATCTGAAAGCACATTAAAATGCTTATCCACCACAATCAAGTTGGCTTCATCCCTGAGATGAAAGACTGGTTCAATATATGCAAATCAGTAAATGTAATCCATCACATAAACAGAACCAATGACAAGACCCACATGATTATCTCAATAGACGGAGAAAAGTTCTTTGGTAAAATTCAACACCCCTTCATGTTAAATACACTCAATAAGCTAGGTATTGATGGAATATATCTCAAAATAGTAAGAGCTATTCATGACAAACCCACAGCCAATATCATACTAAATGGGCAAAAGCTGGAAACATTCCCTTTGAAAACTGGAACAAGACAAAGATGCCCTCACTCACCACTCCTATCCAACATAGTATTGGAAGTTCTGGCGAGGGTTAATCAGACAAGAGAAAGAAATAAGGGATATTCAAATAGGAAGAGAGAAGTCAAATTGTCTCTGTTTGCAGATGACATTATTGTACATTTAGGAAACCACATTGTCTCAGCCCCAAATCTTGTAAAGCTGATAAGCAACCTCAGCAAAGTCTCAGGGTACAAAATCAATGTGCAAAAATTAGAAGTATTCCTATACACCAGTAATAGACAATTAGATAGCCAAATCATAAGCAAACTCCTATTCACAATTGCTACAAAGAGAATAAAATACCTAGGAATACAACTTATGAGGGATGTGAAGGACCTCTTCAAGGAGAACTACAAACCACTGCCCAAGGATGTAAGAAAGGACACAAACAAATGGAAAAACATTCCATGCTCATGAATAGGAAGAATCAATATCATGAGAATGGCCATGCTGCCCAAAATAATTCACAGATTCAATGTTATTCCTATCAGCTACCATTGACTTTCTCCACATAGTTAGGAAAAACTACTCTAAATTTTATATGGAACCAAAAAAGAGCCCATCCATGTAATCTTTGATAAACCTGACAAAAACAAGCAATGGGGAAAGAATTCCCTATTTAATAAATGGTGTTGGGAAACTGACTAGCCATAGGCAGAGTACTGAAACTGGACCACTTCCTTACGCTTTATATAAAAATTAACTCATGATCAATTAAACATTCAAACATAAGACCTAAAACCATAAAACCCTAGAAGAAAATCTAGGACATACCATTCAGGACATAAGCATGGGCAAAGACTTCATGACTAAATCACCAAAAACAATGGCAACAAAAGCCAGAATTGACAAATGGGATCTAATTAAACTAAAGAGCTTCTGCACAGTGGAAGAAATTATCATCAGAGTGAACAGGCAAACTACAGAGTGGGAGAAAATGTTTGCAATCTCTCCATCTGACAAAGGGCTAATATCCAGAATCTACAAGGAACTTAAACAAATTTACAAGAAAAAAAAAAACAACCCCATAAAAAAGTGAGCAAAGGATATAAACAGACACTTTTCAAAAGAAGACAATTTATTGGCCAACAAACATACAAAAAAAAGCTCATCATCACTGGTCATTAGAGAAATGCAAATCAAAACTAGAATGAGATACCATCTCATGCCAGTTAGAATGGCGATCATTAAAAAGTCAGGAAACAGCAGATGCTGGAAAGGATGTGGAGAAATAGAAACATTTTTACACTGTTGACAGAAGTGTAAATTAGTTCAACCATTGTGGAAGACAGTGTGGCGATTCCTCAAGCATCTAGAACCAGAAATACCATTTGACCTAGTAATCCCATTACTGGGCATATACCCAAAGGATTACAAATTATTCTATGATATAGACACATGCACACGTTTGTTTATTGTGGCACTATTCACAATAACAAAGACTTGAAACCAGTCCAAATGCCCATCACTGTTAGACTAGATAAAGAAAACGTGACACATATAAACCATGGAATACTATGCAGACATAAAAAAGAATGACTTCATGTCCTTTGCAGGGACATGGATGAAGCTGGAAATCATCATTCTCAGCAAACTAACACAGGAACAGAAAACCAAACAACACATATTCTCACTCACAAGTGGGACTTGAACAATGAGCACATACGGGCACAGGGAGAGGAACATCACACACTGAGGCCTGTCAAGGGGCAAAGGGAGGGATACTAGGAGAAATACCTAATGTAGATGATGAGTTTATGGGTGCAGCAAACGACCATGGAACATATATACCTGTGTAACAAACCTGCACGTTCTGCACAAGTATGCCAGAACTTAAAGTATAATAAAAACACTGCATATCAAATTTGTACATATTGCCCTGTTACTGCTTCTTACAGTGAATTGACAAGTGAAAGCCTTCAAAGTAATGTAATGTGTCAAAACCAAAAGTAAAAACCCAAACCAGACATATTCAGGTTATGTGATTAGACTCTGTAATCCTAATGGTCAATATCTGAATTAATAAGTTAATATAATTCGTCACTGTAAATATTTGTTGAAATGCATAGAAATCTATCCTTGAGGTACTGGTAATTATTCATTTCACTATGGAAATATTCATTGGATTTTATAATTTAATCAACTCATTTATTCATCCCTTTTTAAAAGAGTTGTGTACATTTTAAATAGAAAATATATGAAGATAGTATTATGTTCTTGACACTTTCTTTCAGATAAAGAAATGCCAAGCCCATTGGAAATGCTTTGAGCTGAAAATGAATTCTTGGGTTGGATGCATTCTATAGTACATTTGCAATCTGTCACTTCTTATCTTTTGAGAGCAGGAAGCAAAATGGTTTCTGAACATGAATAGGATTGCAACCTACCTAATGACGGGTTGAGATATTATCCTGAATCTCAGTTCAAATGTTCCCCACTGGGAGTGGGCATTTCTGGAAGATTGTGTGTACCTCCTATTAATAAACCAAATATCTCTTAACAATTGCAAACCTAGATCTTTAAAGATACCTGAATAAACTCCTGCCTGAAAATCCTGGTCATTGCACATTTACAATATTTACCAACAAATTTCAAAAATAATACAAGCTGATTAACTTACATGTCTCTTGCATTACAACTCTTAAACCATTGCCCATAGCAATATGATTTATAATGAATATTTTCATTCTATGATGTCTGTATTCAGATCTAGATGCCAGATTTGAAGAGGCTTTCACAAGCAATTACCATGTTTGTTTTAAATTTATCCTAACTCTTTTGACTTTTTTTTTGACCTGAAACGGAATTGTAAGAGATTATAACTGACAAAACAAAAGTGGGAGAAGCCAATTTCTTTATTTCCACTGACAGTTACTTTCTGCTTATTCATTTATGCATTTATTCAATAAATACATGTTGAGTGCCTGCCATGATCTAGGTATTTTGGATACAGTAGCAAACAAAATTAAATTTCTTATCTTTATCTTTATGTTACTTATGTTCTTAAGGAGGCATTACAGACAAAAAATATTAGAAATCATATATAAGTAAATTATTTTGTTATAAGTGAATAATTATTAATGATAGAAGATAAAGTAGAGCAGAGTAAAGAATATCAAGAGTGATGGACAAGTCTAGGAGGGAGAGGTGACATTATTCAGTAAGGTGGTCAGAACAGGAATATAAAAAAATGTTTATAAGGAAATTTGCCAAGAAAATATCTGGCAGAATTGAGTCTCAGGATAAGAGAGAAGTAAGTGCAAAATCCCTAAGGCTAAATCTGCCTTTAACTTTCATTAACTTTCATTAATTTACTCCATAAGCATTCACCATCCACCTAAGAGACTGTAATTCTGTACAATTGACCTCAAGAAAAGAAAGGATATTTTATAAAGACAGAGTAAAATGTTTAATTCCAGATTAAAAAAAAAGTTAAAGTAATATAAAAAAGGCAGAGTGACATTGAGGTGAGATAACTGAACTGATAATGATATAAACAAATGTAGAAATTACTTTTTTCTACTAACTGCAAGATTTTCATGTGGCCTCAGTCCTCTGAAACTCAAATCAATAAAATAAGTTGAAGAAAGTTGTGTTTTTAATATCTCATTTCACTGCTATATTCCTCGGTACCTAAGACAGTAAATATTTTTGAAATGAAATGTGGATTGATCTGTTATGTAAGATCCTTCATGATTTGGCCCCAATCCAACTTTATTTATTCTATCAAAAATATCCCCCCAAATCTTCACATAATGTCCTCCCTTATATTCTCTTAGGCAATACATTTAAACTTTTATGTTGTTTTTTTCTCTTCTGTAGAATAGAGATGATGTTGATAATATTGCCTACTTCAAAGAGTTCTCATAAGATTTAAATATTAATAATGACATATTTTACTTACATTCTTAAAAATGTTTCTGGTGCCTAGTTAATGTTATGTACACTTTGACTGTCAATACTCTTTGTATTTCTTTGTAACTCTTCTAGAAAAATAATTAGGTAGAAGTTTGACAGCAGTATTCCTGTCTCTTCTATTCAATTGTTGTTCACAATTTGAAGGCGGATTCTCCATCAGGAATACATGCTATAAGCCCTTGAAAGCAGCAGAGAGTCAATCTTGTGACAAGGCAAATAGTATACATGGATACATCAGTCAGAACACCTGCTGACATATCAGTCCACGAGTTTGTGGTGTAATAAAGCCCAGGGCCTCCGTTCATTCATCCACAAAGGTACAGATAATAGGAGTTATGGAGACCATGACTAATGCAGAGATTGATGATGCTGAAACAGAAGAGGTGCACGTCATTCATCTTGTTACATTCAGAGCAAATATTCCCAAATGCTGCTTGTCATATCATTATTAAGACCACCTTAATTGAGTGTTATTCAATTAAGGTGGTCTTAATAACGTAATGCAATAAAAGTATTCAAGTCTTTACTTAACACTTAATGTCTTATCTCAACCTCTCACTATGTTTCCACTTGCTAATAGATAGTCATGGTAAGAAAGCACAAGAAACTGTGTGGGAAAAGGGCTGAGCATCGGAATTGTACTAGGTTCTGTTGGCCACATTCCATCTTTATGACAGAACTCTATAAGAAAGGCGCAGACAATAAGTATTTTTGAAATGAAATGTAAATTGATATGTTATGTAAGATCCTTCATAATCTGGCCCTAAACCAATTTTATTTATCCTAACAAACACCCTGGGTCCCAAAATAATCTTTCCACAATTTTCTTCCCTATGTTCTCTTAGGCACCATTCCTTAGTGCCATTCTAGCTCTTATTTTAAAAGGCCTGGCTGTGGAAACGTGAGGAGCAGGACAATTCTTTCCTGAAGAACGTATCCTATATCTTTCCTGATCCTACAAAGCAAGACAGCAACAATGATGAAACCTAATACTCAGTGAAAAACATTGGGTTATGGGTTTGTAATTAACTAATCATTCAACAAATATTTATTAAAAACAACACACATTCAGCTTTATTTATGCTCACTGGGAGAGACAGGTAATGTGTTTATTTTTTCCCCATTTACTGATACCACAACTTATTTTAAAATAAAATACGTGAGGCTTATGAGAAAAATAGATTTAAATATATGAGGAAATGAGGACAAAAAAATGAAGCAAAAACAGTTGGTAAGAATAATAAAATCAGGTATATAGCTCTTAACAGAAGCTGGTAATGAACTACTAATTCGAATTTTCTAGCAGCCAGACGAGCAAACAGCCAGAGAAAAGAAAACTTTGAGATGTCGTGGTAACTATATCTGTGAAGACAAAACTGAGAACATGATTACATGATTTATTTCCATGGGATGATCTGCCCCACAAGGGCCACTATTTTATTCACCTCTGTAGTCCCAGCCCCAAATATCGCATTTGTTGAGTGCAAGTAGGCACCCAATACGTGCATATTGAATTAGCATGTGATTATTTTAAAACTGGAAACACTTGACATCAAATCACATTTATTATGTCTTTAAAGTAAAACATCTGTAAAAGAAAATCAAATACTATGCAATCAGAACTCTCTCAAAACATCGATTACACACTGGCATTGTTGCTTCTGTCAGAAATGTATATTTGCATAAGGGATGCAAGATTAATAAAATGATATTAATTGAACGGTAAAGTTTTAGATTTATTATGTATAAGATTTTAAAGAAATATCTCATCTCAAAGACCATGATGTCTTAACCTGAGTCTTATAATTAATAATTTTGGGCAAATAACATTTTTATTTTTAATAGATGAACCGTGCTCTTCTCCACATCTTCTAAGTCATATCAAAATCAATTTAATTCCATTAATGCTAATGAGGGTCCAGGAATAAATCTTGTTCAATTTTGTTATTAGAATGTTATAACATTCTAATAATAGTGTTTAATTTGAAAAAAAGAATCAATCATCACCTTCCTCCTTTCTCTGATGAACCTAATGTCAGCAAAGTAACATCTCTTCAAACACTCAATAAGAAGACTACAGAATTTTGTAGAGCCTACCATTCTATTCTCCTTTTATCCTGGAAATTGCTGGATAGATACATCTTGCTGGTTTGATGACTTATGTCAAAGCTCATTAAGAAATCCAGAAATGGCCAAAATCACACTACTACAATATTGGTAAGGTTACAGAAACTCAACATCCAAATCCCCTGCCAACAGACCTCTGATGAGGTTCCTTTTACTCTAAGTAGAGTTAACTGGGCATTGCTGTGTTACTTGTGGATGAATATAGGGATGCTGCCATCTGGAATCCATTATGAAAGTTCACACAACAAGCATAGAGGAGAGAGGCAAAGAGGCCTTCTGTCTACCTCTTTCCTGCTCTCCCTGACCAAACAGCTGAGAATATTGATCTTCTAGGGGAAAAAAAATCTGATCAAGACCTACTCACTAAAATTGATAAAATGCTCCATTACCTCAGGATCAAAAAGATGTCAAGATAAAATTATACCTAAGGGGACAAGGAGAGCCCATCGAAGCCTATCAACAGGCAGACAAGTGACAGACCAGGAAGCAATTGCAGAGCCATCAACCTAACGGCCTGTGAAATCTACCCTGGACCCACGCTCTGCCACCCGGAGAATATCATCTCTAGATGAAAGCACCTGGGACCTGTCAGTCATCCAGGCCCAGAGAATTAAGAGTTATATTATAATTGTCTTCAGTTCATAGCCTTAGTTTCCAATGAACTGGAAAAGTACTAGCTCAAAAACAATTTGCTTTTTAAAGAACTCTAGCACAGAAAAATTGATGTAAATTTTTATGGTTGTTAAGATGGAAATGCAGAACAAATTGTATTGAAACTTACTAACAAGAATATATTTTATTTTTAATGGTCCTTTCAACAGTGTTATCCAAATGATGACCCTCGTATTACTAGACAATTACACTGTAGGGTCTTTTTCTATATACATAATTGGTTTTTACAATACTTATCTGATTTAACAATACATCTTGTTTAAATCACAAACTGTCAGTTCAATAACCTTTGAATCTTAAAGAATAGTAGTTATTTGACATATTGAAAAAGTTCAAGTCCATTAAAGAGAGCAAAACAGTTCATTTTGTTATTGTTGGTGGTGTGTTTCTCCACCACACATTGTTAATTTGAGATAAATGTTTTCATTTTTAAGAGTCTTTATTCTAACAGTGACGTATGTGATGACAGATCTTCAGTACAAACAGCACAATTTATTATGATAGTAACAAGTTCATCGTTAAACAAGTCCTCTTTTAATAAGGATGGAAGTCATTCCCAGGATGTTTAGAGGTCTAAACAACTAAGTACTGAATATTATACAATGTGGCAAATTTGTACCATGGATTTGAGGTTGCCCTTCATAGACGAGGAGGCTGTTGGAACTGTCAGGAAGTGGGAGGGAGGTATTTAGTTAGTGATAAATTATAGCTTACAATTCCATAGCACTTCACACCTAGAAAATGTTTTCCCATTTGCTATTAGAATGTCACAGTAGCTCTATGAGATAGGTAAGCATGCTTTTATTATCTTCATACCTGGGTTCTTTATATGCAAACTCTAGTTCATAAGAATCAGAGACATTTGAGCACAATCACGCTACTGGTCAGTAGTGAACCTGGGGCTTGTGTTGGGCTGTGTCGTTCCAAAGTCTTGTTTTTTGTTTGTTTGTTTTGTTTTTAAGTAAACCTTATCAAGTACAGCAGCTTTACCACTGTTGCCACCCAGTAGGCAATTATCTATTGCCTGATGCGTTTCCATGACTTCGTCATCAAAAGCTTAGCTATTGCTACTATTTACAAGCTTTACATAGCTATGTTAAATATTTAAACTGTCATTTGCTCACCCGATTGTTAAGCAGAAATACCATGCACCGGTATCAGTTCCTAGGAGGGGAGCATCCTGCAATGGTTACCAATCCCTGGGGAGGGTTTTAAACACCTTGCCAATTTCTGCTTAAATGTCTAAGTCTGGCAGGAGGTTTTGCACAAACCCAGCTGCCAGAGTATGAATCCAGTAAGACAGAAGGCTTGCACAAAAGTTAGGCAAAGAAACTCCATTACAAATAGGCAGCAAGAACTGATACAAGACTAGGATTCACGGCAAGCTGGTGCCCCAAGGCTCAGGAAAGCAACCCAGTGTGGAAAGAGTCTTGTCTGTGCCCAATGTCTTACAACAGCTGACTGAAATTATTCTACTCTGGGTTTTATACCTCAGGTGATACTTAAGCCACTAGGCTGATGTATTACAGTACATCTTTTTTTTTTTTTTAGGAGGGATGAGTACAGAACCAAGGCTATTCTAGGCAGTTCTTGCTTGTCTTAGAATGTTGCATTTTCAGTGCATTCTGCCTGAAAATTGCAAGGAAGAGTGTATGGGAGACTAGAATATACTGCCAAATATGAACACTTGTTGAGCTGAAGGCATTTTAAGAAACAGCAGATACAGAAAAACCTCAGCCTTCCCCTATCTGCTAAGAGTAGGAAATAGATTTAAAAAGACAAAAGATACACTGCCCTTCTTCTAACTAGGAGAGCAAAAGTTAACCACTGAAGACAGCTTTAGACCTTTATCATCTTCAGATGATACCGGAAGAATCTACATTAATAAACTTTACTAACTAGCCTTTATGTGTCATTTATTTGTCTTTCTCCAAATTATGGTTCTAGAGAATCGAAGTTCTTTTTCTTTATTTTGTCTCTTCTCTAAAATGTTACTGTTCTTTGTTGAAGATGCTGTAAAAACTGTAATTCAAAGCCACCTCTTTGAGAACTATTAGTACTTATTTCCTGGTGTCTCCCATTTATACCTGAAATATACATGTTAATGTACATCTGTTTTTCTATTGCCAATTTGTCTTTTATTACAGGGATTAATTCAAACTAAAAGCCAATTGTTGAAGAAGAAATTGTTATTCTTTTTCTACAGAGGCAAGAGCTGGATCGGCCAAGGTGGTAGGAACCTGTCCTCCTGCGCTTAGCATGTTCAAAAGCTGTCTTGGTCTCAGCCTCATGGGACTGTCACCTGCTGTTTTAAAAGCAATGAACATTTTACAGTACCTATGATGGGTTTTTATCTCCAATATCCTCTGTTTGTCCAGCAGAAAAAAATAATCAAATGTTATATATACAGCATGTATTTTTCTTACAGCTTGCATTTCATTACTGTTAGTGATTAAGAGCTTGCTGGTTAAAGACAGCTTAAAGTACACTCTTGGCACAGGTGAAGTTTTTCTTCAAGGATTTGTCACCTGTCTTTTTTTGTGTCCTAGACAAATTTCAGTATTAGCAAAGTTTGCCTTTGCTATATCTTTATCTTCTCTCCCAACACATGTACCATATAGTAATTCCAAAATTGTACTGGTATTCCAAAGTACAGAACTCCTCTGAATTCTTCCTAAGTTCAGCCACCTGACATTTCTTGACTCCAGTCACAGGCAAACATGACTTAAGCGTCTTGTGTTTTGCTTTCTCACATCCTGTTGTCCTCACTTTTTATTATCCATTTATTCTCAATCTGGATGAAAATATTTTAAGTCACATCTTTATAGCAGCACTTTCTATATGTACTTTTTTCTCCTCCATTAATATTTTTCATGTTTTTCTGATGTATGGTTTAGGTTGGCTGTATCCACAAATAATATAAAAAGTACTCACTGAGTCTTAAGTATGAAATCAAGCATAAGTAATGTTGCTTGAGTGATGGGAGAAGGGGGAAAAGGAAGGGGAGGCTGAGAACACTGAAACTCTATCTCTCCAAATAATAAATGAAGGATTTCCTCTCTTCCACAGAACCAATCTTTCTCTCACATCTTATTTCCTTGCAGCTAATAAACCCTGATGAGATAGCAGTGCTTGTGCAAGTCTGTGTTACACAGCTGTTCTTTCTCACTTTGACTTCTCCAGTGACTGATTGACTTACCTCTCTCATTACACCGGCTCACTCTCCTCACATCTTTTGTCATTAATTCTTATCCTTATGATACACCTTTCTCTCTCTATCTACTTCCATCTCTCTCTCCCACCCAGAGATAAAGCAAGCAGAATATGTTAACTCCATTCTTATCACCTGAGAAAAGATTGCCATATTAGTGACCAATAGATAGATAGATAGATAGCCTAAGAGGATGTCATAATGCTTCTTGAGTTTGAAATGCTTAGCCAGAAAGCTAATAGCTGGAGCACAGCATGGGACCTACTGACCCTATTGAAGTCTAAGAATAGTATTATAATTTCAGGATTTTTTCTTTCTTTTTTCCCCCTAACATGAAAATAGTTGGTGTGACTGCTTTGAAAAATAATGATGTCTTCTTAGAGGTGTTCTCTTTGAACATCTATATTCAGATTTACAAAACTGTTCCTGTCTCGTGGATACTTCTGGCAGATTTTTGATAGAAAGAAAAATAATTTTTAAAAAGTACAACATGAAACGGTGGCTTCAGGTCTGTACTTTGAGATGCTTACTAAAGAATAGGAAAACCTGGGAGAAATTTAATGTAGACTCGTAATTTGCAACAACTTTTTTGCTAGTTTGAAACCATAAGTTTCAAAATAACAGGAAACAGCATACTGTTATCTAAGTTTTAAAACTTGGGAGTATTTTATTAGAAATTTAATCCGTCTGTTTATAATTCATTGACTCTGTACTCATCAAAATATTGTTTGTTGAGAGTGATAGTGAATCCAAAAAGACTTCAAAGCCATTTTTATTTTTTTAACAGACATTTAAGAGCTGCCAAGAATAAAAACATTCTACACCACACAAATTCTTATTTTGCTCCTAGCTAGAACTTGGGGAGGTGTAATTCTGCTCTAAGAATGCCAGAACCAATGCATTTATTCAGGCTCCTTTCCCTGTGTGGTTGATGGCATTGTTTATGTGGATTAGAAAACTTTCTGCTTCTTTCCAATAAGTATAACCCAAAAGGAGTAAAATGCAATTTCATCACTTTTAATATTTTGAAGATGGAATTATGTCTGGCCTTTCATAGTGGACAGAATTTATTTTGTTCTCCCTTCAAAGAAAGCATTTGGCAGGAGCTAATGTATAGAAAAGACAAAAAAGGCAGACATTAAACATTGCAAGATGTGAACTGAATGGTTAGAGGGTAATTTGCAGATCTTGCTGACAAGAGATACACATGATAGTGGGAAACAGCAGAGAGGTTTTAGATTAGCTGTATGATGAAGGAGATGTTCCCAGAGGGTAGAATTAGGCGCTTTGCAAACTTTTTTCCCCCTTTTCAAAGATGTGATCAGATTGAGGTGCTTCGACAATGGTTCTCATAGTTTAGAGAACTGATGATCTCAGGATATCCTATTGTTATCTGGTGCAAGGACATCTAATGATCAAGAAACTGAAAAAAACAATTGCCAATCTGAATGATGCACAAATCAGGAATGGGAGAATAAATTTATATTAAAAATATATAGACATTAACATTATAAAATTATCAATGACAAATACATGAGCTTATGCGGTACTTCTGATCCTTTCATAGAGTCTTATTTGAGGATCATCTATACATTGAGAATTTTTACTTCCTAATCTTAAATCAGCCCTTTCTCAATGGCAAGAGAAGTTTCTGTTTCCCTAAAGAAAATTAGCCCAGATAGACTTCAATGCTTAGGACCTTGGCAATGTTGAAATTATTTCAGACAATTGCAATAAATTTCTTGCCCATATTGTATTTCCTGAAAGTTATAGTGATCTCAGAGAAATAAGAATTTGATTTTGTCTAAATCACAGTCTTCATTGGCCTGATTTATTTCACTAACCACCTGGAATGAACAAGGGCCTGGCATCAGCCCTTGCTCTTATCAAATTAAATTTTACATGATAATCGGGGGTTATTTTCGTTTTTGAATAGCTTTATTGAGATATAACACACATATCATAAAATTCATTCTTTTAAAGTTACATTTTAGTGTCTTTTACTATATTAACAGTGTTCCGTAATAACCATTATGTAATTTTAAAATATTTTCATCACCCCAAAAGAAATCTCATCTCCATTAGTAGTCACTCCCCATTTCCTCTTTCCTCCAAGCCCTAATAACCACTAATCTACTTTCTGACTTGATGTATTTGTCAATTTTGGATTTTTAACATAAATAGATCATGTAATATGTGGTCTTTTGTGATTCGTTTTTTTCTTTAGTTTAATGTTTTCAGTTGATCTATGTGGTAGCTTGTAGCGCTTCACTCCTTTCTATTACTGAGTATTATTCTATTGCATAGAAATAGCACATTTTGTTTATCTATTCATTAAATGAGTATTTGGGTTGTTTTTACTTTTCGGCTATTGTGAATAATGCTGCTATGAACGCTTGTACACAAGTTTTTGTATGAATATTCATTTTCATTTCTCTAGGGTAGCTATTTAGGAGAAAAATTGCGTGGTAATATACTAACTGTATGTTCAGTATGTTGAGGAGCTGCCAAACTATTTTCAAAAGAGATTGTACCACTTTCCATCAGCAATATGAGAGTTCTCATCTCTCCACATTCATGTGGCACTTGTTAGTGCCCCACTTTTTAATTACAGCCACTCCAGTAGATATGAAGTGGGATCTTATTGTAGTTTTAGTTTACGTTTCCCTAATGACTAATTATTTTAAGCATCTCTTCATGTGCTTATTGTCATTTGTTTATCTTCTTTGAAGAAATATCTATTCAAATTATTGTCTGTTTTTTAAATTGAGTATTTGTCTTCTCATTGTTGTGTAGTAGAAATTATTTATATTTTCTTGATAATAGTCCATGATAATATAGATGATTTCAAATATTTTCTCTCATCCTGTGTGTTCTTTTCAATTTGTTTTTCTAACAGTGTGCTTTGAAACCCAAAAGGTTTTAATTTTGATAGAGACAAATTTGTAATTTTTTTTATTTTGTTGCTATAATGTTGGATTCATATGAACTAAACCATTACCTAAATCAAGGTCATGAAGGTTTACTTCTATGTTTGCTTTTAAGAGTCATATACTTTTAGCTCATACAGTTATGTTCTACAATTATTTTGAATTCATTTCTGTCTACCATATGAAGGAAGAGTACAACCTTATTCTTTTTCATGTGGATGTCTAGTTACATGAGCATTATTTGTTAATAAGACCATGTTTAGAGATACAACATACAGAATATCTGGGACACAGTTAAAGCTAGGCTAGAAACAAAGTTTATGGTGCTACATGCCCACATCAAAATATTAGAAAAATCTCAAATTAACAACCTGACACTACACCTAGAGGAACTAGGAAAACAAGAGCAAACCAACCCTGAAGCTAGCAGAATACAAGAAATAGTCAAAATCAGAGCTGAACTGAGAGAACTTGAGATGAAAAATAGCATGCAAAAGATCAACAAAACCAGATGTGGGTTTTATAGACCACTAGCTAGACTAATGAAAAAATAGAGAAGATCCAAATAAAAACAATCAGAAATGACAAGGGAGACATTACCACTGACCCCACAGAAATAAAACAAACCTTCAGAGACTTTTATGAACACTTCCATGCACCAAAACTAGAAAACCTACAATAAATTGATAAATTATTAGAAATGTACAACATTCCAAGATTGAGCCAGGAAGAAATTGAAACCCTGACTAGACCAATAATGAGATCTCAAATTGAATTAATAATAATAAAAAATCCTACCAACCTGAAAAAGCCCAGGACCAGATGGATTTACAGTCAAATTCTACCAGATGTGTAAAGAAGAGATAGTGCATCCCTACTGAAATTATCTAAAAAATTCAGGAGGGGGAACTTTTCTCTAACTTATTTTATGAAGCCAGCACTATACTGATACTAAAACCTAACAGAAACACAGCGGAAAAAGAAAACTTTAGGCCAATATCTTTGATTAACATAGATTTGAAAATTCTCAACAGAATACTAGCAAAGCAAACCCAGCAGCACATAAAAAATTTAATCCACCACAATCAAGTAGACTTCATCCCTGGCATGCAATGTTGGTTCAGCATATGCAAATCAATAAATGTTATTCATCACAGAAACAGAACTAAAAACAAAAACCACATAATTACCTTAACAGATGAAGAAAGGCTTTCGATTAAAAAAAACAAAAAATCCCTTCATCTTAAAAACTCTCAACACACTAGGCATTGAAGAAAGATTCCACAAATAATAAGAACCATCTATGGCAAACCCACTGACAACATTATACTGAATGGACAAAAGCTGGAACTATTTCCCTTGAAAATCAGAAAAAGACAAGAATGCTAACTCACCACTCCTATTCAACGTAGTACTGGAGGTCCTCACAGAGTAACCAGACAAGAGAGAGAAATAAAAGGCATTCAAAAAGTAAGAGAGGAAGTAGAACTATTGCTGCAGATCATATAATTTTTATTTTTGCCTCAAAAACTCCATACTCTCTGCCCCAAAGCTCCTAGATATGATAAACCACTTCAGCAGTTTCAAGATACAAAATCAATGTACAAAAGTCAGTAGCATTTCTATACGACAACAGCACCCAAGTTTAGAACTAAATCAAGAATGCAATCCTATTCACAATAGCCACAAAAAGAATAAAACACCTAGAATATAGTTAACCAAGGAGGTGAAAGGCCTTTACAATGACAATTACAAAAGACTGCTACGAGAAATCAGAGATGACAAAAACAAATGGAAAAACATTCCATGCTCATGGATAGAAAGAATCAATATTGTTAAAATGACCATATTTTACAAAACAATTTATAGATTTAATGTTATTCTTATCAAACAACCAACAGTATTCTTGGCAAAATTAGAAAAAATAATGAAAAAAAAAATGGAACCAATAAAGAACCTAAATAGTCAAAGCAATCCCAAACAAAAAGAACAAAGCTGGAGACATCACATCATCCAACTTCAACCTATACTCAAAGCTACAGTAATCCAAACAAACATGGTACTGGAAAACAAAAACAACAATATATAATTCAATGAAACAGAATAAAAAGCCCAGAAATAAAGCTACACACCTGTAACCATCTAGTATCTGTCAAAGCTGACATAAACAACTAATAGGGAAAGAATTCCCTATTCAATAAACAGTGCTGGAATAACGGGCTAGCCATATGTAGAAGATTGAAACTGGATGCCTTCCTTACACCACATAAAAAAAAAATCAACTCAGGAAGAATTAAGGCCTTAATATATAAAACCTTATACTATAAAAACCCTTAAAGAAAATCTACAAAATACTATTCTGGACATAGGTCCTGGTAAAGATTTTATAATGACGACACCAAATGCAACTGCCACAAAACAAAAGTTGACAAATGGGACTGAATTAAAGTAAAGAGCTTCTGCACAGCAAAATAAACTATCAACAGAGTAAACAGGCAACCTACAGAAAGTTCAAAAAGTTCACCAATTTTGTATTTTGGGAGAAAATATTTGCAAACTACGCATCCAACAAAGGTCTAATCTCCAGAATTTATAAGCAACTTAAATTTACAAACAAAAACCAAACAACCCAATTAAAAAGTGGGCAAAATTCATGAAGGGACACTTTTCAAAAGAAGACATACATGCAGTCAAAAAGCATATTAAAAAAAATGCTCACCATCACTAATCTTTAGAGAATTGCAAATCAAAACAACAGTGATGCCATCTCATACCAGTCAGAATGGCTATAATTAAAAAGTCAAAATATAACAGATGCCGATGAGGTTGCAGAGAAAAAGGAATGCTTATATGCTGCAGATAGGAATGTAAATTAGTTCATGTGCTGTGGAAAGCAGGTTGGACATTTCTCAAATAACTTAAAATAGAATCACCTTTAACCCAGCAATCCCATTATTGAGTATATACTCAAAAGCAAATACACTGTTTTACCAAAAAGACACAAACATATGTATATTCATCACAGCACTATTCACAACAGCAAAGACATGGAATCATTCTAGGTGCCCATCAACAATACACTGGACAAAGAAAATGTTGCACATATGTAGCATGAAATACTACACAGTCATAAAATGAAATAAGATATGTCCTGTGTGGCAACATGGGTGGAGGTAATGGCCAATATACTAAGAGAAATAATGCAGGAACATCAAACCAAATACTCCACGTTCTCACTGAGAAGTGGGGACTAAACATTGACTACACATGAACACAGAGAAGGGAAGAATCAACACAGGGATCTACTTGAAAGATGAAGGTGGGAGGAGCATAAGGATCAATAAAGTATCTATTATGTACTATGTTATTACCTGAGTAATAATCTGTACACCATACTCCTGTTACATGCAATTTACTTATATAACAAAGACTGAAAAATGTAGCCCTGAAAATAAAATAAAAGTTAAGAAAAGAAGACCATGAGACACTGTTGTTGTTTAAGGTCCATTGACCAAAAATGTGTGGGTTTATTTCTGTACTCTTGATTCTGTTCCATTGCTTTATACGTCTTTTTTTTTTTTTTTTTTTTTTTTTTTTTTTTGCTAATACCACACTGACCTGTTGTAAGCTTTAGAGTGAGTTTTCGATTTGGGAAATATGAGTCCTTCAACTTTGATTTTGTTCTTTTATTTAAAAAAAGTCGTTGGCCCTTCGGGGTCTTTTGCAATACTATGTGAATTTTAGAATTAACTCGTCTATTTCTGCAAAAAAAAAAGACACTCCAAAGTTTGAGAAGGATTATTTTTGAATTGTAGTCAATTTTTAAGAGCATTGCCATCTTAACAATATTAAGTGTTCTCTTTCCGAGAATGCCTACCGTTTTAACTAGGTTTTCTTTAGTTTCTTTCAATGTGACTTGTAGGGTTTATTATAGGAATCCTGCATTTTTTTTTTGTTGAATTTATTCATAAGTATTTTATTATCTTTAATGTTAAGTGATTTTTCGTAATTTGTATGCATTATTGCTTTTACTATAAGGACAATAGATTTTACCAAGTATTAATTACCTTTATTAAAGTTAACATGTTAACTTCATATCATCCAAATTTACTGAAACCATTTAGTAGCTATAATAATTTTTTGCTGGTGCCTTAAGATTTTCTACATGCAATCATGTTATCTGAGAAGAGAAATAGTTTTACTTGTTATTTTCAACTATGTCTGGATTTTCTTTCTTTTTCTTGCCTAAATCTCTTAGCTAAAGCCCCCAGTGCAATTTTGAAAAGAAGTTCTAAGAATTAACATCTTTTTCTTATTCCTGAGCTTAGGGAGAATGCTGTCAATCTTTCATCATTGAATACAATATAAGCTGTGGGTTTTCTTAAATATCTTTTACCATATTGATTGTATAACAATTTCTAGTTTTTTTTAGTCTTTTCTTACATTATGAAAGCATACAGAAATTAATAATTTGTAATTATCTCCTTTTATTCTTGGTTATTCAAGCTGAAAGTTCATCAATTTCATTGATACTTTCAAAAACTAACTTTTAGGGTTTATAAATTTTCTTTTTTTGTATCCATTTTATTTATTTCTGCTATGATTTTTACTGTTTTCTTGTTTCTACTTGCTTTGAGTTTTTTATGTATTCTCAGCTTCTGGAATTAAACTCACATTCAAATAGACCTCTCTAGAGAACTTTGAAAGAATAAATGCATGAATGAATGAAGAATGAATACTTAGAAATCTCATTGCTAATCCACTTGCACCAATTACTTTTATGGTAATGCTGGGTGGCAGGGAAAGTTAACAATAACATAGTCAACAATTAAAATTGAAGGGGATGAAGGTCATAATTTTCAGTAGGTAGAATGCTGTGAAGGTTTGCAAGACAGCAAAGAATTAGGCCTTATGGGGTCTTTTATTTTTAACTAGAAACATGTACTCTGAAAAGACCTACCTATTTTGGATGTCATGAACTAAGCATCTTATTCCTGCTGCTTTTTGATCTTCACTGTGCCCCTCTCACCATCAGAGATATTTTATTTCAGATCTAGATTTTCTTTTAATAGCTTCCCCTCACTTTGTTTAGCTTCTGCCAAATGGAAGCCCATGTCAGAGCAATACCTAGTATAGAAAGAAAGAGAAAAAGAAGCAGACCAATCTACCATAATAGATATTAAAGCTGAGAAGAATTTGAATTAGATTTTGATTGTCAATGCTAAGAAATACAAATAAAAAAACTTTGAAGATTTTCTATTATGTTATTATATCTTTTAAGTATCTAGAAATATAATGGCAATTCATGGTTCTGTAAATAAACATTTTTTGCTTCAACAGGAAATAGTAAATGAGAAACTAAAAACCAGAAAATTTTTTAAAACAAAACAAAATCATAACAAATACATTAGTTTTTGGCTGAAGAAAGCGCCTAGAAATAGAAGTTATTGGAATCCTTGTTGTTCTTTTGGTAAATAAGTAAGTATATAAATAAATACAGATACACATATAAATCTATAACATAAATGACATAAAACATAAAACATAAATGATTGTATTTTATCCTTTATGTCGCTATGACAAAATACTATAGACTTTCTATATACCATAGAAAATACTATAGAATTTATAAACAACAGAAATTCATTGCTCACAGTTCTGGAGACTGGAATTCCAAGGTCAAGGGACCTGAAGGTTAGAGGCTGATGATGACTCAGTTTCTGCTTCCAAGATGGCACCATATTGCTGTGTCCTCCAAAAGGGACAAATGCTGTGTCATCGCGTGGAAGAAGAGATACAAGGGGAAACTCACCCCCTCAAGCCCTTTATAAGACACTGATCTTGTAATGTGGATGAAGTCCTCATGGCCTTATCACCTCCTAAAAGGCCTCACCTCTTTATACTTTTATACTGGGAATTTAGTTTCAATATGAATTGTAGAGGGGACACCTAGATATTCATACCATAGCAGTGGTCAAGTGACCAAATGAACTGAAAACATTTTTCCTGACTCATGTCTACAGCAATACTTAGACATTTTCACAATCCATATATTCTCCACAAAAATGTATCCAGACATGTGTGAAAATGGAGAAAATAATTCCTAAAATGCTGTAAAACAGATATTATAAACTACATTTTTATAGGCTGCTGTATTACTTTTTTCCTTAATTGCAAAATATTGTATAGTTTTTTATCATAAATTCCTTGAAAATCAATACCTTTGAAAGTAATCATCAATGTGAGGGTAGAAATGGCTCTAGGAAGAGGGCGTGTGGAAGGAGTGCATAGCACTGGACTTATTATGGCTGGAATGACAGGAGAAAGAAATATGTTAATTTCTTATCAAAACACTATGGGGGGATGTGCCATCAAGGGGAAGACTGTCTCTGAGTAGAGTAAGAAAGTGTATGGTTGGTATTCTTGATAAATAAATTTGATGAACAATCTCAGATAATAGAGAAATGTAGTCAGAGGAATATGAAAAGAGTTGATAGTAGATTTGGTCTTGTAAGCATAAAAAATCATTATTTTCATATTAATTATTAGAATAGGTCCAACACCTAAACTGTAGGATAGTTTTGTTTTTCTGTAAGTGATACGTGCTCTGATTATTTAAATTTTCAATCTGCTTTACTAATGCCTGAATAAATATTTTTTACTATGTGCAATTTGTTTTAAGTATTACTGTTAAAGAGGATCTGGAATAGATAAATGGAAAATCTAAGCTTTCGAATGTCTAATATTAAAGCACTTTAAAGAAAAATAAAATATACAACAAAATAGGAAATAGAAGTTGAAATTTTAGTGGATAATAAATTCATCAGTTTGGACAGGCTTCAAAAGTCATAAAACTCAAAGTAGAAGGAAGAATGAGTGATTTTAAATATTACCATGGCTTCTCGTTTTGCTCTTCCCTGCTAGCTCCCAGTTCCCCTTCCTTCATGTCTCCCTCCTTTTGGTGACCATGGTAGTATTTTTTTTTTTTTTTTTTTTTTTTTTTTGAGACGAAGTCTCGCTTTGTCGCCCAGGCTGTAGTGCAGCGGCGCGATCTCGGCTCACTGCAAGCTCCGCCTCCAGGTTCACGCCATTCTCCTGCCTCAGCCTCCGGAGTAGCTGGGACTACAGGCGCCCGCCACCACGCCAGGCTAAGTTTTTGTATTTTTAGTAGAGACGGGGTTTCACCGTGTTAGCCAGGATGGTCTCAATCTCATGACCTCGTGATCCGCCCGCCTCGGCCTCCCAAAGTGCTGGGATTACAGACGTGAGCTACCGCCCCGGCCGACCATGGTAGTATTTTGATGCCATTAACATATTTCTAGTCTCTGAGTATCCATGTCTTAAGCTTCATTTTACATCTAAAAATTGTGGAGTAAAGTGATATAACAGAGTTGTATCATGGAAGAGGCAGCAGGCTTAGAAAGATTATTATCAACATTTTATTCTTTAAACACAATTTTGCATGAAATGTTACCTTTTTTTTCAAAACAATTTGGTGGCTCTAATGAGTGTTCTGAGCCAATTGTAATATTAGCTAATGGAAGGAAAATGATTGGTAAGTGGAAAATTATGTCATTTTTACTGAGAAATAGGACAAAATTTTATCCTTTCAAAAGCTCCTAAGTGCAAAATTGGGGAAGATAATAGACTTGAAGGCAACCAGTCTCCAGCACAAACTAGATATACTTGTACATTACTAGTTGAATTTTAAGGCCAGGCCTACGGACTCAAAGATAAGGTCAAATTGAAAATTCTGAGCATGGTTAATATTCTGAGCCTAGGTAATTATATTCATGATTCCATGTATATGAACGTTTCCTGAATGCATGAATGAGCTACTTAATTATTGATGATCTAAGATCAAACACAATAAACGTGAGCATTCTTTTCCCTTTGTCAATGGGTTGTGAGTGATTAATTCAATAGGAATTCTTTTAATTACTCATACAGTAGCGAGGCATTAAAACATTAATTGCTAGAATTTATCTAGCATCTATATATATTTCAGTTGGCGGAGAGAGATTCAAAACCAAGGAGCACCATATAATTTTTCAATAGCCCACATGTTCATGTGGACCAACAGTACACTTAATAATTATATAATATCTAGAAATCAGTTTTAACTCAGCTAAATGAATAATTACATTTACTCAACTGTTTTCTTTATTATACAAAATTTTAATATATTGAAAAACAATGATAAATGACAAGAGGTTTTGCATTGAAATTTTTCAACAATAAACTTTCAAATACTTTTTTGAAATATGTCTTTGAGTTCAGTTAAACAGTCCTATTTACTCAGATCTTGCCAGATGTTTGTATTAGGAAACTCAAGAATAACCAAACGTTTTAATCAGTTTTGACTTTGTCAGAGTCGTTTACAAAGATAAAATGCATACCTACACATACACACACACACACACACACACACACCCCCATCAGTATATACATACACACTATATATATAGAGATCATGTAAAAAAATATATATCTTTACATATACATAAGATATTTATAGCATATATATATATATATAATCATGTTAAAAAAAATGTGTTATCTGCATTTCACCAGTAATGTCAAGCACTCTTTTTGTGTGTGTGATAGGGTCTCGCTCTGTTGTCCAGGCTAGAGTACAGTGGCATAATCATGGTGCACAGCAGCCTGACCTCCTGGGCTCAAGTGATCCTCCCACCTCAGCTTCCTGGGTAGCTGGGACCACAGGTGTGTGCCACCACTCCCGGATAATTTTTTTGTAAAGATGGGGTTTCGTCATGTTACCCAGGCTGGTCTCAACTCCTTAGCTCAAGGAATCCTCCCACCTTAGCCTCCCAAACTGCTGGGGTTTACAGGCAATAGCTACCACACCTGGCTCACAAGAACTTTTGAAAATGCTTTAATAATTGTAATTCTATGAAACTGAAGGGGGCTTTCTTGCGTGAAACTCTCGTAATAAAGATTTTATGAAAGAATTTACTAATCAGCATTGAAGAGTACTCGGCTACATTCATGGATTTCAGAGTTTGAGTCATCCTGTTTGGTGTGGCTTGAAAAACAGGCAACAAGTATAATTTTCACCACTCATGCCTTTTTTTCTGATATTTGAGGTTTAGAAGACCAGAGCTTATGAGTATCTTTTGCACATGGCTACATCAGAAAATCTAAGAATGATGGGAGTGAACTTTAGAAACCAAGACAGTCCAGAATGTCTTTGAGATAGAAAAGATGCATTCTAATTCAGGAATAAAGTCTGTATCTGCGTACCCAACTTCAATGTTATATAATTCCAAGTTTGATGAGTTAAGTATAATCTAGTCTAGCCTCTTCATGCTCTAAGAAACAGATCTGTAGAGTGGATTGGTAATAGACCTTTAGCCACACAGCAATTCATCGGCAACACTGGTCAATGTCTCATTGGCCCTGTTTGCCATGAAACCACGAAGGTCTAAGAGTCAAAAGGTATGATTGAGTTCAGGTCTTGACCAAAGAGTAAAGATGCAAGGGCTTTGGTTTGTTGATTATTTCCAGGATTTACGTCCTAAGTTCAGTATGTAAGAGTTAAATTAAGTAATATCAAAATTAGCCTAGAAAATCCTTTTCAGTCATCCAGAATGTACAGCATGCATTAATAAATCTAATTTGTCCAGTTTTTCTTCCAGCATTGAAAGAGGTCATAATTTCTTTGGTAAATATAAGATGAAGTAATTGATTAGAGTTTAAATGACACTGTACAAGAAATGCAGGGCTTTTTGTATGCTTGGTGAATTATTTATTTTGTTGACTATTGACAACACATGGTAAGTCTCCTCCACAATGAATCGACTGACCCTGGGCAAGTTACCTAACATGGTTTAACTTCAGTTTTTTTCATCTCTAATTTCTTTTGTTTTTAATAACCTGGTCTTCAAGCTTACTTTCAAAAGAGGAATGTAATCATGTCAAAAATATAGTGATATCCAGGTATTAATTAAAATGGTAGGGGTTTTCATGACTGACAAGAGCTATAGGCTTGGATCTTTATCATCTCTGTATGCCCCATTACACCAAATACATGGTAGTACCTCAATATATGCTTATGATGTGGTTAATATAATATTGACTTAATTATTGAGTGGTGGTTATTGATGGTAGCTTAAAAATTTCCCCTCAATCTTATTGCATTTAATTATTTAAATTATTTTTACCACATTTATATTTCTATTTAAATATCTTCTCTGTAAAGTCAGAAAAAACCAATTTTTAAGGATATTAATGTTTGCATACAAAGATACACACACGAACACGTTTATACATTTACACGTATGTACATATGAATATGACAAACTTTCACTAAGCTGTTTCATTTCACATTGTAAATAATTGATTAAGTGACCTCAAATCTATTAGGTCATAGGTATGATAGAATTACAAATAAACAATAGGAAGATGAAAGCCAGAAGACAGATGTAGACAGCTAGATGGCATCCAACATGTCAATTACAGTAGTGAAATGTAGTTATTGTGTGAAGTATTGCAAATCATGATTATTCTTTCCCCCAAAACAAAGAAATTAAAAAAAAAAATTCTTTTTCCCATTTTCAGCAAAAACCTGTTTGTTTGTATATCAAAATGTAAAATTGCTGTACAAAATATGGCAATTTAACTGCCATCTAGTGCCAGCAATATAGAGCCAGTCATGGGCAGAGTTGGCACATTGAACACAGCAGTGACTGGTATGACACCCATAAAACGGTTCTACACATCCATGTTGCAGTCAATTACCAGTTATTTTGTGTTGTTACTAAAAAATACCCTTTTTTTCCAAATATAGAGCAGACCTAGGACTTTTGTGAGCTCCTTGACTCATGGCCTAGATTTTCCAGGATTCTAGGGTTTGTGTTTGAGTATTCAACATGTTTACTAGGCTCTCACTCTGGCAGCCAAATCATCAGGTAGGAAAATCCATAATTAGAATAATCTTGTTTTTTTTTCAAAAGCTGACAGACAGTTGCTTTCATTAAGTTATGCCCCACCCAGTGAAGCTCAAAACTGAGAACAATTCCTTCGCTCACCTAGTATGAAACTTTCTTACTGAGGTCTCACTAGATGGGGCCGGTTAAAAACCACACCAGAGGAATTTCCTTATTGCAGACCAGCCATTCCTTTAATGAGGCTGAGCAAATCATTGAGCTAATTTAGCAAGTTCACATATTTTATAGTTGTATTCTTACAATCTAAATGGATCCAATAAATACTGCCTAGTCTTTGATAGATCATATTCTCTGCTCCTGTTTTCAGAATTCTTCTTTTTCCCTCAGTTTTGCAAAGCCTACAGTAAATACACTACAGGTTAGCTGGTGTAGTGTGTTTACACAGAGAGGTGTGAAGCACTTCCACAGATTAAAGATGAGATACAGATCCATGTCCCAGGACGACATCTCCTGCTCCTATGTGGGGGTCCTGGTGGCATTCAGATAGTGACTTGGAGTGTTTCCTCCTGCGGGGTCTCTTTATCATGACATCTATTTGAACAGGGTTTTCCTGCGTTACACGCACATTTTGGCTAGAAATTAGAAAACAAAAATCACAAACAATATTTTGGAAATGAATTAAAAAAACAGAATATCAATTCAGGAGAGAAGAAAGAGGTACCTTATAGCAATAGTAATGCTTGGCAGATAAATGTTAATCTGAGTACCTCACTAACTGTTTTGGAAAACGATTCCTTAAGAGGGAAAAAAGGAAAATAGAGGCAGACTCCTTGAAGAATATCAATTTATTGATAATGAAAAACAGAAAGCATAGGATGTAGATGTGATCAATAAAAGGAAATGTATACAATTATAATTATCAATTTACAATAAAAATTGTCAACATAATTGACAAGTAAAAATTTTAGAGTGAATACTACAATATCTAAAATTTTTAAATTACCATTTTGGGCTTAACAACTTATTAAACATTGTCAATGAAAAGATAAGTAAATAAAAGATAAGAAAATAAAATGTTTCCAAGTTGAAAAAGAGAAAAAAATATTTAAAAAAATGAAAAGGTCCTCAGTTACTTGAAGAACATTATCAAGTAGTCTAACATATGCATAACTGTAATTCAAAAAAGAAAGAAAAAGAGATATGGAAAAAAAACACTTAAATAAAATGTATTTTTTCCAAATGCAGTAAAAGCTATGAATATATAGATAAAATAATTATCATGAATGCTAATTAAATAAAAACAGAAAGAAAACACCACAAAAGCTTATAAAAATCAAATTGATAGAAACTGAAATTTTTAAAAATCTCAAAAAAAATCAGAGAAAAAAATATATATCATCTTCATGAAGTAAAGCTAAAAATTACTGATGACTTTTGAAAAGAAGCAGTGTAAGACAGATGCAATGGAGCAGCAAATTTTCCGGTTAGCTCAACAAAAAATCACTACAAATATGAAAGACACATATTCAGTCAAATAAATATTAAGATTTTTTCATTAGACATATAAGAGCTATGAAAATAACCTGAAACTAAACAAAATATAGGCACACAAAGCTCATAAATATATGTGATTTTGACATCAAATATATTTATAGAGCCTTACACTGAACAACTGAAATACATAAATTGTTTGTGTGCTCATAAAATAGTCATACACACAGATAATATTATCCGCCATAAATCAAGTCTCAATAAATTTCAAAAAAGGCAAATAATAGAAAATTAAACTAAAAACAATAATGGAACACCTGGATAGTTCATAAAGATTCATAAGGTAAACAGCACTGTTCTTTATAACTTCTGGGATAGAAAAGAAATCACACAAAAAAATTACAAAGTATGTTGAAATATTTTAAAATAACAACTCCAAAGAGTAAAATTTGCAGGATACAACTCAAAGCATTTTTTAAGAGAGAAATGTATTTTATATGTTTATATTAGAAAAGCAGAAAGCCTCACAAAATAATAATCTAAGCTCTACGTTAAGAAGCTATGAAAAGAAGAGTAAATCAAACCTGCAGTATGTTGAAGGGAGAAAATGAAAACAGAAGAGTGGAAATTTAAATAAATGAAATTGGACAAATCATGAAGAAAATTAATGAAACCAAAGCCTGATTATTTTCTAGAGACAACACTAATTATGAAGACTGAGCCTATATTAAATAATGGGCAAACTACCTATGCTACAAACAGACATTATATGGACAATAAGCATATATTATGGACAATTTCATGGCCAAAATATTGACTACTTAGATGAAATTGATCACTTTTTTGAAAGGCACATTAAGAAAACTACAGAAGAAGAAATAATCTGAGTGATACCCTCTACCATTTAATACTGTATAAACTGTGTTCTCACTTTGGGAAGAAATGGTTATAAAAATAAGTCTAAAAAAATTTCTGGAGTAGAAAACAGCATTCTAGGGTAGTTTCTTTCTTTCTTTCTTTCTTTCTTTCTTTCTTTCTTTCTTTCTTTCTTTCTTTCTTTCTCTCTCTCTCTCTCTCTCTTCTCTCTTTCTTTCTTTCTTTCTTTCTTTCTTTCTTTTTTTTTGCACCAACTTTTGCAGAAACTTGGGCACATTATTTTACCTTTCTTGGTTTAATTATTTATAAAATGAAAAATAAAACTATCAGTGCTTTTGATCTGAGTCTTTTTTTGAGACAGAGTTTCACTCTGTCGCCCAGTCTAGAGTGCAGTGGTGTGATCTCAGCTCACTGCCACCTCTGCTTCCCGGGTTCAAGCGATTCTCCTACCTCAGCCTCCCGAGAGGCTGGGATTACAGGTGCACCACCACGCCCAGTTAATTTTTGTGTTTTTAGTAGAGATGAGGTTTCACTATGTTGGTCAGGCTGGTCTCGAACTCCTGACCTCATGATTCTCCCACCTCAGCCTCCCAAAGTGCTAGGATTATAGGCGTGAGCCACCGCACCCAGCCCTGAGTCGTTTTTTTAAATTCAGATTACTGGGACCATTCCTCATCAACTGAATTATAATTGTTGCAAAAGAGGTTCAGAAGTGTATAGTTTTAAGAAGCCCCCTGTGTGAGAAGAGTCAAATGCATAATTTGCATAGATCCTCTCACGTTCAAAGTTCTGTGATTCTATGAGAATATGCAAAAAGCAATGGACAACATAAAGGAAAAGAAACAATAAAGATGGTACATTCATTTCATAGAACAAGTTTGAATTGGTCTAATTCAAACAACCTTTGTTCTTCTTTTATTCAAATTGAATGCCTCACCTTCAGATTTGCATCAAAACTTGAAACCATATGTCTTAAAGGTGAAAGGCTTTAGTGCCTTAAATAGTGTGCCCACTGTGGGAACTAAATTTCTAATTGGTGACTGACTTACATTTGTGATTATAGGAATTTCCTCTATTGGTCATTTACTAGTTGAGGTTCATGACTTTCCTTTGCTTTTCTTAGAACATTTTTTTAATAGGACATATTTATTACCAATTAATCCAAAGTAAAATTAAGTTTTAGCTCCCCACCATATAGCCAAACACTCCTTAAGAATAAAAAATGAATGGTGATTCAGAAGAACAAAACAAGCTGTCATTATGGGTTTGGAAAGTTAATTAGAGCACAAATTAGCAATGGTTCCTGTAATGATGGCCAAATGTCTAATTGTTCCCAGCAGTCAGAGAAGCCAATTCTTATGCAGGTTTTCAGGTTCCTTGAGGTTAAATTGTCAGACTTAGCAAAATAGTATTCATGTATAGGACTGGATTCATCTACCGAGGAAGATCAATGTCAGTGACCTGCAGATTAAAGCATAAGAACATGGAAAGTTCGTTGAGGGCCACTCTGGACCAATAATGATTTTGGCATATTGCAATAAGAGCTTTTGAGTCATTTCCACTCACTTTAGGTGAAATGTGTAAGTTAAAATTGTTAATGATGGATGAGAATATTACAGGATTTCTCCAAGACTACGAGACTCATACACTTTTAGAGCAACAGCTTAAATTTCATGGGATCTTTGATATTCCTTATCAAAAAGTATTGATTTTATTGTAAATACTTCCTGAAATTCCTTTGCATGTTAAAACAGAGAGAAAATTTTCCACCCGCCTATGTTGTCTGTTGGTCCAGTGAAAAAAAGCACATCATCTTTGTGGAGGGAAGAAGTTTAAACTTCCCTCTGAAGGTTTGATTAATGGAGTTTGCTGAAATAAACTGATAATAAATAGATTAACAGAAGAAGAGACATACAAATTTATTAACATGCACATGTGCATGGGAGACACATCAAATATGAGGCTCAAAAAAGTGCCAGATGGCTGAAGCTTAAATAGCATCCTCTTCATAGGGGAGAAGATGGGGAAAGGCAGGCAATTTTGAGGGTAGTAAATTATTTTTAGGAGAGTTGATTGGGCCTTAACAATAGTTTGTAAGGGATTATTTATAAAACTGAATGAGACTTGAGGAGTAGACAATAGCTCGTGACAAAGTCTGTCCATGTCTAATGACACTTCTCAGCCTTCCTTCCTGAGATATGAATTTAATCCTCTCTGGTTAATGAAATTTCAGGGTGAGGAACAAGGTAATTGCTTCTGGAGGAGCTTCAGAGAAGGAAACTTCAGAGAGAGAGTGTAATCCTGTGTTTTTTGGGTAGGAGAGGGAGAAACAAATGAAGGTCAGAAAGTCCTTGTTTCTAACATTGCTTCTAAGGCCTTTTAATTTCCTTTGGATCAAATTGCTGAACGGATCAAGCTCTATACTTTGGGGTATTATCTGAGCCCCAATATCTTTACATATTTGAATGCACGTAATTCTCACATAACTCCCTCAACCATTGAAAAAACACTATACAAACTTGCATTATATACCTTTGTCTTCACTGGTTCATTGAAGCAGAAGTTGTCCTTCTGATAAGAAGCTTTGGATTTTTTTTCTCTAAATAGTCTAGCAGGGTTTTATTATTTTTAATTTATTCATTCAACAAATATATACTGAGGGCCAACTCTATGCCAGGCATCATGTTAGGTGGTAAGAGTCAAAAGAAAATGAGAGACACTTTTACAAACTTCATGTTGTTTATTAAGACCATGATATTCTTATTATGCCCCATATTAAAGTATATGCTGAGAATTCTCCTTCCAACCATGACAGAGTTGTCAGGATTGAACAAACCCATGCACCATGAATAACGATAAAACCAGACAAGATTTTCAGACATTTGGACATCAAGTAGCACAGAAATGTGATACTTAGACGAAGGAAAACAAAGATGATAATCTCTACAATCATTCTTGTTTTCTGCCTAGAAGCCCTTTCCAGACCACACCAGAGGGAAGGAAATCCCAAGTAAAATATATTAGTCATGCTGATAAAGATTGGAGGTCAAGAAGGTGAAAATGGATGGAATTTGTAGACGTGAGTACTGTAAAAGAAGGAGCTACATAGAAAAAGCGGCTTCAAAAATCTACACAAGGCTTTCCTTGAGAAGTTGGCTATATAAATATGTATAGAAGTGGAAAAAAAAAAAAAAAAAAAAAAACATTAAACATACCCAGAGTTCGCAAAGAGCTAAGAACGTCTGATTTCCACCCAGAGCTGTGGGACCTTGATAATCCTTTAGAGCTATCAGTAGAGACCCCCAAATGGTGACTCTTTAAAAGGACTATTCAGTTCTAGAGTAAATACTAATCAATGCTACTATAATGGGCTTAAGAGAAAAACCTTGAAAGAATCATAGTAACACACAAAAAGCATAACAGTCTTTTAAAAATTTAAATTATTTGTAAAATCAAAGCAGACATCAGAATTCAAACACTGAGCAATGTAACATTTATAGTGCCCTTCATCCAAAAGAAACTGCCGCCTGGAAAATAAAGAACCAGAAAATAATAACTATAACCAGAGGAAAAATCCGTCAATTAAAATAGACCAATATATGACAGAGGTGATGGAATTAACAGAAAAGGGAGCTTTTAAAAATCTGTTATAAATATGATAATTATGCTCAAGGATTTAAAGAAAGATAGGAACAGAATAGAAATAAAAGTAAATATATAATAAAAGAACCAAATAAAACTTTTAGAGGAAAAATAAATCATATAAGTCAGACAAAAAGGAAATATCTTTAAAATGCTAAAATATTTTTGTTGCCTGAGGTTTGTGTGTCAAATCCAATAAATCCTTGCCAACATCAATGTTTTGAGGTTTTTCCCCTCTATTTTCTTGTAAGAGTTTTGTAGTTTCTGGTCATATAGTTAAATATTTAATATATTTTGAGTTTATTTCTGTGTATGGTGTAAGATAAGGGTCTAATTTTATACTGTTGCATGTGGCTACCCAGTTTCCTCAACAGTATTTGTTGAAAAGACTGTCTTTTCCCCCTTGTGTTGTCACGGCATTCAAAGATCATCTGGCCATATACATGAGTAGTTTTATTTCTGGGCTCTCTATTCTGTTCTATTGGCTGTGTCTGTCTTTATTCCAGTACCATAATGTTTTCATTACTGTAACTTTGTAATATGTTTTGAAGACAGGAAATACAACACTTCCAGCTTTGTTATTCTTTCTTATGATTGTTTTGGCTCTTCAGGGTTCTGTGGGGTTACAGAGGAATTTTAAAATTGCTTTTTCTATTTCTGCAAAAATGCTATTGGGATTTTTATAGAGAAGTACATTGACTTTGTAGATTGATATGGGTAATATAGACATTTTAGCAATATTAAGTTTTCCATTGCATGAGCATGTGATTGCTTTCCATTTATTTATGTTATTAGCAATTTATTTCACCAATGTTTTGTAGTTTGTGATGTACAGACAGCAAAGGAAACAGCAGAGTAAAATGGCAGCCTACAGAATGGAGAAAGTATTTGCAAATCATATACTTTATAAAGGATTAATATCCAAAATATATAAGGAACTCCCTCAACTCATTAACAATAACAACAACAACAAATAAGCAGATATTTTAAATGGGCAAAGGACTTAAATAGATATTTCCTCAAGGAAGACATACAAATGGCCAACAAGTATATGAAATGATCAAGATAATTAATTATCAGAGAAATATTAATCAAAACCACAATAAGATATCACCTCACACCTTTACTGTGGCCATTATTAAGAAAAAAAAAAGACACATGCTGGTAAAGATGTAGAAAAATTGGAATCCTTGTACACTGTGGGAGGAAATACAAAATGATACAGTATGGAGCTTCTCCTCAAAATTAAAGATAGAACTATCAGATGATCCAGTGATTCCACTTCATTTAATTAAAATGAATAAGTTTTTAAATTAATGGATGGATGAACAAATTAGTGAATAAAAGCCTCTTGAAGTCTTGCTCATTTATCATTTCAACTCAAGCATCACCTCAGATAAAAATATGTTTTATGTTATATACCTTGAAAATATTATATGAATTGATAAATGATGTATTTTGGTATATGTTTAAAATTTAATATTGCCAAACATGTCTATAATTTTTATAGAAATATTGTTTCTCCATGTCTTCTTTCAGTTCACTTTCACTTACAAATAATGTGCCTTAAATTTATGCCTATTTTGTTTCCAGCATGTTTATTTCATTTCATTAAAGTTTTTAATGCATGTAAAATAGGCCAAATTTTATTTTCTTCTTGATAGATAGCAAATGATATCAGCATAGTATAAGAAACCATCTTTCTTTTTTTATATTGAAGTACTACTTTGTCATAATTTCTTTTAAATGTTATAAATTATGAGTTCTTTATTCTGTCATAGTGAATTCTGTAGTAGTAATAATATTTGAATTATAGGAAATTTATATTATTGTTGTTTATGGTAAAATTTTAAAATTATTTCCACTGCACTTTTTTTAACATGTTTAAAAAAGTCTTTTCTAAAGTCCTTATACTTTTATAAAAACTTCAAGACACCAATTCAAAACAATACTTGAAGTTTTGACTTGGAATTACATTAAATTAATACTTTTTATACATTTCTATACTTTTAAATACAACATCTTCCTATTGATGAATATGGTATATATTTTCACTTTAAAAAAAATTTTTATCCTTGTCCTGAAATATTTTCTTATTTTCTTCATATAGCGCCTATATCTTCATTTTAATGCATTCTAAAATAATTTATATTATTGATTATGTGTGAAATATTTTTTCATTTTCACATCTGGCTAGCTGATAATATTTTCATATTCAAATATATTTATTTCTCAAGTTTTAACAGAATCGTCTTGGGTTTGTTTATTACATGCATTCCTACTCTTTAATTAAATTTTAAAAAAGCTGCATATATATTTATGATATAGATATAGATATAGATTTGAGACAAGGTCTTACTCTGGCACCCAGGCTGGAGTGCAGTGGCATAGTCATCACTCACTGCAGCCTCAAAATCCTGGGCTCAAGCGATCCTCAACCAGCCACCTGAGTAGCCAGGAATAAAAGCATGCACCCTTATGGCTAATATTTTTACTTTTCTGCAAAAGTGGGGTCTCACTATGTTGCCCAGGTTGGTCTTAAACTCCTAGCCTCAAACCCTCAAACAATCCTCTTGTCTTGGCCTCCCTAAATGATGTGGTTATACATGAGCCATCATGCTCTGCCAAATTCTATATATTCTATATCAAAACTTTCACCACTTTGAATTAAATATATTTGATAAAATATGATGGATCAAATATTTATGTTCTTTACAACATTATTGGTCAAGTACGATTAGTTATGCCATGGAAAAAAAGCATTCATTTTTATTTTCAATATGTAGCATTCGCTTAAATATGATGTTATCATGTATCTGTGGTTATAGTTCATTTCCTCATTTTCCAGTTTACGTGTTCTATTTATTTATTTATTTATTTATTTATTTATCTGGTAGAAATTACAAAAAAAAAAAAACTTTTTCTGAAGTTGGCATTTTCATAGGCAGAGCTTTTGGATTCATGTGTCCTTTTGTCTTTTTTTTTTTTCCCCTACTTTTTTTTTTTAATTTTTTTGAGATGGAGTCTCGCTCTGTTGCCCAGGCTGGAGTACAGTAGCACAGTCTCGGCTCACTGCAACCTCTGCCTCCCAGGTTCAAGTGATTCTCCTGCCTCAGCCTCCCCAGTAGCTGGGACTACAGGTGTGCACCACCACAGCTGGCTAATTTTTGTATTTTTAGTAGAGACGGGGTTTCACCACGTTGGTCAGACTGGTCTCGAACTCCTGACCTCATGATCTGCCCACCTCACCTCTCAAAGTGCTGGATTATAGTCATAAGCCACTGTGCCTGGCCTTTTTTTTCTGCTTTTTAACTTTTTTCTATTTGTAAATATTTTTTCCAGTTTTTTTTTTTTTAATTCTTTTTAAGTTTCTTTAGAGAGTTGCTAAATTATTTCTTTTTTTTAATAATAACAAGGTCATCTAAGACTTTATATTTCCCCTGCTTTCCCTTGTTTACACTTTGGTTTTAGTTTTTCAATCTAATAGTTTATTGATTTTAATGGGAGAATTTGGCCCATTCATACTTATTTGTTGTGTCCGTTTTTCTCTCTCAGTCTCTGTCGTTTTGACTGAAGTAATTAATTTACTTTCTATTTTGTGATATTATTCAGTCTAGACTCTCTTTTTTGTTGTTGTTGTTGTTGTTGTTTGTTTTATTTTTTCCTGAAGCGGTCTCGCTCTGTCGCCCAGGCTGGAGTGCAGTGGCGCGATCTCAGCTCACTGCAAACTCCGCCTCCCAGGTTCACACCATTCTCCTGCCTCAACCTCCGGAGTAGCTGGGACTACAGGTGCCCGCCACCACGCCTGGCTAATTTTTTGTATTTTTAGTAGAGACGGGGTTTCACCGTGTTAGCCAGGATGGTCTCGATCTCTTGACCTCGTGATCTGCCCGTCTCGGCCTCCCAAAGTGCTGGGATTACAGGCATGAGCCACCACACCCGGCCTGAAGTAATTAATTTACTTTCTATTTTGTGATATTATTCAGTCTATACTCCCTTGTTTTAAAATTTTATTTGTGCTTAAAATCCTTATCTTACCTCTTACAGTTCAATATATGCTTATTTGTTATTTTAAGGAAACACAATATTAACTATGCCTCCTTTTTCTCCTGGTGTTGTCCCACTGCCCTCTATCATATGAAGTGATCTTTAGAATACACTTTAATTATTTCTTCCTCTTCAAGATGAGAGAAGTTGCTTCTCAATTAACCACCAATAATACCTTGAGCAGACACATCTCCATTCTCTCTCTATCTCCTTCCAAACCTGAGATACTTTACTGCCACTTATTTCAGGTTGTTAGAAATAATATATTATTATTAGAAATAATGATAATTTATTATTATTAACATAATAAGCTGTTTGCATTTTTCTTCTATTTCGTGCACATTTAGACATTTCCAGACAATATAATTACTTATATATTTTTAATTATATGTTTTATTATTTACACTGTGCTCTCTCCTTCTACTTTTCCCTAGAAGTTTCTGTTGTAAATAATTTACTGTTTGTTTATCATATATTTCTAGCATTTTCATCAGATAAGTTAAAGGCTGATTTAGCAATTCCTTTATTAACTTTTTCTCATCCTGAACAGTTAAATAATATTTATTTGCCGGTAGAAAATTATTGGGTTTAGTAATTTTGTCTCAGTCATATATGTTGATGTTATATTGCCATTTTATAACATATAATAATTCAGATGGATAGTGTGATGTGTTTGTTTTCCCTTCATAATAAACTTTTTCTTTCAGCCTGAAAAGTTGTAAAAAAATATTCACTTTATCCATAAAATTTAAGATTTTTACCATGAGTTTTGTCTTTTCCCATTTGGAAGTAGACAAGAATTCTATTCTGGAAGCAGAATAAACTGTATTCAACTTTGTTTACAATGACAATTCATTGATATTTGAAATAATTCAAAATTGTAATGTGACCAAGATTTATTTCCAATAATATTTCTGAGTGGAAGCCAGGATTGAATATGAAGCAGAAATAGGACCACTGGGTAAGAATGACTTTCTGTTTCTGTTATTGGAGAAGTACGTGTGATAATAGATTTAGCAAACATCGGAAATAAAAGACACATGCACATATACCCCACACGCATACACCTAGGTCATCTGTGTACATCAATTGCAAACCTGGCTCCAGTTTTCTCTCTCTCTCTCTCTCTCTCTCTGTGTGTGTGTGTGTGTGTGTGTGTGTATGTGTGTGTGTATATATATGTATATACGCCTTTTCTAATGACACATTGCAACTTATTTTTTTGAAGGTGAAGTCAATTGTTTTCCCCTTAAAGCTAAGGTTTGCTATATGTTTAGGTATATCAAATTCACAATAAGAGATACTGTGACAATTCTGAGTCCAGAAGAGAATGTGGGCACTTCTGCTCTCTTTCTCACTCTTTCTTTTAGAAGCTGGCCATTATGACAGTCAAGGCAGATTAGTCCACTGGAGGCTGAGAGATGATTCAAAACAAAGCCAAGTTATCCTATACAAAGTCCCTGACTTTCTTATTTATTTATTTGTTTGTTTGTTTGTTTGTTTATTTATTTTGAGACAGAACTTCGTTCTTGTTGCCCAGTCTGGAGTGGAGTGCAGTGGCACCATCTCGGCTCACTGAAACCTCCGTCTCCCAGGTTCAAGCGATTCTTCTGATTCAGCCTCCCAGGTAGTTGGGATTACAAATATCCACCACCATGCCTGGCTAATTTCTGTATTTTTAGCACAGACGAGGTTTCACCATGTTGGCCAGTCTGGTCTTGAACTCCTGGCCTCAGGTGATCCACCTACCTCTGCCTCCCAAAGTGCCAAAGTGCTGGGATTACAGATGTAAGCCACTGCGCCCGGCCAAAGCCTTTGACTTGTGATAGAACCTTGCCAAGATCAGCAAAACTACCCAAGCTACCGACAGTCATCGACAGAGGTATGAATTAGCACAACTGAGAGAAGAATAACCACTTAGCTACTTTGCAGACTTGAAACCAATTAAATTTGCATTGTTTTAAGTCACTGAGACTTGTGGCTGTTGGTTCTCAGCATTATTATAATCAGTGACTGAAGACCATATAGATGAAATGTGATATATTAGAAATAAACTGAACCTAGAATAAAATTTAGTGTTATTATTTTATACTTAATTAGATCTATTCATAGTACCCTGAATTCATTTATCCAACAACTAGGGCTAATATAGATTGGATTATCTTGGAAACAGAATGACTTTGTAATTCTTCCATGTATGAAGTTTATATGAATTTGTTGTTGTTCTTGTTGTTGTTGTTGTTCTTGTTGCTGTTATGCAGTATTCCTCTGTCGCTCAGGCTGGAGTTCAGTGGTGCAATCTCAGCTCACTGCAACCTCTGCCTTCTGGGTTCAAGAGATTCTCATGCTTCAGCCTCCCTAGTAGCTGGGATTATAGACGCCTGCCTCCATGTCTGGCTAATTGTTTTGTATTTTTAGTAAAGACAGGTTTCGCCATGTTGGCCAGGCTGGTCAAGAACTCCTGACCTCAGGTGATCCACACACCTCGGCCTCCCATAGTGTTGGGATTACAGGCATGAGCCACCACCCTGGCCAGTTTACATGAGTTGACATATAATACACTGCAGACACACCTCATTGTAACTGCACTGAGAGACTCACTGTTTTAGAACACATAAAGACACACTGGGAATGATGTAAAAGTCTCTAAGCTATAAACAATTTGGGGTAGCACCTTGACTCATGTTAAATTTGAACCAGTTAGTAATTATATTCTTTTTCGGGACAACTTCTAGGATATTTTCTTCAATGCTGTGAACATATAATTTCAATAAGAAAAATTCCAAGACAGGATTTAGATTGGTCTGCTTGTACTACCTGACTCTGCCTGTTTCATTTCTTGTGGTTTATGGGATGAAGTTTTATAATTAGCTTAGGTCATCTGTCCAAGCCTGTGTCAAGACATGGGATAGTGTGATGGGCAACTGTGATGGTAAAAAAGAATAAAGCTTGATGAAAGTATGGAATGCCATTACTGAAAGAAGAAATCTATGTGTTCTTAAGATGTGAAGGACAGATGTTGATTGAGTCTCACTTGTTGATGTGCCTTTGATGTGGCTACACCAGTAACATTTTCTGAATTGTTATCATAAAAGTTGTTCAGGTATAAGGCATTTGTTGCAATAGTCTGGGAATGTTAGTGTTATGAATTAAATAATAACATTTTTACAAAAATATAAAAAATCAAAAATTTATTCAGAAAATAGAAGAAAATATATTAAATCTTGTCCTGTAAACATATTCTAGCATGGGTTACTATGATGTAATTAAAATGGGAATAGCATAACAATGATTTTTTTATTTGGATAATTTCATAAATTTATTTCTTATTATGTAAGTTTAATTATTAAAGCAAAATTTTGGTGAAGCATGAGGTATGAACAATGAAACTAACTTAATAAAAGTATATGGTATTGTGTCAAATAATATGATATAAAATCAACTTTGTAAATAACATGATTGCTATCATTTCTTTTTCTAGATCTTGGACATATTACAAGACAATAAAAATTAAACCAATTTCATAATTAAAGAATACTGATGCCATCAAAGCTATAAAGAATATTTATAATTATGGTTATTTATTCCACTAGATGAAGACTTTTTCATCAAAATTCCATTTGAATATATACTTTAACATTTATAATCTAGGAAATATTACTTCTTTAAAAAATTTGGGCCTATGTATTGGCTAAAGAATTTACTTGTGAAGGCTGGGTTAGGTGGCTCATATTATAATCCCAGCACTTTGCGAGGCTGAGGCAAGTGGATCACTTGAGCTTGGGAGTTTGAGACTAGCCTTGGAAGCGTGATGAGATCCTGCCTCTGCAAAAAGTACAAAAATTACCTGGGCATGATGGCATGTGTCTGTGGTCCCAATTAGTTGGGAGGCTGAGGAGGGAGATTGCCTGAGACCTGGAGTTTGTGGCTGCAGTGAGCTGTGATCATGTCACTGCACTACAGCCTGGGGAATGGGGCAAGATCTTTCCTCAAAAACAATAATTTACTTGTGACAACTATACATAGAGGTCAATGATTAGCAAATTATAATTGAGATAAATTGCTTTAATTGGCATTTATTCGTTGTGCCTTACTAGTGAAACTCAAGCATTGGAAATTTAACACTTTCATAAATGTACTTAAAGAGATTGCAGAGATTTTGATTTTTTAATTTTTCATTAAAAAGAGAGTACATTGTAGAGCTCAGTTATTTTCAGAAAATTCTGAGAATCATAATGTAGAAGAACAAAAAGATAGTAGGAAACTAAAAACTTTTAAAAAGGACCAATCCTCGCTTCTGCCTGTAAAATATGAAAGTAGATTGAGGTAGTTAGAAACAAAGTTATAAAATAACTGATCAAAGTATATGGAAGGAAGAGAAAATCAGGAATATTTTCAATTTAGAATTCAAAATTGGCTGAACAAATAAGTGAGTAAATGAATGAAAGTTATTATTTGAGCATCAGTTATTTTCTAAACATGGTCAGGGTATAGAAATAAATGTCTTGTGATTTGGCATTGAGAAAGCATTGTTTATTATAAGTAGAAAGATACAAACACTTATGTATAATAAAATAATAGAGTTATTCTTATAGACAGGGTATAGAGGAAGTGAGAGGAAGAGGAAGAAAAGGGAAGAAAGGGAAAAGAAATGGAAAGAAAATAGAAAGGAAAGAAGCAGAGAGAAATAAATTGTATTAGTGTAATGAGAATCCAAAATGATTCCTGGTTTTGGAATCTCATATTGTAGCATCATTAGAGCTACAAAGATATATAATGATAATATACTTTAACTTCTGTAAATATTTGTAATAAAAGTCAGTATTACTTTTGACGAATGTGCTCAGAGATTAAACAAGTTTCATTTCCCACAGCTCTCAAACTATATAACCGCTTCATAGATTCAATGACTCTTGAAGTGAATAAATAAACTGGTTATAGCTCATCAGGCCATTGAAGGAAATGGAGGCAGACATACAAATAAGAGTGTCAGTCTACTCTCATGCAAAAACATGAATGGAGGCTAGCAGTCTGGAGACAGATAAAACCCTTTGCACACTACCTAAAGTTCAGTAAAGCTGGAATGGAAGATAGAGGCAGCAGGGCAGAGGAGTGAATCAGATAAGAGATTGAGAAGAAAGGCCAGAGAGGTAGAGCCAGGTTAATTTATGTATTCATTTGCTTCCTCTCTGTACTATTCTGTAAGCCAGATAAGGTTGCTTAAATGTAATTTGATGTTGTTTTAGTCCACTCTCACGCTATTATTAAAAAAAAACCCAGAGATTGGGTAATTTATAAAATAAAGAGGTTTAATTGACTTACAGTTCTGCATGGCTAGGGAGGCCTCAGGAAACTTACAATCATGATGGAAGGTGAAGGGAAAGCAAGAACCTTCTTCACATGGTGGCAGAAAGAAGAGAGAGAAGGAGGAAGCACCAGACACTTATCAAACAACCAGATCTCCTGAGAAATCACTCTCTCTATTTGAAAACAGCATAGGGGAGCTGCCCTCATGAGCCAATCTCCTCCCACCAAGTCCCTCCCTTGACATGTGGGGATTACAATTCAAGATGATATTTGGATGGGGACACAGACCCAAACCATATCAGATGGGCATTGAAAAAAAAAATCAGAAATTTAAAGCAGTATTAGCCAAAGAGAGGTTTCTGGACACCATTGATACCATGGAATATTATTATTTATCTTTTAAAAACTGTGTATGTATAAGAGTGAGAGGGTGATCCTATGGTCAAATGAATTTGAGGAACTCTTTGTTGAAAAAACCTATATATGACTATATCACAACTTCACCTAGGAGCATAAAGGAGCATAGTACTTAATTTTTTCTGGATTCATTTGATGAAGAAACATTTTGTCTCAAAATATCTGTGAACATTATCTTGAGCAATGTTGTTGTAGAGGATGGAATGAAATACACCAGTCTGGAGATAGGCATAACTTTTAGAAAACATTGAAGTATTCAAAGCAATGTCGTTAGAGGTTATAAAAGGCAATAATAGTGTGGTTGGATAGGCTGAGATATATCCAGAACGGTAAAGTAGACAAAACTTGATACCGGATATTATTAGTCAGGGAAATGGCAGAACAAAATTATCCCTTGATTTGTAGCTGTGTTGTTTATCTGTATCATTTATCGTTGTGTAACAATCTACTATTAAGCTTATCGACTTGAAACAACATACATTTGTTATCTCCCATCTTCTGTAAAACAGGAATCAATGAACAACGTAGGTGGGTCCACTGGTTTGAGGTTTTCTCAAACCTGCAATCAAAGTATCAGCTGAAGCTGCAATGTCATCTGAAGGGTCAACAAGAAAGATCTGCTTTCAAGCTGACCTACATCTTTATTTTTGGAATTCAGTTCTTTGTAGGCTGCTGGAGTGAAGGTCTAAGTTACTGCCTGGCTTATGCTACAGAGGCCACTCTCAGTTCTTTTATCACATTGGGTTCTCCATAGGACAATTTGCTTTATCAAAACGATCAAGCAGAGAGAACAAGCAAAAGAAAGATTGCTAACAAGACAGAAGTCACCATCTTGTATTAATTTTGGAAGTGATATCCAATCACATTTATTATATTCAGTTTGCTAAAAGCAAGTCACTAGGTCCAGCCCACACTGATGAAGAGGAATGCAAAATTACAATTAGACAGGAGGAAGAAATTCAGGAGATCTACTGAACATCACAATGACAAGCATTAATAACAATATATTGTATACTTGACAATGTATGAAACAGTACATTTTAAGTGTTCTTGCCACACAAAAATGATATGTATGTCAGGTGATGCATATTTTAAGTATCTTTATTTAGGCCTTCCACAATGTCTACATACATCAAAACATCATGTTAAATGCCATAAATACAAACAATTAGTAGTTGTAAATTTAAAAAACAAATTTAACTTTTTAATTAAAAATTTAAAAAATTGAAAACAGAAAAGAATTACAACAAGGGTACAAATTCTAGTAGATGCAAATTGTTACAGGCCATTTTAGAAGACTGCTGTATTATCTAATGGTAGGTATTAAAATAAATTTCTGGAGCTTTTCTCTTAGGAAAGACTGTTAATTAAAAATAATGACAAATAAGAACCCCCACCCCAACAAAAAAACCTCTCTATCTTTAAAGTATATGAAACATTATTTCCTGTTTTTAAAAAATATCTAAAGATTATTAGGGGCCGGGCACAGTGGCTCACACCTGTAATCCCAGCACTTTGGGAAGCCGAGGTGGGGGGATGACTTGGTGTCAGGAGTTCGAGATCAGCCTGGCCAACATGGTGAAACTCTGTCTGTATTAAAAATACAAAAATTAGCCGGGTGTGGTGGTGGGTGCCTGTAATCACAGCTACTCGGGAGGCTGAGGCATGAGAACCGCCTGAACCCAGGAGGCAGAGGTTGCAGTGAGCCAAGATTGCACCACTGCACTCCAGCTTGGGTGATAGAACAAGACTCAGTCTCAAAAAAAAAAAAAAAAAAAAAAATTAGCAAGCTTCTTTGTTAAACTACCCGATGCATCAAAGCATTTTTGTAACTTGAGGAATCTATGAGCTAAACTGAGAAGTGATCTGTGCACTCAAATGTGAATGTTTTACAAGGTATTTAATGCACACAAAGCAAACTATATCCAGAAATAAATACAATTAATAATTAAACTATTTATTCCAAAAACAGCCTTTATTTTTACTAAAAGTATTATTGAAGCAAAACATACATATTATTTTTTTCCAATACTGTAACACAATACCCAATATCATGCTTTTCCGTCCTTTCTCTTTTTAATGTTTTACACATGTTATGGGAAACCATGTGTTTCTGATTAAGGACTTATTGTTTGCTAAATTGCTGTGGCCTTTCAAATTCTTCACACCCTTTTATCTTCTCATCCCCACCTCTTAATATTACAAATAAACGCAAACATGCATTTTTCAGCTAAAAGATTACTCAGCCCGCTATGCGATCACACTCAAAGCAGTTTAAAAGTATGTAAACATACATATGTGGAATTTGGTCTAAATTTCAACTTTATAACTCTAGCCCCAGTAATATTAGGTGGGCTTAGTGATTTAACCTAAGTATTTGAGAGATACCTAACTGAAGACTGAAAGACTAGTAACTGGAAATCAGAATTATTTATTATACCTTGAACAAAGGTTGAATGATTCTTTCGTTTACAAAGATGTAATGACGCGTTACATGGAGCACTGTACTTCTCAAAATAAAGCAGGCTTGCCTAAATCTGGATGAGTAAAGTAAAATAACTATTTTTGGGCGTGTATGTGTGTGTGTGTGTGTGTGTGTAAGAGAGAGAGAGATAACGAGAGAGAGATGCGGAAATAGAAGAGGGACAGAGAGAGAGGCAGAGAGAGAGAGATCTAATTTGGGAAGTCAAAGTGGCAAATTGCAGCAATAACAATTTTGGAAAACAAAGAGCATGCTGATTAAATGTTAGTCTTAGATAATTTATTCAGCAAACCAGAAGTATAATTTCAACTTCTATATAAAGACAGTCATAATAATCTTTATCTAATGGCGATATTGAGAGTTCTCAATGTGATGGCATCAGGTAGTAGTGAGTACTAGATTGAAAAAGCAGAGGAATATGATGGCCAGGACAAGGAAAGAGGCTGATTTACTTTGAAATGTCAGGGAACATCTCTCTGAGGCAGTAACATTACATTTTAAACTTGAATTGGAAGAGGAGACAGACGAGCAAAGATATGAGAAAGAACATTCTAGGAGAAAGTCATCAAGAAATTGCAAAGGACCTAAAGCAGGAACAAACTTCATGTGTTCAGCTAAAAGAAAAAGACCTGTGTGGCTGCAGCTTTCCAAGATGATGATTAAAATTATTAGGGGAGGATAAGGAGTCAATCCAGAGACTATTCACATTAAGTCCTTATAGTTCATGCAAGAGGCTTAAATGTTATTCTAGGGGAGATTGGAAGCAATTGTGGCTTTTTAGTAGCGCAACCATGTGACATAACTTATGTTCTGAAAGAGAGAGAGAGAAAGAGAGAGCAAGCTTATTCTGGATACTCTACGTGGAATAGATTAAACAGGAGTTAGAAATAAATTGGGAAGTTTTGAGATAATTTAGGCAGTTCTGGGTAGAGATGATAAGGGTTTTAGAACAGGGAGAATAAAAAGCAAAGGAACGATATGCAGAAATTCAGAATACATTTTTTGAAATCAGTCCAATGAAACTCTTTATAGACTTACATCCAAAAAAGAGAGAGAGAGAGAGAGAGGAATCAAATTTGAATCCTAGTTCTTCCGATTAAGTATCTGGGTATATGAACAAGAATGGTAGAGGGTCTGATTTTGGTTAGGGTCTTAGCAATGGCAAAATTTTGAGAAAGCAATTAAATATTCTATATAGATGACAGTGTAAGTGAGATTTATGATACTTGACTTCAGTGGACCGTGGCTAGAGGTAAGATGGGAATCACTGAAATATAGATTGAATGAGTGTGTTAATAAAGGACTGGCAATGTCTAACACATAAGACATGTTATCTAATTGTGGAAGTTGCTCTGCTGTTATGATTGCTGCTATTGATAATATGTAAAATACGGAAAGAAAGAAGGATTAAAGATCAATCATTATAAACTATTCTAATTTAAATATGATATTGTTAGTTCCATATTCAGAATTGAAACAGAAAAGAAAACACTAGCAAAAGAGGGTTACAAAGAAAAGAAAGTAAATTAAGGGGAAAATTAAAGCATACACTGTCTTTAAATGTAAGAGAGAATGTGGCCAAAGAAGTAGGAAGTAGGTCTCTATATCAAATGCTGCGAATAGAGGAAACATGATGATAAAAATTGGCTTTTAGATGTGGCAGCCTGAAGGTTGCTGAGAATCTCCAGAAAGAAGAACGTTTTAAATGGAAACTTGCTGGATCAAGAAGAAGAGAAAGAGGAAAGAAAAGCAGAGTAATAATAATAAACAATGTTCTAAAAGGTTTAACTAGGAATGGGATGAAAGAGTTAATGGAGTTGATGGGCATATACGTAGAGTTTTTGTTATTGTTTATTTTTAAAATGGTAAATTTTAAGCATGTTTATGTATCACTGGGAATGAACTAAGGAAAATGAAGAAAATCATTATTTAGATGAGAGGGGAAATAACAGTAATAACACCTTGAGAAAGCTAGAAGTAATGGAATCCAGATGAAAAGTTTGTACATTGATCAACTTGTTGAAATGTCATTTCTTGAAATAGAAAGAAATCACTTCTCTCCCATTCTCCCATTCTCTGAATGAGAGAGGAAATGCAGGTTAAGATTGTAGAATAGAAAAAAGGTAGAAGTGATTTCTTCCAATTGCTTCTAATTGTGGGGAGAAGAGATGGGATGTTTCAGATTTTAGTAGAGATTGGAAGGTAGAAATTATTATTCAGAATGAACATGAGAAAGGAGTGGACTGAGATTGCCCAACAATGTTGATTGCTCATTTGATATTTGAGGCGGTGGGTTTCAACTGTGATTGGTAAGCTCCATTTGATGGTCTCTTTAGTCATGGGTAGTTGCTTGTGTACAGGTACAGAGAAGGAGGTACTGAACTTTAAGTAGATTTAGTGTTTCTGGGTAAATGCAACAGAGGTAGAAAAACACAGTGGCTCATGCCTATAACCCCAGAACTTTGGGAGGCCAAAGATGGAGGATTACTTGACTCCAGGAGTTTGAGACCAGCCTCGGCAAAAAGTAAGATTGTGTTTATACGAAAAAAAAAAAAATTAGCTAAGCACAGTGGAATGAGCCTCTAGTCCTAGCTACTCAGAAGACTGAGGCAGGAGGATCTCTTGAGCCCAAGAGCTCAAGGCTACAGCAAGCTACAATTGCATTCCATCCAACAATTGCATTCCATCCACTGAACTCCAGCCTGGATGACAAAGTGAAACATACTGTCTGTGGGAAAACAAAAAGCTGAGGAATTTAAGAATACTATTAAAGTCATTATCATAATAACACATTACAAAATCTGAAATGAGTACAGAAAAAATTAATGACTTTAAGATGATATTTGATGGAAAAACTAGCACAGAACAATGGAGATAACTTCCCAATGAGAGAGGAAGATTGTTGGAGCAGATAAAAAAGTGGAAGAAGAGAGAGTTGTGTCAGAAAGTTCAATATTTAGAACTTATATTTCAGAAGTAATATGATAATGACAAGATCAATGTTATGACCCCAAGAATGGTTAAATTAAGGTGGAGTAACAGAACATTGGACATGTTGAGGTTTAGAATATTAAGGCCCTGGATGCTATGTGGGTTATTCAGAGCATCCAATAATTGAAGTCACCAAAAATGGGGACAGTCATAAATGTGCTCAGTGGTAAAATCTTCAACATGTAACAAGCTGCATCAAGAACGATAATAAATTGACATCAACAATGAAGTACAGGGATTGCTATTATCAGGTATTGTGCAATTAGAAGGAGCTAGAGGTTTTATTTTTTTTTTTTTTTTTTTTTTTTTTTGAGACGGAGTCTCGCTCTGTCGCCCAGCCCAGGCTGGAGTGCAGTGGCGCGATCTCGGCTCACTGCAAGCTCCGCCTCCCGGGTTCACGCCATTCTCCTGCCTCAGCCTCCCGAGTAGTTGGGACTACAGGCGCCCGCCACCGCGCCCGGCTAGTTTTTTGTATTTTTTAGTAGAGACGGGGTTTCACCGTGTTAGCCAGGATGGTCTCGATCTCCTGACCTCGTGATCCGCCCGTCTCGGCCTCCCAAAGTGCTGGGATTACAGGCTTGAGCCACCGCGCCCGGCCGGAGCTAGAGGTTTTAAAGGAGGAAAAGAGAATGTGATATTGAACTGGTAAAAAGAATAAGGAAGAACATCTTTCCCACGTCCAGGATTTATGTGGGCAACAGGAGAAACAAATGACCCACGCCATGAAGGGGCAGGGCATGTATTTACCAAGGAACAGAGATTTCTGCTCATCCATAAATGTCAAGCACATAGTGAGAGGCAAGGCTAAAGATAATAGGACATTTCAGAGGACACTATAAAAAACAGAAGACAAACTGCACTGATAGCTATAACACACACACACACACACACACACACACACACACACTAAACCCTGTGTCTACTAAAAATACAAAATTAGCCGGGCGTGGTGGTGCTTGCCTATAATTCCAGTTATTCGGGAGGCTGAGGCAGGAGAATCACCGGGACCTGAGAGGCAGGGAAGTTACAGTGATCCGAGATTATGCCACTGCACTTCTGCCTGGGCAACAAAAGCGAAACTCAGTCTCAAAAAAATAAAAACACCCAACAGTTTGATTTTATCTCTTATGGTCTAGTTTAAAATATGGATAAGTAGAAAATTACAAAGTAATATAATAATGTGATTAGTGAATAAGCTAGTAGGAACATCTAACCTAGTTATCAAATAAAAGGCAGAATTTCACTGAAGTGCAAAGATGCAATTCACCAATAACAATTAATGGACAATACTTTACAGAGGTGTGTAGATGAAAGAAGTTCCTTATAGTTTGTGTTCCTTTTTTTATTCTTAATGTCATTTATTTATGCCATCTGTGTTCTTCAAACAATTGTGTTAAATGTTTACTTATATTTACTATTTTTAGTCTTTTCAAAGATATGTCTTTAAAAAAATTCTCCCATTTATCTTTTATTTATATTTCATTGATTTTCTGTACTTTATTATCTTCTCTACTTCTTGTATAGCTAGCATTATTGATTGTTTTGTAATTTCTTAAGTATGACACATTGCTTATTAATTTATAGCCTTTCTTCTCATTATGGGCTAAATTGTGTGCCCCCACCACCACTAAATTTATGTTTTAAAGCCTTAATCACCAGTAACTCAGAATGTCACTGTATTTGGAGATAGGGCATTTAAAGTGGTAGTTAGTTAAAATAAGTTGATCAGAAAGGGTCCTAATTCAATATGAATGGTGTCCTAATAAGAAGAGAAAATTTGGACATACAAAAGACACACAAGAGATGCACACACAGAGAAGGAAGATCATATGAAGATACAAGGAAAAGAAAGCTGTATATAAGTCGAGGAGACAGGCCTCAGGAAAACACACTTCTGCAGGCACCTTGAGCTTGGACTTCCAGCCTCTATAACTGTGAGAAGATAAAATTCCGTTGTTTAAGCCACCAATTCTGTGGTGTTTTGCTATGGTAGCCCTAGCAAATGAATTCACTTCTTTACTAATCTAAGGATGTAAAAGCCATAAATTTTCCTCTAAGTGCCATTTGAACCATGTGTGTCACATAGTTTTATAGAAAGTGTTTTCATGGTTTTATAGTTATACTTACTTTAAATTATTGTGACCTGGCCGGGTGCAGTGGCTCAAGTCTGTAATCCCAGCACTTTGGGAGGCCGAGACGGGCAGATCACGAGGTCAGGAGATCGAGACCATCCTGGCAAACACGGTGAAACCCCGTCTCTATTAAATACAAAAAAAAACTAGCCGGGCGAGGGTGGGGGCGCCTGTAGTCCCAGCTACTTGGGAGGCTGAGGCCGGAGAATGGCGTGAACCCGGGAGGCGGAGCTTGCAGTGAGCTGAGATCCGGCCACTGCACTCCAGCCTGGGTGACAGAGGGAGACTCCGTCTCAAAAAAAAAAAAAAAAAAAAAAAAATTATTGTGACCTCTTCTGATACACGAACTATTCAGAACAATGTTTATATATTTTCTAAACATATAGTTTTACACAGTTGTGTTCTTGATTTCTAATTTAATGGCAGTATCATGAAGCAAACAACTCTGAATGATTCTAATTCTTTTAAATTTACTGAAGATTTGTGACCTAATTTTCACAAATATTGCATGCATAGTCTAGAAGAATATAGAAACTCTCTTGTTGGGAGCACGAATATACATATATCCACCAAATCGAGATTTTAATTTATTTGTCAAATTTTCTGTATTCTTATTAAATGTGTAATCTTTTGTCTTACACATTATCAATAAAAATCTGCATATTAATAACTATCTCAATGGCAGATTTGCTTATTTCTACATTCTGAATTTTGTTTGTATATTTGCATTTATTTAACAGGTTAATTTAAATATGTATTTATTATGACTTCTTGCTAATTTGAAATTTTTAATCTTGCATAATGGTTTTCCATTTGAAATTTGCATGGATATACCAGCTTTCTTTCTTATAGTACATGGCTGATTTATCTGTTGCCATCTTTTCTTGTGACTGCTGTTTCTTCCTATTAGACTCTTTTTCCTCTAATTAGTGAAAATAAAATTCATGTCTTATGTGACAAACTCAAAGTTGAGTGACACAATCTCGATTATAGAGAACATGTTATAAAAAAATAGACAGTGAAAGAGGAAAAAGTTATTAAATATATTCCCTGACCCTGCACCAGCAATTTTATTCCACACTCTTACTTGCATTGACAATCTGATTTCCTTTCCATGGTATCTTCAGGTTCTTACTCATCAAGATTGACTGGGGTCACTTGACCAAATACATTTTTCTCTATGTCCAAAATTTAAATACATAAATAAAAATGTTAACCTTAACCTTGGCAAACAGGGAGGATACTGAAATCTTTGCTCTCTGTGTAGCAATGCATGCTATGACATCTATAAACACATCTACATTAACAGCTATCTGTTTAGTAAATGAATATTCATATAAAGCTATGGCATTTAATTGATGAGCTACATGATGCTACATGGTTCTGAGCTTTCGAGAACTTGGGATCATTTGTTTTCAAAGTGCCACAATTCTGTGATTCAAAAACCATACGGAAGACTACTTTTTTTTTTTTTTTAAATTAAGAGAGAGTGTTTGAGCTTTACATATTGGAGAGAGTGGCTAATCTCCTATCCAGTTAATAATGCAAAACAACCCTGGAGATTTTTCTGAAAAATTGAAACAGCAATTATCTAATTTCCTGAAACAGCATGCATGGATTTGTTGTAGAAACTGTGTTTTAACCAGTCTCAGAGTAGGAGAACTCATGAAAGGCTCTTCTCCTTGTGCCCTGCATATGAGTGTAACATTGCAAGATGCACTAGGCATAGAATGAACTTCTTTATTACTTTAAAACTAATTGTTGTTGTTTTATAATTTTATTAAATCCAAAGATGGACAATTTTCATATTTCTTATACAATTTATAAATTTATTATAACAATTTTCTAGCAGATGGAATTTTTAACAGATAGATACATTAGGGCTATTTTCTACAAAAGAGAGTCAATTGTATGCTACTGAGATAGTATACAATTGTGTGTAGGTATTCCTTAAGGATTTGTTTCAGGAACCCCAGTGGATACCAAAATGGATGAAAGCTCAAGTCCTAATGTAAATTGCTGTACCATTTGCATATAGTCTATAATATCTTCCCATATACTTTAAATCATGTCTACATTAATTATAATACATAAGGCAATGTAAATGCTATATAAATAGTTATAACTGTATTGTTTAGGTGATAGGGAAAAGACAAGAAGTCTGTGTATGTTTAGTACAGATACAACTATTTTTTTAAAAATATTTTCCACATATGGTTAGTTGAATTTACAGATTCAGAACACATAGCTACAGAAAGCCAACTGTATATGGTTTTGCCTCTATTTGCAGATGAAGAATGAGTTGAATAATAGAAATACCAGCAAATCGACAATTTTTAACAATTATTTTAAATTTTAAAAAATTATTATTTGATGTATGTATTGATGAGTGTCTTTAAATTGTGTTAGAGCATTGGCTAAAAATTATTTTACATTGCAGTCACATAGGATAATTTTTTAATGTATGAGAATGATATTGAGAAGCTCTTTATGTACATTTACAATTTTATTGTAATATTAATTGCTGTATAATTAATTTTCACTTATTAATAAATCATAAAGTATTGTACAGTAATAAGTTCAAAATTAACACACAATGATCCACCAATTATATTATAGCAAGTTTTTAATGGATTAAACAGAAATTTCATTAGTACAAAATTAATTCCTATAATCATTTTCATGAAGGCAGATATTTTCAATGTTTGCATATTTTATTGTACTACAATAAACATATCATTTCTGAAATAATCATCAATAACAAACAGAAAGCTGTAATATGAAAATAAAATAAAATTTTCTGAATTGGTGAATAAAGTTTTTGAGAAAACAGGCGAAATGCAAGAAAATAGAAAAGGACTTTAGGGCTACTAATTTGGACATTCTATAGAAAAAGATACTTCACTGAGAGAGCAAAACAGAATATGAATATACTCTCTAAATTAATGTAAATCATAATGGAAGAAATTCAGAATAAAACAAGAAAATAAAATATTGCAAAGACTCCATTAAATGCAAATTTTGTTTCTGATTCAGATAAATTGACATATTTGAAATTTGAGTATTTAATTATTGATCATTTTAATTGGAAATCATCCACTTCAAACACATGCAGTGGCTCATGCCTGTAATTCCAGCACTTTGGCAGGCCAAGGCAGGCAGATCACTTGAGGCCAGGAGTTCAAGTTCAGCCTGGCCAACTTGGCAAAACCCTGTCTCTACTAAAAATACAAAAAATTAGCTGGCCATGGGGGCAGGCACCTGTAATCCTAGCTTACTCGGGAGGCTGAGGCACATTAGTCACTTGAACCCGGGAGACAGAGGTTGCACTGAGCAGCGCTCTGTCACTGCACTCCAGCCTGGGCAATAGAGCAAGGCTCTGTCTTAAAAAAAGGAAATAAGAAAATAAGCCACTTCAATAACAATATTTTAATTGTCTAAAACTTGATGTACATAGAACAACCCGTATTTCTCACATATGTAAAAAAAACAAATCCTAGTTACTTTGTTCTATTTCAAATAATTTTTGTTACATTGAAAATGTTTTAGGAATAGAGTTGATGAAAAAAGTAGAATGGATGCAAAGATTAGCCATGTTGTCACACATTTACTGTAAATTAAATTGAATTAAAATGTATATCAATACATTTAAGTAAATTAAATGTATATCATCAATACATTTATGTATTCTAAACTGAATATTATAATTTTAAATACTAGTTTAATAACTGTGCTTTCCAGCAAAAAATATATAAAAATAAAATAAGATGCCTTTTTTAAACATAGCACTTTGCTTGTATTTAGTTTTTTCCAGTTTTACAAATGAGAAAATGAAAGGTCTAAGAAGTATAATGACTTGACCAAAATTATTCGTATGTTTAAGGGGTCAATTCTTAGAACTCAAGTTTCTGAGGCTTAGTTCAGTATTCTTTCTCTATTACATCACTCTTCTTATCGGTAAGCACATACCTAAGGATGGCCATGGAGAAGTAAGATTTATTTAAAAAATGAAATTTAAATGTCCATTAAAAGTTTAGTAAGGGTACTTAAATGTTTTCCTTCATTGCTTAATAAATAAAGAATGCTTTTTGAGAACATGGAAAAATAGAGTTATATGTTCATACTGATTTTTTTTTTAACTTTGTTTTTTTTAAGTTCAGACTATTTTCAATGCATAACCTACAAGATTCTGTTTTTGGCAAAGTAATGTCCAACATGAGACAATCATTCCAAAAATAATGTGATTATGTTTTTTTTTTCATTTGTAAGAAACCATAACATAATAATTTCATAATATTCCTGCGGAATTTTATGCAGAATATAAACGTGATAACAGAAAGTGTGTCCATTATTTTCGGCACTGACATACAAAATCAAATGATCAAAATGAGAACTGATGCCATGAAATAAATCATATTGAATTAAATAAGAAATTCACAATATTACTCCATTATTACAATCCTTGGCATGAATCATACAGAACAGATAATTAATTTGCACATTCTATATATGAACATATTGGGGAGAAATTTATTATTTAGCTTGATTGGAGAAGACATAAGCAAATTGGCAGTATACTATTTACACAGACATAGAATACAAACAGAAATTCAAATAAGGTATCTTTCCCAAACTCACTTGGTAAATGAGTGAAATTTGGTTATCGAAAGCTAACAAAACAAACCCTAACAGGAAAAAAAAAATAGTAGGCCAAGCACATTCGCGAGACTGCAAATACTGTCAAAAAAAATTTGGCAGAACAAATCCAGAAATGTATATACAATATGATATATTGTGAACAAGTTCATTTTATGGTTTTTCTCAATTGTACTTATTACTCTGTTACATAATATTTATTCAATTAAAAAATTTTTATTTTTAGTCTTTCCCTACAGTTACATTGTGAGTTCTGTTAAAACGTATCTGTCTTGTTTACAGCTTAGCTCCCATACCTAAACAGGACTTATATAGTATGTTGTCAATAAGTGTATGTTGAATGAATTAAATCCAGAAATGGATGTAAATTAACTTTAGAAAAGTCTATGAATATAATTGGACAAGTTAGGTGATTTAAGGGAAGAAAACATATAAGAACCTCAATAGATACAAATAATCTGGTTCAAAAAATTCCATATTTATTTGTGCTAAATACAAACCAACACAAAAATGGAGAATGTTTTTAAACAGATTGAGAGTGTCTATCAAAAGCCAGATATCACACATAGTGGTGAAATAATAGACTTTTTCTTTAGAATTGGAAACAAGAAACATGTGTTCACTATTGATACCTATTAAGTATTTTATTCAACACACTAAGCATTGCTGGGGAAATTATTACTGTCTATACAAAACTAGAAAGTATCTTCACATAAATTTATTGGAAATTAATAGAAGAGTTTATTAAATATCTATAGACAAGCAACATAAGGGAAACCTAATTTCAGAAATTACCTTTTACATTTGTTGCTTGTACTTTTAGGTTCTTATCTAAAAAAAAAAATGCCCAGACTGAAGTTGTGGGGCGCTTCTCCCCTTTCTCTTCTTTTATTAATTTTACTGTGTACAGCCTTATGTTTAAGTCTTTCATTCAATTTGAGTTGATTCTTATATATGGTGTGAGGTAAGGGTCCAGTTTCATTCCTTTGCATGTGGATATTCAGTTGTCTCAACCCCATTTATTGAAGAGATTGTCCTTTCCCCATTGTGTGTTCTTGGCACTTTCATTTAAAATCAATTCACTGCAAATGTATGGATTCATTTCTGGGTCCTCCTTTCAGTTTCATTTGTCTATGTGTCTGTCTTTATGTGAGTACAGTGTTGTTTCGATTACTATGGTTTTATAATATATTTTGAAGTCAGGTAATGTGATGCCTCCAGCTTCGTTCCTTTTGTTTAAGATTGTCTTAATCCGAATCTTTTGTGGTTCCATAAAACTTTGAGACTTGTTTTCTCTATTTCTGTACAAAAAAATCAAATTTTAATAACGATTTTATTGAGTCTGTAAATTGCTTTGGATAGTATAAACATTTTAGCAAGAATAGTTTTTCCAATTCATAAACAAAAGTTATTGTATCTTTCCATTTTTTTGTGTCTTCCTCAATTTCTGGGATCACATCAAACTAAAAAGCTTCTGCACAGCCAAGCAAACAATCAATAAGGTGAAGAGGCGACTACAAAATGGGGAAAACTATTTGCTAACTATACATCTTATAAGGGGTTAATATACAAAATACTAAAAATATCAAGAAACAAATAACTCAGTATTAAGAAAACAAATAGCCCTATTAAAAACAGGCAAAGGATCTGAATAGACGTTTCTCAAAAGAAGCAGGCAAATGGCCAACAGGTATATGATAAATGTTCAACATCACTAATCATCAGAGAAATGCAAATGAAATCCACAAATATCAACTCACACCTGTTAGAAAGTCTATTATCAAAAAGATGAAAGATAACATGTGTTGGAAAGGTTGTACATTGTTGCTAGGAATGTGAATTATTATGAGGCACCATGGAAAACAGTATGAACATTTCTCAAAAAATTAAAAATAGAATTACAGATAGAACATACCTAATATGAAAATTCAATACTTAAAATCTTCCAAAATTCAAAAGTTTTTGAGGATTGACATGACACCACAAGTGGAAAATTCCACACCTGATCTCATGTGGAAGGTCACACTCAAAGATGAACAAACACAAAGAAGATGAACAACACACAGTTTATTCAGCATCCCCAAGAAGGAAAAAAAAAAAAAAAAAAAAAGCCCTCAGTCCCCTTCAGCCTTTTTTTCATGCATTCCCAGATTCCCCACCATGACCACACCCACAAAGGGTAATAAAATAGCACATGTGTAGCCCAAACAAGTCAACAGCAGGCTTCCCTTGATGCCCCAAATGGGCCCAAGACCTACCTGCATTATTCACTTTTTTTGCTTAGTCTCTGCTCTGTGGTGTAAAGATAGTGTTGAAAATGTAAAAATGGCCTGAGGCAGATGTCTCTGAAAATATCCACTTCTATGGTTAACAGTGATAATAAAAAGAGGAACCATTTATGTTTACCTATAGAATAGAAAGTCTGTTGAAGAAATTTGAATGATGAAAGAGTTAAACATCTTATAGATGAGTATGGGGTTGGAATACCTGAAGAAACAGAATAAACTATAGAAGTTCTATGCTGAAAGTAATGAAAAAAAGTTAATGAAAAATAGGAAAATGCTACATAAGGCTAAAAATGAAGATCTCAATGACATATTGAAAGGGTACATCAGTCAGCATTGCAGTGAACATGTGTTACTCAATGGTAGGTGGATTGTGAAATAAGGAAAGCTCCATTACAATGAACTGAAAATTGAAGGGAACTATGAATATTCAACAGACTGGTTGCAGAAGTTTAAGAAAATATATAGCATTAAATTTTTAAAACTTGGTGGTGATAAAGCGTCTGCTGATAATGAAGCAGTGGATAAAGTCATTAATAAGTTTACCAAGGTCATCACTGATGAAAATCTGACATGTATTAGCCCATTTTCATGTTGCTGATAAAGATATGCCCAAGACTAGGCCATTTACAAAAGAAAGAGGTTTAGTTGTATTTACAGTTCCTCATGGCTGGGGAGGCCTCAGAATCATGGCAGGAGGTGAAAGGCACATGTCAGTGGCAAGAGAAAATGAACAAGATGCGAAGGAAGAAACCCCTGATAAAACCATCAGATTTTGTGAGACTTATTCCCTACCATGAGAGCAGTATGTGGGAAACCACCTCCATGATTCAAATTATCTCCTACCGGGTCCATCCCACAACACATGGGAATTATGGGAGCACAATTCGAGATGCAATTTGGGTGGGGACACAGAGCCAAACCATATCATGATGCCAAAACAATAAATAATGCCAGTGAAAAGTTCCTATTTTGGTGTTATTGTTCCAGAAGGACACTGACTACAGGTGATGACACAGTCCCTACAGGAATTAGGATGCAAAGGACAGAATAATGGTGTTGAGATGTGCTAATGCAATAGGCACACATAAGTGTAAAATCACTGTGATAGGCAAAATCTTGTATCCTCACTGTTTTCAAGGAGGGAATTTTGTATCAGTCCATTGTTACGCTAACAAAAAGACACGCATCATTAGAAAAATTTTTATGACTGATTTCACAAAGGTTTTGCACTAGTGGCTCATGCTCTCTGCAGGGAAGGAGGACTGGATGATGACTGAAAGCTTTTATTACTCCTTGACAACTGTTCTGCTCATCTTCCAGCTGAAATCTTCCTAAAAATAATGTTTACCATTGAATACACATAGACATAAAGATGGAGACAAGACACTGGGGACTACCTGACAGGGTAGTGAGGAAGGGAAGTGTGAGTTGAAAATATACCTATCGGGTACTGTGCTCACTACTTGGGTGATGGGATCATTTGTACCTCAGCATTACACAATGTACCTGTGTAACAAACCTTCACATGTACTCCTTAATCCAAAATAAAAGTTGAAGTTATAAAAATATTATATTTATGCCATATACTGTCCTCTAAATTTAACTTTATTAATTCAGCCATACTACCAGGGTATCATTAGATCAATGAAGACTAAATATAAAAACACTTTCTAGAACAGCTCACTAGCAGCATTGAATAGAAGCACGAGTGTGAAAGATTTTCAAAAGAATTTCAGTGTGAATATGCTGTTGCTGACACTTAGAACACAGTAACTAAAGACACAATTGTGCATGCCTGGCACAACCTCTGGCCTGTGACTATGTTCTGTAATGATGATGAACGAGGTGTGACTTTGAAAAAATTTGTGTGTCAAGTGAGAAAAATAATGATGTCTAATCTCCTTACACATGCAAAAAAAAAAAAAAAAAAAATCTAACTTCATAACCTATCAGTAAGCTAGAAGAAGTGGCTATCAAAAGTGGCATTAACATTAATTAATGAGACTTCCATTGTTCATTCATTGACCAATGGTGAAACAGTGTATTAGTCTGTTTTCATACTGCCATAAAGAAATAGCTGAGACTGGGTAATTTATAAAGGAAATAGGTTTAATTGACTCACAATTCCACATGGCTGGGGAGGCCTCAGGAAATTTACAATCATGGCAGAAAGGGGAGCAAACATGTCCTTCTTCACAAGGCAGCAGGAGAGAGAAATGCAGAGTGAAGGGTCAAGAGCCCCTTATAAAATTGTCAGATCCTCACTCACTAATACGAGAATAGCCCCAATGATTGAATCACCTCCCACGAGGTCTCTCCCTTAACACATGGGGATTACAATTTGGATTACAATTCAACATGAGATTTGAGTGTGGACACAGAGCCAGACCATATCAAACGCCAAAATGGTTCTCAAACAAGGTGATCATGAAGTGCCTGGAAAGGTGACATTAACATTGCAGAACAATTTGCGCATAGACTACATGGTGAAAATGTGCTGTGAGCTTATCGAAGAACTAGCACAGTGTGCACTCATAAGAAAACCACAAATAGTTTGAGTTTATAACATCAAAGAGACCTCCAAGACAAGAAGTGTTGTTAATGAGGCAGATGTCTCTGAAAGAAACATTTTTAAAAGTCATCCATTAGAATGTCTCCTTGATCCTAGAGGACCTACTTCTTGGTCCTTCCACTGCTTCTGATGTTTCTTCTTACCTATAACAATGAAATACAGTGTACAGTTACTTTTTAATCAAAATGCAGCAGTATAGGTGGAGAACGAAAACATGTATTAATAGTTGTTTGTTGATGCTGTTGTTTAAAAATGGACACAGGTTTTCTAGTGATGCTACTGTGCTGTTCAGTTACCCTGAACACATTTTTTCTTGTTTTTGAGACGAGGTCCTGCTCTATCACCCAGACTGGAGTGCAGTGGTGCGATCTCAGCTCACTGCAAACTCTACCTCCTGGGTTCATGCCATTCTACTGCCTCAGCCTCCCAAGTAGCTGGGACTACAGGCACCCACCAACACGCCTGGCTAATTTTTTTTTGTATTTCTAGTAGAGATAGGGTTTCACCGTGTTAGCCAGGATGGTCTCAATCTCCTGACCTTGTGATCTGCCCGCCTCAGCCTCCCAAAGTGCTGGGATTACAGGCGTCAGCCACCGTGCCCAGCTAACACATTGTTTTTTAACTGTATTAATGTTATTCTATATATTTTACTGTTAAGCATTTACGTGTAGATAAGTATAAGAAAAGGATTGCTCCTTGGTAGTGCAGTCATCCCTTGGTGTACCTGAGAAACTGGTTTCAGGAGCCTTCATGTATATAAAAATTCACACAAACACAAGTCCTGCAGTTGGTTCTGCAGATCCTACAAATTCAATAAATTGGTTCTCATCCTCCAGACATGATTTTCACATCCCTCACATACTCTATTTTCAATCTGCCTGTGGTTGAAAAAAATCTGAGTATAAATGATATATGAAATTCAATTCTGTATTATTTAAGGCTAAACTGAATGTAAATGCTGAGTCAGGAAAGATGATGATGCCTCACAACCACAGATTGTCCATATGAGGGGCTAAGATAGTGACATCTTTGCTTTCTAATGGTTTAATGTACACAAATATTGTTTATACATACAAAATCTTTAGGCTACGTATACAAGGTATATACATACATGACATGAATTTAGTGTCTAGACTTGTGTCCTATCCTGAAGATATCTCATTATACATATGAACAAATACTTCAAAATCCAAATAAATCTAAAGTCCACAATACTTCTGGTCTCAAGAATTTCAAATAAGGGATTCTCAACCTGTACCATATGATGCAAAAATTATACTACTGAGTATATAACTAAAGGAAATAAAATATGTACGTTAAAGAGATATCTGCACTCTGATGCTCATCACAGCATTATTCACAATTGCCAAAATATAGAATCAATCTAAGTATCCATCAGAAAATGAAAGGATAAAGGAAATGTGGGGTATACACACACACCCATATATATATATATAAAATATGGCACTATATATATGTGTTTGTGTGTGTGCCATCCATCCATTTATATGTGTGTGTATATATACACACACATACATACACACATGTATACACATATAAAAATATATCTATGTGTATATGTGTGTACATGTATACATATGTGTATGTATGTCTGCATATATATATACACACACACACTTATAGATCTATATAAAATGAAATACTAGTCAGTCTTAAAAAAGCAGGAAATTGGCAGGCACGGTGGCTCATGCCTGTAATCCCAGCACTTTGGGAGGCCGAGGTGGGAGGATCATGAGGTCGGAAGATCGAGACCATCCTGGCGAACACTGTGAAATCCCGTCTCTACTAAAAATACAAAAAAATTAGCTGGGCATGGTGGTGGGCGCCTGAAGTCCCAGCTGCTTGGGAGACTGAGGCAGGAGAATGGCATGAACCCGGGGGGGCAGAGCTTGCAGTGAGCAGAGATCGTGCCACTTCACTCCAGCCTGGGCAACAGAGCGAGACTCCATCTCAAAAAAAAAAAAAAAAAAGCAGGAAATCCTGTCATTTGCAACAACATGGATAAACCTGAAGGATATTAAGTAAAATAAGCCAGAGACAGAAGGACCAACACTGCATAATTTCTCTAAGTGGAATCTAAAAAAGTTGAACTCCTGAAAGTAAAAACTAGAATGGTGGTTACCAACGACTGATGGACTGAGAGGGTTGCGGAGATGTTGATCAAAAGAAATAAAAATTTAAATAGGAGTAATAATTTCAATAAATCTATTGTACAATGTGTTAACTATAGTTAATAACAATGCATTGCATCACCTTAAAAAGTGCTAAGAAAGAAGAGTCTAAGTGTTCTCCCTACAAAAAGTATGTGAGGTAATACATATGTTAATTAGTTTGATTTAGCTAGTCTGCATTGCATACATATTTCAAAACAATATGTTGTACATTATAAATATATACAACTTTTATTTGTTAATTTCAAGGAAACAGTAAAGGAAAAAAAAAATAATTAGGTTTCCGAGTATTATGGCTGAAGAACCAGGAATGTTCAATTTGCTCCTTAGTGTAGTCACTGCTTCAGTTTGTGAGTTTCTCCTGGAAGTCTGACATACCAAACATAAAAATCAGAAGGCACTGCTAATTTGTTTCTAAGATAACGGTCTATAATCAAGGTAACTGTGTAATACATTATCCAAACTAGGATATCCAAACTGAGAGTAAAACAGAGCACTAAAATAATTAAAATTACATACTTTGAAGTATTCGTATTTTTAAAAAACTATGTAACAATCTACCTTATGGTAAATTTTAAAAAGTTTTCTTATAGTAGTATCTGAATATTAAACACTTAAGGGGAATTATTATTCTTGTTATATATCCATTTCATTAAAAATTTGTTGATTCTTATCTACATTAATACTATTCACTTGTATTTTAATAAAATATTATTTTTCAAATTCCCCCAAAAATTTACCTTTAGCAAAATAAACGGATAGAATAAATCTAACATGCAGAAAATGGCTCATGAAAAATATGCAAAAGTATTGCCAAAAGCAATACAAGAATATGTATATGTATATGCAAAAATATATTTAACAAACAGAAAAATATTATGCTTATGGGAAAGAGAGAATCAAAATTCAAGAGACGTTAATGTTTCCAAACTGATTTAAGACTCTAAAATTTCAATACAAATTCCAACAGAGATCTTCACAGAACTTGGCACAAGGAAATTCCACCATATATTTGGAAGAGTAAACGGGCCATTAAGAACCAATATACTGTTTATTTATTATTATTATGATAGTTATTATTATTATTATTATTTTGAGACGGAGTCTCACTCTATCGCCCAGGCTGGAGTGCAGTGCCACCATCTTGGCTCCCTGCAACCTCCGCCTGCCGGATTCAAGCGATTCACCTGCCTCAGCCTCCCGAGCGGCTGGGATTACAGGTGCCCACCACCATGCCAAGCTAATTTGTTGTTATTGCTGTATTTTTTAGTAAAGATGGGCTCTTACCTTGTTGGCCAGGCTGGTTTCAATCTCCTGACCTCAAGCGAACTGCCCACCTCGGCCTCCCAAAGTGCTAGGATTATGGATGTAAGCCACCGCGCCCGGCCCCGATATGCTCTTTAAAACAAACAAGCAGACAAACAAACAAAGAAACCACATGAGAGAACTTGGACAATTACTTGCAAAACACCTTATAAAACCATGATAATACAGCGTCTCTGTGTAATTGCCGGCTTTCCTCAGGCCTGTGCCCATGTCTGAAGACAGCGGGCAATTAACAGAAAAAGGACTCTAGGAACAGAACCTAAATGGACGGCAATTCATAACGACTACAGCAGCACAGTCAAATGATGGAAATCATAGTGGTTAGATAACTAGTGTTTCACGAGGGGAAATTATGCTATATACTGTTTCAACAAAAAGATCACACACTTAATGATTAAAGCCAAGTTTTATAGCATACTTATCAGGAGCCAGGAGTTGTGCTAATCCATTTATCTATTTTAATTTCTAAATTTATCCTTTGGTTTAGCTACTATTTTAGTTCCCATTTAAAAAATTAGAAGAGTACCCAGAGAAAGCTCAGGTGTGTCAGAACCGGGATCAAAACATTGACTCTCCTCTTCCAAACTCATGTATTCAAACTCCTGGCTGGGTTTAATTTTTTTTTCATCAAGGAACATTAATAATAACAACCAAATCAAGCCAACCAGACCAAAGCAACAAATGCATTATAATGCGAGGATATTTCAAAATAAATATAAACTTCAACGTCAGCATGATCAGAATTTAAATTAAATGCAAACACTAATGGATATTATAAGGTGAAGTAGTATGGGAAACCAGTAAGATAAGGAACGGTTTATTTAAAAAAATGCTAATTTTTAAAAGATATCATAAACACATGAGTCACATTAAAAGGAAATTTAATAACATCTCATTAAAGACTTGCATTTTATTGAGATCTATATAGCCTCTTATTAATAAATGGGTAAAGTCTAAATGCATAGATTTAATATTGGGAAACTTGCAAAAAGAAACTAACAATATAAAAGCTACCAAAAAATAAATCCTACTTTATTGCAAAGGAAAATTGGCTGAATTTTGGCTTTTATCTTATAAGCAAACTTTTCTCAGAGAAACTTTGTAAACCTTGTTTGTTGTAAGAGACTGGTAATAGCAAAACCTGGAAAATGTTACCTATTATTAGCTCGAACTGTTGTATTTACCTCTTATCCTTATATCACTGCCAGAATAGTCTGTCAGTGTTTCCATTTTATTTAGAAATCAGCCACATCACTTTGCTTTGGGCTAAAACCTGGCATGTGAGTCTAAAGTCAGTTTTCTTTTTCCTTAAATAAATTTTGAAATACTTTCAGCTAAGCCATTTTAGTTAGAATAGAACATAAATAAATGTAACTGACTCCAGATGCTTTTGGTGCCCATGGAGAAACAACAGAAAATCTATGTTTCTTAAAAAGTAAAAAATAAATCTGAAAGCCATGACCAATGTGTGCCCTTACTCCACATGAACCGGATGTCTTAATTCAAATTTGTGCTCACCTTTAAATTATTCAGAGACTACATGAAATTCAGCTCTCTCCGTACATTTATAGCAACCCAAAATCTTTAGATACTTTATATAACATTTATTTAATTCATGATTTTAAATAAAATCTATATACCAAGAATACTTGAATTTGAGTAATGCAGCATTACATATGCATAAAATTGGAAGATCCGAAAGCCATCCTTTACCTAATAAAGCTGGTAAAGATTAGTCCCATCCTCCACGCTTTCAAATATATCATAGAACCATTGCTCTGTGTTGACTCAGCCTTGGAGAAAGGCGCCCAGCAGGTTGGCAGGATAAAAGCTTTCCTGTTTATTCAACAATGTGCCTCCGTAGGGTGTTCAGTGGTAATCAGACTGGCAGGCCTTACATGGTGCATAAATATTTCATTTTCCAAATCCACCAAACACGGTTGGCAAAATGGAAAAAGCGAGACGGACCACCAGCAGACCTCAGGCTCACCCTGAAAGATGTGAGCCGTAACTGAAACAGCCTGTTCAGGTGTCATCCACCACCTTCATTTGTACATTTTCTTGGCACTGTGGCAGCCCTCAGTACTCTGGCTGCATTACTCTAATCAAAGCGTTAAGTAGTTGCTAAATGGTTTAGTAGTGCCACAGCATTTAATGGTTGGATCTACACTGATGAGTTTCCCAACATTTCAACAGTGTAGAGGTTCAGCGTTGGGAGGATCTCCAAGTCTTCTGGGAACAGCTCTCTTTAATCTCCTATTCAGCATTCCCTAGAAGTCACAGACAGAAGCAACACATTATTCGATACTCAAAGCATTGACCCAGCTTCCAAAACATTTTTTTTTCATGCCCAAACAGAGAGCTTTACCAGGGAAAGAGAGAAAATAAGTTTAATGTAGAACTAGGCCTATAAGAACATTAATTACAGGGTTAAATAGCCTAAGCACGTTCTCCCTCCTTCCCTTTCTCAGGAAACCCAGCTTCTAAACTCAATTTCCACAGCTGTAAAATGGGAATAACAACAATAACTTATTTCCTTTATAGAACTGTGAACTCCAAGTAAGAGATTGTAGCTAAAATACATTATAGAATTGTAAGACCCCCACAAGTAAAAAGGTTATTTTTAACAGAAAATAAAATTAAGTAATAGATATTAAGAAAACTACTAACATTATTAATATTAATTTGATAAGCTGCTATGGTGAAACAGAAGAAACAAATACCATCCCTACACATGAACTACCTACGTGATCCCAGGAAAGACACAAGCTCTATAAACTGAAACTTCCTATCTGGAAAAGTGGATAACATCATTCACCCCAAAAGGGTTTGTTGTGTGAAATAATAAATAAGATGAGTGCTCAGAGAAGAATGCTGGTAAATGGTAGAATAATTTATTAGGATTAAAGCCAACACTCGTGTATTAATTGTAAGAGCAAATTTCTGAGATAGGATTGAATGCAGCTGTCTAAAGCTTAACCAAATGGACAGTTAACATTTCGTCACATAACAGGAAGTCCAAAGATAGGCAGACCTGGGCTGGGATGTGGCTGCCTGAACAGTATTAGCGCAACATATTTTCTCATCTTTTCATCTGGCTTCATGGTGTGTGACTTTTGTTCTAGTCATGAGATGATTTTTCCATTTTCAGGTGTTGCATCCACATTTTAGGCAGAAAGAAGATAAAGAGCAAATGGCAAGAAGCTGCTGCCAACTGAATCTATCCTTTTCATCATTGAAACAATGACATTTTCGAATATTCATAGGAGATGCTTTTGTTTATACCCCAATGGCTAGTACTGAGCCAAGTGGGTACTTTCAGTTTGTAGGTCATTTGAGAAGGTATTTCAACAGGGGACATTATTACCAAGATAAAATCGTGATTATTTTAAAAAGGAAGTAGGAGAGATTGATTATTGAATAGATTCGCATCAGAGTCAGCCATATGCTCAAAAGTTAGAGAAATGCCTTTGTTATTTTGGCAGACTCCCTACATAAGGAGTAGCCTCCCTGCAGACAGGAACTATCTTTGTCACTTTGCTTCCAAGAACCACAGCGTACTACACAAGTTGGTGTGTGCTATAGAAACAAAATAAACATTATTTTTTAAGTAGCCTGAGTTAAAATGATAAAACCTCTGTAAATTAAATTCTTAGTGGATTGTCCAAGAATAAAATAATTTCTTCTTTCTCCCCAGCTCTATGAAAATGTCCGTAGGTTGTTAAAGTGTCCTCAGAGAATCACTCACAGGTGAGGGAAGTCACTTGTATTTTACCAGAAACTTCTCTATGGAAAGGTCTTGTTACTGAGTAATTCTCCAAACAGAAAATGGTATTATAGTGACACTTCTATAACTACAGACCTTATTAGGCATCAAAGTGTTTCTTTATGGCTCTCCAAAGTATAATTATTTGTGGATTTATTTTTGGCCTTTATAAATGTCTAAGAGAACATAGCCCTATTAAACTTCTTTCCTTCCCTCACAACTTAGCCCAATGAACCAGAAAATATACCTCACCTGGAGTATTATTTATTGGAAATATTCTTGCTCCTAGGCTGTTCCTAGGACCTATGGCATTTATGTGATTTACAGGTAAGAGGATCATAAACATGTTTATAATCAGCCTTCTAATTGTTAGAAGCCCAGATAATAGGAAGGTACTGAAGAAAGGCTTACTAATTGGACTATTTACAAAACGATATGTTTAAGTAGGAATTTGAATAGTGTATGTAGACAGGCTCATATAATTTATCTCTAATGAATAATATAATTTTCCCTGCCTTTATCTAATGACACTCACATAAACTCAGCTTTTTGGAAAGGGTCACAGGCTTAAGGCTTTTTCTCCTTTTAAAGATTTTAGAAAAGAATCTCTTTTATGACTTTGCATTTCTATCATCCGTCTTTTGCTATAATAGCTTACTTCTAGGGAAATCATTCAAGCTAACATTTCTTAGCATGCTGTTTTTTGGAATCAAAGAGCAACTACAACTTCCAACTGTTATTCACACAGACAGACAGACAGACATATGTATATGAGATTCTGTAATTTGGGCCCTGGTGGTTTCATTTCAGCTGAGGCCAACTTTACATCCTCAACATAATTCTTTTTAACTTAGGAATTTGCTACAACCCCATCCATTAGCACCTCAGATTTTAGACACATTTAGCACTGATTTCTACCCTTAGTAAACGTATTCGCAAGGCTTACATGACATTATACACCAGACTGATAGGTTCACAGAATAAGATGATATAAAAAGAGTCTTATAATTACAGAGCAGTGTGCTTAAACCCAACTCAGAGGTTCCTTTGCAGATTTATTCATTTAGCTTCTTATCACTCCCCCAAAGAGCATGTAGCCTTTTTCCCAACAATTTAACAATGTAGTACCATTAAGATTTTATATAATCACATCTAATTCATGCATGTTTCATTTATATGTAAGATGATTCCAAAATTTACATTTCTGTGTGTGACATCACATTTGAATTACATTCATAAGTTCTCTAAACCATTCTCTAAAACTCGTTAAATTCAACTCATTAAATGCCAGTGGCAAACTGGGTGCAGGAAAAAAGCTTAGCACTTTTTTCTGTTTCCTTTTTTCCCCTTATTGCCGCTGATATCCAATGCGTTGGCAAGTTCTGCTTGCCCTCCCCATAAAGCCTTCCCTAAGCCAGTCACTGTTTTCCATTTCCAGTCACGTGATCATCTCCAAACTGGGCTTCCCACTTTATCTTGCTTTCCTTGATTCCATTCCCTAAGTAGAATCCAAGGTAATCTTTTAAATCCATTCATCAAATAAAGTTCAAAAATCTCAGTTGATGTTTGTGTTTTATTTTAATGATATTTTTGGTAAAAATTGGCAACCTATTCCAAAACTAATACGGAATATTCAGTCATCTTTAAGAAGAACAAAGTTGAAGGATTTATACACATTATTATATAAGTTCAAGACATTACAAAGCTAGATTGATCAAGGCAATATAGATAAACAGGTGGATTAATACAACAGAAAACTAGTTCAAAGATAGATTTACTTTCATATAATTGCTTGGTTTTTCTGACATTTTTCAAGAGAATTTTCCCCTCCTCTGGCTGTATTTGAAAACTGCTTATTCTCTGGTGTTTCCCAGTTTCATGATATGCCTAGGTATGGATTCGTTTTTGTTTTTATTTTTCATAACAGAGGCACTATCTATGAAGTCTGGGTTAATCCTTCTATTAGCTATAAAAAGTTTTCTGTATTTTTATCTTTATTTTCTCTTTTAAAATTCCAATTAAATATATATGTGCGAATGGTTAATATCAGGCCTTGGCTCACGGAGACCTATTTGAAAATTTCCTTCTTGGCCATGCGTGGTGGCTCACGCCTGTAATCCCAGCACTTTGGGAGGCTGAGGCAGGCGGATCACCTGAGGTCTGGAGTTTGAGACCAGTCCCACCAACATGGAGAAATCCTGTCTCTACTAAAAATACAAAATTAGCTGGGTGTGGTGGTGCCTGCCTGTAATCCAAGCTACTCAGGAGGCTGAGGCAGGAGAAGCGCTTGAACCCGGGAGGCTGAGGTTGCAGGGAGCCGAGATCACTCCATTGCACTTCAGCCTGGGCGACAAGAGTGAAACTCCATCTCAAAAAAAAAAAAACATCCTTCTTGTTCCCCAGCACTGCTACTTTGCCAAGAGTTAAAATAATCATGAATGTCAATCTTACACATGGACTGTGGGAGTCCTGCAGGCTGGGGACTGAGTAGCTAGAGTAACATTCAAGGTTGATGGGAAATAGAGCTGCAGCTCATATGTAGCTCTCACATACGTTGGGACTTGGATAGCTTTGTTGTCTTTTGATTAGATGAAGCTTCTATACTTACTGCATGTTCTGCCTGTTATTCTTCTACAAAGTTAAGTAACCATAATACTAGATTATAGTAAATTTCGTTTTCTTTAGTATGATTGCCAGTTCCAACTGTAAGGTACATGGATGTGCTTTGGTCAATAATCAGACTGAGACAGACATCCAGGCCTGCATGACTCAGCGGGATGGGTGTACAGGTGCACACCTCCACTTGTTACATAACCTGTTTGTGTAAGCTCATACTTGGCTCGAAGCCACTATTGTTTGGGAAAGATATAACTGCCCTGCTGACATTGTACAGGCGCTCTTGTGCAGGTGCTTGTGGCCAGAGAGAGAGGGAGAGCCAAAGCTATCCATCTTGCAGATGGACAAGAGGGAGCCAGGACGCAGCTCTGCTCTCTCGTGCCCAGAGACAAAAAGAGTTAAGCTGTTGACCCTGACGGGAGAACTGGCCCCACAGCTGTGCGTTAAGGAGCAGCCTGAGCAAGCAGTCCAGACAGAGCAGACAGTGTGAGAGAGCTGTTGATGAGAGAGCTGCTGAATAAAACTAAATTTCACCTGCTTACAGCCCCCAGAGTGTTCTCTCAGCTATTCGCCCATCTGCCCCTCCCCTCAAACCTCAGCATGGGCTGTAACCTAACCCTGAACCTGATAATTGGCGTAGTGATGAGCCTAACACCAACCTGAAAAAGCAACTATATACCTAAAGTATGTTTTACAACTTTTAGTTCAACTCTCTTTAATATTCCCTGACTCTTTAAAGTCTTTTTCTCAAGCACACACACACATATGTACATATATACACATACACACACATATGCACATATATACACACACACGTACATATATATACACACACATATACACACACATGTACATATATATGTACATATATGTGTGCATGTGTATATATGTGTGTATATACATGTGTATGTATATGTATATGCGTGTGTGTGTGTGTATATATATGGAGAGAGAGAGAGAGAGAAAGAGAGAAAGAGAGGTGGGGTGTGGGGGTTCTTTCTCCGTTGCCCAGGATGGAGTGCAGTAGTGTGATTGTAGCTCACTGCAGCTTTAACTTCCCAGCTCAAGTGATCCTCCCACCCTCAGCCTCACGTAGCTGAGAGCACAGGTGAGCACCACCACATCTGGCTAATTTTTTTTAATTTTTAATTTTTTTTGTAGAGACAGGTTCTCTCTATGTTGTCTAGGCTGGTATGAAATTCTTGGCTTCAAGCAATCCACTTATCCCAGCATCCCAAAGTGCTAGGATTACAGGAGGGAACTGCTGTGCCCAGCCCATCATTCTCATATTTTTATATTCCGTATCCTTATCCCTCTGCTGCATTATAAATGAGTTTCCTATCCACAAATTCTCTCTTCAGCTGAATCTCATCTTAATCCATAGTTTAAAGGTTTTTGTTTTCACATTTATCATTTTCATTTCAAAATTTCGTTTGGTTCTTTTGCATGATTGCTTGGTCACTTTTACGGTTACATCTTCATTTCAATAAACAGTTCATGTATAATTATGTTGTAGTTTGATCTTTTCAATATTTAAAATCCCTTCATCTCAAATTGACTTTGTTTTCTTGCTCCTGTTATGGCAACTAAATCCCTGAGGGCTTGATGATCTTCATTTATGAGCTCATATTTGTTAGATTTTAATCTTTGATACTGCTCAGACCCCAGATTATGGAGATTTTTTTCTAGTTATGTTTTGCGTTTTTGCAGGGGAGGTGGTAATGTTACTGAATTGGGGTCACCTGATCATCATTAGAGGGTCCCCAGATAAATGCAACAATTTCAGGTTCAGCTCACAGACTTTGAGATTGTTCCAAGGCTTAACTTCCAGCCTTGAAATCTTCATCTTGTCTATTTGTTCATCACTCATAGCTATGGCTTTAGTTCACTGCAGGTAAGGGGCAGCAGGGATGAACATGGGGATAGGGAAAAGACTTTGAGATTTATGTATCATGAGTCTAGCACTAAAGATTTTAAAAATATGAGATTTCATTATTTGGTAAGGGTACAGGCTTTCAGAATATTTCTTCTATATACTAATAAGAGCTGATGTCACTATCTATTTTCCTATTCACTGTAATTTTATCCTTACCACAGAAATGTAAGTTATATAAAAGTAGGAGATCTTGTAGGATCTTTTGTTTTATTTTAATTCCAACAATGTGTACCCAGCACCCAGTACAATCTGCCCATTTGCAGATGAAATGTTTTCTGAATTTCATGCTAACTGTTCTCCAAATGGTACACTAGTCTCTTCTGATTTTCACACAACATCTTTTAACATAACTTCACCTTTTATTTTAGATTCAAGGGGTACATATGTAGGTTCATTACACAAGTACATTGTGTGATGCTGAGGTTTGGGGAATGATTAATCTTGTAACCCAGGTTGTGAGCATAGTACTCAGTAGTTAGTTTTTCAACCTTCGCCCCCCTTTTCCCCTCCTCCTTCTAGTAGTTTTCAGTATCTATTGTTGCCATCTTTATGTCCATGAGTATTCAATGTTTTGGACCCACTTAGAAGTGAAAACATGCAGTATTTTAATGTTTTGTTCCTGTGTAAATTTGCTTAGGAAAATGGCCTCCAGCTCCATCTATGTTGCTGCGAAGGACAAAATTGTGTTCTTTTTTATGGCTGTGTAGTACACCATGGTATACATTTATCATATTTTCTTTATCAAATCCACCATTGATGGGCAACTAGGTTGATTTCATTGTTTTGCCATTGCAAATAGGGCTGTGATAAACATATGAGTGCATGTTTCTTTTTAGTAGAATGATGTATTTTGCTTTGGATATATACCCAGTAGTGGAATTGCTGGGTTCAATGGTGGTTCTGTTTTAAGTTATTTGAGAAATCTTCAAAATGCTTTCCACAGTGGCTGAACTAATTTACATTCCCAGGAAGAGTGTATAAATGTTGCATTTTCTCTGCAGCCTCACCAACATGTTACATATTGACTTTTTAGCAACAGCCATTCTGACTGTCATGAAATGGTATTATATTGTGGTTTTGATTTGCATTTCTCCTATGATTAGTGATATTGGGAATTTTTTCATGTTTGTTGGCCATATGTATGTCTTCTTTTGTGAAGTATCTATTCATGTTTCTGGCCCACTTTTTAATGGGCTTGTTTCTTACTTGTTCAATTATTTAAGTTCCTTACGGATTCTGCATATTAGACCATAGCTTGCAAACATTTTCTCCCATTCTGTAGGTTGTCTATTGACTCTGTTGACAGTTTCTTTTGCTATGCAGAAGTTCTTTGGTTTAATTCCGTTCCACTTGTCAACTTTTGCTTTTGTTGCAATTGCTTTTGAGGACTTAGCCATAAACTCTTTTCTGAGGCTGATGCCCAGAATGGTGTTTTCTAGGTTTTCTTCTAGGATTCTTATAGCTTGAAATCTTATATTTAAATCTCTAGTTCATCTTAAGTTAATTTTTGCATATGGTGATAAGTAGGGGTTCAATTTCATTCTTATGCATATGGCTAGCCAGCTATCTTAGTACCATTTATTGAACAGGAAGTCCTTTCCCCCTTGCATATTTTTATTGATTTTCTCAAAGATCAGATGACTGCAGGTGTGTAGCTTTATTTCTGGGTTCTCTATTCTGTTCCATTTGCCTATGTGTCTGTTTTTGCACCAGTACCATGCTGTTTTGGTTACTGTAGCCTAATAGTACAGTTTGAAATCAGGTAACATGAAGCCTTCAGCTTTGTTTTTTGTTTTTGTGTTTTGCTTAGCATTGATTTGGCTATTCAGATTCCTTTTTGATTCCATATGAATTTTAGAGTATTTTTTCTAATTCTGTGAAAAATGATTCTGGTAGTTTGATAGGAATAGCATTGAATCTATAGGTTGATGTGAGTAATACGACCATGTTAACGATGTTTAACTGACTCTACTTAACTAATTCTACTCTGCAATAGAGATGTAAAGCACCAGTTAGATTAGAGAAATTCAAAGTCCCTTTGTTAGTTTTTCAGAATTGGGAATGCTTTGTCCCTAACATCAACATTACTAATAGTAATGAAATACCTGACATATACTGTACAACCTCTTTTAAAATATTACACTTTATAAATACAAATATTTGTGGTCATATAAAATATAATGAAATAATTCTAGCACACCACTAGCAAAGCAGAAAAGTTTAAAACAATAAGCACTTATTGAGCACCTACACTGTGCCAGGTGATGTACTAAGCAATTACTAAGCAATTATTTACTTGTTTCCTAATTAATTATTTTACTAAGTAAAATAATTCTAAAAATAATTCTTGGTACTGAACATGAGCCGTTCTTCCATCACAGGGCTCATGGCTTATTTTTGGCAAACATGTTACATTTCATAGTCAGTGATGGACCATGATGAGAAAAAAGTTTAACGAATAGAGTGCTGAAGTAGACAACAACTTGAGAAACAATGTCTTTTTATTTTTATTTTTATTTATTTATTTATTTATTTATTTTTTTTTTGAGACGGAGTCTCGCTCTGTCGCCCGGGCTGGAGTGCAGTGGCCGGATCTCAGCTCACTGCAAGCTCCGCCTCCCAGGTTTACGCCATTCTCCTGCCTCAGCCTCCCGAGTAGCTGGGACTACAGGCGCCCGCCACCTCGCCCGGCTAGTTTTTTGTATTTTTTAGTAGAGACGGGGTTTCACGGTGTTAGCCAGGATGGTCTCGATCTCCTGACCTCGTGATCCGCCCGTCTCGGCCTCCCAAAGTGCTGGGATTACAGGCTTGAGCCACCGCGCCCGGCCAACAATGTCTTTTTAAAGAGGATGCAGTATTTTGATACTTTAATATCTACATATTTCATTTGCATTTGTTCTGATTTCCTTATTTTATGGAAATCAGTGGTAAAATTCCTTTTTTTTTTTTATTGTATTGAACTTTATTTCAAACACATATGGGCAGATATGCATTATGGAATCGAATCTTAGCATTCAGTATTTTTGTCTTGATTATGCTAATTTTATTCATATTTAAAATAACCTACCCCAGATCCTTTTAATTGTTCGGTGAGAAATTGTATTGGTCCTGATAAATGTTAGATGATCATGATTTACATTATGATAAACATAAACACACACAATGCCCACCAATGTACCAAGCAGTAATATCTTTGCATATATTCCTAATGTGCTTCATTAATTGTCTTTGGTTAGTATTTTTAAGCACTGGCTTGCTCTGAATATTTAAAGCACATTCTAGATAAAAAATGGTCTACTGCTGATATAAAGTGAGATGGGGAATACATACTAAGTATCAGTCGTTTATTGAATTGTTAACCAAAGTCAGCTGGTCAGAATCTCAGAATTCCGTACCTTAGTTAAAATATTTTATATGTGTTTTGAACTGGTCTGGGTATTTGTCAATATAGATATTAGTTGGCTTTTTTTGTTGCTGTTGTTTTCTCTTCGCATTTCTTGCCTTCTGCCTCCCTCCTTTCCTTCTTCCCTCCCTCCCTCCCTCCCTCCCTCCCTCCCTCCCTCCCTCCCTCCCTCCCTCCCTTCCTTCCTTCCTTCCTTCCTTCCTTCCTTCCTTCCTTCCTTCCTTCCTTCCTTCCTTCCTTCCTTTTTTCTCCTTTCTCTCTCATTATATCTTTATTTCTTCTCTGTAGATTCTGGTAGCTGCCAATTGTTGGTTTCTGTTAGCTCTTTCTCACAACTCGCTACAAAAAACCTGACCAAATTCTGCCTCACATGGCAATTTTTATTAGGCAAGCAGGCAAAAGAAGCAATCAGGCAAGCATTCAGTATGGTTAAATCATCCCTAGGATTATGATATTTAGTTTGTGTCACTTATTTTGCATAAGAAGTTCTTTTGAGATAAACCCAATACTTCTAGAGAGGACTTAGTCAATTCTACAACATTCAGATCTCTTAAGTTTTGGACTGAATACATGAACTCATTAAGAGTTCACCTCAGGCACCATACTGAAAAGTGAAAAGGGAAGGGCTTAACACATTTTAATTTTCTGCTCATGCAAGACTTTCCTAAAGTATGCTATAGTTCCTAACATAGGCCAAAAATATGTTGTCATCTCTAGTATCTCCAGTAAATAAAGCATAAAAATATAGGACTTTCTAAATATACTATCAAATACCAAGATTTCCATGTCAACTTTAGCGTTAACTGTCTGTATTAAAAATATGCTGAAAATTTATTCTCTATTAGGAAAATCATATTAGATAATACATAAATGATATGACCAAAAATTAGACATCTGAAAAACTGCCTATCAGTCAGGATCTAACAAGGAAATGGAAAATGCTTGGGTATCACAACTAAATAGAGAGAATCGGTTAGCCAGGTGATAGAAGACCTGAACAACCTACAGTAGTTAGTGTGGTAACAGTAGGATACCTTTCCTGAGATGGAGAGATGAGAAAACATTAACAGAACCTGGACGTGGAGGCCACCTCTGGCCTTTTAAATGGAAGCTGAAACCAGGGAGGAGATACAACCCTTGCTGGAAGAGCTACCTAAGGAGAACAGGAAAGGGAGAAATACCTTTTAATCTCTAATTTCAATTCTATCTTTTGTTCCTGTCAATTTTAACACTAGTGCTGTGAACACAGATTCCTGTTGTTTCTGATTAGTTAAGTATTGTATACAATGTCTGCCATCACCCACATTGTAACACTAACAAAACAGGCTTGATCTTCCTTTGAAAAATGTAAGATCTCCTTGAAAAGTTTTCATGTTTCTACTACATTTTCTCTTAAAATTTAACTCACATTGGTTGGGAATCCAGAGTGACTCATCTCTCTCTTAATTAAAAATGAAGTATTTCAGTTGATAAAAATATGTAATTTTCTAAATTATAATTTACATTTTTAAACCAGAGTGTTCAAGAGCAACACTTGGTACTTATGAAATGCTGAACTCTGTGCTGAAAAGAACTTGGAATAGCACTTAAAAACAGAAGAGACACATCTCCAAGGCTCTCCAGTCACATTATTAACATTTACATGATGTACTTGTCATCACATAGAAGTAAATAGAAACACACAAACAAGCTAAGAGTCTGAGGCTCAGCTTTAAAGGACTGGTCTTCCAATAAAAAGATATAGCTTTGGCTTAAAAAGTAAGATATTTAGAAAATAAATTGAAAAGAGAAGAAAATTGTTGGTTGTTTCCATTATTAATCTCTAGGTTTACAGTAATCCTGACAAGTGTGTATTACTAAACTCTGCTTCAATTAGTCATAGAAATGATTTTAAATATAAAAGAAAAAGGAATTTATAACTGAGGACACAGTCATAATCCTTCGCCATGACAAAAGCTTCAAATGCTCATTTATAGAGAGACAAATTCAAATTCATAATAATGGAGTCTTAAAGCACCTATAAGAACACCACAATTGGATCTATTAGAAGTTTTGTATTAATGAAATCTTGTACCTTAGTGATATTTTTATTGCCAAACAACTTACTAGGTTTTGGACAGTAAATGGGTCCGTCTAGAAAAATACTTAGGAGAGTTTTCCTCTCATGATTGGTCACTGCACAGTATGTTTATTTTGTATTTGAAGAGATAGGAAGGTGTGTTATCCTTAATTATTTTACCTCCATAATGACTACTGCATCCTTATCGTTTGTGGCTAAATTGATCTTACCATTATTTGTTATAATTACTTTTAACTGCTTGAGAGTTTTTATGCAAGAGATACAATAAATCTTGTTCAGACTTTCTATAGATGTTACCACTTGGATTGATCTACAATTATGTATTCAATGCATGTAAAGTTTAGCTCTAATAAAACAGGGTTTATTGTCTGTCTACACCTCTGCTATATTATTCAGTGAGTCCCAATTTATGAGATATTTAAGATACATCATGAATCCAGATTCAAATAAAGCAGAAAAAAAGTGAAGAAAATGTAAACATTATTATGGAAGCAATCAGGAAAGTAAGAATTGAAACTCTGGGTGGTCTCTTAGAACACATCAAGTATTTTCAATACAGAGGACCACACAGAGGATGAGAAAAACTGAAGTATTTTATTATATTGTTAACAATTCTTTTCAACAAAGTTTTTCCAATTGTCAAAATGTAATTACCTTGTGTGTGTATGTATCTTCGAACTTCTGTGTTGGGAAGTCCCTGGGATTCTTATCAGCAGAAAGAAATAAAAGAAAAAGAAAAAGAAAAAAAAAGTTTACACTCCTTGGAAAATTTGAAGTCAAGGAGGGTAACCTCATATGTAACAACTGTTCTTCTAGCTTTCTATTTTCATTAGATACCTGAGTTTAAACAAATATGTATTATCCTCTTTTGATCTCCCTTTTCTTCACCCTCTGCATGAAGACACTGCTGTCTACGGCTGTACCCTTCACAGTATGTGCTTCCGCCTACATTTCCTTTTCCGTTTCTGTGGATTTTCTCCAAAACCAGTTCACAGCCACTTGAAAGGTAATTTAATAAAACCCATCTTGCCAATAATGTTCAGCTTATTTTCTTCAACACAATTTAATAATCATCTAGAAATGTATGTTCAATGCTCTCTGTAATATCACTCCATATGCATCACCACATGTTCTTCCACCATTTCCTCTGCCATCTTTTTGTGGCTTTTGCAGTTCACTGACTGGGAGGAAACCGGCTCAGGGGCTTTTTCCTGTGACCTTTGCCCAGGGCTTTGCTTGGGCCCGCCAGTCTCGCTCCGCCTACTCAGCCCAGCAGACTGCACTTGACTCACATTACTGGCCTGAATCCCATGCCTACCATGGCTCCATGTTAAGCCTGTGGCTAGACTTGGGTGTGCTGCAAATGGCTCCCGTGTTGGGCACCAGCATCCATACAAGGGGGACATGGAGGTGCCCAAAAACCTGAAGATGCTAGCAACCACGGAGCCCCAAGGGATGTTACAGCTTTGGCTAAGGGAGTCCCAAGGTGTGAAGCCCCAGGAAATATTACAGGTCTTTCTCATTCCCACTACTGGCAGCTCAGCAAATGGGGACACGTTATAGCTCATTTGTTCCTGCCACCCACAGCTTGGTGAGTTCCGGGTTCTTGCCCTGCAACCCAGAGGAATCAGGTATGCAGACACTAGAGCGTAAGGAGGGTGGAGAAGAATTTTATTGAGCAACAGAAGGAATGCTCTCAGCAGAGAGGGGGCCTGAGAGAGGGTAGCCCTCTGTGTGGCTGAGGCAGGTGTTTTTATGGACTCAGAATGGGTGAGTGAGGGCTCACTGGTCCATGGGTGGGCTTTGGAAAAAGCACCATTCAATTGGTTAAAAGGCATCATTCAGAAAGAGCCAGTCAAGAGAGAGAAGGTAAGGTGGGGCTAGTTCTCACGCTGGTCATGAGCTCTACCCAGAACCAGCAGCTTGGTTTTCAGGCTTTAAACCATCTTTGGCTTGAAGGTCAGGTTTCACTGGGGACCAGTCCCTGTCTGCCTAGGCATTTGTCTGTCTCCTGTCACTATCAGTCTCAGGCACACTATCATTACGCTCCATTCCCACTGGGTAATTTCTTTGTCTGATGAAAACAGTGTGGCTTTGCATCAGGTTTGTACAACTACACACAATTTTACAGCTTAAAATGTGATTTTTCACATCACATATTTCTCACAGTAAGTCTATATACAATAATATTATGGTTGTGATTATTTTCCATTTTGAAAACAAGAAACCTTGCACTCAATAAGACAAAGGAGTATGCGATAAATTTACCTATAAATAGAAAACACATATTTTTTTTTTTTCAGGGACCTGGAAGCTTTGTAATCAAAAATAAGATGCAAAAATATTCAAGTGCAGACTGCACACAACAAATCCCTTCAACTTGCTGGAAAGACTCAGAGATCATCATCTTCTTTTAATTGCCACCTCATCCCAAATATTTAATATAAGTAGTTATATTTTATAGGCCACTTAATAAGTGACTATAAAATGTAAGAAACAATAACAAAAATGTCCTAAGTAGAATGTTCATTCTAGTCCCTTCTAACCTAAAAACAAAGAAGTAAAAGAATAAATGTTTGGTTTATATATTAACTTATTATATATTATGTTGTAATCTAGTTCTTTTTCTTTCACATAAACTACAGGAGTCAGAACACTGTCATTGAGGATTTTTTTTCTTCTTTTCTTTTTCTTGCTGGCCACCTGTTTTGGTCCTCATTGCGTTATGTGACATACATATTTTTCCTTAGGTATTACCCTGTGATCAGAAAGGTTGCTAATGAAATACGGCAGAAGCAGCCTAAGGCCTGTTTCTCATCTGGAATGTACTGGATTGCAGACTCTTCTTTATCCTGATGAATTGACAGTAGAACTCCAGAGACACAGTTCAATTTCCTGCCCTAGACAGGTACTGTGAATATTAACCCCTCAAAATTGTTTTCCTGAAGGATGGCACATATCATGACTTCACAAGATAAACACACCCACCCTCCCCTCTCTCTTTCAGGCTTTTAATTTTTTTGCATTTTTCAAAGAAAAACTGGTATTTTACATCTGCCCTTCTCTTTGCAATTATAAAGAGATCATACATTAAGAATGAAGTGCTGCATCAGGAAGTAGTTCTTGTCATCTTGTCATTCAAATACAATAATATGATACCAGTCCATACAGAACTGTAGAAGGACCGAGGCTGCAGAATGATTGTGGGAATTTGTTATCATTTTCTTTTAAAATTATCAGTAGGGAAAGTTCCTTGCCTAAATAGCTCCAAGTTACTATTTAAATATGCTGTGCTAAGGTCTCTCAATGACCTTTAAGCACACGATGGTGCCATGTTGACAGCAAATGAAAGCACTAACTCAAGCTGCGGGAGTGCCACGTTCAGTGCTGTGAGATAGCGCGTTGCTAACTGCCTTTGACAAAATTTGATCCCCATCATAAAATGCGTACAGTAGAAACATTATGCACTGCAGAGTCATATTATAACTAAGCAATAAATGTCGATTGTATTTTCTTTACAACTCCCCAGACTTTCATACTATTGAGTTAGAATAGCATCATGGAAAATGCCACAGGCCTAAAAAGCTAAAGAGGATGAGCTGATGGCTCATAAAAATTATCTAGAAGTGAGGGTCTTCCTTTATCCAGCCCTTTTAAACCATTCATTATTCCTGTATTAAAATGTTCCTTTAAGGAGGAGAAAAAAAGCAAGAAAACTTTTACGTCCAAAGATTCATTTTAATTGGGGCAGAACTAAGACATAAGGACACATTGAGCATATTAATAGTTTAGTATTATGGAAAAACAACTGATGTATCCATGCTTTAAAATTATATTAACTATTTGGTTAGCATGTATTTAAACAACTGAATGTTGTTTGGGGAAGGTTTGTTGAAAGTGGTATGGCCGAATTTACTCTATTGGGTTCAGTTCAGTTCTGGCCTGAAAATCATCTGCTCATTAGCCAAAACCCCCACCCTCAGGTCTTCTCTGGCATAAATTTTGGGGATCTCATTTCTCTTTCAAAGGATCTGTCAGTGTTTTATCCTCAAATGCATACAATTTTCTCCACAGGATTTCTGGTAAATATAATTTTTGCATTTGTATTTAGTATTTTTCCAATAATGTTTTACTATTGAAGTGATGTATTTAGGTCCTCACCTAGTGGGACCTGGAAAGTAGTTTCATGCGTCTACCATCACTTCCACAACTACTACCCAAACCACCACCATTAGCACAGTACCATGAGGGTAACACAGTCACTGACATCACCATCACCATCACCATCAGAATCACTGCCATGATAGCACCATAGGAATTTTTAATTTAAGTTCAGCCTGAAGTTGCCTCTTTACTTTTTTTTTTTTTTTTTTTTTTTTTTTCTGAGATGGATTCTCACTCTTGTCTTCTAGGCTTGAGTGCAGTGGCACAATCTCGGCTCACGCAACCTCCGCCTCCCAGGTTCAAGCGATTCTCCTGCCTCAGTCTCCTGAGTAGCTGGGATTACAGGCATGCACCACCATACGCAGCTAATTTTTTGTATATTTTTAGTAGACACGGGGTTTCACCATGTTGGTCAGGCTAGTCTCGAACTCCTAACCTCGTGATCCGCCTATCTCAGCTTCCCAAAGTGCTGGGATTACAGGCGTGAGCGACTGCGTCCGGCCATCTTTACATATTTTAAGTTTAGCTTAAAGGTTTATCTTTACACAGTAAACTGTAACCTAACTGTATGTATAAACAGATTGCAGCCTACTTTCCTGGCAACCACCAAGTTTCAGTCAATCAAGGGTGGCCAACTGTTCAATCCATGTTCACATAAGGCAAATGCTGAGCTGTAACCAATCCAGCTGTTTCTGTGCCTCACTTCTCTTTTTCTGTACATCAACTTTCTTCCACCAGACAGCTGCCCTAGAGCCTCTTTGAATCTATTCTGATTCAGGGGCTGCCAGATTCATGAACTGTTTTTTGTTCAACTAAACTCCTGTTAAATGTAATTTATTTAAGGTTTTCCTTTGAACAGTATCTACAAAACAAGTTACAAACAAAATTGCTTAGGTCACTGCTTCTGGAACTTCAATGAGCATATGATCATCAGATGATCTTATTAAAATACAAATTCTGATTTATCAGATTCAGAGTAAGAGTCTGCATTTCTAATATGCTTCCAGAGAATGTCAGTGCTGCTGTTATGCGGACCAATCTTTGAAGGGCAAGGCTTGTGCTTAATTGTATACAAAGATAATCACAAAGACTGGACCCTTACCTATGAGTAACCAACAATTGCATTAGAAATCTCTCTTAAACATGCCTATGTGTATCAATGTTAACTTAAACACAAGATCAATTAGAGGTAACTAATCTTATAAAAACTTTACTATAATAATACTGCTTTAAATAGCAAATAAATTAATGTTTAAAATATGAGTCTCTGAAAAATATGTTAACCTAAAACCATTCATGGACACAGCTTCTTACTTAAGGTGGTATACTTAAATAAAACAAGAACACATACCAATAAAGACAACCGTATATAAGGGATATGGACATAAGAATGACATAAAAATATTAAATTAATGTAGGAATCTACCATCAGACAAATATATTTTTAAAATGAGTAGAAAGTATGCACATTACATTTGGAGAGGTCTCAGGAAGACTAGCTTGTGATTTCACCTGTCCATTTAAGTTTTAGTGTCTGTGGATTTCGAATTCCCAAACACTGTTTCATAACTTCTCTTTGAGACAAGTAGTTTTTACATAGAAGTTAGTATAGGAGAGAGTTTGACATAGAATTGAGGTTTTGGCTGCTGTATGTCTCAGATGCAGTTTCTTATTCTCTAATTTTTCCCTCCTGCCCTTTCAGACGTACAAAACTCAACAACATTCCTCATTGAATTTATGAGATAGCACTCAAAGGTTCTAGCTATTGTATTGATCTAATTGTGATGCAGACCAGGACGAGCAAATGTGTGTAATTCTCATTGCTTACAGTGGGACATCTTATTCTATCCCCTAACATTCCTATTTATTTTCATCCCCAGATCATGGCGATCTATGATTTCCTTTTACCTAATGATTTTAATTTCTGCACCTACTTGAAAAATTCATTTATGCAATTATGAAGATACATTATATCTCCATCCTGTTTCTATTATTTGTGAATGGACATCTCTCAGATGTAGTGACTAAGCCTTTAGACCTCTGTGTCTCACATATTCTTCAGTATTTGCAGCATGAACCTGAATTACAATTTCCAAATGGTGGGTAGCCTTCCCTTCCTAGCTGCAGACAGAACAAATGTGCTTGTTCTCCAAAGAGGTAATCAGAAGTTATCCTCCTCCTGGGACAAAAGAAAATCAAGCAAGATTATTTAGTTCTGTTTTAAGTGCCAGTGAGCTGGTTTAGACAAGAGAAGAATGCTGCAAGGTCCGTATCTAACTCTTCCAACAGATGTGTTCAATCCCAGTACATTTCAGCACATTTAGATGTAAAAATAGAGACTGATTTTTTTTTTTTACATAAACAGTGCTTTGTATTCCATGAATAATCATTTGAATACAATTGTACATTTCAAGTGTATTGTGTGTTTTTAATAAAGAAAGAACACAAAGATCGCATCATTCAAATGGAAATGATTTTTCATCTAATCGTATCTAATGTGTTGCTAGCAATCTTATAGCAAATGAATAGTTGTCAAAGCTAAGCAAGGTTGCAAGAATTTCCCTGGCATATTTGTAAATATTACAACTGCCTCAATTATTAAATGAGAGGATACTGTGGCATTAATAATTATAGCTGTGCATCAGGTGGAAGATTAATAAAAAGTGAGTTTATCATTATTGCATGATAATAATAAGGTGGGCTTGTTTCATTTTCATATACATGATGATTTTATTATGAAGATTGTTTCCCTCATATCTAGGTTATATAAATGAAAAAATTCTATCCTTAATATTAGGTGTTATTTGGATAAAATTGTTATGTCATATATATAAGTAGTATTTATAGTCAGTTTCAGTAACTCGAATAAAAAGATAATCCCCTAGTCCCTTTTGAATACTTGATAGATGACATAATTTTTAAATAATGCTTTGATCATTTTTGTTAATTATAAAACCACTGAGTCCCAGGTGCTCCTTAAGTAACAAGAGGAAAGGAAAAATTTGCATACTCAGAACACCCACTAAAACAAGCCAAGCCAACAATCAGACTATTATTTTATTTATACTCCTCACTGTGCACTTAGCCCATGCTACTACAACCAGATGCTTCATGGTGTTTCTATGGTAAAGAATATGTCAAAATTTGGAAATGAAAAGTCATAAATCCAAATAAATAAAAATCACTGTTTTAATTTATTTACTGATTTATGGTTTTGCTTATTGTTGCAATAAGATCCAAGCATGGGACCTCGCCCTGGTTTGCTGTCTTGCTCTTCCCAACTCTGCTTACGCCTAATTAAGGAGATGTCTAAATACAATGTTTACTCACCTTTCTAGGGTAGGATTGTGGTTATCTTTGAGTTATTATTGAAAAGCATTATACCATTTTAACATTTACTTGACTGTCTCTATCCATACCTACATTGTATATCTATGTTTATCTATATATATGTCTATATATTCTACATGTTGTTTACTTCTTACCTTTCCTTCGTAATCACGAATAGCCTCTAAGAAATATAAACAAAACACTACTATTGGTGAATGTATTTTCAGATAAAACTTGGTAATCACAGTATCTTTTACGAAAAAAATCTTTGCACTGTGACCTATTTATTTTTCAATATACTCCCTTTGTTCTTCTGAATGAAGACATGGTTTCTCTTGATTTAAAATTTGCCTACTTTTTGATTTTGTAATAGCCTACCCACCTCTCAGTCATTCTTTGCCCCTTTACAGAAAAAAAAATTTCTTATTAGCATTTACAAACAGCTGTCACAATATTACATATTTATTTGTGAACTTGTTTTCTGCCCTTCTCCCAACATGAGTTCTACAAGTCCAGAGATTTTGCCCAACATGCTCACTACTTCTGAACCAGGGAATATATATATGTATATACAGAATGATTTATTAACAAAATACAAGCCTACATGCATCCATTCATTCTGTCAACAAATATTTTTTAGCAATTGCTATCTAGCAGCTTTGTCTTAGACCCTACAGATAAAAAGGTAAGGCGGCGGGGGGGAAGTTATGTTAATCCCCTTCAAGTCTAAATGGGGGAAACAGATGACTGCACAGGCAGTGTGAAATGCAATGTCATAAGTGGTTTAATGGAGGAAGAACAAAGTACTGTTGAAATTTATAGGAGGGACTCCTTACCTGTTAAGACGGGATTGTTATAGATGCTCTCGTGGAAGATAGCCCTTAAAGAGATCTGAAAAATAATGAGGAAAGAGAGTGATGGAAATGAGGTTTTCCAGGCAGAGGAAATAAACTTGAAGGAAATAGGAAGATGAGAGTTGCATGATGATGATACAAGCAAGTGCCCAGTGTGTAAGGGAAGTGGAAATACCTCCAGATTGACAGGGCCATTGTGATGTCTGCAGCAGTTGAAGGCTCTTGAAGACGCATTCAATGCCCCTCTTGGAGTTCAGTATGTCAGGAAAAGCCTCCAGGATTCTTTATGTAGATGTTTTCCAGATCATTGGAACAGGATGACTTTAGATGAAATGAAAGGCCATTAAATGTACAACAAACAGAAAGAAACATTGTTTCAGAGTAAATTTAGCCTACCTCTTGAAATTTCCTACATTAGAAAGTCACAGAATCAAATTTGGTGCCTGGACAATTTAAAGGTCTGAGTAGTTTATTTCATTACTCATTAATAACGTTTGCTTTTTTGTCTTAAGACAACAATAATCATTTATCATATTTCAGTGAAATAAACCAATTGCAACTAAAATGAAGAGTTCTCTGCCCTCAGTTCATGATGCAGTTGATGTTAAAGGATAGGAAATAATTGAAGCAATGATGTTTGCCATAGAAAACCCAGCAATCTTCAGCTTTTACTCTCAACTAAAACAAATTCTGGTAAAGACATGTTTCTGGTTTCTTGCTGTTGTTAGTTTGTTTTTGCTTTTTTAGCACCAAGAAAATATACTTGTTTCTGGTGCACAATAAGTAATTCTCTTAGTATGTGTTTGCTTATATGAGTACTTTGTCTGCCTTTCCTCGTGCTTAGATATCACTCATTTGTTCAGATAACATTGGCCATTGACTAAGGACCCACTAGATGCCAGGCAAAGAATGAAGAGGTGAAGGGGTAGTCAAATTAGTAAGATGTGATTCCAAAGAGAAAGACGTTTCAAATTATATTATACTATATTTCCTTTACAAAGATATACAATGTACATTATTTTATTAATAATTCTGAGGTTTTGTTTTGTTTTGAGACGGAGTCTCTCTCTGTCACCCAGGCTGGAGTGCGGTGGTGCCATCTCGGCCCACTGCAAGCTCCGCCTCCCAGGTTCACTCCATTCTCCTGCCTCAGCTTCTCTGAGTAGCTGGAACTACAGGCGCCCGCCACCACACCCGGATAATTTTTGTATTTTTAGTAGAGACGGGGTTTCCCTGTGTCAGTCAGGATGACCTCAATCTCTTGACCTCGTGATCCACACTCCTCAGCCTCCCAAAGTGCTGGGATTACAGGCGTGAGCCACTGCGCCCGGCCAACTCTGGGTTTATAGTAATGTAATATTTTTAACTTTGTTTAACCACCATACTTTATTAAATTGCAGAATCATTTCTCATGTGACATCTGTTTAATATATGTGGAATGCTAGCATTTGGAAACCAAATTAAGAGGGGAAAAAAAAAAAAACCTAGTCTGATGGGATAGTACACCAGCCTTCATTTTTTTTAGAGAATTTATCCGTATCTTGAGGATAGAGATAACTTCCATCTATATATTGTTCTTTCTCATTTGAAATGATGAAAAACATTCTTTACATTATCATTGATGGTTTTTTCAAATGCATATGGCTTGTGCGTGACAATTTGAAGAAATAAGAAAAGTTCATTTAAATTCATTTAAATGAGGGTAGTGTGACAAATTACTATTTCTATTTTCATAGCAATGACATTATTTTAATTTCTTGGACTCATGTAACCATTTACTTCTTAATATTTGTGAAACAACCTTGTTTTGCCATTCATAAACAAACTATTCCTAGTAAGATACAGAATGATGATTGCTCTTTAATGTAGCATCTTTTACATCCCTAACAGAGCTAGTTATTCCAAACTTGGTGGTCACCATAGCTCTCGAACCATAACTTAGCAAGGCCATTTAGGTTTCAATACTTTTACTTTTGTTTCTCTGTCATTAAAATGTAGGTCCTGTTTATTCTTGAGGGATTGGAGAGATGAATGAACAAACTCAACAACAACAACAACAACAAAACACTAATTTAAAACATGAGCAAAAGACTTGCAAAGACATTTCTCTAAAGATATACAAATAACCAATAAGCACATAAAAGGATCCTCAACATCATTAATCATTAGGGAAATGCAAATCAAAACCACAATGAGATACCACTTCACACCAATTAGGGTGGCTATTAGCAAACAAAAACAGAAAATCACATGTTGGTGGAGAAATTGCAACCCGTACTCATTACTGATAGAAATGTAAGATGATGCATCCACTGTGGAAAACAGTATTGTACTTCCTTAAAAAGTAAACATAGAATTAGCATATAATCCAGCATTTCTACTTCAAAGCATATGCCAAAAAATTGAAAGTAAGAACTCAAAAGTTATTTGAATACCTACATTGGTAGCACCATTATTCACACTAACAAAAAGGCAGAAACAACACAAGTAACCATAGATGGTTGAACGGATAAATAAAATATGGTATATACATGTCATAAAATATTATTCAGCCTTACAGAAAAGGAAATTCTGACACATGCAACTACATGGATAAAACATGAAGACATTATGCTAAATGAAAATTGTTAAAAATTAACTGAAAAATGGTTAAAATGGTAAATTTTATTTCATGTCTTTTCCACAATGAAGAATGAATGAATGAATGAATGTAGGCTTTGTGTTGCCCATTTCACTTTTAAGGGACGTGGAAATGATCTATAAAAAGAAGAAAAACTACAATGCTATTATTCCCAGGCAGCAGGAAATAGAAAAAAATATACCCTCAGAAATGTTATTAAATAATAATGGACACTTTGGGAGGCCGAGGAGGGCGGATCATAAGGTCAGGAGATCGAGATCACGGTGAAACCACGTCTCTACTAAAAATACAAAAAATTAGGCGGCATGGTGGTGGGCACCTGTAGTCCCAGCTACTTGGAGAGGCTGAGGCAGGACAATGGTGTGAACCTGGGAGGTGGAGCTTGCACTGAGCCGAGATCGTGCCACTGCACTACAGCCTGGGCGATAGAGCGAGACTCCGTCTCAAAATAAATAAATAAATAAATAAATAAATAAATAAATAAAATAAAAATAAATAAAATAAATGATAACGGATTATCTAAAAAATAATGATAACTGTCTGGGCGTGGTGGCTCATGCATGTGATCCCAGCACTTTGGAAGGTCGGGGTGGGCGGATCACTGGAGGTCAGGAGTTTGAGACCAGCCTGAGCCTGGACAACATGGGGAAACCCGTTGCTACTAAAAATACAAACATTAATCAGGCATGGTGGCAGACACCTGTAGTCCCAGCTCCTCGGGAGACTGAGGCAGGAGAATCACTTGAATCCAGGAAGTGGAGGTTGCAGTGAGCTGAGATCATGCCACTGCACTACAGCCTGGGTGACTTAGGGAGACTCTGTCTCAAAAGTAATAAAATGAAATAAAATAACCATTAAAATAATTACAACAACAAATAAAATAGACAATATTACTTAATTATATTTATATATCCTTCCTAAGAGAGTTGTGAACCTGAAATGTGCTTTCTCTTTTGAGGAATTTCCAATACCCAGCTGAGATATTTTGTGAGTAGTCATCAAAACATCAAGAGAAGCCTCAATCATTTGATGATTTAGATTTTTTAGTGTCACTCTATGCTTGTTCATGCACCATATAAGTGCTGTTCATTTTACTCCAGTGACAACTAGCCCACTTACGCAAAAACTGATTTTGTCTAGCTTTCTCCTTTTATAAATATTTATTGGATGAATTAATAAATCAGAAAACTGTGTCCAAGAAACTTTAGTAACTAAAAACCTTAAAGTTGTCTGGCCAAAAAATGGCAATACTTGTTATTATATTCTGGTTTTCCTGCTTAATAATGTCATTTTTCTACAATGTCAGTTGACTCAGGCCTAAAGTAAGCAATTATTTTTGGCTATAGAAATGTCCTATATTGTGATCACTGCTTGTCCTGCAGTCTCTGTGACTCAAAGTACAAATGAAAGCAGTTTAAATAAATTAACTGATGTTACTTTAGGAAGGGAGCGTGTGTCTCAACTGCTTGCTCTTAAATATTTTAAAAGGAGTCTTCATCATCTTTCATATTATGAGACAAAGAATATTGCCAACACATTGTCTCTTTGTTTCTATGAAGACATTTTCACAATGTGCCTATTCGGCTAGATAAAATGAATCATTCAGTTCAGAGTAACTATACGTATGAAGAAACTAAAAGACATTTAGTAGTGATTTATTAAATCTATTGAAAACATTGTCATTTTTAATGACAAAGTTGAGAAGACAATATTTAAAGTACAGTACCAGTCTTTTACAAGCTGGGGATTTCAAGGTAGTAGTGAAAGCTGGTGATAATGTATCTCAGGGGTGAATTACTAACATCTCATGCCAGTTCAGTGAATAACACTTTGGAAATATCCTGTTCAATAGGGTTGCTCTCTCTTCTGCTTTTTTACTAGCTTGCTTTTGTCTGAGCCCCTTCTTTTTCCATTGGTTTCAGTTAGTCATTTGCAGGCTTGTCTGGGATTCATCAGAAGGATGAGAGAACATGAATCTATGACTCTTCACTTTTCTTTATGAGGCTTCTTGTCCTCAGACTTTTCTCTGAAGGCAGAAGAAGAACCAAACTTCTGATTAACTAGTTTTCAGAGCAGCTACAGAGGACAGGGGGCTGGGGAAGGACCCTGCCACCCCCCATGTGACTCTTGGGTAGGGAATCTTGGCTTTGTTTCCTTTCACGGAGGTCTAGCTGTTGCACGGGATTGGAATAAGGTTCTGGGGCAATTGAAGGCATCTGGCCAAGGCCACACCTCGGTGTTGCCTGTAGGGTCCTAGACTGGCTCCAGTTCCCGACCACCCACTATGGTTTTGGCCAAGATCCCCAGACTTTTCTATGACATTTCCCTCCACTTCCTTCATGGATTATAATGGCTCCTATCTCTTCTTTTATAATGTTAAGAGTGTTGTTGCAGACTACATAGATATTACTGGGTAGGATGAGCATTTGGCCCAGTCTTCAAAAATGTAATTCAGAACAACATGGTTTTCATCTATTCTTAGAAGCAGGAAGAATGCAGCAGTTAAGAAGTTTGTTTGTTTTTTTTTGTTTTTTTTTTTTGTTTCCCCTGTTGAAAAAATCAATTTGCATAGAGCAAGAGCCTTTTTCCCCCCAGGCACCTTTCCCTCCCTGCACTAAAGCTATTTTTTTTTCCTCTTTTTTTCCACCATGTCAGGATTTCACAGAGCCCTTTAAATACAGGAGACTTTTCAATGTGAGAGTTCCCTCCCCCTCTTTTTGGGAAGCATCTCACTAGGCTAGGTCTCCAATTAATGGGATTTCCCTTGTCTCACTTGTTTGAGAAGGGCCTGGTTCCACAGCTTCACTTCAGCACTCTGCTTACAATAGGGAAGCAATGGAGGAGCAATCCCACAGGCTGCTGGCTATAAATTTGCTGAGGGCTACCTGGGACTTAATTTAAATAAACCCATGCATAGTCCTGAGGTACCATTTTGTCACAAGCTCAATTCCAAGATTAGGGTTGAAGCCCTAGAAAGGAAAACTAGACCTAAGGTATCCAAAGGCAGGCAACATGGAAGTCAAGGGGCAAAGCATAGGTGGGTAGGACTAATTCCTGCTCATTAGGTTCCCACTTCATGGAAGGAAGTCATGTTCATATTCATGGCATAGATGAGGTCTAGGGACATCAAAAGCTGCTGACAGCAGAGGAGATAGGCAGCAGGTAGGGGAATGTAAATAATTCCTGCCTTCTAGGCCTCAGTGCTTCATGGGTAAAGGTCGCACTGGCATCCATGGAGAGTACCTGACTAGGTTGTTGGGACTTAGGGATAAAAAGATGGAAGACAAAAGGCGGATTCCCTTTCTTTCTATTCCTCACACATCCTGGGTTTTCACTGAAAGGGAGAAAGGAATTAAGGGACACATCTTTACCCCTCTTTCAGATGGGTAACCTACCATCGTTAGTCTACATTCCTTTGGAGTGTATCCTGAATCAATGGGACTGCTTTGACCCTCAGACTCTGGAGAAAAAAAAAAAAAAGCCTCATAATTTTTTGGACATGAGTTTGACCAAATTGTAATTTGCAGAAATGACTGGCTTGGCCTCAGGAAAACCGTTTGACACCATCCTGGAGCTGGCCCTTTTCTGTAAATTGGAAAGCATATGGTCCAAGGTCTCATATGTGCAGGCTTTCTTTCCCTTGCAGAGTAACGCAGACCTTTGCTGACACTGTAGGATTAATACAGCCCTTCTATTGGCCATCTCAGGAGAGGCTGCAGGGAGCAACACCAGGGAACTAGAGAAACCCCAGAGGCTCCTTCAGCAGGAGAACCAGCTCCCTTTGGCCCTGCTACTCCAGGTCCACCTCATCCTTCCTATCCAGTTTTTCTCTCTCACTTGCCCCCTTCTAGAAATCCTCATTTTAGACAGGTCCCAGTCTCACTCCTGCCCCTACAACAGATGTCTGGTGAATATGGTCCCAGTAAGGTGCATGTACCCTTCTTTCTACTGGACTTAAGGCAAAGTAAAGGGGATCTTGGCAAATTTTCAGATAACCCTGACAGGTATAGAGAGGCTTTCCAGAATTTAACTCAAGTATTTGAACTTTCCTGGAAAGAAGTTATATTACTTTTGAATCAAACCCTGACTAACACTGAGAAGCAGGCTGTCCTGAAACTGACAGAGAGATTAGGAGATGAGCTTTGTATCTCGTATAGTGTCAGGGAAGAAGATGAGCCTTATCCAATTGGAAGAGTAGCAGTCTCATTAGAGGACCCTAAATGGGATCCCAGAGATGAAATGTGAGAATAGAGTAGGAAACACATTCAGGCATGTATAATGGAGGGATTACACAGGACTACAACTAAACAACTCAACTACTCCAAACTGTGTGTGATAGTCCTGGATTTAATGAAAATCCCACTGCCTTCCTGGGAAGACTAAGAGGGGACTTGGTAACGCATACCTCTCTATCACTTGGGGGACAACTAATCCTAAAGGATAAGTTTATTACTCAGACAGCCCCTGATATCAGGAGGAAAATGCAGAAACAGACCATGGGACATGAGAGTATGTATTAGTCTGTTCTAACTCTGCTATGAAGAAATAACCAAGACTGGGTAATTTATAAAGGAAAGGGTTTTCCTTGTCTCACAGCTCTGCATGGCCAGGGAGGCCTCAGAAAACTTACAATCATGGTGGAAGGCACCCGTTTGCAGGGTGGCAAGGGAGAGAATGAGTGCCCAGGAAAGGGGGAAGCCCCTTATAAAACCATTAGATCTCATGAATACTCACTCACTATCACAAGTGTGGGATGGGGGAAACTGCCATGACATGTAAGCATCCCATGACATGTAGGGATTATGGGAACTGCAATTCAAGATGAGATTTGGGTGGGGCCACAGCCAAACCATATTATTCTGACCCTGGTCCCTCCCGAATCTCATGTCCTCACAATTCAAAACACATCCATGCCCTTCTAAGAGTCCCCCAAAGTCTTAACTAATTCCAGCATTAACTCAAAAGTCCAAGTCTAAAGTCTCATCTAAGAAAAGACAAGTCCCTTCTGCTTATGAGCCTGTAAAATCAAGAGGAAGTGAGTTACTTCCTAGATACAATGGGGATACAAGCATTGGGTAAATACACCCATTCAAAATGGGAGAAATTAGCCAAAACAAAGAGGGTATATGTGCCATATAAATCTGAAATCAAATAGGGTAGTCATTAAACCTTAGAGTTCTAAAATGGTCTTCCTTGACTCCATTTCTCACATTCAGGGCATGCTGATGCAAGAGATGGGCTCCCATGGTCTTGGGCAGCTCTGGCCCCGTGACTTTGCAGGATACAGCCCCCTCCTGACTGCTTTCACAGGCTGGCACTGGGCTAAGTGTCTGTGACTTTTCCAGGTGCACACTGAAAACTGTCAGTGGATCGATCATTATAGATTCTGGAGGATGGTGTCTCTCTTCTCACAGCTCCACTAAACGGTGCCCCCCTGGGGACTCAGTGTCGGGGCTCCAAACCCACATTTTGCTTCTGCACTGCCATAGCAGAGGTTTTCCATGAGGGCCCTGCCCCTGCAGCAAACTTCTCTCTGGGCATCCAGGCATTTCCATACATCCTCTGAAATGTAGGCAGAGGTTTCCAAACCTCAATTCCTGACTTTTGTGCACCAGAAGGCCCAACACCATGTGTAAGCTGCCAAGGCTTGGGGCTTGCAGCCTCCAAAGCAATGGCTTGAGTGTTATGTTGACCCCTTTTAACCATAGCTGTAGGTCAAGCAGGTGGGTTACAGGGCACCAACAGGGCATCATGTTATGAGGTTGGACTAGACAGGGAGGCCCTCAGCTAGGCCCACAAAGTCATTTTTCCCTCCTAGGCCTCAGGACCTTTGATGGGAGGGGCCGCTGTGAAGGTCTCTGTTATGCCCTGGAGACATTTTCCTCATGGTCTTGGTGGTTAACATTTGGCTTATTGCTACTTATGCAAATTTCTGTAGCAGGCCTGAATTTCTCCCTAGAAAATGAGTTTTTCTTTTCTATCTCATAGTCAGGCTGCAAATTTTCCAAACTTTTATGCTATGTTTCCTCTTGAATGCTTTGCCACTTAGAAATTTCTTCCAGCAAATACCCTAAGTGATTTATCTGAAGCTCAAAGTTCCCCACAGCTCCAGGGCAGGGCAAAATGCTTGCAGTCTCTTTGAATAGCAAGAATTACTTTTACTCCAGTTCCCAACAAGTTCCTCATACCCATCTCAGACCACCTCAGCCTTAATTTCATTGTTAAAAGCCATTCAATAATTCTTTAGGAAGTTTCAAACTTTCCCACATATTTCCATCTTTCTCTGAGCCTTACAGACTGTTCCAACCTCTGCCTGTTATCTAGTTCCAAAGTCACTTCCACATATTTTGGTATCTTTACAGCAATGCCCCACTCTTTGCGTTACCAATTTACTGTATTAGTCCATTCTCATGCTGCTATGAAGAAATAACTGCGAATGGATAATTTATAAAGGAAACAGTTTTAATTGACTTACAGTTTTACATGGCCAGGGAGGCCTCAGGAAACTTACAATCATGGTGGAAGGTACCTCTTCAGAGGGCAGCAGGGGAAATATAGTGCCTAGCAAAGGGAGAAGTCCCTTAGAAAACCATCAGATCTTATGAGATCTATCACAAGAACAAGATGGGGTAAACCACCCTCATGATTCAATTATCTCCACCTTGTCCCTCCCATGACATGTTGGGATTATGGGAATGAAAATTCAAGATAAAATTTATGGGGAGACTTAGTGAAACCATATCATAGTACTTTAGAGAGCCTCCTGAAAGTGGCCACCTTGGTCTTTTACAATTGAGATAGGCAGTAGGCCCAAGAGAGAAAGAGGTGCACTAGAAAAAGACAGAGGCTTTATGGCCGACTTTCAGGACCACCAACCCCAGAATCTCCGGGATGCACATATTAACTGCTAGTCAGTGCATTTTAGGAAGAACTGTCCAGACAGCATGAGGAAGCGACCTCCACCCTGTCCAATCTGCAGTGGGGACCACTGAAGGGTAGACTGTCTCTGGAGATGCAGGTCAAAAATCCAATCTCTCAAATGGTCCAGCAGGACTGATGGGTCCCAGGGCCCCTCTTCCCAGTTACAGTGGTCCAGACCACCATTACCGTACAAGAGCCCAGGGTGAGTCTGAAAATCGAAGGTAGGAAAGTGAGCCTCCTCCTGGACCCTGAAGCAGCCCTTTCAGTTCTCCTCTCCCTGTCCTCTGTCAGTATGACCATGAGTGGTGTCTCAGGAAGGTCTTTAAAATGATATTTTCCCCAGTCCCTTAGTTGTAGTTGGGGAGACCTCTTGTTTACCCATGCTGTGTAATCATGCCTGAAAGCCCAACCTTTCTGCTGGGCAGGGATATTCTGGTCCATATGGGAACCACCATCTTGATGGCTCCAGGACAAACTGTTTTTCTCCCCACACTAGAGACCAATATTAACCCAGAAGTTTGGAAAACTCAAGGGAAAATTGTTCAAGCCACAACTGCCATGCCGGTCTAGATCCACCTTAAGGATCTCACTTCCTTTCCTAACCAGAAACAATATCTTCTGAAACCAGAAGTTAAGAAAGGACTAGAAGCCATCATTGATAACTTGAGGATTCAGGGCATCCTCAAACCCTGCAACAGCCTTTATAATACCCCAATATTGGGCGTACAAGAACCCAATAGGGAATAGAGACTGGTCCAGAATTTCTGCCTCGTTAATGAGGCTGTGGTTTGAATTAACCTGGTGGTTTCCAATCTATATACCCTGCTGATATGGTTCGGCTGTGTCCCCACCCAAATCTCATGTTGAATTGTAACTCCCACAATTCCCATATGTCATAGGAGGAACTCAGTGGGAGGTGACTGAATTATAGCAGCAGGTCTTTCTTGCACAGTTCTCTTTATAGTGAACAAGTTTCATGAGATCTGATGGTTTTAAAAAACAGGAGTTTGCCTACACAAACTCTCTCTTTGCCTGCTGCCATCCACGTAAGATGTGACTGGCTCTTTCTTCCCTTCCACCATGATTGTGAGGCTTCTACAGCCATGTGGAAGTGTAAGTCCAATTAAACCTCTTTCTTTTGTAAATTGACCAGTCTTGGGTATGTCTTTATCAGCAATGTAAAACAGACTAATACACCTGCTCAGCCAAATTCCTGAGAGAACTAAATGATTCACAGCCCTGGACCTAAAGGATGCCTTTTTCTGCATACTGTTGCCCCATGACTTCCAAAATTTGTTTGTATTTGAGGATCCCTCCAAATAGACCACCCAGCTAACCTGGACAGTGTTACCTCAGGGATTCCAAGGCAGCCCCCTCCTGTTTGGGCAGGCATTGTCCAAAGACCTCTCTGAGTTCCTTTACTCTCAGGTTAAAGTTTTACAGTATGTAGATTACATTCTCCTCTGTGCCCCAACTGAAGAAATCTCTCAGGAGGGCAGTAGGCTCTTCTTAATTTTCTGGTTAACAGATTATATTAGGTCTCAAAATCTCAGGCTCAGCTCTATCAGACTTCAGTGAAGTATCTAGGTCTAGTCTTGTCAGAGAGGACCAGGACTTTGGGTGAAGAAAGAATTAAGCCCATCTCCTCCTTTCCCCTCCCCAAAGCCTTCAAGCAACTGAGGGGATTCTTGGGCATTACAGCATTCTGCAGACTATAACTACCTGGGAATGATGAAGTAGCTCATCCCTTATATCACCTAATAAAGAAGACTCAGGCAGCTACAACTCGCTTCCTTATTTGGGAACCAGAGGCTAAAAACATATTTGACCAAGTTAAGCAAGCCTTGCTTCAGTCATCAGCCCTTAGTCTTCCCATAGGGAAAATGTTTAATCTTTATGTGTCAGAAAGGAAGGGAATGGCCCTGGGAGTTCTAACCCAGGCCCAAGGTCCAGCCCTGCAACCTGTAGACTACCTAAGCAAAGAACTTGATTGGATAGCTAAAGCATGCTTATCTTGACTCCAAACTGCTGTAGTGGTGGCCTTGCTGGTACCAGAGACTACAAAGTTAATTGTGGGAAATAACTTAACTGTTTATACCCCACATAATGTGGCAGGATTGCTGTCTTCTAATGGGAGCCTCTGGCTAATGGACAACCACTTCCTCAAATATCAAGCTCTGCTATTAGAGGAATATTCCGTGCAGTTAAGAACCTGTCCTTCTCTAAATCCAGTCACCTTCCTCCCAGATGAAGAATTCTCTTTACAGATGGAAGTTTCAGTGTAGAACAAGGGATCCATAAAGCAGGGTATGCAATTGTTACCCTAAATGATATGGTTGTGAGTGCATCTCTCCCCTTGGGCACAAGTGTTCAACTAGTCAAGTTAATTGCCCTTATGAAGGTGCTTGAACTAAGCAAAGGAAAAGCAGTTAACGTTTATACTTATTCAAAGTATATTTTCCTAGTCCTCCAGGCCCATGCCACTATCTGGAAAGAGAGGAGCTTCCTCACCGCTAATGGGTCTCCCTTTAAATACTATCAGGAAATTAATAGACTATTATCTTCAGATTTCCTCCTTTGGGAAGTGGCAGTAATACATTGTAAGACCACCAAAAGGGGTGGATGAAATAGCTGAAGAAAATAGATTGGCAGAACAAGCAGCTAAGTCAGCGGCGAGAGAGCCCCAGAATTCTGACCCACTTGAAGCCCCTCTAATCAGAAAGGGCTCCATAAGATAAATAAAAACTCAATATTCTCCTGCAGAAATAGAATAGGCCACCTCTTGGGGATAAATTTTTCAGTCCTCAGGATGGTAACAATTGGAGGATGCCAAGCTTCATCTACCAGCTGCCAGCTAATGGACAGTTCTTGAAATATTTTACTATGCCTTCCATCTAGGTAAGTATAAAGCCTATCAATTGGCCCAGAGGTTGTTCTCAGGTAAAAATCTGCTACAAGTGATCAAACAGATTATTAATGCTTGCAAGATTTTCCTTAAGAGTGATCTCCTCAATCAATGGCTTCTCCCCACTGTAATCCAAAGAATGGGAGGCTACCCAGGGGAAGACTGGTAAATGGATTTCACCCCTTTGCCAAAGACAAGCGGCATCCAGTATCTCCTAGTATGGGTAGATACCTTCACTAATTGAGTAGGAACATTTCCATGTTAGACAGAGAAGGCCTCTGAGGTGATAAAAGTACTAATCAATGAGTTAATTCATCACTTTGGACTCCCTAAATACCTCCAGAGTGATGATAACCCCTTGTTCAAAGTGACTGTCACCTGGGGGCCTCAAAGGCACTAGGCATACAATAGATTGTATGCCTTCTTCATTGTGCTTAGAGACCACAATCCTTGGGAAAGGTAGATAAGACAAATGATATTATCAAAAGGCACCTCAGGAAAGTGTCTCAAGAAACTCATCTCCCCTGAACTACTCTTCTTCCCATAGCCCTACTACGTTTTAGAGACACCCCTTCAAAGCTGAGTTTAAGTCCCTTTGAAATGATGTAAGGACAACCCTTTCTCACCAATGATTTCTTGCTAAACCAAGAGACCTCTAACTTAATTAAACATACAACCTATTTGGTCTGCTTCCAATAGGAACTGAAAAAACTGTTGGAGGCCCAATCCCATGAATTAGGGCCGCCTCTATTCAGCCCAGGGGATCTAGTACTGGTAAAGGCACTCCCTTTTCTTTCTCCCTCTCTATTCCCAGATTGGAAGGGACCTTACACTGTACTTCTTCCTCCTTCTACAACAGTAAAGGTCACTGGAATTGATTATTGGATTCATTATACTTGAGTAAAGGCCGGGGAAGCTGACACACTTACCTCCATCAACCCAGAAGAGCGTCCAAAGTACCAATGTGAGAAAATTGGGGACCTCGAGCTAAAAATCACAAAAGATAGGTGTCAATAATTAATCTTCCATGGATATCCTCTTTATGGTCTTGCCTATGCTTGCTGTTCTTACCTTCATTCTGTTCCTCATCATGAGGCATCTTTGCCAAGGACCCATTAATCCTGAATACCCTTAGGAGTACCTATTCCCCTAAACAGTTATCTCTCCTAAAGTTTAACTGCACTCATACAGGATTCAATTTCTTTGACCAGAGTGAAACAGCTGTGGCCACAATACTGTTTTCGGAATGATTGGTATATTTAACTTCTTATTTCTGTTATCTTCAGCACTAGATTCTTTCCGTTTTTACTCCTCTTTGTATATACACATATTTGGTCCATATATACTTAACCTTGTAAAATTTGTTTTTTTCTGATTTAGAGGTCATCAGACTTCAAATGTTAATGCAACTGGAGCCTTGGAAGAAAGCTCTGTTTCACTGGGGACCCTTACATAGGTCTTGGAGGCAAATCTGAAAGCCATTTTCCCCAAAACAGGAAGCAGTTAAGCTTGGACATCATTCCTATCCTAATGACAATTAGATGTAACTCTTCAGAAGGGGGAATTGATAGTGGCAGGAGGCAGACAAATGCCTAGACAGATGGGGGCAGGTCCCCACTGAAATCTCACCTTCACGCCAAAGACAGTTTATAGCCCAAAGGTCAACCTACAAATCAAATCTACGAACTGGATTGAGAACTTGTCTTCCTGTTTGGTGTGCTTTCCTTTGATTGATTCCCCACCTTCACCTATTTTATATATACCTACTGATATGGTTTGGCTCTGCCCCCACCCAAATATCATCTTGAATTGTAGCTTCCATAATTCCCCCATGTTGTGAGAGAGACCCTCGGGGAGAAAATAGAATCATGGGGGCAGTTTTCCCTATACTGTTCTCATGGTAGTTAATAAGTCTCAGGAGATCTGACGGGTATATGAGGGGTTTTACCTTTCACTTGTCTCTCATTCTCTTTTGCCTGCTGCCATGTAAGATGTGCCTTTCACCTTCCACCATGATCGTGAGGCCTTTCCAGCCACATGGAACTGTGAGTCCATTAAACCTCTTTTTCTTTATAAATAACCCAGTCTTGGATATGTTTTTATCCGCAGCATGAAAATGAACTAATACAGTAAATTGATATGGTAGAGTGGGGTGCTGCTGTAAAGATACCCAAAAATGTGGAATTGACTTTGGAACTGGCTAACAAGCAGAGGTTGGAACAGTTTGGAGGGCTCAGAAAAAGATAGGAAAATGTGGCAAAGTTTGAAACTTCCTAGAGACTTGGAGAGTTCAGAAGACAGGAAGATGTGGGAAATTTTGGAATTTCCTAGAGACTCGAATGGCTTTGACAAAAATGCTGATAAAATGATAATGAACAATAACTTTGAACTGTGGACTTTTGAGTTAATGCTGAAATAAGTTTAGACTTTGGGTGACTGTTGGGAAGGCGTGATCATTTTTGAAATGTGTTGACATGAGATTTGGGAGGGACCAGTGGTGGAATGATAGAGTTTGGCTCTATGTCCCCAGACAAATCTCATCTTGAACTGTAGCTCCCATAGTTCCCATGTGTTGTGGGAAGGACCCAGTGGGAGATAATTGAATCATGAGTGTGGTTTCCCCATGCTGTTCTCATGGTAGTGAATAAGTCTCATGAGAATTTATGGTTTTATGAGGGGTTTCCCCCTTTGCTTGGCTCTCATTCTCTCTTGCCTGCCACCATGTAAGAAGTACCTTTTAGCTTCTATCATGATTGTGAGGCCTCCCCAGCCACATGAAACTGTGACCTGACCCCATTAAACCTCTTTTTCTTGATAAATTACCAAGTCTCAGGTATGTCTTTATCCACAGTGTAAGAATGGACTAATACACCTACTCTTCCCTAAAATTGTTTTTCCACTGCCAAGCCCATCTTTGACTGGTGCCTTTGTTTTAACCTTTTTATTCATACTCACAAACCAATCAGCATGCACTCCCCCATCCCGTGCCTGTAAAAACCCCAGACTCAGTCACACCGTGGGGAGACAAACTGACTTGGGAGAGAGACAACCTGATGTTCCTGTGTCTTCTCTGCTGAGAACTGTTTCATCAGTCAATACAACTCTCCACCTTCATTACTCTTCGACTGTCAGCGTGACCTCATTTTATTTGGGTGTGGGACAGGAGTTCAGGACCCACCGAACGTGGATACCAAGAAAGGCTATAACTTTGGCCTGCTGTTCTTACTGGGCCAGAGTGGAGTAAGGGGCTAATTGAGCTGTTAACATGCCACCATCCATCCAGCTGTGGATGGTGGAACTAAAAGAGCTAATTAGCACAGTGTAACACCCACTCTGGGGCTTCAGGTCACAGGCACCCCTGCCTGGGTGCTGCTGCATTCTCTTTGGGACAATATGTCTGGTCTGGCCTGGGACCCGCAAGGAACTTACTCCTCTGTCGGTGCTTGAAGTGGGTGGCTGGAGCCTGTGCTTGCTTGCTCTCATGCTCCCTCCCACCAGGGGCTAAGCACACAGTTGCATTAGCCATGAAAGCCATGGGCCAGAGTGCGAGTCAGACATAGGCTGAGTAAACGCGGTATCCCCTGCATCGAGCCTGGTAAAGTGGCCGAAAAAAATCCTGCATCAGTAGTTTAGTCTGATCAAGAGCTGATTGAGAATCTAGTACAGTACCTGGACCACTGTAAGCATTCATATCGTGTCTGCTGAAAACACATGATTTCCCTTTTCCCAGAGCAATATTTGCGCTGTCTTTTCATGGTCAGTGCATTCTTTTGAAAGGATATGCTGGTATATGTTCAACACTAACACCAGGACTAAAAAATACTCATAATTTGCATTATTGGTTGTTTCCTTGATTGCAGTAAATACTTCCACTGTGATAGATTACAAGCTACAAAAAGTCTGTCAACCAGCTCATAATACTCCTGAAAATTTAACAGTTGGCAAGCTGGTGTGTGCCAGCTCCGTCACAAGCCAGCTCCAGTACACAATGGGAAAAGGCATTCATATTAAAAAACTCAGAAAGCTGGAAAAGGTGGATGGAAAATCACTCATTTGTGACATTGAGACTCAAAGTTATGCCCATTTGTATTCTCTATTGGAAATTTTAAATTCCCTGAAATCAAAGGGCTTTAATTTTACTTAGTCCTACCTCCTTTTTTGTTAGATAGACCAATCCCTGGGAAAAAGGTCACACTTAGAAATTAGTAAACTTTGGTATTTTTCTCTGTTTTATTTTATCTTAATTATTTATTTTATGATCAGTACCCAGATGCATGCCAGGAGTGTACAAAAATAATCACTAGCATTTATTAAATAGTTACAACATTCAAGGCCTTGTAATGTGAGCTGTGAATACACTGTTTCATTCCATTCTCCCAATGATCGCAAAAGGTTGGTACCTGACTCCTTCTTTTCCAAGTTAGGTACTGAGTCTCAGTGGTTTTGAGAAAATAAAGATTTAAACTGAGTTAGGCACTTGAGGCTACACATTTCAACCCCCAAGTTGCACTTCCTTGAGGCAGTTTGTGTCTTGGACAGGAAACCTACCGTCTTGCATTTGCAGTATTTTCACAGAAACTCATTAAGTTGTGGCAACTCAGACACAGTATCCTTTTATAGATGTGTTAGTTGAGAGGTGAAAATAGAGCACACTGCATTAAAGAATGGTGCTGCTAACCACCAAATGCAAAAAAAAAAAAAAAAAAAAAAAAAAAGACAATATACCTAGTGAACATCATAGGTCCCAAGAGCTGGAAGAAAACCCAGAAATCATCATCTAGTCCAATACTCTTATTTCATAGAGAAGTTCTTTACTGTCTTGCAAAGAACTGTATGCTTTACTTATAAGACATCACTTCCCCAGAATCTGTTTCTCTTAGCTATCTATTATTTATCATTTTATTTCACTAGAAGTTTCATTACAAATAAAGTACTAAAGCAAACAAACATTTCAAAATCTAAAGGCTGTGTTTTTGGAGATTATGTAAATAGAAGCGAGAAAACATTGTCATGATAGTATAAAGTAGAGCTTGATATTTGTAGATCTTATGAGCACATTTTATTATTTTGCCTATATAGCTTTTATATTTAGCTTTAGCATTTGATAATGAAATTAATGCATTTTAGGACTTTCAAGTCAATCTGTGTGTGCACTTTTTATGAGAAACTGTGAAACAAATACATTTAAATTGTTATCAGTACCAAGAAACTGAAAATAAATAAATAAAAACTAATTGGATGACAAGTTCATCAGACAAACAGAAGGGAAAGCTTGGAATTGGCTACGGGATTTAGAGAATCAAAATATATTTAGATGATGAGATCAGTAGCCTCATGAATATCATTGCTGTGGAAACTTAGAATTTGATTTAATACTTTATATGAATGATTTTTTAAAACACACTCAGGCGTACCCATTGACTGGAAAGGTACAGCACAACGCAAAAACTCAATTTTTTGTTTGATTATTTAAGAAATTCACTTATTTTTGTTTGCTGACTTTCTTTTTTGCTATATTTAGAGTCACTTTTTTGTGCTTGTGGCAACATTTTGCAAGATAAAATGTAATCACCTTCTCTATCTTCTTGGATGGAGACACCAGACTAAATTATTTCCAAAGTCTGACTCTCAGTCTCCTTTTCCTTGTGTGAAGGGAAACAGTGATTTTATGTTTCTCTTGGCTCTGTGTAGTTTTGCTTTGTTTTGTTGCTGTTATGTGTGTTTTATTATGAGATAACAGCCTCCTCCTCATAACCATTCATGTGAGTTGTAATAGGGTTACTACTACTACTACTAATAATAATTATTGTTATTCAGTAGAGAGGAAAAGAGAAAATATGAGAAGGAAACTGAATGAAATTGGAAAAGAAAGAGAAGAGTAGAGGATTTTGAACTAGAGGAATTGTCCAGAGGTGCTAACTCCTGGGGAGTCTCCGGAATTGGGCTGATGGAAGAACCACTATAAGGAAAAGGGGATAGTGTTATTCAATATTAGTCAGCCGAGAGTACTTGCCAGTTCTCTATCTGGTTTTCTTGAAAATGACACTTCATTTGCTCTTGCCATGGACCATTTAGTCTTCCTGCAAGTGGGGACCACATATCTGTCCCTGCTGGCAGCATGTCAGCTAATCTCCCAGTTTCACACCTGGCTTTTCTGCAAAACCCTCCCTGCAATGCGTTCTGACCCAGGATGCCTGTGAGGCTAAAGAGATACCCTGTGCAACCAGCAGTGTAACAGGCTCTGTTGTAGTGGTTGGGGTAAAGATGAGCCTTTGGGGAACCCACAGCTGGAACAATGCATAGGGGACACCTACATTTTGCAGGTAAGCTGGCTGATTCACCTTTAAAAGCAATGTGAACTATTTTTATTCCTCATCCTTAAAAAACAAAGTATGTTTGCTTTAATCAAATAACACAGCTGTCAAAATCGTAGGTTCTTCCTTTCTTTGGTGGATAGGATTATGGAAGACACTGGAGGACTTCGGGAACATAAGAGCAGACTTAGGTGGCTGGTCACCACAGCAAGTCAGGTGATCAGCTTGCCCATACTCATTTTAAAGATAATAAATAGCTAACTGCCCGACGCAGTGGCTCGTGCCTGTAATCCCAGAACTTTGGGAGGTCAAGGTGGGTGGATCGTCTGAGGTCAGGAGTTCAAGACCAGCCTGGCCAAATGGCAAAACACCGTCTCTACTAAAAATACAAAAATTAGCCAGGCATGGTGACGCGTGCCTGTAATCCCAGCTACTGGGATTAGAGGGGGCTGAGGCAGGAGGATCGCTTGAATCTGGGAGACGGAGGTTTCAGTGAGCTGAGATCATGCCATTGCACTCCAGCCTGAACAACAGAGCGAGACTCCAACTCAACAAAGAGAAAAAATAAAAAGAGCAGACGGGACCTAATAAGTCATAGTTTTGGTTCTGAGTAATTGGCAGCATTATGCTCCAAAGGATTAGTAGAAAGTCCTCATGCTATCCTAGAAAAGTAAGTACCTGCAACCCAGTTGGCAAAGTCCAAAAACTAAGATTCTCCCAACTAAATGGATATAAGAAGAAGATTAGCTTTAGCCTTTAAATACTAACTTAATGGCTGATTGTTGATTCCTAAAATGAATCATTAAGAAATTCTTTGGAAATGTGTCTAATCGTCTAATTTTTATGGCAATTCCTTCTATAGTGATTTGCAACTCATTATATTTTGGGGTTCCTGATAATTGCTGTTGCTAATTACTTATTTACCTCCCACGGATTTATTTTGTCTTCATTGTCAAATAAATGTGCATTATCCATAATTATTTAATATAATTTATCTAAGACTAATCTTTACACAGTTGAAAGGTGATTCCCGTCCTATTTGGAATTTGGAGATTTCAAGGCATAGAACTGAATCATATAATTTTTCAAATATATGTTATGAAAATTTCTGTATTAATCAAAAATAATCAGTGTAACTATTGATACTGAATGGTATTTTGGGATACTCTTTGTCAACATTTTGTTGAGGAAGTTAATGTATTTCAGTGTTACAATATTAGGACATAAAATATAGACTATATTCACAAATTAAAGCAAGAGAATTTACTGTATCAACTACTGAACACATCTTTCATACACATCCTACTTTTGACATGATCAAAGGAAAATTGCTATCATATGCTGGTACTGCTTTCTTTTTTTTTTTTTTTCCCTTACTCTTCTTCTGTAAGCAAAAACTACAAGCTTAAATGGCACAGGAAACTATGTATGCATAACTTCAAAAGGTGTATTGATCAAATTATTAAAGTAAATCGGACGTTTGACATGTACAGGAATAATTTTTTGGTTGACAGAATATTCTATTTTCAACTTGTTGTGGTGCTTTATAGACTTTAGACTTGAAGAACAAGTAAAAAGATTTTTAAGCGTTGATAACTCACTGTAATTTTGCAGAATTCATCAGAAGACTTCTTAAAGTTAGAATAAAGATTAGGTTTTGCTTTTTTAATTGTGTTTAATAATAATGATGATGATGATGATAATATCTTCTATTTATTGGGTATCTACTATTTGTGTTGTTCTATATAATTTATTTAGATTTGAAGAATTTGAGTGTAGTAAGTGGAAACAAATGGGAATAAAGAATTGTATAGACAATAAGTTTTTTGTAAAAAATAAAAATCTTTTAATAAAATAATTAAACAAGCATTAGGCCAAGTCTACAAATCCTCAATTTCCACCCAAAACAACTTCAGTAGAAAGAGAAGGAGGAAGAAGAGCAAAGAAGGGCAAGCAAACATTAGAACTGTACTAGCTTTGATCTCTTTGTGCGTAGTCAGAGTAGGAAGGCAAGACATCCTCAGAATGTTAGGCGGGGACCTACAGCACAAGCTGGAGATACGAGTAGGGATTTCTTGCAGCAGGAGAGAGAGTTGGAAGGGGGCAGATAATTGTTTGGTTAATGTTAGAGTCATGTCTTCAAAAGGATAAACACAAGGACGCCGTGGTGGTGGTGCCACCAGGAGTTGAGAAAACAATCAGATAAAACACAGTGTCTAACACAGATGAAATTTGAGAGTGTTCTACAGGTAGTACTATTGGTAGGAGGTCTGTAATCAGCAATCTGAGAAATATTCAAGTACTGGAGAATAAACCGGACACAAAGAAATGATATAAGTGGACACCAATGTAAATAGAATTGGGAGACATGCAAAAATGAGCAGACGGTACTTCCTGAAATACAGAGGTCCTCCTTTTCTGTGCAACTGTTTTCACAGTTCTGTTGTGAACTGAGGAAGAGAAATGCTATATTAATATCTTATTGTGTGTCCCTGTTATAAGGCAGGCTGGTGACCTGGAAACACATTTTACATTAGAATTTGACGATCATTTATTGATTGGGTGCTGTTGATTGATTAGCTGATTTATTTTTGCATTTCATTCTTTCAACAGCTGTTTATTGAGAAACCATTATGTAGCAAACACTGAATTAGACCCTGGAGATAGAGATAAATAAGACAGATAGGGTCTTTTCGCTCTCATGAAACCTATATATTAGTGAGATGCAATAAAAAAATACACAAACAAATGTGCAGATTATTGCATAAGGAATTATAATTGGCTATAGTAGGGACTGAGTAACTTACGGTTCAAATTTAAATGACAATAATAAGTTACCAAATTTACCTGAGGAAATGACACTTCATTCAGAGACTTCAACATCTGTAAAGGCTTATAGGTAAAAGTGAGTTTGACTAATTAAAATCTAAAATAAATCCACAATACTGGAGCATAATCAACACAACAGAAAGAGGTAGGGAATGAAATCTGAGATATAGGCTTCATGAGATGAAATAAGAATTTGGGGTTTTATTTGAAATGCAGTAGTAAGGCACATATTTTTAGGTAGAAAGTCTACTGGATTCCTTTAAAAAAAAATATATATATATACACACACACACACACATATATATTTTTTAATGTAAGAGCCACACTCTCTGTGTTGCTCAGGTTTGAGTTTAGTGGCATGATTATAGCTCACTGTAACCTTAAACTCCTGGGTTAAAGCAATCTTCTCACCTCAGCCTCCTGAGTAACTGGGTCTACAGGTGCATGCTATCATTCCTGGCTCTAGTTTACGGTTTTAAAAGAACACTCTAGAAAATAAATAAAGAAAAATTTATAGATAGTAGAGATAAGAGTGGGATCAAGGAAATTGGTTAAGAGACCATTATAGTTCTTAAGAGTGTGAAAATAAGTAATAGCAGTGATGATGGAGAGAAGTGAATGAATATGAGATGTGATTCTGAGACAGGAACAGGAGGATTTGTTGAGGTCTGTTGCATATGCAGGGAGAGGAAAGAAAGAGTTTTGGCTTGTACATTTGGTTAATAACAGAGTAACCTAGAGAGGAGCAAAACTGTGGTTTACAGAGAATACAACTGCAGATAATGTATCAAGAGTAATGTTTTAGGCATTTAAGTTTGAGGCACCGTTTGAAAATACAAGTAGAGAAGTCAAATAGGCAGTTGGATATTCAAATTTGAACTCTCAGGAAAAGCTTAAGTTCATATATATATATATGCAATAAAAAAATCATCATACCAGATGATTTTTAAATCATCTTTAAAATACTTATTACGATAAAATCGCCAAGCAACTAGCATAACAGCTTGCACATAGTAGGGGTTCAGAAAGCATTTCCTAACATGTATTGCTATATGGAAGGTATAATGCTAATGGCAGGACATACAGCAAACAATACGAAATAGATTGAGCCAAGCGTGGTGGTGCACACCTGTAGTTCTAGCTACTTGGGAGGCTGTGGCAGGAGGATCACTTGAACTGAGGATTTTCAGGCTGCTGTGAGCCGTGATTGCACCACTACACTCCATCCTGGGCAACACAATAAGACTCTGTCTCAGATAAATGAATGAATAAATAAATAAATTGATTAAATTGAGACATGGTGAGTTCATTTTCTATGGCCACTGTAACACAGTACCACAAATTATGGGACTTTCAACAACAGAAATTTATTCTTTCCTAGTTCTGGAGACCAGAAGTCTGAAGTTAGTATCACTGGGCTGAAATGTTCTCTCTGGACACTTTGAAAAGAATCCTTTCTTTCCTCTTTCAGTTTCTGGTGGCTGCTGCATTCCATGGCTTGTAGCTTCATCACTCCAATCTTCAAAGGTGACAGTATTTTCAAATCTTTGCTCTATCCATACATCACCTTTTTCTCTGTGTCTGTATCAAATCTCCCTCTGCCTCCCTTTTATAACAATACATGTGATTGCATTTAGAGCTCACCTGGATAATACTCTAATCTCAAGATCTATAATCAAATCTTCAATGACCTATTTCCTTCCCCAGTTAGCTTAGGAGATGGCTATGTTTTGGGGACCATTTTTCAGTGTACCACAGATGGTATTGAGTTTGACAATCTTATAAACCTTAAAATAAGGAAATGTAATTACCATTAAAATAGAGTACTATGTAAAGTATCATAGAAGCATGAAAGCAAAACAAATCGATCTGGAAATGACCAAGAAGAAATAGTTCTGTGCTCTGGGTCTTAAAGGAAGGCTAAGAGTTTCCAGGTTTAAGAGTGGGAAAATTGAGCTCCAGGCATAGAGAAATGAGTAAAGACGGACAAGGAGCTGTGAGTGTTTTGTATAAGCAAAAGAAAAATAAATGAGTGAATACTTTAACCCCAACTCTGAAGCAAGGGATTTTTATTGAATCCCTATTACTGTTCAGTCTTTGGAGAACACAAATTAATTTATGATATGGTATTTGTAAAAGTCAAAACATAGGTCATCCCTGGGGAAACAAGATGGACATACCTGGAACAAATAGAGTACAATATAATCAATATGTAATTATGTGCTAACTTTTATAATATTTACTAAACCTTCAGGAATAGAACAGAATAACCAGGAAACAGATTTATATTACGGAGAGGTAAATATGTATCTTAAACATGGGTGGAACTTGAGTATATTAGAGAAGGTAGAAAGTGCAGGTAGTTTAAGTAGGAGAAAGAACACGAGTTAATACGGAAATGAAAACTGTGAGAGAAAATGAGGCCAGCAGCGTAATTGGAGTTCCTTGGAGGGTAGCATGAAATTAGGTTGGATAAACTAAGATGCAGTCCTGCTATTGAAGGGTTTAAGAACATGGAGAAAGTGCTTCCTTCAATAGTATAGACCTTCTTGACACTTGTATTTTCCTTGTGCATTTTAGACTGTGTATTTATTGTCGTGCATAAAGGAACGATGACTGAAACGAAACAAATTTTGCCAGCCTGTCAAATGAATTCTCTGAGAGCACAGTGCATGCCTTATACTTTTTAGTTTTTCCCCAATCTGGAGGCAGGAAGTACTGTAGAAAGCCATTATTGAAAAAGAGAGAGACTGACATAAAGATTTAAAGGAAGACAGAAGTTTCGCTGTTGACTAGTCTACTAGTCTCTAGCATTGCACAGAATGAGCACAGTGTGTGAAAAGCTAGTAGGAGAGTAATTTAAATAATTGATCCATATTATAGCCTGATCGTCTTGTCTGTGGTGATCTTTATTGACTAGCAATGACCTGAGAGAGACAGACTGAGCAGACTCTAGCATAGTGAGGCTGATTTTTACCCAACACACACACACACACATTTACACACACACATGCTCACATATGCTCTTCTCCTGGCCTCTGTCATCTGGAGCATAAGCGTAATATTTTCAGCCTGTCTGCCCTAGTGTATTTGATGAGACAATATTTACAAATTGCTTCGAGAAACATGAAAGTTGTTCTACTAATAAAAAAAAATATTTTCTTGACCTGACATTTGATTGGAAATGCTTGAAAATTGTCTATGTACACTTGGGGGGGTTATTGTAAGCAAATGGTACAATTTCAGTACTCAGGAAAGAAGAAGTAGAGCTGGCCTTACGTATCCCTCTGCATATTCTCTTTGTTGATTTTACAGATATTTCAGCATTGATTTCAAAACAAGCAATGTGCAAGGATATGCCTTTTAATTTTGTTCTGCTTTCAATTATGGGTGGAAATAGCCTATGACCCCTGTGCATGCATTCATTTATTTATGAAAGCGTACACAATTTTTTCTGCTTGATTTTGTTATACATACATTTACCCCGAGGGTACACTGTGCTTCAGATACTGTATTAGACTCTGGGAATACAAAGCAACAGTCTCTTCTCTTGACATCACAATATGATATGAAAATGGATGCAGAATCCCAAATATCTGTGTAGTAAAAACATGATGCAGCAAAATAGATAATGAAAGTGATTTTGGGGGAATTTTGAATTGCTCCGTTCCACACAGGAAGTCAGGACAGGCCTCATCAAGGAAATATGAGTAGCTACAGAATGAAAAAGGAGACTCTTCCAGGAGAATGGAATAATAATAAGATTTCCAATCAAATAACGAAAACGACAAGAAGCTCAGATGCCTGAGAGAGTAAGGCATGTTTGAAAATCTTTGTCTTTGAAATGGTAGGGGAGTAGAGTACCAGTTGAAAAGGCCATAGGAAATGAAGGGACGTGTAGGAAATTGAACTTCGTGAAAGTGACTTTCTGGGGAATCGTCAACACACTTTAAGGAGGGGAGAGTAAGACAGTCAGATTTATATTTAAAAGTAACTTTGCTGAACAAGATGAATAAGCATCAGTGAAACAGGATTTTTGATAAATATGAGTTAATTATAATAAAATATTTCTAGAAGGCATATTCTATGGTATGGCAATTAGAATTCGTAAGTGCTTGTCCTTGTTTTGATACTGACTACTTCTGCACCCAACTATCGCAGCTAATGGATAGAATTGGGTTTGGGACTTCTTTTCTGTTTTTGATTCTGGATGTCTGGTTACTCCAGGTCTCGATTTGTTACATTTAGTGTGGCGGTTCTATTACTCTTAATATGGTAACTCAGGAACCAGCAGGCTTGGGTGGGCAGGTCAGGAATCAGTGGAGCCTGAGAATAGTACTTACAGGGAGAGAAACCAAGGGAAAGTAATTACTATAATGTAACGTGTCCAGAGAGGGAGCTTGACCTTTCAAGATCCCATGAGTAGCAGCCGACGCTCCAGTTGTTGTCTGAACTAGTAACAAGATACATGTCCCCTACCAGGCTAAATACCCTTTTGGAGAGAACCCCCACCGAGGAAGAAAGTGAGGGATTTATGTCTGCTGAATTAATGCAGACACATAGTTGTTTGGAAGTCCAAGATTGGATGTCAAAGAAGAGAAAAAGAATGTATAATCCTAAGAAAAACTAACATATATTCAGAAGTATAAGATTGTTTAACACTTAAGTTGTTAAAACTGAAATGTTCTGAGTAAGGAGAAATGACAAATGTCTTCCTGAACACAGTTCTGGACACATTTTAGTAACACATTTTCTTTAACACCCCCGTCCAGGTCAATTTTCTTGTAATCATAAGGCCTCTTTCAAGATCTTCAGGGCACTCTTGTCAATCTTCAAATAGACTTTCATTTGTGAGTTTCAAGTCTGTTTCACCTATCATGAGAACAAAGGTCAATGTTAGTTTCCATTTTTTATTATGTCCACTGGGAATCCTGGAAGTAGTAGACACTCAATAAATGAATGAAATTACCACTTACAGAAGACCTATTGTATTACATACCAGTGATTGTCAAATTTTAACAGTCATACAAATTGCCTGAGGACCTTGCTAAAAGGTAAGTTTTGATTCAGTGGTTTGGCGGTGGGCTGGTGTAAGATTCTACAGTTCTCTAACAAGCTCCTGAGTGATGTCGATGTTGCTGGATCACAGACCACACTTTGAGAAGGAAGGGGTTGACATTCATGAGACAACATTGGAAAGCTGGGAAGCTTAGTAACTTGTCCAGTTCACCCAACAGGTTAGGAGGAAACCCTGGACTCTAACCCTGACCCTGAGACTCAGGTTTGCCCTGAGTTCTCAAGTGTGCTATTTGCTTTTGTTAACTACAGTCATTCTCAAATTTGACCACACAGTTCCCCTGTCATCTTTTCCAAATTGTGCCTGCTCTTCATGACTCCTGAAAATACTGCAAAAGGAACATGCATTTTCTGCCCCAACTCAGGAGAAATGCAGGGTATCACGAACAGAGATGGTTGATGCCTTTTTAGAAACAGTACATTATAGAATGGCTTTAATATTTCTAGACTTTAAATAAATGAAATAGCTCCAGCAGTCATAAATTCAAATTGGAATTTTCTGAGCACAACGTAGATCCTTGTACTGTGATGAAAGGATTCCTTTACCCATCTTAGCAAAAGATACCTCGGCAACTTCCTTTACCCATCTTAGCAAAAGATACCTCGGCAACTTCCTTTACCCATCTTAGCAAAAGATAGCTCAGCAATAGCACCCGGAAGTAAGATCAAACAGGAATGGTGAGACCAGAGATAAGAGCTTAGAAATGAGGGCAAATTGCTCAGGGCTGATATTTTCTAATATGATGATTTTAATGGATGCTAATTGTATTTTGGTCTCTGAAATATCAGTAATAAACACTGGAAGAAAATAGAACAATTTAACCTCATCAGAAATCTCTCTTGCCTTCTTGAAGCAGTTTGTGTGAGTGTACATATGTGTGTGTGTGCGTGTGTGTGTGTGACTCATACTAGAACATGGCTGTGATAATGTACCATATGTCTTTTGGTTTCTACCGGTGGGTTTTACAAGAAAGAATAGGCAGGGTTTCATTTTTCTCAGCTGTAAAGATGCAAAAACTTTAAATTAAAAATAACCTTTCAGCTGATTCCTTGCATAATTGCTATCTTGTTTTGCTAATACTGTGGCTGAATTGTAACTTGCTGAAGCCTTGGGGATTTGCATGCTGGTTTATCCTCTGAATTTGCATTGACATGGTTTTCAGTCAAGTGCGTAACTAAATCCTGTGGCCATGAGCAAAGCTGGCAGTATTTGCATTGAAAATCAGTAGGAGATTAGACGAAGAATGGCTCTGTGCAGCCTCCCTAAATAGATTCAATGATGAAAATTTTGGGTCTCTCAAAATGCCATTCACTTCCATTAAGTGACTGGGACTGCTGAGCCTCTACTCCTATCAAAAGACCAAAACAAGAGACAGCAAGGGGAAAACAGACAGACAGCTACCACAATAAAACACATATATTTGAAATGACCATTTGCTAGCATTTAAAAAAAATGTATATTTAGGGGGAAGTTTGAAGGCGTTCTTGCTGAAAATAAATTTTCTGATGCAAAAACAATAGCATTATTTTGTTTTCTTGTTAGGAGTAAAATGTGCAAAGGCCAGGAAGACCTTAGCATCTTTCACAATGTCCTCAAACTGGCTTAGGAAATATTTTTAAAGCAGCCAGTGAGATATTGTATAAAGTAAAAGTAAGTGGACTTCTTTACAGGCTGATACTTTTTCTTTCTATGCATTGCTTCTATATTGTGGTTTTGCTTGTGTTCAGTGCTAAAGGAGGACAAAAAAACGACCTTAAACTAAAAGAGTTGTTAAACTCTAACTGTGATTGTAACAACTGCTTTCACTTGGCACCACAGACTCTCCCTATTTGAGAGCTCCTCCAATTGAAAGCTGAAAACCTTTGAGAGTGTATTTAGATTCATCCATTGAAGGAAACTAAGTCCCTAAGAAGTTGAGAGACATTTCCAAGGCTACACATTAGCCACTGGCTAGCATTTGTAAATCAACTTGCTGCCAACAAGAACATGGAAAACACGATTTTTTAAATGAAAGGATTATATAAAAATGATGCCATGACATTGATGAGGATTCCCATTTTCTTGTGTTTACTTTCCTCATGATTGTTAATAGTATTGTGAGAACTGGATTAGGAGTGCAGGGTTCCAGAAAATTACTCTATTGTTTTGAGGTAGCCTGAGTTCAGGTGCAGTTAGAGAGCAAACACAAACAGGCAGTTCTTGCTCTCATTAAGGAAACACATTTAAATTGGTTTGTGGACCAGGTGGGAAAGCATGTTCTTGTTACCCACGCATGATGCCTACTGTTGGTGTTCTAGGTCATAAAGCTGCAAGAATGGCTAAGCCCACAGAGTCAAAGCAATTGTGGGCAATTCCTTGAGATTCCAGACATGATTGAATGGGGAAAGCCACAACCCTTAAGGTCTATATAAATTTGTAATATAAATAGCTTAGAGAGCTGGGGATATCTCAATAACTGTAGACAAGTCATGTTTCCGTAAAGAAAGAAAGGGCCTTTGCAAAATGGTACATCACTACAATAATGCTTATTGTGATGATAAAGCTTATTCTGTTAGAGTAATAGTACAAAAATACACAAAATTATAAAGAATAAAACAACAATATAAAATACCATGAAGTAGCACCTCAGGAAGCTACAGAAAAGGAATAAAAGGATGCCTCAAGACTTCAGAAGGCTGAGAAATATTTAGAACATTCTTTTGCGGTCAAGTTCAAACTGCTATAATAGAGTTAAATTGCCTATTCATGTTTCCTCCTTCAATTATCTGGTTCCTCTTTGGTTTTCCAGACAATCTGAAGAAGAAGAAGAAGAAGAAGAAGGATTAAAAAAAAAAAAAAAAACACACACACACACATCACCACTTTTTCAAAAGAAGAAAGCACATTCTCCTTTTTCTAATGATTGACTTACCTCATCATTTCACATTTTTGTTTTCACCAGCAGCCATGGATTTTCACTGGAAGACTAAGTTGATAGTATAAACCTGTGGTTCTCATAGGTATCCCCAGACCGCAGTTACCAGCATCACATGGAAACTTCTTAAAAAGTCATATCAGAAACTCCGGGGACAGAACCCAGCAGTCTGCTTTACAAAGCCCTTCAGGTACATTCTAAAGTTTGAGAGCTATGGTTCTAAACTAAGGCTCCTAAATTTTTTATAATCATGGGTGTTCTGTTTTGTTTTCTTTTTAAACAAGCTATATCATATTCATTAAAGTCCATGACAGTTGACATTAAAAAACTGAAGCTAGGAGGTGTTTCTTTATGAAGAAGAGAAGCATCCTGTGTAAACAGTTTAAAATAATTATTTCTTTATAAATTATATAACTACTAGGCTAGGCTAATAGTTATTCTTCATAAATATTTAAAAATGTTTGCTCTGATTTTTGTAGAATTGGATATTTTTCATAACATGCTTTTATTACATACATAATATATTCAATAAAATTAATTTAATAAAATGAAAATTGTTTTAGAAGCTAGTCCCTCAAATTTCAATTTATTTGCAATATACCAGCCCTTCCTCACCCTCTTTATAAGTTTTGGTTGTCTGGAAGCAATGTGCCCTGTTGTTAACTATTTAGCGAATATCACCAAGTACTGAGCACTCTAAAGTTCCAGTATGAAAGTATTCAACAAAATTAATGTTTTCACTTAATTTTACCAGTGTTTCTCTGCATGTTTCATTCTTTCCTGAGCAGATATATACATACATACATCGATGATATATACATATTTACCTAGGTTTTTAATATATAAAATGCTCAACACATATGAAAATATTTTTAACTTAATTTTGATATAACCATCCTTCAAACAAAAAAATACAGCAGATGCAGTAAACATCTCCAAGCAAGTATCTATAAAATAAAATCTTTTTCAAATATCATCCATAAGTTTTGAAGTGAATAGGTTGCAGAAATGACTTCTCTCTTTTTTGGTTTCGATTTTCAGCTGCCTCAGTGAGATCTTCCATGAGAGCTGGTACTGGAGGCATTGTGAGAAAGGAAGCAGTCATTAGGATTTTGGTACCTTACACATCCAGTACATCAGGTATTTTCAGTAAATTACCTTTTGTTATAAAATTCCTCTTGCTGTTTAGCAACTTAAAGTGGTTTGGTACTGCATTGTTTCAGCTTCCTCTATGTTTAATCAACACAACTATCTATTAATGTCATAACTGTGTAGTCAGGAGCGCATGTTGGATGTAGGAAAAACTCTATATCCATTCAACTGGGACTGCAGGCAAAAAGGCAATGAAAGTTTTATCCTTGGAAAACACAAATATATATTTTGCTATGTGTGTGTATGTATGTGTCATATACATGATACATATATGTCATATGTAGCATGTATATATGATTTTTTACAATTAAATTGCTTTACTTTTCAAGAGCTTCTAAAAGCCTTTTCTATTAAAAGCTAAAGCAGATGGGTTTTATTAAACTACCCAGACTCTACTTTCTCTAATCATCTGCCTCGCCCAATCTGAGGGGAAAAGGGCAGACATATGAGGAATCTATTTCTCTCTAACCCTCTCTGCAAGGCATCTGCTAAGACCTCATTCATCACTGTGAAAGCTGTGAATGGATAGCTATGCAATACCCCAAGGTCTCATTGGGAGTGGTGCTGTAACGCCTAACCTCTCCTCTGGTAAAGCAAAAGCAACGTGTCCTTTTGTCAAACTGTCAGCAAACACTTCTCTCTTGATACAGTTTGCTCAACCTAACCTTCTGCAATGTCAACTGGCCGCAAATGTTTCATTTTCAAGAAAACCCCCAATGGTTGCCTTGATGTGGTTCTCACTAATGAGTACTTTTGCCTCTGTGGTAGCTACGAGCATGTAGGATTTGTTTGCCTCCAGAGAGGTCCACACTATTTAGGAAACAAAATGACTTTCAAATTTGGTTGTCAAATTATACTATTAGGCCATGTAGGGTACATGGCTGCTTAATAAAGTCAGCCGCAAATATCTCCTTTATGAATCTTTCTAAGAATGATAGACGATTATTCAATCATTCACAGTATCCTAGAACTGCTACTCTCTTGGCAGTCTTGAGGAGTAATGGATGATTGTAATATAAGCAGCCAGACACTCGTCCCTCCCTCCCAGTTCACTCCTCAAGTGGCATGCAATGCTAATCTAGTGTTAACTATATGGCCCACGCTTACTTTCAATCACGAGCACCATAACTGTTCAATCAAATGAAATTAAAGCTGGAATCATCATCCACTTGTTAATTACAGTGTGAAATATCTCAATCACTTTGTTTTTAGAGGTGGCATGAGAATTGTGAAAAACAGACAAGGGCGTTTGTTATGCAGTGTGTGAAGTGGTCCATTAAGCCATGGAAACTTCTTCCAAGCAACTGTATTCATCCTGACTCCCCTCATAATTCCAGCTCTTAGTTGTTCAAAGAAGAAGATACTTGAAAAATTGCCCTGCATAGAGACACACGAAATCTGCAAATACTCAACCTTTACTTAGTTTTCATGGAGTCTTAAATCACAGAATAGCTTTATATTTTTAAATATTCTTATTTATATTTAATATTTTATTACTGTTAGAGACCGGGTCTTTTTCACACAGGCTGGAGTACAGTAGCAGGATTATAGTTCACTGTAACCTTGAACCCCTGGGGTCAAGTGATTCTGTGTGTCAGTCTCCTGAGCAGTTAGGACTACAGGTGCCCAACACCATGCCCAGCTGTTATTTTTATATTTTCAGTATAGCCATCTCTGCATCTCCTGAAGTTGTTCCATAAGTACTAAGTACTGTAGAAGGCACTTATATTTTTAGAGAAGGTATTTCATTTCCCTAATGTCAGTGTGAGTTTTGATTACCTCAGTGGTGGTTTTCTGTTCATAAACACTTTAATTATTTAATATAAAATTTGTTAAAATTGAACATCCTAAATCCAATCATTTTTTAAAAGTTTTATTATTAAGTCTTGCAAATGTTAATAACTTTTAAGAGTCCTTGATAAGTGTGTGTTTTATTTATAAACATATGTAAATATAAATGTCAGCATTTTAAACTGGCTTACTAGAATGTTTTCCTTCTTTTTTCTTATTAAATATTTACATTATCTAATTGAAAGTAGATTATCTCAAGTACTTAAGCGAATTTTATGAATTTATATGATATGAATAATTTGATGTTCTCTTAAGTCATGTTTGTATATATGCACACATTATTAGACTTCAACATAAAACTGATATCAGATTGTTCATTATTAAAAACAGAATTATAAGATTTATCCTGAAATCACCAAATATATACAGAATATTCTAAAATCCAAATATAAATATCCCAGATTAAATTATTTTAAACATTTTCCTACTTAATTTTAATCTTTTTAATGTTAAGAAATATAACTCAATAAAAAATAATTATACTGTCCTAAAAACCTTGATGTTATCTACTCTGGTAGCTATGATTGGATAATAACCAGAGACATAAATTGGGATTTGGATGATACATGCTGAACTCATTTAGAGTCTTCAATGGGGACTTTGTTACTTAAATAAAGTGGTTATTTTACAAGTGTCTGTGTCACATTATTACTTGCTGCTGACAACTCATAGAAGTCTGCAGACATCATCAAGATGCCCTGTCACTTAACAAGATCTTGTATTATTTTGTCTTTTTATACATTTATGTGAATTCTCATGTAGTCATACCAAGTGCTTTGAATGAACCACACAATTTTTTAAGATAATAAAATCAAATGTTTCAATTCTCTTTTTTTCTTATAGTTCAAAAGTCTATGTCAAGTATCTAGGAGTTGATCAAGACAAGTATCTATGTCAAGTGTCTTAGAGTTGAGCAGACTTGAAATGTGATCATCATTTACATCTCTTTGCAAACCAACTTTCACGTGTGTTGTGCCTATTTCGAGAACTAACCAAGCGTTCTCCCTCTGGTTTACTGTTTATAGTGAATATTCTTTGGCAAGAAATCCATAAAGCATGATGTCACCTGCCAGTTGTCTATAATCTCCCACCCTTTTATCTCTGTCATGATTATTCAATGCATATGTCCTGATTCTGTTCAATGGCTTTGATTGCTGGCCATCCACACACAATAAAATGACTGTCCTATATGGAATTCATGAAAGACTGCTATGCGCCAATCCCTAAATCAAATCCTGTCAGATCTGTGAGCTCTTTCTTCATTATTTCACTGAGATGGGACCCCAGATGTTATGTCTCTAGAATTTATAGGGATGGTTCCTAAGCCATGCTGGTCAGAACTCTAGGTCTTTCTACCTTCCGGGTAATAAAAAGAAACAGGGACATCATTGGAAGCCTAAATCTTGCCCACCTGCTTCAACTGGCATGACAACCCTTTATTTATTTATTTTGCTTTGTTTAGATGAAACTTATTTCTATACACCACAGCTTTCAAAAAAATTTAAATCTAAAATAAAATGAATCAAAACAAACCCTTTCTCCCCCCTGCCACATTATCAGTGCCAAGAAAGTGATATTTTCCAAAAGTCCTTTTTTATTCCCCAATGCTACTTTGTCCATAATCTAGTGAATGGATAAATAACATGCTGTTATGTGGCTTAATATTACACTTGGTGTAAGAAAAAGCAAACCTTTTTTTTAAAGAAATACTGTGGGATAACAGAAAGATAATCAGGCTAAAAGTTAGTAAAGTTAGCTCCCTCCTGTAACTAGTTTGCTGTGCTAGTTCTAGATATAGGGATGAGATAACCCTATTGTTGATGAGGTTCTAATTCAATTGGGGAATAATTACTGTAATGTCAAAGTCAAGCACTGCCTCACGAAGGCAGGAATATTATGGTTAAGAACTTAGGCTTTAAAGCTAGACTGCTCAAGTTAAAATCCTGGCTGTGATTTCCATGTTTGACCTTGGACAAATTACGTAATTTTCCTAAGCCTCAGCATTCCTATATGTAAAATGGAAATAAAAAATTGGACCTGTCTTGTGGTTTTGTTGTTGAATGAATTAATTCATGTATAACCTGCAGAATCACTAAAGAATTAAATAAGGAAATGCTCTAAACAACATAAAGCACTAGGCAGTAAAGACGTAACTCAAGTTTTCTTAATGTTTATAATTTTCTGCACCAAGAAATTACAGAGAAGGAAAACGCAGTGCAACTTTTTCAGCTACTGAGCATTTCAGAATTCTCAGAAGAGTATCATCATTATCATATTTTTATATGGTTTTGCATTAAAACATAAAGTCAAAATATGATTATTGTTATCAATATTGACAAAACGGCTGTAGCAGTATCTACCTGACTACTTACTCAGAAGTAATGTATACCTGGGCCATTCAGTAAAAATTGATGTTACGATATACATTCTATATTCCTGTATTTTTTTTTTTCTCCTTGAGGTAAGTGTCCCAAGAATAGGCTTCCAGGGTAAAAAATTAATCCTGGTTTGCCTGGAATTTTCTGTTTTAGCACGAACAGTTCTGTATCCATGTATGCATGAGGTCTGAGCAAACCAGAAAAGTTGACTGGTTCCTTTCAGGTCTCTTTCTCTATCCCCAAAATGTTTAGCATAGTTTCTTACATGTAAACAACGTTCAATTAACATCTATTGAATTAAAATAAATTTAATTGAACCCCATCAAAATCCACCGATCAGTTCACTATTCACCAGGTGTTTTCCTTGACTGCATAGCCAAGGAAAATATCCTGTGCTTATGTGATTGAAAAATTACCAAGTAAATTGATATAGGTTTAGGAAAGTCAAAGAAGATTAAAAGAGAAAGTAAATCCTATAGCGCAATAAAAGTAAACTGTCCAGAAAATTTTTATGTACAGTAATTAAATTTCTTCTTCATCTATTGGAACGCATGGGAGAGGCTGATATTAACTAGCCAAAGTAGTAATACATTAAATTAACTATCTCCAATTATCATTAACTTTTATTTTAATAAGGCAGTAATTGTATGTTTAATAAATACTAACAGCTTATTAACAGGTAGTGACAGGCCATATGGTAAGGATTTATAAAATATCTTTCTTATTTAAGGATTTAAAATATTTTAATAAATGATACTTGTTGAAAATCATACATGATTAAGGGAAGACATTAAATTTTTCTGCCTTAAGAAAAGCATGGGTAAAGACCCCTACTAATTATTAGTGCTAATGCATACTAAAGGAGTCTGCTTGGTTATTCATCTTTTGAAATCCCGTCAATGACCGCTTGGTCTTGGCAATCCCTTGAGAGCTAATGTAAGCTTGAGACATTCACACTTTGCACTCCCAGCTTTCGTGATAGCGCATCAAAGGGGCAGAGGTTCATAAGTCATACTTTTTGCTCCAGTCCCTGTTAGAAATATCAACAGAACATACTTTCTGAAGAGTTTTCAGTACTTCTAATCACTGTTGGAAACAGGAAGGGCAAAGGTAAAAACACAAAATGTAAAAAAAAGTAAAGGAAACAACATTGAACTTCAAAAAAAAAAGAAGAAGAAAAATGCTTGTTTTGCATTTGGCTAAGGTTAGGATTTTTTTTTTTTTTTTTTCCTCCTGCTTACTAATTTGACCAGTCCATGATCCTTGTGAGGACACAAAGTCAAATAGACTTGTCCTTGTGCACTTCTGTACTCTGGGTGACTTTTCTAGGCTCAGAGCTCCCACTGACTTCAAAGACGGGTATGGCTGTAGAAGAAATCCACAGGGTGCTGAGGGAAAAAGGCTAAGCACAAAGCATGCAGTTAAATCATCTGAAATGTTGCATTGTTTCTTCATCATCATCAGATAGACTCAATTAAGTTCTATCTTTAGTATTATATAGCAGACACATTTTTTCCTTTAGATAAAATGGAAATATCTCTATGTTCTTGAACATCTCAACCCCTACTAAAAAAATAGTTCTGAATATTTTGTTTATATTAATGACAAACCAGAAAGACATTAGAGATGTGGCTTCCTTTTTGCTTTATGGGTCCAAATAATACAGAAGATGCCTGGGTAGTATTCATAACTTTGAGGGAAACTAATTAAGTCTAATGAGAAACCTGTAAAACATTCACAATCATTGGACCAAAGATCTGATTGGGTGAAAAAGAGGAGGAGGCCACGAAAATGGGTAAAGTCAGGATCAGATTTGGTGAAGCAACAAGAGACTGCTGTTGTGTAATAGTTTTATCCCATTAACATTCTTGCATGTGTAAATTTTATGATAGTTATCCCATCTCTCCTACCCTCCCATCGCCAAATACTTTATTCTTGACCTACATTTGGAGGTGGAAAAGACTAAACATATGCATTTTTTCTTAAGATGTTTCATTCAAAGTGAATTATGCAAAATGTCTATTTTATATAACAACATTTTTACATTAAAAAGAATGGTCATCTTCACTTGCCATTTTCGGCTCTCACATCTTTTTCAACTTTTTGTTTGTTTGTTTCTCTACTGGCTGCATGTTGACCATTTTAAAACCCTACTGTCAAACACCATTTCACAGTATAATTTCTAATATTTCCACTAACGTTTCTACATCTCCTTGTGGAATTCTTTACTTGAACATTTATGTTATCCTTCCTTCCAAAAATCTAATAATGAGCCTTGCAACTGTGTGACTAATTTCTTCCAGAACTTGTCACTACCCAGCACTCACACTAAATATTATACTGTTAGTATCCAAGAAGCTCTACATTTACCATCTAGTAACTGACACTTATCTTCCTCACCAGAGTAGACTTAGTTGTCGTAGTATGATCTCTGATGATGGTAACACAGCTCCCTTAAGAAGCCCTTATTCTTGATACAATATATTAATATATAATGACTGAGAGACTGTAACAGAGAGTAGAGTAAGCAGTCAGTCTATAACAATGACTTTCGTCCTGCACCTGCTCCTGTATTCTGATTACAAATCCCGGGGTCCTATAAAATACAGTATGTTGTATGCTCTACTCAAACATAGCTAGTGGGAACCACTGCAGGTTAAATCTGGTCACACTCATTCTTTTCCTCTTGTTTATGTCTGCTTTCACCTAAAACAGCACAACTGAGTACTTCCAACAGAGACTACATCTTGATCCACAGACATTAAAATATTTACTATACGGCTTAAGAAAAAGTTACCAACATCTTCTCTAGCTAAAAAAAAAATGATAATTTCTAAGACTAAGTTTCTGTCCCAGTTTCCTATTTCCTGTCCTTTCCTTTTCCTGTAAAATATGGTGGCGAACCCAGAAGAAATCTCAAGGTTTCCTTTAACTTTCTCTTTAATTTAGAGCAGGGTTTCTGAATTTAGGGTTCATGACCGAGATTTTCTTGAGAGGTCATCTTTCTTTTTGACTCTTGTATGTGTGTCTATTTTCTGGAGCAGGGCATAGTGAGTGGTTAAAAATATCGTTTAGATTCAGATGGTTCTGGTATTTGAATCCAAGCTTTGGTACTTTGGCTGTGTGAGATGTGATGCAGGTTACTAATACTTTCTAAATTTCAATTTTTGCATCTGAAAAGAAATGAAGTTGTTGACATCAACTTAAAAAGACTGTGAGGATAAAAATAAATATGATATTGTATACAAAGTTCATAATGCCATATCAAGTGCCTGCTAGCAGCTCCATGTGGTTGGTTGAGAAATCTGTTAAATACTTAATAACAGAATAAGCTTACATGCCACTCTTGTCCCTGAATCAAACTCAAGCTAAGAAAATGTAGCCATTGTAATGATACCAAATAAAGTCTTACTAACTCATTTAAGAATGAAATGAACACCATCCGTGTTTCACATACAGTAGAATAATGAGGTACAGTAGAATGAGTTGAATAAAATGTGGCTTCAAAGAATATGTATTAACTCAAATGTCTGGCTTATTTCTAAGAGTAGCCACAAGTAAATCCTGAGAACTTCTGTAATCATAAAAACCAGTACTGGAGCATTAACATTTTAAAAACATTTTACTTGTATATGGCTATTACGATTTCACTTTGACAGAAAGTGGACAAAGCAGAATAGTCTGTTAGTTCAACGATGATTCAAAGAAAATAAATCAATCAAGTAAATGTTCTAAAAATCTGCCGAATTCTCTTACGCACTATAAAGCATATATATGTATATATATATATAAAGATTGCAAACACATGAATTTAATTGATTTTTTTTTTTTGCCCAGAGAATAAAACTGAAATGATAAGTTTAGTTTTAGAAAACGTATCTGCTTATTTTACATCTTTTCCAATCTGAAGTGGTACCAGCAGTGTTGAGAATGACAGTACATATGTTATGACTGTTTGAATTTCAGAAAGCCTTTGGTTAAAGTCTGCATAATTGGTTCCTGCTTAAGACAGAGCTCGAAAGAATCCAGGAGGAGACATGGGAGTAGATAAAGAATGAGTGGAAGAAACAAAAAACAGACACTCCTGGTAAGAGAAACCATGTCCATTCTAGGGGGAAGTATTAAGAGGGTCCCACATGGAGCAGGGCTTAGATCTTGACTGCCTTTTATCTGAATAACTGATTCAGACAGGGGGATCAGATTTAAGTGGTTACATTTGCAGATGCTGATTGGAAGACAGTGAATGCGGAGACAGTTGCCAGAGAAATTCGGAAGGCACGGATGTACTTTATTATAGCACAGGAGACCAGCACATGGCATTTAATACTCATAAACACATTACACTCAGAATTTATTTACATAAAAATGCAAAGGGAAAGGGACATGAGGTAGATTCTTAAAATATAGACACATATGACACAGCATAAAATAAATATCTATAGAAGCCTGGATTTGAGGTTTTTCACACTTAACACTTCAGAGTCTTAAATACAAGAATCAATTACGTTAAGCTATTTATGTTAACATGATACTACTTTGAGGATAATCTATATTGCTTGGGGAATTAAGATAGATTTAAGAATCTCTTACATCTTGGATGTAAGTTCAAAGTGCTATAAACAAAGCAGCAATGCAATTCAGTGACTATCCAGGCACAAGTCAATTTGAAAAATAAAATAAGAGAGAAAGGGCGCAGTGAGCACGGTGACATAATCACAAGTCTGTAAATATAAATATTGTGGCATAATATGGGCCTGAAAATTTTGAAAAGATGACTGACAACTGAATGAATGAATGTTGAGCTGGTGCTAGAATGTTCTTTGTCTTCACTTTGTCAATTCAGAAGTAAGCTAACAAAAATTACCCATTCTTCCAAACTAGTCGCATATACAAGTGTCATCATTCTAATTTCAGTTTAAAGAAAGCAAGTTCATCGTTTCCATTACCAGCTTTCAAAATCAATGGGAAAATGCAAGTGACAGCAAGTAAATGATTTTCTTCAAATACACAATCATAGTATGTGAACAATCAGATGATTCACAATGATTATAAAAGGAAAACGCACATATTGTAGCACACAATGCTATTTATGCTCTTGTTTAAGTGATTGTTCAAAATACTCCAGAGTGATGACAAAAATCTTACTTGTCACTGAGATCTATCATCTAAGAGTAAAAACAGAATGAGGAAAGTCATTAGGCAAACATGTTCAAATCAAAACCTAGAGACAGTGACTTGAATTTTTAAACTGGTCAACTGATGCTCATAAAAAATAACCAGAAACTATAAGAGAACAGAAAACTTGAGATCAGATTAAAGGTCTGGAATTATTTTCATGAACATTGATTCACTTCAGGAATGATCCTATATATTCCCGCTTAGAGTTAAAGATATTTTCTGCTTAATTTAGAGCAAACAACATTACAGACAACAATCAAATTCCCTACATTCTCAACTTGGAGAAATAAGCAAATAGGATAGCAAATAGGTTTTATCTTTTCTGCTGGTTCTCAGGAATGTGTTAGAAACATTTCAAGGTTATTTCTAGGGTCCTTAGTAAAATAATGCCTTGGGTAATTATCATTGTTTCTTGCAGGGAATGTTGGTAGGCTCGTTGTTATCTTGGAGTTAAGTGTACAACTTTTAAATGTGCAAATTCTCCTTTTATTACTACTTGTTAAAGAATAATTGGAGTGTTATTTCTCTGTAGGACCCAACTCTTCCTAGTTTAATGTATTTTCAGAAATACCACTTTTCACTGGAAAACAAGAGTTCTATGAATTTTTCATGTTAAAAAGTGATATTTATCTTTTGTCTTTTTCTCTTATTTCAAAAAAAGTGCATATTGACCTGTCTCTGATATTAACTATAACATATATGTGATGGGAGATATAAAAATAAAAACATACAGTAATAGTAGTTAACACTTACTGATGAATCAGTTACTCAGGTACTATGGAAATGTCTTATGTCCTTTAACTTATTTATATACAACAAGTCTTGGAAGATGGCATTTATGAGGAAATAGAATCTCAGGGAAGTTAAGTCACTTGTCCAATATATATCTGGTCTAGGACTTTAACCCAACTGGTCATGATTTTCAGAGTCCACATGAAGAAAGATTATAAAAATCAAGTATACGTGAATTTAAAAATATTTGCTAAGTGCTTATTGTGTGATAGGCATTATTCTGAGTGTTGGAAAAAATGTAGTGAACATAAGAATATAATGTGCAAGATATTTTTCAACTTAAAATAATAGAGTGTGTGTGCAAGTCTGAGCAGATAGACTACAGTGGATGGTCAAAATCATTTACCAAGGAAAATGAGAATGACTATCAGATGATTTCTTTTGTTATATATAATTTTCTGAAATGAAGCCAAAGTATACCAAAGCATAATGTATTGTGAATGAGCCCCCTGACACTTATATTTTTTATGAGGCTTCAGCAAATTAAACAGATAGATCATATAGAATAAGTACTATGCTACCAGATATGTGTTTGACATACAATGTCCTAGAGAAGGTTGCTTTATCTCCAACTTGAAGTTTAAGAAATCTAAAGGATGAGGATGCTATACTTGTTAGAGCAGATTATAGAGGCTCTGAGGTCAGATTTGATTTTCTCTAGCTTTAAATGATGCCTCCATTACATCATGAAGAAACTAAAGTACAAATACTTGGATCAACACCACATCCCATAAATCTGATAGATTCTCGAATAGACTGAAATGGATTAGAGATCTCACAACCCTAGTGTTTAAAGTTGCTTACATGAGTGCTCCTGTCTCCCAAACTTTGAAAGGAAGATTCTACAACATAAAGTCTAAATAAGGGAAAAATCCAGATGTTAAGAATTATTTCATACACCTTTCAGTAAAAGAGGGATAAGCCCTTAATAAGACAACATTGCATTTATTTCAGCTTTTAAAAGTTTATTTAGCTTAATACAGCTCCATATGAAATCCCTGCATCCGTATACAATCTATAAATGGTAGGACAGGATATTTTATCCTATATTGTCTTGAAAGTCCTGCTAGCTTCTATTTATTCTTCTTTCACATGGCTATTTTGCATTTAGAATTCTTCTTCTCATGTGGCTATAGGTCCGATCTATTAAAATAGCACTTGATGTATTATGGTGAGATCTAAGAGTGTTTGCATGTCTACCCTGTCCTTGCTTCCTTCCTTGGAATTTCTCTTGTGGTTTTTATATTGATAAAATTTGTAAAAAACTTTCACAGAGACCATCAATTTGCAAAAAGATCCATGTATTTGCTTTAGACATCAATACATACAACCTTTGTAGATTTTTTTTAATGAAAAATAATTGAGCCATTTATATTGACTGAGTCTATAGCAGAAATTACCCTAATAGTGTTCTCTTTTTCTAGCTCTTCTCCTTTGTAAGCTCCAATTGCCTTAATTTGGCATCAGACCTTTCCAATTTGCCCAATAAAATTTACACATTGCTGACAAATGCAAGCAGGGATTGTTTTTTGTTTGTTTGTTTGTTTGTTTGGCTTCCAATTTAGTTCAATAAATTTTAGCCTTGTTCTGCTCTCCACACAGACCATGCAAGTAAATAAATCACACACCTAGATTATTTAATGGAATCCTAATAACAATGCTATGGGCAATCTGCTCAAGCCCCACAACCAATGAGTGGCAGAGCAAATTTCAAGTCAAGATCTCTCTGATTTCAAAAATTCCTACCCTGACTATACCACCTCTCAAATTCTACCAGCTGATAAAATTTCATCCACGCACAGCTCGCTTTTTCTACTCAGCTAAGTACAAACATGGGAATAGAGGGAGGTTTGTAAAGACATGAATATTAAAAAGGCATAGTTTATATTCTCACTGAGATACAAATAATACATCAGTATTGTTTACAAATGACTGTAAGGTAGGACATAGAGAGCAGTGAATGACAAGTAATATATTTCTAGCAAGCGTAGTTACTCAAGTCCCACAGTCTGAATCATGTAGACACTTAGGATTGACATGTTACAGGAAAATACAGTTGATCCTTGAACAACGCAGGAGTTAGAGGTAGTAACCCCTCTCAGTTGAAAATACTTGTATAACTTTTGACCCTCCCAAAAACTTACTACTGATAGCCTACTCTTCACTGGAAGCCTTACCAGTAACATAAACAGTTGAAAAACCGTATTTTGTATGTTATCTATTATATACTGTATTCTTACAGTAAAGTAAGCTGGATGAAAGAAAATGTTATTAAAAATATAATCAGAGTTACACCTGATGTAAATGACGAGTTGATGGGCGCTGACGAGTTGATGGGTGCAGCACGCCAACATGGCACAAGTATACATATGTAACAAACCTGCACGTTATGCACATGTACCCTAGAACTTAAAGTATAATAATAATAATAAATAAATTAAAAAAAAAAGAAAAAGAAAAAAGATATAATCAGAAATAAAAAATATGTTTCCTAGTGATTAAGTGGAAGTGGATCATCATTGATGTCTTCATTTTCATGGTATTCATATTGAGCAGGCTAAGGAGGAGGAGGAAGAAGAAAGATTGGTCTTGTTGCTTTAGGTGAGCAGAGGTAGAAGAAAATCTGTGTAAATGTGGACCCATGCAGTTCAACTCTATGTTATTGAAGGGTAAGCTTACTAGAACGTCAGCCGTGAAAAATTCTTAGTGAGTCAAATAGTTCCAAATAGGGTTTACTCTGTATCTACGTGTTAGGATTATAGAACTTGAGAATTGAAATCCATAATAGATTTACTCTGTTCCAGTTACTTCATTGTAATGTTGGAGGTCCTGTGACTAGAAGAGACCCAAAGCTGATAAATCGTACATTATCCTTACCAGCAACCACAAGACAGGCTTGTTCACTCCTAATAAAGTGTGCTTTTTATTGACCAAACTCTCCTACTCCATCCCTGACACACACACACACACAAAGGCACAAACATCCACATCCCATCACACTTTTCTTTATACTCACATATCATGAAAACACTTCCTGACATGACAGGTTTAAAGATTTAAATAAGCAGTATTTTCTAAATGGTTTAGAAAGATCAAGGAAATTTTATGAGATCAGCGCAGAGAAGAAACCACAGCAAAGAGCTAAAAGCTCTGCCAGAGAAAAGAAACATACTCCTGTGAGTGTTTCACTAGAACTCCCTCTGCCTTCTTTAGATTTTTCTTTTGGCCCAACTACCATAAAAAGATGGGTCTATGAGCATCTCTGTTAGTCTAGAGGTTTGCATATTAGGAATTCAACTGTGGATTTCTAGCATCTACTCCAAGCAACGTAGTGACCTTGTTCTCATTTTGGATATTGTTAATCAATTGGAAAGAGAGGATGGCACTCAGCCAGTGTGGGTGGGAACAATATGGTTGTAAAAAAAAGGAATAAGGAGCTGCCATAGTCTACTTGATGTTACCATAAACAAATACCTGAGGTTGGGTAATTTACACAGAAGTTTATTTGACTCATGGATCTGCAGACTGTGCAAGCAGCATGACATTGACATCTGCATCTGCTAAGGGCTTCAGGTTGCCTCTACTCATGGCAGAAGGTAAAGAGGGGTCAGCATGTTCAGAGATACATGGCTAGAGAGGAAGTAGGGACAGAGGTTGTGCCAGGCTGTTTTCAAGCACCAGTTTTCATGGGAACATAACAGAGCAAGAATCCAGTCACCATTAATGGATGATATTAATCTATTCATGAGAAATCCTCCCCCATGAATGAAACTCTTCCTGTTTGATCCCATGTCCAAGACTGAGGTCGAATTCCAACATGAGGCTTGGAGAGGACGAAGAAGCCATAGCAGGAACATTTGGTAAACACCAGAAATCAGAAAATGCATTTGTATCAACTCACTGACAAAATCTCCTTCCCTTCTCCATATCCTAGGTCAATGTTTGTGTCTGGCACTCCGTGGTGTCACATAGCAGATGCCCTCTTCTGTTTTAATTCAAAATAAATGCAATCTTTGGTTCGTAGATTTCTAATTTTTACACATAAAAATAGGACAATGATAAATGAATGATAGCAATAGAAGCAAAGATGCTTTCATTCCTTTGGAAGTTAATCAAAAGAGAAAGACATTTCTGATATTGTTTATTGCTCTGTATGATGTGATACATATGCCAAGATCTCTGCCCATTATAATTAAATTATTGTTTTCTTGTAAAAAGAATTAATATCATGCTCAATCTGGGATCTATTTAATACTTAGTAGCTATGCAAAGTCTGGTTAAGGCAATAGGATAACTTCATCCTTAAGAAGTCATAAATGTGAACATACAGTTCAGAGAGGCTCTCATGCCAGGCTGACTTCAAAGAGGTCAGAATAAAAAATTTTATCTTAATCGGATGTCTTTTTCTTAAAATATGCATATGTAAATAGGCTGTTACTGAGAAGGATTTAGGATTAAGAAATATTTCCTACATGATATGTTGGTATTCATTGCTTTAATAATTTATTTAACAGATATTTCATATGTATACCAAGCATGGAGATAATAAATAATTTCATAAGAAATAAGACATTCTGCTACCTGCTCTTAGGGCAATGACAATCAAAACAAAAGCCATATTAATAAACAAATAGTCCATTGTGATATTGCATTAGGAATGTGCACAAAATGACACAGAAGGACAGAAATCATTTTTATCAAAATATCAGAAGCTCTCTTGTTTTCTTTCTTCCCACTACACAAGATGTATATGTGAAAATATATCTATCTACATATTTTATATCTCAAATAAACTGTATAAAGAGGATAAATATAGTGGTTACATTATCATATATACTTCAGCAAGTCATTTTCGTATCTTTTCAGATTTTGCTTCTTTCTCCAAATAATTATTTTATTTTTTCTTTCTCTTCTTTTCCATTCAGTATCCTTTTTCAGCAGAGCTAGAGTGTTAAGTCTGCTTTTCCTTTAGGAGGGAGGTAAGCAAAATTTAAAATGCTTTGCATACTCATGATATTCTGTATTTTTACTTTATAATGGTTTTGAAATAGTGAAGTACTAATGAATTTGTATTTTTCTTATGTATTTTTCTTAGATTTTAGTTACTCACCGTTTTTTACTTTCTAGAGAAATAGTTATATTCCAGAAAAGCAAACATACTTTTCAAAAATGTCGGCAGATATGAGAAGATTACAGGATTTTAGGAGATTGTCATATCCTGAATTTATACATCAGTATCTTCAGAAGGAAGTGAGACTTGTTAGAATGAAGATATTCTGTCACTACTGAAATCTGAGTTTGTTAACCTTTGTTTTAGAAACTATTGGGTTAAAGCAGAAATACATGTACATATGTACATATATATGTACACACATATACATATATGTACATATGCAAAGTAATATATGTACATATGCATACATGCCATATATTCATTTCAGTGTATATAAAATTTTCAGCAACAAAGTCTGAAACAAAATGAGATTTAGAGAAGATATTACTTGCCCTACAGATCTGGAAATTTCTACATAAGAAATTTAATTTCAAAATTTACCTACCTACCTATCTAATCTACCTACGTATCTACCTATCTAGTCTACCTATCGGCCTATCTACCTACCTATCTACCTATCTGCCTATCTACCTACCCATCTAACTACCTATGTACCTAACTACCTATCTACCTATCTAGTCTGCCTACCTATCTACCTATCTACCTACCTACCTATTTTCCTACCTATCTATCTACGTATTTGCCTATCTACCTACCTATCTACCTATCTAATCTACCTACCTCTCCACCTGTCTATCTACCTATCTACCTACTTATCCACCTGTCTATATACCTACCTACCTATCTATCTACATACCTGTCTACCTACTTATTTACCTATCTGCCTACCCATTTATTTACCTACCTATCTGTCTACCCATCTACCTACATACCTGCCTATCTACTTATCTAATCCACCTACCTACCTACCGACCTATCATCCTATCTATCTCCCTACCTATCTACCTACCTATCTGCCTACCTACCTACCAACTTACCTACCTATCTACCTATCTACTTATGTAATCTACCTACCTATCTATCTACCTAGTTCTCTACCCACATACTTATCTACCTATCTATCTACTTATGTAATCTACCTATCTGCCTACCTATCTATCTACCTATCTAATCTGCCTACCTACCTACATACATACCTATCTACCTATTTACCTACCTAATCTACTTACCTATCTACACATCTATCTACCTGTCTACCTACCTACCTATTTATCTACCTAACTACCTACCTATTGACCAATCTATCTACCTATCTATCTACACATCTATCTACCTACCTATCTACATACCTATCTACCAACTTTACTTTGCCTCTATTATTCCTTGATCTCTAATTGTGATTTGAGGGTGTGTCTTCAAATCTTTACCTCTGGAATAGAAAAAAAAAATGCTCCTTTTTGTGTTTTGAATTAAGAAAAGACTCTCTGATTGGATTTGATTGTCTTGTTTGCATTGAAAGTATCATCTTTACCTCAAAAGTTCTACAAAATTTGAAGATATGCCTTGCATATTATTTAGAAAATCAAAATTTTAATAAGGCCCCTAAGCAGAAGAGCAAGTATCAGACTGCAGCTCCCAATTGAGTTAGTTCTCCAAATGGTAGTGACTTCTCATGGCACTGAAAGTCAGAAAAGAAACTTTGTCTAGAATAAAAAGGGGCATCTGGGCTCGCCTGCATGTGTATGGGCACGAGCGTGTGTGTGTGTGCATGTGTGTGCTTTTGTGTGTGTTTATTTGATGAAACCAATATTATTATCTCTACCAGGCATATAGGTAAACACTTAGCAGAAAATAGTCAATGCCTTCTTATTGTAAGATAATATGAGCATGTTTATTTCAAACATTAGTTTACTTAGCTTCTCCTAAGTCATCCAGTTGACATATAGAAGAGCCAGAATTTGAATCTATGCTTGTTTTTATCATTGTATCCATTTGATTTACAGTATTTGTTGTAAAACTACATTAATCACTCCATGAACCTAAAAAAATCACCAAATGCATAGAAAACACATAATATTTTAAATATGGAAAAGAAAAAAGTACAGTTATTTTTCAAATACTTTATATATAAATATGTGCCAGTGCTTAGATTGGTGTTTAATTTGCTTTTCTATTACGCCGTGTTCTTTTTCCTTTGATTTTTGTCTCCTCAATTTTCCTACGGAGACAGTCGAACTTCTTCCCCTTGTAGGTTTTACATTTCCCTTCACTCTTTAACATGTTTACGTACATTTATTTCTCATCCATGTTCATTTAATTGAGATGAAAAAGAGGAGATTATTCAAACAGGTACCAGCAAATTAAGATAAAAACGGTTTACATTATTCACTCATTTGCGCACAAGTGTCTCCCTCTGGATTTAAATTAGCTAAGAAGGAATGCAAATGGAAATGTTTATCAGACATTGTCACTGAGAGCTGAAAAATTGAGGATGTACATTTCAGTAAAGAGACTTGGCTTATGTTTAGTTCATAGCAGAAATGCATTCCTTCCTACTGCATTAAGTATTGTGACATGGATTTTATACAGAATCTTTCTTTGTGTCACAGATGAGGAGTATGATAACTCCCTATAAATTTTTTTTAATCAAGAGTTTAAAAAACTCAGTTACATCGCACCTTAGAGATGATGCAATCATTTAAACATAATGAACATATGTACTACTCTCTGAATAATTAAAGAATCTAGTATGGAAGTGGCCAGCCATAGAGACAACTCACTATTGTCCCTGCTGATATCACATTGTTACTGTATCTTCCTCACTCTATTCTCCAATCACTCTCTGTCCCTATTGCCAATTTACCTTTTAGAAGATGATGATATAGCTAGTTTCATCATCTCCCACAAGGAAACTATGAACTCATCGAGAATTGCAACAAAGTGCTGGTTGTTATTTTTTTTTTAACTTTTTCTATATATTTGTATGCCTGAGAATCAGTTGAGTATCGTATATGATAGAATGTTGATGCACGAGTTACCTGAATGAATGGGTGAATGGCAAACTGAGTAAATAAATCCAGGTGTCTTGTTTTGTATAATGTCACGGTCGTCTGGAATATGGTGTGATATGTTGAGAACACCACTAAAATTTCAGGTTACATTCTGGAAATAAAGTGATTGTAACCGAAAAGTGCCCTTGCATTATGTATTGGGGTCTTGAGTTTGGTAAGTCAGACATATGGACACTGTGTTTAAAAAGTGTGATAAAAACTGAACAGAGCCATCTTAAAAAATTGAGATAAATTACAGATGCCTCTCAATTCCTATTCAATTAGACATATCCAATTCATCATTAGCAGTGTATCTTTTTCTTATTAGCTTTCTCTCTAACTTTTTAATAGCTGTGTGCTCCAAGTTTCTCTCCAGAGATAAGTATTCCAATTTTCAAAAATGTTTTAGTTCTGATGTGGTGTTAATAAACCTAACATTATGATACCAAAATTTAAAACTTTATGGAAAGTTTTAAAGAGCAAAACTGACTCCAAAAAACCTAAAACCACTATATATCTATATATACCACTATAATCTGACCATGAATTGTCATGAGTTGCCTAGAATGCAGATAAAAGTAACTTAAAACAACAGGTATGAATGACATAAAGAAAATACATTTCCAGTTTAGCATTTATATATGCACAAAAGTGAGAAATTAGAACGTATGACATAGAAATAGTAATCAACCACGTGGTTAAGGGTAATTTATAAAAATTAAGTAACAGAGAAGCTAATTTACGGACTTCACTGTAATTTCAGACTATTACAGTGACAAGAGATACTCAACTATGACTCATTTTGAAAAACATATGTAATTTAATAAGCCAATGAAAAATCTGCATGAGAATTCAGATAGATAAAAATTGTAATAATGTATGTAAGAGGGCCAGGCTGATTACAATCTTCTCTCTGCAGTAGTGGATGCCAGAGAACAATAGGAAAGGCCTATGGTGTTTAAATGGGGAAAATGACCCCTTGTGTAGTAAAAACAAATCCATTGTTATATACCTTTTTGAATGCAAAGATTCAACAGAAAAATCTCATGGAAACCTAAGGAAGCTGCACATTTCCAAATTGGATATATGTCCAGAACTAAGAAAATGGTATACTTATTTCTCCTGGATGTATATCAGCTTTTTTCTTCCGCTTCTGTACCAGGCAGTTTTTATTTCATAGTCATAGCTTTTAGTTTTCAAAAACACTGGAGAGGCTGTCAGTCAGTGCTGCTCTCTTTCAGGAAACTTTGTGTTAGCAGATTGAGTCTTTCTTGGAGGATAGCTTACAACAAATAATTGGGAAGAATTCAATCCTACATTTCTTACGTAGCAATATCTGGTAAATGTGAAATTTGCTGCAGTCTGCCCAAGGGAAAAGCCTGCCAACAATATATAATAAAAACAGGCCTGGTGTGGTGACTCACACCTGTAATCCCATAGGTGGGGATTTGGGAGGTTGAGGTGGGCGGATCACCTGAGGTCAGGAGTTCAAGATCAGCTTGGACAATACGGTGAAACCTCATCTCTACTAAAAATACAAAAGTTAGCCTGGCATGGTGGATGTGCCTGTTGATCCAGCTACTTAGGAGGCTGAAGCAGGAGAATCGCTTGAACCCAGGGGGCAGAGGTTGCAGCGAGCCAAGATGGTGCCACTCCACTCCAGCCTGGGTGACAGAGTAAGACTCTGTCTCAAAAAATACAAATGTAAAATAAATAAAAAATAATACCATATAATACAATAAAATAAAGTTTCAGCAGATATTGCAAAGCCTGAGAAACACATGAAATTGTCCTTATTCTACACCTGTAAACCTATGCTGATGAATGTGCTAAAAACAGGGAGATAGAAGGAAAAATTAGGGTCAGTAATTTGCTTTCAATAATTATTTTCTTATTCTTATTTATAAAGTTGATCTGGGATTGGATTCTTTCAGTGTCAACTAAGATATTAACAACAAAGAGAACATATTACATAAATCAGCCTGTAGAAACAAATAAAGCAAAACTATAAATGACAATTCATAAAGTGAGATGATAGAAGAGCAAGCACCTGGTATGTCAAAAAAAGGTAAGGACTGGCATCCCTATTAACATACAGCTGCTTTCTCCATTGAAAACCAAAAGTCAACTATATGTGTCTAACAAAAAATATGCCTAACAAAATATCACAAAAAATACAAAGGAAGAAATGTAGGAGAGGGGATAGAACAGGATTGCTGAATGGATGCCTCCAGCAATTGTCCTTCCCTGCAGGAAAATCATATTGAACAACTATCTACACAAAAAAGTACTTTCATGAGAACCAGAACTCAGGGGAGTAATCCCAATACCTGATTGTTACATCATATTAAGGAAAGAGGCACTGAAGAGGATAGAAAAGACAGTCTTGAATTATTGACGCCCCCTCTTCCTTATTCCTGTGCAGTCACCATGTGGCATCAATAGAGAGACTATGTGCTTGAAGGAGGGACAGCTCAGTGATTGTGGGACTTTGCATTGGAATTCACTGCTACTCTGTCACAGAGGAAAGCAATGCAGGGCAGAGCTCAGCTAGTGCCCACAGAGGGAGCATTTAGACCACTATTAGCCAGCGGCAAATCCTCCATTCTAGTGGTTGGAACCTGAGTTCCAGCAGGCCCCAATACTGCAGGCTGAAGGTTCTCTGGGGTTCTAAAAACACTTGAAAGGCTATCTAGGCCACAAGGAGTGCAATTCCTGGTCAAATCCTGTTGCTATGCTGGGCTTAGAGCCAGTGGACTTGGGGGTGCATGCAATCCAGTGAGACACTAGCCAAGGTAGCCAAGGGAATGCAGTATGGCTTGAAGGTTCAGGAGAGACTCTTTCCCTCTGCTTGTGGAGAAAAGAGTAAATAGAATTTCATCTTGCAACTTGTATACCAGCTCAGTCATACCAAAATAGGGCACCCAGCAGAGTCCTGAGGTCCCCATTCTAGGCTCTAGCTCACAGACAAGCTTTCTAAACACACCATGGACCAGAAAGGAACCCACTGCCTTGAAGGGAAGGACCCAGACCTGGCACGATCCATCACCTTCTGGCTAAAGAGTCTTTCTGCCTGAAGGTCTAGTAGTAGCACAAAGGTAGCTAGGCAATATTCACCATGTACCTTGGGTGGGATCCAGAGACATGCCGGATTCAAGTGCAACCCAACACATGCTTAGCTATGCTGGCTATGGGGGAAGAACATTTATGCTTGAGAAAAGGAAAGGGAAAAGTAAAGGGGACTTTGTCTTGCTGCTTAGGTACCAGTTCAGCCACAGAGGGCAGAGCACCAAGCAGGCTCCTGGGGTACTCAGTTCTAGGCCTTGGCTCCTGATGGCATTTCTAGACCTATCCTAGGCCAGATTAGAGCCCACTGCCATGAAAGGAGAGAATCAACATTCACCATAAGCTGACTGAAGAGCTCTTGGGTCTTGAGTGAATAACAGTGATAGTCAGGCAGTACTTGCCGCAGGACTGGAACAGTGGTGGCAACAGGGACAGACTCCTCTGACAAAGCAAAGTGGAGAGACGGGTGGGAAGGACTTTGTCTTGCAGCTTGGTTACTAGCTCAGCCACAGCAGAATAGAGAACCAGATAGACTACTAAGGTTCCCATCTCCAGGCCCCAGATCTCAGATAGCATTTCCAGACCTCACCAACCTGAAGGGAAAGACACAAGCCTGGCTAGAGTTGCCACCTGCTAACTGTAGACCTTTGCGACTTGGTAAAGATAGGGGGTAGCCAGGCAGTGGTCACTGTGGGCCTTGAGCAATTTGCAGAGCTGTGCTAGCTTCGGGTCTGATCCAGTGCTGTCCCAGTGGTGGCAGCCACAGTGGTGCTTGTGTCACTTTTCTCCCAGCTTGAGGCAGCTCAGAGAGAGAGAGAGAGAGAGAGAGAGAGAGAGAGAGATTGATTGATTCTATTTCTCTAGGGGAAAGTAAGGAAAGAGAACAAGAATCTCAATCTGGTAATCCAGGGAATTCTCCCAGATTTTACCCAAGAACATCAAGGCAGAACCTCCACAAATATGCACTAGGGTACCCCCTAAAGCAGATACAGCTGCAGTCACCAAAGACTTAAATCACAACACCGAAGTCCCTTCAAATACCTGGAAAACCTTCCCAAGAAGGACTGGTACAAACAAGCTGAGACTGCAAAGACTACAAGAAATACCTAAGTTGTCAATGCCCAGACACTGACACACATCCATAAACATCAAGACCATCCTGGAAAACATGACCTCAACCAAATGAACTAAATGATGTACCAGTGACCAATCCCAGAGAGACAGAGATATTTGAACTTTCAGAGTATTCAAAATAACTGTATTAAGGAAGCTCAACTAAATCCAATATACCACAGAAAAGGAGTTAAGAATCCTGTCAGGTAAATTTAACAAAGAAATTGAAATAATTAAAGAGCATCAGGAAAAAAATTATAGAGCTGAAAATGCAATTAACATACTGAAGAATGCAACAGAGTCTCTTAGCAGAACTTATCCACAGAAGAATGTATTGCTGAGTTTGGAGACAGGCTACAAAAATACATAGTCAGAGAAGATGAAAGAAAAAAAAGTAGAGAATGGGGTATGCCTACAAGATATGGAAAATGCCTCGAAAAGACAAATCTAACAGTTTTCTTAAAATAGAGAAAAAGAGATTGGGGTAGAAACTTTATTCAAAGGGATAATAACAGAGCTTCCCAGACCTGGAGAAAGACATCAATATTCATGTACAAGAAGGTAATAGAACACCAAGCAGATTTAATCCAATGAAGACTACGTCAGGGTATTTGATAATCAAACTCCCAAAAGTCAAGGACAAAAAAACCATAAAAAATAAAAAAGAATTCTAAAAGTAGCAAGGGAAAATAACAAAAACAAACTATGTTATGTTACAAAACATGTTTTGTTACAGAGTATGGCAGCTGACTTCTCAGTGGCAACTTTACAGGCAAGTAGAGAATGGCATAACATATTCAAAGTACTTCAGGAAGACAACGTTTATCCTAGACTAGTACATCCAAGCAAAATATCCTTTAAACATGAAGGGAAAATAAAAACTTTCCCAGATAAACAAAAGCTGAGCTACTTCAACACCACACCTGTCCTACAAGAAATGTTACAAGGAGTTCTTGAATCTGAAAGAAATGATATTAATGAGCAGTAAGAAATCATCTGATAGTACAAAACTTATTGGTAATAGTAAGTAAACAGAGGATTACAGAATATTATAACACTGTACTTATAGTGTGTAACCACTAACATTTTAAGTAAAAACCTAAAAGATGAACCTGTCAAAAATAATAACTGTAACATCTTTTCAAGAAATAGTATAATAATACATAAATAAAAACAACAAAAATTTAAAAACGGGAGAAATGAAGCTAAAGTGTAGAATTTTTATTAGTTTTCTTTTTCCTTGTTTGTTTTTGCAATCAGTAGTCATCAGTTAAAAAAAATGGGTTATATTACTTGCAAGCCTCATGGTAACATTAAATGAAGAAAACATACAACAGATACACAAAAAATAAAATGCAAGAAATAAAATAATACCATCTAAATCTTCACTAAAAGGAAGACAAGAAGGAAAGAAAGAAAGAAAGAAGAAACAAACAAACAAACAAAAAACCAGAAAACAAATAACAACATGGTGGGAGTAAGTTCTTTTCAATAATAGCATTGAATGTAAATGAACTAAACTCTCCAAACAAAAGACAAAGTGGACAAAAAATAAGACCTCATACTCTGTTGCTACCGGAAACACAAGTCATCTATAAAGATACAAATAGACTGAAAATAAAATAAAGGAAAAACATGTTTCATGCAAATGGAAACCAAAAAAGAGCAGGAGTAGCTTTACTTGTATCAGACAAAGTAGACTTCAAGACAAAAACTATATAAAAGATAAAGAAAGTCATTAAATAATGATAAAGCAGTCAGCTCAGCAAGATGATATAATACTCATAAATATATATATGCACACCACACTGGTGTATCTGGATATATAATGCAAATATTATTAGAAAACAAGAGAGAGACCCCAATACAATATTAGCTGGAACCTTCAACACCTCACTTTCAGCATTGGCTAAATCATGCAGACAGAAAGTCAACAAAGAAACATCTAACTTAATCAGTACTATAGACCAGATGGACCTAATTGATATTTACAGAACATTTCATCCAGTGGTTGCAAATACACATTCTTCTCCTCAGCATATGGATCATTCCCTAGGACAGACCATATCATAGATGACAAAATCAGTCTTAAAAATTCTAAAGAATTGAAATCATATCAAGTATCTTCTCTGAACACAATGAAATAAAACTAGAAATCAATAAGAAGAGGAACTTTGAAAACTGTACAATACATGGAAATTCAGCAATATGCTCCTGAATGACCACAGGGTCAATGAAGAAATTAAGAAAAAAAATTAAAAAAATTTTGAAACATACAAAAATTGTAACCCAACATAGCAAAAAATGTGAGATACAGCAGAAGCAGTACTAAGAGGAAAGTTTATAGAAATAAGCACCTACATCAAAAAAGTAGAAAAACTTCAAATATTCAACCTAATAATGCGTCTTAAAAAACTAGAAAAGCAAGAGCAAACCAAACCCAAAATTAGTAGAAGAAAAGAAATAATAAAGATCAGAGAAGAAATAAATGAAATTAAAAAAAAAAAAAGAGCGATAGAAAAGACCAACAAAGTGAAAAGCTGGTTTTTCAAAATAAGATAAATAAAATGTACAGATCATTAACAGGATGAAGAAAAAAAGAGAGAAGACCCAAGTAAATAAAATCTGAGATGGAAAAGCAGACATTACATCCAATATCATAGAAATTTAGCACATTGTTAGAAGCTAGTATGAGCAATTCTATGCAAATAAATTTCAAAACTTACAAGAAATGGATACATGTCTAGATACATATAACCTACCAAGATTGAACCATGAACAAATACAAAACCTTAACAGACCAATAACAAACAGTGAGATAAAAGCGGTAATAAAAATTCTACCAATAACGAAAAGCCTAGGATATGATGACTTCATTGCTGAATTTTCCCAACATTTAAAGAACTAATACTGATCCTACTCAAACTATTTCCAAAAATAGCGGTGGAAGGTATATTTCCATACTCATTCTATGAGAACAGTATTACTCTAAATATTACTACTAAAAATAGAACAAGGCACATTAAAAAAAAGACAACTACAGGCCAATATCCTTGAGGAACATGAATGCGAAAATCTTCAGTAAAATATCATGTGATGAAACAGCACAGTAAAAAGATCGTTTGTCACGACCAGTGATATGACCAGGGATGGAAGAATAATTTAACATGTGCAAATCAATCAGTGCAATACAACATATCAACAGAATAAATGAAAAAAAAAAAAAAAAGATAATTTTAACTGATCCTGAAAAAGCATTTGATAAAATTCAACATCTCTTCACAATAAAGAAAAAAAAAAAAAACCCAAACTGTTTTTCAAATATGATCCTCAAGTATACTTTAAAAAATATATAATCCTTAAAAAACATTTTTCTTATATTTTTCCAAATAAAAGATCATATTATCTATAAGCTGATCATATCATATATCATATCATATCATATTATATCATATATCATATCAACTTGTGGATGATATAATCTTATATTTGGAAAAATATAAAGACTCCACCAAAACACTATTAGAACTGATAAACAAATTCATTAAGGTTGCAGTATACAAAATCAACATATGACAATCAGTAGCATTATGTATGCCAACTGTGAACAACCAGAAAAAGAAATCAAGAAACTAACTTCATTTGTAATAGCCACAAATAAAATCAAATACCTGGGAATAGGTTTAACCAAAGAAGTTAAAGATCTCTACAATGATCTATAAAATATTAATGCAAGAAACCGAAGAGGACATCAAAAGATGGAAAGATATTTCATGTTCATGGGTTGGAAGAATAAATATTGTTAGCATATTCGTGATATCCAAAGCAATGTACAGATTCAATGCAATCTTTATCAAAATACCAATAATACTCTTCACAGAAATAGAAAAAAAAAATTCTAAAATTTATATGGAACCACAAAAGACTCAGAATAGCAAAAGTTATCCTCAGCAAAATGTATAAAACTGGAAGAATCATATTACCCGGGTTCAAATTATACTACTGAGCTATAGTAACCCAAGCAGCCTGGCACTGACATAAAAAGCAGACACTCAGATCAATGGAACAAAGCAGAGAACCCAGAAATAAACTGATACACCTACATTGAACTCATTTTTCACAAAAAATGGCAAGAAAATATATTTTGGAAATGATAGTGTCTTTAATACAGAGTCCTGGGAAAATTGGATATTCACAAGCAGAAGAATGAAACTAGACCCTTGTCTCTTACCATACACAAAAATCAAATCAAAATGGATTAAAGACCTAAATATAAGACTTCAAACTATAAAATTACTAAAAGAAAACGTTGGGGAAATTCTCAGGGACAATGGACTGGGCAAAGATTTCTTGGCTAATACCCCAAAAGTACAGTCAACCAGAACGAAAAAGGAGAAATTGGGTCACATCCAGTTAAAAAGCTTCTGTGTAGCAAAGAAAACAATCAATAAAGTGAAGAGACAATCTTCAGGATGGGCAAAAATATGAGCAAATTACCCATCTGACAAGGGATTAATAGTCAGAATATATAAGGAATGTAAACAACTCAATAGGGAAAACATTAAATGATCTGGTTAAAAAATGGACAAGAGATCTGAACAGACATTTCTCAAAAGAAGACACACAAATGGCAAAGACGTATATAAAAAGCACTCAATATCATTGATCATCAGAGAAATGCAAATCAAAACTACAATGAGATGGCATCTTACCCCAGTTAAAATGGCTTGTATCCAAAAGACAGACAATAAGGAATGCTGGTGAGGTTGTGGACGAAGGGTCTTTCCTACACTGTTGGTGGGAATGTTATTTAGTGCAGCTACTAGAGAGAACAGTTTGGAGGTTTCTTTAAAAACTAAAAATAGAGCTACCATATGATCCAGCAATCCAACTGCTAGGTATATATCCAAAAGAAAGGAAATCAATATATCAAAGAGATATCTGCACTTCCATGTTTATTGCAGCACTATTCACAGTAGCCAAGATTTTGAATCAATCTACGTATCCATCAACAGAAAATGAACAAAGAAAATGTGATACAGATACACAATGGAGTACTATTCAGCCACAAAAAAAGAATACAATCCTGTCATTTGCAACAACACAGATGGAACTGGAAGTAATTATGTTAAGTGTAATAAGACAGGCACAAAAAGGCAAACTTCACATGTTCTTATTTATGGGAGCTAAAACGTTAAAACAAACTCATGAAGTTAGTCAAATAAATGACGGTCAGCAGCGGCTGGGAGGGGTAATGGGGTGTGGGGAGTGGGAATGGTTAAAGAGCTAAAAAATATAGTTAAACAGAATGAATAAGATATAGTATTTGGTAGCACAGCAGGATGACTAGAGTCAACAATAATTTATTGTATGTTTTAAAATACCTTCGAGTAAAATTGGATTATTTATAACACAAAGAAAGGATAAATGCATGAAGTGATGGATATCCCATTTACCTTGATGTGATTATTATCCATTGTATGCCTGTTTAAAAATATCTCATGTGCTCCATAAATATATTTGTCTACTTTGTACCCACAACAATTTAAAATATAATAATAAAATAAAATACAATAAAAAAATGGTCAAAGTCATATTAGGTAAAAGCAAACAAGGTAAGAATGTTCGTGGTAAGAATAATAATTCTGTACAAAGCAGAAATCAAGGCAGAAATCATTAAACACACAAACAAAGAGAGCTTGTTTTCTGTTTCATAACGCATAATCCACCATGAATATGTAACTGTCAAAAGCTTTATGAATCAAATGTCATAGCATCAACATGTTATGACTTAGTTTTAAAGTCAAAAATGAAATAAAATGAAGCGAGAAAAAACAGAAGTAGAACACATCAAACACATCTTTTTTGTTTTGTTTTGTTTCTTTTTTTTTTTTTTGAGACGGAGTCTCACTCTGTCGCCCAGGCTGAAGTGCAGTGGCCGGATCTCAGCTCACTGCAAGCTCCGCCTCCCGGGTTTACGCCATTCTCCTGCCTCAGTCTCCAGAGTAGCTGGGACTACAGGCGTCCACCACCTCGCCCTGCTAGTTTTTTGTATTTTTTAGTAGAGACGGGGTAACCAACATGATGTTAGTATAAAAGTGTAGACAGAAATCTGTTTTTTAAACACACATAAAATATGGATGTATTTTTTAAAAATACATAGAGAAGTACTATTTATATAATAATAAAAGAAACATGGAATTAACCCCAGTGCCCATCAATGATGGACTGGATAAAGAAAATGTGTTGCACGTACACCATAAAATATTATGCAGACACAAAAAAGAATGAAATCAGGTCCTTTGCAAAAACATGGATGCAGCTGAAAGCCATTATCCTAAGTGAACTAAAAGAATCAGAAAACCAAAGACCAAATTAATTTCGAGACAGGGTCTCACTCTGTCACCCAGACTGCAGTTCAGTGGCATGATAACAGCTTACTGTAGCCTTGAACTCCTGGGCTTAGGTGATCCTTCCACCTCAGCCTCCTGTATAGCTGGGACTACAGGCATGATCCATCACACTTGGCTAATTTCTTGTATTTTTTGTAGAAATGGGGATCTCCTTATGCTGCTCAGGCTGATCTCGAACCCCTGGGCTCAAGTGATGCTCTTGCTTGGGCCTCCCGAAGTACTAGGTTTATAGGTGTGAGCCACTGCACCTGGCTATTTTTAATTTTTTGGAGCTTTCTTGAGAACCGTTTTACGGCTCAGCATAGGATCAATATTAGTAAAGTTTTAGGGATAATTGAAATAATATATAATCTATTGATTTGGGGCATAGTAGTTTTAGGTAAAATATGTTAATCAGATTATTTGTATCTTCATTATTCTTACTATTTTCTTTTTGTTTTGTCAACTCATACAATACATTTATTGAAGTTATGTTATTAGATGCATGCACATAAATTGATTGATGTCTTAATCACTATGAAAAATTTTTTCTTAGCAATTATCTTGCATTAAATCCTACATTCTTTGATACTATTCTTTGAATAGTATAGTTACTTAACTTCCTTTTGGTTGTTATTTGCTTGGTAGTACATACTTTTTTTTTTTTTTTCCTTTTCCTTTTGACATTTCTGTATAATTATATGTAAAGTATGTCAATATATGCTATAGTTCAGATGTTCATTTTTCTACATCCAGTGTAACAATCTTTGTTTTCTTTTTTATTGCAATATTTATTCTATCTATATGTATGATGATTATTCTATATCTATGTATTTCATATTCAAAAAGTAATTGATTTAAAACATAAAACCTCTTCAAAAATTATAAATCTGGGGTGCTCTTTAGGTAATATTGTTAATTTTCGGGAAAATGAGTAATATGACAAAGATTTTTATTTTATAAATAACTGCAGGATTAAATACATTTTTTATTTACCATTTCTCTGCAAAAAGTAAATTATATTTTATATCATAATTAAAATAACAGGAGATTTGGAGTCTTCTTCCAATGGTGCCAGCATACTCATCCACATTTGTAAAGCAAGAAGTAAAGAATGGTATGCATTTTCTTGTTTGAATGCTTCAAATGTACTATTGAATTCTGGCTATGTAATTCTTCCTTGGTGTATTGTGCTCGCTCACAGCAAGTTTGGTGTTATGGAATATCATTTGATTCTTCAACCTCTTTAACTTCACGTAAAAAAATATTCTTTCAACTGTCTCTCTTATGTGGCAATAGAAGGAAATTAGAAGGTAGAAATTAGATAAGCAATGGATACAATGTTGAAAGAGTGCTACTGAAAGAAGAGCACATACTATTGTCAAAAAAAAGAAGGAATAAAGTAGTGTCAATAAATGTGAGCCCCTTTCAAGACTCTCAAAAGTCCTATTTGACTGAATTAATCTATTCAGCCACTTAATTTTGGAAATATATTGTTGTCCTTTTTAATACAAATTTACAGGTGATATTAATGTAATGTTCTTTTCTAGCTTGTGATGGAGTTAATAACAAAAATTGTTGTACCTAACAATCATCTACAATAATAGATGAATTGGTATAGATAATTAACATATATACCTATTTAATCTTCACAACAATCTCATTGAATTTGTTTAATTATACCTATTTTATATATAGAGAGAAAGTTTATAGAGGTTAAATAAAGTGTCAAAGGACCAGAATTGAGAAATGGGGAAGCCATCATTGGAAATAATTGGTTTGTTTGTTTTTCTTCAAAAAATATTTCCCCTTTTCTCAATTCCTGATAGCTACTACACAGGTCATAGGTGATAATCAATGTTCTATTCAGACTCTGAGAAATACAGGAAACACAGAGGTTTTTTGTGTTTTGTTTTGTTTTTTGTTATTGAGATAGAGTCTTGCTTGATTGCACAGGCTGGAGTGCAGTGGTGCAATCTCAGCTCACTGCAACCTCTGTCTCCTGAGTTCAAGTGATTCTCCCACTTCAGCCTCCTGTATAGCTGGGGCTACAGAGGCACACTACCACACCTGGCTAATTTTTGTAATTTTTTTGTAGAGACAGGGTTTCATCATGTTGCCTAGGCTGGTCTCAAACTCTTGGCCTCAAGTGATCCACCTGCCTTGGCCTTCCAAAGTGCTGGGATTACAGTCATGAGCCACCGCACCCAGCCACAAGACAGCATTGTTAGGGATGAACGTGGGAGTAAGGGAAAGTAGAGTAGGATAAATAAGTGGTCCTCGGAAGTAGTAAAAAAATGCAACACTAGGATAAACAAAGAATAATATAAAAAGAAAACTTCTACTTTATTCTCAATTCTGCTTGTGGGTAAATATAGCTAAGACTCAAAGATGGAAGCAGGAGGAATCTCTTCTCATGAAAGGAAGTTGTTAAAAGTCCATTGAAAGCACAAGTGTGTTTATTATGAAAAATAGTTGGCATTTCAAATGAGATGAAAATTAGGTATTAATTTCTTTGTTTTTTCATCAACTATTTGTTGAGCACTTACTACATGCAGGGGCTCAGCTCAATAAATGGTAGAGATGCAATGGTTACTACTACGGTCAAGGAGCTTGGTTTCTCAAACTTAGATACTAGCTGTGGATGCCAGCATGAAAATGGCCAAGTCAATCAATGGAACAATTGTTTTGATGGAAAATTTAAAGGTATCCAAAATCTGGCAGCCAGTGAACACCTTATGGGCAAAGTATTGATGCACAGGGTATCTAAGAGATAAATAAGAATAAGCTTGACACAGGACAAGAGAGGATAATTGAAGAAAACAGGTCAGAGGAGAGTATTCTGGGAGAAGGATAAGGACTTCACTACAGCCCAAAAGAAAGAGAAAACATGGAGTGTATTCACAGATCTAGACGTTCTTCCCAATGATCAAGAGGATCAATGTTCAACCAAAAGCAGAAAATTCAGAAAGAGTGTTTCTCCAAGTGCAAGTCAAATTTGAGTTATTTCATTTTCCCTCTGAATTTCTTCACTATTATTTATATCATCTACCCCTCCACTCCCCATTCCCCAAATTTTTTGATTTAAAAAAAAGAATACTCTGTTTCAAATCTGCTTTATTTATAATTTGAGAAGTTTTAAAATTTTAGGCCAAATTTAGATTTTGCTAAATGGGGTAGGAAATTGTTTATAATAAAAGCATAAAAGACATTTTATGATTATGTGTAAGCCAAAGCCAGTTTGTTTTAGGGAGTAGAATAAAAAACCAGTGAAAAATACTAGCAAAACTAACCCTTTTTTTAAATTGTTCATGAAGAATCAGCTAGAAACAACTAAAGTAACCACTATGAACAGAATATAAGCCATTACCTGGTTTATTTATCATCTACACAACAATATTGTGAGGCAAAACTCTATGAATGCTAGTATACCTTTTCAATATAATTGCCCTAATATCAACCACTTAGTTTCATAATTCCTTTTCACTTATGTTGAAGCTGATTAGACCATACGTGGTTTTAGCCCAGATTTTGGTAACATTACTAGTTTATATAAACCTTATATGAATCACACTTAAAAGTACCAAATAAAAAGTGAAGTTACAAGCAGTTTGGTTTGGTTTGGTTTTCTTTGTGCATAGTTGTGTGCATGTGTGTAAATAACCATTTTATTGTTTTGAGACTTTAAAGTGTTCACTTACATTTCATAAAAATATCAAAACTTAGGAAAGTTCTCCTAAATATTTTATTTTAATCAAGAAAGCTTAAGTATGTCAGAAAGTAGATGTTTGAGGAAAAATTACAAATTCATTGGGGTTTAGTTTTAAATTAGGTAAGTGTAACTTGTCATATTGAGCTGTTAATTGTATATTAACTTCTTTGTTTGCAAACTTCTACATTTTACCCTTTTTACTCAAGTGGAATTACTTGCTATAAAATTACTGAATAAACATTTAAGATGCCAACTTTGTCAGTTTCTCCTAATTGACATGAAGTGCCATATCTTGGTAATGCTTGAAACACCCGCAGCCCAGAGCTTAATGATTCTAGTATAGCAGAAACTCTAGGAATATGTGAATGGTTTTGTTGATCCACCCAGGAATTAATCCTCTTCTATTTTTCACAAAGGAAGTAGATTCAGTAGGATAGGAAAGGCCTATGAAAAGTCACAACAAAGGAAAGGAACTGAGGCTAGAAAATATCACATCACAGCTCCAACACCTCTCTCTATGTATATACTGTATCCCTTATGTGACTTGGAGAAATGTCTAGAAGGTTGTAATAGCTCAGATGAATCTTAGACTGGTAAGATGTAGCTAGGAGAAGAAAATGGAGATGCAACCCAGGAAGAGAAAGACAAGTAAAGTGATGTAGATGTGGGTTTCTACATAGACCAGGTTGCTTATTGTTGAAAAATACGTAAGAGGAAGGAGTAATGCAAATTATGGGTGGTGAGGCTGTCTAGGATATTAGTTGCAACGTTAAGGAGAAGCAGTCTTCTCTCTACATTCCTCTCTCACACTCCTGTAAGACCTAGCCTCTTCTCTGCTCACTAGAGATTGTGTTGGTTTTACATTCTAAACATTTATCAGATTTATTTCTTGCTCTCAAGTCTGAGACCATTGCTTTTGGTCAAAGCATATTAGATTATATTAGATCACACAATCATATATCCTCATAGTACCTTCCTCTTCCTTGAGCCATATCCATCATTTCTTATTAGAATCCCTGGTCAGCTTCACCAAGTCCTCCAACAGCCCAGCCTAGGTCTGTCTTGTCCACTGAAATATCCCTTTTGGCAAGCACTGTTCCTCACACAGAGTGAATGATGAATAAAAATTGATGGAGTGAATGAAATCCTTACCTAAACCTTTGCAATAGTCTCCCATCTGCTCTCTTTGACTTCAATTCATCTCCTGTTTCTTCCATCCACCATTCTGCAACAATGGCACATAGGAGAAAGACACTTGCCTTATAAATAAATGTCATATATTCATACAGAAATTTGAACATTTATTCACAAACATTTACTTAAGAAAGATTTCTGAGTAGACTCCCACAAAGATGCCTGAAATGGGTGCCAAATTTTTTGGCTCTTTCAAAGAGTTATATTTCTAATTTCTATATTTCTCTGTGTAAGGAAATTTTGAAGCACAGCCCCCAAATTTTGAACTAAATTTGTCCCTAAGTGTATTTTATTTTGTTTTTATATGACTTGTGGTGATTTGAATTAAGGAAATGACACTAGATATTGATTTCCCTCTTAAATGTACTTAATTTTCGAAGATTTCTAGAGATTTTTTTTTCTTTTCTTTAGCTTGAAGGAAAAAGCACACATACACATTCCTTGTGTCTCTGAAAAGACAAATGTCAACAAATAGATTCCCTAATGAAAACAAAATGATCTGTTTCTCCTCTCACATATTTATCCAGGGGTAATTCATTGGAAAGATATGACTCGGGATACTGCACCAAGTGCATTTTGAATTCTAATCCTGACCATGTCACTGACTTAAATATGGCTCTCATTTCTCATGTGCCTTAATCTCTATGGCTACACAATGAGTAATGTTGCAGGGTCCTGATAAGGATTTCATTGAGACAAAGAAGCACCAAAGACCAAACATTCATCATGGTGTGCTGTGTGCAATGGCTGTGGTAGGTGGATGGATGAGAAGTAAATGAGCCATCACTTCCCCATTTTCATCTAAAAGGGGCTCATTGCTTAGTTGACCAAATGGACATATACAGATTCTTCCTTTATTCAAGGAACATTTGTAGAGTATGTCCTATGTGCCAGACACTGTCCTAGCCACTGGGGATGTGGCACTGAGACAAAACAGAAACAAGTAATCTCTGCTGTCAATGGAGCTTCAATTCTAATGAGGGGGAAAAAAGGATGGAAATACAATAGAGTATGAAAATTTTAGGCAGGTAGTTAGAGAAGGCCTCGCTTAGATGTTTTGTTGTTGTTGTTAATGATTTATTTATTTCTTTTTCTGAGACAGAGTGTCACGGAGTCTCACTCTGTTGCTCAGGCTAGAGTTCAGTGGCTCAATCATAGCTCATTGCAGCCTCAATATCCCAGTCTAAAGCAATCCTCCCACCTCAGCCTCCCAAACAGCTGGGACTACAGGCATGCACCACCATGCCCAGCAAATTTTTAAAACTTTGCAGAAATGTGGTTTCACCATGTTGTACAGGCTGGTCTTGAACTCCTGGGCTCCAGCAATCTGTCCACGTTGGCCTCCCAAAGTACTGGGATTACAGGCATGAATCACTGCGCCCAGTTTAGATGTCTTTTAAATAAATACTTGAAGGAAGCAAGGGAGCCAATGACACAGCTCCTTGAGGCGAAGAAAGTTTGAGGCAAAGAAAGTTTAAGGCAAAACTGACAGCACATGCAAGGGCCTTGAGAGTACAAGCATTTCTTGTCAGGAACAGCATGGAAGCAAGTGTGCATAGAGTCTAGGACTAAAACAGTGGTGTATAAAAAGCATTTTACAAAGAGAGATCATGGTTGTGACAGGGAAGATTTTCCATAACACTTAAATGAGTGTCTTTATTTTCTAAATGCCCTGGCCTGACAAGCCTGTAATTACAAAATATGCCCCCATTTTGTATTTATACCAAAGTGACAGAGTACCTGTCACCCTTTTCCCTGTCAGAATATCCAGATGATTATCAGATATTCAACTCTTTTAGGTTGTAAGGTCATTTTTGATGTCCCAGGAAATAGGTCTCACACATCCCCTGATACTATTCTGTTAGCTACGGTCACACTGAAACATTTGTCCTGCCTTAGCTTGCTTTTCTATTCCTTGTCCCAGTCTCCATCTGGAATGCCACTGCGTGAATATTTACTGCTGAATCTGATGATGGGGAACATAAATGCACATGTGGAGAGCAAGCTTAGGTGACATGCCAGGTGAGGATAATGGGCTATCTATTCTCTCTGGCACGCAGGATCAAAGCTGTGCACTTACCAGTGGTGTTAGGCTGTTCTTACACTGCTATAACGAAACACTTGAGACTAGGTAACTTGTAAGAAAAGAGATCTAATTGGTTCATAGTTGTGCAGGCTGTATAAGAAACACCGTAAGATAGGTGCAGTGGCTCACGCCTGTATTCCCAACATTTTGGGAGGCCAAGGTGGATGAATCGCTTGAGCTCAGGAGTTCAAGACCAGCCTGGGGAACATGGTAAAATCCTGTTGTCTCTACAAAAATACAAAAATTAGCCAATTGTGGTGGCACACACCTATGGCCCCAGCTGTGTGGGAAGCTGAGATGCAAGGATTGCTTGAGCCATGGAAGTGGAAATTGCTGTGAGCCGAGATCGCACCATTGTACTCCTCCAGCCTGGGTGACAGAGGGAAACTGTCTTTCAAGAAAAAAAGAAGCATAGCAGCATCTACTTCTGGGGAGGGCCCAGAAAGCTTCCAATCATAGCAGAAGGCAAAGGGGGAGCAGGCACACTGCATGGTTAGAATGGGAGCAAAAGAGTGTAGGGGGAGGTCCTACACAATTTTAAATGACTGGACCTTATGAAAAGTCAGAGCAAGAGCTCACTTATCACCAAGCGGATGGACAAGCCATTCATGAGGGACCTGCCCCCACAACCCAAACACCTCCCACCAGGCCCTATCTCCAACACTGAGAATTATTTTTCAAAAAGGGATTTTGGCGAGTGCACAAATCCAGACTATATTCTTATTTCACCTTGTCCCCCTCCCCAAATCTCATGTCCTCACATTGCAAAATAAAATCACGTCTTTCCAACATTTCTCCAAAGTCTTAAATCATTTCAGCATTAACCCAAAGTCTCATCTTAGACAAAGAACATCTCTTTCACCAAAAACCTGTAAAATCAAAAGCAAATTATTTACTTCCAAGATAAAGTGGGAGTTCAGGCATTGGGTAAACATTTCTGTTTCAAAAGGGAGAAATTGGCCATAATAAAGGGACTATGGGTCCCATACAAGTTTGAAATGCAGCAGGGCAGTCCTTAAATCTTAGAGCTCCAAAACAATCTCTTTTGACTTCATGTCCCACATCCTGGGCACTCTGGTGTGAAGGGTGGGCTCCAAGGCCTTAGGCAGCCCCACCCCTGTGGCTTTGTAGAGTGCAGCCCCCACAGCTACTCTCACGGGTTGGAGCCGAGTGCCTGCAGCTTTTCGTGCTGATGGTGCAAGCTGCCTGTGGACCTACCATTCTCAGGTCTGGAGGATGGTGGCCCCCTTCTCATAGCTCTACTAGGAAGTGCCTCAGTGGGGACTCTTTGTGGAACCTCCAATCCCACAATTGCCCTCCATCCTACCTCTGTTCTCTGTGAGGGCTCTGCTTCTACAACAGGCTTCCTCCTGGACACCTAAGCTTTTGCATATACCCTCTGAATGGAGGTGGAGGACAAGCCTCCTTAACTCCTGCACTTTGTGCACCTGTGGGCTTAATACCACTTGGAAAATGCCAAGGCTTACAGCTTGCATCCTCCAAAGTGGTAGTTCACGCTGTACCTGGACCCCTTTAAATCCGTGCTGGAGGTGGAGCAACTATGATGTGGGAACCAGTGTCCCAAGGCTGCACAGGAGAATGGGGTCCTGGGCTTGGCTCAAGAAGCCATTCTTTTCCTCTAGGCTTCTGGGTCTGTGATGGGAGGTCCTGCCTCTGAGATCTCCGAAATGCCTTCTGGGTCTTTTTTTCCATTGTCTTGGATATTAGCACTTGGTCCTCTTTTAGTCATGCCAATATCTCTAGCCAGTGGTTGCTCCACAGCCAGCTTGAATTCCTTTCCCTAAAAAGCTTTTCCTTTCTCTGCCACATGGTCAGGTTGAAAAGTTTTCAAAGTGTTACTCTGCTTCCTGGTTAAACATAATTTCCAACTTTAAGTCACTTCTTTGTTCTACGTATGACCATAGGCTGTTAATAGCAGCCACACCACTCTTGAACACTTTGCTGCTTAGAAATTTCTTATTTTAGATACCCTAAATCATCACAGTGAAGTTCAAACTTCCACAGAGCTCTAGGGCATAAACAGAACACAGTGAAGCTCTTTGCTAAGGCACAACACGTGTGATCTTTGCTTTAGTTCACAATAACTTCCTCATTTTCATCCAAGACCTCATCATCCTGGACTTCACTGTCCATATTACTATCAGCATTTTGGGCACAACCATTTAACAGTCTCAAAGAAGTTCCAAAATTTCCCTAATCTTTCTATCTTCTTCTGAGCCCTCCAAACTTTTCCAACCTCTGTCTGTTACTCAGTTCCAAAGCAGCTTCCAAATTTTGTGTGTGTGTGAACCAGAGCAACTCCATCTTGAACAGGAGCTGGGTAAATGAGCTTGAAATCGACTGGGCTGCATTTCCAGATGGTTAAGGCATTCTAAGTCACAGGGTGAGAAAGGAGGTCAGCACAAAAAAACTGGCCATAAAGACCTTGCTTACAAAACAGGTTGAGGTGAAGAAGTCAGCTAAACCCCACAAAAACCAAGATGGCCACTAGAGTGACGTCCGGTGGTCCTCAATGCTGCACTCCCACCAGCGCCATGACAGTTTACAAATGCCATGGCAACATCACAAAGTTACCCTATATGGTCTAGAAAGCGGAGTCCTGAATAATCCACCCCTTGTTTAGCATATCATCAAGAAGTAACCATAAAAATGAGCAACCAGAAGCGCTCGGGGGCTGCTCTGTCTATAGAGTAGTCATTATTTTATTTTTATTTTTATTTTTTTTACTTTCTTAATAAACTTGCATTCACTTTACTCTGCAGACTCGCCCTGAATTCTTTCTTGTGTGAGATCCAAGAACTCTCTCTGGATCGGGACAACTTTCCTGTAACACCTGAGACTGGGTAATTTGTAAGAAAACAGATTTAATTGGCTCATGATTTTGCAGGCTGTGCAGGAAGCACAGCAGCATCTGCTTCTGGGGAGGCTTCAGGAACTCTCCAATCATGGCGGAATGCAGATGGGGAGCAGTCACATCACAAGGCAAGAATGGGAGCAAGGAAAGAGGGGAGGTGCCACACACTTTTAAACAACTAGATCTTGTGTGAATGCAGAGCAAGGCTCACTATCACCAAGGAGATGGCCCAAGCCATTCATGAGGGATCCATCCTCATAATCCAAACACCTCCCACCAGGCCCTCCTCCAACATCAGGGATCACATTTCAACATGAGATTTGGATGGGGGAAAATATCCAAACTTTATCACCAATGCCTTACAAATTTTCTCAGGAGTCATTCAAGCAAATATGATCCTAACCTCCCTTTTTCTCCATAGGAGTTCAAAACTAAGACCTGGCAGTAAGGTGGGTAATTGTCTCTTCCTGGCTTTGCTTTATTCAACCCACCTTCACCAGTTGTAAAACATACGCTCCCAGGTGTATTATAAGTATTGTCATATATGACATCATGGGCAGGTGGATGGAGAAAGAGTGGGATTTTTATTGTTCTAATGCTATCAGTCAATCCCCAAATCTCTGCAAAACCAAAGTAGTTAGAAGATAACTAGACTGTCTTCCAAACAGAGAAAACAGTATGTGTAAAAACATTTTGGTATGAAGATATAGACATTATTTAAGAAATGGTGTTTGGGCTGTGACCAAAACATAAGGGATGTAGAATGAATCACTAGAGAGAAAGCCATAAAGGGAGTCTCGAATCATATTATAGAGACATTTAAGAGATTTGGATTCTTCTTGTAGGTAATAAATGGTTGTAACAAGAAAGAGATATGAACACATTTTGTTTTTTAGAAAAGTGCTGCTGCTGCACAATGTCCTTAGGTGGAAGGAACAGGGGAGACATTGAAGTCAAAGGGAGCAGATGGAAGGTTATTGCAAAGGTTTAGGTAAGATTTTCCTTCATTCAATCAATATTTATTCATCACTCACTCTGCGTGCGTAGCTGTGCTTGCCAACAGGGATAACATAGTGAGCAAGACAGATGCGGTGAGAGCCCTTAAAAGGCTGGATGAAACTGACCAGTGATCCCAATAAGATGGGATAAATATTTTCAAGGAGGAGTAAGATGCTAGGAGAGCCTATGGCGGCATGATATAACATAGTCTGAGAATAGCTTGACCAAAGGCATTTATCTCAGAATTGAAATAAATAAATTCAAGTGATGTTTAGAATGTCGATTCAACACAACTTCTAGGAAGGGGAGAGAAATTATAGCAATGAGTCACCCAATTCTGCTGCATCTGCTGTATCTCTTTTCATTTAATTACAAATTGCTCTCATTCTCAAATTTTTAGATATTTTAGAGCACAAAGAGATGTCTGCTAAAATTAGAAATCTCTGTCCCAGGGGTTTAGGTACAACATGTGTTCAAACTTCTTTTCTAACACATTTCTCAGTAATATCAGGTTCTACACAGACAGGCTTAAGACTTGGGATGAATATACATAAGCAATAAATGTATTTTAAGCACTTATGGTTCTAAGAATTGGCTTACAGGGAACCAAATAGATACGCATCTTTGTTCTCATGGAAATTTTTCTAGGAGGGAGGGAAAAACTATGACAATAAGAATTAACTTGTGCATTTTTTGCCATTTTAAATATTATGAGGAAAACAGAGAAAGATAATGGGAAATCTGGGATGTGAAGGATTGGATTTTAAATACAGTGGTTGTCTTATTGAGAATTTGGAATTAAAGCAAACTCATAAAGAACGTAGAGGAGGGTTTCACCGGAGTATATGAGGGAGAGCTGTCAGATGGATGGGAGGCTCATGGAGTCGGCCTCCTGGGTTCAGAGAATAAGGAGAAAGCCAGCAAACTGAAGCTGTAAGACTGAAGGCAGAGCAGGGTGTGGAGGGACACTGATCATGTAGGATCTTATAGGCCTAGTGCAGATTTTGGATTTAACTTTGATACTGGGAGCCATTTGAGAATTTTTAGAGGAGGAGTGACATGATGAGATTCAGTGTGAATAGCATCGCTATGGCTGCTGGGTTGAATATAATCTGCAGGGGCAAGAGTGAAAAAAGGCCAATGAATTAGGAGAAACTTTAATTACGTAAAGGCATTGTTTTCTTAGACTTCACATGCAGGGATTCAGAAGTTTTAGCATTGTGGACTTTTCAAGCAACTTGTCATTTGTTATTAACATCCAACCTATGAAGCCTGGAATAAACACTATAATGATATGAAGAAGCAGATACTTCGTAAACAGCTAAGCATCTAGGAAAACATGCCACAGTACAAAAAGAACTAGATATCATTAAAACCATATGAATGTGATGAAAAGTTATTTTCAAGTTGCTCAGATGCTTCTACATCTATTTCCTACTCTAGTATTTTATACAATGATAAGAAGAAATATAACAATAACTTAGAGACAGCTGATCGGAATTTTTTTCAGCCAGTGTTTGCTACTTCATCATTTAGGTACTATCTAAACCAAATTTTTAATTTTGCAGAAAATTAAGATTTTTTTTCACTTTGAAGGTTCTGTGATTCTGGAATACGTGGCAAATTCTAGAGAAAAATTACAAAGCATGATATTCTGTACTCATTAAATTTGTTCCATAGCAATACAAATATTTGATTTTAGTATTAAAATTTGTTCAGCATTTTGGGAATAGAAGCTGCGTTTGCTTTTCAAAGAGAAATAATATAAAACATATTTTACAGGTATAACACACAGTGGGTGATTAACAAATATCTGTTCTCTTTACTTTCCTTTATTATAGAACTTTGACAGTTAGTTGTCATATCAAAATCTGCAAGGCTTTCTTACTATTCCAGGCCTCTATTTTCTTATGTCAGCTGTAATTTTTCTTTTCCAAAATATTTTGTGAATTCCTAAGTGTATTGTTTAGAATTAGCTCTGGCTACAGATTATAAGACATCTCCAAAGAACAGTGCCTTAACAAAATAGAAATTTACTTTTCTTTCATGTTGATGAAATCAACACTGTTGTGTTGTCAATGAAATAAGAAGCTCACACTTCTTTATTCTTGTTGCTTTGTCATGTGTAGCTTCCGTCTCCATTTTAACCTCATTGTACAAAATGCCCACCAGAGCTCCAGTCATTTCATCTGATACAAAGCCATCAGGAAGTATGATGGAATAAAGAATCAGAGGCAAATCAATTTTCTCATTAAAAAGGTCCCCACATGACACTTTCATTTATAAGCATTTGACTAGAGCTTAGATTACTACATTTAACTGTAAAAGAGGCAAAGGAATGATCTAGTTTCTTTGCAGCTACATACCTAGTCATAAATCGGAAGTTGTACTAATCTGTAAAAGGAAAGAATGGATATTGGGGCACAACCCAATGATCTGTGCCAAAATAAGTAATCCATGTTTTAATTGTATCTTTCTTTGCTTTTGCCTTTGATTGTAGCAACTGATCATCTGACAGATTTATCAGCCAATGAGTAACTAGAAAGGGCCCTTAAATATCTACCCGAAATTTACAGGGAAGCTTATTGAGCTCTGTGTAGGCTCCTTGTGGACCCTTTGCTGGAAGGTGAAAGCAGAGTGGTTCTTGCAGGAAAAGGCAACACGCGACAGAACCAAACGTACCAGGCCAAGCCCAGGCTGGAAGGCAGAAGGGAACCTCTGACTGGGCATGTCAATTGTTGAATCACAAGGGAAATCTTGAAAAACAGTTATATCTAGTGACACTATGACCTTTCCATTGATTATAGTGGCAGGAATCTCCCCCAAGTTATCCATAACTAAAACATTGTGGAGCAAAATTAGATAAGTCACTTTGCCAGTATCCCACCACGCAGAGTGCTTCTAACTAAATCAGAATGTTGTTTCTATCAGATTTTCTTTATCTAGATGGCAAAGTGTGACAGAGTGACAATTTTCAAATTCTTTTTTTTCCTTTTTTTATTTGAGATGAAGTCTTGCTCTGTTGCCCAGGCTAGAGTACAGTGGCATAATCTTGGCTCACTGCAACCTCCACTTCCCAGGTTCAAGTGATTCTCCTGCCTCAGCCTCCTAACTAGCTGAGATTACCAATGCCCAACACCACGCCTGGCTAATTTTTGTGTTTTTAGTAGAGATGTGGTTTCACCATGTTGGTGAGGCTGGTCTTGAACTCCTGATCTCAAGCCATCCACCCTCTTTGGCTTCCCAAAGTGCTGGGATTACAAACATGAGCCACTGCACCCAGCCTTTTTTTAAAAAATCTTATTTTCATAATAAATAAATATTTTAGGGGGAAAGGGAGGTGTTAGTTGCCTTATTTGTATGCAATTTGATGACAAGAAGAGACATTTTGAAAAATTGAAAACAAGTTTAGGGATACTTTGTTTTACGCATTTCCGGAAAACAAAAGCCTTGGTCATAGTAATGAGTCTGGGGTGTCATTTTGGGCTGGGTGAATGATAAAGGAAAATCATCTGCCTGGCCTCTGAACTAATGCTTACACAGATTCAGATAGAAGCTTCCAGAGCCGTAGGTTGATCAATGATTAAATGCAGAGGAGATGGTTAAAAATCAGATTCAAAGATATGCAGCCATTCTCAAACGTTCATTCAAGTAAAAAACAATCTGGAGTGTTTTATAAAGTGTGGAGTCCTGTGTGCCCCACTACCTAACCACCTGAATATTTGAAATTGGCATCTGTAACCAATATGCATGGGAAAAACTATTAAATGGAAGCCCTGAAAAATATCTAAGGAGAAGTTTGTATAAGAAAAGTGAAGATATGATTCTAGGGAACTATTTAAGCCACAGTGTGTGTGTGTGTGTGTGTGTGTGTGTGTGTTCTTAGAAGGAATTCATGATATTTCCCATTCTTTCTCTATCAATATCTGGTACAGAATGAGGCAGAAACTCCAAAAATTTAATAATTAGTATGCTCCTGGTATTATTCTATTAATTTATTGACTCCTTATATATACATTAAAAGTTAAGTGCTAATATTATCCATAAACTAAAAATCATGAAAAACAGAAAAAAACAAAATAAGATACCAATAAGTCAGGTCACCAACCTGAAGTCACAGATTTCACATATGGTAAATGGCAGAGCTGTGAAAAGTAGTAGCTTATCGCCAGAGCCTTCCCTCACTTGGCTAGGCTGCCTGTCCCCACAGTGTTCACTGACACTAGAATTCTTGGATGCAGATGCTGAGAGTGTTAGATGTCACTGAAATTAGTTAATTTACTAATTAATCATTTTTGACCATGTACTGATGTTAAACACTTTGCAGACACAAAGGTGAATGGCAAACTCCTTGGTGGGGAAAAGATAAGTATATCAATCATTAAAGCCACTCAGCGATCAATGCTATGGGACAGAATGGGGTGGGGCATGATGGTGACATGGAGAAGGAACACCTACCTGAGATCCGGGAGAACTGGGAGGGATTCAGAATGTTTACTCCCCCCACCCCGAGAAGATGAAGATGGAAATTCATAAAGAATGAGCATGAGCTAGCCAGGCAGGGGATGGAGAAACCATGGAGCAGCATGTGGAAACATGTGAGAAGAATAGAAGAGCACAGAGTATTTCTGGTGCTGAGAAGAGTTAGGCGAGGCTATGGGGCTGGGAGCTTTGAACAGTGGTGGGGAGAGAGAGAGGATCCAGAATAGAAGGAAAGATGCAGAGACCATGAAGGTCCTTGCTTTTCACGTTAAGGAATCTGGACTTTGTCTTCGATGCTATGGAGACATTTTAAGTGCAGATTCAATTGCAGAAAGTTCAACCTGACAGCACTGAGAAGAGTGGAATGAGAACCAGGCCTGGGGGATATTCGCTGGGAACAGCTTAGGGGTAAACAGGTCTCAGCACAAACCGAGTGAAGGATGATGAGGATGTGAGTGGTAGTGAGGATAGGCTTTATAGGGAAAGAGACTACACAGCGTTTCCTGAAACATTTCATTAAAATGGTCCTTTGATTATATGAATTTAAAAATGGTGACTCCTGCATCAAAGCTTGAAATTAAGAAATATGTTTAATTTGCTTAAAGCAGTATTCTCCAAATTACCAAAGACTACTTTTCCCCCTCTTGTCTCCTCCTTCTCCCCTTCCCTCTCCCTCACCTCTTCCTCCTCTCTCTCTTCTACTCCCACTTTTCCTTCCTCATCTTCTTCTCCTTTTTCTCTCCTTCTCCTTATTTTTTTGTTTTAAATTTTTCTTGAGACAGAGTCTCGCTTTATCACCCAGGCTGGAGTGCAGTGGTGTGGTTACAGCTTACTGCAACCTCGAACTCATGGGCTCAAGTGATTCTCCTGCCTCAGTCTCCTGAGTAGCTGGGACGACAGGTGTGTGCACCATGCCTGGTAATTTTTAATTTTTTTTTTTTTTTTTTTTTTAGAGACGGAGTCTTACTACGTTACCCAGGCTGGTTTCAAACACCTGGGCTCAAGCAATTCTCCCTCCTCAGCTTCCTGAGTAGCTGGAACTACAGGCACATGCCACCATGCCTGGCTAATTTTTTTAATGTTTGCAGAGACAAGGTCTCATTATGTGGCTCAGGCTGGTCTCGAACACCTGGTCTCAAGCAATCCTTCTGCCTCCACTTCCCAAAGTGCTGGGATCACGGGCATGAGCCACCATGCTGGCCGTTTAAAATGTTAAATAACACCTATTAGCAAAATTCATATTCCTTGGAATACAATGAGGTAAAAACCTAGAAATGAGGGTTATTTAGGAGTTAAAATCTTCAGGACCTGATGACTCTCTAGTATTGAGGATGCTGTGATGAACAAGAGTGATGATTTTAACAGAAAAATAAGAATGCAAAAGGTAAATTTGGTTGTGATGCCACAAGTAGGACTCAATTTTTAACATGCTGAATTTAAGATGCATGAACAACATATAACTGGATATACCCAAGTCCGTTTGGGTGTTCAAAATATTTCATTTCAATTTTGAGAGCTATTTTGATGAAATCTATTTAACTCTATCTACCTTACAAACATACATATGCATACATGTATTTATTTGAGGCACATTCTACATGTTGGAATTAGAAATTATTTAGCAGGTGTATGTAAAGGGCCAGCTTCCCCAAGAATTGCTTTCTCTTGTTACTGTCTGTCTGTGTACACACACACAAACACACACACACACACACACACACACACACAATTTTAATGAAAGTAATTGTCTTTAAAAATTTAAACTTCAATTAAGGAAAACATCTTGTATCTTCAATAAGTTAAATTTGGTAAAATTCATGTAATAAACTTTAGGGAAATATTTTGCACAGGTAAAAAATAAAGAAAAAAATACTGTTTATTACCATTCCTATCACTCAGAAGGAGCCAGTAATCTGTCAGGGTGATGTCAACCATGAGAAATTCCAATTCTGAATAGCAATCTTTTGAGAAAGATAAAAGTAATGGAAATATTGGCTCAAAATTGAAATGCCCCTAAAATGCTGAAACATTAATGAGATGGATATCATAGAAAATAGTGTTTCACCTGAGTAATCCCAAGAGAACAGGTCAAATTGTGTATCCAGACCAAAGGTAACTTTACAGCTTTTCTTGAAACAATAATTATACATATTTGTTTAGGAACTCACCTAACTCAGTAATATAACTCAGTCCAGAATCATATGTATTTTAAAGTATGGAAGATAAGGAAAAATAAGAAAAAGCGAGTAGGCACTGAGAATAAATTTACTTGGTAATCCAGAATAGAGAAACCCTTAAAGATTTCAGGCTTGGAAATGGAAGTTTTAAATATTTGATGCTCTTTAAAGCCCTCTTCCTTGGAATCCTCCGGGATCAATCCAGCTTCTTTCATAGCTAGAGTTGACTAGCTATGAAAGAAAATATTTGAAGACCAATTAGCACAGAAATGAGGCCTCCTCATGGATATATTTGAAAGAATTGAAAACACAAATATTAAACAGGAGTTCTTTGGAGAGAAAGTGGGCAATTGTTATGAAACACTAATTTTGATAAAGTTCTGAAATATTTGTCTGTGTTTTCTATCAACAGAGAACCTATACATTATTATAAAACCCAAAACATTAGGATAAGTGCTATTTTATTGGTTATTAAAGTCATATTAGGTGTTTTATGACATTTTCTATATCTAAGTATAATTGAGTTTGTAAAATAGTAACTTGTATTGGCAGCACTAATAAAAATGCATATTTTGGGGGTAAATTCATAGACCTAATCACAGACAAAGTGAAATACCAGAGGGCACCCTATGTCCACAGACTTAAACATGATTTCTAATCACAGATTTGTCACTCACCAAACAGTCAAATGAATCATCATTTGTCAGCCAAATTATGAAATGTCCCTGAGATGTTTTTCTCATCTGCAAAGTAGAACGTGTGGCCCAGACAGAGATTTTCCAGTCTTTGCAGAAGGAATATCTAAGAAAGTTTAGAAAAATGCACATTTCCAGAAAACTCCCTTCACTAATTCAGGTGAGCTTGGAAATCTTTTTTTTTTTTTTTTTTTAATCATGGCTTAATGAATAACCCAATTTTAAAAATACTAGAACAGTTGTAAAATTTCTCCTTTCCACATTTTATAGTGTTATCAGAAAGAGGTTTGCATTCAGACTCCAAGGGAGAGTTCTTAGACCTCACACAAGAAACTATTTGGGGCAAGTCCATAGAGTAAAATGAAAGCAAGTTTATTAGGAAAGTAAAGGAATAGAAGAGTGGCTACTCCATAGGCAGAGCAGCAGCATAGGCTTCTCAACTGCTTATATTTACAGTTATTTGTTGATTATATGTTAAACAAGGAGTGGATTATTCATGAGTTTTCTAGGAAAGAGGTGGGCAATTCCCTGAACTGAGGGTCCTTCTCCTTTTTAGATCATATAGGGTAACTTTCTGACATTGCCATGGCATTTGTAAACTGTCATGGCACTGGTGGAAGTATCTTTCAGCATACTAATGCATTATAATTAGCACATAATGAGCAGTAGGATGACCAGAGGTCACTTTCATCACCATCTTGGTTTCCTGGGTTTTGGCCAGCTTTTTCACTGCAATCTGCTTTATTAGCAAGGTCTTTGTGATCTGTATCTTGTGCCGACCTCGTATCTCATCCTGTGACTGAGAATGCCTAACCTCCTTGGAATGCAGCCCAGTAGGTCTCAGCCTCATTTTACCCAGCCCTTATTCAAGATGGAGTCACTCTGGTTCAAACACCTTTGACAATAGTGATGGTTTAAAATACAGTATAGCATTTAAAAGAGTGGAAGTGGTGAACAAGGAATTATTTTCTAGCGTACTCCTTAATACTTTCTACAGAATAGGTTGAAATTGTTTTAGAATTTATCTTCAAATGTTTACTGCTAGTTGCAGGGGTTGAAACATAACTGATTTGGAGGTGAAAAGTCCTGCTCATCACTTGTTCTGGAAGCACAATGCCACCAACAAGGAGTGCACACAAATGTCTTGCATCCAATCACCTTTGATCCTGACAGTCAGTGTTGTACCATGTGCGGTTGTAAACGTATAAATTATTAGAGCCTTGAGTGAGAATAGTTTGGCAATATGGTAAATGATTTGAAATGCACACACTCGTTGAGTACATAATTCCACTTGGAATTTAAACTAAGAAACTAATCAGGCCAGAACACAATGAGCAGATATAATGAGTTGGAGTAATTTATTATAGCAAAAAATAGTTGGAATTAAACAAAATGTACAACACAAGATTTAAATCAGTGTTTTCTAAATAACCTGGGGAGCTTGTTCAAAATAAAGATTCCTAAGACACATTGCTGGAGATGACTATATAGTAAATCCAGAATAGGACTCATTATTATATATTTTTAAACAATCCCCTAGGTGAGTTTCGTGATCTGATAAATTTTGGAATCATTACATTTATTGAATGATATTAAGAAATAAAATGCTGTATAACAATTACAATCATGATGTTTATTTTTGTATTGTCATGAAAAGCTAACAAGATATATAAAAACTTTTTAACAAATGGTTAAATTATCCAAGTATCCTGAGCACCTGTTTTTGTTAAATAAGGTATATTTTTATTAGAAAGGTCCGGAAGGTGTTAGTATTGTTATCTCTCTTGGGGATGAGGAAGGCATTTTTTTATTGTTTTTGTTTTGTTTTTCCTATTTACCTCTCTCAGTTGAACTTTTCAAGCAAATAACTTTCATTGCTGATGTCACTTTAAAATAAAAAGGAAGAAAAGAACAAAAGAATGGGGGTGTTGGGCTGTAGTGCTGGGCTGGCTGTTGAGTTTGGAGGACAGAGGTTAATTTTGAGTCTCATTAAATGCAGGGTAATGAGATAGTGAGCAGAGGTGCTGGACACTTCACCTCCTTCCCGGGAGTTTGCTGCCGGCAGCTGCTGCTCTGATTCTTCCATTTACATTTGTGTGTTCTCCTGTAAAGTCAGCTCTGGGTTTATCTGAAAATGCTTTTCCAGAAGCAGTTGGAAAAAGGAGTTCAGCTCTATCAAAATAATAAGGTTCAGCTTGGTTTCGCCAAATTAGTACATTTTAATAAGAATTTTAATTTTAAGTGAATTTAATTTCTGTATGGCAGTATCTAAAAATATATTTACCTAGCCCTTTGCCATTTAAGCCTGTTTGCATTTGCTTAGACCAGAGCAGAGACATAGACTAGCCAAGCCTCACTTAGCCCTACACAAAATGACCCTAATTACACAGATTCAAAAGAATTGGGATTATAGTCAATTTCAACTGAACATTTCTTTCCTCAAGAAAGAATAGAAAGAAGCTTATTTGCATTAAAAAGGAAGACTTTGGTGGATTTTATTTTCTACAGCCCATTTTTTTTTTAAACATACAGAATTATAGCCAAGAAAATGTAAAGATGAGTGAGACTCTTCTTAAATGCATCTCTTATAAAACAAAATATTTTGGCAAGTTGCTTTTAGGGTGCAGAGATTAACTACATACTCTTTTGTGAAATGCTTTGAAGATAAAAAGCATTTTCTAAAAACTTAGCATTGTTATTCGAATTATTTTTTAAGCATTCATTAAAAAAAAGCACTGTACATATTAACCAGTTTAATAGCAAGCGTCTATTTCTTTCATTTTAATACAAAAATGCAGGTGACTCAGTCTTGAAGCATGTCCTTGCTCTCCATATGGAATTCAGTTGTAGCTTACTATTTTATATAACTTGTGGGCATTAGGTCAGGGCTTGAGAATAAACCTGAGTACAGCTTCTATGGTAAATTTACAGTGTGTGACTCCACAACTTTGTTGAAATAGCTCAACTCATATTCTCTGAAAGCTTAACACTTTTTAACCTCATGGTTCAGTTGTGATTGGAGTCAATATGCACACGAAAAAGTTTATCTCTTAACATTAATTTTTAGAAGACTAAAATAATTAAGGGTCAAGGGGCATTAGTTTTATTGGAAAAAAATAGAGTCGATATGAATCTAATCAGCTTTTCCTCTCTTGTAGTCAGACTAGCACACAACTTTCTTCAAGCTCATTTCTTCTCCTCTCTGCAACTGATGTTGTTCCAAGAAAATGATTTTCAGGGATAAAACAACTAGAAAAATGAACATTGTCGTATCAACTACAATTAATATGGCAGATATAACGATTGGTCCTAAAATCACTAAATGAATACTATGACCATTGCAGAGATTAATTATGGCTATGAATCAGTGTGGGAAGAGGGTGTTGGTGAAATTAATTCATACCAGGATATTTCCACAAAATACTGGAGTAGCATCAACTACAGTAATCCCAACAGCAAAGAGCTGGGCTACGCTTTTTAAGAATTCACGACTTCACTTTTTAGGTAAGATTAGAAAGAATACATTGTTTTGCTCAAAGTGGACACCTAAAGAAAGTGCATTTCAACAAGCTATGGAAGATCAAAACAACTTAATGATGTTCTAGTGACCTGGCCTATATGGGATACACTGAAACATTATGTTTGCTCCACCAGAGCTCGCATGTCAAGAATCTTATGGGTTACCTCTGCTAGGATGAATTTCTGTGCATATGCCATGTGACTAGGAATAGTTTCATGATATTAATAAAAAAATCAGTGTAAGTGGCAGTCAAATAGAAAAACAAAGGGAAAATGAAGGATCTAATATTTTTAAAGTAAGAAAGGATGGCCGGGGTGAGATGCCAGGAGAAACAAACCATTGCCTAGGTAGGGCAGTAGTAAACATGGAAGTTCTACGTACTTTTCTTTTCCAATATTTATTTAGTGCACATTTACTGGTGCCGGCCTTATGCTAGGACAGCACCAGGAATTGAAAGATCAAATCCTCTGCTTATAGTTAAACTCATAAGAGGGACACACACACACACACACACACACAAACACACACACGTGTGTGTACACATGTCTAAATATACTAATATATGACAAGTTTTAGAATTGAGACAAAATCCCATTGCTTGGAGCGTGCTAAAATAAGAGTTACTAAACTCTTCAGGGGGTTGAGGAAGACTTTAAGGGTTTTAACATTTTAGGTGACTTTTACAATCTGCATAAAAGCTATTTTAAAAATTTCATTTGATGCCTTTTTTATGCATACAGAAAACAGCACAGATTACTTGATGAATTTATAGAAAATGTACCCAACTGCGTTAAATACCACCATGATCAGGATAGTAAACATTACCAGCACTCCAGGAGCCTCAAGAGTTCCCGTATATAAATGTTCCCTTTCTCCCAAAAGATAACTCCTATTCTGACTTCAACATTTGTCAGGTGGAGAAAAGAGATCGGTGGAGAGTAAAAGAATCTAGGCAGAGAAAATGCCTCGTTCCCATATCAGTAGATAAGAAATGGAGATAACACATACTGGAAATAGTGGGCATGTAATGCGTGTGGGGTGGGGGGTAGGATAATCCATGGGCCTAAGAACAGTTTGAAAAATAGTGATGTTGTGCTTATTTTATTTTATTTTATTTTATTTATTTTTTAGAGAGGGAGTCTCACTCTGTCGCCAAGGCCAGAGTGCAGTGGCACGATCTCAGCTCACTGCAACCTCTGCCTCCCGGGTCCAAGCATTTCTCCTGCCTCAGACTCCCAAGCAGCTGGGACTACAGGCTAATTTCTTTTTTATTTTAGTAGAGACAGGGTTTCAACATGTTGCCCAGGCTGGTCTCAAACTCCTGAGCTCAGGTAATCCACCCGCCTTGGCCTCCCAAAGTGCTAGGATTATAGACATGAGCCACCTCGCCTGGCCAGTATTTTATTTTATTTATAGTTTATCATACAGTGAAATAGACTAATTTTTTTGGTGAAAAGTTCTGTGATATTTAGTAAATGTAACCACCATCGCAATTAGTACTTAAAGCAGTTTCATTCTTTCCCATACTTGCCTTACACTGTCGCTTTAGAGTCATGACTTCCCCTGGCCTAAAACTCTTATGAATCAATGGTGAGTCCTTCACTACTATATTTTGACCTTCTCAAGAATGGTATGTAAGAGGAGTGTTACAGTATGCAGCCATTTGAGCACAATACATTTGAGATTCATCCAAATTATTGGGGATATCAGCAGTTCATTCCCTTTACTGTTGAGTGATATTTCACTTAACGGATGTACCACAATTTCTTCATCCATTCACTTAGTGGAGAACATTTGGGCGGTTTCCAGTTTTTGGTGAATACGAATGGTGTTGATATAAACATTCCTATACAGATTTCCATGGGAACGTAAGTTTTATTTCTCTAGGGTAAATAATCAGGAGTGAGATTGCTAGATGATGAAGTGAGTACTTATTTCACTTGATGAGAAACAAATAGTTTTGTGAAGTCATTTGGTCAGATCTACTTCATGTATTTTGAATCTCTGTTGCTAGGTACATATACGTTTATTATATATTAATTGTAACATCTTTTTGTGAAATGACTCTTTTATCATTAGGCAAGAATCCCTCTGACACTAGTAACACTCCTTCCTCTGAATTCAACTTTGTCTGATATTAATACAGGGGTGGGTGTGAGCTTTCATTCACGTTTGCCTGGTACGTTATTTTCTATACCTTCACCTTTATTCTAATTATGTAATTACATTAGAGGTGAGTTTCTTGTATGCAGCATATCATGGAGGCATTTTCATCCATTTTAATACTCTGTCTTTTTAGTTAGCGTGTTTAGATATTTAATGTGATTTTTGCTATGTTTAATTTGAAGCCTACCATTTTATTATTTGTTTTCCACTTGCACTCTAATTGTTCATTCTCATGCCTTTGGGGAGTTATGTAAACGTTTTTTGTCTCCCATTTAGATTTTCTAGTGCATTTTTTCCTGCATCATTTTTAATAGTTATTTTCATGGCTGCTGTAGAGACCATAACATGTAAATTTTTAACTTTTCACATTCTACCTAGAATCAATATTTTACCATTTCTAGTGGGAACGTGAAACCTTACTACAGTTTGGGTCCTTTTAACCCCTCCCCTTTATGTTACATATTATATCTCTGTACATTTAAAAACTCCATGAGGAAATATTTTAACTTTTGCTTTCTTCAACTGTCAAACATATCTTAAGGAACTCAAGAGAAGAAAAATAGTCTGCTAGATTTACCTAGATAATTACCATTTCTACTGTTCTGCCTTCATTTCTGAGGTTTCAAGTATTATTCTGGAATCACTATGCTTCTGTTTGAAAAACTTCCATTAGCAATTATTTTAGAGCAGGTTTGATTTCCTTTACTGAGAGAATATTTAATTCACCTCTATGTCTGAAAGATATTTTTGCAGAATAGTGAATTCTGTGTTGACAGTTTTTAAGTTTTATTTCAGTATTTTATAAATGTCATGCAATTTCCTTCTGACTCATGATTTCTGACCAGAAATTTGTGGCATTCAAATCAATGCTCTCCCATAAGTAATTATTTTTTCCTCTGGCTGTTTTCAAGGTTTTTTTAAAAATGTGTCTTTACTTTTTAGCAGTTTAATTATGATATGATAAAAAGGTTTCCTTATAATGTGCATTAAGTGTTTCACACAGTTTACCTCTTGATTATTTACTATCTTTTATTGTTTCTGCAATTGTTCCCTAGATAGAAATTTTGTTTTTGTAGTGAGATTTCAGTTATTTGAAAATGAGAGCCAAAATTTTGTTTCCTCTTTATCACAAAACAATGTAGGTACTTGGTAAAGGCAAATTCATTAGAAAAGAATTAATAAATACATGAGCAGGACATATCTTGGCAGAGAGATGAGTGAGGATCTGCCTTTAATTGAACCCAGCATGGGCCGAATGAACAAAATACCCACATTAAGCCAGGCAGTAAAGTACTGGCGGCAGGGAGAGATAACAAAGATTAAGTGTGAACCAAGTTCAAATACATGTAGAACATTCTTTTAGTCATAGAGTTTTTCTTTGGCTATTAAAGGATAATTAGTCATTGCTTAGAAGATCCAAGGAACCCCAGACTGTGGCTATAGATACTAAACAGACAACATGCTGGCCACTTATGTTTTACTTTGTATAGTATATCAGGGCAAATCCTTCTCTCTTTAGTTACTCTCAGACATTATAGTGGTACCATTAGCAGGGTCATCTTGGAATAGCGAAGAAAAAGGATGTTGTGTGCCCAAACAGAAACTAAAGTTCTATGATTCTGTTTTTAAAAAATTGATGCTTCTGTGGCCGGGCGCGGTGGCTCAAGCCTGTAATCCCAGCACTGTGGGAGGCCGAGATGGGCGGATCACGAGGTCAGGAGATCGAGACCATCCTGGCTAACACGGTGAAACCCCGTCTCTACTAAAAAATACAAAAAAACTAGCCGGGCGGGGTGGCGGGCGCCTGTAGTCCCAGCTACTCCGGAGGCTGAGGCAGGAGAATGGCGTAAACCCGGGAGGCGGAGCTTGCAGTGAGCTGAGATCCGGCCACTGCACTCCAGCCTGGGCGGCAGAGCAAGACTCCGTCTCAAAAAAAAAAAAAAAAAAAAAAAAAAAAAAAAAAAAAAAAATTGATGCTTCTTTAAATGATATAAAAGGACAAATTTGCACTCAGTCTTCTGTGTTCCCTACTATTTTCCCTAGTATTATGAGTTACCTGTTTTAACATTTATTACGTTGTATTGATATGATCTTTTATTTTCTACCTCAGATCTTTTCTTTTCTTTTCTTTTCTTTTCTTTTCTTTTTGACACAGAGTCTCGCTCTGTCGCCCAGACTGGAGTGCAGTGGTGCAATGTAGACTCACTTCAAGCTCTGCCTCCCCCAGGTTCAAGCGATTCTCCTGCCTCAGCCTCCCAAGTAGCTGGGATTATAGGTGCATGCCACCACACCTGGCCAATTTTTTGTGTGTTTAGTAGAGACAGGGTTTCACCATGTTAGCCAGGATGGTCTCGATCTGACCTCATGATCTGCCCACCTCGGCCACCCAGAATTACAGGAATTCCAGGTGTGAGCCACTGCGCCCAGCCTCAGACTTTCTTTAGAGTTAAGAACATCTCGTTTATCTTTTTAATCTCATCATATAACTTAATGCCTGGTATTAACAAATGAATGAATATATTTATGGAACAAATATTGATTCAACACAAAAATGCCAAGGCCCTGTGTTGGGCGTTGCGATTTCAATAGTTAACTAGTTATACAATGAGATTTGGTTGAACCGATATTTATTTCAGAATTTATCTATACATAAAGAATAAACAAATAACATATAAAATGCAAGTAAACAAAAATAATTATACAAATCAGAGTACTTTTCAAACAACTATGAAATATCAAGCACTAATTAAGTACAGAAGAAAACATTAATTATATCAAAACAGTTGTATCTTCATCATTAATATTAAAAAAGAAGTAACATTAAACTAAGCGAAAAATGGAAAAACAAGTTTTTATCTTTATTTCTGTCCTTTAAGAAGTAGCTACTATTAAAGACAGTAGATATTGTTTTTCAAAGCATGGACGCTGGAGTTAGACTGTGTAGGTTTAATTTCTGCCTCCCGTGTGTAATTTGTGTGACATTGAATAGTACCATACATTCTGCATACCTTAGCTGTTCCATCTGCAAAATGGTGGTGATGGGTGATGGTAATAGTACCTAGCTCATAAAGTGCAGTGTCGTGGGGAAGGTTAAAATGGTAATACACGTAAAGTGTTTATAATAATTCCTGGCACATAGTAGGTGCTCTCTAAAAAATTATTATATACTAATTAATAATTTTTCATTTCTGAGTAAGTGGATGGAAGTGGAAGTGGTAAAAAATGAAAAAACTTTTCTTTATTTTGATGTTATTTATCTTTAGAAAGATTCAATAGACATAATTAAAGCTTCAATGAAGGACCACATAGATATGAGATTTTAAAAATAATTTTATGATGAGGTAACAGGGATTGGATATGTGATTCAGAATTATCGCTATGCATGGTGTATATTTGAATTAATTTCATATATACAGAGAGGCAATGGAGTCTCCCAATAATGGAATTGGACTCGTGTAAATGATTGGGTTTCATATATCTTTAGACACATGCTAGGTCTGAAGATTAATTGATGGGGGAAATTTCAGGACAAAATTATAGGGTCCTCTGAAGAGAATTCTCTCTTAGAGAAGAACTCAACACAAGCTGGAATCAGCGACAGAGGTTGAAGATCAGAGTAGGATAATGGTATGAGCATTGTGTATTCATCTTTACTTGAATCAAACTGTATCTAGCCACAGAACACAGCACGCACACCCTAGAGGAAACACAATAGGAAAATGCAAAGCTAAGAGCTCTAAAATCTTGATATCTAAGCGCTTGCTATTTCAAAGCTTTGTATAAAGAGGAGGGAATTTTTTTCCTGTTTAAAGGGAGGTTCAAAGAGAGAGTATGAGCAGTGGCCACCCATGAACCATCGATTGAATGCAGCAAAGAGAGGTAAGTTAGGAAAATGTGCCCAACAGTAAAAACCAGTGAGAGATGTCAGAGGAGGCTTCAAGGCAGGGAGTCTTTAGCAGTGCAGGTGGCAGCTTGGGTGGAGCACTAGAGCATGGCCCCAAGGTGACAAATGCCAGCCACGTGGAGGAAGGCCAAGGGCATGTGGATAAATAATTTAAAGTTAGTTCAGCGGAAGAAACAGGGTGAAGGAAGCATGTCCTGGAGCAACCTAGCAACAGAATAGTGACACCAAGGGATTATGAAACATCAGCACAGGGGTCAACTCAGGCAATTTTGTAATCACTTACAGGAAAAGGGAATACACTTGTTCATGAATGCACTATAATTTCCCTGGGAGCATCTCCAGTTACCACAAAAAGAAAGGAATCTGGAAGAATGTGTGTGTGTGTGTATGTGTGGATGGGTGGGTGCATGATCATATAGGGTACTGAGGTTCTACCTCCCGAACCAATAAAAGTTGGGCATAATATTAATATTATGTTATTTATGTCCACAGGCTAGAAAGTAAATGATGGAGGTATTTGGATCGTAGGTAGTAGATGACTAGAACAATCAATATAAGGCATAGAATGGATCATGTAATGCAAATTTACCACATCTATTGGTACATCAAATTTACCACATCTATGAATAATCCTCTAATTGGGGAGAAATCCTATGATACCTTCTGCCCCCACTACATAGGCTGACGGAAATGGTGGTGTTGGGAATACACACTCCTCTGCACCCCTGGCAACCAGAGAGTCACGTTATCCAAGCACAGATATTTAGATGATCTTCCCAGGCTTCAGACCTTGAGATGATGTAGAAGATACAGCTTTCGTTGGAGAATGTTTCTCTGTGTGGAGGATAAAGAGGAACGGCGATCTTCAGCCCTGGATGCTGCCCCGGAGTGTTCAGGGATAACAGCACAAAAATCAAGGCTCAAGCAGAGGATTCCTTTTGGCAAGGGCTTTAGCATAGCTCACCATCTTTGGCCCCTGGAAAGCTTTGTTCTTCAATCTTTCTTTTTATTTGGGAGCAATTACCTATCCAAAAATAGCCTTTGACTTAATTTTGTCAAAGTTGTTTTATTTTGTTTACAATAAATAATCCAAAGTGGAGATGTATAAACCTTATGAATCACTTATTTGAGCAATTATAACAGGAATAAGAGCCTATGTCTTATTTTTGGGGCCTTAATAACCATATTAAGGGAAAAATCTAGACATATTCTTATTTTTTGAAAACAGCCCAACATGAAGCAGATAGTATAATGTAGACCAGGAGTCAGAAAATGTTTATTATATATGTGATGATTAGAGCAAAATAGTCAATATTTTAGGTTTTGCCAGTCATGTGGTCAATGTTGCAACTAGGGAACTCTGCCAATGTGGTGTGAAAATAGTAAGAGACCATATGTTAATGTATGAACATAATTTTGTTCCAATAAAGCATTATTTATGGAAATAGGTAGCAAGCAAAATATGACCTGAATTTGGCTGACCCCTGATCTAGTGGAATAAACATGGGCCTTAAAAATGGATAGCCCTATAAGATCCTAAAATTTCCTCATTCATAAACAAGCATCATAATACCTCATGAATTTCCTCTGAGGATTAAATTTAAAGAGAACACATATTTTTAATGCACTTTGCTTTGGTTTACACATGTTGTTTCATAAAAAGTGTATCATGCATTAGAAGCTCAATGTGTAGTTATAATAACTATAATATAATTATATATAATATTAAAATACATAATTATATGAAAATTATATTTTAAAATAATTATATAATTATATAAAGATACTTTAAATGCAATATAAAATATAAAAATATATATTTATATAAAATATTTAAAAAATAATTACATAATTATACAATAATTATAATATACCCTAGAAGGAAAAGTTAACATTAATGTGTCCACAACACATGCACACACACACACTCACTCAAGCATTCACATTACTTCTCAAAGAATAATGCTCTTCACTAGAAACAACCTCCAGATAATACTCTTTATCCTGTCCTTAACTGAAAAAGGCTACTATATTTTTGTTGCTGCACCCATAAATAATCCTCATAGACTCAAAATACTACATTTTTTCAGTGTGGTATTTCAGTAAAATACCACAGTATTTCAACTGTTGACTGTTCTAGCTATTCCAATACTGATTCTTTCACATATACATATTAATTGGAGATATGAAGGAAGATGTGAGCTCAATTTACCATAGATGTGAATAAGGAGGAAATGTTTAAAATATGTTCACAGAAAGGGCTGGGTAACAGCAACTAATTAAAAGACTGTGGAACCTTGGAAATTCAACAGGTTTTTGATTGGCTCCGTTAGTGCCTATTTTATGCAAACTACAGAACTGAAAAAATGCGGGGAATAGATCCGTGCTATTGAATTTATTGAAAAATTTTTACTGGCTAGTACCATCACTTATAATAGCAAATTATCAATTACATGCTCAATCCACAGTCAACAATGTCTTCTAATGGCTTTTAAAATAAAATTCTAGTAGCTGTCTGTCAGCCTCCATCCCTGACCAGGGCACTAATGGCACAATGACTTAAAAGGTTATCCAATATTTATTTAGTATGCGTGATGTTTAATTTTATGTGTCAGTTTGGAGGATATTTTTGAACGAGATTAACATTTGAATTAGTGAACTTTAAGAAAGTAGATTGCCCTCCATAATATATGTGGGCTGATTAGTTAAAGGTCTGAAGAGAACAAAAAGGCCAGCTTCCCAGAACAAGAGAGGATTCTCCGGCAGACTGCCTTCAGACTTCGTCTACACGACTGGCCCTCCTGGGTCTTCAGCTTTCTGGCCCATATTGTAGATTTGGACTCCTCAGCTTCTATAATCACATGAGTCAATTCTTTACAATAAATCTCTTTCAATGTATGTAGATATATGTATATATAAATACATATATTATATATGTGAATATATATATCATCTGTACATATATTCATATATACATGAAATAGAATTAACCTTTCATTGGTTCTACTTCCTATTTATCTGGAGAACCCTGACTAATATAATACCTAACAAAGAAATTTCTTTCTACATAATCTACTTCATTTAATTTGCATGATAAACATGTACAATATAAAATAGTATTGTCATCCTAATTTTTTTTTGTTTCTTTGTTTTTTATAGATGGACATACTGATGCATTCATTGGATAAATATCTGGGACATGCAGCTAATAAGATTTGGAGCTAGGATTTGAAGACAGACACTCTTATTCCAAACATATCTGTCTCACCAAGTAGATGTTATTGTTTTAGAAATCAGAAAGTTGAGGATGAGGAAAGATAAGGAATGCGCCCATCATCAAACAGTTAGCAACTAGAAAATTAATGCCTTTTTGATTTCAGACTTCATACTAACTACTGAAATAGATTGCTAATGACACACTTTTAAATGTAGAATCTGAATAAAGCAAATTTTATGTGATATTAACATATGTTATATTTAGTGCTATAACATTACATACATATAATTCAATTCTGATAGTAATATAAAAAGCAAAATGTAAATAAAATATTTCTATTGTTAGGTTTCATCTAATTGTTATTAGTCTAGGCAGGTAAACATCAGAAGCCTTTGCATTCTATTGGGACATCAGTATTGTGTCCCTTTATAATTGCAGGCCTGCTGAGAAATACTGTGACCTAGATTTCCATTAGGAAGGAAGCCAGCATCTATTAGCAAAATTTTCCAAATGTCTCAATTGTTACATACTTCTGACATTGAGGTGAAGGCAAATTGTTAAGAAAATGACTTTTCTTATAACTTTCTCATATACTTAATGGAAAGGTTTTCCTGCTTTTTGAGTTGATCTGATTTGTGCTTGGAAACTTTATTATGTGATTTAGTGAGGGGTGCTCAGAAATAAGAGAGTTCCAACAACCTTCACATCCAGGTTCTTAAAGCTGGGGTGCTTAGGCAAGATGATAAATGGTATCAGATTATAAAATCTCTATTTCAGTGTGGAGATGGGTGGGGTTCTGTGTTTAATTATATTCCTCTGTCTCTCCCCAAAAACAATATGCTGAAGTCCTAGCCCCTTGTACCTCAGAATATGGAGCTGATTTGGAAATAGATTCTTTATAGAGGTAATGAATTCAAAATGAGGATATGAGAGTGGGCCTTAATCCAATATGACTGGTGTCCTTATGCCAAGGGGAAATTTAGACATAGACACAGACATACACAGAAAGAAGATGATGTGAAGACATAGGGAGAATCCCACATGAAGATGGAGGTTTGAAACTATACATCTACAAGACAAGGATCACGAGAGATTGTCAGCAACCACCAGAAGCTAGAAGAGGAAGGGAGGATTCACCTACAGGTTTCAGAGGGAGCATGACCTTGCTGATGCCTTGAGTTTGGACTCCAAGACTCCATACTGTGAGATGATGCATTTCTGCTGTTTGAAGTAACACAGGCTGTAGTACTTTGTTATGGCAGCTGTAGGGAACTATTACAGCAGGCAAATACATCCTTTTCAGAAAAGAAGTTCATACCATTAATTATATTCTTCAGGGATACTTGATCCAAAAAGGATGAGAAGTCATTGTCTTTATTTTTTATTTTATTTATTTATTTATTTATTTATTTATTTATTTATATTTGAGACAGAGTCTCGCTCTGTTGGAGTGCAGTGGTAGGATCTTGGCTCACTGCAACCTCCGCCTCCCGGGGTCAAGCGATACTCCTACCTCACGTCCCGAGTAACTGGGGTTACAGGCACATGCCATCATGCCCTGCTAATTTTTGTATTTTTAGTAGAGACGGGATTTCTCCATGTTGGCCATGTTAGTCTTGAACTCCTGATCTCGTAATCTGTCCTCCTCTGCCTCCCACAGTGCTGGGATTACAGCTGTGAGCCACCGCGTCCGGCAGAGAAGTCACTGTCTTACAGCGATCTGGAGAAACACCTGGCCGTATACTTAAATCATAACATTCTCATTTTGCAAAATATTTCTGAGGTCTCACTCCAAGTATCTGAGTCTGTCTGAAAGGGCTTCGTTGTTGTCTGTTTTAACAAATTACAAATAATTAATCTTACAATAGGTACATTTCACAAGCGAAAGAAAGAAGCGGGCTTCTGAAGAGGCTTGCAAATAGTTAACAATTGAACAAGTAACAGTTTTATTTTAATTGTAACATCAACACAACATCATTTGAAAACATTATAAAATATAGGACATTAGTTAGAAAAATGTATAACCACTCCCAATACAGCTCTTAAACACTGCTTATTTGTATCTTAGGTTATTTCCTTTGGGATGGGGCTGGTGCTTTCATTAAACAGCATTGTTTTGCTGGGCTTGATTTCTGCAGAAATGTTGTTAGACTAGAAGAGTCTGGCTGTTCGGCGGATTCTAGGCAGGTGATGCTCCAACCCTCCACTTGGTCAAGGATGGGAGTAAAAAGGACCTGCAAGGTGCTCCAGACACTGTGTGGATAAAAAAAGGGAAAGAACTGTATAAACTGCTGGGTATGAGGAAGATGAGAAGATACAGAGAAATATCGTAGAAAACTATTTATGGATTTTTGTTCATGTGATGGACTGTGATCATTTATGCCACTTCCTATGGGAACTACAATAAAGATCATTTTATATTCACGCCTGTCCTCATTTCACCTTGTTTACGTAATGCAAGTCCCTGAAACAGGAATTACTGGGTCAAAGATATTAACATCTTTATGTTCTTGATACATATTTTCAGCTGATTTCTGGAAAGATCGTTCCATATTATATACCAGGATTGTGTAAAAGTGCTATTCTCAAAGTGGCTTAATCAGCATTGAGAATTCTTTTCTTTAATGTGTATTAATTTAAGAGGTAATAAATAGAATTTTGTTGTCTATATTTGCCCTTTTAATTATTAGTAATGCTTAGGGTTTTATTCTTGTTAGCCATTTTTGTTTATTTGTATAAGAAATGTTATTCATCTTCACTTCCCATGTTGCTTTCTTGAGCTATACTTTTAAGTTTTGTATTCTTATTTTAAATTACAAAATTATGTGTTCATGAAACTCTCAAACCATATAAAAATGTGTAAATATAATACCACTGCCTTTCAATCTTATTCCTTGGAGTACCATTTCAATAGCATATCCTTGTTCACACCTATACTTGCATAAACATATACAGGCTGATAAAAGGGTATATATGTTGTTATTTTGTTTAGCAATGTAGTACATACACCACTCTGCAACTTGCTTTTTACACTTAATCTTTCAGGTTGATCCTTATTCTAGATCAATTACCACAGACATAACATAATATATATATATATATATTTAATAGCTATGTATTATTTTTGAAAATAATACACTAAAATGTTTAAATCATTTCTCTCAAGGTGGATAGTTGAAGTCTTTGTAGTTTGTTCATGTATTTGTTTATTTTGGATCATGATAAATAATGCTGAAAAACCAAATTTACCTACCAAATAGACATACAGCACAAACACATAAACATTCTTGTAAGCGCATGCATATTCTTATACAGTATTACTTTTAGTTCTGTAGCTTAGGTTCCCTCAAAGTTCAGGTGTAAATAAATAATGAGGACTCACCTCGCCCAAAAGCCGATGATTTGGGGTGGTATTAGGGAGCCTGAGAGGGTATATTTGTTTCTGCAAACAAACGGCAATGTTCTTTACAGATTTGAAGAAATTTGAGCATTTCGTATGCTCTCTCAAAGTCATTGCTGGTGTTCTACAAGAAAAACTTTAAGGGCTAAATAGTTTAATATAACAGTGCTATGGATCTTGATTTCTTACTCTAATCTTGGAATCTAATATTAAAAATATGTTTTTTGTTGGAAATAACAAAATAACAAAAAAAAAAAGCGGCAGGAAGTGGGACAGGACAGAATACAATTTTTCTTTTAGTTTTGTAAAGTCTGGATTTTTGGCTCTCCTTAGAACTTTGATATACTGCAATGTGAAGAAAATAAATGAAGAGTATATCTAAAGCCAATTCCATCTCCAGTTATTTACCATTTAAATTACAGCGGTAGGCAAGTTTCCAAATTAGAAAAATGCACTTCTGATCAGAGGATAAAAGAAGGGCAGTATTTAAAAGTGGATTTTAAAATAGGTCAAAGTAGCTATTCTGACTAGCTGAGACTTGACCAATTTTAAACACCAAATGTGGTCATTCAAAGAAAATACTGTGGATTTTGCAGGGTAGATCCAAATAGAAAAAGGCTACCTTCACAGAATAGTTGAATCAATCACCCCTAAGTACATTGTCTGTGATTTTTTTTTTTTTTTTTTTTTTTGAGACAGAGTCTCGCTCAGTCGCCCAGGCTGGAGTGCAGTGGCATGATCTCAGCTCACTGCAAGCTTCACCTCCCGGTTCATGCCATTCTCCTGCCTCAGTCTCCCAAGTAGCTGGGACTACAGGCGCCCGCCGCCACACTCGGCTAATTTTTTGCATTTTTAGTAGAGACGGGGTTTCACCGTGTTAGCCAGGATGGTCTCGATCTCCTGACCTCATTATCCGCCCGCCTCCGCCTCCCAAAGTGCTGGGATTACAGGCGTGAGCCACCGCGCCCGGCTCGTCTGTGATTTTTAACTAGAAGTGTGCTTCAGCAACTACCTGGAGTTCTGGTGCAAAAACATGTTGGCTGAAACTCTGATTTGGTAGGTCTGAAATGGTACTCAGTATGTATGTTTTGATAACACTTCTCAAATTACTGTTATGAGCAATTCTGAATTAAGAACCACAGTCTAAAATGTTTGTAGTACTAAACTCCCCAGATTATTTGAATCAGAATCATCCTAGGGACATGCTAAAATATACATTCCTATGTCCACTTCAGATTTCAATTCAAAATGACAGGACTAAGGCTTGAGAATCCAGACTTTGTACCAAACCACCCTGTTAATGACATTGAAGTTTCTAAAACACTAGACCTGCACAATCCAAGAATAGCATTAAAGATACTTGACTTCACTACTCTGGAGCAATTGTAAATGAGTTGAGATATAACCAAAGGCCACCATAAAGTGTGAACACTGGTTGTAAGATTTAACAATCTGATATATCCAGTCAAAAAGAAACATTTTTAAAAGCTAAATCTGCATGTACATTACTGGATAGGAGTACTGTTTATTTATTTATTTATTTATTTATTTATTTATTTATTTATTTTTTTTATTTTTTTTTTTATCAGTGACTCTATGACTTTATTAATGATCCAGCTGTCTTCATGTTAAGATCTTATCAGCATAGCCACTAGGCATCTGGGTTAAGATTCTTTTTGGTGCAAGTTAAAATAAAGCTAGTGAGGCCAGGTGCGGTGGCTCACACCTGTAATCCCAGCACTTTGGGAGGCCGAGATGCGCGCATCATTTGAGGTCAGGAGTTCGGGACCAGCCTGGCCAACATGGTGAAACCCTGCCTCTACTAAAAAAAAAAAAAAAAAAGAAAAATACAAAAATTAGCCAGGCCTGGTGGCACATCCTTGTAATCCCAGCCACTGGGGAGTAGGATTGTTTGAACCTGGAAGGCAGAGGCTGCAGTGAGCTGGGATTGCACCATTGCACTCCAGCCTGGGCAAAGAAGCAAGACACTGTCTCAATAAATAAATAAACAAATAAAGCTAGTGAAAAGTAATTTGAAGAATTAATTTAAACAATTTCAGATGATGTTGAGAGGAATTGATCATAAAGATAACAGAGTCTCCTATGGAAACTTTTATTCTCATGTCAAATCTCTGAGAGAGAGTATTTGGGCAAGGATTTCACCCCTGATCTCATCATGTGTGTAGGAAGACTAAATTAGAAATACGGCAGCTGGGGCCATTCTTGGTAGTTCCCAAAGCAGAAGAGATGAGTTTGATTCTGAACGAGGGATTTAAGAAATATGCTGATGAGACCCATAATACTGTGGTCAAACTGAATGTTCAGAAATGTGCGTGTGTGTGTGTGTGCCTTTTTAGTAGAGATGAGGTTTCACTGCGTTAGCCAGTGCACGCACACACACACACACACACACACAGGCTATAACCTGTATAACATGAGTGTGGCTTGTTATCTCAAGACTCTGTGTTCTAAGGGATTTGTATGCCCTCTTTACCATGTACCTAGAAATAAATTCTAGATAGTGATATCAGGCCTTTTATTTGTGTTCCATGTTGTGATTTGGTTGTGATTATTTCCCTGACCTTGTAAATGCCCCAAGAGTGGAGATTTAAAAGTGGAGATTCGGTCTTGCTTAACAAGTACAACTATCATAATGCTTGGCACATAGGATGGACTCAAAGGTAATTTGCTGAACAATTTGGTTACAGGGTCACCCAAGTTTTATCTACAAACTCTTCAGATCTGCTTAGGTTTCTACTATAGGAGATTATCTGTAGCTATCAGCATTGATATTTCATTGCCTCTTTTTGACATCTGCTTGGTGGTAGGATAACTTTTTCTATGCTTTATTTAGTTTTCCAACAAACTTTTGAAACCTGTCTACCTTTCCTTCTCATTCACTCAAAGAACAGTTTCTAGGAGATGCCTTGGAGTGTCTGGCGTGTTCTTGGGGACTGACTTGACACCATTTCACGTAATTTCCAGAACTCTTTTTCTTTCAAGGATTTCTGCTCTCATTAACCGTCTGCCCTGTAATCACAATTCTTAGCCCTCCCAGTTTTCCAAGATAGTAATTCTTAAACTGTATAAATGATGGGGGAATCTTGCAAAGATGCAGATTCAAATTTAGGAGCTCCTGGGAAGTGGTTGGCTATCTGCCTTTCTTTCCTTTTTTATGTTTTATTTATTATTATTATTATTTATTTTGTGACAGGTTCTCAATCTGTTGCCCAGGCTGGAGTGCAGTGGCACAATCTCAGCTCACTCCAACCTCCGCCTCCCAGGTTCAAGCAGTTCTCCTGCCTTGACCTCCTGAGTAGCTGGGATTACAGGTGTGTGCCACCATGCCCAACTAATTTTTGTAGTTTTAATAGAAATGGGGTTTTGCCATGTTGGTCAGGTCTGTCTCAAATTCCTGACCTCAGGTGATCCACCCACCTCGGCCTCCGAAAGTGTTGGGATTACAGGCATGAGCCACTGCACCTGGCCGCTATCCACATTTCTAACAAGTTCCCAGCTAATGTAGTTGCTACTTGTCATGAACTGTGCTCTAAGTAGCAAGAGTCTAAGGACCCTCTCCTGCCCCAATCTCTCTCTCTTTCCTCATCTTAAAGAATCTTAAAATCTATATATTTTGAGTGAGGAGAGTCTAACACAGCTTATCTTGCTGGACAGTATCAATTTACATCACTGAATTTGCTTGCCACTGTGCAGTTGACTAACCAGTGAATCACTTTGTTTCTTCTCTTCACACACTGTAATGGGGCACTTTTCTTATGCTCTACTTCCACCCCTGCAATCTCTTTTTCTTCTTAAGTGGTGAAAAATAAAATGCCTTTGTCACAATATATTGCTAGGAAGTCACTGCCCTTTGATAAAATAATGTTATCTCTGTGGGTTTTCCACATTTCCCTCTTAGTCATTTGGAAACAAATGAGATTGAGTGTGTAGTTGTGTATAGAGTGCAAACCACCTCTGACTAACAAAGGAACATCACAGTGATGAAACTGTAGTGACCCCAATCACTTCATGAGCTTTCCAGGTGTACAAACAGATGACACATGGCATTAAACACAAGGGATAGCTCTCCACTACAGTGTTGAGACACACAGTATATCAAAGAGAGGTGAGAGTAGTGTTCTGATTACTTTGTTAGTAATGCTGGTAAAATGCATCGAACTTTGCAATGAGTTTATTTTTAAATGTGTTCCAATGAATTCTAGCTCAGAATTTGTCTATTGGATGAACTCGTGCTAATTAATTTAGTTATTTACTTTCTAAACCTTTCCTTGAGAATTTATTAAGAGTGGAATTTGTCTTGGACTCTGGAATCATGCATATATGATTATCTTATGCTTTATTTTTTTGCTGCAGGAGATAAAATATAATTTCTGGTCCATAAATGCCACACAAGTTTATTTTCTCCATTAATATTTCTAGTTATTCAGATCCAGCCTACATCTGCTTAAGCAACCCAAAAGGGAAAGTTGTACATTTTTCTCTACAAATACATTCTTTAAACTTTTGAGATATTATCAGAGGGAAAGTTTTCTTTATCTTGGGCATGCTCTATCTGAACAATCATAGGTCTTCTCCAAAGTGCTTTCATCTCTACTCAATTAGATTAACATTTAGCCTTGTGCTTTATGTCAGGCTCTGCTCACACCCCCAATTCATCCCAAAGACAGCTATCATTTGTCTTCATGGCTATTTTGAACCACACTGATCTCTTCTATCTCTGAGTTTATAAAGTTTCACTACTTAAAATTTCAGGCAGATATTCTATTGTTTTCTATTTGTCTTATGTTTGTTAAACATAGTTTTTCTGAATAGATGATAAGTACTTTGAGGGGAATCAGGTAATGGATATGTTCCCTACTGGCGTAGGCCCAGAACTAAACCATAATAGGAACTCCATAGCTTGTGATTTGTGTCATGAATATCAAGTGACTGGAGTTCCATTTTTTGAAAATGAATAAACAGAATACATATAGTTTTCTACTCAGAGAGAGTGAGCTGATTAAAAGTAAAATGGATGTAAAGGTGGTACTTTACCTCCGTTCCTTGTTTGCAGTGTATATACTCAATTCAGGTTAATTTGATTCTTTTCTCTTCTGGTTTATTCTCTGTCTTCAATAGAGAGTAAGATTATTCACATGTACTGATTTCAAGCACTTTTGAAGTAATTTCTCTGACTCAAGGCAGAACAAGGAATTCAGTGATGCAAAAATATGACTGCAAGTTCTATTCAATTTATTTTATTTTTCCCATGAAGAGTATAGATAAATTTTTTTGACAGAAAACTAAAGGGCCTTTATTCCTTCATCCCTCTCCACTAATTTTAAATAACACATAAAGAAGAAATTGGAAAAGTGAACCTTCTCAATTTGTGAAAGAGGATATAAGGGGATATTTACTTTTAGCTAGAGAATTGTAATCTCAACTAACCCCCAAGAAATGGTTTCAAGAATTCCCAATGCTTGAAATCTTTTACAAAGAAAACATGAGTGGGGCCAGCAAAAAAAGTGAGGAAGCAGAGTTGCTATTTAGTGGAAAATGGCACACATATGCCTTCTAAGATGATCAACTCCTACAGTACCAGGGAAGAGTTCTTTTGGTATGTGATTTTTCTCCTCCTCCTATTGTTCTTTCTCCTTCTTTTGGTTTACTTTGATTCCTAGGGTAAAGGAGTGACAAATGAATTCAGATTGAATGTGACTGTAACGACATGTTAAAAGATCACAGTTCACCCTGTTTATACATTGAAATGGAGGACACTTTACCACAGCAGAGTTGAAGAAACTTTCAGCCATGTTCTTAACACATACAAAACTATCATTAGAACAAACTAAATCTGGGATATCGTTTATGCAAGGAGGCTTCTCTACATTTACTGAGTGTGTCTGTTGGGTCGGAGTTGAAGGAATCCAGGTTGTCCAGCAGAAATGCAGCTATGGGGCAATCGATTCAACTACTTAGAAATGTTCAAGCAATGAAAACATGAACTTTCAACAAAGCGTAAGTGTCTTGATTCAGAGTTTGTTTTCTAGATTACAGAATATTTCAGTTAACGTGAAGTTTTAATGTCTGCAAAGGGTATTTTCACAATTAAGCTCAAACTCTTTAAGTTCACAAAAATCCTCTTAATGGATAGAAATGGCTTAGAGGTAAAGATGGACTATACCAGGAAAAACAGGGAATTAATTTGCCTTCTTTTACGAATAATTTTCTTTACTTCTAATATATCTATCAAAGATATACAAATACCTTGCTTTGTGTTTGTCTTTTGTAAGGTATGTTTCTAGATGCTCATTGGTCTATTTTTTCTTCTGTGAGCAGAAGTTAAACCTTGTAGGAATAAAAGCTTCATTTTATATTAATTTTATGGCATAGATTACATTGATAGGGTGTATGTGAGTGTGTGTGTAAGTATTCAATGTAAAATAAAGACTTCCATATCTAAAGGCTACTGAAAATTGTAGTATAGTAATTGCTGTCTAAATATTGGATCTCCCTGTGTACAATTCTTACAACTGTATTCAAATTTTGTATATTTGGATTCATTTCCCAAAACCCTAAGAATTTTCATTCTAACAGATACAAGCTATTCTTATTTAGAGTATTTAGAAAAGAGTAAAAATAAATAGTAGGGAGTGGTATGAATAGAATATGGAAGCAAATTTTTGAGGCATGATCAGAGTAAGTCTTTTCTATAGCAACACTGGGAGAGATTCAAAGTTAAATTCTGTGTGGTGTGGTGGCTCATGGCTGTAATTCCAGCACTTTGGGAGGCCAATGCGGGTGGACCACTTGAGGTCAGAAGTTCAAGACCAGCTTGGCCAACGTGGTGAAACTCCGTCTCTACTAAAAATACGAAAATTAGCTGAGTGTGGTGGAGAGAGCCTGTAATCCCAGCTACTCAGGAGGCTGAGGCAAGAGAATTGTTTGAACCCAGGAGACAGAGGCTGCAGTGAGCTGAGATGGCACCACTGCCTTCTACCCTGGGTTACAGAGGGAGACTATCTCAAAAAAAAAAAAAAGTTAAGTTTGATCTACAACCAAACTGCCATGCTTGTAAGGGAAGAAGATAGGACAATTTTAATAAGTTCTGGGAGAGTTCAGTAGACTCTAAAACACTGGAGCCAATTTCTGAGTCAGCAAACCAAAGATTTGAAACATTTAGTGGATGGCAGATGGGAAGAATTGTCTATGTCAGAGGTTCTGCTAGTCTCTGTTTCAGGTGCTCTGTATTCATTACCCTTTTTAACCTTTCCATCACATTTCTAAAATGGGTATTATTTCTGTTTTATATATTTAAAAAGCTGAATTAACAAAAATGAAATTAAAACATTTTAGAATGTATTTGTATGTTTGGATATAATGACAGGCAAGCAAACAAACAAAAAAATACCAATGACATATAAGGCCTCAGTCTTGAGAATAGGGAAATATTTTAAAAAATCATGTCTATTAGACAACTTCCTTTTACTTTAGCATTAGTTCATTCCTCGAGTCGGTGTTCACCAGGTTTCACTAACTAACAGATAGTGACTGGTTGTAATTCTCCCTTTGTTGTCATAGTTAAGAGCAGTGTTTGGGTCTTAGGCAATAAGTTAGTTGTTTTAAAATCTGATTACTGGAAAATAGTTTCTAAATAATTAACCTTTAACATGTTAACTTTTACCTTTTAAAGTTTTTCTTATAAAGAGTTTTATGTACTATATTTTCATAAACTATAGTGAAAGATTTAAAGAGGCAGAAAAGTAAGGGTACTCCTTGTATACATCATCATGTTATATTCTCACAAAACTAGAGATGTGGGGCATATGTCAATATAATAAATAGAAGAATTAACAAATACAGTTATTAGGTGCCACACTCTTCTAAGCACTCTACATATATTAACTTATTTAATACTCACAACACCCCTTTGAGGTAGGTATTATTAGTACTTTAGTTTGACAAATGAGTAAATTAGGGCACAATGAGGTCAAATATCTTGCCAAAGATTATAAAGTTGGTAAGTAGCAGAGTTGTGTTTTAAACCCAGACCTTCTGATACCAGAATCTGCATTCATACTTATCATACTATGATTTGCAGCTTCTCTAAACGCATAGTAATCCTTGCCTCTACCAGATCCTCAATGGCCATGGCTTTATTTTAAAAAATATTAAAATACTATGTGCCTTACCTTAATATTTAGATGAAAAGAAGGATGTGAAAATTCTCGAGAGATGAGAAAAAGTAAAGTACTATGGTTTGTAATCATATAAGCTGGGAGGGAAAAACACATATCCTTTTATGGTATTACATTCTGCTACCTCTCAAAAACAGCAAATTCTTCTCTAATCTGTTTTTTTTATACCACCTAGATACATTTAACAATGTATGTCTCCAGCAAAGTAGTGATTAAATCATCCAGAAACATTTCCTGAGCACCTCCTATTTTGAAGTTACAACTTCATATATTAATATAAAGATAAGTTAGAACAGAAAAAACAATGATTTACCAAACTGAAATTAAAAACTATGAAAACATTGATAACAATCAGAAGATTGTACTCTAAAAAATCCAAAATAATGTGAAGGCCAAAAAAAAAAAAAAAAAAAAAAAAGAAAGTAAAGAAAAAAGAAAACTGAAAAACAAGAGGCCCTTAAGACCAGAATAAATGATGTGGTCAATCCATCAGGCCAAGCCTAAGACAGCTTGCTGTGCTATGATGAAAGTAATAGAAACCAAGTGAGAGTGAGTATCTCACATTTCATGGTTCACTTAAAGCCCTTAAAGGAGATGATCAGGATTAAACTAACAAATATCTTTAAAAAACTAATTGATAGAAGATATGTCATGAAATCAAGAAAGGTCAAATGATGAAGGCTCACGACTTTCATCGAATCAGCAAATTCCAACAGTCCATCCATGCAACGTGAATTGGCATATAAATAGGTCATTTTTGTTGGTAATATTATAGTGAGTATCATGTTGTAATTGCTGGTAACAACAGAAGTCCTTTTAGGACTAGTATTTATTATTATTGTATTCACATGATTTTACTCTACAGCAAACAGTCTATTGCTTTTGATTAATCAGAGAGTTGTATCTCTGTTTATCTGACTGACTAATAGGAACCTTTGTCAGTAAAACACCTTTTCCAATTAGCCCTGGTCTGGAAGATACAAGCCAGACTTCCCTCAATGGGAAAGACTGTCACTGAAATCAGTTTGAACATTTCACGGAACCAGTAATCCTGGTAGAATGTGATGGCTTTCCATTATATGAACATTTGAAGCCAAATAAAATACCTTTGAAATGGATTGAATAGGTCAGATTCAGAACTAAGCTTACCAACCATCCCTCTAGCCTAGGACTGAGAAATTTCCCAGGACATGTGGCTTTCAGTGCTAAAACTGGGACAATCTCAGGCAAATAGCATCAGGTAGTCATGCTATGAACAGTATACTCAAGTTGATCCACTAAAGCTATGTCCCTTATAAGCACTAATGCCATCTGTTTTTAATCATTGGTCACTGGCATAAAACTTGCATCTTTCTGTAGCCATCAGCCACAATTTTCTTCCAGTTCTCTCAGAAATGCTGAGCATTATGGTTTGTCATTGCATAGAAATAGAGAGAGAGAGAAAAAAAAAAAAAATTCCAGTTGTTCATAGACTCAGTCATGCAGAGTGAGGACAGCAGAAAGAGGGGAGATGTAAATGGTCAGTTTTTCTCATAAACAACATCAACCAACCTGTATTTTCATGACTATCTTTTAGAATGTGAGACTGACAAGATTTAGGAATTAGGGTATATATTATCACAAGCATCAAACCTTGTTAAAAGCTCATCTTCATGATTAACAGAATTTTAAAATTGGCCAAGGATCAAGGCTTAAGTCAAAGTAGGACCAATTATCTGATGTGTTGCATGGTGTAGATATGGTTGTCTGGTTCCACCGGGGTACAAGCAAGCTCAGGCATCAATCAGCTGAGTAGCTGCATAAATGCTAGAGGGACAATTCTTTAGTGACAACAAAGGCCAAGTTAAGAACCTGATTTCTCAAATTTTGCAAATGGATCCCCTTCAAGGTAAGTGATTTTTTCCGCCACTGGGAGACCAATAAATCCAATTCAATTTTCTGCTAATATTTGCTGTTGACATTGACATAGTTAGCAAACGATGAGAAACTAATAGTCATATTATGACAATCGTCATTTTAGTTTTCTCTAACGAGGAACTAGATGGCGATGCAAACAAGAGATATGTCTATTTCCCCTAATGGTTATGGCTCATTGTGACTGGTTACATTAAAATGCTTTGTACTTTTTTTAAGGTCAGTGCTTACACCTCAAAGAAAGTGGTAATAGAGCTCAATATTCCTAGAGTAGCTTAGGGAAAACTGATTCTTACAAAGTTTCACAGGCAAGCTTAATAAAAATTGCTCTATTACTCCATTTCCCTTTAACAGTAGAGAACATTTCTTCCATAGAATTATTGTAAAAAGGTTGTATCAGCACTTTACAGGTTGGGATTCCAAGGTTCCAAGAAATGAGGTTATATTCAAAGTTACCTGTTTCTGCAGAATGACTAGAAGTCATGTCATTTGAATACATAAATGTCATTTATTATGCAGTAGATATTTATACCTTGGTCTCATCTGTAACCAACTGATAGTAACCTTGATGCCAGATCCAGATTTATTATTATTAATACACTTCTGTGTAAAAGTACTGACTATAAAATTAAGTGGGTTAGTACTAGGAGTATTTGACAGCCTTTTGCTAAATTCGAAAAGACCACATGGCAATATACTTCCTGCTAGACAGCTGTCCCCATAAAAAAATCTGCTCTCACAAGAAGCATCCTTGTTGACCAGCTGAATGACCCACTTGTGTCTGGGCAGAAATCCATTCACTCTAGAGCCAATACATTGCTAGGAAGCAAAAGAAAAACTGCTCTTTTATACTCATACTTTACAAATAATAATAGAGACATAAAAATCTGGACTTAATTAGTTTAAATTTGATATCCTTAATCATCAATAAAACAATAAGACAAAAAAGATGTGATCATTTCTTGAACATTTTCCGTGATATCTTCCATTTTTCTAATGGAAAAGAGCTTTGCTTTTGCTGGTTTCTTTGTGAAAACAGCAAATTATGAGGAATTCTCTTTGATTATTATAGATTGGTTCTGTTTCTTACACAATATAAGAATTCTTTGCCTCAGAGGAAATTAACCTTAAGTAACTTATGACAAATGTATAGAAAGAGGTAATGTCAGCCTCATGCTGTGAAAACAGGAAATAAGCAGTTCAGAAAACGACAGACATGGCTAAAGAGTTGCTGTCACAATTCTTTGCCATCCTAGAGCAACTTGGAAACTGTGCTAAGTCTTCCTAATTCAGAGAGTTATGACTATCCTGCTCAATAAAGTCTCTTAATATTAGAGTAAATGTAGAAAATAACTGTTTTTTTTTTAAAGATATAGTTAGCCTATTGTCTTTTGTTTTATTTTGTTTTATACACTGAGGACTTTTCCTAGGCATACCGTGTTACTCAGTTCAAAAGGTCTAGGTGAGGAAAAACGAACATGTTGTGGCTTGATAAAAAGATAACGAAGAATACTGACCTAAATTCAGCTGTTAATTCTGAAGGTTATGAAGAATTATGAAGTTATGAAAGATTGATACTTGATATGTTATTTATCCCTTTTGCCTAGTCTTCATGTATATAAAATTAGTTAATGTCACTTCATATGGTTGATAATTATATTTAATCAGAACATGTATAGGGTGCCTGGCACAGGGCCTGGTCCCAAAAACATTTGCTTTATTTTGGCAATTCACAGTTCAAATAATATAGGAAATCGCTCGACTTATTGAACCTTCTTGCCTATACTAACTTCTTAAAGATGTTTTCCCTAATGACCCAAGCAAATAAATATTTCTCCTTATTATGAACGCTAATACACTCATATTCACTTTGACATAAAATATACTCATGATAGCCTGACTTATATTACTGTTTTAGTTTCTTTTTGTCCATTTGGGAGTCTTCTTCCCACAAGACCATGTCCATTTTGGGGGCCCAAGAACTATAGTTTATATTTTCATGGAAAATACCTCACCCAGCTTTCATCCATCATAAGATTGTTTTGTCTTTAATTGTAACATGTTTGTTGAATGAATAGTAGAACCATCATCTTAGCTTTGGCACAAAGTGATGGGAACAATAGTTGAGGAAGTTTTCACAAAGTAATGTATATAAACCATTTAAAAAACCTCAAAGTCAATGTAACAAATACCCACATACAAAGGATTGTAGGGGCGTTAGAACCCTTCTTAAATAGGATGGGTGGCAAAGAAAGGACTAAAGAGCGACCCAAATGTAATGCCAAAGGAAAAAGAGTTCAGAAAAAGACTGATGAGTTTTTTGGGATAGGGTGGTTGTAGAAGGGTCTTTATCCCCCCTTTTGTGAGAATGCAGGTTGGAGAAACGATTAGCATATTGTTTTCCAACTGAAAAGGTGGTAAGATAAAGTGGTACAAGAGAAATGCTTCAGGTTTCGGTAAAGACAACTTCTCTTAATGTTCATTTTCACCGTGTCTCCAAAGGGCCTCACTTTCTCATTTGGGAGCTCAGTTTTGTGTGTTTCCTAGCCAGTTGCTTTTCGTCAGGCACTAAAAATCACTCTAAAAGGGGGATTTTTTGCTTCTTATGTGAGGTTTCTTGAGTTCTCCATGGAAAACTCGATACATTTAATAAGTAAATATAGCTTAAAGTGGGAATCACAAATGTCAGCTGCTTTCCTGAGAATGCATCCCAACTGGCGCATGTCATTTCAGAGGTATTAGTAGCTTGGCATTTCAGTAGTTCCCTTCCCTTGAGCTTTTACAGGCTATTGCTGCTTTTAATTACCAGCAAGAGTGGAATGTGAGGTAAATCAGGTTGTCTCTATAAACCAGCTTCTGTGGCTCTGTAGCCATTCTATTAGGTTTGGAGACAGTGTCATGCAACCAAGTACACATAGAGCGCGCCTAGGCAAACTGGCCATATGGAAGAGGACCTCATACTTCCCTTATTGTGGGACATTGATAGAGTAATCCTAAATACTCTAATTAGTACTCCGTGCTTTCACTGGGAGGAGAGTGAAAAAAAAAAAAGCAACCAAAACCGGAAGACAGCTGCTACTCTCACGAATTTTTTTCTTTCCTCTCTCTTTTCTTGCCACTTTCCCTCCCTCACTCCCTCTGACTTTCCATATGCTTTTTTTTTTTTTTTGAATCAGTAACTAAAACATTTCCCCAGATTTTACAAAAAGCAACAAATTGCTTTTTCTTTAGAGGACTTTGCCAACTATTATCACAGCATTGGTTATAAGTTTCTTGAAGTCAGCCTTCAGATACCTTGTCCTTTTCTGTCTATATCTAGAAATACATTTTTCAATATCATTGTTATTACTAGGATAATGTGCTTGTGTATCAGTTACATACACTCCCTGAAAGACTAGGCATCTTACCCAAATATAAAAACAGATGTTTACCGTGGCATTGAAGATATTTGTTAATCTGCTTTTCATCTCTAACACAGTATTTGGGGACGACAGCTGTATTTCCAAAGTTAAACTATCCTCTGGGTAATGTTAGAATCCCTGAGTAAATGTATAGACCTGTAGTTTTCTTGTTTCAAATAATTGCAATATTTGGTATTTATCAAATAGACCTTCGAAAAGTTTGTTTTTAATCTTGATTAGTTTTTACAAGTGAGTCTTCAATGTTTTTACGTGTATGTGTTTTAACGAATCAAACAAAATTAAGTTCAAATATAAACTATAAATTAATAACTTTAATTTAGAAAATTCTCTAAAATTTAAATTCCTAATACCCAAATAACATGAATAGCACTTTCTTCCTTTTAAAATTGATATGGGTATATGAAATTATATATTTGGGCTACTTTTATAAATGTTATAAAATTATATGTTTTTGAGTTATTTTTATTTTTCAGCCATAAAACGGTTCTAAATTGAATCAACGTTAATTATATTTAAAATTATAGCAGATAAACGTGATTCATTTCTAAGACATTTTGTGATAACCCAAATCTTTGTAGATAGATACCTCTTAATTTTCATTCAGACTTATTTTTTCTAGGAGGATACTTTTTGTCAAATCTTGTGATAGTTGGCTATAATGTCAAAAAATTTATTTTGCAATTACCGAAAGTATTAATATCTAAAATTAAATACTATTTTCACCTTTACAAACAAAACAGGGCGATTGTTACAGGTTATTTCAATTACAGTTTCTCATTTTCCAGGCTAATATTGTCTAATATTTTCACTTCAACTTCTGTTTAAACCTCAATAGAGTCATTGTGGCTATTTTCACATGATTTTACTGTTAAGGATTATTTGGATTCATTTATATTGTTTACCAATTTATTTGATGATCCATTTATTTGAGGAAAGATTACATTCTTCAATTTGTGTCAAATTTCTTATATTGAAGAATCTACTTTGGTGCTTGAAGTATTGAATTTGTAGGAGTAGTAAATCTTGATTTTTGTTTGTCCAAAAATATCTTAATTTTACTTTCGTTCTCCAGTGATATTTAAGAACTTCTGGAAAGACTTTATTTAATGGTAGGTCTAAGATTTAAGCAAAGATGGGGGTAGAACTTTTTTTCTCTTTTTCTGAACTATGTATCAGGCAAGTGTCTCAAAAACACATTTATTATTATTATTATTATTATTATTGTTATACTTTAAGTTCTGGGGTACGTGTGCAGAATGTGCAGGTTTGTTACATAGGTATACACGTGCCATGGTGGTTTGCTGCACCCATCAACCCATAATCTACATTAGGTATTTCTCCTAATGCTATCCCTCCCATAGTGTCCCACCCCTTGATAGGCCCCAGTGTGTGATGTTCCCCTCCCTGTGTCCATGTGTTCTCATTGTTCAACTCCCACTTATGAGAGGGACCATGTGGTCAAACACACATTTTTTTTTTTTTAAGCAACATTGTTAGCTGTTTTCTGGGAAATTGTGCTACCAATACTTTCTCCAACATTATTAGCAACTGGCAGAAGCTAAATATTTGGAAAGTGCTCCATTAAAAAATATGAATATTAATTCATGGACAGATGAATTTCTAATACAGAAAACTGGACAAATTGTAACTGGCCTGTGTGTAGCAATAGTGATTAATCACCTGGACCTTTGCTCCTCGTGGCTTGATGTTTGCTATGACATTCATATTATTTTGAATTATAATAAGCCAACCCAATAATCATAACTACAAAAATACCAGCATGTAAGGTTACTATTTTCTCAGCTGCTTATAAACACAGCATATGTAGCCATAGTTGGTTCAATATCAGGCTATGTTGGACTTTTGCAAACCCATAGTTGTTGCAGATATATGATTGTGTGACAGATCATCCATGTCAGGTCAGGCTGGCTCAAATCTTTGATATGTTGATTTAATGATTCTATCTACTTACATTTATTGAGTGGTTATGCTATCATTGCTTAGTACTTTTTATACAGTTCACTAAGACTGTAGACTGAACAGCAGAATGAAACTCATCCAACTACCTAAACTACACATTTCCAAAGCTGCAAAACTAGCTAATTCAACATAAACTTCACTAATTAAACAGAAAATGCTGATTGAGCACGTTCTATGAGCAGACACTATTTTAAAGATGCTATATGTACAGTAATTTAATTCTATTAGTCACAGGTAACATTGTTAAGTATAATTCTGCATTTTTTTTTTCAGTGTTTTGTGATTTAGCAGTGGTTGGTTTGAGAACTGTAGGAATCTAACATCAGTTTATGGTTTTAACCCTGTTTTACTACCTACTCCAATTTCACTAATAACTGATTTAAACATTTGTATTTTGTGGGAGATCGAGGTAAAGGGCAGTAACCCATGGCTTCATGCAATTATTGGTATGAGTTTTTACACTTACTTTCTTTTCACAAAAGAATATTCAACACCTTGATGGGGGCTAGAGAGAATTGGAGAGATGAACATATGTCATTGTACTACAGAAGTGAACATTATGCTCTGATTCTTTTGATCAAACCAAATGAGCCAATTCCACTTTTAACTTCCTTAGAAAAAACTGCAAGTTTCAAACTACTTGCTGTGTTGTGGAATTGTTACAGGAACAATTACTTTAGCATTACAGTAGCAGTTGTCAGAGAAGCTCCTTCCAAAGCATCTGACATAGATGATTCATACCTTCCACATTTATAAGAAAAATGTTGTTTTTCCTTGCAAACAGTTGAGAAAGTCCTTGAGCGGTTTCTAACTCATTTCGGCAGATGCAAGAGGCTGATTAAATATCCGAAATGTGACTTCTTTTTCTGAACACCCTTGAGAATCATCCTTGATAAACAATATCAGTGGCTGCCACACAGGCTAGTCACATGGCAGGAAAGCATTTTTTACAGCTCCCTCTGCCCTCTCTAGTAGAAGCATCAGAGACCTGAGTTTCAGTTGTTTTCATCTCCGGGCCTTATTGGAGCAGACAATGGCAGTTGTGCCAGAATGTATGATGGTTTAATGATGTTCAGAATTGCTTCATGGCCAAAAGCCAGAGATAATAATCCTGGATATACTGATGATTTTAGACTCCTGAAATGGAAAAAGGAGGGCGGTGATTTTTGACATATTCCTTCTCCTTTATTCCCAAATCTCATGCTATTGTGGGTTTTAAAATAAGAGTTATGGGTGTTTATTTTTGAGATGCTAAAGGCTTGTTGATGCTTGTACCTCCCCAGGTGAGGTGTATACTGGTATGTATTTGGAGGATGGTGGGAGTTTTCAGTACTTTTTACAAATCTTGGGGACACATGTTTTTGTATAGCCTGAGGCTCACAATATGGAACAAAACGATGGTTTCTGGAGATGGATTTAATTCCCAGTAAAAAGGAATGTTCAGACAAGCATTATTATTACTTGATTTGTGGTTTGTGTGCATGAAAATTAAACTGATGAGTAGAGTTTTTTTTTTTTTTTTTAATTTTAGGATTGGTATTGTAACTACTTGAAAGTGCAGTCTATATTCTGACATTTAAAAACACATATATTTAAATTTTTGAGATACAGAACACATATTATCAGCAGCAAATTTATTTACTGAAATTTCCTGAGGACATTTAGCACAATATTCTTGAAATATCAATATAGCTGTTCATAAAAATTTTGAAAAAAATGTTTTTTGTATTTAGCAAAATTGTAATACATTTGTCACCTAGAATATAAGAGTACATATGAAAAAAGTTATATAGAAAAATGTTTAATCAAATGATATTGACAGCAATAAACCTATGAAGTCAACGATACTTTGAGAAATGCAGATAAAGTATTGGGCAAAGTTTTGTAATATATTTTTTGCAATATTGAAGCAAAAACAAAACTACATTTTCATGATTTTGTTGTGGTAAGATGGAAGGCCTTATCTTACACAAGATGAACTTAATTATCAGTTGCATTAAATGGAGAAAATGTATTATTTAAATTCTTATGTACATATACACATGCATATATAGAGATATGCACATATTTGATATCAATTTTATAAATGTAGATAGGGTTAGAAAAATATTTGCAAAATATTTACATTTACATGGGTGATAACACTTTCAGAAACTATTTTCAGTTTTTTATATTATTCTCAAGTTCTATAATGATTATGTATTACTCTTAGTAATAGCTGTGATAGTAGATTTTTAAGATGAGCTTGAATATGAAGAAATGTCCCATTTTTATTACTGGAATATAAACGTTAAGAATGCAGATAAAATCATCAAATGTTCACTAATAATATTTATTCTAGTCTTCGGAAAAAGGTATAAGATATACCTTATATGACATAATTTGGAATTATTTTGATAGTTTCAGAGTATAAAACAATTTTTTTAACATTTTAATGTGAATCTTGGACAATGGACGCTGACATTTTCATCTAAACTGTAACCATTTTTAAAATTTTATTATCACTGTTGTTCCAAGCACACTCTCTAATTTTATTCAAATTTTTGGAGATACAGCATTTTAAAAACTGTGTATGATGTTGCTACTAATAATTTTTGTTCAAATACATGAATTCTCATTAGTAAAATATGCTGACATTACCCCGTCCCCCATTCACCCTGTAGTTGTATATCTGTGATCTGCGGAATGAAAGGGCTTGCATTAAAAGTAACGGCAAGAACCGCAATTACTTTTGAACTGCAATTACTTTTGCACCAACCTAATATTTCTTTGTAAAGCCTGTTAAAAAAAAATAGAGTTAAGTTGACATCTCATATGGAAGTCACTCCCCCAAGAATTAGAATTGTTACTAAATGCTAAGTTGTTCTGAATCATCCACACCTCTCTCTATGTATGTAATGTATATACACATACAAACACACATTTTTCAGATAAACTTCATAAATACTCAAAACTAATGCTACTTTACATTTTTTCTAGCAATTTTTTTTCACCAAACAAGGTTTTGCTGTCCAAGAGAAAGCAATTAAGAAAGTACTATCCTATAAAGACTTCAAAATATTCTCATTACATTTTAAGATATTTTTGAGAAAAAGAAGCCTTTTATTATATTTTGGCATAGAGCAAATAGAAATATTATTTTTAATCTGTAGTGTGCCTATGTTGTGTTTGCTTGTGAATATTCAAGCTTGCTATAGAGGACAGACAGATAGGAATAAGATGATTTAGAACAGATAAGTAGCAATTGCATAGAACATATATGTGAACACAGAAAGAGAGAAAAGGACAAAGAGATACTTAATATACATACGACACTATATATAAGAGGTGCTTACTGTCATCAGGCATTAAACATACATGAGGCACCTAAGGCGCTGAATATTTACGATGCACTAAATAGAAATAAGGCACAGGAGGCACACAGTGATCAGGAGGTTTTAATTAAGCTTCCCATTGGTGATTTCTAATCGGGTGCCAACTGTCCCCTCCCTAAAAAGCACACGAAATTCAGTGCTGCTAGGCCAGCTAATTGGTGAGCTACAGCTCTGACCAGACTGACTTGACTGACTTTGTATCTCTCAGATAGAAAAAGTATATGTCGACCAGGCACCGTGGCTCGTGCTTGTGATCCCAGCACCTTGGTAGGCTGAGGTGGGCAGATCACCTGAGGTCAGGAGATCGAGACCAGCCTGACCAACATGGTGAAACCCCATCTCCACTAAAAGTAACAAAAATTAACCGGGCGTGATGGTGCTTGCCTGTAGTCCCAGCTACTTGGGAGGCTGAGGCAGGAGAATCGCTCCAACACAGGTGGAGGTTGCAGTGAGCCAAGATTGCACCACTGCACTCCAGCCTGTGAGACAAAAAAAAAAAAAAAAAAAAGAAAGAAAAAGAAATAAGGAAAAGAAGTAAGAAAGAAAAAGAAAAAGTATTTGTCTTTGGCCCCAAACATCTTGTACACTATTAGAGAGACAGGACATCTGAGCATTGTATATCCCACTATCCCAGGATTCAGGTTGTGGGACCCTTCTACTCTGTTTGTATTGTATCTTACATCTGCTAGTTTACCTCATCTCTTTGTCCTACACTCTCTTAGCATACATTTCAACTAGGTTAAATAAATCATACACAACAGCATTTTATTTCTGTCTTGTGTTTCCGTCTTGTGACTCTAGGATATTTTGTTTGACAGTGTACTTGGACACTACTATTGTATCAAGGTTATTTCCTACATTACAAAGCATATTTGTGTTCCAGCTCAGGTTTTACAGTCCTCAAAAAAATACTTGTTATATAAAAGAAATACCAAACATAGAGTTTTACTGCAATATCGCATCGTGCTCTAAAATAAAAGAGAAGTATGCTTTGCAGTATTGTTTTTCTCAAGCAAAGAAAATTTAAGCTGTTTGGGATATGAACTCTGTGTGCGTGTTTTGGGGGTGGGGGTGGGCAATGGCACCTGGAGAAAAATTAGATTCTTAGGTAATCACCTTATAAAAATGTTCATTCAAATAAAACTAACTCCAAGAGACACTTGTATGTTTTGAGACGGGTAACTTGAAGACTGAGAGAGATGGTGATGATCCTAAAGCATAAGGAAACACAACCTCTTATATTTGAAGGGCTTGTCAGGAGGATTTAAATTTACAATTAGAGAATTCTTCTTTGACTTTTATTAGGGCTTTCTGAGAAGACTAATTGAGATCCCCTTGGGGAAATTTTATTCAGTGAGTGTCTCTACCTCTGTGACACCACTACATCAAAGGTAATAGAATTTGCACACTGATTGGATTGAACAAGAGCCTCTGTTGTCTGTAAGCTGAGGTGGTGAACTTGGAATATTAACCTTTCAGGCAACACAAGAATGTAGAATTCTAGTTTCATCTCTTCTAAAAATGTAAATAGAATTAAAATATTCACCCAGGCTGACCTGACAACATGTCAGTATGCAGAATTAAAAAAAAAAGGAAAGAAAGAAAACCATTACAGATTGATGTGTTCTATTTTGAATTCCAGTGAATTTCCAGCAAGTTCTAGGGAAAACTCATAACATTCTGTAACAAGGAGTTATATATCTGTAGACTACCAACTCTAAATTCTCTTATACATTTGCAAGAGGATATTTTAGAATAATCTTTCTTACACATATCCTATTTTCATTTCAATTGATATTGTACTAATTCCAAGTTCATTGTCTGTAGTCTAGGTAACAAAAAAGCTACATATGAGATTATTTTATGCTCCTCTCTATAACCATTTGTTTCGGTTTTCATAATTTAATATTTTATGTGAATAGAATATGCATTTAACAATGAAGACAGCCATAAGTAAAACAAATCTAGCACCCATGTTTCAAAAAATTGTATGTATCTATTTTTAGATTTTTATACCGGAAGTGTGTGTTTTATGTGTATTTGATTTGATTTTTAAATTAAATGTCTATTACCTTGTAAATTGCTTCTTTTTCATTCATTTCATAGATCATTCATGCATTTTCATATTGTTAAGAATATTTTTATCAGTAGCAATTTTTATTATGTGCGTGTGCCTACATATGTGTGCGTTTGTGTATATATATGCATATATTATGTATAATTTATGTAAATAGTCTCTAAGATCAGAACCACCACCTGCACAATTCTGGGAGTACCTATTTATATTATAGTTTCTGTGTATTGTTATTCTCCCTATGATTGAATTTAATAGACCTGCCTCAAATACATTTCTAATAATTCCACCTTTTCATTGTTAAATGACAGTATAATGAACATCTTTAAGAATAAGATACCTTGGAAACAATCACAATAAGTTGCTTGGAAAGAATTCTTACATTTGATATTGCTTGGACCCGGATGAAAATATGAAGTAATTTGATAACATTGATTTTTTTCATAAAGGTCAATTTTATCTCACCTACCAAATATGTGTGACACTTCCTTTTACCTTGAGCCTTCATTAATATATGATATTATTATTAAAACAAATGTCTCTATTAGTTTAATAGGTAAAATAGAATGTTATTATGTTTATCATGTAGTTTGAAACTTTTCATGTGATTAATTTTACATTTTATGACTTATTTGATAAGTCTTTCATTTATGACCTCTGGCCATCTGTCTTTCAGAGCTTTTTTAAAAAAAAATGTATTGTTTTTATTGCTTCTTAATTTTTTTTGTTCCAATATCTACTATATATTTTAAAATATTTTTTCAAATTCCCAGTTTTCTTTAATTTTTATACAGTTCAATGTACTGTTTTTAATCTGTGTATCACTCCTTTTCTGCACATTGGTTTATAGTCTTTTTTGAAGATTTTCAATAATATCTTACTTGATTAATTTTTGCTAAGAATTCAATAAATAATTAATTGAACAATAATATGTCCTTTCTGGGCTGGGTGGGATGGCTCATGCTTGTAATCCCAGCACTTTGGGAGGTCATGGCAGGTGGATCACCGGAGGTCAAGAGTTCAAGACCAGCCTGGCCAACATGATGAAACACTGTCTCTACTAAAAATACAAAAATTAGCACGGCATGGTTGTGGGTGCCTGTCATCCCAGTTACTCAGGAGGATGACGTCGGAGAACTACTTGAACCTGGGAGGTGGAGATTGCAGTGAACTGAGATTTTCCATTGCACTCCGGCCTGGGCGACAAGAGCAAAACTCTGTCTCAAAAAAAAAAAAAAAAAAAAAAAAAAAAAAAAAAAAAAAAAAATACATACTTTCTGTTTAGTGATTCCCTCACTTACAGGAGATATGCCATTAAGTCTTTCATTATATTTAATTGTATCTGACTTTACTTCCCTATTAGTGTATTTACTATTTATATACAACTATTTTAAATGTTTTTTTGTTATTAGTTTATAAACTGTGAGGTCAGGAGATCTATCTTCATACATTTCTGTAACTCATAGCTCAGAAAGGAGTATGTTTGCTAAGAATGATCACAATTTTAATAAAAATAGAGGAATAAACTCATTAACTAGCTTTAACCCAAAAAATTATTCAGAAAATTCAGAGAATTTGAAGAGTTACTAAATAATGATCAGTCTTTTAATGAATATAGTCACACAACCTATAAAAACATAGTCATATATCCACCTGGAACGTCCACCAAATCATTTTAAAACAGTCTAATAATATTTAGCTTACTTTTATGAAGTACATACTTATCACCTACCAAAAAATTCTTTATAGGTATTTTCTCTTTGTTTTGAAAATGATCTTCCAGAATAAAGAGTATCACCCTTTTTTTGTCAGATGAGAACACTGAGGATCTGAAAACTACAAGTGACTTGTTTGGTGGAGTCAGGAATCTAATCACAATGACTACATTCATTTCCGTGTAAAGGCTGTGTTCTCTAGTTTATCTTTATTAAAATTCCCTAGGAGGTACATATTTGAATAAAATAGTGTAACCAAAACTTTTCATTTATTTGAATATATTTTGTGGGCCTTCACTGAGACCCTTATGCTAGAAATGATTTGAAATAACTAAAGTGAACTAGAGCTGTATAAAGAACTTATGAATTCAAGTCCAGCCACAGAGACAATTTAGAAGCATCACAGAAAAATATCATGGTAATGAACTCCCTGGCTGAGAATGGCCCTTATTTTCTTCTCTAATGGAGTTTCAGTTCACTTTGCCCTGAAGAGACACAGAAAGTATAACTGTCACTTGGACTTTAAGTCATTCTCATTGATATTTCAATGATTAGGGAATGATAAGTGAAACCTTCCCACAGCCATATCCCTGAAACGACCTGCTTCAGATAGCTCTGAATATTATACTTTCCCAACTGGAAATCCATTAAAATGAGACTGAATTGAGCACATGCTGAGTGAAAATGATGTGAAAGTGAACAAGATAATAAAGAAAATCAGAAGGGTCCAGAGGCCTGTTGGAATGTCTTTTGAAGCTGCTGAATTTGTTGTAGTTGTTTGCATTAGAATTCATCAGATTTGCTAGAAAGAATGGCATTTGTTTACTGAGAATTCTTCTATTTCTCAATTAAGATATTAATAGAAACAATCTAGAGCTTTGCATTCAATTTATCCTTGCTTCTTTATTTCCTATCCCTAAATCAAGCAGTTCTTAAAACTCAGTGATCAACAGAAATGCCCATGGCTTCATTAAAATGAAGATTTCCAATCCTTGCCTACTAAGTTCCAAAAGAAGATAAAGTAGGACTTAAGCAATAACACTGAATATGTACATTTATATGTGTATGCGTGTGTATACATATTAGTAAATTCTAGGCTAATTCTAGTTAAATCACCCTTAGCTTCCTTTTAAAAATCCCTACTCACTAGGCGCCGTGGCTCACGGCTGCAATCCCAGCACTTTGGGAGGCCGAGGCAGGCGATCATCTAAGGTCAGGAGTTCAAGACCAGCCTGGCCAACATGGTGAAACACCAACTCTACTAAAAATACAAAAAAAATTAGCAGAGCGTGGTGGCAGTCAACTGTAATCCTAGGTACTGGGGAAGCTGAGGCAGGAGAATCGCTTGAACCCAGGAGGCGGAGGTTTCAGTGAACCGAGATTGCACCATTGCACTCCAGCCTGGGAGACAAGAGCAAAACTCCATCTCAAAATAAATAAATAAATAAATAAATAAATAAATAAATAAATAAAATTGCTACTCCTCTTTCTTTCTCTGGAATGCAATTTGGCTGAATCTGTGTCTCCCAAATGACAGTTCCTAAAACCCGAATAATGCCTTGCCTTACTGCTTCGCAGTCTGGTCTTTTACCTTTTCTTGGTGGACAATGGTTTGAATTCCTTCACTAAAGTCTGCTCAACTTCCATTAATTTTCCAGCTTGGGCTAACACTTCAAAATCTTTAGATTAATTCTATATGGGCATGAATGTGTACATTGAAATTAATGGGAATTCTCAGAATAGATGAGGCAGGAGCAAGACCTATTAAATTTTGAGCATCGTGTCAGTGAGGGTTAAAGAAGATTGCCTTAGACTACTGAAAAAGAGGGAAGACAGAGAAAATGGATATCTGAATAGTGATTTATTGTTAGTAATAAATTTGGCCAAGAGACCAGCAGGCCCTAGAATTTATCTTACCCAGGAAATCGCAATGACAGTTCTCTCAAAACTGGTTTTGAGCAAAACCAAAAGCTTCCTGAAGAGCCAAGGAGAGGTATGTTCCATGTGTAGCTATGGAAAAGTAGACCAGTGGATCAGATGCTGGCTTTTGAAGAGTAAAACAATGTTAGGGAAGGAGAAGTGTGGCTTATGCATAAAGAGCTGTTTCTATGCTCTGTGGATAACAAGGAAAGATGAGGTTTAATACTTATACAGATGACATATCATGAAATGTGAAGACAGCACTTGTAAGTATTCAGAGAACACCTGCTCTGTGCCTGCCATTGGGGTAGAAGTGTCAGCATCTTCTTTGTGACATTTCCTAATCTATGAGTTCACGTTCAGCCTCAGACTTACAACCAACATGAAAAAGACAGACTGAGAAGCTTGCCTTTATATATACAAACAGTGATATATGATGGCACTTTGGGGCAACATTTGTTCTCTGTCAACAGTTCATTGACGACTTAAAGTTCCTTTATGTTGATTTTGGCAAGGAGAGGGCCAACAAAAGCTAAAACAATAGACTGAAATGCGTAATGCATTATCCTTGATTGTGTTACTATATTTGTTTTTCCCTTGGAGTAGCCAAAGCTGCTACAGAAGCTGAAACAGATGAGCTCTTGTTAAGCTATCTACACAGTGCTTAAACAGTTATTGAAAAGCTAAAAAAAAAATTGTGTATTCAACCAGTTTCTGCCTCAGGACAAACGAATATTTAGCTCATCTTTACTATCACATTATTCCCAAACTAGAGTAGAATCTAATCAATTTCAGAAAGCTGAGTATAATATATAAATTGTCTCCAAAGTTATTTAAAACAAAACTTATTACTGATTTGGAATTGCATGGACATTAATTTAATTCTATATATTGGACAAAGGTTCCTTAGAAAATATAAGAAATGATTTATTTAAAAATAAGTTTGTATTAGGTTGAAAGGCCCCTAATTCCGTTTTTTAGTTTGAAAATCATTAATCACATGCATGTTTACTATACAAGGTTAATACGAACATAATTAAATATCTTAATCTTTTTAAAGGCGAATAAACTATTGAGTAAGATGAATGGAACTTCCAGTATTTAAAATGCAATTGTAGTTAGGCATGTGTTTTTCTGTCTTTGAAGAAAATTATATTTTTTGACTCATAATTTCTTTGACACACAAGTTATACAAATTAAATTGATGTTGCACTAGGCTTTTTATATTGTGTATGGATTTTAAAATAAAGGAAGATAACATAAAAAATAAAGGTTGTGTGTGTTCCTTTTAATACATTTGAAAAAAAAGTTTTTAAAAAAGTTAATCACAAATTAAGTCCTTAGGGATTTTATGCATTAAAAGTCCCTACTGACTTCTACAAGGTGTGAACTTATCCAGATTGTCAGCTTTGTTAATAATAAAATGTTAAAAAAAATATGCTAAATTGAAGCTATGATTTAATAGGTATGCAAATCAGGAAAACTCAAAATGTTTAAATGTGCAAGAGCACGATTTCCTATAAAAAGCACTAAGTTCAAAGTTACCCTCTCTTTTCTTTTTCTGGAAGTTATCATAATTAACTAAAAAGTCACAAGAAACATTTGTGACTATAACTTAAGCTTATTTTTTTTATATCCATCACACATAATGAGCAAAGGGACTTTTCTCAAATGTTGCGATTAACATTCACCTTTTCATGAACCTTATGCTTAGAAAAATATCAAAAAAGAAAAATTTCAGGAAATGACAAAACACAACAATAGGTATTTAAAGTCTTTATGTATAGGGACCTTAATTATATCAACAATACAATCATCAGTGAACATTATTCCCCAGAGGATGCTCACGCTGCTTAATGGACTACAAGAAGGCTTTCAAAGAGCCAAACCTACTTATCAGCCTGGAGAAAGGTTTGCTGGGAATCGTTGCTTAATAGACACAGCTTTCTCCTTTGCCAGGAACTTGATTTTTCAACACATTTCTCTAACAGATAGTGCCTTCAGAAATACACAATTGTGTCCCATTGTGGAGGGTTGCAAAAATTGTGACTGTAGAATGACATTCTCAAGGGCCACTGTGCCTGAAATCTAGCACTCAGTAAACATTTCCGACTTTCAGCTATGCCTTATCCTTCCTAGGCAAGCGTGGAAAAGAAATTTTAACTCACATCATATTTTAGTGTGAATCTATTCAGAATTTTTTCTTTTATTAAACAAAAGGGACTGGAACACACTGGTGCTACTGAAGAGAGAAAAAGAGCAGGTGTCGGGGAAAAGAGAGTCAAAGTGCACTGAAAAGAGGAAGACGTGACTCTATGGGTGTGCCCTTTCCGTAGTCCACAGTTTTGCAAATGGCTAACTCATAACGGAAAGACAAAATACTATATACCTTTATAATGACCCTGTATGAGAGGCAATGCACAGCTGTATATTAATGCGGATAATATTGCTGAACATTTGAAATAAATAATAGACAATAAAAATAGCTAAGTGTGACTCTCAATTTTTTAACTTTTTTGTAACGTAATATGGATATAATTATGAACATTAAAAATACACATACCAGATCCTTTCTGGTATAAGGCGTGATGTAGTTTTTTTTTATTATTATTTATTTCTGTCTTTTCTCCCTTGCTCTCATCCCATACAAGCAGATAATTGACTTCTTTCTTATCTCAAGGAGAGGTGTATGGTTGAGTAAAGAAAATAAGTGGCTAAAACAGTCTTACGTTTGCAACTTATGGTGTTTTTTTTTTATTTTTTGTATTATTATACTTTACGTTCTGGGGTACATGTGCACAACATGCAGGTTTGTTACATAGGTATACATGTGCCATGTTGTTTTGTTGCACCCATCAACTCATCATTTACTTTAGGTATTTCTCCTAATGAACAGCCTGTATTATTTTTAATGTATAAGCCCATTGAAAAGATCATATGAAGTTTGTTAGTGGTAAAAATAGAGACACAACCAGGGGAAAAGGGACTAAAACAGATTTTCCCAAGCTAAGAAAAGACAGCATTGAAGGACTCAGGTGGTGGAAACAGTCAGGAAGTAATATACGTATTGAAGTAGTCTCTGCTGCACCCAGAATATAGGCCCTACAGGGTGGAATTGAGAAGGGAGCTACACTAATATGCCCAAGAGCCAACATACAAAATATCTGTTGCCTATCTCTGCAGTTATAGCTGCTGCTGTATTAGAGTTCTAGTAATCTAAGAAGGAACACTTTCATCAAAAGGAACATCTCCATTAGAAGAATAAAACAACACACCAGACAAATGCCCTATTCCATGGCATTTCTATAGAAAGCTGATAAGCCTTCAAACAAGAACACCACATGAGCAACTGACTTCCACTTCTGTTGTGTTTAACTCTGCGGTACTGCTACCACCTCCTCAACACCCACTTACATAGACAAGGTAGTTCCTCTAACCAGATGACTGAGGAAAAGAGTAAGTTAGGTCTGGTGTATAGACTATAGACAGTATTGTGTGGCATGTGGCATCTGACGTGTTCCAACTCTCCTTAAAGTCGTTCTTAAAGGACAATGAGAAGAAAAAGTCATCCAGTTAGCAGAACATCATGCAGAATTGAGATATAAACTGAGTAAACAGTGATATAAGTCCATGAAAAATGACTGATTATTTCTCTGGATATTTAGGACAAGGAAGAAAAGAGTTAAAGGGGAAGATAATTGGTGTTAGAATATGAGTTTCATAATTGTATTTTATTTAAATGTTAAACACACACATATGCACATATAAACACACACACTCAAAGCATCACTGTGGACAGGACTATCCAAAAATCCATGTGCAAGATGAACCTCTAGGAATTTAAATTAATTTCCTCCAGCCATTCAACTGTTTGCACAAAGACTTCATGAACAAATATCTCTAGTGACAACAATGGATATTATACATGGATTCAAAAGCATGGACTTCTAATGCACTATGGTTGACTTAGTAGGTCTCACTGCCACTGCTTGATGCTAAATGTGCCATTAACCATAACCGCTTCTGAGACCCCAAAGTTCTGTAATATCCAACTTGCCACCAATTGGTTACCTAGTGGCAAACTGATTTCAATGAAATACTGGAAGGGGGAGTACTTTTTCCCATCAGGGCTTTGTTTTCCCTTTTCCCTTGCTTCTGCTGGCATCATTACTTGAAGAGTTATGGATGAGTTACCCTCTTGCCGTGGTATCAACACGATATTACTACAGAACCAAGGAATTCAATTTAGGAAACCATGTAAGTTAATGGACCATGGCCAAAGAGATTCACTGGTGTTATCATGTACATATTTATCAGAGGCAGCAACTTATAGATTGGAGTTGTTCTGAAGAAGATTTAGTTACAACATAGTTCTAAGATAATACTATACTTGGGATTGGGATGTTTTCTGTCAGGAAGTAATACACATTTTGAAGTAGTCTCTGCTATACCCAGAATATAGGCCCTACAGGGTAGAATTGAGAAGGGAGCTGCACTAATATGCCCAAGAGCCAACATACAAAATATCTGTTGCCTGTCTCTGCAGTTATAGCTGCTGCTGTATTAGAGTTCTAGTAATCTAAGAAGGAACATTTTCACCAGAAGGAACATCTCCATTAGAAGAATAAAACAACACACCAGACAATTAAAATGTCACATAGCCACACTTTGCAATGGGTTTACAGAGGGGAAAGAAAAAAGCTTACAATGCAAACTAAGGTAACCGATTGATTGTAAATGTTAAGAGAAAATGAAGTTCAACTGTGTTTTACAGATATTCATACGATTCTATAAAATGCAAAATAATAATTTGCTAACCTCGTTTTCATTTTTTTTTTCTTATTTAACTACTTCAGCAACTATTCCCAGAACACTGATCAGCTGTATCTCTGATGGCTCATCCTTGCTGTATTTCCTGGTTTACTACCTGGCGTATACTTTTGGCCCATGATTTCAGCAGGATCCCCATGGTCTATCAGAATAATGAACAATAATTCTATGGACCATGTAATAGCAGAAGTGTCCACTTTTAAAAAAATGATATTTAAAGAGCCTTTGTTGTATTAAGAAGAGCAATGTGATATTACAAGTATTTACATGTTGCAGACATTTCTTAAGCTTATTTATCTTTCACATTTGTTTTTGGAACACTTTTTTTCCCCAGTTCATCAAACCTACTACATTTTTCTCTCTCCATTTTAGCTTGTATCTTTAAAACTATGTTTACAAAGTCTTTATTTACCATAAATTTATAAAAATATTTGTTATGCTTTCTTCTAGCATCTTTCCAAGCCATACAATTTCAGAATTTTTTGAATTGCCAGATAATGTGTAAAGCAGACATCTTCATTCCACACCCCATTTCAGTTCCATTGAGTAAAATAAATTTGAGAAAAGTGAAAAAAAAGACGGTAAGATTTAATGTGGAACTATTTTGATTGAGGTTTATAAAATAACCGCATAAAAATTTCAAAAACCCATTCCAGAAAGGCATTTTGAAGAAAAAGTCTGGATATCACCTTGGTTACCTCAAAACATTTTGCTTCCTCAGTTCCTACCACAAGAACTGCAAAGATGTACATTTCCTCTCCAGTACAGGACAGTGACTCTTTCCTACTTTGGTGAATTTGAATTGTAGGTGGAGCAGCGGAGACAATGAAGCTACTACTGTGGATAAAGAAAATAATGTAATTCATTGTAAACTTAAGCATAAGAAATTGCTTTCTCTAGATTTACCCAGGGTGTGTGTGTGTGTGTGTGTGTGTGTGTGTGTGTGTGTCTGTCTGTCTGTCTGTCTGTTCTCTCTGTCTTCTGACAAACACAATGTGTTATACTACCCAGCTAGGATGTAAAAACCTCAATCAATACCATGCTTTTGATCAATCTTACTGTATCATACCTCCAAACACATGATGGGACAACATTCTAAATGCTCTTGTAGTTTAGGTTGCTGGCTTGTTATTTTCCTTTAGCATTTGAGAAATAAGAAAGCACATATTTTTTAAAAGCTTCACTAAATGTCTACAATTAAAAAAGCCTTTTAGTCTCAGTTACCAGATATTCTTCTTCCACAAACGAAGTAAATAATTTTTCTCCTACCTATAACCTCCATCAATAAACACAGTAATATGAACTTCTTTACATCTTAATAACTGCCAGGCTAAATTAACAAGCTGCTAATGTTTTGATTTACAAATTGGAGGGCCCCTTTGGTTCTGCTGGCCTTCAAGAAGATTGAGCTGTCTCCTCTGTTCCTTGAAAGTAAGTAAATGACTGTTTATTCAGTCCCTTGATTAGAAGGCTGCCCTCCAGCCAGATAAAAGAGGTTCCATAATAAATGTGAGACTCTCATGTTTTGTTTTGCTTTCTGGATTTAGTGCTAAACATTAAAGGAAATTGGAGATTGATTTTTGTTCAGGGACCAGTGCCAGATAAAACAAGGAGTGGGCAAGCAGACTAGTTTGCAGACATGAGCTTCTTTATAATGAAGGGAGGATTTGAGTTTTGATTTAATAGCAACTGGGTTATTCCAGGTGTATATGATGGGGCGCGTGCATGAGTGTGGGTATGTGTGTGCTTGTGCATACTTTTCAGCCTCAGCATGATTTCTTAATTCATTCTCTCTGATATTCTGTTGGTAGCTGTTGTCAAAGATCAAAACTAAATGCCGCTCACCCATTTCTTGAGTCGTTGAACCAAAAAGCTTCAGCTGAATTTTCTTTTCTTAAGATCAGTTATACAGCAATACTGCGGGATCAAAACACATACATGTACTCACATAAGCACAATGAGATGAAAGAGGCTTCCATATATACATTATTTATGGGTATGAACAAGCTTTTTTTTCCTTTTTCTCTCCTGCTTCCCTCCCACTTTTTGGAGGCCTGTAGGGCTCTTCCTTTGCTGCATAAGTTTGTCATTGGGCAGGACGTCACAAATCAATTTCTTTCGATTCATCTTCTTCCTCCTCTTGCCTTAGGGATGATCTTGTGTCTCCTTTGACTTGCAATGGAGCTGCTCTGCTTTCTGAGTTGCTGACAAATTGGCCAATAATGGGAGTAATGGATGCAGCAGACTCTTGCCTTCCTGAGAGCAATTTACATGTCAGGCCTAAAGTGTCTCCTCTTTAGAATCCTGGGCCCAGAGGAGTACCCAGTTGCAGCTACTAATGGAGCTGCTTGTCCAAGTGCCTGAAGTCAATGGATCAATAAATGAAATTACCTTTATTGCTAAGAGTATATGCCACACTTTGAAGCATAGACAAAAGAAGGCAACAATGGGATGGACTGTGAAGGGAAAAGGAGAGGAAATAAACTGATAATGTAACTGACAATTGATATTTGGGTTCATATTCTCATATATTTCTAACCAACACACCAGCTAACTGATGCACCATATGCTATATGATATATTCAACATAAAAACAAAAAAATGAAGGGAATGTTCAGTTCAGTAAGGTAGATCTGCAGGTTTTTATTTGTTAACTCAGGCAATCTTTTAATGAGGTTTTGTTTGGTTTTAGAACAAAGGAAATTGATGTCTATAATCTTTTCCTTCATTTGCAGGAATCCATCTCTAAACCTCCAAAACTCAGTGCTTTCATCATGCTTTCTCTTGTCAAATAGGAAAATGGTTCAATAAATAATTTACTCAGATTACTGAAGACACACTAACCACAATGTAGCTCTCCTATAACGTGTCTGTATATAGAGAAAAATGCTCCAAGCAGGGATTCGGTAATTCATTTACTCATTCATTTGTCCATGAGATGAGAGAAATCAGGAATATAGTGGTGGAGCATGGTGGGCACAAATAGGATTGGTTTCCTTTGATTTCTGATTCCATTTCTCAAATGTTTTGCGTAAGACCATAATGTACGCATCTCAAATCATTCAATTAACATTATGAGCCTTCATGTTTTACGTCTTATTACTTTATTACAGACATTTATGACCTCCTCCCATGAAGGCAAGGATTCATTCATTCATTTCCTCATTCTGTAAATATTCATGTACTGTGTACTGTGTTTCTAATGCAAGGAATAGGACTAAGGTTACAGTGGCTAATAAAAGGCAGAAAAGGAGATAACTTGGAATTGGTGTGATACTACTTGGGTGCATCTGTAATTATTTAGAACAACACCAGCTTGGAATGGGAAATTCAAAGATTAATGGAACTTACATCCTACCATGATGGTTAAAAGTATATATACAGATATGTAAACAAATAGTTACTTTAAAATGTGCAATAAATGCAAATCACAAAGTATACAAGACAAACATGTAATGCAGATTATCCTATTTTGTAATGTATACTTTAGTCCAGTTTGTATCTCTATTTTCTCTAAGTTTTTCTTCTCCTTTTCTTTTCATTATCCTATCCTGAGAAAACACGTCTAATGATCAACCGAAATGATCCTATTTTATCAATTCTCTTCACATATGCACATCATCCTTTTGCATAATCAGTTAAACTTGAATGATAAGAAAAGGTTTTTTAGTACATCATTCTTGAAAGTTTATGAGACTTTCTGTTAAATGACGAAAATAACTTATTTTTCTAACATTTTTGTATTGTGTGACTCCCCTATTTCTTGCCCAGCCCGGGGGTTGGTGGACCTTTTGGGCTGCAGCATGCACATCATTATTTTCTAGCAACCTCAGCAGAGTTTCCTCAGGACTAGAACTATTACAGCTCTTAGGAAGTCATTCTTCCTTTAAAGTAGTAACCAAAATGCCTTCTTCTGGAATCCTTCATCCAGTTTTTCATGTCATATTCTTACCATTGTTTTTCTTTTAAAAATTAAAGCTAGATCAGCACCATGGCGGTTGGCAAGAACAAGCGCCTTACGAAAGGCGGCAAAAAGGGAGCCAAGAAGAAAGTGGTTGATCCATTTTCTAAGAAATATTGGTATGATGTGAAAGCACCTGCTATGTTCAGTATAAGAAATATTGGAAAGATGCTCGTCACCAGGACCCAAGGAACCAAAATTGCATCTGATGGTCTCAAGGGTCGTGTGTTTGAAGTGAGTCTTGCTGATTTGCACAATGATGAAGTTGCATTTAGAAAATTCAGGCTGATTACTGAAGATGTTCAGGGCAAAAAATGCCTGACTAACTTCCGTGGCATGGATCTTACCCGTGACAAAATGTGGTCCATGGTCAAAAAGTGGCAGGCAATGATTGAAGCTCATGTTGATGTCAAGACTACCTATGGTTACTTGCTTCGTCTGTTCTGTGTTGGTTTTACTAAAAAATGCAACAATCAGATACGGAAGACCTCTTATGCTCAGCACCAACAGGTCCGCCAAATCCGGAAGAAGATGATGGAAATCATGACCCGAGAGGTGCAGGCAAATGACTTGAAAGAAGTGGTCAACAAATTGATTCCAGACAGCATTGGAAAAGACATAGAAGAGGCTTGCCAATCGATTTATCCTCTCCATGATGTCTTCGTTAGGAAAGTAAAATGCTGAAGAAGCCCAACTTTGAATTGGGAAAGCTCCTGGAGCTTCATGGTGAAGACAGTAGTTCTGGAAAAGCCACTGCGGACGAGACAGATGCTAAAGTTGAACGAGCTGATGGATATGAACCACCAGTCCAAGAATCTGTTTAAAGTTCAGACTTGAATTAGTGTCAAATAAAAAGTGCTATTTGTGAGGAAAAAAAAAATTAAAGCTAAACTAAACTACATACAATTCTATTAGACCAAATTATTATTCTTTCTTTCTTTCTTGCGGAATTTAATATGTCTTTTAGCATGCGGTAACATATTAGAAAGTTTTGTACAAATGATATTTACATACCTTTTATCAGACTTTGTCCTCATGAGGAAAATTGTCACTAGGATGCGTACTCTCCATCCAATGGTGAGTTACAATTCTCTGGGGAAAAATGCTATATATGTTTGTCACTGTTAATCGAGCATGTTTCACACTCATTAATGGAAATGGTCCAAGGCCAGTAAAGATCTTTTGATAATAAATTTACTATACAAACTTTTTTTTAAAAGAACTATTTCCCAGTAGCCTGAAGTGCTATGTAATTTCTTGTTTATTGTCTCAGAACTTTCTCTTACCATGACACTGAAACTTTGAAAATATGGGTTGTTTTCATAGTTTAAGCTTCCTTACCCAGTTGAATGTAGGACACTTTTCTCATACCTAGATTCCTAGGACTTAGGACTCTTGTATAGGAAAGTCAAAATGTATATTAGGTGATACAAAGTAAGCTGGAGGCATAGCACCTGTTAAAGAAATGCTTTCCGGCCGGGCTTGGTGGCTCACACCAGTAATCCCAGCACTTTGAGAGGCCGAGGCTGGCGGATCACCTGAGGTTGGGAGTTCCAGACCAGCCTGACCAACATGGAGAAACCCCATCTCTACTAAAAATACAAAATTATCCTGGCATGGTAGCCCATGCCTGTAATCCCAGCTACTCGGGAGGTTGAGGCAGGAGAATCGCTTGAACCCAAGAGGCGAAGGGGGCAGTGAGCCGAGATTGTGCCACTGCACTCCAGCCTGGGTGACAACAGCAAAAGTCCATCTCAAAAAAAAAAAAAAGAAATACGTTCCACAGGACTTCCAACATTCAGTTAGTAGGAGTGGATAACACTAATAAACATATGCTATGTCCCTATCCTTAAAAACCTGCCTTTTAAACAAACAGAGTGAAAGTGAAAGAGGGGGTAAATAGGGAGGGTGCTAGACTAGCAAGGGGTCTCAACAGAGTTTAAACTGTGACACAGCCTTGATAGCAGGGCTTGGTGGTGGCCCTAACTATGTGGCTCTTGGACTGAGTTACCATAAAGGAGAGCTTTCAATTTTCAGCTGAATGAAAGAGGAAATGTCTGATGTACTGCCCTCTAGGAAGATGTACTGGAGTTTTGTGCCAGCAGAGAAGAGTCAGTGACGATCTCTGCTGGTGACTCATCAAAAATGCTCTATAATAAGAGCAGAGTCAGGAGAATCTTGTCAAAAAAGAGAGAACTTGGGGCAATTCGTAACTAAACACTGTGAGAAACCTGGAGACATCTCTCAGGGTACTGCTAGGGCACACTCTCTGGGGTCTCAGATCAGCTGGTGCTATAGTAGGAGGCTAAATAGACATGTTAATTTCAGTATTGGTTTAATGTGAACCATTTGTTCCCACAGACTGGAAGCCCCAGGAATATACACATATATGAAAAAATAGAAGGACTGTGTACTGCCAAGTGCTGCATTCAGTGGTGCAGATATAATTATTGGTTTAATGAAATGGCCAGCTGGCATGTTGACACTCTATTATCTGGGTGAACACCAAATAAACTTTCACCCTCTCTTCCCTTTAGCTCTAAGCCATCTCTAGATAGATTTGAGGTTTTCCATTCAGATATGAGATAACAGCCTAGGTGTGAATCCTTGTCTACGTTACCCTTGGAATAAGAAAGTTATAACACTTCTGTTAAAGGTAACATTAAAGAAAGCAATTGGATATATTTTATGCCCTCCTAATAATTCACAATTAGCATCTGAGTATGATTATGTACTTTTTATTATTCTTGTTGCTGGTTTCTGATGGAATATAAACCTTCAGTCATTAAAAGCATGAAAGCAGCAGAGTAAGTTATTTTCTCAGTTAAAAAAGGGGACATATATTTTTGGAAATAATCAGAAACCTGCAGTTCTCATAGAGCACTAAATTATAAATCTCACTGAAGAAGAAGGAAGCTTCTTAAAAAAGCCCCTGGATACTTAGTCCTTTGTTAACCCTTATTTAATAATCAAGAGAATGAGACCGTGGATGGAGTTACCACGCAATGCCTTCAACTGGAAAAAACAAAACATAAAAAAAAATGTTACAATGCATATGTATAGACTGTCTGGGCTTTTCTCTAGCACACCTCCTAGTGTACTGCTTTGGTTTTCCAAAGGCAAACCACATTTGGAAAGCTGGTGACCCATTTACTTTTATGCATTGTTATATAAGTCCCCAAAGAACTGTTATGTTTAACTGTTATTGCAGATTCTATTTTACAGTTGCCCAAGGTTGTGTTAAAAAGGGTGTTTTTGCTCTTTGACTTGGGCATGTTCTCTGATATGTTATTTTACTGATTCACAAATGCCTCACAAGATGAAAGTTTTACTATCCATGTCACCAATAAACTATATTCCTTATCAGCCTTCATTACATTAAGTCCTGGACCTGAGATCTGGCTAAAACTGAGGCAGGAGAAAGATCTGTTAAGTGACTATGTTTTGGTAACCTTGTGTTACATGTTATTAGATGAACACGTACTCCCTTTTATTTGGCAAGTTCCCGTAGATTGTCCAAACAACAAATCTATTTTTAGGAAGTTAAAAATATAGAGATTTAATTCTTTTCTCTTATAAGTATGGATTAAAGAGACCAAAATGTGAAAGTAAACTATTTAACTTTATATATCTTATACTAAATTCATATGATTAAAAAGTATGAAAAATGCATATATTATTTAATACATATTTCCTTTATATGCATATTTCCTTTATAAGTTTTTGGTAATTCAGTAGGGCTTTGAAGTATACTAGCAAAGTTGGTCAATTTAGTAATTCTATGAGAAAAGTGAGGTCTAAATCTGCATCTTTGTCTTACACTTGATAGAAAAAAGATAGAGCGTAAAGGTAACCATTCCGTAGTTATACAAATAGTAAATGGTGGGACTCAAGGTCAAATACTGGCCTTCGCCATCCTTTTCAGAATTTTCACATGTATATGCTGTGGATTCAGGAATCTTGGCAAACGTGTTCTCTGCCCTTTGTAAGCTTACTATTGGAGGTCACAAGGTATACACTTACAAAAGCTTCAAGATAAATTTGACAAAGTGTCAGGGTAAGCTTGGTAATTCCTGCAACTTTATTTTATGAAATGTCATAAATTAGTAATTTATTTCTTTGGAAGGAGGGGAAGTACTTTTAGCCATAGTTAGTGCATACTACAGATGAAATGCAAAGTGCTAAATAAACTTAAAGGCAATCCTTCGAGTACTCACGTTGAGACTATTGCACCTTAAAACTGGGTAGATACACAGGGGTAAACGATGAGGATATATTGCAGTACCATATATGTGCATGCAATAGTCTGTTCTCTCATTACCCAGACTTTCCTGTCCCCAGAAACACCTGCACAATTTAGGTGAATAAATTTGTACAAAATAATGGAATATCTGAAATGTAAACATAAAAACAGAAGACATTTAGGAAGAGGGCCAGGACAGAATTGTTTATATTCATGATTATAGCCATCATTATAACTAAATATCTGCATATTAACTTTGAAAACTCAAATGACTTTTACTCTTGGCCTCCATAGAGTCAGTCTATTTCTAAATTTGATGGATTTTATCCATGCCCTTGTTCATGTCCACCAGCATCCCCGCAGTTTAAGAATTTGTCCATATGTGATCACTGCTGTGATTGTTTCCTGCACAATCCACGTCCCATTCAATCTAAACTGCAAATTTCTCGGATTAATATTTTTGTCTTACTATCCTCTAGGAACGGATTCTCTAATTACTGTTTATTGACAAATGAATTGCTTTCTCCAAGTTTTCATGGCATGGTACATGTAGAAAATGACCCTTATACAACATGGTGGGGCAAATGGAGGCCATCTGGGTGCATCTGTATGGGGCTTAGTGAAGAAATGTATTATTTTTATTTTACATGATTAAAAGGAAAATGAAATAAATAAATATAGATGATATTAAATTTCAAATTTTAATAAAATTTTCAATATGATATTTTCAAAAGTTTAAATAAGAAACTTGAGTTGGCAATCCCACTGCTAGGTAGCTACCCAAGATAAAAGAAATCAATATATCAAAAAGATACCTGCCCTTGGATGTTTCTCACAGCACTATTCACAATAGCAAAGATATGGAATCAACCTAAGTGTCCAACATTGGTTGATTGGATGAAGAAAATGTGATTCATACACACACAAATACACACATACACACACACATAATGAAATACTATTCAGCCATAAAAATAAATAAAATAATGTATTTTCTGAAAACTTCAATGGAATTGGAGGTCATATCTTCAGTGAAACAGGTCAGACAGAAAGACAAATATTGCAGATTCCTATTCATAAGTAGGAACTAGCAAATGTGTACATGTGGACATAGAAAGAGGAATAATAGACAATGGAGACTCAAAAGGCAGAGGATTGGGAGGGGGATAAATAATGAGAAATTACTTAATGGGTACTGTGTATGTTATTTAGGTGATAGATACCCTAAAAACTCTTACTTGACCACTATGCAATTTATGCACGTAAAAAAATTGTACCTGTGCCCTATAAATGTATACAAGTAAAAGAAAAAAAAAATTTAAAAATGCTCACACCTGTAATCCCAGCACTTTGGGAGGACGACGCCGGCAGATCACGAGGTCGGGAGATCGAGACCATCCTGGCTAACACGGTGAAACCCCGCCTCTCCTAAAAATATAAAAAATTAGCTGGGCATGGTGGCAGTCGCCTGCAGTCCCAGCTACTCGGGAGGCTGAGGCAGGAGAATGGCGTGGACCCAGGAGGTGGAGCTTGCAGTGAGCCAAGATGGCACCACTGCACTCCAGCCTGGGCCACAGAGCCAGACTCCATCTCAAAAAAAAAAAAAAAAAAAAGTAGAAAAAGAAAGTTAAATTGGCCTCTGAAATGATTTTAGACTTTAACCTGAAAATGTAATCAAAATTTTCAAAAATTGGTTTCTCTAGTTGTTTGAATGTCTTAATAGGAAATTTTATTCACATGTATAGGTAGTAGCAAATGCAAAAGATAACTTACTACCTTTTGTGCCCATTGAAATAAATATCTGCAAGTATTAACAAGATTTTAGAGTAGTCAATCTCTAAATTGGATTCCAAATGTGAAATCACTCTTTTAATCTATCAGCTCTTTCTTTTATGCTGCTGACAAATAAAATATCAAAGTTTGTTATAGTAATGCAAATGGATTTCGACTTTAAACATTTCTATATTTTGTGTTTCGTAATATTGATAAAATCTTTTAGTTTTAAGAACAATCATTCAATTATTCTGTATGATTCAAATTAAAAGGTTAGTGATATCTGTGAACATTTTAAATCATACATTTCCAGAATTAAATTTTTGCTTGAAATACTTAAACTATATCAACACATAATTATATACTTTATGAAGTTTTTGCATTAAAATATGATTATTCAAGGTGTTCAAAAATTTCACCAAAGTTAGCTTTTTTTGGAAACCAATAATTATTCTTCAACAGTCTGCAAAATAATAATTATCCACAATAATAATTTCTCACTTTTTTCAATTTTTCTTTTTAGCTCATAAACTTTTAACATTTTTTTTGTGTGTGCAGCAAAGGTGCTTTGTATAAAAGAAAGGAAATTAATCTCATAGTAGTTACTAGCATAGAACTGAAAAAGTATCTTAAGTTCTTTAGAATCACCATTTTTAAATTTCATTTAATATAGAATGAAATGTTTGAGCAAGACTATGATGCTAAATGTTTTCTCAGTGAATTAAATAACAAGTTATTTTTACCTTAGACTTTTCAGAATAAATATTAGTACAACCCAGGTAAGTAATCTTCCCAATCAAGACACTTTTGTGAGTAAATGGGTATTATTAATGATTAGGGTATTGTAAGAGTTATAAACAAGAACTGTCTTAGGTCAACTTAATACTGATTTACTAATATATGTAACCATTGCTAATATTACTAATGTTAATTTACATAATCCTCGTAATAATCTGTGATGTAGGATGTATTGCTTTCCCCATTAAAAAATTTGGGGGCTAAGAAAATGTAGGTAGATCACACAACAAATTAATGACAGGGCGAGTTCTTCTCTTGGCAGTCTTGAAATGTGCGTACGTTAATAGGGGTCTTGGTAACTGCACTTTGCATATCCATGCATATATGCGTATAACATGTGTGGTTATGAGATAGATTTTTATAGTCCTATTGTCTAAAAAATGTGTATTTCCACTTGGATATTTGTTCTATGTAGTTTGATATTTCCATGAAGAAAAAATAGAATCTTGTTTTGAAATATTTATCTTTATGGATTCTAACTAGTGTAATCTTTTATTTCATTTTTTGAATCAATATGGCCATATGTCATTGGACATATCTGCAATGCATTATTCAAAGTAGTATCTTTTCAATTTCTTTACTTCATTGGTCTCCAACACTAACCTGGGTATTAGTTTATGCAAGATAGTAGAATAAGCCACTCTGTAGCATGTGAGCATTATGGATTTTGTAATTACTTATGTGAGTTTGTGACTAGCTACTTTAGTATGATTCTCATATTGCTGGAACTAATCTCATGAGAGTTATTTCTTATTTTGTACTTGCAGACAAGGTGAAAAAAAAGGGTGAAAACCTCTTTTTTTGGTCCCATATAAATATTTTGTTTAGCAAGATGTTAGGGTAGTTAACTTAGCAATATTGTTCATTTCAAAAATATTTCCAAAAAGAGTACAAGGTTTAGGCTGAGATAGAGAATGATAGTAAAACATGAATAATATAATATATAATATAGTATAATAATAATATGATCTTCATTATCATCTCGAATTCATAGTAAACTTTTTGAGACTATTCTATACACTAGATGACTTTATAGCTTCAATCAAATTATTGCCCACTTTCATGCTAAAATACAGACTTTTAATAATATTTAAAGTATCTATTATATGATAAAGGCAATTATTGACTTTCACGGTTTCAAAAGATTGATTTTTCAATTCAGGTGTTCGGCAGATGTCTTTGGTGCCTCACATTACATTCCTAGGGCACAATTTTGATTTGAACCACAGCTGCAGGGCTACAGGACAGGTTCCACTTGTAGCTAAGCATACCTCACTCAGGCAAGGTGACACCTCAAACATACCACCTGATGGCTTTCTACCTCAGGATCTTTTTCAAAACAAGGAAAACCATTTAGATTCAAGACCACTTACACTGGGAAAGCACAGGAAAGTATCATTGCCATTTTCTAGGGGCCACCTGCAACCAGTGGGGATTGGGGAGCAGAAGGTGATGCCTAGTGTCCCTCCTTTGGATAGACAAGCTAAAAGGACTCTGGTGAAATGCTCGTGAGACCTTGGAAGAAACACGTCTTTGCAGTCCATAGGGACAATTGAACTCCACCATTTTGTACAGACTTGTCTCTTTCCCTGTCTTACTCTCTACACTCCCTCATACTTACCTCCCGAAATCACCTCCTCTGTAAACTGCATGATCTCAAGTTCTTGTTTCTTTACTGCTTTTTTAAGAGTATCAAAGGAAAGCAATATGTAGATAATTTTAAGAATATTTTAAATTGATTTGTACCGACAATTTTAAAGCATTAAGCATTGGGTAAACGAAATATAAAATTGAAATGCTATTCTCCAATTAAATTTCTCAAAATTGTACAAAATAAAAATATGATTTATATGCACATATGATAAAGATCTTTTAATAATAAATGTCTAAATTCTGAAATATCCAAGTTCTCTTCATTGAAATATTTGATTGTATCTTTCAATCATTATTTCTGAATTAGCATTTGGTTAGTTTTTAACAATAAGTGCAAAAAAAAAAACTGATAAAGACAGATGTAAGAAAGACAAGGCTAGAGGAAGAAAGAGGTAGGAAAGGAAAAAGGAAAGAAGGGAGGGAAGGACAGAGAGAGGGAGAGAGGATGGAAGGAAGGAGGGAAAGAGGGAGAAGGGAGGGAATGAAAGAAGGAGGAAAGGAAGGAAAGGAAAGAAGGAAGACTAATTTTTTATTTACATCACTTTAAAATAGTCATTTTAATGAATATACTACAATTTATTAATCGACATTATTTTGATGGCTAGTTGTTTTTCTCCAGTTTTGTTTTTTTACCCTAACTAAAATAATGCTGTTAAAAATACCATGCGTCCTGATATTTTTGGGTGATTTTTCTCTATTGGAAAGTATAATTCCTGTATATAAATATGTTCAAGTTTCTTAGCTAAATTTCATTTTTTACTAATACCAATCAGTAGTTTATGAGTTTGTATTGCACTCTACTTCTAAAACGTTTAGTATCGTCAGACTTTAATTTTTGCTAGCCTGGATGGTTGAAAATGGGATCTCATTAATTGATTATGTCTAAAAAATTGAGAAGCTTTTTATGTGATAATTAATATTTAGTATTTTTCTGTGAAATATCTGCTCTTATATTGGCTCACTTTTCTATAGAATTGATTGTCATTTTTATTATTGCTGTGTACAAGACATTTATTCTGAATACTAGTCTTTGATGATAAATTCAAACTCCTAATTTTAATTAGTGAAATTAATCAATATTTTGCCTAAGTTCAGTTCATACCTTAGCTTTGATTAATATATTTTCTTATGTTTTCTTCTAGAATTTTAAACTTGGCTTTTTATACTTATGCCTAAAAATTTTGTGCATGACATGAATTATTATTCTGGTTACATATTTTAATATACTGATTTAATTTGCCCATAAATTTATACTAAATAATGTATTTCTTTTCAGTGATCTACAATGCCACTCCTTTCATGTCTCAAGTTTTGATATTATGTTTGGTTTTACTTCTAAACTCCCTACTCTATGTATTGAACAACTTATTTATCCCTGAGCCAATAACATACCTTTTAAAATTTAAATTATTTTGAAAGGTTTGTAATATGAAATATAATAAATCAAAGCCTCTTGATAGTTAATCCTTATTAACTAATCCTTAATAATAAGGTTCACTAATAAGTCTTTGCCATTCTTAGTCATTTACCCTTCCATATAAAATTGAGCATTGGCTAACTAAGCTTGTTGGTTTCTCATTGTAATTACACTGACTCCATAAACCAAAAGGCAAGGATTGGAATCTTTATCATATTGAATTTTGTATTCATGAAAATGTTATAGATATGACTCTGTTAATTCAGGCCTTCTTTAATACATTTAAGTTTTATAATTTTTATACAATACTTAGTTATTATATTACATTTATTTCTAGTACATTGTGGTGCTTTGGTAAATGATCCAAATCTTTTTAATGACACCTTTTTAAAATTACAAGATGCAATTTAAATTAAATCTATTTTTTCCTCAATGTAGAAATGCAATTGGACTTTATTGTTTCTGGATTGTGATTTTTTTGTCTATCTTGCTAAACTCTTATTACTTCTAGAAATTTGTTTATAGACTTTTGGTATTTTTCTATGAAGAAAAATAATATAATTTGCAAATATTATGTATTGTTGGACAGAACACTATCCTATTTTCTCATTGCATAAAGGGTGTATACAATTACTCATCTGCTTTTAAGCATTAAGTATCTTAATTATTTTTCTTATCTTCTAAGAAGGATAGTAAGTTCATTAGAAGCACATATCATATCTTCAACTATTTTTATATCAGATTCTTAATGCATATAGAAAAACACTTTGTATATAGCAGAAGAAAAACGGTATAAAGATGCAAAAGTTTCCTTTACCAGCAAATTAGAGTTTCTTATATTTACCTTAGAATTTGATGTTCTCAATGATTTAACTTCAACCTACTTTTTACGTACTATGGATTCTTTCTTCATTTATTATCATATTTAACCTCAAATTAATTGTTGCTTTATGGTTTCAACATTTCAACACTCCTGATTTGAAGGTTTAATATTTAACTTTCATTAATTCTCTCTCTATTTAAATTACTTCCCTGGAAATCAGATAAAACTTAATTATATTTCTAATCATCTAAATAATATAAAACTATTTAAAGTAGCTGGCAGCAATACCTCAGTTGGAGTTCATATTGATGATTGGATATAGAGGTATAACTGGCATTTGAAGATTTCTAAAAAATTTGATACAATTACAGATTTGAAGTAATTAGCTAGATATTAGTAAACTAAATACCAACTACAGTTTACAAAAACACAATAACAACAAGACCATCTTTTTCCTGATGCTTTAAGTTTTGCAAAATTTAGGAAACAGTCTTTATGTATCATAGCTTTGATAATTTTCAGATCTTTACTTTCATATTATTTCAATTCATGATTGTGGCTTAATTTACTTAAAATATACTTACAGAATATGCTACTTTTATGATTATGGAAAGATACAGGTAAATGTTTCATACCTTTAAAGATACACTTTTTGATTGAGACAGGGTCATTTAAAAGTTAATTATTTAATACTAACAAAATGCTAAAAAAAAAAAAAGCAATGTTATTCAGTGTGAAATGTGTATTGCTACTGATTCATTGTAACACACGAGATTATCCCACATTTCTGAGAACATATGTTATTTTCTGAAAAATGTCTTCTTCATTGTAAATATTTAATCATGTTTTATTTCCAGTGTTAATCTGAGAAGGTCATCAGGTAAATATGCAGAAAAGAAGCATGAAAGTGTTCACTACTAAAGTTATTGAAAGCTTAATAAGAAACATTTTTAAGACACTTATTGCACTTGAAAATGTTGTCTGTATGCTGAAAGCCTAACTTATCATTACTAATAAGTAAATTAATGAAACAAATAAATAAATTAAAAATAATACAGTTATAAACAACGCCAAAGTAATAATATTTAAACATAGCGAAGAAAGTTGTGAACTTAAAGTAACTTAAAAGTAATGAAAAGTCATATGTATAAATTAGCATTTGAAGGCTCAGATGACCATAAGAAATAAAGATTACATAAAAGAAGAAATGTCTGGAAACTTCAATTTCCAAACATCCAAACTTTAATCCACAAACATCTAAACTTTGATCTATTTATTTCTCAGAATTCATTCTGTTTGTGTTAGTCTCATGAGGAAAGACAAGGACAAAATACAAAATTTGAGGAAGAAGCATCAATCTTATGGGGTTCCTACAATGCAACTTTTGTAAAAAGTATGGAGATATTATCATTAAAGTTGGAGATATAAGAACTAGGTCTCATCAGATTTACGATTTAATCAAGCAATAGTCCAATACATAAGTTGAGACAGAAACAATAATATGTAGACCTTTGTCAAATGTTCCAGGGAACTAGCTATTTAGAGTGTTAGAAATGCATACAAACATTTCAGTGTTTACATAGGAATATCATTTGCCCTTTTGTCTAATAATGGAAAGGTTGAAGTTCAATGTGCCAAGCATAGCAACAAAAGGTAGTCATTATATCAGTAGTGATTATGCAGGATGGCATCTTGAGTAAGAGAGACAGATTAAAGTATTAGGCAACTATTGGTAAATGAGGAGAGTATAGAATGAGACTGAAAAAAATAAGTAAGTAGAAGAAGGACAAATGTCTCAACTTTAAATTTTAGTGGTATACATATCTGTTTTAATTTGCACAGCCTCTCTAATTTGTTCAATTAGATATAAACACACATATACACAGTTTTAAAAATAATCATAGGATTTAGTGGTGATTAATAGATAGGTCATGTGACTTTAGTCATAAAACCACATAGTCCAGGAAAAAAGGAGCTCTTTAGGAAAAAAAAAAAATCGGTTTAGAATGACTTTCAAATTGACCATTCCTTTGCATATACTTAAATTCAAATAACAAATACATTCAGAGGCCAAAATGTTGGCATAGAATAAAATCATGTTCATTTATTTTTTGTCTGCATCTTAGAATTAGAAGGCATAAAATTAAATATGTTGAATGTAATAAATTCATCCATACAACTGCAAGTCTCCAAGTACATTCTGTACCTGCCATACAGCCTCATTTTCATGCAAAGTCTTTCTAGAGCCAAATAAATAAAGACTTAGGTGAAAAAAAGAAGTAGATAGATCAACATCTTGAAAAAGAAAAGGGAAAAAACAGTGTTAGAAGGGTAAAAAGTTCAAGCTCTTAAAGAATTCCAAGTTCCTGGTTTCTATTACATATTTTATTATTATTTTTTTTCTTTGCGTGTCTGTATCTGGACCCCTCATAACCTCAAGAGTTAGAAAGAAAAAGATGTGAGCTGTAGTTAGATAGGAACATCTCCCCCAACCTCACATTTACACCCCAAATCTAATAATGTTTCATAAAAATATCAGTTTTCAGATTAAAACCGTAATTTTTAAGGTCAAAAAGAAAAAGTCTACTTCAGCATATTTACTATTAAATACTTTTAAGTTACTTGAGAAAAATCATGGAAACCTTCCAACTCTTCTTGTCACTATCTTGTGGCTTTCTGTTCTTTCTTTGATCTATAATGGAAATTTGGCAATGTTTACTGAGGACACTGACACTAAGAAAAATAATACTGTGTTGCCAAATACTGCCTATGTTGCTGCCTATATGATATCTGGAGGTCTTTATTTATATTTATCTTTTTACAGTAACTTTTACAGTTTCAATTTTTAGCTGTTTATCATTTGTTGTTAATTTTAACTTATTTTAACAGGGTAATTACAGTTCCTGAATACCATAACCATTTCCATCATCATTTAGATTAGGAATCTGGATTAAAAGTATTAGAATTCACCTGTCCAAGGATCTGAAATGCCTTTGTCAGTCAACAAAAAGGTACTTAGAAGTTCACAGGGTTATGCCAAGTACTTGTGTTAGTACAGACAGTAAGGCACATTCTTCTGTTATTAGAAATCAGCCTATAAAAATGTTCCCACATTTATCACAGAAGAAACCCTCTAGGGTCAGTTGAAAGCGGTAAGAAACTTTTCAAGGATGGATTTTATCATATAGATTCTAGCATTTACTGTTGGAGAAAACATTCCACAGCGAATTCTTCCATTCAGTTTTCCACTTCCTGTTCCAAAAGAAACTTATGATGAGAAACATATACACACACACAAATGAAAAGTAATCATTCAAAGGGGTTATCTGAGTTTCCTCTAAACTTAATGAAATTTTTTGGTGAAAATTAAAGAGTTTATAATAGTAACTAAAATGGACATTTGCCACCAAATATGCGTTACATTTCAAGGAAGCAGGTACATTTATATGAGCAGCTGTTATTTTTAATAAGAATAATCCAAACATTCAGTGGAGGACCAGATGCACTGAGTAAGATACTGAGGGAAGTAGTAGGGCAACATTCATTTAAAAATAAATGCCATGCTATACTTAATTTAGTAAGGAGCATGAGAAAAATAATGAAATCACAAATATATTTAAGACATTTTGTTTATGTGACTTAATAGAATCACATGCAAGTTATTCATGTATCAAAATTACCAAAATAAAGAAATTCAGATGGTGTTAAAAGTAATGTTATTAAAGATGAACATAGACTCGAGACAAAATAGTAACAAAGAAAATGCATGGCTGCAGATATCATTTGTGTTTAGGTGAAAGATTTAAGAGAAGATCATAAATTTTTGTCACACAAGCATGAACTAGGGTGACATCAGCAAAATGGCTGACTAATGATGTCTGGTGCTTGTCTCCCAATTATTGCTGAAAATAACCAAAACAATGAAAAAACAACTGTATTTTGAACACAGTGTCTGAGGCAGAGGGCAGCAGAGGGCTAGTGGAGACACTGTGGAACATGAAGACACAGGATGGCAACATATATAATGGAGAGAGGCACCCTGAGGGTGCCACCCGATCTCCCTAGTCGAGATCAGCTTAGAACCAGAAGCAACTTTCCTGTACAAGGAGCAAGTAGCAGGAGGCCCCCAGCAGCCCCAATTTACACCACGATACCTAGAGTTTTTTCTGTTGAGGAATCTGCAATTCTCACCAGCATGAGCACAGTCTGGGGAGATGTTAGGGAGTTTACATAGCTGCACCGCTCCAGAGAAGGAGCTCTTATTGTGCCCTCAGTGAGCCAAGCTGATACTATAAGGTGTTGCCTCTGTCTTCTCTATCCAAGTGTTGTAGCACCTCATTGCTAGATAACTGAAATGTGTGTCCAGCAGAACACCTGTGGCCTCAGAACTCTACCCCCAGGGGAGCAGCACCTGAACCAAGCCACCATTTGACCTGCCCAATTCTTCTCCTGAGTTCTGACTAGCCCAGCCCCTAACCCCTAGAAGAGTAGTGTCTGAGCAGACACACAAGACAGACAACCCCCTGCCTCCCTGGATGAAGAATAACCTGGCACTTTGCTCACAGGGTAGCAGTCCCCAAGTTGAACTGAAGATTAATGAGCCCCGTGCTTCCCTGAAGTGTAAACTGGTCCAGCACAGCATCTTCACGGTAGCAGTGCTGGTGGCCAGTAAGTCCCATACTGCTTCTGAGTGCAGACAAGCCAAGGCCTTGCTCCTATGGGAGCACCAACCAAGCTGAGGCACCAACTGACCAGACCCTCACTTCCCCAGAGTGTGAACCAGCCTACTGTCTGAGCTGAGCCTCAGGCCAACCATCTCTAGCTTCCTCCCCAGAGAGCAATCTAGCCATGCACCCCATAACTGTAGAACACAGCCAGAGCAAGTTGGCTAGCCAATCAGTCCTGTGCTTCCCTGGAGCAGGGTTCAGCATGGTGTCTTGCTCCCAATGGGAGCAGATCTCAATCAGGTGAACCAGTGACACAAATCTCTGCAGCATAAGCTGCTGAGGCACTTGGCAGGAATTGCTGACATTGGTAATAACTGAAGAAACTGCACAGAGACTACACCATTGCACACACCCAGAACAAAACCAACACACACAACCCAGCTGACTTCCTAAGATACATCTGCAAGTGAAAGTCTTTCCCCATGAAAACCACTCTACAAAATTGGAAGAGGTGAATGGTTCACCAGATGAATAGGTGAACAGGATGAACAGGTTCACCAGATGAATAGGGATACAAGAAACATAAAGAATCAAGCTAAGATAACACCACCAAATTAATGATACTTCTACAGTAACTGATCCCAAAGAAATAAAAATTGTGTAATTGCCTAAAAAGAAATTCAAAATGATAACCTTAAGGAAACTCAGAAAAAACAATCAAACAAACAAACAAACAAACAAAACCACACAGATAGGTAATTCAACAAAGTCAGAAAATCAATTCATGATCTTAATGAGAAATTCAACAGACAGACAGATATCATATAAAAGTACCCAACAGAAATCTTGGAGCTAAATAACCCGATGAATGAAATGTAAAAGATAACCAAGAGTATCAACAATAGATTCGATGTGGCAGAAGAAATAATCTCTGAATTTGAAGACCAGACTTGTAAAGTAATCCAACACCCCCAATCCCCCAAAAAAGTTGTAAGATTTTTAAGAATGAAGAAACCTTACAGGACTTATGGAATATCATTAAGTGAATATATTTTAGCATTATGGGAATTTAAGAAGGAGAAGAGATGAAATAAAGAAAAAAAAAACTATTTACTGAAATAATGTCTGTAAACTTCCCAAGTATTAGTAGTGCTACGGACATCCAGATCCAGGAAACAAAAGTTCCAAACAGTTTCAATTCAAAAAGATCTTCTCTGAGGCACATTATAAGCAGACTATCACAAGTCAAAAACAAATAATTTTTGAAAACAGCAAGAGAAAAGTGTCAAGTCACATATAAGGGGATCTTCAGTAGATTAAAGCAGATTTTTCAGCATAAACCTAACAACATAGGAAAGAATAAGTTATATTATTACAGTGGTCAAAGACAAAAGTCCTGCCAGTTAAGCATACCATAGCCAGCAAAGCTATTCTTCAGAAATGAAAGGAAAGAAAGTCTTTCCAAGACAAGCAAAACCTGAGGAAGTCTAGCATACTAGACCAGCCATACAGGAAATGCTTGATGAGATCCTACATCTGAAAGCAAAATGAGAAAACTACCACCACGAAAGCACATGAAAGTATAAAACTCACTGATAGAGCAGATACACAAATGAGAAAGACAAATGAATCAATACATATCACTATAGAAAACCACCAAACCACAAAGATAAACGGAAGAAGGAAGAAACAATGCATATACAAAACAACCAGAGAACAACCAGCAAAATGACAGAAGTAAGTCCTTAACTTTCAATAATAGCCTTGAATGTAAATAGATTAAATTCCTCCATTTAAAAAATATAAGCTGATTGAATGAATTAAAAAAAAAAATACCCAACTACATGCTACCTACAAGAAACTCACTTCACCTGTAAAGACACACAGAGACTGAAAGTAAAGAGATAAAAAAAAAAAAAATCCATGCAAATAAAAACCACAACCACAAAAAAACAGGTTGAGCTACACTTATACTGGATAAAATAGACTCTAAGTCAAAAAACTGTAAAGAGAAGGACAAAGGAGATCACTATATAATGATAAAAGGATACATTCAGATGGAGAAAAAAAAAACTGTAAATATACATGCACCTAACACCAGAGCAACAGATATATAAAACAAATCTTTGATTAAAAAGGAGAAATAGACTGCAATAAAATAGTAGATGGGGACTTGAACATGTCAGTCTCAGCACTTGATAGATCATCTAGACAAAAAATTAACAAAGAAACCTTAGACTTAAACTGTACTGTAGACAAAATGGACACAGACACAGAACACTTTATTCAACAATACGAGAGTACACATTCTTCTTACTAGCACATGAAAGAGTAACTAGGAAAGAACATATGCTAGGCCCCAAAACAAACTTCAACAAATGTTTTAAAATTCGGATATCAAGTTTCATTTCTGATCATAGTGGAATAAAACAAAAAATCAATATCGAGGGAAACTTTGGAAACTGTAAATATGGAAATTAAACAACATGCTCCTGAATTCCTGAATGAGCACTGGTCAAGAAAGAAATTAAAAAAAAAAAATCGTGAAACAAAAGGAAATAAAAATATAACATACAAAAGTTATGAGATACAACAAAAACAGGACTAATAAGAAAGTATATAACAATAAATACTTACATCAAAAGAGTAGAAAGATAAACTACCTAGTGATGAACCTCAAGGGACTAGAAAAGCAGGGGAAAAAAGCCAAAATTAATACAGGGAAATAATAATTATCAGGGCAGAAATGAACAAAATAGTGCCTGCAGGTTTTGAAGGCACATACTGCAGGCTGTAGGTGGATTTACCATTTTGGGGTCTGGAGGACCATGGCCTTTTTCTCACAGCTCCACTAGGCAGTAGGGACTTGGTGTGGAGGCTCCTATCCCACATTTTCCTTCTGTACTGCTCTAGAAGAGTGCCTCCATGAGGTCTCCACCCCTGCAGTAAACTTCTGCCTGGACATCCAGGCATTTCCATACATCTTCTAAAATCTAGGTGAAGGTTCTCAAACCTCAATTTTTAATTGCTGTGTACTCATGGCTTAACACCAAGCTGTAAGCTGCCAAGGCTTGGGGCTTGCACCCTCTGAATCAATGGCCTGAGCTGTACCTTGGCCCCTTTTAGCTGTAGCTGGAGTGGCTGGGACTGATGGCACCATGTCCCCAGGATGCACAGAGCATGGAGGGGGTGCTGCACTTGGCCCAGGAAGCCATGTTTCCCTCCTAGGCCTCTGGGCCTGTGATGGAAGGTGCCCCTGCAAAGGTCTCTGACATTCCCTGGAGACATTTTCCCCATTGTCTTGGTGATTAGCATTTGGCTCCTCACTACTCATGCAAATTTCTGCAGTGGGCTTGAATTTCTCCCCAGAAAATAGATTTATCTTTTCTACTGAATCACCAGGCTGCAAATTTTTCAAATCTTTATGGTCTGCTTCCTCTTGAACATTTTGATGCTTAGAAATTTCTTCTTCCAGATACCCTAAATCATCTATCTCAAGTTCAAAGTTCCACAGATCTTTACGGCAGGGGCCAAATGCCCCTAGCTCTTTACATAACAAGAGTGACCTTTACTTCAGTTCCCAAGAAGTTCCTCATTTCCATCTGAGACCACCTCAACCTGGACTTCATTGTCCATATCACACTTGGGTCAAAGCCATTCAATAAATATTTAGGAAGTTTCAGACTTTCCCACATCTCCCTGTCTTCTGAGTCAAGTCTCTAGGAAGATGCAAACTCTCCCACATTTTTCTATCTTCTTCTGAGTTCTCCAAATGGTTTCAACCTCTGCCTGTTACCTAGGTCCAAATTTGCTTCCACATTTTTGAGTATCTTTACAATAGCCTCCCACTCTCTGTAGTGCCAATTTAGTGTATTAGTTCATTCTTATGCTGCTATGAGGACATGCTCAATACTGGATAATTTACAAAGCAAAGAGGTTTAATTGATTCACAGTTCCACAGGGCTGAGGAGGTCTCAGGAAACTTACAATTATGGCGGAAGGGAAAGCAAACATTTATTTCTTCACACAGCAGCAACAAGGAGAGGTACAGAGCAAAGGTGGGGAAAAGCCTCATAAAATCATCAGATCTCATGAGAACTCACTCACTGTCACAAGAACAGCATGGTGATAACCACCTCCATGATTCAATTACCTCCCACTGGGTTCCTTCTGTGACACGAAGGGATTACAGGAACTACAGTTCAAGATGAGATCTGGGGAGGGACACAGCCAAGCTATATCAAATAGCAACATCAAAGATTACCAGTCACAAATTATCATGGTTCGAAATATTTCAAGGATTGCCAAAATGTGACTCAGAATCATGAAATAAGCACATTCTGTTAAAGAAATGGCACCAAGAGACTTGCTCAATTCAGGATTGCCACAAACCTACAATGTGTAAAAAGTTCCTCATCTGTTAACCAAAATAAAGTAAAGCACAATAAAATGAGGCCTGCTTGAATTATGTGTTAATTCCAAAAATATATAGTAAAAAATAAACAGAAATGTGGATTAGTAACCATCTTTTACATAATTAGGTATGGGTTGCTTAAAAAGAATCAAAGACCTTGTTGGACCCATAGACCATACAGGGTTCCAGGTAGGTGATGTGGGAGAAGGTTCCCTGGAGCCTACCACCATTTATTATTTCTACCTAAAGTGGGATATGGCCTTTGCGTCGAGTAAATAATAGGCAGCCAAGATGATCAGTGTCTTCAAATCAGGGATCGTGTCTTTATTTTCTCTTTGTTGTATTTCAGTCCCAAAATAAAACAATCAACCAAGGAAATACAACCAAAGAAGTACTAAATGAGGATGTAGAACCTACAGCTATGCTTGTAGCATTCAGACAATAGCAAAACATCATATATAAATCAATAATATATTTTATTAATTAGTACCACTACCTAAGATGTCTATGCAAAATTACCTTTTAGATTCGATATTGATTTTCTGGCAAATAATAATGAGTGACATCTTCTGTTCTTAATATTCTCTTGTATTTCTAGAATATTAATTAAGCTTCTGACCAAAATGAAAATAAGCTTAAAATGTATAAGAAAAAGATAATTCAGAAAAAAAGGAGAAACTATTGAAATAAAACTAATGTAAAATAAAGCCAACAGAACCAACAGTTGGTTCTTTCAAAGGACTAATACATTTGAAAAACTTCTGATAACTGTTCAGAAAAAAAAAAAGACAAGAAGAAAAGAACCATTTATCTAACGAGAAAGATATAACTATAGGAGACATGTTTATTTGAAAAATTAAAAAGAAAATATTGAGAACAACTTTTTGTAAAACATTTAAATAATTAGGTAACATTTAAGAATTTTATCTAAGTCGCCAAACGTTAGTCACTACTATAGTTTCAAGAAAAGTTGAGAAATTTGAAAAACCCTATATTAATTTGAAAAATAGGTATTTTCTCACCAACAAAATAATACCAACCAAACAAATAAAAATGCACAAAAAAATGGCCTTATACATATTTTGAAGAAATCATATATTTTTAGTGGTAATATTGACCAAACATTTACAAAATAGATACTTGGACTTGCACAGAAACTATTTCACAATAAGAACACAGGAAGAAGCTGATATGGTTTTACTCTGTGTCCCACCTAAATCTCATTTCGAATTGTAATCCCCATGTGTTGAGGGAAGAACCTGTAATCCTCACATACGGAGGGACAGAGGTGATTGGATCATGGTGGCAATTTCCCCCACACTGTTCTCATGGTAGTGAGGGAGTTCTCATGAGACCTGACAGTTTTAAAAGTAGCAGTTTTCCTTGCACTCTCTCTCTCCTACCGCCCTGTGAAGAAGGTGCTTGATTTTCCTGTGCCTTCCACCATGATTGTAAATTTACTGAGTCTTCCACACTCATACAAAACTGTGAGTCGATTAAACCTCTTTTATTTATAAATTACCCAGTCTAAGGTAGTATCTTCATAGCAGTGTGAAAACGGACTAATACAGACACTAAACATTTTTTGCTTCTAACCTTATTTCATTGATGTTAGAATAACATAATTTTGGCCGGGCGCGGTGGCTCAAGCCTGTAATCCCAGCACTTTGGGAGGCCGAGACGGGCGGATCACAAAGTCAGGAGATCGAGACCATCCTGGCTAACCCGGTGAAACCCCGTCTCTACTAAAAAATACAAAAAACTAGCCGGGCGAGGTGGCGGGCGCCTGTAGTCCCAGCTACTCGGGAGGCTGAGGCAGGAGAATGGCGTGAACCCGGGAGGCAGAGCTTGCAGTGAGCTGAAATCCGGCCACTGCACTCCAGCCTGGGTGACAGAGTGAGACTCCGTTTCAAAAAAAAAAAAAAAAAAAAAAAAGAATAACATAATTTTTTAAACTCAATAAAGACAGAGGAGAAAGAAAGATTAGGAGCCAATTTCTCTAAAGCAATGAAGTAATCCTGACAAAAAGTATAATAACAGTGTTATTAATCAAGAGATAGTTAAAAATTATAAGCTACTGTGACCAAGTTGAGTTTGTCCAAGAAATGAAAGATTACTTTAAGAGAGGGCAATTTATTAATCTAATTCACTAGACAAATTGATTACAGGGAACATCATGTGATCATCTAAATAGACAGTAAAACATGATAAATTTCAAGTTTTCTTAATATTAAAATAGCACAGAAAAGTACAAATAGAAGCAAATCTTCTTAATCCAAAAAGGTTGTCTGCAGTCTAGTGGTGTTGGGTATCATAATAATAAATCTTGGGAAGCATTTTCCTTAAGATAAGAAATAATGGAAGGATTTGCTTTAGAACCACTATTCTTCCATGCTTGGCCAATGCAAGAAAACAAGAAACATACATAAAGGTTATGAAGATTGAAAATAAAGTTTTATCATGATTCCTATATATACATGATATAATTAAGCAGAAATAAATATGATTACTAGAATTAATAAGAGCTGAATAATCCTTCTCAAGTAGAGAAATATAGATGAGCAACGTACTATTTAAGTTTTCAGTAAATTCTTCATGTATGGGAAGATTGTTATCACAAATATTTCAAATATTCCCAAATTGTTTTATTTACAAAATGCAACTTCAGGCAAATCTCTGTACTTTTATTTACTTTTAAATTAAATTTGGTGTCTAATTCTAAATTTAATATGAAAATACTAAGGTCTAAGAAGAGCCAAGAAACTCTCAAGTCTGAGGTTAAATATTACACTGAATATTAAATAATAATAATTATAATTAAGATTGTGATAATAGCAAAGAGAAAAACAAAATGACCAATTAAACAGAATAGAAAGCCATGAACCAGTCCACAAAAATGTAGAAATCTGACATATGAGAAAGTTGATATTGAATATCAATTGTATTACCTCCCTTCATAAAGGTGAGATGCTTATAGGGGTTGTGTACCTTTTAGTATTTCCTTGGTTGATTGTTTTACTTTGGGACTGAGAAACAACATTCATGTTAACATCCTAATTCAAAATAGCAAGCACTATGATGTCAATGGGAATGTATAATAAATGTCTTTATATAAACTTGTCAGAGTACATAATATGTAATATTTATTGAACACTTGATATATGCCAGCATCACTTTAACCCTTGTTCCTGTATTAACTTGTATAGTGATGGCTTATGTGATCTATCATGGCTTATATTATCTCTATTATCAACACTTTACACATGAAGAAACTGAGGCACAAAGTAATTAAGTATTTTGATAAAAGTTCTATAAGAATAAGAGATAGAATTGAGATTTGAACGTAAGCCTTAAGAGACAGACATTACTCTGTCATACAATTTTGAAAATCAACAGACTTAAATAGTTTATTTTCATAACTGGCAAAATTTACCCCCAGAAAATTATAAGCAATCAAAATTTAATTTATTTAGCACTATGTGAACAAAGGTGTTCATTTATTGTACTTAACTCAAAAATGTTTTATGTGTCCAAATATACAATTGTGAAATAGACGCTGATATATGTGCTTGTTATTACTAAATTACAGTTAAAACAAAATTTACAAACAGACTTTCTTAGCATAATATAGTTCTGTTACAATGTTAAGTAGGAAAAAATCAGAACACAAAAATGAAAATATAGCATTGTGTCACATACCACAAATGCACAGGTGAAAGAATGGAAAGAAAATATTAACAATAGTTGTGTCTTGTTGAAAACATATTGGGATGATTATCCCTTTTATTTCTCAGCTTTCTCTATTTATTTTGCAATAGTTGTGTATTACCTATGCTACCTATAAAAAATTAAATTGACTTTTTCTAAGTATTGTTTTTAAAAATATCAAGACACATGATTAGTTTTGTCGTTCTAGCAGCGCAACATAGCAGAAAGGCCATTTCTGGACCCATGAGTTTGCTCAGCAGTTCAACAAGTTTTTAGGCTTGAGAGGCTACTCATGCTCATTTTAGGACAGAGAAGATTGAGGTTCAGAGAAATTGACTGTACAGATCTGTTCTGCAGATCAAATTAGGTAATCGAGCAGAAAGCTTTAAAAACTGTAAAGGCCTATAGACATGAGGTGCCACTGCATTCTGGTAAATTGTGAAACGTGCAGTCGAATGAAATACTTATGATCTAATGGCAGAGGAAAATCAAAAATATGTTATTTTAAGCTCTATCTTTGACTATCTCCTATTCAAAGAACATCTTCAGGAAGGAAAGTTAAGTTTTCTGCCCTTGACTTTTCACTGTTGAATAACATGCGTAATGCTCCTTATTTATTTAAAAAAATCATTTGGGATCAACACATTAAATGGGTTTGGTTCAGAATAACATTAGCATCAAAGAATGACATAGTCAAGGCAACAAGATTTTAGAAAATGACATATCCAAATTATCTAAAGGTCAAATCTTTAGCATCAAACAGACATGGGCCCAATTCATTTCTTTCTTTCTTCATTTAGGGCGTATTTCTTCATGGTAGCGTTTAATACAATTTTGCAACAAATCTAGAGGATACTATAATGAGTGTTACAAGAAAAACTGGCCACTCTTATACAGTTTAAACGGATATGTGATACAGATTTGAAAGATAAGAAAGTATAGAAAAAAAGGAACTCCGTAAAAGAAACTGAAGTCCAGGGAAAAGCACAGATAAGAAGGAAAGGTAGGGGGCCCGTTGGCCTGGATTAAGGGAGGTGTTTTGTTAGCGAAAAGCAATGTCAATGGTCATGGCTGATTGATTCTTTTCATTTTTTATCACCAGTGATTTTCTATTGTGATCAGACCTCAAGGCCAGGAAGTTCACAGCCTTTCTTGGCAAAATTCAATTCCCATTAATTTGAGTGCTTTTTTTTCTTTACTATAAGTAGACCATGAAGGCAAGGTTAACACTATTTCATGTCCATCTTTCATCTGTTGTGATTCTCCTTTCTATATCAAAATTGTAAGTGTCCTTTGTATTCACAGTGGTAATTATTGTTTACCTTAGTTGGAGTTTGTTTCGTTCATGGTTTTTACCCAATTAGTCTGGGTGATCATTAACATAAAGTATGGACAATTTGCAATAGATATATTAGAAATTAGTTATTCAAACAGTATTCGGAAAGATCAAGCTATATTCTGTAAAAGAGCAGTATTTTAACTACCCTTGAATGCCATAAAACCCTACTCTTTTCTTTTTAGAGAACGTGTACATTGTATTGCTTTTACTGGTTTAAAAAAAAAAAAAAAAAGGACAGATGGCACAGAAATGGGGCCTAGGAAAATCACTTATAGCGAAACCAATTTTAATACCCTTGCTAATAAAGTTCTTTCTATACATGTGTGCCAGATTTTTCCAGGAAAAAAAGGGAGTAATTCTTCATTTTGTCTAGGGAATTTAACTCTTTCAATACCCTGCGGCGCTTTACGGTGCATTAAATTATACTAAATAGCCCGAAAGAATTAACACACTTTCCAAGTCAAGTCTTTTATTTCTTTCTGCTGAGTAACATCAGGCCATTGATCATATTAGAAGGTCTAACCAACTCCCACAAGGCACTTTCCCTTATGTCAGAGCTAGCCAGGTGTGATGGTTTCCTTTCTTGAACTCCAATAAACTTTATAAGACCTATTCAACATCATTCAACTAAATCACATAATGGCAAATTTATAACTCAGTGGTGCTAAATGATGTAGTTGGTTGTCTCTACTGCTTGCTAGCTTAATATCAAAAATAAAGCCAGCTAACCCAACATTTGTCTGAAATTGTGTTACTTGATCTTTATCAACCCAAAGCAAGAGAAAAACTTCATGCCACACCATCTTTACCTTAATTATGTCTTTCCCCAATTGGTCTTGTAAACTTGGGGAGCCAGTCAAGCTTTTTATCCCACCTCAGGGGGTCAAGAGAATAGGAAACCTGTCACTAATTCCTTTCACCTCACAGGCAAAACTCCTTCACCCAATTAACTAAGGCCAGGTGCACCCTCCAGTGAGTCTGAGGAATGCAGAGAACTCACAAAGTCTGCTTCCATCTTGCCAGAAAACACGCCAAGCCTGCACCTGATTAGCAAGCTTTGCTGGGGCTGCAAAAAGTTGGTAAATGTGTATATTTTTCTCCATGAAAGCTGGGAAAGATCATGGGTGTTGCAAGTTCAGTAATGATTGCCCAGGCCAAACAATATCCAGAGTGCTTTGTGCATTAAGAGACTTATCCTTTATAGGAATCAGTTTATCAAGATAGACAAATGGCAGCCACTCATGCTAATCAGCAGACATCAAGGTGCTGAGTTGTGGTTTGGACCCAAGTGGCCTTTAATATATTCTGAGGATATATTTGGGGTGTGTTACTCACGGTTTGAATTTTCAAGAGTGAACATAAATATATTCAGATAAAATTAATGGTGGAAAAACAGCAGCATACGGGGGGAAAGAACAAAAATCCTAATTCGGAAATTAGAAATGACTACCCCAAGTATGAAACTATAACGAAGGTGATGGCAGCAGCAGTGGGGGTTATACAGGTGGGCGCTAGAGTTTCAAAGACCTGGATTGAAAACCCTGACCGAATTAGAACATGGCAAGTTCTATTTATTTGCATAATTTCCATTTTCTCTGAGCATTATTTGTCTCATCTGGAAAACTGGAAAAGTTACTATAATATAACAGTATTACCTATTTTATAGGTTGTGAAGATTCAATGAGATAATGTGATCAGGACTTTGAGGACTGGCAGGCTAATCGTATGTACTCAGTAATTGGGAACTGTTATTCTCATAATCGAAGACATTTAATTAGTGAAAGAAGCAAAATAATCAAATGAAAAATATGTTTGTTCCCACAGGAGAAGTCAGTTTACTAAGTGAGAGGTTAGGGCTTTGCCTAATAATTTGGCCCCAAATGACTGGTGTTCAGAAAATTAGAAGGGAATGCTTTAGACCTGTGACTTTCAAAATGTGCTTAGCTGGGTCCCAAAGCAGTTTTTTGAGGTGCCTCAACGTCTATGTTGGGAAGAGAATGAGGCAGAGTAGAGACTGAACAGACAGCATTTCCTTTTGCTTCAATCTATTTTGTATATTAGATATTAATATACAATTTTATGTGAATAATAAGTTTGTTAAGTGAAACATGTAAATTATACGTTTAGTCTAGCATAATAGCAGTTGCTCCTGAAGAGCTGGTTGTAACAATGATATGTGATTATCTGTGGTTTATATGCTCTGAACATTGAAAATGCCCCCACCTGGAGTGCTAATATTAATTATACATCACTCACTTGTCGACTGTTCTTAGGTGGTGAAACTATTTTTGATCTACTGGGTTTTTCTAGTTACTATGGGTGGTAAAAACCCTGACAGGTCATCAGTTCCATAGACGCGGTAGTGAAGGGTGTCTGCTCTTTGGTATTGTAGTCTTGATTCTTCAAGCCAACCCTCACAAGTCAATCATTGACCATTCCTTGCTGTTGAAAGGGCATGTAATTTTTTAAGAAAGGATGTGTCCAGGAGGTTGCTGAGATCGTCATCCTCACTAGAGGTTTTCAGACTTCACCAGTGGGGTAAACTCGCTTAATATCTCATAAGCCTAACTTTCTTATAAAAATCCTTTATTTTTATTTTAATGTCATCTGCATATCGTCTCTGTGATATCGATGCAGCTTTCTAAGGACTACCGTCATGGCTCCTATCTGATTCTTCTCCATTACAGGAAGGGTTTCAGCAGTCAGGCCATAAGAGTGAACATATACTTGGCACAGGTTCAGAGTACAGATTTTTAGTTCGATCCAGATACTTCAGGTTCAAAATCATGAGCTGTACTGTTAGAGGAGGCAAATCCATATGGGTCTTCAACAGCCTTGGTTCTTGACTACTTAAAGAATTCGACTGAGGGGCATCAGGAAGAGTGAGAGACTGAGGCAAGTCTTAGAGCGTGACTTTAAGTTTATTGAAAAGCCTGAGAACGAGAATAAAAAGAATTAAAGTTCACTTTAGAGAAGTCCACGTGGGTGACTTGACAGAGCAAGTGCACGGCCTAACCTTTTGACTTGGGGTCTTATATGTTGGCATACTTTCAGGGTCTTGCGTTACTTCTCCCCACTTACCCAACTCCTGAGATCTTATCGGGAAGTGGCTGATCACCAGTTTCAGGTGTTATTTCTCTCTTAGGAGACTGCGTGTCCCTGGCACTGGCTGTGACCAATTATTATTTTGGAGAGACAGTTAACATCTGTGTGACCATCACCTAATGGTCACCTGACCCTCCTGGTATATACTGGGGGAGCCCTCTCCTGCCCTGCTCATATGTGACTAGGTATCTACCATAACAGTACCCTACAGAATGTAACCTCAGCATATGTAAATTATAACCCCAACATGGCTTTGACTCAGCATGAAATAGTCAAAGGAATACAATCCAGCAAGCAAAAGTACTTTCAAAACATTCCTGCCTGCACTTACAACTATCAAAGAACATTAAAGGAGACTTAATTTGTTATAAACAGCAACATCTCTGACAATTTCTTTTTGTCTTTCCTGAATTCTTTTCACCAGCTTCTTTGAGTGTATTGTTTGTCAAACATTCCCCCTGCTCCCTACCCCTGACACATTCCACTCTCTATTTCAAGTCTCGAAGTTATACAACGTTTCCTTCCAGGCAATGCTACAGAGTTGAGTTCCTTGCCTCTTTTCACATATGTAATGACTTCCAAATGGGAGCCCCAATAACCCATGTGTTTGTGTTGCCTAGGTCATCTAACGCTTTTACACACAGGTAATACTTATTGAGGCATTTAGATTTTCTGTATAAATAGCTGAGATTTATAATCAAATGTTTCAGAAACAGTTCAAACATTGGAAGAAGCTAAATAAAAATTAATTGGAAGCAAATATAAGTCATCTGTATACTTCTTACATTGTTTCTTAAAACAGCCCCATTCTGTCTTTCTCTGCACTCATTTTCCACAGGAATAGACCATACTCCTCCCATTTCCTATTCCAGGAATAATAATACACAATGTTATAACATTTTATGACTCTGAGCCTATAAGCCAATAAATTGTTGAAGTTTTGGAGACTATTAAATAATTTTTGCCCATTCAGGTATATAAAAAAGTATTCTCTTTTCCTAGACTGCATTTTTCCCCACAAGAAGTGTCTTTAAATGTCTTTTATTAATGACCAAGTATTTTTAAACCTAACTTTTCCAACGATTTTTCCTCTAATAAATATTTTTCAAGGGGAAAAATGAAATTAATAAAAAAGAACTCTATGAAATGGTCTAAGTTATATATGTGAGTTTCCTTAATAAAATTTTAAAACACTTTTCTTTAATGTCCACTACCACTACATGCACATCATAGAACAAAACAGACCCTTCAAGAACACTTGGGGATATGGAATTATATATATGCGCTTATAATACTGAGTAAGGATGGAGAATATTTGAATGGAGGCTGCCTATCTTTGTTACCATATCAAGTGGATTTTCAAAGAAATGTAGGTGGACATTGTGAGGTCAACTTTATTATTTAGATTTGGTCAATTTATAAAACTGGAATAATATGAAATAATACTTGCCATTCTATTGTATTAGTCTGGGTCTTCCAGAGGAACAGGACCAATAGGTTTATCTCTCTCTCTCTCTCCACATACATATATATATATGGAGGTTATGAGGAACGGCCTATAGCTTATACAGTTATGGAGGCCGAAAAGTGCTACAACCTTGCAGTTGGTGAGCTGGACCTAGAAGAGCTGATGATATGTGCAGCTCCCATTTTTGTCCAAATGACTGAGAAGCAGGAGAGTGAATAGGGTACATTTCAGTTTGTGTCCCAGTCTGAAGTCAGAAGAAATATCCCAGCTCAAAGACAGTCAGGAAAAGTAAGCAAATTCTTTACCGAGCCTTTTGTTCTGTGGATTATATAAGGTCCAACCACATTAGGGAAGGCAATCTGCTTTGTTTAATTTACACATTCAAATGTAAATCTCATCCAGAAACACCCTCACAAATAAACCCAGAATAATATTTAAACAAATATCTGTGTACTATGTGACCTAGTGAAGCTGGCACCTATAATAATCATCACATCTACTAATTAGGATTATTTTATGAGGCTCAAATAAACATTTTTGAAAATATATTAATAAGGTATCACTTGAGTGTTACTATATTTTTAGATATTTAAAATATCTGTATCTGTATATGTTTATACACACAGACCTAAACTTACATAGTTAATACATATTTTAAAGCCTACAATAATTAATTTAGATAAAAGCCCCTGGGAAAGGGGAAAGGGAAAGGCCATAAAATGTTGCCCATTCATTTCTCTATAGCTGTTCTGTCCAAAACTGTATCTATTAGTCAAATGTGAATATTGAGCATTTGAAATGTGCTTAGAATGACTAAGAATATAAATTTTAGTTTAATTTTAATTAATATAAATTTTAAAACAATAAGTAATTCAGTTACTGAAAACTTAAGCATGTTTGGAATAACTTGAATAGATGAATCTAGTTTTTCAACATAAATGAAATAAAATCTAAATTTAGATCAATATTTCAGATAAAAATTTAGTATCCAAATTAAGAAGTACTATAAACATAAAATATTCACCTGGGTTTTAAAACTTGTGAAAAATAGAATGTAAAATATCTCATTAATAATTCTGCCATTGGTTACAAGACAAAATAATATTTTTGATATGTGGGTTAATAAAAAATATCATTGAAGTTAATTTCGGCCGGGCGCGGCGGCTCACGCCTGTAATCCCAGAGGCCGAGGGATATCATTGAAGTTAATTTCGGAGGCCGAGGCGGGCAGATCACGAGGTCAGGAGATCGAGACCATCCTGGCTAACACGGTGAAACCCCATCTCTACTTAAAAAACACAAAAAATTACCCGGGCATCGCGGTGGGCGCCTGTAGTCCCAGCTACTCCGAAGCTGAGGCAGGAGAATGGCATGAACCTGGGAAGCGGAGCTTGCAGTGAGCCAAGATTGCACCACTGCACTCCAGTCTGGGTGACAGAGCGAGACTCCGTCCCCCCCCCAAAAAAAAAAAAGTTAATTTCACTTGTTTCCTTTTACTTTTTTAATGTAGTTACTAAAACAATTCAAATTATATATATGACTGGCATTTTATTTCTGTTGGACAGAGCTGCTATAGGTTAATGATAACTTAGAATGAACATGGAATTCAGGCTTTAAGTTCAGAAAGCAATAGTATGGAGCCTGAGGGTGTGTATAAAATAATAAAGGACAAAATATTTGTTTTCGTGTATCTTATTTCAAAGCCTATACAGATTTGCAATAATTTCTTGGTATCACAAACATTTATAACACAATTTAGGTGATGTAGAATGCTTTAATGTATTGATCTTAGAGTTACAACTAAAGTAAAAAGTGAAATGGATGAAATGGATTAGAATCTTCCAATCCCCACAGAATAACACATGTAGGTCACAATTTGTAATATTGGAAAATTATTTTTAACAGCATAATGATTTATTTTATTATCTATTTCAAATATATGTATGTTAAGCATCATCTAAAGTTAAAATTGATTATTTGAATGACATTTTGCAATATAGCTATTTCATGTACCTAGTTAACAAATACTTATTTACAGGCATCCTTTGGCACTGGGGTATAATGGTAAGTAACAAAGATTAAAATTCATATCCTAATGGAACTTATAGGGACCAATAATAGTTAAATAAAAAATAATTAATATTATATAATAAATACAAATAAAATATAATAAGTCCTTTAAAGTGAAGACGTAATGGAATTCAGAGCAATTTTCATTAAATACTTGGGAGTGGAAACCTCTTTGGACGGTGCTGAGGAGAGAATAAGAGGTGACAAATTAGAGTCATTATATCTGGGCAGCTCTCTGAAAGTTTGACAACAAATGAGATCCAAGAAAAGATAAGACATCTAAGGGATAATTGGAAGTAAATGTGGGATTTTAAAAGATGATACTTTTAGAGGTCTTTGAAGGCTTTGGTAACTGTCAAGTAGGAAGAAAGGATACAATGATGCAGGAAAGTGAGAGGATAACCAAAGCAGCAGGTTGTGAAAAACTGGAGTGCAAGGCTTCTAAGTACAGAAGAGAAACGATCTTCTATAGCAAGAGAGATAGCTCATGCATTGCAACAGGAAGGAAGGAGAATAGCAGAAAGAGAAAGGAATTTCTCTCCAGTGAATAAGATGTATGAATATAATGCAAGATCATCTACCAAGGTCTTGAACAACTGAGCAGAAGGCATGCAATTGTTACCTGATGGCATGAGAAAATTGGCCCACTAGAGACAGTTCCTGGGCATGACTTAATACAAATTTCAGGGTTTATGTTAAAAAAAAAAAAAAAAAAAAAAAAAAAAAGGTTGTAAAAAGTCTGTTTGGTTGTGTAATTATTTACGTCAAATATGATGGCTCTGGTTCTGATGTGGAGAAAATAAGTGAAGTATTCATTCATAATTGGGATTTTGCCAGTGAAGAACTCAATGGCCAAGGAAATGATTAAAGTGAAGGAAAATGTGAACTCGGCTGGAAAAAAATATAAATGGAGCCAAGGGTGAGGAATGACGTGGGGAAAGATGTACTGAAGAGTCAAGTAAGTCTGTCAATGGAGGTACATGAGCAATTTAATCCAAAGTATGGAAATGATGGTTGCAAAGTGGGATTATGTGCAATAAAGAATGCAAAGTTGTCCAAATTGCCTAATGTATCAAATTTAGATCATAGCCATGGGATTGTTTGCCTAAAATTGACTGTTTTGGTGAACAAGATTCTGATACATAGGCTTTTTGATGCTTTATTTGTGAAGATATTTGTGTCCCTAAGAATAATCAAAGAAGTTTCAAGAAAAGAAGATGGGTGCAAGAAACTAAAGTCTCTGGTGAATGAAGGGGAGCAACTAATATATTAGTAAATGACAACAATTAGGAGAGGACAGGAGGGAATCATATCTTTATGGATTAGTTATCAAGAAACTTTTTTTTGTAAAAAGAAAGAAAATAATGATCTATTAGCAAAACAGACATACAGACCTTACTTCATGACCCTGAAGATCTGGTAGAGTGAAAAAAAAAAGTCTCTCCAAGAGGAATGCTAGGATACTCATAGGGCAAAAAGTTTTTAAGAGATTGTCCTAGGAAAGTGCTGAGGACAAAGGAATATGCTGAACATAAACCAGAAGTTTCAAAGCATGTATTGAAAGGTTATGTATAAAATAAAATGGAGCACCTAATGGTTTAGACTGGGGGATGAATAGAGAAGTATAGGATTGTGAGGCTGGATAGAACTAATTCTTTATTCTCTGAGATAAGGACATGAAATCATAACCAGAACTCAGACCCCAAATACTGCCTTTTGTGTCACAGCAGCTTAAGAGTTGGATGCTTCTTTAGGTCATGAACCTTATGAATCTGATTTTAAAACAGCAGCTTTTTGGGGTATTTTGTATAATTTTCTTAATTATTTCAGTTCAAGCTATGATAAATTTTGTGTATTTATTCAATACGTGTAACTCATATATATACTTAATTCTGAGTATACATCTATGTTTCTTTGCCTGTTAATTTAATACTATATTAATAATGTATGTAAATGTGTAAAGTATTCTGAGTATGTTTTTTATAAGGCAATAAATAGTTTTTTCCATGTTTACTTTCATGAGCATGTCATACAAAACCAAATAAATTAAAAAATCTTTAATGTCCATTTTCTGATTCAGCAAACATTTAAAGGTTTGACATAATCTCGGCTTTAAAACTAATTTCTAATTTATATGGGACCCAAATTTCTGGAATATTATCTATACCATTCTAATTTATGTTTTTGTAGCAACCTACTATTTGAAGATAGCTGTAATGTCAATAGGAAATATTTCATAAGCTTTTCCCCAAAATTTCATGTTTTACATTCATGAGTAAAGCACTGCCAAATTTTGAATGATACTTAAAATTCAGTTTCAATGTAAGATCTATATTTAATTTATTTTTATTTTTTATTGTAAGTAGCTTAGTTGTAAAAAGATGACAGGCTCACTTTTAGTCTCCCTATACTAATTTATTTGAAATTGACTCTGTTATTTAGCAGCAACAAATCAGTATTTTCTAAAATGTTATTTCACTGACAACCTAAGGATAGATTTATAGTTATAAAAGTTGTCCTTATACAAGAAATAGTTTTGATCACAAGCTACTGTCTCTGAGTAACTTTTTCTGGAATGTTTGATAAATTGCTTTTATTTTGTTTACATTCCTTAGTGTTAAAAACCATTTGGTTCTAATAGTAACAATTTATTCTTTAGGATAAATAAAGCTTTCAGACCATAACTATGCATACAGTTTTTAAATCGCCTTTGTGTTTAAAATGTAATATCTTTACATTTTAGCTTTTTATATTTAGGAATTCTTCAAAACTTTGAAACATCACCTTTTATTTACCCAATCTTATTTTAAATTAGTTTTAAAAATCTACCTTCCATTGCAGTATCATCCCTTTATAGCACTTCTCAAATATCTTTGAAAATACTAATTGTAATTCTTCAGAAGTTTCTTAATCTTTACAGAAATAACTGTATTTCTCCCAGGGTGAGTTTCTTCCTTTGCTCATCTTTGTATTTCTTCTTATTGTTGCTGGCTGTTATCATATATCTTGTATGGTAGCCCTAGCATTGCAACTCTGAGATCTTTCTTCAAGAGGACCTGCTGCTGGGGGTATATTTGGCTAACTAGATCGAGCTGCTGTACCTTTGGGATGCATTACAGTGTTCAGACATAGGCCAGCCTCACTGCTGTTCACATACATTTAAGCATGGCAAAGTAAGCACAACTAGACCAATCCCACCCAATGCAGAACTTCTTTAATGGGCAATCTTGGCTTGGGGAACTCTTCAAGTGTTGGCTGAGTGTCTCAGAGCTGAACTACTATCTCATGCTCTTTCTTCCCAATCTTTCTTCCTTCCTTCTTTCCTTCCAAAAGTTTTCGGATCTGCATTTCAAACTGAAGGCTCTCTTGCCTTCTCTTGCTCTCCTCAAGTTTATCCCTCATGGACATTTAACCCAATATAATCCTTACACCTCTATTCCTATCTTTGTGTCTGCTTCTTAGAGTACCTTGACTGACACATCTATTCATTCTTGATTTTCTATAGACTAGGTATATTACAATAGTTACCTTACATAGGATACCTCAGTTTTCCTTAACATTTCTTTGAAAAGCAGGACAAATTTCAAACTATATCCATGGGTGGTATGTCCTAAATGATAAGATTCATTTTTGGTTTTGTAGAGAGGAGACAAGCAAGGAGGCTACCAAATTTGTTTAGAAAGCCTTTGACCACCTTCAGCCTCAGGAAGGGAGACCAATACCTTAATTTGGGGTAGGTAGAGGTGGTACGGGGATGTGGAGGCACTGATCTATATGCTATTGTCCTGTTAGAGTGTTGGCCTTTCCTCACACTCTGATTCTATAAATTTTGCCAGTTCTAGATAGCTCCATTGTGGAAAACTGAAAACTTTTGCACCACGTTCCAGTTTCTCTCATACATGTGGTATACTAAAACTCTTCTGGTTCGTGACTGATTTCTACAGCCCTTCCAACCTTGCCGGCCTTGTCTGCTTTTGTACAGAACTGCTGTGGTAGCGTCTTTTCTACAGGCTGCAAGCAGTTTCTCACAAGACTAATTTGAGCGGATCTTGCATCAGCTCCCCGACATATCTAAGATTATGTTCCAGGGCTTCTGTGACAGGGGATGTGGGGGAAGTTCCAATAGGACCTCGAGAAAACCCTGGGAACTCAATTAGGTAACTTGGAGCCTGCAGTTTCAGTTGGGATCAAATAGAAGAGAAGGTTCTACAACAAATCCAGTTGTGTTTTTTATAATTAATAAGGTAGAAATATCCACAATACTGTGGTAAAACCCATGCTCTTGAAAGTATTAAGATGATCTTTATTACGTATTGTATGGTGGTGGAAATTAAATTCTAGCAATATTAAAGGAGGTACTTCTCAACTTTCATTTTGATAATTTTTTGGAAGAAGAGAGGAGTAATCACTTGTGTTTAGTGTTCCATCTGAGAACAAAAAAAAGCAAGTATTTCAAGTTTTATGACAATTAATTCCATTCACTGATTGATCGATTGATTAATTGAAACCGAGTCTCGCTCTATCACATAGGCTGGAGTGCAGCGGTGCAATCTGGGCTCACTGCAACCTCCGCCTCGCAGGTTCAAGCGATTCTTGTGCCTCAGTCTCCCGAGTAGCTGGAATTACAGCTGCCCACCACCATACCTGGCTAATTTTTGTATTTTTAGTAGAAACCGTGTTTCACCATGTTGGCCAGGCTGGTCTCAAATCCCTGACCTCAGATAATCTGCCCGCCTTGGCCTCCCAAAGTGCCGGGATTACAGGCATGAGCCACCGTACCCGGACTAATTCCTTTTATTTTAAAAATTATATTTATTAATAGAGTTTAGCTGAGTCATTTATAAAATTAAAAACAATATGTAAAATCAAAAAAGCATTAAGAAATTACAATAGATACTAAAGCTACACTAAAATATTATCACAATATTATATTCAATTCTTAGGATAACATTAATTTTTATACCAAAATGATTCTTGCCTGGGATAAATTTTAGTTGAGTAACACATAGTATTTTAAAATTTCTCATCTAGTAAAAGTATTTAAAATATATATCAGGGACTTCAAAAACATATTAAATAAACATACTTTTCTTCCTGTTCTATTTTACGTGCATATCCAACTTTCCATCTCCAATGCTAAGCTGTGAGACTTGTTGCTGCAAGAGTATAGTTGCTTCCTAGGACAATTAGGACAGTGATCAGCTTTAGGTATCAAAATCAACAGCATACTTTAGTCTATTCAAAATTGATATTCTTGACACTCAGAATTTTGTTGTAGAAAAAAAAGAATTACCTAAATTACTTCATTTACTATTTCTACTTTAAGAGCCAGGCATAGAGGCACATACGTGGTTTTTAGAAATACTTATTCTAGAATCAAAGTAATAAAAACATTTCATCATTTCAGCATCACTCACAGAATCCATATATATACATATATATTTAAAAATTAAAACAAAATTTTTTGACATAACAAGACTTCACTTTACTAAATGCAAATCACCCTGCTATTTTCTATTAAAAAAAAATCAAACAAAGTTTGGTTGCAACCAATTTTTTTTAACCCAATTGCATTGAAAAGCTTGGACTAAATTATAAACTTTACAATTTTACAATTTTCATGGAACAAGAAATTCAGAATTTTTCTTAGAGAAAATTAAAAACCTTCCTGTTTGAGAAGAGTGGCAGAGGAAAGACTGAAAGTTCAGAGGGAAGTTCTTTACTCTCTAATGACAGAACTATAATAAGTACAAGTAGAACTCATGCTCTTCAAAATAGAGAGATGATCTTTCTTATGTATTATATGGTGGTGGAAATTAAATCCTAGAAATATTAAATGACATCTAAAGAGTAGTACGGCTGGTACCACTTTCTAGAGTTCTCGAGTTATAAGATTGCTTTTGTGTGTGTGTGCTGTCACACAAACCTTCTTACAAACTTTATTTTGAAAACTACTCATTACTTTTTGCCTTTAATATGTTTTTCAAGGTAAATGGCTTATTCTAAGAAATGTGACTTCAAAAGGTTCATATGCAAAACATTTGCATCTGGCACACTGTCTACAGAATAAATTCAGTACATTTAAACTTTTTAAGACTGAAGGCAAGAAAAAAAAAAGCTAAGATGAATGACTGGTTTAAAATGAGAAAGTTGTACAGTGTCAGCCACGAAGATTCTAGTGAGGTCATGACGAAGAAATGGGTGCCGTGTTTAGCTATACTGAAGAGAACAAATTTCATACCAGCTTGAGATGCTTATAAATTCCCTTTAAAATGTTGTGGCTAACTGCTCCAAAGAATGTGCAAGTTGATTTAAATAAGTTTCCAGAAACTGAACTGTTTATTTCAGTCTTCTCCAAAAGGCTTTGATATGTAAATCAGTTTGGAAACAAGGATATGTTTGCCTCTTAATATTTCCATTCTCTACGTGTGCTAAATGGCAACCTTGGAATAATTTCCTTTGATCTAAGAAATGAGACCAAGTTAGATTTTGTAAAGGTCAGGGTGAGAAGAAGAGATTTAATCCAATCCAACCAAAATGAAATCAATTTACATTATTCTCCACATATGAAATAACGTGAGCTCTGGGAACAAATATAAGGTGGTTTAAATACCTATCTGACACTGTGGCCTAAGTCAAGGCAATAACCATCTTGAAGCTTTGGTTTCATTACTTATGAAATGGGGATAATGGTGCTTATTTTCTGGGTTTTGTAGGAACAAGTGGCCCCACCTATAAACACGTAACCCAGTTCTGACTTAGAGTGAGCTCCTAAACCACGGTAGTTACTGACATGCTTACTTTTGCACTCATTATTATTATAAGGGTTGGGGCTGTGGTTCCTGCTAGATGTACTAAGAAGAGTAACACGTAATCCTTGAAAAGGCCAAAAAAAGCTTAAAGTACAGTAAGGAAGTAAACGATTTTAATAACTGTGGCTAACTTGAATATATCCAGGAAGGGCTCCTGGTTATTTTCTGAAACAAATAAGGAAAATAAATTGTCAATGTTCTTCGCCTTTATCCTAGTGTGTCTAATTGAAATCTGGCACCTGACGGGCCATAATACCTTTCCCATCTCTTTCCCCTGAGCAGAGTAACATTTGGCCAGTATACTCTAGAATAACATTATTGCTTTATGTGGCTGATGCTCATTCTGATTGGTCAGTGTCATTGCCATATGAGTTGCTAAGTATTTTGAGTATTATCCCTACTTCCATGCCAGTTTATGAGTGTGTTAAGGCAAAAGACACAAGAATTCTCAGATGTTGAAATGGTGTAAATTGTTTTCCTGGGCTGAGTACAGTTTTCTTGCTTTGAGCACAAAGGCTAATTTATACCTCTTGGTAACTAAATAAATTGTGAGTATTCTCAGAATTTGACCTTCTGGAAAACGGCATAGATAAATTGTATCAGACTTTATTCATCCAAAGAATAAAAATGTTTTCTTCTAACCTGAAGTTTCTGGAAGGTGTCTTGATCAGGTTAATATTGATCTTTACTGGTTTTCCAGATTCTTTCTTGTGAAACACTTGCCATTTGACCAACAGCTGTGTTGTTTTAAGCAAACATATTTTCACTGAAAACATCAGCACTGGCATTTTCAAACAATTACATTAAAACTTTGGCAAACGAGGAGGGAAATACTGTGGATTTTTACAAATAGCATCTTTCACCACTTCCAGTTAGCCTTTCATTTCTATAGATGTCAGTAGCAATTGGCTTTGTGTTCTGATTACTTATCGTTTATCAATGAAACAGTCAATATTACTGATACTTCTTTTCCAATTGAATTTTTAAAATTTAGATTGAAAAACACATATCATCTACCCTTTTAATAAATATTAAGTGTATCATACAGTAATGTTAATTATAAGCACAATGTTGTACATCAGCTTGCTACAACTTTTTCATCTTGTGGGACTGAAACTTTATACTGATTGAATAGCAATTTCTTATGCTCTTCTCTCCTGGCAACCACCATTCTACTCTTTTCCTTGATGAATTAGACTAACTGCCTCATATAAGTGGAATCATGCAGTATTCTGTGAATGGCTGAGTTCACTTAGCATGATGTCCTCAGGGTTCATCCATGTTGTACCATATGATATGATTTCCTTCTTTTTTATGTCTAAATAATATTCCATTCTATGTATATACTTTCTATGGTCTGAATGTTTGTGTGCCCCAAAAATTCATATGTTGAAATTTTGACTCTACTGTGATAGTATTAAAAAGTGGGATCTCTGGGAGGTTGTTAGATCAAGAGGTCAGAACTTTCTGGAATTAATAACCTTATAAAAGAAGCCCCAGGGATTTTTTTATTTTTTATTTTTTTTATTATTGCCTCTTTCAGCATGTGAGGATGCAACGAGAAGGCCATCAATGAACCAACAAGGAAATGAAACTTTACGAGACACCAAATCTTCTGGTGCCTGATTTTGGACTTCCCAACCTCCAGAACCATGGACAATAAGTTTCTGTTACTTATAAGCTACCAAGTTTATGGTATTTTTATAGTAGAATAAATCAACTTGAATAAAACCACATTTTCTTTATTCACTTATCTATCGATGAACATTAAGATGGTTTCCACGTCTTGGTTATTGTGAATAACACTGCAGTGAACATCAAAGTGAAAATATTTCTTTGAGATCCTGATTTTGACTGTTTGTGATAAATACACAGATGTGAGATGACTCAATCTTGTGGTCATTTTAGTTTGAATTTTGTGAGGAATCTCCATACTATTATCCATAGTGACTGTGCTATTATATACTCCCATCAAAGGGCACAAAGGGTTTTAATTTCCCCACATCCTTACCAGCACTTGTTATTATCTCTTTTTTTGTTTGTTTGTTTGGTTGGTTGTTGTTTCTTTTTGTTGTTGTTGTTGTTTGTTTTTGATAGTAGTCCTCCTACAAGTGTAAAGTGATATCTCATTGTGGTTTTGACTTGTATTTCTCTGATGATTAGTGATGTCAAGTATTTTTTCACATGCCTGTTGGCCATTTCATTGTCTCCTTTGGGAAAAAAAAATGTCTATTCAAGTCTTTCTTAGTATGCTTTTTGTTACTATAAAGGAATTTCTAAACCTGGATAATTTATAAAGAAAAAATGTTTGGTTCATGGTTCTGCTGGCTAGAAGATTCAAGATTTGGCATCTGGTAGGCTGCTTTCTTTCATGTCAAAAGGCAAAGGAGAACTGGTGTATGCAGATATCACATAGTGAGAGAAGAAACGAGGAGGGAGGGTGATAGGTTGTTTTCAACAATCAGCTTTTATGGAAACTAGTAGAGCAACAACTCACTCACCCCTGAGAGAGGGCATAAATCTATTAATTAAATATTCACCCCCATGGCCCAAACACCTCCTATCAGGCCCCACCTCCAACACTGGGCATCAAATTGCTATCAAATTTCGACATGGGATTTTGTGGGGTCAAACATCCAGTCTCAGCAAAATTCTTGTCTATTTCTCAATGTTTTGTTGTAGTTGTTGTTGTTTTGTTTTTGCTACAGATTTGTAGAAGTTCTGTATACTGTTGTCATTGTCAGTTTAGGCTGTTTTAACAAAAGTTCCATAAACAAAAAGGATTTCTTATAATTCTGGACTGGAGGCTGAGAAATTCAAGATCAAGGTCCTGGCCTATTTGGTTTCTGGTGAAGGCTGGCCTCCTTCCTCTTTTGCAGACAGACACCCTTTTGCTGCATCTTCACATGGCAGAAAAAAAGAAATCCCTCTCTAATCTCTTTTTATAAAATCACCAGTCCCATTTACAATCATTCCAATCTCATGTCCTATGGACTTTTCCTACGTGACTGTTGCCATGATAAGGTCATTTTCTTTTATCCCTAGTTTGTTGAGTGTTTTTATTAGGAAACCATGTGGAATTTTGTAAAATGCTTTTTTAAAATATATCAAAATAATTGTGTGATTCAATTATGTTATTATGGTATATTGTATCGATTATTTTTCATATGCTAACTTGTTCATGGCATGTAATCCTTTACATATGTAGCCGAATTGGGTTTGCTACTGTCTTGAGGATTTTTACATCTCTGCTTATCAGAGTTGTTGGCCTGTAAGGTTTTTTCTCTTCATTTATTTTTCTGGCTTTGGTATAAGTCTAGCCTCAGAAAAACTTGTTTTCTCGCTACAATTTTTGCTAAGAGATTGAGAAGGATTGGCACTAACTCTTCTTAAATGCTTAGCAGAATTGACCAGTGAAGACATTTGCTCCTGGGCTTTTCTTGGTTGGTATATTTTTATTGCTAATTTAATATTCTTACTTGTAATTGATCTGTTCAGATTTCCTGTTACTTTGTGACTCAGTCTTTGTAGGTTGCATGTTTCTAGAAACTTATCCGTTTCTTCTAAGTTATCCAATTTTTTGGTATATAGTTGTTCGTAGTAGATTTTTATGATTATTTTGATTACTATGGCATCAGTTGTAATAACTCCTTTTTGATTTATGATTTTATTAATGGGTCTTCTCTTTTTCTAGTCTATGAAAAGATTTGTCAATTTTGTTGATCTTTTCAAAAAATTAACTAATTTTGAAAACACCATCATTAATTTTTTTCTATCCTTTATTGTGTTTATTTCTGCTCCAATAGTTGTTACTTCCTTCCTTCTGCTAAATTTTGGCTTGGTTTGTTCGTTTTCTGTGATCTTACAGCATAAAGTTAGGTTTTTATTAGAAATCTTTCTTTCTTATCGATGTAAGCAGTTATTGACATAAATTTGCCGCTCAGTACTGCTTTTGCTAAGTCCCATAAGTTTTAGTATATTGTGTTTTTGCTTACATTTGCCAGTAGTTATTTTCTAATTTCACTTTTACTGTTTTTTTTTTTTAACCAATTGGTTGTTATAAGTTTGTTATTTTCCACATGTTGGTGAACTTTTCAATGTTTCTTCTGCTATTAATTTCTAGTTTTATTTTATTGTGGTCAGAAACAATACTTGATATTATTTCAGTCTTCTTAAATTTGTTAAGACTTGCTCTATGGCCTGATGTGTGACATGTGATCTATTCAGGAGATGTTCCATGTTCACTCGAGAAGAATGTATATTCTGCTGCTATTTGGGCGAAATGTTCTGTATATGTCTGTTAGATCTATTTGATCTACAGTGCTGTTCATGTCTTCTGTTCCCTTATTGATCTTCTGTCCGCATGGTCTATCCAATATTGAAAGTAGAATATTAAAATCTACTGTTACTGTGTTGCTATCTATTCCGCCTTCTGTCAATGTTTGCTTCACATATGTAGGTTCTCTGATATTGAGTGCATACTTATTTATAATTGCTATAGTATTCTGTGAATTGATCTTTTATCAGTATAGAATATCCTTCTTTTTCTCTTGTGACAATTTTTCACTTTTCGTCAATTTTGTCTGATATAAATATACCACCCCTGTTCTCTTTGGTTTATTATTTGTATTGAATAACTATTTTTTTCTTTCACTTTCACTCTATGTGTGTTTGTAAATGTAAAGTGCATCTTTTTTGAACAGAGTAAATGTAGATTTTGTTATGCGACATAAAGTTGGATTATGTTATTTTACTCATTCATCTGTTCTATGTCATTTGATTCAGGAGTCTAGGTTTTCTTTGTTTGTTTGTTTGTTTGTTTGTTTTCTTTTGAGACAGAGTCTCGCTCTGTAGCCCAGGCTTGAGTGCCGGCGTGGGATCTCAGCTCACTGCAAGCTCCGCCTCCCTGGTTCACGCCATTCTCTCACCTCAGCCTCCCGAGTAGCTGGGACTACAGGTGCCCGCCACCACACCTGGCTGATTTTTTGTATTTTTAGTAGAGACTGGGTTTTGCCGTGTTGGCCAGGATGCTCTCGATCTCCTGAGCTCGTGATCTGCCCGCCTTGGCCTCCTAAAGTGCTGGGATTACAGGCATGAGCCACCTCAACTGGCCTAGAGTACAATCTTTTACCTTTTCTTTTTTTACATTTAAATTCCCTTTGTTAGATTATTATAGTATTATGTATTTGCATATACATTTTCCATTACCGGTAAGCTTTCTACTTCTATAAACTCTCATGTTGCTGTTCAGTGCCTTTTTATGTCAACTTGAAGGACTCCCTTTAGCACTTCTTGTAAAACAAATCTAGTTTCGATGGAATCCCTCAGCTTTTGTTTAACTGGAAAAACCTTTATCTCTTCTTTATTTTTGAAGTACAATTTTGCTGGATATAGTATTTTACATTGGTAGTTTTTTTTTTTTTTTTTCCTTTCAGCACTTTAAATTTATCATCCCACTCCTTCCTGTCCTACAAAGCTTCTGCTTAGAAATGCATTGATAGTCTCAGGGAGGTTTCCTCGAATGTGACAAGTCCCTTTTATTTTTCTGCTTGCAAAATTCTCTTTGTCTTTGGCATTTGATAATTTGATAATACTGCATCTTGTCACGGAATTCATTGAGTTTCTCTTATTTGGGATGTATTAGGCTTCTTGAATCAGCAAAATCAATCTGGAAGACTCCTTCCTTCCCTGGATTTGGCATTTTTTTTATCATTATTTCTTTATATAGCTGTCTCTCTCCTTTCTTTCTGAGTCTTCTACTTCTGAGATATCCATAATACATACATTGGTCCACTAGATGTTGTTGCCTAATTCCCTTAAGCTTTCCCCATTCTTTTTCTTATGTTTTTATTGCAGTAACGGCATCAACATAAAATTTACCATCTTTACAATTTTTAAGTGTATACAGTATTGTGGTATATCATACCTTCATAATGTGCAACCAACCACACTGTTTTTCACAGTGAATGCACCACTTTACATTCCAACCAATAGTGTACAAGAATTCCAAATTTTCCACATTTTTGTCAACCCTTGTTAATTTCTGGTTTTCTTGATAGTAGCTATTCCAATATGTGTAAAGTGATATGTTATTATAATTTTGCTTTTCTCTAATGATTAGTAATTTTAAACATCTTTACATGTGCTTATTAACTAACCGTATTGCTTCTTTTACAGAATATCTATTCAAATCCTTTGCTTATTTTTAAATCAGTTGTTTGTTGTTGAGTTTTAGGAGTTTTCTATATGTTCTAGATATTAATACTTATATGATCATATAATTTGCTAATATTTTCTCTCATTCTGTGGGTTGTTTTTTTTCCTATGTGGACAGTGTCTTTTGATTCACTTAAATCTTTTCTTCATGATTCAGTTTGTCTATTTTTTTCCTTTGTTGCCGGTACCTTTGGTGGTGTCATATGCAAGAAATCACTGCAAAATCTAATGTCATAAAATGTTTGTCCTATATTTTCTTCTAAGAGTTTCATAGTTTTAAGTCTTGCATTTAGGCCTTTGATCCATTTTCAGTTTTTGTATATCGTATTAGATAAGGGCCCAACTTTATTCTTTGGCATATGAATATTTGGTTTTCCTACCACTATTTGTTGAAGAGACTGTCTTTTTTCCATTGAATGATTTTGGCACCCTTGTCAAAAATTGTTTGATGATGTATATGAGAGTTTATTTCCAGGCTGTCTATTCTATTCCATTGGACTATTATCTGTATTTATGCTATTACCATATTATTTTGATTACTTTGCCTTTTTATATGTTTTAAAATTTTAAAAAATTGAGATCTCCAGCTTTGTTTTCCTTTTTTTTTTTTTTTTTTAAATTGTTTAGGCTATTTAGGTTCTCTTGACATTTTATATGAATAGTAGAATGTGTGTTTCTATTTCTGCAAAGAATGTCATTGGAGTTTTCATGGGAGTTGCTTTGAATCTGTAGATCATTTGGATAGTGTTGACATTTTAATAATATTAAATCTTCTAGTCTACAAACATGGGATGTGTTTCCATTTGTTTATGGATTATTTAATTTTCTCAAGCAGTGTTTTATAGATACCATGGTACAAGCATTTCCCTCTTTTGGTTAAGGCAATTACTAAGTAGCATATTATTTTTGATGCTATTGAAATTGTAATTATTTGCAAAATTTTCTTTTCAGATTACTCATTGTTATATATATGCAACTGATTTTTGCACATTGACTTTGCATCCTTCAGCTTTGCTGAATTTATTTATCAATTCTAGTAATTTCATTGGATCTTTATAGTTTTCTACATGTAAAATCATATTATTTACCAAGATAATTTTACTTTTTACTTTTCAATTTGGATGTTTGTTATTTGTTTTTTATTGCCTAATTGCCCTGACTAGAATTTCCAGTACTATTTTGAATAGAAGTGACAAAAATGAACATCTTTTCCTTGTTCCTTATCTTAGAAGAAAGGCTTTCTTTCTTTAACCAGTGGGAATGATGTGTTCTGTGAGTTTTGTATTTATGACCTTTATTATGTTGATGATGTTTTATTCTATTCCTAGTTTGTTGAGTCTTCTTATCATAAAAGGTTGTACAATTTTGTGAAAATCCTTTTCTGTCTCAATTGAGATGATCTTGTGTTAATTTTTGCCCTTCTGTTAATGGAGTGCACTACATTGATTCATCTTTATATGTTGAACCACCCCCATCCTTATATTCCAAGAATAAATTTCACATGGTCATGGTTTATATTATTTTAAAAATGGTGTCAAACTCGATTTGGTAGTTTTCTTTGAGGATTTTTTGATCAACTTTCTTAAATGATATTTGACTTTTTTAAAACGTGTCTTTGTCCAGGGAACTACTGGCCTCATTCAGTAAGTTAGAAAGTATTCCCTATTATTCAATTTGTAAAAATAGTTTAAGAAGAATTGGTGTAAATTCTTCATAAGTATGGTATAATTTGCCCACAAGCCTAGCAGATATAGGGCTTTTCTCTTTTGATATGTATTTTATTACTGATTCATCTCCTTACGATTTATAGGTCTATTAAGATTTTCTATGTCTTTGTGACTTATTCTGGGTACGTTTTGTGTTTCAGGAATGTGTTCATTTCTTCTAACTTACTCAACTTGTTGGCATACAATTGTTCTTAGTATTCTAATTGTTTTAATTTCTATAGAAGAAGAAATAATATCCCCAAATATATTTCTGATTTTAAACATTTGATTAATGCCCCATTTTCATAGTCCATCTAGTTAAAAGTGTCAATTTAGTTCATCTTTTAAAATAAACAACTTTTAATCTTATTGATTTTCTCTATTCTTTCTATATCCTTTATTCTAGGGGTCCTCAACCCTCGGGCCATGGACTGATACCAGTCCGTGGCCTGTTGGGAACTGGGCCGCACAACAAGATATGGGCAGTGAGTGAGCAACTGAGCATTGCCACCTGAGCTCTGCCTCCTGTCAGATCAGTGGTGACATTAGATTCTCATAGTAGTGCAAACCCTATCGTGAACTGCATAGGCAAGGGATCCAGGTTGCACCCTCCTTATGAAACTCTAATGCCTGATGATGTGAGGTGGAACAGTTTCATCCCAAAACCATCTCACCATCCCCATCCATGAAAATATTGTCTTCTTCAAGACCAGTCCCTGGTGCCAAAAAGGTTGGGGACCACTGTTCTATTCCATTTACTTCTGTTTTTTATCTTTATTATATCATTTTTTCTGGATTTTGTTTTTCATTCCTTTTCTAGTTAAGTTGCAAAATTAGGTTGTTAATTTGAGACAGGACCTGTAGTCCTGTCTCCTCAGGAGGCTGAGTTGGGAGGATTGCTGGAGCCCAGGAGGCTGAGGTTGTAGTGAGCCACGATCATACCATTGCCATCTAGTTTGTGCGATAGAGTGAGATCCTGTTTCCAAAGAAATGAAGACTAAATTAGAAAGAGCTCAAGAATTAGTATGTCTTAATAAATTAAAACATCATGCATGTAATCCCTCCAATTTGGGAGGCCAAGGCAAGAGGATCACTTGAGGCCAGGAGTTCAAGATCAGCCAGGACAACATAGCAAAACCTTATGACTACAGAAAATGTTTTTCAATGTAAGCATTTATAGCTATCACTTTGTGTCTAAACACTGCTTTTACTGTGTCCCATAAGTTTTGATAGGTTGTGTTTTGGTTTCCTTTCTCTCTAAACATTTTCTAATTTATCTTGCGAATTCTTCTGTAATTAATTGGTTAAGAGTATATTAATTTTTACAATTTTGTTTTCAGTTTTACTTCTGTTATTGATTTCTAACTTTATCCTGTTGTGGTCAGAGAAGAGATTTTGTATAAATATCTATCTTTTCATGTTTATTAAACTCAATTTGTGGCCTAGAATCTGACTGTTCTTTGAAAATATTCCATGTGCACTTGAGAAGAATGTTTGTGCTGCTGTTCTCGGGGAGAGCGTTCTGTGTATACCTGTTAGATATAGTTGGCTTCATGTGTTGGTTATGCCCTCTTTTTCCTTGTTTATCTCCTGTCTCGTTGTCCAATTCATTATCTGTAATGGGGTATTGACAACTCTAACTATTATACAGGACTATTTCTCCCTCCAATTCTGTTAGTTTTTGATTTATATATATACATACACACATATATGTATGTACACATATGTATTATATAAAAATTATATATGTATTATATAAATATGTATATTTGTGTGCTAATATATATACATGCTTATATCAAAATTATAAATGTATATACATATATAACTTTTTTTGAAACAAGGTTTTGCTCCGTTGCCAGGCTGGTGTACAGTGGTGTGATCACTGCTCACTGCAACCTCTACGTCCCAGACTCAAGAAGTCTGCCCACCTCAGCCTCCTGAGAAGCTGGAACTCCAGGCAAGTGCCACCACACCCGGCTAATTTTTGTATTTTTTTGTAGAGATGGGGTTTCGCTATATTTCTCAGGCTGGTCTTGAACTTCTGTACTCAAGTGATCCACCTGCCTCAGCCTTCCAAAGTGCTGGAATTACCGACATGAGCCACCATGCCCAACCTATATGTTTTAATGGTCTGTCATTTGGTGTATAAATGTTTGCAGTTGTTATTATTGTATATTTTTACTGTATTGAACCTTTTATTAATATATAATGCCCTCATTGTTTCTTGGAAACTTATTTCATTTAAAGTATATTTTGTCTCCTTTCTTTTACTATTTGTATGACATACATTTTTTCATCCTTTCACTTTCAATCTGTTTGTGTATTTCAATCTAAGTTGAGTGTCCTATAGATACCACATAAATGGATCATATGTTTTTATCCATTCTGTCAATCTTTGTCTTTTGATTGGAACGCTTAATTTATTCTTATTTAAAGTAATTACTAGTGAGAAGTGACTTAGGTCTGCCACTTTATTATTTGTTTTCTACATGCTTTATAGCTTTTTTGTTCCTTATTTCCTGCATTACTGTTTTGTTTTGTGCTCACCTGATTTCATTTAGTGAAATGTTTAAATTTATCTCTTAATTTATGTCAATACATTTATATCTATTTTCTATGTAGTTACCATGGGAATTGCATTTAACATCCTCAAGTTGTGACACCCTAATTTATACCAGCATGACTTCAATAATACACAAAGACTCTGCTTTACAGTTCCTTTCCTACTGCTTTCAGTTGTTAATGTCAAAAAATTACATCTTTATATATCGTGTGCTCCAAAACGTAAACTAATAATTATTTTAAATGCATTGGTTTCTTCAGTTGCATAGGCAATAAAAATGTGAAGTTATAAACTAGTTCAGTAATACTAACTTTTTAGACAAATCTAGTAAAAGAAAAGTAAAGGTACCAACTATTCTTACAATGTTATTAGATTTTATAATTGCGCATGCATTTGCCTTTATTAAGATATTTATTTCTTCACATGGCTTTAAGTTACTGTTTAGTGTTCTTTCAATTTATCTTGCAGGATTCCCTTAAGTATTTCTTGCAAAACAGGCCTGGTGCTAACAGATTTCCATGAGCTTTTGTGTACCTTATAATATCTTAATTTCCCCTAAAAAATTCACCCAAAAATTATTATCTCAATTATTTTTTCAGCTAATTTATATATATCTTTTGCTTTAGAATTGTTTTCTGTGGATTTTTTGGGTTTCTATTATTGGGTTACCCCTTGTTTCTTCATGTTCTTTATAACTTTATGTTGATATTCATATATGAGAAAACATAGACAACAATTTCTGTCTTTTCAAACTGGATTTACACAGGGAAGGGCTTCCAGCATGGCTGGAAATTTTTGGGTCCTCTCAAACCTTTTCTGTGTGTCCTTTCTGGCTTTGTGGGGAAAAAATATATATATATAAAATATATATTTTATGTATTTTACATATTATATGTTATATATAGTGTATATTTTATGTATATAGACAAAGACATAAATATATATATATATTCCCACAAACCCATAAATATGTATTCCTAATTAAAAGAGTTTGCAGGTATCTTTTTTCAGGAGTGTGTAATCTCTTGTTCCCTCTGGTGTCTGTCTGCTGAATCTCGGGTCCTTTTAAGAACATCAGCAGTGGCTCGCACCTGTAATCCCAGCACTTTGGGAGGTTGAGGTGGGCGGATCACGAGGTCGGGTTTGAGACCAGCCTGGCCAACATGGTGAAACCCTGTCTCTCTACTAAAAATACAAAAATTAGCCGGGCATGGTGGCATGCACCTGTAATCCCAGCTACTCTGGAGGCTGAGGCAGGAGAATAGCTTGAATCCCGGAGGTGGAGTTTACAGTGAGCTGAGATCGCACCACTGCACTCCAGCTCTGGCAGACAGAGCAAGACTCCATCTCGGGGGGAAAAAAAAAAAAAAAAAAAAAAAAAAAAAGGAAGCAGCAGCACATTACCCAGGTCTGTTTTTGTTCTCAGCATCAAGGACAAATCTCAAGCATTCTAGGATCCCAGGCATCCTAGAATACGTCAGGTCACGTCAGTTATGCAAGACAGTAGAGACAGAAGCCAATCTCATGGGCAACGTCCCTCTAAAGTCAGAATATTGAACGTATGGTTCAGTCATCTCCTTCTCTTCCTAGGGAAAAGCCAGAAACTGTGTTTCCTCCTGTTTAGGTGGTGATATGCCAGGAAAGAACTATAGTGAAAGTGTGCCATGTATTTTTCCACTGGCTTTGATGCAGCTATTTTTGTGCTCATTTGAGATGCAAGAGCCTCTTAACTGATTTCTGGATTTCTCACAAAGGGAATTGTTCCACGTATTATTGTTGACTTTGTCTTTTCATGGGAGAAACAAGGTTCTGGGGCTTTCTTATCCTGCCATCTTGCTGACATCACCCTGATACCTGATATCTTTGATGTGTAGTCCCAGTTGTAACTGATGTGTTGACTAATAATAGCCAACTCTTCAGAGAAACATGTGTCTAAGATACCTAAATGGTCCATGGGATATCATGTATTCAACAATAATATACAGTCAGTTCTGCTGTTATGTTATATATGCATTCCGAGCGATCACTGTGCTGCACAAAATTGCACAATGATATCCACAAGTCTCATGGAAAAAAATGAGTGGGGCACAGCACTCAAAAACATCATCAGTGATCAGTTAATAAATAGAAGTTTAATAAAAAAGATAGTGAGCACAAGTGAAATAATTAAGAAATACATGATTAGTATAATAAATATAGCATTTTACCTTGAGAAAGAGCTGAAGTTTGCTTATAGAAGTGGATGTGGAAAGAGTTACTTCTCATTGGCTAGTATGAACTGGTAGAAAGAGTGTTATCTGAAATCAAATGGAAATTTGTAACACCCGATGTGGATCAGTTTGGCTCATAACACATAGAGTGGAGTAAGGTAGCTGTTAGATGTTAAGACTTGTGTGTATTTCGTGTTTTTTTATGAAGCTGGGCTAAACTGAGTGCAGTTTTCTGTGTTCACCTAGTTTTTATCATGGTGGAATTGCACACAACTAATGTGAAATTTTTGTTATGCTCAAGTTGTTCCCTAATATGTCAAAGGTGTCAGAACAGAATTTCTTTTCAAAACAAGCATTAAGGTAAACCTACTGTATAACACTTTCATGAATTAGATTTTTGAAAAGTGAGTGGTTTAAATGTTTCATCACTGAATCACATTTCTGGTGTTCTGAGGAAGTCCCTGAACTGCCCTTGTAGAACATTCATTAAACCCCCAGGCTTTGATGCAGATGGATTTAAATTTGAATCCTAAGTTTACCTGCTTGATTTTCAGTAAACATCCTTTCTCTCCTTAAGCTATATTTTCTAATCTGTGAAATGAAGTTTGAAATTCTACCTCATAGGTTAATATGATGATTAGAAGATAAAATGTATGCAAATTCCTCAGAGAATGACTTTCACATGTAAAGCACTCAATAATGATAGTTGCTCTAAATTCTTTTATTCATAAAATATCCTGTTGTGCTATACGTATACTAAGTTCATTTCCATTTGAATTATTATTATTTGAATATAAATCTCAGTGAATTTTTATAATGAATTATTTTAAAGCTCATGTTTGTATTTTTTTTTTTTGTTTTTTAGAATTAAGCATGCCTGATTTCAGAATATATATAATATTTTGGTTTACCATATGTAAATGGATATACATGGCTTTTTTGTTTTGTTTTTTTTTTTTTTTTTGAGACTGAGTCTGGCTCTGTCGCCCAGGCTGGAGTGCAGTGGCCGGATCTCAGCTCACTGCAAGCTCCGCCTCCCGGGTTTACGCCATTCTCCTGCCTCAGCCTCCGGAGTAGCTGGGACCACAGGCGCCCGCCACCTCGCCCGGCTAGTTTTTTGTATTTTTTAGTAGAGACGGGGTTTCACCGTGTTAGCCAGGATGGTCTCGATCTCCTGACCTTGTGATCCGCCAGTCTCAGCCTCCCAAAGTGCTGGGATTACAGGCTTGAGCCACCGTGCCCGGCTATACATGGCTTTTTAATTATTTTTGCTGGATATTTGCAGTTATTGGTGGGTGGTTATCAAAACATCACATTTCTAAACTTTCTGTCTTTCATGTTATGGAGAGGAGTGAAAAAGCTTTATTCCCAGAAGTGGCTATAAAGTTAATTCTGAGTGTGCAACTTGAGGATCATTTAAATTATTTTGGATGTTTGCTGATTTCCATGTGTCTGCTGATGATCTCAGAAAACAGGGGGATGACACCTTTAGAATGTGACATTTATGGGGAGACATTTATGTCTAATAGGTAGACAAGAAGGTTTAAAATGTAGTTTCCTTTTTTTTTTTTCCAAGAGGCCAAGTTCTTTTGAGAATTGCTCTGGTATGACAGAAAATATGATACCTGCTATAAGTAAAGAGGTAAACTTCTGACAAGTTTACATAATTGTTAAATTATTATCATATATATATTTTCTTCCTTCCCTCCCTTCTTTCTTCTTTTCTTCCTTTCTTCCTTCATGAATTTTTGTTCCAGTCAGGTAACCTGCTAAGAGGGGGCAATGCCAAGGTGAAAACTTAGTCTCTGAACATGATGCTTATTGTCTCATATAAGACACAAACATGTCAATAATTCGTTATAATTGTGTTTAGTAGAATAATACAACACAAAAGAGAGAATAAGTAACCTGGTTAGAACAGTTAAAAAAGGTTCCATTACTAGATATGTTTTCAAAGTTCATACAAAAGACAGAGGAGCAAAAAATAATTACAGATTGAGGGGCTGTAATGTATATTGTGCTGGATGAAGGAACAGTTGGTTTCCTGTTGCTGGAGGGCCTTAGTGGTGAGTAATGGGATGAGGCTGGAGGGGGTGCACAGCTATCTCTTGAAGGACTTCAGCAGAAGAGTTGGTGATGGTGCATCACGCTTTCAACGTTGCAGTTTATTCCCAGTAGATTGGGATACTGCACTTTGGAAATTACATCTGTGCTTTGCAGAATTGTGTGGCAATGAACTGTTAGGAATATTTTGTGTTTATTTCTTTGGAATAAAACAGTGAAAACTAAGTTCTGAAAATAGGAGGAATCATGGGTTATTCAGTGGTTGGAATACTAAAAAAAAAAAAAAAAAAAAAAAAAAGCATGTTACCGTTGGAGAAAGCTGGGCCCATTGATAATATGGCGCATCACAAAGGAATTTCTGAAGGACCTTAAAAAGAAGTGAAACTGAGTACCAAATTCAAGACCCATTTGTATTAGCCACTCTGTTCTACCAAACAAACCAGAATTTCCTAAGCCACAAAGTTGGATAAGTTTAGCATGCTTAAGATTGTCTGATACCTCCACACTTTATTCTTTCTGTTCATAACCATTGTTAGATTAGATTGGTCCCTTAATTTGTCTTGGTTTCCAACATGTCTGCCTCTTTCTCTCGTTTTTTCCCTAAGCCTTTCTTCTCTCTCTGTATTTAAATATTTAGAGACTCATCAATATAATCGATATAACCAAATAATAACAGTAATCATTGATAACAAACCTTTACATGACCTTGCTGCTTACTTCATCTACCATGGAATTTCTGTCCTTTATTCTCTGCCATTCTTTTTTCCATGATTAATCTCCGCTCATTGCATCTAACTCCTATCCACCCAGGGCCTCTTTTAAACTGCTATCTACAGCCCAGGCCCATGATTCTTCTGAAACAGATCCTTCAGAGACCTCAAATGGCTTTCTTCTTGCTAATTCCAGAGACTTTTCTCCCCCTTCATTTTGTTAATCTCCAATGTGTTTCACATCACTTAAGTATACTTCTTCCTTGACATCTCTAACACTACTGTATATTGGATTTAATTCTTCCCCTCTGACCATTGTCTTGGCTTAAACATGCTCCCTTCTAAACAACCCCTGCTTTATATATCCAAATCCATCCATTTCATATGTCCAAGTATTTTCAATATACAATTGGCCCTCCTTATTATTGGGTTCAGTATCCACAGATTCAGCCAACTGCAGATCAAATACAGTCAGAAAAACAAAAATGGCTTTGTCTATACTGAACATGTACATACTTTTTTCCTTGTAATAATTCCTTAAATAATGTAGTATCACAACTATTTACAAAGGATTTACATTTCATTAGGTATTATATGTAATCTAGAGAAGACTTAAAGTTGTACAGAAGGATGAGGGTGTTCGTAGGTTAAATGTAAATGCTATGCCATTTCATATGAGCAACTTGAGCATCTTCCAGTTTTGGTATTCCTGGGGGCCTTGAACAAATTTTTCCTAGATACCAAGGAACAACTGTAATGTTAAATCCCAAAACTAGGATTATTAGATGAAATGTTGGTATTGCAGGATGATCCAGTATATTATTTTGGGTGAAGATCTTTTTAAATGGATACGTTTTAGTGAAGTGTTTGTAAATTTAAATGAAGAGTAATAGTTTATCTTCTCATAAATATCATATACATAAAATTCTTTATAGGACTGTTAAGGTATTACATTATGAGTTAATGTTTGCAAAATGATAAAACCAATGCTTGATATGCAATTGGTTCATAAATTTTCAAGTGTTATTGAGTTTTGTTAATTAAATATATATATATATGAAACTTGGAATGATTAAAAGATCTAGTCCTCCTCCAATTTTAATTAAAACTTTTTTTCTTACTTGTGGTGAAGTAGTATTGGAAAATTTCCCGAATTTTTTCTTTGTAATATTACATAACATTTCCAAATTTGGTTGCATTTTTTGGTTTGCAAGTTTTACTGCTAACCAATATAGCACTGGCTTCTTCCTAGTCTAAATAAAGGGGATAGGCAGTTATTTCACTAGGTGCTTTCTGAACTTAACACATGTTGCCATCTTTTTCTATGATAAACTAGTTTTTCACATTTTGAATCAAATTGCTTTATTCTTAATAGTCAATACTTGTTTGCATCTTATTAATCAACCTTTGCAAATGGTTTGCATCTGGAGTATATGATTCATGGTAATTAAAAGAAGATTGATTTGTTTTTCAGATAATTGACTTAATTTATTTAAATATTGAGCATATTAATGCCAATGGAAAACTTAAAGTTGTTGGGCAGTGTTGTGATTTCAGTATGGTTTGTTTCTTTGGGTACTCATATTCAAATTTAATTTTCATTGTGGCAGTGTGGGGAGGTGGGATCCATTGAAAGATGTTTGGGGGGTGTAGCCCTCGTGAATAAATTAATGCTGCCACTCAGGAATAAGTTCTCACTCTTTAGGGAGTGGATTAGTTATCATGAGAGACAGGTTGTTATAAGGCAAGTTTCCTCCTGGTGTTCACTTTCTCTTTGCACACATCCACTCATGTTTCTGCTTCTTCACTATGTCCTGATGTAGCACAGGTCCCTCACCAGAAGTAAGCAGATGCCAGTGCCATGCTCTTGGACTTTCCAGCCACCAAAATTATGAACCAAATAAACCTTTTTTTTTTCTATATAAGTTTTCCAGCTTCAAATATTCTGTTATAGCAATACAAAACAAACTAAGACAGATAGATAGTGGTATCCTTTTTCTTTAAGGATATTAGAGTAACTGTGGTCAGTGCTCTTTATATACCAAGTACTAAATTGTAGACCCAATTTTTATTTGTTTTTCATAGCAATTTCTGAAATCTTTATTCTTCATCAAATTTTATCTTTTACATCTCACCAGATTGGATTACAGATATACCTTGGAGATATTGTGGATAGTTCCAGACCACTGCAGTAAAGTGAATATTGAAATAAAGTGAGTAACATGAAAATTTTTGGTTTCCCAGTATGTATAAGTATGCACTGTTATGTTCGTGTTTATACTATACTGTCATTTATTAAGTGTGCAACAGCAGGTCTCAAAAATGTACACACTATAATTTAAAAATACTTTATTGCTAAAATATTCTAATGAAATGAGCAGATGTTGCTCGAAATGGGACTCTGACAGCCTTGCTTGATGCAGGGTTGCCATAAACCTTCAATTTGTGAAAAACATAGTGTCTGTGAAGCATAACCAAGGGAAGCACAGTAAAATGAGGTATCCTTGTTTGTCTGTGTGTCATGTTGCCAACACTCTCTTCTTACATTTCCACCCTGGTTAGTTTATGATGCCATTATGGGAAACTCTGAGTATCACTTAAAAAAGGAATTCGGGAGTACTGAAAAAGTAGCTGATTCAATACAGAAAGTATCAGGCTAGTGAAGATGCTAAACAACATACCCTTCGAAATAAAAATGAAGAAAACCAATGCTTTTTATTTTGTAAAAGAAAAGAGGAAGTCCATAATAGTATTAGTCTCATGTTTTAACAATTGCCATTTTGGGGAGAAAAATAACCATTTATTTAGTTTTATGTTGTTCCATAGTATAGAGATGCAAATAATAGAAAGCAAAGTATCCTCAACACACAACTAAAAGAAGAAAGAAATGCACTGCCTGAAGAAAATAGCAAGCTCTATTGGAACTGGAATAACAGTGACGTTGAACAAAAGATTTATGAAGAGTTTCAGCAAATAATTTCCAAGTTTTGTTCAAGAAGCCTAAAACATGATTACTTTTGAAGTACTGCTTTAAGTGTATCATTATTTTTGCCGTAAGACCTTCAACTTAAGAATCTAATTGCTAATACAGTAGGCATCCAAATGATTTAAGATCTCTGAATTATGATCCCAAGATAACATCCAAACCAGGTGTAACAGTCCCTGATATGTTTGAACTTTTAATCTGAATTGCATCTTGTATATATGGTCTCCTCTCTGCTCTGAACAAATCTGTACAGGGAAATCAGTACCTTTCTGTGGTTTTCTTCAAAAATACCATCACACAATTTTTGTGAGTAGCAGACTTCATTGGAGAGATGGAGGTGTTTTACAGCATTTTAAAACTGAATATTGGCATCCCTGTTTTTAAAAGTTTTGAAACTTGCCACTGTCGAATTTTAATGGTCAACTTATACTGTAATCACAAGCTTCCTGCCATGTGGTTCACCACCTCCCTTTTATTTCTTTCATGGGGCTTATACTGAAACTTGATCAACCTCACTATGTTATGCAAAGCAATTTATCTCTCTGATCCTTATTCGACTCAGGGGTGACTACACTCCCAAATCTCATTAATATGTAGTACTGAATACAGTCCTCGTTCTCTAGGTCTCACCTTTTCCTAACATAGCCTTTTAAATTTCGCTCCGTCCAATCTCTTCCTTTTTCTAACACTCTGTGTAATTGAAAGGAAACTGTATATTTCATGGGACATTATATAAACGGTGGCAGATATTTCACTTCCTTTTTCTCGAGAAACTACTTATACATCTTAGGTGATTGACCTTTTTAGTATTTCTTAAAATATTTTGTATATTTGCTTATATACTTATGTCCGTCCTTGTCTGAAATGAATCAATATTGTATCTCTCCAAACTCTATTCAACTTCTAAGCTTGGCCAAGTTACATGAAGTCATCCAAATCAGTCCAATCCACATTGATTTATCATCTTTTTTCCCTGAAAATTTACAGCCTTATTATCCCATTTTTTTGAAAAGTTTCTTTATTTCTGGATATTGATACTATGTCCTCAACTAAACTGTGAGCTCTTTCAGGACTGATAATAATTGCTGCGTTCATGTACATACATGTGAATATTCCCAAAATACTGATTTTATTGTTGCAAAGTAAATTTCTGGGACTGCCTAGCTTGAGTTGAGCCAAGTACTCCCTTGCCATTTTCTTTAATTAGGCTTAATTTTCAAAAGGCAGCTGCAAGAGGCATTTAAAATTTTCTAATGAAAATTGAAGTGTAGATTTGTCAAAATGAGAGGTCGTTGATCCTAAGAGAAAAAATACTTTCATTTCGGTTCTATCTGAAACTGCTAATCTTTGGCAGTTGGAAGATTAGTCGTTCTGATATTACATTTTTCATTTCCACTGAACATAAATGATATATGAACAAATTTTAACAACACACTTTTCTTCTTTGTCTTATATACGGAGGCATCAGCATGATTCATAAGAATGAAGTATTGGACTGTATGCCACCATTAATGCTTTTCTTTCTCATACCCATGAAGAATGTTTTGATTCAATTAACTCTACAAGCCCAAGATTCAAATGCTTTTTTCCTCCTGAATCACATTTTAATAATAACATTCTCATTTCTTTATAAAGTGTTAACCCAGTGAATACTAGTACTGGGAAAGTAACAGTATTTGAGTGGAATTCAAGCTTTGACCTGGATTAGATGATCAATTTATGGAAAAGAAAGTCCACCTGTGGATGAGATAAAAGCATAAACAGAACATAGAAAATACAGACATTGTGAAAAATTGGATAAGAAAAATAACCCACCTTTGCAAATAATTAGATGCACGACGTTGGAGCTACGTTATCTTCTTTCACAAAATGGAAAAAATCTATATGCTATGCCTTCCAGGGTATGAATTTGAAAGTAACACCTGCATAACTTTTATTATAATAGCTGGTACAAGAGAAGTTCCCCCATTTTGATAATTCTCCCATGCCTCTTTAATTGTTTTAAAAATTGTCTCATGCTCTTAAGTATTATAATTTAATTACTGTCAATATTTCAGTTGCACTGAGAATTTAGAATATACTAGAATTGTGGTAAACTGAGGTAACAATCTTCATTAGATTGGTAAAGCAATGACTTTGTCTCTTCTATGATACTGTTTTCATAAGTTCATATTAAAATGTGCATAAAACTACTGCTGGGTCCTAGGAGAGAAGAGTAATCCAAAAGGACTTTCTAAGGAAGCTGAGCTTTTAAACAATATTCTTGGAAACTATAAAACCAACGAGATTTAAGATCTCCCTAATAACTTTGTTTCTTAATGTGTTGTAGGTCTCAGATGAATGTGAACTGTAAGCATATGACCCTGTAAATGTAAGCTCTTTCCTGGAAAACCAAGGCAAGTTAACTGTTCATGCTAATTCATTTTTCTGTATACATCCATTTAGACATGGTTTAAACTTTGGCTACAAGATACAGCTTTGGTGTTATACAACCTCAGTTTATTTATGAAAAAATATTTTAAAATTATCGTATTGTGTTATTTTGACTGAGAGAATCAGGTTAAATATTTATCATAGTACAATTAAGAGAGCGAAAATTTATATGAATTCTACTCTTTGGAACTTTTCACACTAAAGTAGGGAAGAATAAAAGGACTGGAGAATTACTTCTCAGCAAGATTATTCTCTAGATAACATCTTTTGTATTGCCTTTAGACATAACATTTGAATTAGAGAAATTTCAGAATTATTAGCATTGATAAAATATGGAGCACCCCAAATTAGATGATCTTAAGGCTGAAGTTTTTCTAGATAGTAATAAGATTTCTCTCTTCACTTTGAAGAACTGTCAGTCATTCCGTAATTTCTTCTAATTGTTCCCTCTCCCACGTCAAGTCTAAATGTTCGTTACCTGCAGGCAAATGTACTCAAAAGTTTTAAAAGTGTTTTTCTCTTTTAAAATGTTGAAGAAAATTGGCATGCCATTTCATTTTATCCTTCTAATCAAATACCTACTATTCTAAGAGACTAGAAAAATTTTTTATTTTATTGGAAATAACACATAGAATCAATATGTAGACAAGATCATTGAAAGTCTCTAACTCAAATGTTCCCTGTTGCTAACTCATTCAATCATTCATCTTTTCATATATTCAACATTTATTGAGTACTTTAAGTCATGAACTTTTCTCAGGAAATATACAACAATAAAAGATGACTGAAATCTTCTCTGTCTTCGAGAAGCTTATATTCTACTAGAGAAAGAAGGCATGTCACAAACTAAGCTGTAGTATAATAACGTATAACAAGTGAAGACTTACTATTAAAGATTGATGAGTGTGAGAAGATGTAAGCATAATACTGCCCACAATGAGACACATTTGCTGTTGGACACATGATGGGGAATTTCTTCCTTCTGAGAGGTAATTGTGATTATTCCCATTTTTGAGACTAGCACACTGAAACTAAGTATTTTTTTTTTTTTTTAGTGTAGGTTGGAATAATTGTTGCAGTACTTTCCTTTGGTGGCATTTTTGAACTGGCTTTTTCTGGATAAAAAAGCACATGCTAGATTAGAGAACTGGAGTAATTCTGTGCAACTGCATAGCAAAGAAACAAGGCAGTAGAAAAGTTGCAAATTATTTTTGAGAATTCATAAAAAAGGAATTAGGTCTACAGAGAAAAATTGAGTGCTTATGAAAGTCCTGCTAAAGCATTTGTCTCTTTAAGTCTAGTGCTTGGAATGCTCCTTAAATATACTTAACAGACAGAGAATACAAAAGAAAAATAAGGGCAAAAATAATAACAACTTTCATAAAGTATGGTTAACAATTGAAAGTATAGGATAAATACAACAAAATGTTGGAGCAGAACAAAACATAAAAGGTTTATAGTCCAAAATTTAAAGATTATATGTAGAAAACTTCATCCCATACTAGTGAAGATATTTAGCCTATTATAAAGACCAAGTACATAGATGGAATGCATTAAAATTGTGCTGTATGAAGAATGAAACTAGTATTAATTAAACACAAATCATGTGTGAGAATAAAAGTTTGCAAACTTCAACTATGCAGACCAGGAAATATATTTGGCAAAATTTGATTAATTACTTAAAATTATTGATGTATACTTAAAATAAAACAATTAATTTTTAAATTTATTCCACTTTCAAAATATCACCTTTTCTAACTCACGTATATGAATCTGAATTAAGGAATAGGTATGCTTTCATACACCTATAGGGTTTCAAAAAACTTAAACACTTAAATGTGAACATGTAATTTATGTTATAATGCATGCAGATACAGTTTTGGTTATACTATGTATTAACAATTTAAAAATGAGCATGTCTAGGCTTAAAAAATAACCTCTATGTATATAAAGATATACACATACATATATGTGTATATGCATATATTTAACAGCTATTTTAAAATGTTGTATACATTTCATATGCATTTCTGAAAATATAAAGGGAAACATTGTAAATATTAATATGGATATTTTCATATATAATATTTACATTATCTATGTGTGTGTATATACATATATACACATATATATATATAAAACTTAACAGCTTTGGTTGTATATTTCATTGGTACCATTAGGTACTAAAACACTAAACATTCACTACCAGTGGAATATTATAGAAAACTCATTAATTATATTAAGCTAGTTGAAAGTATGCCTAAAACACAAAAGGACTCAATCACTACCCAAGCCATTATAAGATTTTTTTAATTGGTAGTATAATTATTTATAGAACTCAGTGTATCTAAATTAGATAGGGGAACTACAAAATTAATTCAAGGTAGAAAGAAAAATATAGGTTGATTTGTAGACCCGAGAGCATTATGGGTTAAAAATAAAAGCATTTGAAAATAAGAGTATTGCATCTTAAACATTTATACAGAGTATGTATTCAGATACACAGAAAGATTTATATAAAAGATTGTATACTATAATTTGTAAGAATAAAAATATAAAAACCATCTACATTTCCAAACTTAGGGTCTTAGTAAAATCTATAAGCCTCTATCCACTTGTTGAAAGGCTGTCGTTATTAAATATTTTCACTTCTAACAACATTTAATGCCATAGGGAATATTAACAACAGGATAGTAAGTATAGATAATATATAATTATAATACCTAAATTATTTAAAATACGCTTATATTTATTTCCGACTTTTTCCAAGAGTTTGTATATAAAATACGGTGTGAAAGGTGATCTGAATTTTCTTATGTAAGTCTTTTTTATATTTTATAATGTTTAGCAATAAATACATAATGTTTAGCAATAAATATATATTACTTATATCACCTAGATTACTTAAAAATAGTTTATTGCTTTAAATTAGTTTCATTAATGCACCCTAGTGAACATTTTCTTGGAGATGTCTAATACAGAATATCATAAGTTAAATAAAAATATGAAGATGTGGAGGTTAACATATCAACCTGTAAATATACTCACTAATCTTCTGTAAAACCATCTAGTTTAAATTAACCCCATTTGGTGTTGTAACATTTAGAATAATGTCTTAAATGCTTCTGAACAGTTTGTTTTAAAAATTTAAACAACCGTATTTCTGAATGGGTTTGCATTTTGTAAAGCTGCATAGATATTTGGTAATGTATATAAAATCGACATCAAGTCTATGCAGTTCTGTTTCACAGGTAACGGAATCAAGTACATTTTCAGATGGACATATTAGCTAGAGGGCTGTTGCCTCCTGACATGTGTTGCAGGGACTTGTAGCTTTTTGACACCAAATATTAGCCAAATAATTATAAAAGACTAAAATAGAAAAGAATAGCTTAAATATTGAAGTGTTACCTTTCTGGGCTGTGGTGTTTCACCACAGATAATATTTTTAGTGAAGAAAGACTTGATACAGCTGCTGGATTTTAGGTGAAATAGTAAAGGAACTTAGAAAAGCTATAAAATGTATTATTAAAGACCAATGTACAAAACTGTACTCGGGCCTGGTGCGGTGGCTCACGCCTGTAATCCCAGCACTTTGGGAGGCTGAGGTGGGCAGATCACGAGGTCAGGAGTTCGAGACCAACCTGGTCAATATGGTGAAACCCCGTCTCTGCTAAAAATACAAAAATTAGCCGGGCGTGGTGGCACGTGCCTGTAATCCTAGCTACTCAGGAGGCTGAGGCAGGAGGATCATTTGAACTCAGGAAGTGGAGCTTGCAGTGAGCCAGGATTGTGCCACTGCACTCCAGCCTGGACAACAGAGAGAGACTCCATCTAAAACAAAACAAAACAACAACAACAAAAACTGTGCTCTGTCACACGTTTACTAAGATAAAGATGGGTTTCATTTTTCACCAAATTGTTTATCATTTTTTCCTGGGTTCAGAGTTTTATCACTTTATTCACTATCTTTCTAGTTAGTTGAAGTCATGTGACTGAAATCTTATCAATTGAATGTAACTGAATGTGATACACATAACTAGTAAGCCCAGATGATGAAAGCTTCCATGTAATTTTCTATTTTCTCCTGCCTATAGGTTAGTTTTAGGGAACTCCAACAAACTGGAGGTCAGCAGAAACCCAATATGGGAGCAGCCAGTGCCTGAGTGATCGTATGTAAAGACGTCCAATAACGAGCCACACTGAACTATTCTGTACATGTGAGTGAAATAATTTTATTCTATGAAGTCATAAGGCATTTGGGGTTGTTTGTTATAGCAATTAGCCTACCCTGACTAATATGGAAATTAGTATTTTCAAGTGTGATATCCTATAATAAAAGCCTAAAATTCGTGGCATGGTGTAATTGTGGGTAGCAACCACCAAGGAAACACAGACACCTGCATGTAGAGAAGTCCTGGAGAGAATGAGGCTACTGAGCCTACAGTCTTAGTAAGTCATTGTGAAGAATCAGATTGATGCTGTATATTGGCTTTGCTGTTAAGACATAATAATAAAGAGATGCTCTTAGGTTAGAGTTTTCTGATTTTTTTACAAGAGATTGGAGAAAATGGGGAAAGTCTGGAGATCAAGAACCTTAAATCTTTGTAAAAACCAGTTGTTTCTGGAGGCCAAATAGAAAGTGCTAAGACTAAAATAGGTCTTGAATTCTAAGACCCAGAAAGATTTCTCAGCTAATAAAAGCCAAGAGACATGGATGAAGCTGGAAACCATCATTCTGAGCAAACTATCGCAGGGACAGAAAACCAAACACCGCATGTTCTCACTCACAGGTGGGAACTGAACAACAAGAACACTTGGACACAGGGTGGGGAACATCACACACGGGGCCTGTCATGGGGTGGGGGGAGGGGGGAGGGGGGAGGGATAGCATTAGGAGAAATACCTAATGTAAATGACGAGTTAATGGGTGCAGGAAAACAACGCGGCACGTGTATACATATGTAACAAACTTGCACATTGTGCACATGTACCCTAGAACAAACGTAACTGCAGTTTTTAATGAGAAAAATCACAAGTACTCTTACTCCAACCTAATACAAATAGGTTGAGCAGAAGATTCACCAGTAATTAGCTGATTAACACATATTCTGTATGTTTTATGTATTTTGTATTATATTCAACAGGATTTCAGAATCAGAATGGACTAATGTCTGCTCTTTCCTCTCATTCTTCTTTTTAAATTTTCCTTTCTTTTATTAATCAACTTTTATTTTAGATACAGGGTAGAGGGTTATAAGTACAGGTTTGTTATCTAGGTATATTGCATGATGCTGAGGTTTGGGGTATGGATCTCTTCACCCAGGTAATGAAAATAGTACTCAATAAGTAGTTTTTTGCCCCACACCCCTTCTCTCTCTCACCTCTCTAGTAGTCCACAGACTACTAAATAAGTCTATTATTCCCTTATTTATATCCATGTGTGCTCAGTGTGTTAGTTCCTACTTAAAAAAACTCTGCTGAAATAAATCAGAGATGGCACAAATAAATGGAAAAACAGTCCATGCTAATGGTTTTGAGGAATTAGTATCATTAAAATGGCCATACTGCTCAAAACAATGTGTAGATTTAGTGCTATTCCTGTCAAACTATCAATTTAATTTTTCACAGATTTAGAAAAAAAATATATTATAAAATGCATACGGAACCAAAAAGAGCCCTAATAGCCAAAGCAATTCTAAGCAAAAAGAACAAATCCAGAGGTATCACACTATCAGACTTCAAACTATACGATAAGGCTACAGTAACCAAAGCAGCAGGGTATTGGCACAAAAAACAAAAAGACACATAGACCAATGGAACAGAGTAGAGAACTCAGAAATAAAACTGCACACTGACAGCCATTCGATTTCTACAAAGTTGACAAAAACAAGCAATAAGGAAAGGACTCCCTATTCAATAAATGGTGCTGGTATAACTGGCTATCCACATGCATAACAATGAAACTGGACCCTTGCCTTTTACCATGTACAAAAATTAACTCAAGATGGATTAAACATTTAAATGTAAGGCCTTAAACTATTAAAAATTCTAGGAGAAAACTGTCTCAGTGTTGACCTCCGTAAATTATTTTTGTCTAATTCTACATGCATCAAACCAGAAATTGACAAAAGGGATCTAATTACATGAAAGAGCTTCTGAACAACAAAAGTAACTATCAACAGAGCAAACAAACAACCTACAGAATGGAGGAAAACATTTGCAAGCTATGCATTATTCCTTTTTTCCAAATGTAGAACCTTACTGAGTTATTTCCTTCCTATTCTAATATTGTATATTGGGTGCTGGTGAGCAGCAGAAATCTTTTTAGTTCATATGTCATTACCTTGACATTACTGTCAAGACCCTTAAAGCTTTGGAAACAAACAATTGTTTTTACAATTGTCTTACACTCTGAGGAGTCATTACACTCTGAGGAGCTACTGAGGACTATATATTCCCTGTAGATTATGGACTTATAAGTGGACACAATAAATAGGGCATTACATTAGCTCACTTGAGGAGAAAATCTGTGTATTTTATGTTGTAGAAATGGATGGAATTTTGGATATGTGTATTTTATGTTGTAGGAATGGGTAGAACATTGTTTTCTAAGGTTCAGACCAAGACAGAGATGGATTAATTGTTTATCAACTATGTCTTATTTCCCCAATGTGCTCCAGCTAGCCTTCCCTTCTGTTATGTTGCTCAGTCTTAGTTATTAGATTGAGAGTAGGGGTGATGGTCACTGCCTTCAGGCCTGGCCCATAAATGCTCTTTCATGATTCTCTGCATTCTCTTTTTCTTCTTTTTCCAGTTGGTTGCAAAGATCCAGGAGAGAGTTACGAACCCCTAGGGCATGATAAATTCACAGATGGAAGGAGCTAAGGTACTCGACTCACCATCAAATACTGGCACTGATGTGTTACATGAGTGAGAAATGAGGCTTTTGTGTTAAGCCTCTGAAATTTGTTCCTAAGAACAATTAGCTGAGCCAACCAAATACATGGGATCAGTGACCCTCACAATTCATGCTGGCAGTCAATTTCAGGACAGTCAGCTATAGAGTGAAGACAATAATAATTACCCATAAGTGATTTAATTCATATAAAAATATGGACAAAACTGTTAAAGTAAAAATTTTAAAGTCAAAGAAAAACAAACAATAAAATTAGAGAGTAGGAACATTCCTCACAGGTGTAGCGGTAAATGCAAAATTCATAGAAAAGAGGGATTCTTCATCTATTGTTGAAGATAGGTCCAGAGTTTATTGGGAAGGTAGGTAAGATGGCAACAGAGCCTAGCAATTGATTTTCATTGCTCAGTAGTGAATTATTTTTCTAACAATATTGAGTGGTTTTATTTTTATTTCCATGATGTACTGGATTGTTTGTGGCTCCCCACAACTATTCTGTTGAATTAGAGAAGGCTCAGGTTGAATAAAATTGAAAGAGAAAGCCTTATGCTTGGCTAAATGAAAGACCATACATGGGAATAAGAGTTGGAATGGCACATAAAGAGAGAGGAAAAACAGAAATGACTGCCTCTCTAACTGTAGGAAAACGAGTAGAGCCTATATTAATCAGCATGGGAAATTTGGACAGAGACGGATGTGGGTACAGCACTTTTGATTGTTGAATGGGACCCTCTCCAATTTCCTGTTTCCCTGACTGTAAGTTGCCTGTCTACCACAGTCCTGGAGTATAGTAGGAAAGTTGCAGGAACTTAATAAGTTAAAGGATCGAAAAAGAAATAGTGTGTTACTCCCTGTTTCTTGCTTAATGATTATGGTTCAACCCTCTTTCTTATATTTAAAAAGTTAATATTTGGGTCCTCAATTAGATTATTGCTACATTTTTATAGGTAACATTTTATTCCTTAGAGTTTGTTCCTATGTCACTTAACACACAGTGTATTCTAAATGAATATGTGTTAATTGATTATTCTTTTTAAATAGATGCCTCTAATAGATCTGATTGTGCTCAGTAGTCTACTCAATTTTATTTTAAATATCACTTTTGGAAGATTGTTTGTTATCGTAGCTTAATTTATAGGTACAGTAGGAGAAGTGGCCATAAGCAAATCAAAGATGAGAGGAATTTGGATGAACCCTGAAATTAGGATACTAGTTCTGAAAATGTTACAAAAATGGAAAGATATCTTAACTCCATGTCTAATTCTTTACATCACCTCCCAGTGTACCATTTCTCTAACTTGAGTTCCTCTCCCTTCTATTACATGTCTGACAATTGCATACAGAAATTACTCTTAACCCTTCCCATCTGCTGAAATCATTTTCCACCTAGTATCCGCTTTTATAATTAGTGTTTCTCATGCATTGATTTATGCATTCATCCCTTCATTTATTTATGTATTAATATATTCTCAGTTCTGTGCTGCCTACTTCACCTAATCTGACAAATTATGGCTATTATCAGACTAAATTTATTTATATATTTGGCTACTTTTTTCTGCCTCAGTTTTTAGGAACTAAGCAGTGGTTTAGTTCCTAAAAGAGGGAATTCTCTCTTTAAGTCCTTAAATATTAACACTCAAGTACTGACATGACACATGTTAATTGTAAAGAAAAGGATTCCCTGTATTGTGATTGCTGGAGTTGTTAAATAGGTAGTTTAGAGAGGTAAGAAAGTGCCTTTCCTAACATGTGAAGGTATTAATGATTAAATGGAAGGGAATTTTGGATTCTTTACAAAGGTACAAGAACTTGTATCAGAGGAACAAATAATCTATCACAAATATTATCCCCAAAGTAATATAACTATAATTAATTGCATACTTAATGTATCATGACATTGCATAAATGCCTTATGCAATGAATTTTTAATTTAGTCCTCACAGTAACTCATGAGCAGAGGCTCTATTTTTGTTCCCATTTTATGGATGAGGAACACCGAGGCAATGAGAAGTCAAATAGCTAGTACGTGGTGGAGGGGAGCTTCAGATCCAGGTCTCTCTCCAATGCCTCCTACTTTACTGGTGTATCAGTCCATTTTCACACTGTTGATAATGACTTATGCAAGACTGGGCAATGTATAAAAGAAAGAGTTTTAACAGATTCACAGTTCTACATGGCTGGGGAAGCCTCACAATCATGGCATAAAGTGAAAGGCACATCTCACATGGCAGCAGACAAGAGAAGAGAACTTGTGCATGGAAGCTCCCGTTTATAAAACCATCAGATCTCGTGGGACTTATTCACTATCAAGAGAATAACATACGAAAGACTTGCCCCCGTGATTCGATTGCCTCCCACCAGGTCCCTCTCACAACACATGGGAATTGTGGGAGCTACAATTCATGATGAGATTTGGATGGAACATAGCCAAACTATGTCATCTGGTTTTCTCAATGTAAAATAGGTAATTTGTTTATATTACTGGATTATTTTCTACCTATTTTTTAATTAAATTAATATAGTAACTCTGTAAGCAAAAACTGTCATTCTCTTAGTTTTATATCTGAGGAAATTGAGGGCCTATTGTGTGATTGCCCCAGGATCACAGGCCCATATTGGAGACTGGGACTTGAACTTAAGAATGATATAATATTATGTCTTCATTTCTCTGCTTCTCAGTCATAACTACACAGAGAATTTCTAATCAACTCATGTACATTAACACGTGTATATGTTCCCAGGGGCCTTATTCAAATAAAAAATTATTCATTATTGCACAAGTAGTGAATGCAGACACCAAGCTAATGAGATTTGAACCAAGAACAGACATCAGGGTAGCTATATTTTCTGGCTCAATATAAGCAAGACGGGAATTACAATAGGTCTTGTCCAGGAACTTCAAAGGAAATATGCTGTCCCTATTAAGAGCTTTTAATGCAAACTTACCCAAAACAGAATGCCTGCTGTGGGAATTTTCTATGCCATACGTAAGCACATCATTGCCCACAAGTCAATCTGAGACATAAAAAAAATAATAATGGAAATTTCAGGTGTTAAATTAGCCACCCTGGGGCACCTCTATATAGTCCCTTGAATGCAGTAAAGGAAATATATGAAATGTGACAAAGAAAATTAATTAAAATTGGCAATAAAGGCTGCCAAGTTCAAACAAATTGTGGCCCCTAGCACATAGCAGTTCTATACCTGCAGGCAAGACTTCATGAAATCCAGACAGCTTAAAGCATGTTTTTATACTTTGAAGGAAAAAGGAGGTTTTCGTATTTCTTAGCTATTTGGAAATCCATACTGACCATCTCAAATTTGAGAATCTTAAAAAGGAAAATTTACTTAAGTTATATATTCTTTTCCTCAGCAAAGGCCGGCAAGTGCTCAATTTAATTCTATTTTAGAAGTTTTCAATAAGAGATTTTTCAGTTATTCAGAAACAATTTTACCCATTGTCCAACAAACACTGACATAAACTATAGGGTTAGTTGTAAGAGAGAGTTTGTTTATTCAATAATAATTTCTTTCTCTTAAATGTTTCTGCATATATAGTAGATGTAGAATTTATAGGGTACATGAGATATTTTGATACAGGCATAAGATGTGTAATATTCACATCAGGGAAAATGAGGTATCCATCAACTCAAGTATGTACTACTATTTTGTGTTACAAACATTTCAATTATACTTTTAGTTATTTTAAAATATACAATAACTTATTGCTGACTGTAGTCACTCTGCTGGGCTGCTTTTTATTCATCATATTTAACTATATTTTTATACCTATTAACCCTCCCCACTCCCTTCCTTCCTGCCACCACTACCCTTCCTAGCCTCTGTTAACCATCATTCTATTCTCTTTCTCTATGATTTCACTCATTTTCATTTCAGCTCCCACAAATAAGTTGAGAACATGCAAAGTTCATTGTTCTATGCTTGGCTTATTTCGCTTAACATAATGACTTCCAGTTCCAACCATGTTTTTGCAAATGACAGGATCTCCTTCTTTTTATGGCTGAATTGTTATCCACTGTGTATATGTACCATATTTTCTTTATTTATTTGTCTGTTGATGGACACTTTGCTTGCTTCCAAATCTTGACTATTGTCAATAGTGATGCAAAAACTCAGATTGCAGATTTCTCTTTAACATACTCATTTCCTTTTTTGGGAGTATATACCTAGCAGTGGGGTTGACAAATCATATGGTAGTTCTATTTTCAGTTTTTTGAGAAGCTTCCATACTATTCTCCATAGTGGCCATACTAATTTACATTCCTACCAATAATGTACAAGGATTCCCTCTTCTCTACATCCTAACCAGCTTCCTTATTGCCTACCTTTTGGTTAACAGCCATTTTAACTGGGGTAAGATGATAGCTCATTATAGTTTGATTTGCATTTCTCTGGTGATCAGTGATGGTGAGCACCTTTTCATATACCTGCTTGCCATTTGTATGTCCTCTTTAGGAAATGTCTAGTCAGATATTTTGCCCATTTTAAAATCAGATTATTAGTTTTTTATGTTTGTTTTTTTTTCCCCCTATTGAGTTATTTCATCTTCTTATATATTCTGGTTATCCATCCCTTGTCAGATGGATAGTTTGCAAATATTTTCTCCCATTCTGTGTAATGTCACTTCACCTTGTTGATTGTTTACTGTGCAGAAGTTTCTAACTTGATTTGATCCTATTTGTTTATTTTGGCTTTGGTTGCCTGTGCTTTTGGGGTATTACTCAAGAAATCTTTGCACATACTAATATCCTGGAGAGTTTCCCCAAAGTTTTCTTGTAATAGTTTCATAGTTTGAAGTCTGAGATTTAAGTATTTAATATATTATGATTTGATTTTTTGTATATGGCAAGAGGTAGGGTTCTTGCTTCATTCTTCTGCATATGGATATCCAGTTTTTCCAACATATATATTAAAGAGATTGTCCCCCAGTGTATATTCTTGGCACCTTTATCAAAAATGAGCTCAAGGTAGATGTATGGATTTATTTCTGGATTTTCTGCTCAGTTCCACTTTTCTGTGTCTGTTTTTATGTCAGTACCATGTTGTTTTGGTTTCTATAGCTCTGTAGTATAATTTGAAGTCAAATAATGTGATCCTTCCGTTTTGTTCTTTTTCCTCAAAATGGCTTTGGCTATTCTGAGTCTTTTGTGGTTCCATATAAATTTTGGTATTATTTTTTCTATTTCTGTGAAAATGGTCATTGGTATGTTGGTAGGGATTGCATTCAATCTGTATATTGCTTTGAGTAGTATGGACGTTTTTACAATATTAATTCTTCCGATCTCTGAACGTGGAATATCTTTACAATTTTTTTGTGTCCTCTTCAATTTCCTGCATTTATGTTTTATAATTTTCATTGTAGAGATTGTTGTATATGTCTAGGAATTTATCCATTTATTCTATTTTTTCCAATTAATTGGCATATAGTTGCTCATAGTAGCCAAAAGGGATCCTTTGAATTTCCGTGGTGTCAGTTGTAATGTCTTCTTTTCCATCTCAGATTTTATTTATTTGGATCTTCTCCATTTTTTTGTAGTTTGTCTTGCTAAATGTTTGTCATCTGTGTTTACATTTTCAAAAAAAATAATTTTCTGTTACATTGACATTTTATATATTTTTTCATTTTAATTTTATTTATTTTGCTCTGATCTTTATTATTTCTTTTCTTCTACTACCTTTTATATTTTTTATTTTAATTTTATTTATTTGGCTCTGATCTTTATTATATCTTTTCTTCTACTAATTTTGAATTTGGTTTGTTCTTGCTTTTCTAGTTCTTTCAGATGAATTGTTAGGTTGTTTATTTGAAGTTTCTCTACTCTTTTAATGTGGGCACTTATTGCTATAATGTTTTCTCTTAGAGCTGATTTTGTTGTGTCCCATAGGGTTTGGTATGTTGTTTTCATTTCCATTTGTTTCAGGAAATGTTCTAATTTTCTTCTTAATTTCTTTATTGACCCACTAGTCATACAGGAGCATATTGTTTAGCTTCCATGTGTTTCTATAGTTTACAAAATTTCTCTCATTGTTGATTTATAGTTTTATTTCATTGTGATCAAAGAAGATACTTGATATGATTTCAACTTTTTTAAAAAGTTTTTTAAGAATGTTTAGTGGCCTAACGTATGATCTATCCTTGAGAATAATCCATGTGATGAGGAGAAGAATGGGTATTCTGCAGCCATTGAAATGTTCTGTAAATATTGTTAGATCAATGTAGTCTATAGTACATATAGAATCTAATGTTTCTTTGTTCATTTTTTTGTCTGGATGATCTGTCCCATGCTGAAATTCAGGTATTGAAGTCTTCAAATATATTGTATGATGGTCTATTTCTCACTTTAGCTCTAATAATATTTGCATTAATATATCTGGGTTCTCCAGTATTGGATGCATATATATTTATAATTTTCATGTTCTCTTGCTGAATTGACACCTTTATCATCAAATAATGACCTTCTTTGTCTCTTTGAATAGTTTTTGGCTTGATATGTATTTTTTTAATATAAGGATAGCTACTCCTACTTTTTTTGGTTTCCATTGGCCTGAAATACTTTTTTACATCCTTTTATTTTTAGTCTTATGTGTCGTTACAGGTGAAGTGTGTTTCTTGCAGGCAACAGGTCATTGCATCTTGTTTTGCTTTGTTTTTCTTAATCCATTCAGCCACTCTTTGTATTTTGATTGGAGACTTTATTCCTTTTACATTCAATGTTATTATTAATAAGGCCTTACTTCTTCCATTTTGTTATTTGTTTTCTCGTTGTTTTGTAGTCTTTTCCTATCTTTTTTCTTTCCAGTCTTTCTTTTTGTGAAGATAACTTTCTTTGATGCTATGTTTTGATATCTTACTTTTTGCTTTTTATTTTGTATGTACCTGTTACATGTTCTTTGATTTAAAGTTATCATGAAACTTTCAAATAACACCTTATTGCCCATTATTTTACACTGATGACAATACTGATTGCAACAACAAAGAAACTAACAGACAAGCAAAGAGAAAACTAATAAGAACTCTACATTTTAACTTCATCCCCCCATTTTTTAACTTTTATGGTTTCCATTTGTATCTTATTATACTGTCTGGAAAAGTTGTTAAAGTTATTATTTTGCATTAGTTCATCTTTTAGTCTTTCTACTCAAGACACGAGTTGTTTATAGACCACAATTATGATGTTATAATATCCAGTATTTTTCTGTGTACTTACTTTTACCAGTCAGTTTTGTACCTTCAGATGATTTCTTCCTGCTCATTAGCCTCTGTTTATTTCAGATTGAAAATCTCCCTTTACCATTTTTTGTTGGACAGGTCTGGTGTTTGTGATACTCCTCAGCTTTTGTTTGTCTAAGAATGTTTTCATTTCTCTGTAATTTTTTTCATGCTTGTGGCTTTATTTTTATTTTTTTAATTATACTGTAAATTATAGGGTACATGTGCACAACGTGCAGGTTTGTTACATAGGTATACATGTGCCATGTTGGTTTGCTGCACCCATCAACTTGTCTTTTACATTAGGTATTTCTCCTAATGCTATCCCTCTCCCAGGCTCTCACCGTCTCATTAACGTTTTAAGGATATTTTCACTAGATACATTATTTTAGGATAAAAGTTGTTGTTTTTCCTTCAGTTCTTTAAGTATGTCATACTACTCTCCCCTGGACTGTAAGGTTTCCACTGAGAAGTCGTTGTCAGGCATATTAGAGCTCCACTGTATGTTATTTGTTTCTTTTCTCTTGCTGCTTTTGGATGTCTTCTTTATCCTTGACCTTTGGGAGTCCAATAATTAAATGCCTTGTGATCGTCTTATTTGAATTAAATCTACTTGGTGTTCTTTGACCTTCTTGTACTTGAATATTGATATATTTTTCTAGGTTTGGAAAGTTCTCTGTTACTATCCCTTTGAATAAATTTTCTGCTCAAATCACTTTCTCACCCTCCACTTTAAGGCCAATAACTTTATTTTAACTGTTATTGTAGGTTTTGGGGTACATGTGAAGGTTTGTTACATAGGTAAACTCGTATCATGAGGGCTTGTTGTACAGGTTACTTCATCACCCAGGAATTAAGCCCAGAACCCAATGGTTATCTTTTCTTCTCCTCTCCCTCCTACCATTCTCCACCCTCAAGTAGCCCTAGTGTCTGTTGTTTCCTTCTTTGTGTTCATAAGTTCTTATCATTTAGCTCCCACTTATGAGTGAGAATGTGCAGTTTTTGGTTTTCTGTTCCTGAATTAATTTACTGAGGATAATAGCCTCCAGCACCATCCATGCTCCTGTAAAGACATGATTTCATTCTTTTTTATGGCTGCATAGTATTCCATGGTGAATCTCTACCATGTTTTCTTTATCCAATTTGCCATTTCTGGGCATTTAGGTCGATTCCATGTCTTTACTATTGTAAATAGTGCTGCGATGAACATTTGCATGCATGTATCTTTATGGTAGAATGGCTTATATTCTTCTGGGTATATACCCAGTAATGGGATTGGATTGCTGGGTTGAATGGTAGTTCTGCTTTTGGCCCTTTCAGTAATTGCTATATCGCTTTTCATTCCCACAAACAGTGTATAAGTGTTCCATTTTCTCTGCAATCTTTCTAGCATCTGTTATTTTTTTTTTACTTTTTAATAATTGCCATCCTGACTGGTGTGAAATGGTATCTCATTGTTTTGATTTGCATTTATCTAATTATCGGTGATATTGAGCTTTTCTTCATATGTTCATTAGCTGGATATATGTCTCCTTTTGAACGGTGTCTGTACATGCCTTTTTTCCACTTTTTAATGGGGTTTTCTCTCCTAAGTTCTTTTAAGTTCTTTATAGCTGCTCGATATTATGCCTTTGTCAGGTGCACAGTTTGGAAATATTTTCTCCCAAACTGTAGATTGTCTGTTTACTCTGTTGATAATGTCTTTCACTGTGCAGAAGCTCTTTAGTTTAATTATATCCCACTTGTCAATTTTTGTTGTGATTGCTTTTAGTGTCTTGGTCATGAAATCTTTGCCTGTTCCTTTCTCCAGGATGGCATTGCCTAGGTGGTCTTCCAGGGTTTTTATACTTTTGGAATTTACATTTAATTCTTTAACTCATCTTGAGTTAGTTTTTGCATATGGTGTTGGAATGGGTCTAGCTTGAGACTTCTGCATATGGCTAGCCAGTTATGCCAGCATCATTTATTGAATAGGAAGTCTTTTTTTATTGCTTGTTTTTGTCAGCTTTGTTGAAGATTAGGCAGTCATAGGTATGTGGCCTTATTTCTGGGCTGTCTATTCTGTTCTGTTGGTCTACGTGTCTGGTTTTGTACCAGTATCATGCTGTCTTGATTACTGTAGCCCTGTAGTATAGTTTGAAGTTGGGTAACGTGATGCCTCCAACTATGTTCTTTTTGTGTCACCACACTCGCAACTCCAGGCAGCTCAGCATGGACAGACTATTCGTTTAGTCATTCTGGGATTGGTCATTGGAGCCATATTTAGTTTATTTGGTGAAGTCACTTTTAGATTTGCTTTTTTGAAGCTATTTCATAGATATTATATGTGTGCTTCATTCTTTTTCCTTTTGTTTCCTCTGATTGTATATGTTCAAATAGCCTGTCTTAAAGCTCACTAACTTTTTCTTCTGCTAGCTCAGTTCTATGGTTGAGAAACTTTGATGCATTCTTCAGTATTTCAATTGAATTTTTCAGCTCCAGAATTTCTGCTTGTTCGTTTCTTACAATTATTTCAATCACTTTTAAATTTGTCTGATAGAAATCTGAATTCCTTCTCTGTGTTGTCTTAAATTTCATTGAGTTTCCTCAAAACAGTTATTTTGAATTCTCTGTCTGAAAGGTAACATATTTCTGTCATTCTGGGATTGGTCATTGGTGCCATGTTTAGTTTATTTGGTGAGGTCATTTTTTCTGGATGGTCTTGATGATTGCAGATGTTCATCAATGTCTAGGCATTAAAGAGTTAGGTATTTATTTTACCCTTCACATGATGGGCTTGTTTGTACCTATCCTTCTTGGAAAGGCTTTCCAAGTATTCAAAGGAAATTTATTGCTGTGATCTAAATATTTGGTCTCTGCAACCATATCTGCATTGGGGGTCACCCCAAGTCCAGTAATACCATGACACTTGCAGACTCATAGAGGTTCTGCCTTAGTGGTCTTGGGTAAGATCTAGGAGAATTCCCTGGATTACCACACAGAAACACTTGTTCCCTTCCTTTATTTTCTCCGAAACAATCAGTCTGTCCATGCTGAACTGCCTATGAGAAGAGTGACACAAGCACCTTTGTGGCCACCACCACTGGTACTGTGTGGGTCATGAAGCCAGCACAACACTGGGTCTTGCCCAAGGTCTACAGCAGCAACTGCCTGGCTGTTGTCAACATTTACTCAAGGCCCAAGGACTCTTCAGTCAGCACACGAAGGTGGTGAATTCAGCTAGGCTGTGTCCTTCCCTTCAGGGTGGTGAACTTCCTCCTGCCCCAGCCCAGGGTCATTCCAGAAATACCATCTGTGAGTCAGGGCCTAAAGTAAGGAACTTTAGGAATGGACTTGGTGTTCTATTCTACTGTGGCTCAACTGGCACCAAAGCTGCAGGACAAAGTCCTTCCCACTCTTTCTTCTTCTTTCCTCATGCAAAAGGAATCTCTCCTCATGGCTACCACTGCCCTAGGCCCCCAGCAAGTACTGCTTGACTAACATCAATGTTCACTAAAGGCCCAAGGGCTCTTTAGTCAGCTTTTGGTGTGTGCTACCAGGTCTCGGTTTTTTCCTTCAGGGCAATGGGCTCCCTCTGGCTCAAGGCAGGTTCAGAAATACCCTCCAGGAGCCAACATCTGGAATCAGGGACCCCAGAAGACCACTTAATATTCTACCCCACTGTAGCCAAGGTGGTACCTAAGCTGAAAAACAGTGTCCCATTTCCTCTTCCTTCTCCTTTCTTCAAGTAGAAGGAGTCTCCCTGTGATCACCACAGGTAGAAATGGGCTGGGCCACACCTGAAGCCAATATGGCACTGGATCTCACCCAGGGCCCATGACGAGTGTTACCTGGGTACCACGGATGTTTATTCAAGACCCAAGGGCTCTTTAGTAAGAGAGTGTTAAATCCTTCCCAGACTGGGTCCTTTCTTTCAAGGAAGCAGGTTCCTTCTGATCCACAGTGTGTCTAGAAACGTTATTTGGGAGCTAGGGCATGAATGGGGTCTTCAGGACTCTGCCCAATGCCATATTTTACTATGGCTAAGCTGGTATATCCAGGTTGCAAAACAAAGTCCTCTTTACTCTCCCCTCTCCTCTCCTCAAGCTGAAAAAAGGAGTCTCTCCTGAAGCTGCACTGCCTGGGGTTGGGGAAAAGTGATGTAAGCACTCCCTTAGTCAACTCAGCTGGTGTCTCACTAGGTTGCATGCACCCCATGTCCACTATATCTGAGTCTAGCAAAGTCACAGGAATTGCCTAAGAATTGCAGTGTCTGTGGCCTTCAACAATCAAGTTTCTTAAGGACCCCAGAGCACGTTAGCCCACAGTGGCAAGGTTTGCAGAATTCTGCTTCCAGCTGCTGGGATGGATGATATGTCTCTGGCTAGAGCTGCCATAAATGCTCCCTCTATGGGTTCCCACCAAGTTCTGCCCCATGTTGCTTTCCACTGGGACAGGACAACATTGAGTTTCAATGCAAAGTCCTACCATCACTCGGCTCTCTCTCCCACAGGCACAGAATCTCCCTCTGTTCCACATGGCTATAGTGACGGATGGGGGACTAGTGGCACGGGCAATTCAAGACTGTCTTTGCTACACTTTTCAATGCCTCTTTCCTTGATATAATGTTAAAGCTAGGTACTGTGATCACTCACCTGATTTTTGGCTCTTCCGAAGGTACTTTCGTGTGTGGATAGTTGTTCAGTTTGGTGTTACTGCTGTGGGGGTGTTGATCACTAGAGGGTTCTATTTTGTTATCTTCTCTACCTCCAATTTCAACATTAGGCCAGGTTTTTTGTTTTTTTTTTTAAGTATTCTGTTAATGAAATTTTTTCTCCAGTATTTTCATGTCTCTCTCTCAGCAATGACCATATAATACTTCTTCGGTTTTCTTTCAGAAAATACTCAGACCTGTTTTCTGTGTTTTCCCTGTAAATAAAAATCTACTATTTCTTCATTTTTAAATACTTTTTCTTTGTGATTTAAAATGACAATATAAATTGCAGAACTTCACGTCCATCCAAAATTTGCGATAATCTTTTATCCTACTTTAAACTCTTGAGATTTTTTTTTTTTTTAATGCAACTTGGGACCTACCTGCCTTGTTTCTAAACTTTCTAGTTAGACTCAACTGACAATTCTCCATCTAAGACTTCTTTCATTCTGTCAGGGTAAAAAATATATATATATGTGTGTATCATTGAGCTGTCACTTTTCACACTGTTCCTGTACATGAGTGAAGCCGGATTTATATTGATCAAAGTGACATGTTTGCAAAACCAAGTAAATGAAAACATCCATATAATTTATGGCTTGTTATATTTGGTGATAAACAGACATTTTAATTAAGTTTGAGGTTGAAGCTTTCAGACATTTCTGCTTGAATTTTATCACCCTAAAAAATTAGGACCTTGGATGAAGGAGGAGATAAACAGTAGAACACATCCTATACATATACATTGACCAGAGATGCAAGTATTTATGCTGTTTATGTGAGATATGGCCATGAAATAAAATACCAAGAAGGTCCCATCAACTCATAAAAGGCATCTGTGGAAAGCCTGACAATACAAAAGAACTTTTTTATTTTCCCTTCAGACAAAACCCAGAGATGCTTAAAGATACAAGTATAATAATAATGAGAAATGATAAGTAATTCCAGTAAATATAGTAGTCCCTCCTTATCTGAGATTTCACTATGGTTTCAGTTACCTGTGGTCAACCGTGGTCTAAACATATTAAACAGAACATTTCATAAATAATTCATCATTTGCAAATTGCTCACCGTTCTCAGTAATGTGATAAAACCTCAAGTTTCCCTGCTCTGTCACACCCTGAATTCACGCTTTAGATATACAGTTGCTTAGCGGCTGTCACCGTTATCAGATCAACTGTTCCAGTATGATATTTCTGTGCTTGTGGTCAAGTTATCCTTATTTTACTTAATACTAGCCAGAGAGTGTAGGAGTTGGGATGGTAGAATATTGTTATAACTATTCTACTTTATTACTAATTACTGTTGTTAATCTTGTACTGTGTCTTGTTTGTAAATTAAGCTTGACTGTAGGTATGTATGTGTAGAAAAGAGTTCAGTACTATCTGCAGTTTCAGGCATCCACTGCAGATCTTAGAATATGGACAAGAGGGGACTATTGTGTATAGATTTACCAAAGTACCTGCCCATGGAGTAATTTGTCTCTGAACTTTCGAATGATGTCATCTGGTGTATTGTTACTGAGTAGACTTGAGGCCTGTGGCAGAAGAGTGGAATGAACCTGGAGTCTGGTTCTCAAGGCCTTCTTAGCCCACCGGCTACAGCAAAATCATATCCTATGTGGACTGAATCAGAGGCAAACGCAGTGGAGGTTTCTAAAGACTTATTTTGTGAGCAGCTCATGTCTTCTTGCTGAGATACACAGAAACCTTGGATCTAAGCCTAACTTTAAACATGTCTCTTAAATTTTAAACTAGAAAAAAATTGCTAAAATGTGTGCATTCTCTTGTTTTAAGAAGCAAGTGTGGGCATAAAATATTTTTACAGTTTGTAGATTCATTATGGATATGAATACAATACAACAATTTTTCCCAAAAATCTATGTATTAGTTTGCTAGGGCTGCCATGACAAAATACCACACACTATATGACTTAAACAACAAAAACTTAATTTCTTCTAGTTCTGGAGGCTAGATGTCTAAGAACAAGATGTCAGAAGGGTTAGTATTTGCTGAGGCCTCTCTCCTTGGCTTACCTTTATCTCCTTTTCTTTGTGAGCATACACCCTGTCCTGTCTGTGTCCTTAAATTTCCTGTTCTTATAAAGACGCGGTCAGATTGCATTAGGGCCCACCCTAAAAGCCTCATTTTGATTTAATCATCTCTTCCTGTCTCCAAATACAGTCACATTCTGAGGTACTGGGGGTTAGGGCTTCAATATAGAAAATTTAGGGATACATAATTCAGCCTAAAACACTAGAAATTAAAATGCACAAGAAGATGAAACTATGGACTAGTAAAATAGATATTCTCTTTTTTCCAAAGGAAGTTTCACCTCTTGAAAATTATCACTAAAATGAATTTTTAGAACATGATCAAAATGTGGTTCATGCATTATTTGAACAAAGGACATACAAATGCAGAGACGGGTTATTTTAGGCATCTGGAAGTTTGGAAGCACATCTGTGAGTTTGATCTCTGAAAAAATAATTATACCAATCTTCGTTATTGTTCAGTGTTGTTATGGCAATATTGCATGCTTAAGAGCAGTATTTTCCATTTAGAAGCACTTTCTCATTCATTGTCTATCTTTAGTCTTGAAAGAGTCATGTGAGTGCTGGTATTCACATATAGGACTTTTGTTTATTTGTGTTGAATGAACCAGAATGTCATAAGAGAAACTGAGTTTTAGGAGATTTCACATTAGAAGATGTTCTCTTTGGCTATTCTGGGTTGTATTCTGCTGGTTTTAATCTTTTTATTGTCAGCAAGGAAACTCATTCTATCTGATAATTTTTCAGAATTGGTGATATTATTTGGCTGTGTCCTCACCCAAATCTCATCTTGAATTGGAGTTCCCATATTCCCCACGTGTCTTGGGAAGGTCCAGGTGGAGACAATCATGGGGGTAGTTTCTCCCATCTTGTTCTTGTGATAGTGAGTTCGTTCTCATGAGAGCTGATGGTTTTATAAGGGGCTTCCCCCTTCACTGGGCACTAATTCTTCTTTCGCCTGCCACCTTTTGAAGAAAGATGTGTTTGCTTCCCCTTCTGCCATGATTGTAAGTTTCCTGAGGCCTTCCCAGCCCTGTGGAACTATGTCAATTAAACCTCTTTCCTTTATAAATTACCCAGTCTCTGGTATGTCCTTATAGCAGCATGAGAACGGACTAATAACAATGGATTTAAACTTTTTTCATCAATCGGAAACATTATATTGATACCTACTCTGTTTAACATACTATTCTACATGTTAAAAAAAGCAATTGTCTACATTATCGGGCATAAGATTACAATCCTCATTTATGAAAATATCCATATATTTACTTTTTGTTGTATGATTTGGGAAGTCCATTCTATTTATGATATTAATCTGATACCAAGGTTTCTAATTCCACTTTGAGCCTAAATCATATTTTTAAAAAGAGAAACAGAGAAACACTGTATACTGGATCTACCTCACAGGTAAGAGAAAGGGGATTTTTGACTTCTCATTTTCAAGCACATCTGGAAGATAGTATATAGATTAGATATAAAATTTTACCAAGTTACTTAAGCATATATCTTTATAAAAATTACTAATTTGTTCTGTTGATAAGGAGCAACTAGGAAAAAAAAGGCTGATTTATGTTGCTTTCTCTGTAGTGAGGGACATGCTACTTCTCTACAGCAGAACTCTTTCAGTTTTATCATGATCAGTGTAGCAGGTCTCTATTTGAATATTTGAGTGTCTGTGTATATTTGAGTATTGGTATCTGGAATCAATATTACATGAGAATTCTCCAACAGAAGGAGCAAGAGATACCCGAGATATCTATTACTAGATTTTCTTTTTTACATTTTCAGTAACATATTTCAATCTTTCTCATCTGAGACTCTTCCTAACATTTTTTTGTGAGGATTTACATAATAAATAAATTGTATCTTAGAATCAAAATAGATTGAGAGTCTCAGGGGACAGATTACAAGCTTGAGAAGTTTTGGGAGGACTGAGATATGGTACAAAATGGACTGGGATAGTGTTAAATTATCATGGTAAATGCCAGCACTCAAGAAGGATGATATATAACCAGGTCAAAAAGACTTTCTTACAAAATACTTTATTTGGGTAGATGTGTGGGGATGTTGTGAGCTGAAATTCAAGTGGCTCTGGGATAATGTGAAAATTCTTAGAATTTGCTGCAATGGAATTGTTCAAAATTATATATTTTTCCTGATGCTATTCTTTATTATATCCTAAGTAATATTTATCTCATTATTAAATAAGTTCCAAGTAGAGCATCAAAATGTTAGTGTCATAACATGTAGAAAATGTGCTTGTTTATTTTCGAACTGTAAAAAGTAATGCATACTTGCTAAAAGTATTCATTATACGATAATGCAGAGAATAAATATAGAAATCTACCTTCATTTATTCTCAACCTTTCTCATGAGACGTAACCACTATTAAAAGTTTGTAAATATCAACATCAATATATATGAACTGAATAATATCTCATTGCTTATGGCCCTGTTTTGACATGACAAGGTTGTAGTCAAAGAAATATCAACTTACCACGAGATAAAAATTAAATTTAACATCTTTGTTCTAGTCTTTCATGATAATAGCAAATGTCATTTAAAAAATAAATCAAGCCAGGCGCAGTGGCTCTTGCCCGTAATCCCAGCAGTTTGGAAGGCCAAGGCGGGTGGATCAACTGAGGTCAGGAACCTGAGACCAGCCTGACCATCATGGAGAAACCCCATCTCTACTAAAAATACAAAATTAGCTGGGCATAGTGGTGTATGCCTGTAATCCCAGCTACTCGGGAGACTGAAGCAGGACAATCGTTTGAACCCAGGAGGCAGAGGTTGCGGTGAGCCGAGATCATGCCTTTGCACTCTCGTCTGGGTAACAAGAGCAGAACTCCATCTCAAAAAAATAAAAAATAAATAAATAAATAGTCAAAATGGCCTTAATTATGTTTTTTTTTTTATTACTATTTTCTGATCCACGCTCACTCTCCATGCAGCTGATTCTATGTCTCTTTCATTCAAGTTCATGCTCCTCATAATCACTGTTTCCCAAATTCAGACCACGCTGGATTGTTCACAAGTCTTATTTCCCCTGACTCAGCTGCATGTTAGTGGATCAGTGGTTTCTCAGTTTTCTTTAACTTTTATTTACTGCTATGATTTTATGCCTCAAAAGAGGGTTAGGACGCTGACTAAACATGCATAAATTTTTGCTTTGTAGAGAGGGAAGTATAAATACTCAAAATTAAATGTATTCCTTTAAGTTTTTCACATTTTCCGTGTGTACATATATAGATGTATATGACTTGTTCTTTGATGTCAGCTCTCCATATTTGTCAGCTCTGTGTTCAAGAGTTCCACCAATCTCAGATCAAAAATATTTGGGGCAAAAAATTAAAGGATGATTGTGTCTGTACCCAAAGTGTACAGACATTTTTGTTCTTTGTGATTATTCCCTAAACAATATAGTATAACTATAATTTACATAATATTTACATTATATTTGGTATCACAGGTAATCCAGAGATGATTTAAAGTAAACAAAGGATGTGTGTACATTATATGCAAACACCACATCATTTTGTGTAAGAGACTTGAGCATCCATGGCTTATGGTATCCATGGAGGAATTCTGGAACCAGTACCCCTTGGATGCCCAGGGATGGCTATACTTCTAATTTACAGTTCTAACTTTGGCATTCACCTTTTATTTACAACCAAGGACATCATGTAGAAACGAAATTTTTGGATTTAGAAATGAGTAACTAATTATTCGATTTACTCAGGAATCATTGTCTTTCTTATATGCTACGAGAATTTTTCTGAAAGAAAAAAAAGAAAGAACAGATTACATTTTCAGTAACCCCTGGGTCAGAAATGAAACATTTGCATAAAGAGACAAGATCTTTAAATGAGAAAAACTTGGAGTACATTGCTCAGCTGGTAAAACAAATTTTAGATGAATAAACAGAAAACGGAAGCTGGAATTGAGCCAGATGTGGGATGTGTGGGGAACAAAATTTGGAGCAGTTTAGCTAGCAATGGAAGGTTAAGAATAAAACAAGTTCTTTGTAGTGCAAGTGCTGTGTTGTCTGGTTTGTTTAATTTTTGAAGTTGACACATCACACATTGTTGAAATGACACCCTGAATGAACTTGAGTGTAGTGTAGAAAACACTAACAAAGCCAAGAGCTCTGCCCTCAGTCATGAGTCATTAGTGGTTAAAAATTAAAAAAAAAAAAAAGGTCATCAGTTTGTCTGGAAGAATTTTCAAACTTGTCTGGATGTTGTGGACATGTGAACATGCCATGTCATCTGAGAAACTTGAAACAGTGTTTTTTAAAGCAATATGCCAAGAATTGAGATAATGAAGACATACACTCATATTTGAACAAAGTGACATCTTAATGAGACTGTAGCAATATGTTTCAGATTATTGAAAGGTTTGAGGTCTCATCACACTTAGCAGTCATTAGAGCAGTTTAACTTCTACCCTAGAATGAGATCACAGAAAGTGTGAAGCCATGTTAACATGTCTGGTATAAAATCATGGAAGGAAATGTGGTTGTATGCCTCAGTGCAACATTTCAGATCATTGGAATGTAATTCAAATAAACTAATTTATTTAATTCTGTGTGGATGAATTTCTGGAAGGAAAGAAGAACGGAAGGAAGGAAGGAAGGAAGGAAGGAAGGAAGGAAGGAAGGAAGGAAGGAAGGAAGGGAGGGAGGGGAAGGAGAAGGGAGGAAAGGAATGGAGAAAAAATTTCAAGTAAACTTTAACAGAGCTTAATAAAAATGAATTGCTTAGTGTTGTAGTCAGAAACAATGAATGACCTTTACCATAAGGTGACTGAGATCTGACCTAGTGAAAACTAATTGAATTAATTAACATGAAAATTTTATGTATATTTGCAATAAACTAAGAAAATGATTTATTTGTTGGTCCCGTATGCAAATATCTTTGCTTTGGAGATCCTTCTGCTCCCAGATCATATTGTCAATTTTTGGTATTCAATTTTTATAAAAACAAGAAGTATGAATCTTAGATGGGCTCTTCAATATCATCAAGTCTCATTGTTAAAGAAAAAGTAGCCACTGAGTCGCGTTCTTGAAAGAACCACTCCAGGGAATGTCTAAATGGAAGTGGTCTAGAAGCAAACTTGAGGAGGCGTGTAGAACTGTTTTGATATAAAGCAAGAGAAAGTAAAAGAAGTTTGTGTTTTTAAAAATAAAATTGATGGTTCTAACCTGATTAACCAACTGGAGAGCCCAGGTTTTTAGGCTACAGTTTAAATTTGTTATCACTTTTTCTGTACACTTGTTCCATGTTTGGGAAATATTAAGTATAGATTACGACCGCTTATGGTTAGCATTTGCAGAACTGTTAGCATCATAAGGATTGTACTATCACTAGCAGAATTTTTTAACACAACTTTCTCATGTATGAACTTGTCCCAATACTTAAAACTACTGCTTGAAACTGGATTCGTGTAAGAGAAAGTTCTATTTTTTTTTAATAAAATGTGATTTATCTAACCCTATAAATCTCTGCTAATAAACAATATGGAATATTAGCAGTTTACTACCTCATCAATTATGTTAATTTTTAACTCTAAAATCCTGGCTATCACATTTGAAGGACTGCAAATCACGTGTGCTTTGCATTTCCTTCCTAGGGAATTTAATTTTGGGGTCATATCCCCCTGCTTTTAATACAGTCCTGTCTCTGACATTGGCAATCTTTTTTAGCGGCTTTCCACCAGGTTTTTACTTTGCGGCATCCCCAAATATTAATCTGGGGATGATCTGATTGTGCGGAAGTTGGCACCACCTCTTACTTCTGTTGTGTTGTGAATAATGTCACCTAATCCAGTCAATCCCTTCATGCTGCTTGTCACAGTGATAAGGTCAGGTGCAGGTATGAGTTCTCAGTCAGATCAATAAGGTTAAACCTTCTTTCTACATGACAAGCATGAAGAAGCAGTAGCTCCAGGAAACTCTGGCACCTATCATAAATTTGGGTTGGCCTAGGATCCAGGTTTAGTGATAAGGCTCTGAGGAGTGAAGGAACACCAGGGTTCTTGGTCCTCATGTCGAATTAGAAAAAAACGATACGGACACACGTGGAGTGATTTTAAGGAGTGGAGAATTTAATAGGCAAGAAGGAAGGGAGAAGACAGAAGAAAGAAGCTCCCCTGTTCAGAGATAGAGCCGGGGGTGGGGGTGGGGGCTCCAAAGCCGAAAGTCCCAAGTGCAGTGGACACAAGCCAGGTATGTATGCAAAGGCTGGAGGAGGTGGTGTCAGATTTGTATAAGGCTCAGGGAATTGGTTTGACCAGGCATGTCATTCACATGACCCAGAAAAAGCTGGCCCTCCCACCCTAGCCTTTTAATATGCAAATGCAGGGCACCATGATGTTCTACACACGTGGCGATATATGGAGTTAACCGTGTTGCCAGGGACATGTGGAGCAAGATAAGAAGGCCGCGGCTGGAATCACCATGTTGGGTGGACCCAGTTTCTAACGGTCTGCATTTGCATATCGAAGATTGCCAGCCTGGCTCTGAGAGCCAGGGCTTTACAAGAAACTTTCCCAGAGATGCTTAAACAAGGAAAACCTCCCAAGGACCCCTTTTCCTCTCTATCTGCTTAAAATAATGTCTTAATAACTCCTACAACGTTAGGACAACGTGACACTGCAGAATGCAAAAGAAAGTAAGAAAACTGGGTTATTTGATGATATCATTGCTCCGGTACTTTCACTTTCCATTGCCAAGGAATGGTTTGAATCAGGCTACCTTTTCTGTTCTGACAGTTAATATTCATCTGGAAAAAGCACAATAGCAGTAGTTACACTGGTAGTCTGTTTTTCAACTCATGATCTAGGGTTTTTTAGCACATATCATAAAGGTGTTTTAAACACAAAATGATGGCAAATGTCTATGGAAACAAAAGTATCAGGGTAAGGATAATTTACCTCTCTGATAGTCTAAACAGTAAGGAGGTTGATTTGACTGAAGCTAAGAATTTGCATTAAGGGATATTAAGACCCTGTGTTGGATTAAAAAAAAATGGCACTTATATACATGTTGATTTCTTTTTTACTCATCTCAGCTGCTTTTCTTTTTTCCCCGGATTGAAACCAAGCTTACCAAACTATATAAAGACAACAAAACGTACTGGTGTCTTATTCTTTCAACTTTATGTTTTTGCCTATTGTATTCCCAGTAGCTATCAGTAACTGACATGTACTATTAAGTTTGACTGAATAATTAAGTTTTAATTTAGTGCCACCCTACATAGGAAAAGAAATATTGTCTTTTAATAAAATTTATATTATGGTTAATTTTTCATGATGTGATGGCTTCAGATAATTTTTCTTTACTATTCTAAGCAATGCTTACCTATCATCATCATGTTCAAATGAAGTGCTTATTTGGATAAGGATGTGTACATCAGTGACTAAGTCTTATACATACATACACATACACACAGGCACACACGGATGATAGATAGAAAAGGTATTGCGATGATAATTTTGCATCAACTTGACAACAAAATATCTAGACATTTCATTAAAGATTATTACAGGTGTGTCTGTGAGGGTGTTTTGGATGAGATTAACATCTGAATTAGTAAAGACTGAGTGAAGCATATTGTTTACCCCAATATGGGTGGATTTCATCCAATCTGTTGAATACCTGAATAGAAAAAATATGAGTAAGAGAGAGAAGAGAGAGGGGTAGAACTCTGTATAACCTTATTTGAGCTGGTATATTGGTTTTCTCCTGCCTTGACACTCAGACTCAAGCTGTAATTTATACTGTCAGCAATCCTAATTGTCAGGCCTTCAGACTCAGACTGAAACTCTACCATTGGCTCTCCTGGATTTACACACACACAGACAGAAACACACACACACGAGTTAATGGAAACATATAGAAAAGATGCAATAAAGAAAAATGCTGGTACTGAAGAATTGAGGTGGTGAGAAAGTTAATTTAACAAGGGATACATAGATACATCTCAAGACTGTGAGCACAAATATTTCTACTTAAAAAAAAACCCACCTACCCTTTTGGCTTTACAATTAACCCTTAAACAATGTGAGGATTAGGGTATCCACCACCTGCACAGTCAAAAATTCATGTATTACTTTTGGCTCCTCCAAAACTATTAATAGATTACTGTTGACCAGAAACCCTGTTGATAACACAAGCGGTCATTTAACATGTATTTTGTATGTTATATATAAATATTTTATACTGTATTTTCAATATAAAGTAGACTGGAGAAAAGAAAATTTTATTAAGAAAATCAAAATAAAAATATATTTATTATTCATTAAATGGAAGTGGATCATCATAAAGGTCTTCGTCCTCATGGTCTTCACATTGACTAGGCTGAGGAGCAGGGGTATGAGGATGGATTGGTCTTGCTGTCTCAGCGTGACAGAGGTAGAAGAAGCTGTCTATAAGTGGATCCACATAGTTCAAAATCTGTTCTATTTAAGAGTCAACTCTATTCATCAGTGTATGTTTTATTATTGTATTCATATATTCATACATTTCCTCATTAATTTATCCAGTAGTCACTCTTTTTTTTTTTTTTTTTTTTTTTTTTTCTGAGAGAGTTTCACTCTGTTGCCCAGGTTAGAGTGCAGTGGCACAATCTTGGCTCACTGTAACCTCCGACTCCCGGGTTCAAGCAATTCTCTTGCCTCAGCCTCCCAAGTAGCTGAGATTATAGGCACCCATCACCATGCCCGGCTAATTTTTATACTTTTAGTAGCGATGAGGTTTCACCATGTTGGCCAGGTTGGTCTCAAGCTCCTGACCTCAGGTGATCCGTCTGCCTCAGTCTCCCAAAGTTCTGGGATTACAGGCACGAGGCACCACACCTGGCCTGTCACTCATTTTTGAGTTTCTAATGCTTACCAAGTTAAAGGCACTTACTTAATAAGAGGCCCTCTGAATTCATTACCTATAATCAAAGAGAACACAAATCCAAACAATGAAATGCATCATGCTAGGGGTAAACTAGAGGTAGATAGGAGAGAAGAGAAGGAGTGACTGAATCAGACTGATGAACCGGCTACATTAGGAAGAGATGAGAAGAGTACTTTAAGAGCACTAATGAGTTTTCTGTATTTTATGTATTATTTTCTTTGGTCTTTCCAATGATATATGTGGAAAGATGGAGTATGTTGCAACTCCTTTGAAATTATAGTGATTTTGTTTCTATTTCTAGCTTTCAAGTTACTCTCAATCCTGAGTTTGCTGTGCCTATTCTGTAATAACCAGGCAAGTGTGAAGAGAGTGCCACTACTACATGAAAAAAATTGTTTTATTTCTGCAATTCAGAAGACACTAACACCTTGCTTGAAATCTACACTGCCTAATGATCTTTGCACCCAGGCTATTGAATCCTACCTCTTTGGGGTGGAAACGTCTGCACAATTTACTGAGGCTTCCGGCAGGGTTATGTTGGTCTAGCAGTTAAATAGTTATGTTAGGAATAAAAAGGTATTTAATGGTTTATTGGAAAGTCAATGGCATAATGTGTGAAGTACCTCTTTAACAGTGTACTAAAAGTGTCAGAATCCTGTGCAATTTTCCACACACAAAAATGGCATAATGTCCTACAGGTGTCACACATTTATTCCCACTCGCTCTGCTCATTAGTAAAATATTTTAATGTATATTCTCCTATAAATTATTCAGACATGTCCTAACGAATTTCCAAGCTAAGCAAGCAACTAGGTAGATTCTGAAAAATATGTTAAACACTTACTAAAATTTATCTGAAGTGCTGATATTTCTTGTGGTTATTTCTCCAACACAAATTCGCTGTGTTGATTGTTGTACTGTACATTGTTGAAAATAAGTTCTTTGAGCAAGGTCCAGATATCCCTGATAGCTAAATTCTCATTGCCTTATGCCCACTACCAAAGTAATAAAGATTGCCTATGAACAGCCTATGATCCCTTTAAAAAATAAGTTTACTATTTTTTAAATGGTAATTGACTTTTTTTGTGGACATGTATTTTTTTCTGAATACAGGCTTCTGTGTTGGTGGGTATATTCTGCACAGTGTCCCAAATACACACTGGCCCATAAGCCTTCATAACAAGATACTCTGACTTACAAAATCATCCATAATGTTTTAAAATATTTGTATTTTTTGAAGAAATGACCTTATAATTGTAAAACAAGTACATATTATTTGACATTTCTCATGTTTTAAAAAGGACATATTTTGCATCAAGTTAATATCCTGTTGATGAAAGGGGTCCAGCACTGCAAAATATTTGACAAAATTTATTCTGAGCCAAATATGAGTGAACATGGCCTGTGACACAGCCCTCAGGAGGTCCTGAGAACATGTGCTCAAGGCTGTTGAGGTGCAGCTTGGTTTTATACATTTTAGTGAGGCATAAGATATCAATGAAATATATTTAAGAAATACATTGGTTTGCTCCAGAAAGGCAGAAAGGTTGAGTTTGTTTAAAGACTTGGGATAGCTGGAAAGAAAATGTTCAGATTAAGATAAAAGACTGTGAAGACCAAGGTTCTTTTGAAGTCTTATAGTGGCTGCCCTTAGCGATGATAGATGACAAGTGTTGCCTATTCAGATCTTTAAAAGGTTCTAGGCTCTTAACCAATCTCTTCAGGATTGAGAGGTCCTGGAAGAAAAAGATCTAGCTATGTTAACAGAGATTCTTTACAGATGCAATTTTCCCCCCACAAAGGACAGCTTTGCAGGGCCATTTCAAAATATGGCAAAAAAACATGTTTTGGGGTAAAATGTTTTGACTTTCTTCTTTGTCACATAATGCTATGCCACAGTTAGATTGGAAAGTAAGTCACGATATAGGGTTAAATAAAACCCATCTGATGAGAATTTATGATTTGTAGGGCATGACTCGCTAGACCTGTCAGATAGGAATTTGGGCAAGACAGAAAAAGCAGAGCTTAGTCTTCAGTTCATATATTTTAACAGTCTGTCTTAGTTTGAGGTTGCTATAATGAAGTACCATACACGTGGTGGCTTAGAAACAGAAATTTACTTCTCATAGTTTTGGAGGTTGGAAGTCCAAGATGAAAGTGCCAGCATGGGGTAGTGTCAGGTGAGGGCTGTCTTCTAGTTTGTAGACTGCCATCTTCTCATTTTATCTTCCCATGATGGGGACTCAAGCAGAGAGAAGAAGCAAGCATTCTAGTTATGCTTATAAGACAACTAATCAGGTTCCTGAAGGCTCCACCCTCATGATCTCATCAGATACTAATCACCTCCCAAAGGCCCCACCTCCAACTATCAACACATTGGTGGTAGGATTTCAAAACATTATATGTGTATCATTAGGTGGAACAAAAAGATTCAGTCAATAATATAGTTAATATGGATAAAAAGACATATTAATATACATATGGTATATATGTGTATATATATAAGTGTATGTGTAGCTATATATGTCTCTAAATTTATACTTTTATTTTGTACCCAGAGCTATATTATTATATCTTTATATATAAATGTAAGGGTATATACATCTTGTCAATCGCATATCAAGTCATCTAGGTAATCCTTTGTATAGCCATATTAAGTGGGATAAATATGTATGTGTGTGTCTGTGTAATTACATATGCTGCATAATTTTACTGAGCCCACAGAATAGAAAATAAGAGACTCAAATTTATGCATGCATATGTAATATACATGTGATCTGTTCCTTAAGACTAGTGGAACATAGGTTTTTTTAAATGTTTGTTATAAGACTAATAAAGACATATTTTTATTACATCTAACAGTTAGCAGATTGTTAGGTATGCCATTAGTGAACTAACATTTATCTCAACTCCATGATACATTTATTTGGAACAGCGAACAATAGTAGTTTTAAGAGGTCGTCCTGTTCTGAGGTTTCACAGGTATTCCTCTGTTTTTAAGGGCACATAGTCATTCAGTAATAATAACTATTCTAACAATGACAAATTTAACTATTGTATTTCTGATTATGTTACAGATTTATCACATTAATTTTTTTAAAAACTGTTAAATAAGTCAAACAACTTAGATAAGGTTCAAGTATTTTCTTCTCTCTGTATTGCATACTTTTAGTTACATTCCAAAGAATTTTAAGAAGTTAAGATGCTTGAGTAATTCTGCCTGTGTTTACTGATACCATCTTGGAAATTAGAAACCCATAAATATTTTCATTCTATTTGGGTAGAGATGAACAATCTCTTCACTTTATTTCTATTGATATGCTAATATTTGGAATATAAAAGTATTCAGATTGCAATTTTAGAAAGAACTTTTAAATTTACTTATTATTTAATCTCCTTAATCAGCCTTTCTTTATCTTCATTAGCCATTTCAAGATTTTATTGAGAGTTGTGAAAATTCCCTACTACTTGTATCACACATGAGCGAATTCCTATTATGCCTTAATTTCTGTCTGTAAATTTATAAAAATAACATGTATCCCTTCTGTCTTTATTAAATATTTGTAAATCTTGCTTCCTCTTGTATCTCCAGGCATTTCAAGGTAAGGCTGGTAGACGGCTTTCCATTTTCCTGAGAAATTTGAAGCAATCAGAGGAGATATCCACAAACTGTTATCTCTTCATCTACCCATTTTTCTGCCATTGTGCTGTTCTCATTGCACACAATGAATTCCCTCTCTTCCTGGCTAAGACCATGCCACCTCATAAGCACAGGGTCTCGTTTATTCTTGCTTACTCAAGGAAACTATTTCAGTAATAATCTTTCTATTTTTTTAAGAAAGGGTGTTCCATTCAGTATCACATGTTTTTCACTAAGATAGAAAAATATTGTTTCACCAAGATTAAAGGAAAATCAAAACATAACCAAACTAAAGCAAAACAAAACTCTTGTGATTCCATTGATCTTGTAGGTTATGTATGATTTTTTGCCCTCCTTTGCCTCACATTGTTTATTCTCCTTTTCTCTAATTTCTTCCCACCTATCTTGTTGAACCCAAAGCAGTACATATGTTTTTCCGTCTACCACTCTACTCCACTCCATTCCATTTTTCCTTGTGTAGGTCACCAAGAACTTTCACATAGCTAAGTTCAATAGTTAATTTTTAGTCCTTATACGAGGTTGAATAGAGCCTCCCAAAACTCATATTTACCCAGAACTTCAAAATGTGACCTCTTGAAAGGAGAGTCTTTAAAGATATAATTATTAAGATTAGCTCATACTGGATTAGAGTGGGACCTAATTCAATGCCTACTGTTCTTAAAAAAGAGAAAACAGAGACACACAGAAAATGCACAGAAGAAAAAGCTATGTGATAATAAAGGCAGAGATTGGAGTTATGATGCCACAAGCCACAAAATGCCAAGAGTTGTCAACAACCACCAAAGGCTGGCAGAAGCAAGGGAGGAATCTCCCTTAGAGTCTGGAGAGGGAGCAGGGCCCTGCTGACATCCTGATTTCAGACCTCTAGACTTCAGAACTGTGAGGCAGTAACCATATCAACCCTGGGAAGCTGAAATACTCCTTATTTTACTTGAACTGTCAGTAGCATTTAATTCAGTTGCTCACAGTTTTCTACAGAAAACATTGAATTTACTTGGCCACCAAGACAACACACTCATCTGTTTTTTCTTCTTCTTCTCTGAATGCTTCTTACTAGTCTCTTTATTTCTACCTGATCTCCTAACATCAGAGTGCCCTAGAGCTTAAACCTTGTACCTCTTCCTTTAAAAAAAAAAAAAAATCAACAGCACATTTTCTTTCTATTCTCATCTAGTCTCATGACCTTAAATCCCATATATGCTGATGATTCTTGAATTTATATTTGTAGTCCAGACCTCCCACCTGAACTCTGTTTGTAGCTTCCTTCTTAACATATTCCTATTCATGTTTAATAAGCATCTCAACTATAACATGTCCGAAACTGATAAATCAATGTGTATGACTCTGCTATTTTAACAGGGAGCATTTATGTTGTTTCTCTAACTAATAAATAATAAAGATTAATAACCAAACAATAGCTTGGGTTAAATATCTTGATAATTTTTCTCCCTCAATGAAGTTTTGATTTTTGAAACATGAAACATGGACCGTAAATATTATGGTGTCTCTTTTCCCTTAATAAGTTACTTTGTCACTTGACTCAATAAAATAATCATATAGTTTTCCAGGAAATACTTAACAAAGTATGTGGTCTTATTACTTTAGTATGGAGAATTTAAAATATAATTTATATGCTATTCTAATGAATATATTTATTTTCTTGTATATGTATTATATGTGATTTATAAATACCTTTGTACTTTTTTATACTTTGAACATAAAGCCAGCTTCAAGGCATATCAAAAACTATACAATACTGAAATAGTTTGGATGTCTTCTCTGAATCTCATGTGGAGATATAATCCCCATTGTTGGAGATGGGGCCTGCTGAGAGGTGTTTGGTTCATCAGCAAAGATCCCTTCTGACTTGGAGCTGTCCTCGTGATAGCGAATGAGTTTTCATGAGATATGGTTGTTTACAAATATGTGGCACCTCTTCCCCACTCTCCCTCTTCCTCCCACTCTTATCATGTAACATGCTTGTTCCTACTTCACCTTCCATTATGACTGAAAGATCCCTGGGGCCTCCCCAGAAGCCAGGCAGATGCTGGCCCGATGCTGCATAGGATATTCAGCTGGCAGAACCATGAGTCAATTTAATATCTTTTCTTTATAAATTACACAGTCTTGGGTATTTCTTCATAGCAACACAAGAATGGCCTCACACAAATATCCACAGATTAAGCTTCAATATTTCTCAAGAGTACATAAATACACAAACACAAATAATAATACTCAAAATATCCACTAGAGAAAGACAAAGAATAAAACATTTTGATAAAAAAACATTATCAGAAAGGTTTCATGTTTTCAGATAACCACTGAATGTGGTAGCAGGCCTATCTTTGCTCCCCCAAGCAAGATTAGGGCATCCTGGTTGATTCTTTTTTTTCTTTTTTGAGACGGAGTCTCGCTCTGTCGCCCAGGCTGGAGTGCAGTGGCGCCATCTGGGCTCACTGCAAGCTCCGCCTCCCGGGTTCACACCATTCTCCTGCCTCAGCCTCCTGAGCAGCTGGGACTACAGGCACCTGCCACCATGCCCGGCTAATTTTTTGTATTTTCAGTAGAGACAGGGTTTCACTTGTTAGCCAGAATGGTCTTGATCTCCTGACATCGTGATCTGCCCACCTTGGCTTTCCGAAGTGTTGGGATTACAGGCGTGAGCCACTAGTTGATTCTTAATAGAGAAAAGAACTGCAGAAAAAAAGTAAATAGTAAATTATATTATTAATTGTCAAAGAAGATGCTGAGAAATATACAAATGTATGTTAATAAAATATGATAGAGTAAAAAAAAATTCTGTGTGATGATTTACTTGTGTAATGGATTGCAATGTACAGTTTCATCCTGAAGCTATAGTGTAATTGGTACTGAAGGTTTGGGAACATGGGTAGACACTACATTTAAACTGAATATAAGTATACTCATGGTGGGTATGAGCCAGTTTGGCGGGTGATTGGAAACACCTATAATGTATCTTCAATGGGAATGGAAAGTGGGATAGAGAAAAACTGAGCAGAGCAGACATCTCCTGTTAAGAGAGCCACGTGTAAGTTCAAGTAAGATGTCCTTAGGTCTCCCAGAAATAAAGCTGGATGACTTTTCTGACTAGAGGTAGAAGTCTTATATTTGCCAAAGTGGACAAGAAGCCATGATCTTCTACTTTACATTTCTGGCTGTGACACTTCCTCTGAGCATCTGACTTGTATATTCAATTGCATATGTGGCTTCTCCACTTAGATGTCTTATTGGTATCTCATACTCAACAGGTCAAAATTAAAATACTGGATTCCTGCCTATCTCCAGCCCTGTGTCTTTTTCTGTCATCCCACCTCAATTAATGCTCCAAATAGCATCCAGCTGCACAGATCCCAAACTCAAATTATCTGTTTTGCTTCTTCATGCAGCTTCTTTATCATTACAGTTCAGCTGTCATTCCCTGGCATTAACTGAGGAATAAGAGAGGTCTCTTACTATTCTCAGTATCTAATTGTTAAAAAATTTCTTTTATTTTTGATTTAGTGGGTATGTAGTAGGTATATATATTTATGAGTTACATGAGATATTTGGATACAGACAGGCAATGTGTAATCATTTCATCAGGTTACATGAGATATCCATCACCTGAAGCATTTATCCTTTGTGTTACAAACAATACAGTTATACTCTTTCAGTTATTTTAAAATGCACAACTAAACTATTCTTGATTCCTTTACTATTTTTACTGCCCCCTCATCCAATTCATCAGCAAGTCATGTTAGTTTTACATTTTATTCAAAATCAAATTACTACTTCCTACTTCCTCTATTACTGTGCTACTGCACACAGCCATTATTTCTCCACTAGAATACAGTAACCAACTCTAATTGACTTTTCCCTTTCAAATATCACTTTGCTACAGTCCACAGAAGCCAGAATAATCCTCTATTAATATATATAATATTATATTATTTCTAGTTTGTAATGTCCAATGCTTTTCTATTACATTGGTTGCAAAACGCAAACTCTTTCCTGGGCCTTCAAGTTCCTCCTACAGGATTTAGCCTACCTTGCATTCTTTTATTATTTCCTTTCATACCACCTTACTAATTTCTCCTTGTTTCCCTGTTCTCCTTTACTTTTCTTCCCACTTCCCAAATAAGATAAGCTTCTGCCTAGAGCTTTTGCCTTATTTTTCATTCATTTAGATCTTACTCTGCACATTCTGCAACTACTTCTAGTAATTTACATTTAAGTTTTTAATGGAACTTCACAGAGGTCTTCCAAGAACATCCAATTTTAGTCATTTTCAGATTAATTCACATTAAGAGACTATATGTGATGTTATTCATAACTTACTTTAAATGTGTCAGGTTACAGAGTTTCATAGTACATACAGACTGATTATCTTGAGCTTTAATTATAAAGATGTCACTGTCCTTATCAAGAATTTACACTTTTGCAGTTAATTCTCCCTTTTTATCTGGAAGCACACAATTCAGAGGGAGGTATTACAAATCCTTCAGCCAGCAGATTGAGAAATGATATTTTATTGGTAAAATTAGTGGCCTTTAAAATAGAATAATAAATGTTTAAGATGGGATCTTATTAATAAAGTTAAAGATATTAATGATGTGTGGTTGACTTAATTGTCTTTTATACACTCAACCCTGTTACATTCATAGGCTATCAGTATCCAGAAAGGTCTGTAGCATAGACCCTTGAGTGTGAGTACATGGATTGGTCACTAATATTGTGTCCAATCTCTGAATTAGGTGCTTTTTGCTTGATGTTGGTTCTAAGGGGAACACCTCTGTAATGGAACTCCATCAAATTTATAAAACTTAGAAAATAAGGTTCATGAACCATGTTATGTCAACTCTGATAATAAATATTTAACTTATAACTGTCAATGTAGCGGCAGCAATTAGTCTACAATGTGCTAAAACTTGTGGATAGGATATTCCTTGCCCTTTGAAATCACTTTCTACTCCTAACTGCTAAAGATAATCTAAGAGTTAGGCTTTACCATCCTAATCACTAGTTTTTGTCCTAAGCCCTCTACCCAGTGATTACCAGAAGAACAAATTATTTAAAAGCTCAAACTAACTTAAAATTAATTTATTCTGATTATTTCAACTGTTTGTTCATGAAATGTTTAGTTAGACTTTGGGGGAAAAGTCTTTTAGATAGCCACTCCTTTTTCTGTTTCTTTTCTTAAGACAGCATGTGAATTTACTGTGTGAGGAGAAAGTGCATCCTTGCAACATTCATAAACAACTTGTTCTTAATTAGCACATCCTCTAGGTTTTAGCTCTTTTTTTTCCCCAGCGGCTTCTCGCCTTGTTTCAGTTGTAGCTGAGTTTTGCTGCAAGTGTAACTCAGGGCCTGCTCAGGGTTCCCTCACCTACCCTGGTTGACTGAGCTTCTTGCTGGCTGCAGAGCCTGCAGTGATGGTCAGTTTTTCCATCCAGCTGCTGTCTTGGCATCCTCTCTACCTTCCAGGGTTCTGACTTCTGCCTCGTAAACACCTCATCCTGACACAGCAGGCCTCATGAAATGGCATCTGACATTTAACTCAACAATTAAAAAACAGGAGAAATAAATGCTTATCGAGAAAGCGAAACCAAAGAGTTATGGCCATTCTCTAGGTTGGGAGACAAGACAGTGTGAGAGAGAAACTCTTTCCTGCATCCTAAAATTGTGACTTTAGGCCTCAGCAGTCCATGCCTCAGAGATGTTTCCTTAATACTAAAGACTAGTTTTGCTCTTTAAATGGAAGCACAGGGAGAGAACATGCCAATCAGCTCTTTCAACTCACTCTCCTTCTCTTCCCTCACTCTTTACCTTCACATTGTCATCTCCAAAATCAGGCCTCCTTCTTCACTAATGAGATAGGGAGGATTTGGGCCCACATGATCTTCTGATCTTGATAATGTTATACTCTTTACATACTTGACAAAATGGACTTTGCCTATGCAATAAATGTGACTACTTATTTGACCTTAACATAAGGAGATTATTTTGCATCATCCTAGTAGGCCAACTGTAGTCATAAGACGCCTTGAAAGACACGGAAGCCAGAATAAAGTCAGGAAGATAGCAGAAGTGGAAGTCAGGGAGATTGGAAACATAAAATAGTCTCAACTCATCATTTTTGCCTTTGTAAATGAGAGGTGGGCACTAACACTGGTGGCCTCTAGAATCTGAGAATAAGTACTGCTGTAGATAGAAAAGACCCTTGGAGAGAACTTTCCTTTCTCTCTGTTCTTCCTTATTCTGAATGTCCTCCTACTGTAATTTCTCTTTTTAAATTGTAGATTGCCATCAAGAGAAAACCTTCCTCTCATTTTAGCTTAGGGCTTTCATAGTACTAAAGCGGCTACATTGTCTGGGGGTATATACCCAGGGGTGCATTGTTGCATGCTAGGAAAATTTAGAACATAAACGCACAAGAGGAGTTAAGGAGTGGCGGTTTAATAGGCAGAAGAGAATAGAAGAAAGAGAAACAGTTCTCTTTATAGAGAAAGAGAGGGGTCTCGGAGCGGAAAGGACCGGTGGGTGGCAGATACGCCAACTTTTATTTTATTTTATTTTATTTTTTGACAGGCTCTCACTGTCTCTCTCAGGCTGGAGTGTAGTGGCATGGTTTTGGCTCACCACAGCCTCTACCTCTCAAGCTCAAGCAATTTGCCTGCCTCAGCCTCCTGAGTAGCTGGGACTACAGGCATGCGCCACCACGCCCGGCTAATTTTTGTATTTTTAGTAGAGACAGGGTTTCACCATGTTGGCCAGACTGATCTCAAACTCCTGACCTCAAATGATCCACCCACCTCGGCCTTCCAAAATGCTGAGATTAGAGGCATGGCATGAGCAACCATGCCCAGCTGACGCGCCGAATTTTATAGTCATGAGTTTAAGGAGGCAGTGTCCGATTTACATAGGGCTCACAGATTGATTCAATCAGGTATGATGCTTACGTAATGCGCAGGAAGGCTGGTCACCCCACCCTAATCTTATGCAAATAGACTTTCCAGTTGATTGGTGCCATCTTGTCTGCTCCTTACAGTACATGTGGCTGACAAAGAGAAGGGAAGATGGAGCTGCCATCTTTTTTTTTTTTTTTTTTTTTTTTTGAGACAGAATTTCACCCTGTTACCCTGGCTGGAGTGCAGTGGCAAGATCTCAGCTCACTGCAACCTCCCGCCTCCTGGGTTCAAACAATTATCCTGTCTTAGCATTCCGAGTAGCTGGGACTACAGACGCACACCACCATACCTGGTTAATTTTTGTATTTTTAGTAGGGAAGGGGTTTTGCCATGTTTGCCAGGCTGGTCTTGAACTCCTAACCTCAAGCGATTCGTCCTCCGCGGCCTCCCAAAGTGCTGAGATTATAGGCGTGAGCCACCGCGCCCAGCCAGAGCTGCCATCTTGAACATTTCTAGGCCCTATTCCCTCCCGCCATTCACTGGTGCAAGCTCCCAGCTTGCTTGTCTATGTCTGCAGCTCAGATTTCCAGGCTGCTCTTTGTTAGAAAATGATTTAGGGCTGCTTTTCATTAAAGAAGCCTTACCAAAGGCTACTGCACCCTCACTATCTGCCTAAGTAATTTCTTCTTAACTCCTGTAGTCCAGGTATCGACTACACACAGAACCTTATAAATCCCAATCATCCTGCCTCCTCATCCATGTGTGTATGTTTTACTTTTGAAAATATAAAACAAATGTAGTTGTTTTTCATTAAAATATCTGTATGTAGCACCATCTTAGAATCTCTTTCCCTCTCTGTCTTTTATCTATTGATCTACTATGATCATTACAGATCCCTTATATCTTGTATCTTGGTTTGTTTTCAGTGGAAACATTTTAAATTGATTATTTAGGAAATTGTACAAATTAAGATAAGAAAGGTGAGAAATGTGCTTATTTAGCTAAAATTTAGAATCAGTAGTAAGGTGGAAACAAAGGAAGAAAATGGGAAGCATACATTTCTTGAAATGTCAAAAGTCACTGGGTGATTTTATTATCTGTACCTATTACCTCAATTTAGGATCCTACTTTAACAAGTATTTGTAACAATATTCTGCTGTGTCGAATGCTGTAATGAGAGTTTTACATATATTATAACACTGGATCCTCAAAATTATACTGTCAATTAGGTATATTACAGCTGTATTGGAAAGTTAAAATTGTGGTTTATTGAGGAAAATTGACCAAAATTATTTCAACTAGGACTGAAGCTCCTGGAATTAAGATGAGGTAGCTGGAAATGTAATAGATAGGCATTTGCTTTTTCTACTATATTTCTGCAGGACATCTCTCAAGAACCTCTACTTCTCTGGATTTCCACTGCCTTCACTTGATTCAGGTTTCATCACTCAAACATCTATGTTGATTCTATCCCAGTCCCCTACCATCATTATCTTGCCACAGTGGTTGATTCTGTGATTAGGCGAATGTTTCAGAATACTATTCTGTCTTTTCAAAGATCAAATTTGTACAAACATTTAAGGACCTACTATCTTCATAACATTAGAATAAATACTATGACAAATAAAAGCACTAAGAAGATGTCCCTTCCTTTTAAGAGTCTATAGTTTATTTGCACAGGTGTTGAGATGTATCAACACAAAGTTAAAACAATACAGAGTAGTCTATTAGTGCCGATATATGGGTATGAGAATTATATTACAGAGAACTAATTTTGAGAGTTTGAAAGGCTGGGAAAGGCTGTAACTTGGCATGGTTGAAAGGACTATAATGAAAATAAGGTAGCCTAAAAGAGGATCTGAAATATTTAGATAGTTTATTGGGGAGAATGAAGGATGTTTGGAAGGTAACAAAATACACAGGTGAGAATAAACATGGAGTTTTGTCACTATAATAGCTTCCTCCTAGGGTCAGTGAACCAGGAATTCTCCATGATGCTGCTCTGGGACCCACAGTTGCATGGATAATTTTTAACTAAATTAGGAAGACTTTTGATGTTTGACTGCAGAAATTAACACTTTGTGAAAGTCATGGAGAGCCATTGAAAATCTGTGGGTGAGAAATATCATAAAAATTCAAGATTTTGGAAAAATGAATCTGATAAATTATTTTGGATGAGACCAAATATGAGAAGGGTGAAGAAATTTGGAAGAAATGGAGGCTGAAAGCTAAAGGAATAAAATTAAATAGGAACATTTAAAAAACCATATTCTCCTAGATGTGAGTTAGAGTTATTCTTAGTAGTTCTTGGAAGCTTAAGAATGTCTCGTCCTCTTTTCTTGGCTCGATATTTAATAAATGTCTGTCGTGGAACTGTGTTGAGATGAGAGGAAAACAATGAAAAGATAGAGTGATCTCAGCATTTTATCTCAAACTATTGCCCTGGATATCTAGATAAAAGCAAATACTGAGAGCAATTTAATTTGGGATAACTGCTTTTATTACAAACATCTACATGAAATCAACAGCTTGTGAAAATGTGTTTTTCTACTGTCAATTTACACTTGATTCTTTTTGCACATCTTACACTTTTTTTCTGATAAGATTATAAATATGAATCAAGCTCTTTTGGTTACACATGCTGATTAGATGAAGTCAATTAAACAGTGGAGATGGGTGAACATGTATAACCAAAAAATATTTAAAATACCAACAAGAAACCTTAATATAAAACTACTTTCTGGATGTAAGTTTATCTAAATGCTCTGTTTTTCTTATGTTGTATTAGTAACCAAGGCAATAATCATTAATTCAATCACTCAACATGGCTTTAGATGGGAGGGCACAGCAGTAAATAAAACAAAGTTCCAGTCTACCTGAACATTTATGTAAATATTTACATATAGGATTTAGAGATTGTATTAATTTTCATGCAAAAATTTTACACAAGCATCAGAACATTATATACAAAAAGCATCTTCCTTTCATGGTGAGAAAGATCTTGGCTTCCTGTCTGAGTAGAATAGATCATAGCCATTATACTTCTATTTTAGTTTGAAAAATTTTCCAGCTCATTACAACTTACGAGGATATTCATTCCAGATCACCCTTTATTTTTTCCTCATCTCATTTCTCTGTGTTCAGATTACCCTATAATGACATAGAAAAACAATAGGTGATATTTCTAGTTCTCAGCCTTCCACTCACCTTATGTAATTATAAGCAAATCACATAAGCTTATAAGTTTTCATTATCTAACTTGTGGGAAAAAATTAAGACTCTAATGAGGAAACATTTAATTGAGACACTCGGGATATGTAAAACCACCAGGCATAGTGTCAGGAGCCTTGATTTTGCTTGAATATTTTTTTTAAAATTATGTTTAATAATGACTAAGAAAAAGAAACTTTGTATGTAAAAGCAAAACAAAAAAACTAACATTTGATAGAATGGTTTTAATGCAGAATTAAATTTTAAAGAAGCTGAAATAAAAGAATTTGAAAACATTTCATTTTGGAGCTAACATTTTTAGGAGTGACAGAGCCCCTCACACTCATGTGTTTGATGAGAAACAAATTTACCCGCTCCTGTTTCTATTAGTGCTCAGGTAGAAGAAACCTCTCAGAGGCTGAGAGGCACCAACAGATCAACTAGAATAGTGCTGTGGGCACAATGCGTGCTCAATTATAGTTATCATAAATACCATGAATGCTCATACTACAAAAGGAGTGTAGTATATTTCTTTAATTGAAGAAAGTATATTTACCATATGTTTCCAATAGTGTAAAACACACCAGCTGGCACATCTTGGACATTCAGCATATGTTTTTGTGATTGATTTCTACTCTATACATCCAAGAAATGCTTATGAATCTTCTCGAATGTGTTGCCTGCTAAAATGTATTATAAATGCTTGAAAGACATTGTTTCCTCTTTGCCTTCCACGCCCAAACCAAAATAGTCTAGATTTTCCTTGCTTTGAATTAGCAGCCAAAATGACTTCACTGTAAAAACTTAAGAGTAAGCTCAGCCAAAAATTCAGATATACTTACATGCATACCCATACTCAGAACAAAGAGCTTAGAAAAGCTTCGCTTGGCCTATTTGTGTCACTATTATGTAGCAGGAAGTGTTGCTACAGGAAGTCAAAAAAATTATCTAATAGGTGTGCTTACTCATCAACTCAAATAACTTTTTGAAGGGAAAAAATGTGTGTTTCTGTTACAGTGAATAGATTTAGAAATACTTATCTCAGGTCTCATTCTATTTTGAATTGTGTCAAAGACAAATGGATAAAAAAATAGTTGGTCAAATAAGGAAGATGAATTTCTTTTTTCTAGATTTTTCTTTATATGTTTTATCAAAGTATTGCATAGGACTTGCAGCTGATTGACATTTCCCTCCAGAAAGGCTAAAGAGTCATAAAAAGAGTGAAGGGAGAACTTGAGTTTTACTGCAGGGATCTTCCAGGTGTAGTGTGTAGAATTTTGGAGCATAAAATGAAGAGTGAGCTGCATTGAAAGTCTGGCATGGTGATATTTGTCAGAGGCTCAATGACACATCTTTACCCTAGATCGGAATACAACTATGAGTTTACTTCCTCTGGTTGTGTATCCCTCAAGTGTAGAACTATTTTGTATACAACTTTTCTGGGCAACGAATAAAAGCATAGATGAGGGTAAAATTGGAATTGTTATAAAAAATGCCCTCACATGGGTAAGAGGGCAGTCGGAGGTTGAGAATTGGCACTGAATACCACTCAAAAATGAAATGTTCCTGTGTATTAAGCCTTAATCAATTGGTATTTACTTTTTGTGAATGGCTAATATTTAAACATCAGTCTCTAGCAGAATTGAGAAAGGGTCTGTAGAAAATAATTTTCTTAAAATACAAGGCAAATCTAAAAAAGTTCCCAATTGCTAAAGCACATAGGACTATCCTTTTCCTTTGCAATTTGCATCCTCAATGTCTTTTGTCATGTTCTCGGGAGGGCATACACTTTTACTTCTTTTTTTCTTTCTCGTTTCTTTCTTTTTTTTTTTTTTCTTCCTTTATTTTTTTGCCACTGATCCTCCCTATATTTCCTTCAGGATAAAAGACACCCTTATGTGAGATCTTCTCACTTCAGCGTAGTGCTATTACGCGCTCCTGGGAAGCCCCCGTATTCAAATTTAAGGGTGACACCACACTCTCCCTTGCTTGAATTCTTGCAGATGTGAGATCACCACCATCCCCTTCCTGGAAACATTGTTTGTCTTGCCTCCCTCACTACCACCCTCTGCCCGCTCCTCCTGCTTCCCTCTACTCCACAAACTCCTGGAGATCTTGTCCACTGCCAGGGCTCTTTGCAGCTAGAAGCTGACCCAGACCTTCCCAGGTCACCTCTCAGCTAACTCACTTGGTCTCCTCTCTAAGGCACCTCAAATCAGTGCCTCGAGGGGTGAAGAATGGTCAAAAGCAGACTGCTGGGTCACTCTTCAAGGTTCACAGGATAACCTTGTGTTCTCAGTGCATCACTTCAGTGCTCATATTTTATCTTGTTTAATTGATACATAGTATTTTACATACTTATGGGGTACATGGGTTATTTTGTTCCATGAGTAGAATGCGCAATGACTAACTCAGGATAATTGTGACACTATCCCCTTGAGTATTTATCATTTCCATGTATTGGAAAAAATTTAAGTCCTCTCTTCTAGCTACTTTGAAATATACAATACATTGTTGTTGACTAGTCACCCTACTCTTATCCTATCTTCTATCTTATCCCTTGTAACTATATATTTGTACTCATTGACCAACATTTTTTCATCCATGTCTCTCACCCGTATACCCTCTCCAGCCTCTCCTATCTATCATTCTACTCTACCTTCATGACATCAACTATTTAAGCTCCCACATGAGTGAAAATATGCAGTAATTGTCTTTCTGTGCCTGGCTTAATTCACTTAACATAAAGACCTCCAGTTCCATCCACGTTGTTGCAAATGATATGATTTCATATTTTTTTACGACTGAATAGATTCCATCGTGTATGCATACCACTTTTTCTTTATCCATTCATCTCTTGATGGACACTGAGGTGGATTCCATATTCCACACTTTTGCTATTGGGAATACTGCTGCAATAAATGTGTGAGTGTAGGTATCTCTTTGATAAACCAATTTATTTTCTTTTGAATAAATACCCAGTAGTGGGATTGCTGGATTGTAGGGTAGTTCTATTTTTAGTTATTTTGTTTGTTTTTTTTTAGAAATCTCCATACCGTTTTCCATTGTGGTTTTGTTAATTTACATTCCTTCAGAGAGTGTATAAGAGTTATTTTTTTCTCTACACCCTCACCAGCATTGGTTATTTTTTGTATTTTTGATATAATCCATTTTATGTTTGATGAGAAATCTCATTGTGGTTTTGATTTGCATTTCCCTGTTGATCATGATGCTGAACAACTTTTTTAGTGTATTTGTTGAAAATTTCTATGTCTTCCTTTGTGAAATGTCTATTCATGTCTTTTGCCTACTTTTGAATGGGATTATTTGTATTTTTTACTATTGAGTTGTTTGAATATCTTATTTATTCTGGATACTAGTCCCTTGTTGGATAAATAGTTGCAAATAATTTTTCCCACTCACATTGTATCTTCACTTTGTTGTTTCCTTTGCTTTGCAGAAGCTTTTTCACTTAATGTAGTCCTATATGTCTATTTCTGCTTTTGTTGCCTCAGCTTTTGCGATCTTAGCCACAAAATGTTCACCTATACCAATATCCTGAAATGTTTTCCCTGTTTTCTTCTGGTAGTTTTATAGTTTCAGGTCTTATGTTTAGGTTTTTTTTAATCCATTTTGAATTGATTTATGTACATAATGAGAGACAGGGGACCAATTTCATTCTTTTGCATGTGGATATCCAATTTTCCCAGCACCATTTATTGACGACGGTGTCCCTTCCCCAGTGTATATTCTTGATGCCCTTGTTGAAAATCAGTTGACTGTAAGTATGTGAATTTATTTGTAAGTTCTCTATTCTGTTCCATTGATCTATGTATTTGGTTTTATACAAGTACCATGCTGTTATTGTAATTATAACTTTGTAGTTTATTTTGAAGTCGGGTAGTATGATGCCATCAGCATTGTTACTTTTGCTTAGCATATATTTGATTATTGAGATTTCTTATTTCATACAAATTTGAGAAAGGTTTTCTCTACCCCTGTGAAAAAATGGTATTTTGATAAGACTTGCATTGAATCTGTAGATTACTTTAGGCACAATGGTCACTGTAATAGTATTAATTCTTCTGATGTATGAGCATGGGATGTTTCTTCATTTGTTTGTGTCCTCTTAAGTTTCTTTCATATGTGTTTTGTAGTTTTCTTTATACAGGTGTTTTAGCTCCTTGATTAAATTTATCCCTAGGTATTTGTTTTGTAGCTATTATAAATGGGATTGACTTCTTGATAACTTTCTCAGCTAGTTAATTATTGGTATATACAAACACTATTCATTTTGGCATGTTGATTTTGTGTCCTGCAACTTTGCTGATTTTACTTAGCAGATCTAAAAGTTTTGGTGGAATCTTTAGTTTTTTCTAGATATAAGATTATGTCATCTGAAAAAAGGGACAATTTGAGTTGGGTTTTTTTTCCCCCAATTTGGATGCCTTTTATTTTTCTTGTGCTTGGTTGCTCTGTCTGGGACTTCCAGTACTATGCCAAATAGGAGTAGTGAAAGTAGTCATGACTGTCTTTTTCCAGTTCTTAGAGGAAAGGCTTTCAATTTCCCCCATTCGGTGCGATGAGGTATGTTCCTTCTGTGCCTAGTTTATTAAAATTTTACTAATAAAAGAATGTTAAATTTTATCAAATACCATTTCTGCATCTATTGAGATGATCATATGATTTTTATGCTGTATTCTATTTGTGTCATATATCACATTTATTGATTTGCATATCTTTCTTACATCTCAGAGATAAATTTCCGTGGAGCATTGTGTGTTATCTTTTCTTTTTTTTAATGTGCTGTTGGACTTATTTTGCTAGTATTTTTTGAAGATTTTTGCACCTATTTTCATAAGGGAGGTTGGCTTGCAGTTGTATGTTTTTTTAATTTTATCTTTGTCTGGTTTTGATATCAGTGTATGGTGGCTTCGTAGAAAGAATTCCCTCATCTTCAATTATTTGAAAAGGGGAGAATTGATGTTGTTTCCTCTTTAATCATTTGATAGAAGTAAGCAGTGAAACCATCTGGTCCTTGACTTTTGTTTGTTGGGAGATTTTTTATTACTCATTATTGGTCTGTACAGGTTTTCTACTTATTTCTGATTCAATGTTGGTATATTGCTTATATCCAGGAATTTATCAATTTTCTCTAGGTTTTCCAGTTTCTTAGCATATAGTTGTTCATAATAATCTGTGATGACCTTTTGAATTTTTGTGATGTCAGTTTTAATGTCTGCTTTTTATTTCTATTTTTTTTATTTGATGCTTTTCTCTCTTTTTTTTTTTTTTCTTGGTTGGTATAGTTAGTAGTTTACTGATTTTGTTTATCTTTTCAAGAAACCAACTTCTGTTTTATTGACCTTGTTATCCTCCATGTAATTTGGTTCTGCTCTTCTCATTATTATTTATTTTACTAATTCTGGGTTTGATTTTTTTTTTCTTTCAGTTTGTTCAGGTACCTCATTAGATTGTTTACTTGAAATCTTTCCACTTTTTTGACATAAGCCTTCATTGCTATAAACACACCTCTTATTACTGCTTTTTCTGTATCCCATTGGTTTTGGTTTGTTGTATTTCTATTTTCAGTTGTTTCAATAAGCTTCTGATTTCCTTTTTAATTTCTTCCTTGACCCAATAGTCATTCAGGAGCTTATTGTTTAATTTTCATGTTTTTGTACAGTTTCCAGAGTTCCTCTTATAATTGCTTTCTAGTTTTATTCCATTGTCATCTGAGAAGATGCTTGATATGATTTCAGTTTTACAAATTTTGTTGATACTTGTTTTGTGTCCTAATATATGTTCCATCCTGAAGAATGTTCCATGTGCTTATGAGAAAATTGTGTATTCTGTAGCTGTTGGATGAAATGTTCTGTAAATGTCTATTTGGTTTATTTGGTTTAATGTCCAGTCTAAATCCAAAGTTTCTTAGAAATTCATATCTAAGTGATTTGTCTAATGCTAAGAACAGGGTGTTGAAGTACCAAAATATTACTATATTTAAGTCTTTCTTTTCCTTTAGATTTAATAATATTTACTGTATATATCTGTGTGTTCCAGTGTTAGGAGCATATATATTTAGAATTGTCTTGCTGCATACAATGACATTCTTTGTCTATTTTTACTGTTTTGACCTAAAGTTTATTTTATCTGGTATAGGTAAAGTTATTTCTGTTTGTTTTTCATTTTTGTGTCCATAGACTATCTTTTTCCATCCTTTTATACTCAGTCTCACTCACTTAGGTGGAGTGAGTTTCTTGTAAGCAGCATATAGTTGAATGTTATTCAATAAATGTTATTATTATTTAAATCCATTCTGCCAGTCTGTATCTTTTAAGTGAAAAATGTAATATATTTATATTTTAAGTTATTATTTATGTGTTAGGGCTTATTTCTGTCATTTTATTAATTAGGTCTAGTTATTTTATATATCTTTTGTGCCTTTCTTATTGTTTATCATTTTGATTTGGTGGCTTTCCCTAGTGTAATATTTGAAATATTTGAGTCTTTTCTCATTCTTGGTCTGTGCAGGTCTTCTATTTCTTTGTGATTCAATCTTGGTACATTGCATATGTCCAGTAATTTATCAATTTTCTGTTGCTTTTCCAGTTTCTTAATGAATAGTTGTTCATAATAATCTGTGATGACCTTTTGTATTTTTGTGCTATCAGTTGTAATGCATTCTTATTATTTCTGATTTTATTTGACTCTTTTCTACCAATGGTTTTTATATGTTTCATGTGTTTTTATGATGGTATGTATTATCCTTTCACTTCAGGTTGCAAACTCTCTGAACCATTTCTTATAAGGTTGGTATAGTGATCATGTAGTCCCTCAGGTTTTGATTGTCTGGGAACGACTTTCTCTTTATTTATGAAGGGTAACCTTGATGGTATAGTCTTAGCTGGCAGTTTTTTTTTTTTTTTCCTTTCTTTCTTCATTTTAAATATTTCATCTCGTTCTCTCCTGGCTGGTAATGTTTCTGTGGAAAAATCCACTTTTAGTCTGATGGAGGTTCTTTTATAAGTGACTACATGCTTTTCTCTTTTTGTTTTTAAATTCTCTATTTGTCTTTGACTTTTGATTGTCAAGTATTGTGGAAAAGAGCTCCTTGAACTTTATCTACAGGGGAATCTCTGAGTCTCCTGTATTGGGATATCTAAATCTCTTGCTAGACTTGGGAAATTTTCATCTATTATTTCATTAGGTTTTTTGTTTGTTTGTTTTGGGTTTTTTTTTTTTTTTTTGGAATCCTTTTGTATTTACTTCACCTTCTGGAACACCAAAAATTTGAATATTTGATCAATTTACTGTGCCCTAAACATCATGGAGATTTTGCTCCTTCTTAAAAAAGAAAACAATTCTTAATTTTTGTCAGACTGGGTTATTTCAAAAGACCTTTCTTCAAGTTCTGATGTTCCTTTTTCATACTTAATTTAGTCTATTTTTGAAGCTTTTGAATGTATTTTGTATTTGACTCAACAAATTATTCAGCTTCAGAATTTTTTAATGGTATTTGTCTCTTTGGTAAATTTCTTGTTTATATCTATATATCTACTTTTTTTCTGCTTTTTTTTTTTTTAATACTCTCTTATCTCTCACAGGGCTTCTTTAATATCAATATTTTGAATTACTTTTCCAGGATTTTGCAATTTTCTTTCTGATTGGAATCTGTTGCTGTGGAATTATTATTATTATTATTATTATTATTATTTAGAAATGCTATATTTTCTTCCTTATTCATGTTTCTTGTGTTCTTACATTGATATCTGAACATTGGGTGTAACAGTTGCTTCTTTCTATTTCTTGAATTTGTTTTCATGAAGGAAGACTTTTTCTTAATAGTGTATCTATGGTGTTGGCTGGGTCAGACACTTTGGGGTTGATTCTCAGTGTGTACAGTATTGTAGTCTCCATATGATTTCTTCTGCTATAAAACAGGTTAGTGGTATCTGCAACTTCCTCAGTGGCTCAGGTATGGTTGTTATTGAAGGCTGTGGTGAAATTTTCCTGGAGATTGGGATGCCAGGTTAATCAGTCTTTGGTCACCAGTTGTGGGAGTAGTGGGCTGAGTATACCTTTCCTTGAACCCTACAGCATTGTACACTAGCACTGGTGTTAGTGGTTCAGGAAGAGTGATTCTTGGGCCTCCAAGTGGCTTTCTTAGGTGCAGGAACTGACAGCAGTGGGTCAGTCGGGGGAACTGTATCTTGAGCATCTGGGCAGGAGGCATGGTGTAGGTGATGGCAGCAGAAGTGGCCAAACAGCCCTCTGGGTCCCAAGTGGACTGTGTTGGTGTTGGTTTTGGCAGTGCTTTTGACAGGCTAAATGAGCCAGTTCCCAGGCCGGTAGATGGAACAAGTGAGAAAGTATCATCTATGGTGATAACAAGAGGTCAGGTGGGCCCTACTTCAGGTTTCTGGGAGAAGTGTTCAGGTTCCAAAGGTGGTGAACTGTACTGGGCATCTCCATACCTCAAAAAGCATGCTCAGGTATTGGGCAGGGGTCGGGGACAGAGTCTGGCTTGGCAGACTTTCCCTCACAACATCCCCCAGCCTCATGGTGTGTACTGGTGCTGACTGGGGTAGGAAAGGAATGGGATGATTTCCAATCTGCTAGCAGAATGCTCAGATGGGGGAATTAGCATCTGCAACGTAGCCCTGCCACTGGGGAGGGTGAAATTGCTTTCAGTGGCAGCAGTGTTAGGCAGGAAGCTGGGGGTTCACATTTTACTCATGCTTTGGCCCTGATTGCAGCAGCCCGCAAGAGCAGCAGCTGTAGGCTGTAACATTTGCCCTCAGAGCGCATCAAAATGCAGTTGTCTCTCTGCTGCAGGGATAGTGCCACTTCCAGTGACTTGTTCTTCAGTCCCAGCAGCAGCAGCAGCAGCAGCAACAACAGTCAGCAGCATTCAGCAGCAGTAGTGGCTGCAAGTGAGGCAGCTCTTTGTCATGTCCACCCCTCTGCTAGGGTGATGCAGGGTTGCTGTCCATGGCTTTTACATTGGTCCTGGTGGCAGCTGCTGCCAGCAGAAGTGGCTGCAAATGGGGAATGTCAATGGGGCTCCAAGGGTGTTAAGGTGCAGGGACCGTTGGTCTCCTAGTGCAGAATTCAGTCTGGTGAGTGCTTTGCCCTTAAAATGGCACTGTGCTGTAGCTGCATAGAACTCAGGGGTGTGTGGGACCCAATGTGAGCTTCCTCTCTGGAGCAATGCCTTGTACTGTCTCTAGGCAGCTCCTTATGTTAATCTCAGGACACACAAGGATCAAGGGGGTCTACCATGGCTAGGCCTGCAGAAGTCTATAGTGGAAATGTGGACCACTGAGATTCTCTCATTCACCCTTTCCCCAGAGTCACTTTAGGTTCACAGCTAGTCCCTGTTGAGCAGGCTGCCTCATGTCCTTCTCCTTCCTTGTTTTTTGTGTTTTCTGTCATTTCTCTGTTGAATTCCAGTGTTATATCATAGATGATCTATTTGAAGTGTGATTATATGCTCACTTTTATGGTTCTTTGTGGAAGAGGAAGTCCCAGATGTATTTATTCAACCATATTGAAGTCCCTCTATTTCTGTTTTTACATTTACTCTTCCTCATTTCTTCTGATTACGAGCATAATGTTTGTCTTTCTCTGGTTATTCTAAGTCTCTGTGTTCAAGCTCTTTCTGAAAAGAATATCTGTAAAATTGCAGGGGCCATTATTAAAAACAGTTTAAAAATCAATGGGCTTTAAATGAAAAGATGTTACTTTATCATGTAAAGTTTTAATTCCCCAGCCATCTGTCATAGCCATACTCCTTATTTTCACTGTGACTATAGCTGCATCATTTAAGTAAATGGTACTCATTTTTTCAGTCCTTGGCATTAAGATAGAAGTATTTAAGACCAATGGAAATAAACTTTATTCTTCTCTTGGAATTATAGGAATGCAATTTGATATCACATCTATTTGATTACTATTTTATACTGACCCTCCAATACCTGTTGTATATCACTGTTTGGATATCACACAAACGCTTAAAAATCAAAAAACTTTTTCTCTTCCTCCTTTTTCCTCTATAACCTTAAACATTTTGTGCTATCTTTATGCTGAATCCTGGAGAACAGTAACACTAAAAGTACCCCAGGAAATCTGGGGGTCCTCCTAATGTCTTCCATCATTGGCTAACGTCCACCCACCCACAAGTGCCAATCAATTGTGTTGACCATATCATGTTCAGCAGCCAAAGACAACCAAGAATACAGCTATAGTCAAACAGAGTTGGTTCAATTACTCATTGCAACAAGAGAGGACACACACTATGGGACCACTGGACTGTCTATGTATGAGAATAGTAGAATAGGCTGGTTATAGGATTTGGGCTTGTGTTATGTGATCTGAAGAAAGCTTCAAGGAAGGAAGAATCTATTCCAGACTGAGTGCTGTCAAAAAGCAAAGATAACTTGTGGACATAGTATCTTAACAATCCACCTAGGTAGAGGGAAGAAGAAAAGAGGGCTAATGCTATAATTGGTAAAAAACAAACAAACAAACAACAACAACAAAAAAACACACACAACCAAGACCAAACAAGCACTCATTCAGCTTAATTAGGAAGTAACATTTGGTCCTCTTTGTGGTTTTTATAGTCTTCTTTAATTTTGTCTGTGCTCAGATCAGCTTGTGGAGGTGTCTCATTTGATCTCAGTATCCTGTCCAAGTCCAAGTCCAGTATCCAAGTCCAGGATCCTGTGTCTCATTTTGATCTCAGCCTATCACTGTCCAAGTCCAGTATCCTGTGAGACAATGCTCTAGCTGTTGGTGCCAGATCCCACTCTTTAGCCCTCACTGGCTCTGGTCAACAGTGTATCCTGGCATTTTTCCCTCATAGACATTTTATTCCTCCAGGTGTATAAGGTTGCCTGAATGCCTGGTGTTTTATGTCTACCTGTTTTTATACGATGATTCCTTCTCACAAAATATATACTGTATTCATCAGGGTTCTCCAAAGGGACAGACTAATAGGATAGATGTATATATGACGGGGAGTTTGTTAAGGAGAATTGACATACATTATCACAAGGTGAAGTTCCACGATAGGCTGTCCGCAAGCTGAGGAGGAAGGAAGCCAGTAGTGGCTCAGTCCGAGTCCAAAAGCCTCAAGAGTAGAAAAGAAAGTGCAGCCTTCTGTCTGCAGCTGAAGGCCTGAGAGCCCCCGGCAAGCCAATGGTGTAAATCAAAGAGTCCAAAGGCTGAAGAGCCTGGAGTCTCATGTCCAAGGGCAGGAGGCATCCAGCATGAGAGAAAGATAAAAGCCAGAAGACTCAGCAAGCCAATTTATCCCATCTTCTTCTGCCTGCTTTGTTTTAGCAGCACTGGCAGTTGATTGGAGGATGCCCACCCACATTGAGGGTGGGTCTTCCTCACCAGTCCACTGACTAAATGTTAATCTCCTCTGGCAACACCCTCACAGACACACCCAGGAACAATACTTTACCAGCTATCTAGGCATCTTTCAATTCAATCAAGTTTACACCTAAAGTTAACCATCGAATATGCCTTCTGTATTTTTAGTCCTCTTAACTCTATTTTATGTTTATAATCTTAGCTTAGGACATCTGTCTAAAAATCATCTTCTAATTCAGCCTCATTTTAAATGATGTCCATCCCCATACCTGCATAGCATCTGTAAGGGCATAACCTTTATGAAGTTATGGGCTGTATTTATTATATTTACCACTGTATCCTCAGCACTTTGCACAAATAGTGGACTATCAGAACACACTTGTTGAAAAACAAGTGAATCATCATTTATTTTGTAGTTGTCTCTGAGTGAATTAATAGGTTAAAATAAAATGAGGCAGAAATGAATAATAGCAGCCTTGCTCTCAAGTAGCTTATATCAAATGGGAAATATTAGATGCCAACAAATTCAAAATAAGTTAGGTAAATTTAATCCAATTAGATAATTCATCCAATTACATGAGTGTCAGAATTGTAGACTTTTTTTTTTTCTTGGGGGTTGCTGAAAGAGAGGATTAAGAAGGAGATCATATGAGGCTATGTGGCCACAATGGAATCCTTGATGGCACATACAACATGACTTTCTTTTGGTTTTTCAAATTCTAGTGCCATAAAAACAATAGCTTCATTTATAGGGGAAAATGTTAAGTTCTGTTCTACTTCTGCAAACATAAAATTTTTGTTCAAACGTGATTGAACATCGCTGGCATTTGCTCCTTAGTGGGCAAGAAAATTGCCATTGTGGAGAATTGCGTGTACTATATTCAGGGCTACATGGAGAGAATCATTTGCTTTACAATTTAAGGCATAGGAATCCTCTGTCTATGGGTTCGAGCACACTTACAGAGGGAATGAATGTCCATGAATATTATCTGAATGAGATCGAGGCTCCTTGACAGAACAACACGGTGGGAAAGCTGGATAGCTTCACTCTCATGTGCTGCCATTATAGTTAGGTTTTTCCTTCTATGAGCAATCAAAAAATCTGACAAATACAAAGGCAAGTTTCAGTTTCTAATCATTAACACTGTGGCTTGTCTTAGTTGTTCTCATTCTCAGGATACATATGGTAAATTCAGTGTCCTTGGCTAAGGATTTTAGAAGTAAAAGAGATTTGCAAATAGTACTGTCTGTATATTTAAAGGTAGATTGCTGTTATGATCACATTTTAGTTCATTTACTTCTTAGAATATCAATGTGAAGTAGGCAAAACAAATATTATCTCCTGTTGGCAGACAAGTAAACACATAACTCATCTGTCCAGTACCCATGGAAAACATCGCTAGTAGATCATAGAGCTTCTTCCTTCAATGTGATACAGTCCTGCCTAATCATTCTCAACAAAGTGCTCCAGGAAGTTATGCAGATGTTGTCAAGGATGGATCTATTTGTTCAAGAATCTAGCAGTGGGACTATGACTGCTGAAACCACCAAGGTCAATAATTCTAAAATACTCAGACAAGTTTAAAAGTAACCAAGTATCCATTATTCTTGGGCACCATTTCACTTGGAGCAGTATTTTCTGATTTGGATTATATTTTTCCATATTAAATGTTCCATTCCATTTTCTCTTTTTGTAAAGTTCTTAAGAAAAAAGAGCTGTGAGAAAGAGATGGCAGAAGGGTGGAAAAGAGAGAGCTGAGAAAGAAAAATATGTGTATCTGGCTTTTGAGGATATTACGTGAGATACTTTGCATTTCATCAAATACATATTAACTGTGAAAAATATCTTTAATGAAATTATGTGGCTGATTAGATAGTTTTATCTGAAAGTGGTTGCATTTCCTTAATTGGGATTTTAAAGAATATTTCATTCTTTATTTCTTTTTTTTGTTTTTTAAGAAATGGAGTGTTGCTAGCAATGGTTGTTCATAAACACAATCATTGCACACTACAGGCTAAACTTATAGGCTCAAGTAATCCCCTTGCTTCAGCCTCCTGAGTAGCTGAGACTATAGGCAGGCACCACAGTGCTCAGCTTAAGAATATTTCTTAAGCAAGGAGTATTACCAAAGCTATTAAGCTCATTGGTCCTCAGCCATCCACTGAGTATTGACAATAGAGGAAAACTGTGATGCATGTATTTTTACTATCGTATCATCTCTATGTTTGCATTTTTAAAACATGTATCCTGATATGTCATGTCTCAGATGAGACTTTGGACTTGGACTTTTGATTTAATGCCGGAATGAGCTAAGACTTTAGGGGACTTTTGGGAAGGCATGATTGGTTTAGAAATGTGAAAGGACATGAGATTTGGGAGGGACCAGGAGTGGAATGATATGGTTTGGCTCTATGTCCCCTCCCAAATCTCATCTGAAATTGTAATCCTCATGTGTCGAGGGAGGCACCTGGTGAGAGGTGATTGGATTACGGGGAAGGTTTTCCCCATACTGTTCTTGTGATAGCAAGTGATTTGATGGTTTAAAAGTGCATGACTTTCTTCATTCTTTTTCCTCCTGCTGCCATGTAAGATGTGCCTTGCTTCCTCTTCATCTTCTGCTATGATTGTAAGTTTCCTGAGGCCTCCCCAGCCTGAGGCCTCCCCAGGAACTATGAGTCAATTAAACCTCTTTTCTTTATGAATTACCCAGTCTCAGGTAGTTCTTCATAGCAGTGTGAAAATGGAATAAAGTATACACAGTAATGAATATTAATTGAATATATAAGTAGATCTATACCAATGTAAAAACTACAAAAAGACGATAATATTCAGAGTTAAAAATTACAATAATCTGTAATATTTTGATTTTGTGTAACAAATAAATATATATGACTTACAATATTATAAGTCCATTATTTTTGTCTATTCTTCAGAAATGTAGATGTTGGTAATGTCCACTGTACTGCCATATGCTCATGATGGGCTCGGGTGTAATGATGAGCACATTTTTTTATTCTTGAACATCATTAATTTTGTCTCATATAGAAACACAATCTCTATGGGATCTACTCAGCCTATTAAGCACTGTTAGCTTTAATCCAACTTAATTCTTCTCAGTATTACAAAAACAACACTGTGTACTACAAACAACACATTTATAAATATTTGCAGATTACAATTGTAGTAGTACTCATCCCTGATATATCTTTCCAGGAAAGCTGACAAATTTAGTAACTTAAAGTAAAGCTGAGTAAACATGCTTTCATGATCTTTCTGGATTTAATTATCCAGGTGTTTGGACTTGTCCTAAATGCCACATAAACAAAATTTCAATATTTAAAAGCTATCAGCAGGAAGGAATATTACAAATTAGTTATGCCTAGAAAAGAAAAGTAGAGAAACAAAATCCAGGGTAATGTCTGTCAAATGGAAGATAGTAGATCCAAGGACCACAAATTTCCCTTTATAATTATTTCTTTTTAATTTACCTTTTCTACTTTGATGATTATTTTAAAATGTTATAATCATATTTTGGATCCTCTTGATGAACTATATTATAACTTAATACTTCCATTCAGTTTTAGTGCCATTTTATGATTTTCATTTGTAATTTTCATTATACTGGCATTGACCTAGAGTAAGAGTATATTTTGTCACCTTGTATCTGTCTGCCATTTTGTTTGGATAGCCTACTGATAAAATGACAAAATATGTCCATCTCCTCCAGTGCAAATTTTCAAAATTATTTGCCAGTTATAAAGACATAGTATATATTTTTCAGTGGTAATTTGAAGTTGCAATATCTTTTAATTGGATGACTTTAAGCAATTTAATACATTGAAATTTCGATTTGGCAACATAAAGCATCTTCATATGATAGAGTTGGGAGCATATTCACAAAAGAGCTGGTATTGAACTTCCAGGACCCTTAAGTTGCATGGATTACTTCCATGACCCTTGGAAGGAATTGGGTACATACTGTCAATATATTTCTGAAAATTTACAACTGTAAGGTATTTTAAAACATTTCTTAACAGGACTTTTTTTTTTTTTTTTTTTTTTTCTACTGCCACTTCTTTCCTGTAATACTTCATTTCCTATCAGGTAGCAAGTGGAGTGGCAGTGGGGCTTATTGGGGTATAGGTGTGGTTTATGAATGTGCTAGAATTGCCATAAGAAAGACCACAGACTGGGTAGCTTAAATAACAAAAATTTATTTTGCCATGGTTTGGGGGCCTAGAAGTCCAAAATTAAGGTGTCAGTGGGGTTGGCTTCTAATGAGGGCTTTCTCCTTGGCTTGCATATGGATACCGCCTCACCGTGTCCTCACGTAGTCTTTGTTCTCTGTGGGAGCTTGTCTGATATCTCACACTCTGTTTTCTAATCTCCTCTTTTTATAAGGACAACAGTCATATTAAATTAGGGCCCACAGGAAGTACTCATCTTAACAGGAATTTCTGTATTTGTGATATTTGTCAACATTTTTCACATTTCCAAATGGCTGTGACTTATTTTCACTAACAGTAATTACTTTTAAATCTAATTTTGTATTGAAATGTCCTATTTTTAAAATTTCAATATTGATGTTAGATACATGTGCAGGTTTGCTATATGCGTATATTGCACACAGGTAGTGAACATAACCCATGTTCCCCTTCTTCCCTGCCCTCTCTAGTAGTTGCTAGTGTCTATTATTCCCATGTTTATGTCCACGTGAGTTCCTGCTTATAAGTGAGAACATGCAGTATTTGGCTTTCTGCTCCTGCATTAATTCACTTAGGATTATGGGCTCCACCTCATCCATGTTGCTTCAAAGGACAAAATTTCATTCTTTCTTATGGCTGCATGGTATTATGTGGCATGTATGTACCACATATTCTTCATCCAGTCCACCACTCATGGACACCTAGGTTGATTCCATGTCTTTGCTACTATGAATAGCATGATAAAATATACAGGTGCATGTGTCTTTTGGTATAATGATTTTTTTTCCTTTGGGTGTATACACAGTAATGGAATTGCTGGATCGAAAAGTAGGTTTGTTTTAAGTTCTTCAAGAAATCTCCAAACTGCTTTCCACAGTGGCTAAAAATGTTTACATTCCGTCTAACAGTGTATAAATGTTCTATAAATGTTCCCTTTTTTCCATAGCCTTGCCAGCATATGCTGTTTTTTGATTTTTTATTAATAGTCATTCTGATTGGTGTGAGATGGTATCTCATTGTGTTTTGTGTTTTTTTGTTTGTTTTGGTTTTGGTTTATTTATTGCTGTATTTTTGAGACAGGTTCTCACTCTGTTGCCCAGCATGGAGTGCAATAGTATGATCTCAACGCAAACTTTGCCTCTTGGGCTCAGGTGATTCTCCCACCTCAGCCTCCCAAGTAGCTGGGACTAAAGGTGTGTGCCACCATGCCCAATTAATTTTGTATTTTTTGTAGAGACAGAGTTTCACCATGTTCTCCAGGCCGGTCTCAAACTCCTAAGTTCAACTGATCTGTTTGCTTTGACCTCTCAAAGTGCTGGGATTACAGGCATGAGCCACTGTGCCTGGCCTCATTGTGGTTTTGATTTTTCACTTCTTTAATGATTAGTGATGATGAGCTTTTTTTTTTTCATATGTTTATGGCCATGGGTATGACTTCTTTTGAGAAGTGCATATTCAATTTCCTTTCCCATTTTTTTTTAATGGGGTTAATTGTTTTTTGCTTGCTGATTTAAGTTCCTTATAGATCCTGGATATTAGGCCTTTGTCAGATGCATAGTTTGCAAATATCTTCTCCCATTCTGTAAGATGTCTGTTTACTCTGTTGATAGTTACTTTTGCTGTTCAGAAGCTCTTTAGTTTAATTATGTCTCACTTACCAATTTTTGTTTTTGTTGCAAATGCTTTTGGAGACGTAGCCATAAGTTATTTGCAGAGGCCAATTTCGAGAAGGATATTTTTTAGGGTTCCTTCTAGTATTTTTATAGTTTTTGAGGTCTTACATTAAAATATTTAATCCATCTTGAGTTAATTTTTGTACAAGGTGAAAGCTAAGGATCTAGTTTTATTCTTCTGCATACGGCTAGCCAATTATCCCAGCACCATTTATTGAATAGGGAGTGCTTTCTGCATTACTTATTTTTGTTAACCTTGTCAAAGATCAGATGGTTGTAAGTGCGTGGCTTTATTTCTGGATTCTCTATCCTGTTCCATTTGTCTAAGTGTCTGTTTTTGTTCCAGTACCATGGTTTTTTGATTACTGTATTCTTATAGTATAGTTTGAAGTCAGGAAGTGTGATGTCTCTGGCTTTGTTCTTTTTGCTAGGATTGCTTTGGCTATTTAAGCTCTTTTAGGTTTCATATAAATTTTAGAATTTTTTTTTTATTATTCTGTAAAGAATGACATTGGTAGTTTGGTAGGAATAGCATTGAATCTGTCAATTGCTTTGGGCAATATGGCCATTTTAACAATATTGATTCTTGTAGTCCATGAGCATAGAATGTTTTTCCATTTATTTGTGTCACCTCTGATTTATTTCAGCAGTGTTTTGTAGTTCTCCTTGTACAGATCATTCACCTCCTTGGTTAGCTACATTCTTACATATTTCATTTCCTTGGTGACTATTATAAATGGGATTGTGCTCTTGATTTGGCTCTCAGCATGGCTATTATTGGTATATATAAATTCTACTAAATTTTGTACATTGCATTTATATCCTGAAACCTTGTTAGAATTATTTATCAGTTTAGTAGCTTTTGGCAGAATCTTGAAGGTTTTCTAATTATAGAATTATAATGTCAGAGAAAAGAGATATTTCGACTTCTTATATTACTGTTTGAAGGCTGTTTATTTCTTTTTCTTGCTTAATTTCTCTGGCTAGGACTTCCAGTACTACGCCGAATAAGAGTGGTGAGAATGGGCATCCTTTTCTTGATCTGGATCTCAAGAGGTATGATTCCAGCTTTTGCTTATTCAGTCTTATGTTACCTGTGGGTTTGTCATAGATGATTTATATTATTTTCAAGCATGTTCCCTCAACACTTTGTCTGTTGAGAGTTTTTAATCATAAAGGGATGTTGGATTTTCTTGAAAGCATTTTCTGTATTTATTGGGGTGATAATGTGGTTGCTGCTTTTAATTCTGTTTACATGGTTAATCACATCTACTGATTTACATATGTGAGACCAACCTTGCATCCCAGGAATAAAGCCTACTTTTTGACATTCTGCAGAATTCAGTTTGCTAGTATTTTGATGAGTACTTTTGTGGTCGTTCATCAGGGATATTGACCTGAAGTGTTGTTTCTTAATCGTGTCTCTGCCAGATCTTGGTATTAGAATGGTACTGGCTTCATAGAATGCATTAGGGAGAATTAATTTCTCCTTTATTTTTGGGAATAGTTTCAGTAAGATTTGTATCAGTTAATCTTTCTACATCAGGTAAAATTGGGTTGTGAATCCATGTGGCCCAGGGCTTTTTTTGGTTGGTTGGGTTTTTAAAAAAAAAATTATTGTTATTGATTTAATTTCAGAGACCCATATTGGTCTATTCAGTTTTAATCTCTTCCTGATTCAATGTTTGGAGTTGTGTTTCCAGGAATTTATCCATTTTCTTCATATTTTCAAATTTGTGTGCATAGAATAGAATTTCCTGATGATTGCATCTCTGTGGGTTCATTTGTAATTTAATCTTTGTCATTTCTGATTGTATTTGTTTCTATTTTTTCTTTCTTTGTTAATCTAGCTAGCAGTCTATCAATTAGGTTGTTTTTTGAAAAAACAAATCTTGGTGATATTGATCTTTTGCAAAGTTGTTAATTTGAGATAATTCTGACTTCTTGATGAAGGTATTTAAAGCTATGAACTTTCCTCTTACTAGTGCTTTAGCTGTGTCACCAGAGATTTTGGTAACTTGGATCTGTATTTCAATAATTTCAAATAATTTTTTGATTTCTGCCTTAATTTCAGCATTCCGCCAGGAGTTCTTCAGGAGCTGAGTTGTTTACTTTCCATGTATTTGTTTTCCATTTTTTAGATATTAGTTTATATTTTTATTGTACTGTGTTCCAAAAATGTGTTTGATATGATAGTAATTACTTTGAATTTATTGAGACTTGCTTTATTACTGAGCATGTGGTTGATCTTAGAATATGTTCCGTGTGCAGATGAGAAGAAGGTATATGCTTGCTGAATGTTCTGGAGATATTTATTAGGTGTGATTGGTCATGTGTTGAGTTTACGTCTGGGGTTTCTTTGTTAGCTTTTTGCCTCGATGATGTGTCTGACACTGTTAGTAGGATGTTGAAGTCTCCCATTGTTACTGTGTGTTTGTCTAAGTCTTTTTGTAGGTTAAGAACTTGTTTTTTGTTTTTTGTTTTTTTTTTTTTGAGACGGAGTCTCGCTCTGTAGCCCAGGCTGGAGTGCAGTGGCCGGATCTCAGCTCACTGCAAGCTCCGCCTCCCGGGTTCACGCCATTCTCCGGCCTCAGCCTCCCGAGTAGCTGGGACTACAGGCGCCCGCCACCTCGCCCGGCTAGTTTTTTGTATTTCTTAGTAGAGACGGGGTTTCACCGTGTTATCCAGGATGATCTCGATCTCCTGACCTCGTGATCCACCCGTCTCGGCCTCCCAAAGTGCTGGGATTACAGGCTTGAGCCACCGCGCCCGGCAGAACTTGTTTTATGAATCTGGGTGCTCCAGTGTTGGATATATATATATATACAAAAAATATATTTCAGGTAGTTAAATCTTGTTTTATTATACTCTTTATCATTATTTAATGCACTTCATTGTCCTTCTTAGTTTTTAATTGGTTTAAACTCTATTGTATCTCATATAAGAAAGCAACTTCTGCACTTTTTCACTTTCTATTTACATGGTATATGCTTCTCTATCCTTTTACTTTGGGCCTGTAGGTGCCAAGACAAGATGGGTCTTTTGAAAACAACAAATGGCTGGGTTTTCTTTTTTTTTTTTTTTGATGGAGTCTGACACTGCCACCCAGGCTGGAGTGCAGTGGTATGATCTCCACTCACTGCAACCTCTGCCTACCGGGTTCAAATGATTCTCCTGCATCAACCTCCCAAATAGCTGGAATTACAGGTGCCTGCCACCATGCCTGGCTAATTAGGTCTTATTTTTTAAATTCTGCTTGCCACTCTGCATCTTTTAAGTAGGGTATTTAGTTCATAACAATTTCTAAATTATTTTTATTTTATTTTATTTTATTTTATTCGAGATGGAGTCTTGCTCTGTTGCCTAGACTGGAGTGCAATGGCAGGATCTGAACTCATTGCAACCCCCACCTCCTGGGTTCAAGTGATTCTCCTGCCTCAGCCTCCCAAGTAGCTGGGATTACAGGCGCATACTGCCACGCCCAACTAATTTTTGTATTTTTAATAGAAGTGGGATTTCACCATCATGGTCAGACTGGTCTTGAACTCCTGACCTTAGGTGATCTGCCCACCTCAACCTCCCAAAGTGCTGGGATTACAGGCATGAACCACCATGCCCAGTCCCCAATTTCTAATTTTTTATAGCACTCCCTAAATAATCATTGCAGGACCCCAAATTTGTAACTCTCCAAAATTTTGTGGAGTAATATGCAACTTAATTATCACAGGGAAATGGAAATGAACTTAGGGAGACTAAATACATAAACAACAGCATTGCACCAATTGAAAGCCATGTGTGCTAATGTATGTGTTAAGAATAAAATTTTTAAAGCAGTTTGTGTACATGGAAATGACTGTAGAACTGAATTAATCTGGTACATGGCATTGAAGATAAGCAAATCAAGTTAATTCAATTAATGAGAGCTGATGTAGTTTCAGAAACAAAATTATCGATCATATTAAACTTAAATTCTTATTTCAAGTGTTTGCACTATTTGTATTTAATTTATGAATTTGCTTGGCTTTTATAATTGTATTAGAATCATGAACTAATGATTAAATCTAATTTTATCAAGTACACAATTAAGCAACATTATCATAAACCTTATCATAAATACACTTTTAGGCCTAATTTTGGATTTATATAATTTGCCAGGAATTTGCTATTTACTCAAGTATGAGTAAAGATACAAAAGTAAGTATTGTCAGTTTCAGAGTGTTAAATTGTAGGAACCCACTGGGAGATAATTGAATCATGGGGGCGGTTTCCTCATACTGTTCTCGTGGTATTGAATAAGTCTCATGAGCTCTGTTGGTTTTATAAGGGGCTGCCCCTTTTACTTGGTTCTCATTTTCTCTTCCCTGCCGCTATATAAGATGTGCCTTTCACCTTATGCCATGGTTGTGAGGCCTCCCCAGCCGCATGGAACTGTGAGTGATTAAACCTCTTTTTCTTTACAAATTACCCACTCTTGGATATATCTGTATCAGCAGCTTGAAAACAGACTGATACAGTAGGTCTGGGAAAAGCACCATTTGATTGGTGAAAAGGCATCAAGGAAGTTCTCACTGCAGATCATGAACTTTACCCAGAACGGGCAGCCCGGTTTTCAGGCTTCAGGCTCATTTTTGACTTGAAGGTTGGGTTCACTGGGTACCCGCCCTTTTCTCCCTGGGAATTTGTCTGCCTCCTGCCACTATCATAATGATTTTAACTGTCCTTATAGAAGAAGTAGTTCTCTATCTTGGCTTGTTTCCCTGAACCATCTTGACAAATAACTAAGGGGTGCTGCTTGCACAATGTACTTTATAAATCCATAGAAGGAAATACAGAAAATGCCAAAAAATCTACTGTCAAAGTATGTTGTGTTTCCATTTCTATTCATAGGTTACAGAAAATTTATTTAAATACAAGTCTCACAAAATATTCTCTTTTTAACTTTCAATTTTTAGTATGTTTTGTATGTCTGTTCATTTTCACGTTAACTATTAAAGGGCTAAATATGTACATAATTTGGTCTTTATTAGTGTAATGCAGATTACTGAAAAATTTTAGATGAAAGTTGTTAACTGTGTATTATGTTATTCAGCTTGTGTTATTTATGCTGTTCATGCCTTTAGTATGTTATTGATTATATAATGTGTGATTAGAAATAATTTTTACTGTTGAGTTTCATATACCAGAAACCTCTAGTTCAGCCAAATATACTTCAGTATAATATTTTGATACAGTTAATGAATAGGAAAAACAAATAGCCCTTTGCAGTTCAGTCTGCCAAATTACATGAAATTATCAAGATAAGTAGCAATTAGAGAGAAGGGGGCTAAAATCTAAATGTGACTACAAAGCAATACAACAGGCTTTCTTAAGTGACGTTTCCTGAATATCATTTCCAAAAAGAAACTCCTAAATTTATGAATCTATGAAATAAATCCAGAAGAAGAAACCCTGAAAATGTTATATTTCAACCTTTAAAAAAAATTTTTTTTAATAAAAGCTAAATCTAAGACCAACTTTAGTCTGTGATTCGTTTACTGCAGTTTGATGCTTGATTTCATCTTGGACAGAATAAAACATCTCCTAAGGATTATTTCATTTGATGGTAGTTTAAATTATTATGTATTTTTAAAGTAGTCTCATGAAATAAATAGGCAAGAATATTTTCATAAAGCGGATTAAGGGACAATGGTGGTATAACACTGTCTGATACTACTAGCCCCAAAAAACTTCAATAATATTTAAGATAATATAATACTGGCACAAAATGAAAGCAGACATCAACAGAAAGCCATAAATAGTTACACTCATCTATGAAAGCTCAATGTATATGAAAAACATAAGCTTTCAAAACAAGGAAACAAGAAAAGATTTTATCATAGGTGATACTGAGATAATAGGCTAACAATTTAAATTTAAAAGTTTATAAATAATGAAATTTAATCTATTCATTTTACTATCCTACTACAATTTCAGTTGCATTCAAAGCTTTTTATTAAACACAAAATATAGGAGGAAACAAGACTATCTCAAGCAAAATAAGATGTATCAGATTTGGGGAGAAATTTAATTTTCCTTGCTGTGTAATGTTGAAAATATTCCCAAAGAAAATTTGGAGAGATTGAAATATATACAAATTCAAAACTTTAAGAATTCCAAGCCATTTATATCTCTTCTATATAAAGACTTAACTCAATCTATAACATTTAGCCACTAATAAATACATGAGCAGTGTATGAAGGGACAGTTTATACCTAACTTAAAATCTCACAAAATATAAGCAACCAAACAACTGTTTAGATTTATTAAATAAATGTATTATTGTAAAATGAAAAGTCATTGCTATGAGTTCGTAAAACTGATGTACTTAACCTGTGCTCCTGACATGAGAATGTCAGTGAATTTAATAAGCACATGAGTGCAAAACAAAAACCCTAACAATAATCACATCTTGTGAGTAAAGAACTCTAACTCTGGACTTTATCCTAAAGAGACAAAATATGTATTATGAGGATGGTCATTGCAGGATTCTATAATATAGCCTCAAATTAGATGCAACAATTTCCTTAATTTACTTAGGATATAAGGGATAATTTACTTAGGATGTACTAAGTAAATCAAGGCTCATAGATGCAGTAAAAAGTTTATTCAGCAACTAAGATAAAACAAAAAATATTATTGATATAATTTAAATTAAATATTATATTCTAATTTTATTATTATGTAAATGTGCATTCATGTTAAATTAGATTAGATTATGAATAATTAGATATGAATAAATAAGTACACATGTTAAATTAGATTAGATTATGAATAATTTATACTTATATTTTAAAATGAATTGTGCTGCATTAAAAAGATTCCTCTTAAAAATAGTATTTTTTTTCATCCATAACTTTCTGCATGTTTGCAAAATTGAAATAAATTGGCCGGGCGCGGTGGCTCAAGCCTGTAATCCCAGCACTTTGGGAGGCCGAGACGGGCGGATCACTAGGTCAGGAGATCGAGACCATCCTGGATAACACGGTGAAACCCCATCTCTACTAAAAAATACAAAAAACTAGCCGGGCGAGGTGGCGGGCGCCTGTAGTCCCAGCTACTCAGGAGGCTGAGACAGGAGAATGGCCCGAACCCGGGAGGCGGAGCTTGCAGTGAGCTGAGATCCGGCCACTGCACTCCAGCCTGGGCGACAGAGCGAGACTCCGTCTCAAAAAAAAAAAAAAAAAAAAAAAAAAAAAATTGAAATAAATTAAGATATTATTACTTTGTTAAGATCAGAAGTTTACATTTACCTTCAGTTTTATTGCAAAGGACCTTCAACCTCTTTCTATCTTTGCTTGGCTCTATATGTGTTTGTGTGTGTGTGTCTGTGCGTGTGTTGTGTGATTCTTTTGCCATTCAGGCAGCTAATCTTAAAATAAACATGCATTGTTTCTGAGAATGGGAAAGCCTCAAGGAAGCTATGTGAGCTGTACACTTGCAACCTGCTTGCTTCCTGCTGCTCCACTCTCATTGTCAATGATGTAAAGTGGCATTATCTTCTTCCTATCTTGACAGATACCAGGTTGAAAGAGCACCATTTGGCCTCCAGGCAATAGATCATCCCCTTTGTTCTATTAAACCTGGACAGCCAAATGACAGTCTCAAGAGGCTGGAGTAGGCTTAGCTCTGAGACTCCATTGGGAAATTGCCTCTGCAGAAATTTCAAATACCAGAGGTTAATCATGATCGTTGGTGATATTTTTTTGTTTTGCTTTGTTTTGTTTATACCTTTAATAACAAAGCATTGTTTTTTGGTGTTTTAAAAAGGGAGTAAAATAAATTATTTGAATGTGTTTTATTTTAATATTTAGACAGCAACTCCCACCCACTCACCACATATGCACTCTGGAGAAACTGAAATTCCATAATAGGAGGCTTACAAGGATACTCCAGGGGCTTATTTGCCAAGGGTGTCTATTTCATTTCATTTCACTTCATTTCTTTTCTTTCTTCCAATATATGTTCTGCCAAACTCTGAGACAGGCTTTGGTGATACATCAATGATCAGAGAAAAAATCCTGCTCTCAAGTTGCTCACTGTCTAGATGGGGAGGCAGACAGATAAACAGAGTGCTACAAAATGATGTGGTAAGTGTTCTCTACCACGGGTGCATGCAGGGGCTATAAAACAGAGAGCAAAGAAGTTCTAACATGTTCTGAGGCCTTCAGGGGATAGAGATTGCGGAGGAGGACATAAGTCATTTGAGTCTTGAAGAACGATTAGACGTTTGCCAGACATACAAAGAAATAAAAAGGAGAAACATCGGGAATGTTGAAAGCTTAGCATAGGTGGTGGCTGCAAATTATTTGAAAAGCATGGTGAGAATGCAGATAGACTGGAGGTGGAGGCTGTCATTGCACTTGGCTGTGAGATCCTTGGGTCAGGTTACTGATAGTTTCCAGCATCTAATAAGCATGTGGATATAGTTAGCATGCATTGAGTAATTGACTGATTGAATAAATGACTGAAAGCACCTTTCTAATGTGAGATAAAACTAAAGCCAAGCCATGAAGATTCACCTATTTTTTTTTTTTTAATTTCCTTTAAGTCACCAAAGAAAGTGAAGCCATAGTAGTTTTAAAACTGAGCATAAAAGCAAATTCTAGTGCTTAAGTATCGGGGAGGAGGTGCTCCTAACATTCGCTGTCACACATTTCAGAAGGGAGTGACCTCCCTCCTACCTTTTCCTCTGGCAAGGCTACAGCTGCCACTCAAGAAATGAATAGATGACTTATTTTAAATGTCATGAAAACTATGTCCTTTATTGTCAAAAGGGTATCAGGAACGAAAAGATGTGTTCCAAAAGGAACCAAAAGAAAGGCATTTATACATGACCGTTGTAGGATAAGACAGAGAATATATGCTGTAGCAAGTTGGTTATGAGATGGCCATTCAGTGCCGATCATAGATAGTAGATTCTTTAAGTATAAATACTCTCATTTAAAAGATGCACACAGATGCTAAAGTGTAACAATAAACTGATGAATTACTAAGTGGAAAAACATCATACAACAGAATTCTATAAATATATAACATCCACCAGTTATAGTTATGCTGAATATAATTTTATTTCCTGAAGGCATAATATTATTCATGTCAAGTTTACAGCAAAATTTTTGCCATGGTTTAAATTAGGGGATGATAAAAAATCCAGTGTACAATACCTGACATCAGGAGCACACGTGTATTAGATTAATTGATATTTATAATCTCATATGTGTTATACATAACATGTATTTAAAATTATATATAGTACATTTATTTATTGTATATGATATATATGGTATCATCTATAATATATAATTGTATATTTTATATATAGTATATATTAGTTATGTACAATACATAAATAATGTATGTGTGTATGTGACCTAAACTTTGAAGAAATGGTTTCTCCTGATAAAGATGGTTGAAATTAATCATAAGAAATAAATCTTGAGCATATCTCTGAAATATCATGTCAAACAAATACACTTCGAGAATCTTTATAAAATATGATAAAAATAATAATGTAGAGGGTCATTACAACTAATGGTACTTTTACATTTTAATTTTGCTAATCAGAGACTATAAGTTAATTTACATAGATTTACTTCCCCTTCTCAAGTTATTATTTGCATTAATGAACTCAAACAAAGCTTAAGTAACCTACTTTATCAATGGGGATTACAATATTTTAGCCCAGAATTTTGTAAACCTGGACTCATAAAATAAAAACCATCTTAAATCAACATTTCCTCATTTCAATTATTGGTTTTCATTGTGCAAAGTCAGCTGTCTGAACCACTATCAAATTTTAAGAATTAATCTAAATCATTGACATTTTTATTGATTTAATATGTAGTCCAGGAGACAGATAAAACTGAGAATGGGAGGTTTTGTTTTTGTTGTTGTTGTTGTTGTTGTTTTGACAACTTTGAAGCTCAGAGAATCTCACAGATACTGAAATCTCAAACTTATTTAAACTTAAAATAGGAAATAAATCTTTAGCCAAGGTCAGTGCTAATACTTGGCAGTTTTAGGTTAAGGTTCACATATTTGCTAAATTTCATCAAAGGTAACTGAACTTTCTTTTTCACAATTTATTTCCAATCCAGGAACAAGTGTTTTAAAATAATATCTGCCTTGGTTTACCAGATATTATCTCTTTGACCTTGTTAGAAATGTGTGCCAGTACTTTATTTCTGATATGTAAAGATGAACACATCTCATTTGCCCAAATGTTTTAAAAAATAAGAAAAGAAACTCCTAGAAATCATGTGTACTTCAATTGCTAAGGAATGTAAAAATTTAATCTATTTAAAGTTTATACCTGAGACTATTTATTTTAAGAACATTAAGTGCATTAACTATAAAACCAGATGGAGAAAACAAATCAACAATATACCTCCAGTCTAACTAACTTGTGTTGAGATTTAAGGAAGCATAAAATAATGCTACTTTTTGGTGGCATAAGCTATTCCCACAAAACCCAAGGGGCAGGACAGCTCTGGTAACCCACTGCTTCATCTGTGGTGAAATTAGCTCAGCCTGAGAACTACATGCCTGTCTTGAAAGACTCACAAATCACCACGAGATCATTGCTCTTGACCATTTTGCCGGGGTAAGAACTAAATTTCTAATTTCAAATAACTCTTCCAATTTGATAAACATTGAGGAAGGTGAACATCTTTTCATTTGAAAGCGAAGAAAATTCAGCTAGCAAAAGCTATTTTATTTGAAATTTTACATGAACAAATTACAAGTGGAGATTTAGTCTCCCTTTTCTTCCCAAATTGCAGTGGATTGCTCAGAAGAGCAGTGTTCCGGGTTACCAGGTTTCTGCCATTGTCCACAGCCCAATAAAACCTGACAAGCAAAAATTCACACCATAAATTAGCATGTGTCATGTTCCTAGCTGTGGTAATCCGTCTTCCCAAATAATACTTTTTCGTAGCATCAAAGAGAGGAAGAAAGAGGATGAACCAAGCTAAAGGACTCTATCTCTCTTAAGTTTTTATACACCATTAAAAAAAAAAAATTCGGCCGGGCGCGGTGGCTCAAGCCTGTAATCCCAGCACTTTGGGAGGCCGAGACGGGTGGATCACGAGGTCAGGAGATCGAGACCATCCTGGTGAACACAGTGAAACCCCGTCTCTACTAAAACTACAAAAAAAACTAGCCGGGCGAGGTGGCGGGCGCCTGTAGTCCCAGCTACTCGGGAGGCTGAGGCAGGAGAATGGCGCAAACCCGGGAGGCGGAGCTTGCAGTGAGCTGAGATCCAGCCACTGCACTCCAGCCTGGGCGACGGAGCCAGACTCCGTCTCAAAAAAAAAAAAAAAAAAAAAAAAATCACATTGTTTGAGATAACCTAATTAAGGCTGATCAAGAGGGCTTGAAATTTTTGAATGATGTAAAGATTTCTCTGAAAGGGTTAAGAGAAATCTGATACAGTAGGATTTCACATCTTTGGAATCACTTTATAAAAGCTATAAATTCTTGTTAGATCATGTATCCAGGTGGAGCAAGTCCTTTCTTTAATCATAGCAGTGGCCCTTTCTGCTCACCTACTAAAAATCATTTCTGGGTTTTCTTTTTTAGGCTTTGGCAAAATTCCAACCAAAAAAAAAAATGAAAAAGAAAATGTTGATTTTAATACTCTCTTTTTTGTTATTTAAAAGCAGCAGCAGCTTGCTCAGGTGTTGTATTTACTACCTACCTTTGCTCAATGAATTTAAATATCCTCTCTTCAAGGTAAAATAACTTCACTTCTGCCCAGAATGCTTTCAAGTATGTATGTGAGTATGGTTAGAACAAATAAAAGAAACAGAATAAATGAAATGCAATGTATAAAGTAGTCTTAATCATTCACAGAAACAAAATAATTTCTGATTTCTTAGTTTCATTCCATTATAAGTGCATGAGATATTTTTGGCCCTCATTGCTTCTCTCGGAAGAATGTCTCACAGCTGGTACAGGTTCTTTTAGATTATAATATTTGATCCTTAGTCTATATGTTCTTGGTCATGTTTCTTTGTAGTACAGTGTTAAGCTTTCTTAACAAATCTATCCATTGTTTATCTGTCTTTATGATGTAATTTGCTATCTTACTCAATTGCAGTAGTTATACTTGTTTTATTAATGATAGTTTCCCTTTAGGATTATTATTTTTATCCCTAAAATATGTACTCTGTAATTATGTTAATCTGAACTCATAAATCAAGTCTGTCAGGGCTTTCATGTTTTATTGCTTACTTCAAATTTCTCAATGGGCTGCTAGTATCTGAATGACCCCAAAAAGGACCAAAGCAACATTTTAGAGTATTTTGATTTCATAAACAGTGCAACATTCAGTTATCTAGTAGACATAAAAAGAAATGAATTGAGTTATGCCATGAGGCAGTATAAAGCTTTTTACAAAGAGTACTCTAACTTTCCAGAAAGTTAATTTTTCTAATGTCCCAAGTAATAAAAAATGTCATTTACCACCCGTGGTCTTTCCTATAATACTTACTCACTTTGTTTAGAACTAAAATAAATTGGCATAAATAGCTCAACATTTTGGCTGCTATGTAACATTGTTAATAATCATTCCTTTTGAATTTTTAATCAATAATCATTTGCTCCTTTGAAAGCCATTGAGGCAATATTGTCCTTGATATATTAAATACCCACATTTACAAAAAATGCCTTATTGTTGTTCATTGTGTCATGAGTTGAGCATTAGGAACTCGCCAGACCTATTGCATTATTATAGTATTTCAAACTAAGAGTCACTCGGTTAAGGATAAATCTAAGGGAAACATTTTCAAGAAAATATAGAATCTGTGCAGGTAGTACTTCTATTTGAGAAATTGTCTGGACTCTCAGAGAATAATATAGGCTTTTCATAGGAGAATTACCATTTCCTAAGAAGGAAAGCTGCTGTATTTGTTTTGAAAATAAATTCCAGACTAATTTCACTTATTGATCAATGTATCTTTATTAACCTATTGAATATTTGATTTACTATTTTTCATATGGTACACTAAGGATGACTTGCCACATTTCTTTAGCTATATCTGTAAGCTTATTTGTGTTTTTCATATTTTATATTTACCACTATTTATAAAATTTTATAATGTTTTACTTCTCATTTGGAGCCTGTGCTTCAATGCTTCTTGATACATTCTGCAGTTTTCCATTGTTGTCTTCATACCATTATATAAACTATGAATGAAGTAGAATAAGTGAGTAGAGTTCCAAAGAGATTTACTTAAAGAAGCACCCTTATTTAGATATAGTGGTATTACCCAAGGTATCAGTTACTTTATAGTCCCCCTAAATACTTCACATGATTATTTCATTCCCTCTCTTTACTCATCAGGCTTGGTTCTGGTGAGTAAAGTGATTTGCCTCTATCAGTGTCGTTCAAAATAATGTGTCATAAGGTTAGAAATATCAGAGCCCCAAGAGGAGGTTAAGAAAGGCTTTGAATTGTATATCACCTGAATTACACACATGGCCCCAGGAGATAACTACTTTACATTGTTAATGGTGATTTCAAATAGCATCATGTGTCTTTTCTTTATAATCATAAATGAAACATTTAAAACATACTTGAAGGAAAATGTACTTCTGTACTGTCAAATTTCATGGGTATACAATTTTGTTCTATTTGTACATTTTTAGAAAATATAGTGGTTATCTTTGTGTGGTGAATGACAAGCATTTTCACTTATTAATTAATTCAGATATTCAAATATTTTATTGATTATTCAGACATTTATTGAGCACTACCCATGTTTCAGGCAATATTTTAAGCACTGAGACGTATCACTGAGTAAACACAAAAATATCTGTTCTTATGTAAGTCAGTTTTGTGTGACATGACAGAAAATTGACAATAAACTTAGTAAGTATGTGGCTTTGTAAAATAGAAAGTTATGAGTATTTTAGAAATTAATAGAGCCCGGTAAGGGACATTAGCAGTGCTTGAGATCACGACTATTTAAATGCGGTTATTGGGCTTGAAGATGTCATCAAGAAGGTGACATTTGAATAAAGACCTGAAGGAGGTGAGGAAATTCATGATGCTGATATCAGAAAGGTAAGTATTCCAATAAAGGCAGTAGAGAGTGCTGGAGAAAGGAAGAGGTGAGTATCACTGGGATAGAGAAGAGGAGACAATTGCTGAAGGGCCTTTAGGTCACTGTAGGTAGCCTGACTCTTACTCCAAGAGTGAGATTTCTCAAACTAGAGAGATTTTATGCTTTGACACTATTAACGTTTTGGGCCTGATAATTCTTCATTTTGTGAGGCGGTCCTGTGCACTGTAGGATGTTTAAAAACATCCCACAGTGGGTATCTAGCAGATGCCCATAGCAACTTGGGTCATGACCATCAAAAACTGTCTCTGGAAATTACCGATACCCTCAAGAGAACAACAGTACTCTCCACTACATGCCTGTAGTCTAAATAAAATGCAGGAATATACGATGTACAGGGTGCTCCCCAGTCTCATTCATGTCCACCTGGAACCTGTGATTTGGAAAAAGAGTCTTTGCATTTAAATCAAGTTAAGATGAGGTCATACTAGATTAGGATAGGCACTAAATACAATGACTGGTGACTTTTTAAGAGAAAGGGGATTTTTAGTAGAGACAGGGTTTCTCCATGTTGGTCAGGTTGGTCTTGAATTCAAGACCTCAGTTGATCCGCCCGCCTCGGCCTCCCAAAGTTCTGGGATTAGAGGCGTGAGCCATCGCTACTCGGAGGCTGAGGCAAGAGAATAGCTGGAACCCGGGAGACGGAGATTGCAGTGAGCTGAGATGGCTCCACTGTGCTCCAGCCTGGGGCAACAAGAGCAAAACTCCTCTCAAAGTAAAAAAAAAAAAAAAAAAAACCCGAGAGACAAAGCGGAAAGACTTTTGAATATAAAGACCCAGAGGAGATACAGGAAACAAGCCTCAATGAACTCACAAGCAGAGATTGGTGTGATGCACTTAATATTCAAGGAATGTCAAAGATTGCCAGCAGGCTGGGCGCGGCTCACGCTTGTAATCCCAGCACTTTGGGATGCTGAGGCGGGTGGAATATGAGGTCAGGAGTTCAAGACCAGCCTGGCCCAGATGGCGAAACCCTGTCTCTACGAAAAGTACAAAAATTAGCCAGGCGTGTTGGCAGGTGCCTGTAAACCCGGCTACTTGAGAGGCTGAGGCAGGAGAATGGCTTGAACCCAGGAGGCAGAGGTTGCAGTGAGCAGAGATCATGACACTGCGCTCTAGCCTGGGCAACAGAGTGAGACTCCATCTCAAAATAAGAATAATAATAATAATAATTTAAAAATGCCAGCAACCACACCAGAGACTAGGAGAGAAAGGCAAGGAAGGATTATTTATTGGAGTCATCACAAGGAGCACACCCCTGCTGTCAACCTGATTTTGGACTTTAGCTTCCGGAACTCTGAGAGAATTAATTTCTGTTGTTTTAGGCCACCTAGTGAGTGGTAATTTGTTAAGGCAGCCCTACAAAACTAATATAGGGACTGTCATTGGATGATTTTCAACAGAGGGACATCATCTGACCTCAGTTTTAACTTAATTACTCTGAATACAGTATAGATAACAGACAGTTTGGGGAGATGGAGGTATAGGAAGCAGGACACCAATTAGAAATCCAGGGCAATAATCAAGAAGAGAAGTGATGTTGGCTTGGACTAGAGTGGTGACAATGGAGATGGTGAGAAAGAGTTGGATCCTCCATATGTTTTGAAAATATATTAATACTTATGCATGCAGTAGATGTGAAAAATGGATTTATATAAAGAAAAGAGAGCTGTTAAGAACATTTCCAACTTTGCCCTGAGTAACCAGAAAGATAGAAAAGCACTGGGTGGAGCATTTGGAGGGAATTCCAGCAATTTTGTTTGGAAAGTGTTAAGTGTGAGATATTTATGAGATATCCGCATAGAGCTGTTTGGTAGGCACTTTGATATATGAATCAGGAGTTCAGGAAGAGATTCATGGTGGAGATAAATTTGGGAATTCGTTGGCATTTAAAAAGGTATTTAAGGTAATAAGGTTGGTCCCGGAAACTAAGAGAATATGTTTAAATGAATAAGAAAAGGCTTACTACAATGTTAAGAGGTCAGTAATAAAAAGAATTAGCAAATAATAATGAGAAAGAGTGGCCAGTGAGGAAACAGCAAAGTTAAGAGATGGTTGACAAGTCTTTTGTTTGTATTATACAAAAATTTTATTGTAAATGTATTTTAATGAACAAATTACAAAAATTTTCTTAAATTATATACTAGAAAGAAGTCAGCAGTTATTTTTTAACCTTATATGCAGCAAATCGAAATATATCTGAATATTACTAGGATTACCTGGTAAATATAAATGAAAGTTCACCGAGCTCAATTATTTTGTTGGACTATGAATAAAAGACTTCCTCTTAATTCAGTTAGTTTACATGTGTGTCTAAAATCTTTCTCAGTTAGAAAGGATGTCTCTGCATGAGAATAGTATTAGACAATGACACCAGAAACTTCCCGTGACTGGATTTTTCTCATCTCTGTGTAAGTGGAAACTTTGACTATGAGACACCATAAAAGTTCATCAAAAAAGACAAAAATAAAAAGAACAATCAGTGAAGCATTTCGGTAGATATTTTAGATATTTGTATCTTGCAGATACTAAATTAAGAAATCTGCGTAAATGTTTCAGTTTATGTGGAAATTGTGCAATCATGCAGCTCACCATTTGATCTCAAATTATCCTATGATATCAGTTTGGTCCCAACAGGAAACAGACAGACTATTGAAAATAGGATAAAACAACGTTCATTTACAAATGGGGCTAATTTATAAAGGTGTGGTGAACTCAGAAGGAATAGTGCATTAATCAAGAGCTTGTGGCAGCAAAAGTGTTATTGCTCCTACGCTTAAAAGAGTAAGGAAGAGGGAGCGGTTATCACAAAGAGAATAGTGTATGAACTCTTTTGAGAAGAATAGTCCCCTTTGGGATTTTGGGAGACAAACAGGACTAGCTTGAGGTACTCTTGCAAGGAAAAAGCTGGGTGAGGAGTGGGTGGTGGGGTGGGACTCAATATTGTGACTTAACTTGCCTATTTCTTCTGTTCTTCTGCTCTTTGGAAGAACCCCAGCCAGATGATTAAGAGTATGAGAATGTTCATGCAATCCCTGCAAGTCAGCCTTCCAGGAAAGAGAGCATAGTGGAGGAGGAAATTTCCTGAAAAAGTCACAAAATGGTGTTATCTGGCATGGCACGCTACCCTTCCTTTGACTTGGTCAACTTTCCATTAGTCTATTTTATACCTCTGCTGAAGAAATAATTCATATTGGGTAAGGAGGCTTTCCTCTGCCATTGAAAGTCGGGCTGCCAGTAACCATGTAAACTCTTCTTTGAACTCTCAAAAATTGTCCGAATAATGTAATGCAATTTTAAAAATAAGCATCATAGAATAGCTAGATTTTTCCATCAGTCTATGGCATATGACATTGCTAGTGAATAAAATAAAACCACCCATGTTAAATAGTGAAGCAATATTATTAATACTTACGTGAATTTATTTAAAGGAAAACTGCTATATTTTTTCTTTCTATTCAAGAGTCAAATGTATATTTTTTACAAATGCAACAAATACAAATACATTAGCAGAATTCTAGGAAGACACAAATAATTATAAGGAAATCACAGTTGTATATGTGACAGGTAGATGTCACATTTCTGAGAAACATCGCTTATAATTGAAATTCACTATTATACTTCTAGCCAAATATCCTAAGATCCAATATCTTAAGAGCAACCAGTGCTGCAGATGCCATTTTTATGGGAACCATGCACTGCCAAGAACCTCCATCCATTTTAATTTCACTAACAGAAAAATAGAAAAGTCAATGTTCACTTTTAAGAACCATACTAATGCTTATTAATATATTCCTGTAATCTGTTTGCCATCCTTGGAGGGTTCAAAATTCATGGCGCTTTTTAAAGTGTGGTCATAACTTTTCAGACCAGTCCCGTTCAGTGCTTTGGATGTCCGGAACATTCCATTCAAAAATGCCTGTGTGAACTATAAAGGCCATATTGGTAACCCTTCTTCTTGAGGTTAATCTCTACAAGCATGGGATCCATTATTCATGCTGATGACATTCCAATAACACGCTGCATGATTTTATACTAAGTGAGCAAATCAGCAGTCTAGACTAAGAGAGAGAAAGAAATTCAATTAAAGGTTAATGTCACTTTTCATAGCAGGTTGGATCTCTTAGAAAGATGTACCAAAACGTGGCCTCTAAAGTCTGGTATATTTATTAGGCATGGAGATAGCAGAAAGGATCATGCACAATGTCAAGGTGGAGTCCTGTCTCCCAGGAAGAGAAGTTACATGGGGTCATCCTGCTGATGGCTTTTACCATTGAAGCTATCAGCCTGCATGAGTTCTAATGAGCTGTACTTTAGTTTCAATTTCATCTTGGATATGAAGTCAATTTGAAAACTGTGATAAAAACTTGAAAGAAAAATACAAATATAGCCCCACTAATGAACAATGCACATTTCTAACCAAATAAGAGGTTAGTGATCTCTATGAAAAATCTCTATTAGTTTTAAGTGAAAGTGCGAGCTTCTATTATTTTGTAAGAACCAAAGAAATTAGTCATCTCTCAATAATAACCTAGTGGCATAAAGCAGTAATGACTTTCTTTTCACAGCTGCTCTCATCTGAACCAGAAAATGATAGCTATTCTGGCCCGTTCTAATACCTGGCTTTCTTCTGATACTATTTTTACCTAGATTCTGGAGTTAAAAATTGGTAAAGTTAGTTTTTCCGTATCTGCTGCTAACTTATCAAGAATTCATGGAGCTATAAAATCTCCTAACATCCAGTGTACATATTTGGCACCAAAAAAAAAAATGGAGAGAAAAGCCTACATTGTAATTTTAATCTCCCAAATTTAATGGCATTTTTGAAAAAGTCAAAATTAGTATTTGTGAGAGCCTGATGAAATTAGATGGCCACATATGTGAAAAAATAGTTGCACCCAACAATTTTATTGAAGTATAAGTTTAATATATTGGTTGGTGCACACAGTTCATTGATTTGTTTATGCTGTGAATGTGAGCTAGGATAATAAATGAGTTCCATATGAATTGAAAAACTATAGGCAAAAGATATTGATTTGCCAGTAAATCAATATTTAGAAAATATATTGGTCATGGCTACACTTCCATATTAGTTTAATACATTAGTTTGGAACACACTTTGTGTGTGCATGCAATATGCTGATTTCTTTGTTAACTCCATGTTTAAATAAGTGTAATTGTTAGGGATCTTTCTTTTTAAGCAATTGAAATGTGGAATTGGGTGACTTAGGGAGGTAAAATTCTTGTCATTTTCAGAAAATAAACGAGATTAATCTTATATGTAGGTAGGCTCATCATGTGTCTATAAATTTTATTTCAACACAAGCACTTTCACAGACTTTAGCATGCAAAATAAAGAATTCACTATTTATTAAAACAAATTCCAAGTGTTAAAAATTATTAACATATGAATGACAAGTACAAAAAAATGTATTCACTACCAAATCTACTTAGCAGCTGTATGAAGTAGTAAGACACTCTGGTTTTAAAAGCAAAGCTTGGTTTTCATTCCTGTCTCCTGCCGAGACCAGCACGGTCATGGAGACCCTAACCCAGGGGTGCTAGAGGAATTAAAGACACACACACACACACAGAAATATAGCATGTGGAGTAGGAAATCAGGGGTCTCACAGCCTTCAGAGCTGAGAGCCTCAGACTGAGATTCACCCACGTATTTATTGACAGCAAGCCAGTGATAAGCATTGTTTCTATAGATTATAGATTAACTAAAAGTATTCTTTACAGGAAGCAAAAGGATGAGCCAAAACAAAGGGATGGGTCTGGCTAGTTGTCTGCAGCAGGACCATGTTCTTAAGGTGCAGATCACTCATGTTATTGTTTGTGGCTTAGGAACATGTTTAAGCGGTTTTCCGCCCCGGGGCGGGGCCAGGTGTTCCTTGCCCTCATTCCGGTAAACCCACAACCTTCAGCATGGGCATCATGTCCATCAAAAACATGTCACAGTGCTGCAGAGATTTTGTTTATGGCCAGTTTTGGAGCTACTTTATGGCCAGATTTGGGGGCCTGTTCCCAACAGTCTCCAAACACAAAAGTTCTGTCTTCTTAATTGTCACTTACTTAAAGCCATTGCACCTCATCTTCAGTATTGAGGTAATCATTGCTACCTGACTATCCAGGCAGCCACTGAAATAATAATATATCTACAAAATTCATGCTCTACATAAAAATTAATATTGATTGGCATACTCAGTTTTAAGGCAGGATAGAATGGGTCTATAGTCAACATCTGTAACTTATTGGGTGTTTTATTATTTTTATGAAGCTTTATTGAGGTATAATTTATATAACATAGAAGTTTCCTTTTTTTTTTTTTTTTTTTAAAGAAATGGTGTCTTGCTCTGTTGTCCAGGCTGGAATACAGTGGTGTGGTCAGAGCTCACTGAAGCCTCAAACTTGAGCCTCCTGGGCTCAAGTCATTCATCCATCTCAGCCTCAAAAGTCACTCTTTCAAAGTGTGCAGTTTAGTGGTTTTTAGTATATTCACAGAGTTTTGAAATTTTATGCTTTAGTTTTAGTTTTAGAACATTTTCATTACCCCAAAACAAATCCTATACTCATTAGCAGTCACTCTCCATTTTTCCCTTCGGAAAAATTCTGAAAAATAAATCTGTTTATTTATTTCTGTGCGTTTGCCTACTCTGGATATTTAATACAAATGGAGTAATAAAGTATGTAGTCTCTGTTCCTGGCTTTTGTTCACTTGGCATAATGTTTTCAAGATTCAGCTATGTCCTAGAATGTGTCATTAAGTCACTCATTTTTTATTTACAAATAATTTCCTATTATTTGCACTAAGCCTTCTGTGTATCTATTTGCAGTTGATAGATTTGGATTAGTACCACTTTTTAGCTATTATGAATAAGGCTGTTATAAACATTCATGTATGTTTTGCATGGAGATATCCATTTCTATTGATTATATAAATAGGAGTGGAATTGCAGGGTCACATAAAAATTTAAACTGTGGCTATGCTTTTGAGGAACTGCCAAACTGTTTCCAAAGTTGCTTTATGATTTTAAAATCTCACCGTCAATGCATAAGGTTCTAGTTTCTCCACATCCTTCCAACACGTAATATTGTCAGTTTTTGAACTTTAGTAATTCTAGTGGATTGGAATGATTTTGATTTTCATTTCCCTAGCAACACTAATGTTGGGAATCTGTGTGCTTATCAGGGGCTTCTATATCTGCTTTGGAGAAAGGGTCATTCAAATTTGTCTCCCAGTTTGTAATTGAGTTATTCAACTTTTTATTGTTTAATTCTAAGCTTTTTCCATCCAAGTCCCTTATCAGATATATGATTTGCTAATATTTTCTCCTGTTCTTCGAGTTGTATATTTACTTTTTTAATAATGTGCTTTAAAATACAAAATAGTGGCTGGGCGCGGTGGCTCAAGCCTGTAATCCCAGCACTTTGGGAGGCCGAGATGGGCGGATCACGAGGTCAGGAGATCGAGACCATCCTGGCTAACACGGTGAAACCCCGTCTCTACTAAGAAATACAAAAAAAAATAGCCGGGCGAGGTGGCGGGCGCCTGTAGTCCCAGCTACTCGGGAGGCTGAGGCCGGAGAATGGCGTGAACCCGGGAGGCGGAGCTTGCAGTGAGCTGAGATCCGGCCACTGCACTCCAGCCTGGGCGACAGAGCAAGAGACTCCGTCTCAAAAAAAAAAAAAAAAAAAAAAAAAATACAAAATAGTTCAATTTTGATTATGTCTAATATATATTTTTTTTCTTTTGCCAGTTGTGCTTTTGGTATAACATTGAAAACATTGCTGCCTAATCCGAAGTTGTGAAAATTTGTTCCAATGTTTTCTTTTTTTCTAGGAGTTTTAAAATTTTAGTGCTTACATGTAGTTTGATAATGAGTTCAAGTTAATTATGGAAATGATGTGAGGTAACTTTATTTAAATTTATGTGGATACCCAGTTGTCCCAGCACCACTTGTTGAAAAAACTAATCTTTCCTCATTTCAATGTCTTGGCACCTTTGTCCAAAAGTAATTAATCATAGATGTGAGGATTTATTTCTAGACACTCAATTCTATTGCACTGATCTATATGTCAATTCTTATCTCTGCACCACACTTTTTTGTTTACTGTAGTTTTGTAGTAAGTTATGAAATCGGGAAGAGCAAGTGCTTTATTTTCATTCTTGTTTTCCAAGATTGTTTCAGCTAATCTAAGTCCTTTTCTTTAGATCAGCTAGTCAAAAAAATCTAGCTGTGATTTTGCTATGTTTTTTCTCATTTTTACATAGTCAATTCCTTTCAATGATGCTTGGTTTATTAATAGAATAAGCATTCTTCCCCTTATCCTCACCCCCTAACAAGGTCCCCTTTGTCTCTCAGGCTGGAGTGCAGTGGTGTGATCAAAGCTCACTGCAGCCTCGACCTCCTAGGCTCAAGCAATCCCCCTACTTCAACCTCCTGAGTAGCTGGGAACACAGACACATGCCACCATACCTGGATAATTTTCTTTTTAATTTTTATTTTTTGTAGAGATGGTTTGTCTTCATATGTTGCCCATGCTGATCTTAAACTCCTGGGCTCCAGACATCTTCCTGCCATGGCCTCTGAAAATGCATTATAGGCATGAGCCAACATATCCAGCCAGCATTCTTTAAAACAAAATATGATTGCATGAGAATAAATAGACATCAAATTAATAATTAAATACATTAATGGGTGAGCACAACAAACTCTGATTTAATGCAGGCCCAAAGAGTAAGTATTCTTTTAATAAAGATTATCATTTTGAGAATTTAAATAAATATCCTCCCCAGAAATTATTTAGTTTTACCATTTTCTTTGATTTTAATTCTTATATCTGTTTACTAATGTTAGGCGAATACATGATTTTCAGTGCTCACAAAGAAAACATGATGGTTTTTATGCTCTACATAAAGATCTGTAATTTATTAGGTATATTATTATTTTTATGAAGTTTTATTGGGGTGTAATTTATATAATATAAAAGTTTCCTTTTTTTTAAGAAATGGTGTCTTGCTCTGTTGTCCAGACTGGAATACAGTGGTGTGATCAGAGCTCATTGAAGCCTCAAACTTGAGCCTCCTGGGCTCAAGTTATTCAACCACCTCAGCCTCAAAAGTCACTCTTTTTTTTATATGTGTGGTTCTCAAACGATATGATTTGGTTTTATTACAACAAAATGTATTCATCTTACTTAAAGACAATTTATTGGGTACATTTGGAGATTTCCCATGGAGTAGAGAAATGTGTGTTCACTGGAACTGCATACTTAACCTGCAACTGGGAAATAATTAGGAACCAATGATTCTATTCTATCCATCTCTCAGTCAGTAGTGGTTTCTCTTTTTTTTTTTTTTTTGCTTTTTTTTTTTTTGGCTTTTCATGGTCCAGATATTCTCTCTTTCTTTCTTTTTTTTTTTTCTTTCTCTCTGAAGAACAGCTTTCTCTATTTTGATGTGAACATGGCCACTTGACATTCCTTGACTTGTTTGTTCCACTTCCTAACGGCAACTAATGAAAATCTCCTGTGTCTATATTCCAAAATTTTCTGCAAAAAATAGAAGCTGCTAACCTGTGGCCCATCATTTCTTTATTTATTCAAGTGTGGCCCAAGATCTTTAGGGTCACCTAACACATGACTAGCTGCAGTGCTCAGAGACTAAAATATAAGTGGCCTTGAATTGCATCCCAAAAGAAATCTAGACCCTTGGCTTTATGAAAGGGAAAGAAGAAAGATAAACCCTAAGAAATATTGAAAGAAAAGCTATCTTTGTAAAGAAAATTTTTCAGTGATTGAGAGTTAGATCCTCAAGCAGGGAAAATAATATGTATAGATTAAATTGGGGACCCTCACTTGTTCTCCCAAACTTTTGCAGCAATGTATTTTTAGAGCAGGTTTAACTAGAAGGTCATGAATTTAGTAATTTCAGGATTCAAGTCTATGTTTTTATACTTATTGATTGTGTGCCATATTTGCCATTAAACATCAATGAACATAGGTTGTAATTGGTGTTGCCACAACATTAACATCAAATGCTAGCTGATAAATACTAACTTATAATATATATGTGCACCCTCTATGTAAGTTTATTACCAATAGTAATATACTATGAAGATTTTATTAAAATACTTAAAATTATTTTAGAATCAGAGCTTCTTTGCTCTCATACACTTGGATGTTTAGAAAAGTAGTGATGAATCTTGCTGGCCTGATGTTTGGAAACTCAGGATCTTTGTCACAGTTCTTGAAATAAGCAACTGGGGCTTTGGCAAGTCATATCATGTTCCCTCAAGCTGACCCATCTGGTAAGAGCAGTTTGATTTTAAATTCTCAAGCAACCTGCATTTGAGTTCATCTTATCATTGCCGTAAACATGGGAGTTCTTGATGATGGGAACGATAACAGCAAAACACAGTTGGTCTGATCATAACACCACCAAACATAAACTTTGCTTTTTGAAGGCAGAGAGATAATAGACAAAATTTATGGGACCAAGTAAATCTTTTATCATAATACTTACCTTAAGTAAATGAAATCATTCCCCATACCACAAAGGCAGGTTTCAAGCAACTACACACTGGAGAGTCAAGCACTGTGTTTTCAAATGGCATCATATCTACTCAGTTCTGCTTCCACTTTAAGTGGTTTTTAGTGTATGCAAGCAAAGTGCACGGCTTATTTATCATAAAGCTAAGATCCATAAAAGTCTTTCAAATGTTTCAATAAACTTATGAAAAAGTATTTTTCAAGAAGGCATCCAACTAGCGTTTATTTTTCTCATGGTTTGAAATATGTTTAAATCAAATTTGATGTTATGATCCTTCTCAGACTCTGCAGATCCTGTGGTTCTCTTTGACACTTCGATTACCTTAGAGAAGCATATTCATTTGAGTGGATAAATAACAAGAACTGAGAGAAGTCTACTTTTAAAGAAAATATGAATTTGAAGGTATCATCTTACTCTCCCTAAATTCAAATGAAGTTAATTTAAGGCACATGTATTCTGTCATGTTTAGAAGTTATATTATAATTAGTATAATATGCATTATACTGAGAAGCCAATTACTTTACTCCAAGGACACACCATTGGATTTATCTAAAGTAACAGGAATGCCCAGAGTTAATTAAGTTTGTCTTATGCTAACAAGAAATTGTGTCATAATATAGAAAGATTTTAGGATACTAAAGGTCAATCTGTACCATAAAATATCTGCACATAAATGTTTTATGAGCGATTGGCGTAGAATAACATATGAACAAAACCATAATCTATGCTTAATCCTCTAATTGGAATGTGTGTGTGTGTGTGTTTAAGTTCTATATTTTAATTAGGAGGGCTTCAGCTGCAGGTGACAGAAAATCAGATATAAGATTTACAAGTACAGGAAAATTTAGGGATGCATGTATTTTACGTCCAGAGATGGTTCAAGTCTGATGTTGGGTTTAATTTAGCGGCCTTTGTTTTGCTTCTAAGTGATTGCAAAAATAAAGGCTGCAGTTTTAGATTTCTCAACTACATACACAGTTACTCAGGGGAAAAGAAAGCTTTCTTTCCTTTTCTCTTTTCTTTTCTTTTTTCTTCTTTTCCCCTCCCTCCCTCCCTCCCTGCCTCCCTCCCTCCTTTTCCTTCCTTCCTTCCTTCCTTCCTTCCTTCCTTCCTTCCTTCCTTCCTTCCTTCCTTCCTTCCTTCCTTCCTTCCTTCCTTCCTTCCTTCTATATTATAAGTCCCGAGTTGGCTCAAGTCTAACTTTAGGCTTCAGTTTGTGGCCTTTGTTCTTCTTCTAAGTGATTACAAAAATAAAGGCAGCAGTTTTAGGCTTCTAAACTACATCCTCAGTCATTCAGGGGAAAGCAAAGCATTTCCCCTCCCCTCCCCTTCCCTCCCCTCCCCTCTCCTCCCCTCCCCTCCCCTCCCCTCTCCTCCCTTCTCCTCTGCTCTCTTCTCCTCTCCTCTCCTCTCCTCTCCTCTCCTCTCCTCTCCTCTCCTCTCCTCTCCTCTCCTCTCCTCTCCTTTCCTTTCCTTTCCTTTTTCCTTTCCTTCTTCTTTCTTTCTTTCTTTTGATGGTTTTCTCTCAAGGGAAAGAAGGTGTCTTTTCCAAGGTTTCATAACAAAAATATTGTCTTTATTATAATTGCCTGAATTTGGTCACTGTCTTAGTCTCTTCGAGCCACTAAAACAAAATATCATAGACTGGGTAGTGTATAAAGACCAGGCATCTATTTCTCAGAGTTCTGAAGGATAGACTGTTCAAAATCAAAGCACTAGATAATATGGTGTGTGAGGAGGCCCCTTCCCAGGTTCATAGACAGCACCTCTCTCTTTGTGTCCTCACATGGTAAAGGGGTGAGCTTTACCAAGGTTTACATGGGTCCGTTTGAAAAGGACACTACTCCCATTCATGAGAGCTCTGCCTTCATGATCTAATCACCTCCCAAGGGCCCCACCTCCTAATTTTATCACATTGGTGATTAAGTTTCAACATATGAATTTCTGAGGGATAAAAGCATTCAGACCATGGTGTTATATTGCTGTTTTTGAATGAATCCCTGCTGTACAGTGAAACAACAAAACAACAACAAATCAAGACATGGTTACTTTAGATATTAATTATTGAAAAAATCATTGTGGCATAGGATTGTGGGAGGCAGTGAGTGAAGTACCTCCAAGGCTTTCAGGTTCTTGCAGAAGTCCGGGTAAACATCCTCAAAGTACATGGTCTAAGTGTGTGTGGGAGTGGAGTGTATACCTAAATAAAATTATAAAATGTTTATGATGGAGAAAAGTAGGAATTTCACTGGATAGGATACCCACAATATCTACTATAGTCTGTAAACAAGTGGCTTGGAAACATGTGATAAGATGAAGCCACACCTAACTCTAAAGGTTTGCTTTACTCTGCATAAAAATGGCAATAATAATAAAATATGTCTAACAAAACTGTCCCAAACACCAAATCTCATATCTTCAGTATGCCACTTAACCACTGCATATAAAGGAAAAAAGTCCATTGACTGCAACAGAGCAATTAGTCTTTTCGAAAAGTCAAACTATCTCTTGTCCCTACCTCACATGGTCCTATATGGGTAACGACTGCCAGCTAAAGTCACTCCTCTGCTCAGGTCCTTGCACTCACTGTTCTTTACACAAGTCTTTTTTTTTTTTTTTTTGAGACGGAGTCTCGCTCTGTCGCCCAGGCTGGAGTGCAGTGGCGCGATCTCGGCTCACTGCAAGCTCCGCCTCCCGGGTTCACGCCATTCTCCTGCCTCAGCCTCCCGAGTAGCTGGGACTACAGACGCCCACAACCGCGCCCGGCTAATTTTTACACAAGTCTTGCTTACTACACTTCCCACATTTTTGCACATGTCATGAAATGCCCTCAATATATCTCTCTTCTTATGTAAACCTAACCGTGTGGCAAACTGGTCTTGGCTGTGAAGACATCCCTATCTACTTTAGAGCTCACTAATGGATGTTTCTTTTCTGATCTGCAAAGACAATTGTAGTCTAAAACCTTACTTCCATCACTCATGTATTAAAAACAATTATTGATAATGTATTAACTGTCTGACAGTCTTCCTGGTGGTCAGGATAAAGATAGAAATATTTTCACATGAAGTTTCTGGTATGTGTGTGTTTGTGTGTATATATGCATATGACACTCTCATTTCCCTTAACAAGTTTCCATTTTCTTAAGTGTCAGAGCTATTTCACAGAATTGTTTCCATTCCCACCATCTAGTGTTGATTCTTCCCTAAAAGAAAAGAGACTCAACAAGAAGGTAGAAACCACTCAAAATTTTTGTGGCTCGACGTTTATGTTTCCAGGATACTGGGGAGCAAAAGAAGGATGTTACTGAATTACTATGGCCAAAGTAAAACAATCTCAAGTCATTCTGAGATTTCTGTCTGCATTCAAGGAGAGGAGAAGCCCTGGTCTTTGGAAAACGTTGCCTTTTATTTAGCTAACTTGTAGCAGAAACCGTAAAATTTCTTCTGTTTGCTGCTCCTTTATCAATACCATAGATGTGGGTCGAATTTCATGGTTTTCAGTTAAGGATGGCTTTTGCCCTTCACCTAGCGCTATGTAATTAACTTACCTCTTTCCATCTTACACTGATATTACCTGTAGCAGGAAACTCAAAATGCTACATATAAACAATAATAATGTTTTCCACTCAAATATGTGTGCCCACACCACACACACACACACACACACACACACACACACATGTGAACCCCTCACTGTCTTTGGTGAAACTGTGGATTACCTATCAACCTGCATAGAAAGTTCCAGTTCTTCAGTCTCAGGAGGTGAAAATTACAACCTTGTTCCTTGGTGTTCAACATATATGTTTATTAAGTCTAGTGTGGGCAACATTTAATCAACATATTCATTAAAGGCTTTCCTTTAAGTCCCAAATTTTCCATAGAGCAAAGACACTTTGACTTCTTTCCTCTGGTCCCACCTACTTCATACATGATGACTTTCCTCTGCTTAATTACTATTATTGAATAAATGAACATTTTGTTTCCTACTGCCTAGGAAACAGGCTCCATAAATATATACGCAATTTCTATTATTGCATAACCTATTTCAAATCCATCCTACTTTTACCACCCTCACTTCATTCCATGCAATCTCTTAGAAATAAAGGAGGGGTTTGGGGGATCCCCCCCCTTTTTTTTTTTTTTTAGACAGTGTCTCACTCTGTTGTCCAGTCTGAAGTGCCGTGGCAGAATCTCGGCTCACTGCAACCTGCACCTCCCAGATTCAAGTGGTTCTCCTGCCTCAGTGATCAGGGCCCACACACAAAAAGGAAAATAACAATGAAGTTAAGAAGAGGCTATCTCAGGATTATGGGGGAATTAAATATGAAAACATGAATTATTGACGTCTTATAGATAAGATGAAGACGTTTGGACCTCATGGAGAATTTTATTTTTATTTTATTTATTTTATTTTTACTTTTTTTTTTTTTGAGACAGAGCCTCCCTCTACCACCCAGGCTGGACTGCAGTTGCACGATCTCAGTTCACTGCAGCCTCCACCTCCCAGGTTCAAGTGATTCTCATGTCACACCCTCTCAATTAGCTAGGATTACAGGAGTGTGCAACCACGTCTGGCTAATTTTTGTATTTTTAGTAGAGACAGGTTTTCTTCGTATTAGCCAGGCTGGTCTCAAACTCCTGACCTCAAGTGATTCACCTGCCTTGGCCTCCCAAAGTGCTGAGATTATAGGCGTGAGTCACCACGACCAGCCTCCCCCCTTTTTAATACTGTGTGAGATATATGGTTTCTAGGATATGGGCCTGGGTGATGAGTCTGCCATTAATTAGTTTAATTGATTAAATAATGTAGGCACTCTTTTCCCCAGTTTTGACCACTATAAATTGCAATGCTGGATGCGAGGATAATTAGGTTCCTCTTCATTGCGTCTAGTCTGTGATGGTACAATCATATGTATCAAGATGAACCCTGAATAATCAAACTTTTTATAGGAGGAGAAAATAAACAGTGCAGGTTTTTAAGGAGGTGAGGAGATAATTGAATTCTTTCACCTCAGTGATTGACTATCTTTTAGGAGACGGTCAAATCATATTTGAATATATTTATTTTTAAAGTAATAAAATATGGCTCATTTTTACTTAGTACTTAAATATTATGCAATATATCAAATAAAGAGAAATGAATGTAATTCCCTCCTTCAAACAAAGGAATTTGCCATTTGACATGGTCATTCATATGTCTTTGACTTATCACCTTAGTGCACAGATATGCTTAAGCCTCTTTTATACTTGGGCAATTTGAATTTCATTGTGGGTGCCCCAGTGATCTAATATTTATCAACAAACATTATAAATAAAATGAGACTTTCTTTTAAAGAAGATTTTGGATTATTAAAAGTGACACTTCTTCAGCTGCAGCTTAAGAGTAAAACATTTAGGAAAATTGTAATCATTCTAAGCTAAGTTTGGATTTTTTAAATCATTTCCAACACATGTGGTGAGCTGGTGTTATATTGGAAATGAATTTAATCTAAACTGGCTATGGTTTATGAACACTGCCAAAGCCAAACAAAGCATAATGAAACTTCATTTTAATGTTCTCCATTTAATATTTTCTAACATTTGCCATTTGTTTATTAGATTTATGTAACACCTATTATCCAAACAGCTCAAGACATTGTTGAAAGAATATTGAATTAAAGCTTTTTATATGAACCTTTCCTGAGAGGAATGGGACAATAGAAGAGAATTCTTGACAAACCACATTCACAGAAAGAGAATCCCAGCCAGAATATTTGAGGCATTTTTGTCCCCATCAAAAGGTTTTTGGAACTATATCCCTGGGCAATGATATTTCACTCTACCTGGATTACAAACCTCAAAATTAACTAGTTCTGATTTACGTTGGATTCCTATATAAATTCCATTGATTTCACATGCATTCGTAAAAAAATAAATAAAGTTTGTAACTCAAAAAAGAAATTTGGCATTTAACACTTGAAGTTTCTTTTTATTTTCTATTTTAAAATTACTTTTATGTTTTGCAATTATAGACGAGTTTTAATATTTGGAACCAGTTCTTCAGCTGTTATGTTGAATAATAATTGTCTTAAATTTACATGGGAAATGTTTTCATTCTTTGAAGATACACAAAAGTCTTCCAAACAGCACCAGCTAGGCCTTCTCCCTAATCAATTCAGAGTTTGTCTAGTGCAAGTCCTTCATTTTGAAAATAAGAAAATCAAGACCCAGAGATTTAGATAATTCATACCAGGTCACTGTTTGAGTTTTTCACAGAGCTGGAGCTAGATTGAGTCTTACTCTAATTATTTTTCTTCTTTTAAAACAGTGCTTTTTAATAAATTTCTCTGATTTTTAAAATGACATTTGCAAACAACTAGGAATGAGTGTTTTCAGGAGTCACATTGTCTGTTGAACTTTGAGCATCTCACACTTCCAGGCCTCACGCATTGCAATAAAGTTTCCCATCCATCGTGGGGCATAATATGACCAACCTTATTTGCCATACTTTACCAATACTGCTACACAGAGGGCTGGTTTAGGAGTTAAAAGCCCTGTATAATGTCAATTCCTATTGTTGAACGGAAATTCACCAAGGCATCTTAAAGCAAAACAGCGTGAGTTAATGCTACTCTCTCACCGATAGAAATGACTTTCATACCTCTGTGCTCTGCCATGGACTTTACTAATTAGGCAACTCCAACCCTTCAGAGATGTTCAGTGTCTCTCTCAAGGCGACAGTCCTTGTTAGTCAGTACTTTTGAATTTCTAGTGTTGATTGTGTTTTATACCTGGGTAATAATTTCGGAATTAGGTACAACATGGAAAGTGAAGCTAGTCTCTCTGACAACAGACCTAAATTCTACAATTAACTGTCTGATCTTAATCTAGTTAATAAAGCCCACTAAGAGGCTTAGTTAACAAATTTGCAAAATGGAAATTATAATAGTGTCTGTCTTATATGGTATGATGAATATGTATTAATGGTGTTTTTATTAGTCTAACTTGTATGTTTTTTCATCAGTTCTATCAGCACACACACACACGCACACACACATATGGTTTAATTAATACAATTATATTATTCCCCACTATTATAGTCATGGGAATTTCAGAGAAATATTGTAAAATGTTTGGATAAAATCATTTGACAGAGAAAATTTCATGTGTTGTACTCAAATTCTTCGAGGAAAACTCCTTATCCCTCCACCCCTACCCCAATCTCTTTACTTGAGAAATGAAACTGAAAACCTAGTCATCACTCCCTATAGGGGAATCTCCATAGAGCATTATAATTACATAGGTTAAGCATGAGAATTGGAAAACTATTAACATTGTATGACAAAATAAATAAAAAGTTAATTACTATAAATGTTAGCCACATAGCATCAATCCTTAATTACTATGCAGATGAATAACCTTAAAATGAAAATATTATATGTATATATACACACATATATATACACATGAATACTATACATACAGATATGTGCTATATATATATATATATATGTTAATGTGTGTGTGCGTATACAAAAGAGAAAAAAATAGTTTCCTAATACCATTAAATTGCCTAGTCACAGAACTAGGCTTTCGTATTTTTGTAAATTTTGGATTTATTATGTTTAACTCTTGGCCAGATTTATATTTTCAAGTTCTCCTTATCCAGCTATATTATAGCCTTAAAGGCCAACATTGATGTACATAGGAAATACTCCAAGATATCTAGTACAATCACTAGTTTCACAAGGGTGGAATAAACAAAAGAAACATAGAGAACTGCTACACACTTGCTAGTAAAAGATAATAGGCGTAAAGTAGTCTGTATAATCAATCCCAAATAGAGGATGATCTCAAAGTCTTTCCCAGTCTCTATGATTCAGAACTAAATAATTCCACATGGTTGAGGCTGTATTTTTCTTTTCTTCATTTCCCTTGCGTAGAAATTACACATTTGCTTTCTTTATTGTATTATCTTTACCTTGAGGTGGGACATTTTGTTGTTATTTTAGCCCTTAGTTCTAAATCGTTTTACTACTAACAAATGAAGTGTTTAGGCAGATTAAGTTTCTGTTATGTATTTCCAGAAAACACAAAGCACTCGTTATTTTTAAAAATTGACATAAGAATCTAAAGAGATTGAAGGTGTCTCTTTTACCTGCCTGCTTTCTAAATTCTATAAATCTTATGAAAGTTAAAAAATCCTGGCCGGGCGCGGTGGCTCAAGCCTGTAATCCCAGCACTTTGGGAGGCCGAGGCGGGTGGATCACGAGGTCAGGAGATCGAGACTATCCTGGCTAACATGGTGAAACCCCGTCTCTACTAAAAATACAAAAAAAAAAAACTAGCCGGGCGTGGTGGCGGGCGCCTGTAGTCCCAGCTACTCGGGAGGCTGAGGCGGGAGAATGGCGTGAACCCGGGAGGCAGAGCTTGCAGTGAGCCGAGATCACGCCACTGCACTCCAGCCCGGGAGACACAGCGAGACTCCGTCTCAAAAAAAAAAAAAAAAAATCCTGTTTCCTGTCACTTTGGTAGGAAGTATATGAGACTGAGACACCAGTTGCATTGAGGTATGATCACCAGGTAATTTATTGCTGATGCTTTGACTTCACTTGAATTAATTATTAAACTAATAAGTTAAATTTTGACATTCATGTTTGTTTCTATATCAGACTAATTTTGTTTTTATATCCAAACATCAGCTTTCTGGGTAACCAACCTCTGCCCACTTATATGATGTTATATGACACTGTGGACTTGGACCCAGTTTTTACTCTTTGAGGCTTAATTTAACCTGGTTTCATGGTTCCTAAGTGTCTACTCCTCTTGGGACTCTGTTCTTTCTTTGTATATTAAATTTAATCATTACCTAGTTTATGTAACCAAGATTGTTAATCGCTGAGTAAAAGAACAGGTTTAAATTCCCTACCATTTATGTCAGTCTCATTATAACTTTGCTGATTAAGAAGTCACAGACTGGGCTGGGTGCAGTGGCTCACACCTGTAATTCTAGCACTTTGGGAGCCTGAGTTCACTTGAGGTCAGGAGTTCAAAACCAGCATGGCCAACATGGTGAAACTGTATGTCTACTAAAAATACAAAAAAAATTAGCGGGGCGTGGTGGTTCATGACTGTAATCCCAACTACTCTGGAGGCTGACACAGGAGAATCGTTTGAATATGGGAGGTGGAGATTGCTGTGAGCCAAGATCGCACCACTGCACTCCAGCCTGGTCAACGGAGCGAGATTCTGTCAAAAAAAAAAAAAAAAAAAAAAAAGAGAAAAGAAAAAAGAAAAAAAGAAGTGACTGACTGGAAAATGTAAAATGCTTTCCCTGGCTGTAGAAACACTGAGTAGTTGCTTCTCTCTCTTCTTCACTCTTCCCTTGCTCAAACTCACACCTATATAGTCTTTGTTGAGTACATCCATATGGTGCTGCACCGTTTTTCAATGTCCACTTAAAGACTTGAGTACTTAATCCACAGATTGCCTCTCTTATGCTAATCAAACTGTATGTCGGCAAGGCATATCCATGGCTTTAATATTAAACTCTGGGCATTTATGAGGGTAGCTTCAATTTATGCATTAAAAATTGAAAAGAAGCAGGACTGGCTGTTTCAAAATTGTGAAAATAGGCAAGTGTCCTATTTTTTACTTCCTTTTTCTTCACCTATCGAAGGATTTTTTCTTCCTATTTCACTCACTTAATCTCTCACTTCCTCATTACTTTACCATCAAAAGGTGGATGCTCCAATATTAGTCCTTTGCATTTATTGATTAGTTAACATACTGTAATTTTAGTATTAATTATATTCAATCTTATGTAACATATTCATATTAGAGTGATAGCTACCACGATTAGAGATACCTAGGAGTTTTATTATTTTTTTTCTCTAAAAATTTCTGGGTATAATAGCAAGTGTCAACTTATCATCAAGTTCTGGAAAAAGCTTTTGAAAGTGCTTCATCCTCTTCACTCAACCCCTATCCCAATCCCTTTACTTGAGCAATAAAACTGAAAGCCTACTTATCACTCCCTATAGGGGAATCTCCATAGAGTGTTATAATTACATAGGTTAAGCATGAGATTTGAAAAACCATTAACATTGTCTAACAAAGTAAATGTAAGGTTAATTACTATAAATGTTAGCCACATACCACTAATCCTTAATCATTATGCAGATGAATAACCTTAAAATGAAAACATTATTTTACATATATACATATATATACACACACGCATGCTATACACATGCATACGTGTGTTATATATATGTATATGTGTGTGTGTGTATGTGTTAGTGTATGTATGCATATGCAGAAAAGAAAAACAATAGTTTCCTAATACCATTAAATTGGCTGATCACAGAACTGGACTTTCATATTTTGATCAATTTTGGATCTTATAGAATCATTAAGAACTTACAAAATAAAAAGAATACAAGAAACAGGAGGATAATCTTCCTAATACTAAAAAGAATGTGTAATGATTGATTGAAAGTTGACTTAAGTATTAAGTCAGCAGTAACAAAAGTCAAAAAAAATGTATGTATAAGTTTAAATTCATAGTACATCATATTAAATATAAACATTCTGTCTGGATGGTGGTGGTGTACATGTTAATAAAGGAGAAATGTAACATATAAGTATTCTGATAGAGAATTAACAGAAATATGCTTTGTAGTATCTGGAAGAGAATTCAATCAGTGAATTCAAAGAGAAAATAACTTCTTTAATTATAATATCTAGATAAACCTCTCAATATGTTTTATTTTTCTAAAAACCCAGTAATACTTGTCTATATTAAATAATTATTTTAATATATATACTAAAGCTTTATAAATGAATAATTTATACTATTGCCATAATCTTAATATTCTGATTACACAATCAAATACTAAATATATTATTATAACAGAATACAACACACCATTAATTCAAAGCTAAAAATGCTTTTAAAGATTTGAATTCTATAGCTTTCATTATTTTTATTATTTGTTTACTTCATCATTTGTAAATTTCAAAGTCATCTAGGTTTGCAGCAAATGTTCTGAGGCAGTTACTAACTACCATCTCTGCTGAGAAAGTGTGAAGGTCATAGCATTTAACAGAAGCCCAAGTTCCATACTGGATTCCTTCCAAGCTGCTCTTGTTGTCAAAAGAGGGAACTAAATCCGTGTTTTTGTGCTAGCATAAATTCTCCATATTTCTGAATTAAATGTGGTACTACCATTTCCCTTGACATTAGTTTCTACCTTCAAACTGGAGTGGACAGAAAGGTTGTCCTGGTAATGGTGTAGTATAAAACTAAAGGGAGGAGGACAGGTGCTTCCAGAATGTCTTGTTTCGTCTTAACGTGTTGTCAACATCTTTAGGGACATAAGCATCTTCTTCAGTTTCTGAATAAGTAGCCTTGTTGTGATTACACTTTGAATACTTGTTAAAGGAGCATAGAAATGTCTGCTTCTTCATTGAAACAGTTAGGGTAGATAATTTGCAGTTACATTACTTCTTCTATTAAACAACAGGATATGAGCCTACAGGGATGAGTTACTCTGGGTATGAAATTCCAGTACATTAAAGCATAGTATGGAACACTAAATATCGTATTTACCTGAAAATCCATCGTTCTATTATGAGATCTTTGCAAAATAGAGAAAGCCAACAAGAGGGAGTTTTTTTTTGCAAATCTTGTCTTGTACTTCAGTATCTCAAAGCAGTTCAGTAGAAATAATCCGTCTGTAGGACAAGCAAGTAGCTTATAAGCATAGTTTAGTTTTGATTGCCCTAGTGGTAACTATGATGATACTCCCTTTTGCTACTAACACTTCAAAGACTCATCTATTCTCATTTTCTTTTTCTTTCTTTCTCTTTCTTTCTTTCTTTCTTTCTTTCTTTCTTTCTTTCTTTCTTTCTTTCTTTCTTTCTTTCTTTCTCTCTCTTTCTCTCTCTTTCTTTCTCTCTCTTTCTTTCTTTCTCTTCTTCTTTCTTTCTTCTTCTTTCTTTCTTCTTTTCTTTCTTTTTCTTTCTTTCTTTCTTTCTTTCTTTCTTTCTTTCTTTCTTTCTTTCTTTCTTTCTTTCTTTCTTTCTTTCTTTCTCTCTCTCTCTCTCTTTCTTTCTTTCTTTCAGACAGAGTCTCGCTCTGTCGCCCAGGCTGAAGTGCAGTGGCGCGATCTGCAAGCTCCGCCTCCTGGGTCAACACCATTCTCCTGCCTCAGCCTCCTGAGTAGATGGGACTACAGGCGCCCACCACCACACCCGGCTAATTTTTTTTGTATTTTTAGTAGAGACAGGGTTTCACCGTGTCAGCCAGGACGGTCTCGATCTCTTAACCTTGCGATCCACCCGCCTAGGCCTCCCAAAGTGCTGGGATTACAGACGTGAGCCACCGTGCTCGGCCTCTATTCTCATTTTCTTGTTATCTGCCAGTCATCATTGCTTAAAAGATTATCTTCTATGGTAAACAGCCAGCTGTGATTATAACAATGCAGTTAAGTTTATGTCCTGAAATAGAAGAACATTCACAAATTATGATCCCAGAGCAGGATAATAAATGGCTATATGACCAGGAATGCTAAGACAAGACAAATTAAGAGGTTTCAGTGAGATTAAAGAAAGGACAGAGATAAGTATGCTGAGGGCAAGATTATAGTATCTGGTCCACAGCAAAATGTGCATGCCCTTGCTTGATATAGGGAGATTGTAAATCAGAATCTGGGAAGGGTAGTTTCTCCTTCATGACACTTATACTTTTCAAATTAAAAGATCAGAAGTCAGGAAAAATCACGAAGAACCATTAACTGAAGAGAGAGAGCTGGGTGAGCAGGAAACAGCTGTGATATGGCCAACCCAGGAAATCTTGGGAATTCCCAAAGGAGGAAATTATCTTCTACCATCAGTATGCTTCATGAGACTTAATGCAGAATTACTTTTCACTTGGAACTAGCCTGGAACTTGGGAGAGGAAACAAGTAAATTTTAGTTTCATACTGAAAGTGAAGCTAAAAGGAAACCAAAACTGAAGCATAGAATAATGCCTTAAATATTTGCGGTTAAAACTTGAGTGAGGTTACATGGACTCCTTTTTATCACATTTATATTTTTACCAGATTTGTTAATTACTTAGGTATCCGTTTTTCCTCCATTAACGCTTTTCACTAATTATAGAGCTGACTCAGAGTTTTGCTACATAGATATAGTGTCTGCAATATCTTAACAATATACTTTATTAGAAACATTATGTGATAACCTGTTTTTATCCCAGTTCTGCCCATGTTGCCTCTTTGGGCCTTTTTTTTTTTTTTTTTTTCCATATGTGAAATGGGAATAATATAATGATGTCAAGGGTAAGTGGAAATTATTCGAGATAATTTATATCAAAAGCTCGGGCTTATCAAGAACTTCCCACATTCCAAGCACTCTTCAGTGTATAAAGAAAACACATGAGAAACTTGGCTTTGAGAGGTTTATATTTCATACTTGCAAAATGTTTTCCTTTTTGATCTTGAAATTAGTGAAGTTTTCCAGGGCACTGTCTTTACTTTATAACCCCCATTCTCCTGGAGCTAGCTAAACGTACAGCAAATAACAAGCATTCGACAGAATAACTTTGAGTTGCTCTGTGTCCTTGTGAAGTAAATTGGGAAGCTGTATAATTTCTGTTAGTCAATCCAAAGAGGCCAACACAGGTTATCAAGGGTCACACAACAAGGTTATGGTGAAGGCTGGTCAGAAACACACTCCTTCAGATTCTGAAATTAACAATCACCCGTACTCACTCTACTCATGCTTAATTTTATAGGAAGATACTTCAGCAGAAAGGCAGCTTTGAGAAATTTGGGCTTTGGAAGAGATAAACATATCATCTTTGTTTTAATGATGAATTGCAATAGAGAATTCCTAAGATAAGCATCTCCCATAAGAAAGCACATTGCTCAATCTGGTGAGCAAATGTGCAGACAGTGCATGAAACTCAGATTCTGTCTCTTTATGCATTCAATACTCCCAAGACCTCCAATTAGGCAGTTTCCTCCCTGCTAATGGGTAAAATTAGGAATGCTTTATGTAAAACTTGAAAACAAAATTAATAATTCACAACTGTGTTCTAACTGCTACATAAAACTTTATAAACTGTACTTTAGGCACCTAATGTTTAGGCTATAAATGCTATCTTGTTCTTAGGGAATATGTATGCATATATTGGTCCTTTAAAATTATTTATTCATTGAAAATAAAATGCAGGCCCTTTTGTCTATACTTCATGTGGCATACATATACTGTACAGAGTATTGTTTTGAGATCAGAAGGGTTGTAAGCCATTTAAATTGAATTACACTTTTATTTAGCTAGTGCAGAATAAAATTGGGAAGAAAAGTGATAATCTTTTCCTCTGTCTTATTTTAATTAAAATGCAGATATAAGATTTGGTCTGAGAAATTGAAGACACTTTAAAGTTCATCAAGGTCACCCTCCCACTCAGTGCAGAAAGGACCAGTATAATAGTTTTGGTAGGTGTTCATTCAGCTTCAACTTCAACTCTTTAAGTATCTCCTTAGCTCACATATGCCATTTGGACAGGTCCTAATGGACTCTTCTTCAGCATATTGAGATAAGTTAAATTTACTAAACCAGGTATGGTTCTAAACAAAGAGTTGCATGGAACGTCTAATTCTTTTTCCATGTAGTCCTCAGCTATGTTGAGAAAATTGTTGTGTCCAATCAAAACTCTTTTACAGTGAGCTTTTTCAAATTCTTTCAACTATCCCTCCTACAATATGCTTTTCAGATGTGTTTATCTATCTCGGTCTCTCTAACCAGGTATTAAATACTTCTTAAAATCATCCAGAATTGAACACAATTTTAGGTGTGCTGTAACCATGTACAGAATATTATGCCAAGCTATATTTATATGTCAGGAAACAATTTGTTTTTTTTTTTAATAATTCAGCCAAAAATAATTTTCACCTTTTTTGACCACTATATCACACTGTCTTCTTTTTTTGAGCACGTCAAGGAAAAGTTTGGTAGAGAATTATTCTCCCTCTCTCTGTAATGGTGTAATGATTTTCTTAAATCTATAGTGGAACTTATTTTTTGCACTTATTTTGTTTGGGCTGATTATGCCAGTGTTTCGACATATAGGAAGCAGGTATATATCAAATCAGAGTACCTGCTCTATTGGAGTCTGCTGCCTGCATTCCAATCTGGTTCTGACACTTACCTGTGTATTAGTGGGCAAGGCCATTGGCTCACTAAATTTATTTATCTATAATAGAAGAATGATAATAGTAGCTATTCATGAATGAGATGAAGTATGTGGGCCTTTAGCTTAGTGCCTGGCATGTGAAAATTTTTGAAAAATCTTAACTATTATCATTGTCATTATTAAAGTTACTTGCTGTCAAAACAAGCATGGTAACAGGTAAAAATACATAGCTTTTATATATTGTTAAGTTGTAGTAAAAATTGTGCACGGAGATGGACTAAGCACAGGTTAGAGTCTACCTCTCAAATTGTTACTAATATCTTTTGGATTATTGGCCCATTGGAAACCCAACTAAACTGATGTTCAGAATAAATTCTTATGCAATAGCTGTTGCCTGCTGAGGATCATAATATTCTTTTTGGATTGTTTGTATAAAATGTATTTAGCAATATGTATATTTTGTTTGGAAGTAATGTCAAGTTCCTTAAATTTTAGCTTTAGAAATCAGTTTTCTCCAATTTATAAAACATCAGAAATATATTTTTTTGTTCCCAGTTTTATCATATGTCTCCCATCTGCTCTTCATTTTTAAAGATCACACTGGCATTTTAAAAAATTTTATGCATTCGTTCAACACATATTTTTTGAACTATGCTGTGATAATGAAAGTTTCCCTATTTTCAATGAATTAATGGTCCATGAGACAAACTGAACATGATCTTGCATTTTAACTTCCAATTTATGTATTATAATAAAAGCATGAATAGGAAGATAATTACTTATCTTGGTAAGATTTTCAGCCCCCGATATCTAATTTTCATGAATCTTGAGTTTGCATTCATTAGAAATAGTAAGGTAATTCCTATATGTATCTTAACCTATTATGAATGCAATTTCTTCATGAGACCATGTTTTTTCTTTAGCATCCCCATGAGGCTCATTCTTATTGATAAACCACTTAGAAGAAGAATCATTTTCAGTAGTTTTAAGCTTTCCTTGTCACCTCTTAAGTACGTCTGCCCAAAGAGTGCATCCATGAAAGTCTTTGCACTATAACATCATCTATGAAGCTCTATTTTATTTATGACATGGTTTAAATATTTCAGCCTTTTTGCTTATAATTTTATGGGAAAGTATATCATATGTAAAAGTGTATATATAATTTTATGTGTGCTATTTTAAATAAGAGTAAATTGATACTCCATATGCATACCACAAAATTTAAGACACAGAACATTTCAGAGGCTTTGAAGCCCTCAGCCTGTTCCCCGCCAATTACATGATGCTTTCCACACAAAGGTAACCACCCTGGCTTTCATGTTGATAATTCTCTTACTTTTCCTTATAACTTCATTCCATAAGTCATCAGCTGAAGAATATGATGTATATAACAAAATTTTAAGTGTATTGTGCAGTTTTATGTAATTTTGACTCACTATACTCAGTCTTTGAATTCAGCTTTATTCAATAATTTATTTTTGAAATGTACCTATGTTCAATGTTTAATATTGAAAGCTCACTGTACATTTTGAAATTCTATTTATTTTTCTTTATTTTATTTTATTTATTTATTTATTTATTTTTGAGACAGAGTCTTGCTCTGTCAACCACGGCTGGAGTGCAGTGGCATGATCTTGACTCACTGCAACCTCCATCTCCTGGGTTGAGCGATTCTCCTGCCGAAGCCTCCCAAGTAGCTGGGACTACAGGTGCCTGTCACTATCCCTGGCTAATTTTTGTATTTCATGTAGAGATGGAGTTTCACCATGTTGGCCAGGCTAGTCTCAAACTCCTGATCTCAAGCAATCCGCCCTCCTCAGCTTCCCAAAGTGCTGGGATTACAGGCATGAGCCACCGTGCCTGGCCTGAAATTGTATTTATTTCTATTGATGAAATGAATTGTAGTGCATTTTATCGTATAAATAAACTATGTTTTGCCCATGATGATATTGTGAACAATTTTCTTCTGTTTCTGCTGGGACATAAAAGAACATCATTAGGAATATATACCTACATAACAGATCAATTGCAGGGCTTAGTTTTCTGTCCTCACATTGCCAAATAATGCTATATTATTCTCTCAAGTAGTTGAGTTTGTTTATATTCCCACCAGCAATATATGATACCTCACCTGGCTTCACATTCTCACCAACCCCTGGTATGACTAGATTCTATCACTTTTGTAAATTTTATGAGTATAAAGTTGCATCTTTTTGTGATTTTATATTAACAGCTGTCTCTTAAAGTAAGATTATGGAGACTTCAAAGGAAGCCAGTAAGTATTAGCAAGTCTAGAACCACGGTTTTTTTAATGCATGTGGTAGGGAGAAAGATTCTGGAGGTGGAGTGTAGAAAATTGGGCAAAAGAATAGTACTGAAAACAACCAGGAGGCAAGAGCGAGCATAGGGCATCCATTCCTGAGCACTGGGCATGTCAGGAATTGAAAGCATTTCAGAAGATTGAAGAAGAAGAGAGGCAGGAAGCAAGGCTACAGGAAAGAACTGGGGAGTGTTGGGATTCAAAGAATGTGTCAATCACTTAAGGAGTTAGAATGTTATTGAATGAGTACATTCAGTAGACGAAGAACTCTTATACTGGTGTCAGTGGGAGAGTTACTGTCTACACTTGAAGTGTAGGAAGATTGTGCAGGCCACAGTCTGAGAAGAGGACCACATGAGAGGCAGAGAGAACAGTTGTGGTGAAAGACCAAAATGGCCCAAATTAAAGTTGGTTTGTGTGGACCAGGAGAAATGGACAGATTCAAGGGCTGTTTGGATGATGAATTAGTAGGTAAGGGAAAAGAAAAAAGCCTTTTTATCTCTTTCTCTATTTTACAAATTCTTATTCCCTTATCCAAGAAAAGAGATGACAAGGAGAGATTTTGTTAGTGTTTTAGGAGCAAACTGTTCTCTCAGCCACTGGGAAACACCACTATTAAGAAGAAATGCCTGCCAAGGCAATCACAGGACCTCTTGGCATTACCCACCCTGTAGAAAATGAGCCACAATGGAAAGGAATCTCTCTCATTTATGTGACCGAATGGTATGAGGGATGAAGCCACCTCAGCAAGCACAGCTGGCAGCTAGCCACTTGACCCCTGAGTTTTAACAGGTAGGTTCCTGCTTGAAAGGATGGGGAGGAGATGGATTCTCCAGCTGCTGCCTTTAACTGTAGATATCCCAATAGGTGACAAAATATTTTTGGTAAACTAGAGATACTGTTCCTATATTTGGTCTTCATTTACTTTTGCAGTTCTCTTTAGCAGCTTGTGGATTCCTATCCCCTGAAAATAGAGAAAGCCCTATGATGGAACCTATGTTGCAGAACAGATAGAAAACTTGAACCATTCTCTCATTATTTCACTCATACGATCTGTAAGTGTGCATATGATTGTGTTGGAAGTGCACTGAATATGTGAAGTTGCAGAAATTACACAGGTGTTGTCATAAATTAAATTTACTTAAAGTCAGATATGAGAGGTGACTTTCAAATGCTGATTTCTTCCTGCATTTCTTTTAAACAGGGATAAATACTTGTTTGAATTTGTTGAGAAACACAGAGTCTCAAAATTTTCCCGAATGATTATTTGCAATAGGATTGTGAGACATGCTGGATAAGTAATAAGAACATGAATAAGAACATGATTTTCTGTTTTTGTACCAGTATCATGCTGTTTTAGTTACTGTAACTCTATAATATAGCTTAAAGTCAGGTAATGTGATGCCTCTAGCTTTGTTCTTTTTGCTTAGGGTTGCTTTGGCTTTTTGGGCTCTGTTTTGGTTACATATGAATTTTAAAATAGATTTTTTTTTCAGTTCTGTGCAAATGACATTAGTAGTTTCATAGGAATAACGTTGAATTTGTAGGTTGCTTTGTGCATTATGGGTGTCCCCAATGAAACAGAATAGAACACCCAGAAATAAAGCCACACACCTACAACCATCTGTTCTTCAACAAAGTCAACAAAAATAAGTAATGGGGAAAGGACCACTGCTTATTTTTATTCAATAAATTGTCTTGGGATGGCTGGCTAAACATGCACAGAAGAATGAAACTGGACTCCTGTCTGTCATCATATACATAAATTAACTCAAGATTTAAATGTAAGTTCTCAAACTACAAGAATCAGAGAAAAAAACTTAGGAAACACCATTGTGGATATTGTCCTTAGTAATGAATTTATGACTAAGGTTCTTAAAAGCAATTGCAACAACAACAAAAATTGACAAGTGGGACCTAAATAAATTAAAGAAATTCTTTACAACAAAAGCAACTACCAGCAGAGTAAACAGACAAACTACACAATGGGAAATATATTTGCAAACTGTATGTCCGACAAACGTCTAATGTCCAGAATCTATAAGGAACTTAAATAATTCAACAAACCAAAAATAAATAACCCCCATTAAAAATGGGCAAAAAGACATGAACAGATACTTATCAGAATAAGATACACAAGTGGACAACAAACATGAAAAAAATGCTCAAATCACTAATCATCAGAAAAATGCAAATCAAAACCACAATGAGATACTATCTCACACCAGTCAGAATGCTTTTTATCAAAAAATTAAAAAAAAAATAGATGCTGATGAGTCTGTGGAGAAAAATAATATGTACACACTGTTGGTGGAAATGTAAACTAGTTCAGCCACTGTGGAAAGCAGTTTGGAGACTTATCAAAGAGCATAAAACAAAACCGACAGTCAACTGAGCAATCCCATTACTGGGTACATATATATACAAAAGAAAACAAATCATTCTGCCAAAAAAAAAAAAAAAAAAAATCTGCATGCATTTGTGTATTCATCACTGTGTTACTCACAATAGGAAAGACATGGAATCAACCTAGGTGCCCATCAACAGTGGATCAGATTTTTAAAAAAGGTGGTACATATACACCATGGAATACTACACAGCCATGAAAAAGAATGAGATCATATCCTTTTCAGCACCATAGATGCAGCTAGAGTCCATTATCATAAGCAAATTAATCCAGGAACAGAAAACAAAATACTACAAATTCTTACTTATAAGTGGAAACTAAACAATGTATACTCATGGACATAAAGATGGCAACAATAGAAACTCTAGGAACTGCTAGAGAGGGGAGGGAGGAAGGGGAGCAAGGGCTGAGAAATTAACTATTGAGTACTATGATTAGAACTTGAATAATGGCCGGGTGCGGTGGCTCAAGCCTGTAATCCCAGCACTTTGGGAGGCCGAGACGGGCGGATCACGAGGTCAGGAGATCAAGACCATCCTGGCTAACACGGTGAAACCCCGTCTCTACTAAAAAATACAAAAAACTAGCCGGGCGAGGTGGCAGGCGCCTGTAGTCCCAGCTACTCGGGAGGCTGAGGCCGGAGAATGGCGTAAACTTGGGCGGCGGAGCTTGCAGTGAGCTGAGATCCGGCCACTGCACTCCAGCTTGGGCGACAGAGCGAGACTCCGTCTCAAAAAAAAAAAAAAAAAAAAAAAAAAGGAACTTGAATAATGAGATCATTAGTACCCTGAAACTCAATATCATGCAATACTGTGCAGGTAACAAATCTGCACATGTATCCCCTGAATCTAAAATAAAAGTCAAAAAAAAAAAATAGAATATGATTTTCCAAACAAAGGGCTGTGTATATTATTTTCAACTTTTATTTTTTGAATAAGCCTCTTCAAATATCTTATGATTTCCTGCCCTTAGAATGAAAATTTAATCTGTCATTAGAGATGCTGCTTCTCCTTTTCTACATTTTTTCTCATTCCCAACTCCTGCAAGAAAAACTATACGAGCAAATGAATATAAAATGCCAATAGTTCCCTAGATAGTAAATATGCTATTATTTTTGTCATCATTATACAAATAAAGTTTCAAATTAGTAAAGTTTATTAATACATATTTGATGTACATAGAACATTTATAGCATATATGTAAGTGATGAAGCATAAAAATTAAATGAACAACTATAAATTCACCATTCCTTATAAGAATTAGAACATTAGGAATGTCATTGCATATAAATATATGCTTATATTTCTTCCTTTCATTTTTCTTTCCCCATCAGGTAACCATTTCCATGAATATAGTGTCTATTTAATTTCATTTTCAGTTTTTTTCCTTGAAAGTGGCAAAAGTGGGCTTGTGATAATCACTATGGTTTTAAGTCAGCCTGCATTATTCTTGAATGTTTTCCAGGAGACTTCTAATTTTAGACTCATTCTGTCCAGTCTGTTTTTAATATTGGGTTCTGGCTCCATCTTCCATTGGTGACCCTGATTCACCTTCCAGATCTGATATTTTGAAGTGCATTCAATATATTTTACCACTAACTTTTCTAGGAAAATATTCATAGGAAACCCCATCACCAACATCTCTGGTCCTTGAGTCAAATCCACCTTAGCCATCCTGTTGAAGGTGACTTCTTTGAAGTCAATTATTTCTTAATTCAAGATCCAATGACCATGTATCTCTTGGCCATGTTTTTCCTCATGCAGACCCAACACAGGATGATTAAACAACCTGTAGCAGCCAACCCACCCCAAATTAACCTACAGTCACTTGGAAGATATTGTGCTTGCTATTCCAAGGCAGCTTCGAGGCAAGTACCTTAGCCTAACTCCAACACTTCAAATCATATCTGGCAATGAAAAGCCCTACAAAATGGTAATTCTGTGGTTTGCCTTACATGAGAGTTACTTCTACATAGCATCATATGAAATAAATCTAGTCAAAAGGATGAAAGCATGAAAAGTGCGGCAATTTTATTCAGAATAGCTACAATTAAACAGAATACATTTTCTTAATTTTGATATAAATCAGATCAAAGGTACATAATTAGAATTAAATCCCGTTGGATCACCTGCCCTAGCTTATGCAGATATCTCCTATAATACATCTTAGCGTGATTTTCCAGTCTTTGCTGTCCCAAGTTAGAGAGTTTCACCTGTTCAAATGGACAATTATGCCATAAGATAATAATTTCTCATAAAACTGTTCCAGCTTAGTTTTTTTTCCTTCTCAATATGACACCATTACTTCTTATCGAACTTCACTTTTTATGATTTCAACCTTCTAAGGTTTCCAAATTACTTCTCTTATGTAAATATATTTGCCTATGATAAATTTTCTCCATTTTCTTTGTCCTTTTTTGTTTGAAACTATGAACCATTAAGTTCCTTTTATCACTTAGGAATGAATACAAAGTGTGGTTGCCTATAAGTAATTAATAAAAAATGAGAGGGCCCAACAACTACTTGATGCTCTTCCATATAAGTTATTTTACCTGTGAAGTGCATTAACCAATTGCTGTCATGTCTTACCCTCCACCCCAAAAATAATTGTTTTGCCACCTTTCAATGTGTCTATATAGTATATCATATTTTTTATTATTATTATTGAGACAGGATCTTGCTCCGTCACTCAGGCTGGAGTGCAGTGGCACCATCACAGCTCACTGGGTCCTTGAACTCCTGGGCTCAAGTGGTCCTCCCGCCTCCTGCTTTCAAATCACTGGGATTTCAGGTGTGAGCCACTGCTCCCCGCCTGTAGCATGTTATATTGCTCCCCATTTTTAGTTTGTTTGTTTGCAATTTGGTTTATTGACTGTCTTAGTCCATTTTTGCTTCTATTACAGAATCCTAGAGGTTGGATAATTTATAAGAACAGAAATTTAGTTTTTACAGTTCTAGGGGCAGGGAAATCCAAGATCAAAGCGCTGGCAGATTTGAAGTCTAGTAAAGGCTTGATCTCCACTTCTGAATGCTGCCATCTTCTAAGGGGAGGGAAAGGAGGGACACTGTTCTTCCCGTGAGAGGAAAGTGAAAGAGGCAAGAAAGCCCACTCCAAAAAGCCTTTTTTAAAAGGTATTAAATTCAATTATGAGGGCAGAGTTCTCATCATCTAATCACTTCTCAATGATCCTACCTCCCAATACTATTACATTGGTAACTAAATTTCAAAAAGAGTTGTGGAGGGGACAAACATTCAAGCCACACCACTATGTTCTTGCTGTTTTTCAAAACCTGACATTTTTAATAATAAACGACATATGGTTCGTTTATTTTCATTTATATAACTACTTTGCCACTATTTGTTTCTGAAATTTGTATCTAAGAGTCTCTGGACTTAGAGTCTTTTATTTAGTCTAATTACATATTTTGTTAATTAATTCATTACTTATTAACTTCTTTCCAAATGTCTCAGTTGGGAATATCTAACAATAGTTATAATCCAGCCCTGCTGTGAATCTATTCCCTAATAACTGCATTGCTGTAGCCCACTGTTTATGGAAAAAATTAGAGACTTTAATATGATATTTTTATCTAAGTAGATTTAGCCAGAGTTTGCAAATATAATTACTCACAGATCTTAATTAAATAAATGATGTCATAATAGCAGATGGTTTGTTTCTAAAATTGAAACTTTTAAATCTTATTATTGGAAATAGAGAAAACAGTGTCTCCTTGATCTGCAAACTTCAAGGAAGTGTTTACTTCCTCACTATGTTTTATTTTAATAGTCATCTACTCTGACTTCACACTGAAAAGATTCTTAAAAGTACTGACATTTAAACTTGATGTCTTAGCTTTCTGATTCAATTTATGTGAATTGAGGTCCAGGCTTCAATATCTTAAAAGCTTCTCTGATAATTCAAAAATGCTTTCAGAGTTAAGATCAACTGCTGTATTACAACACTTATTTCAGTATGCATGCTAATCTAGCGAACAGTTCTAGACTATATTGCCGATTGACAATCTATTCCATCATGACAGTGCTGTCCTGAGGTACTGGTTACAGGCTTTGAAATCAGAAAGCATGTGTTTACAATCCTGATTGTGTTGACTCTGTAACTTTGAAAAATTGACCTAAAATCTCAAGTTACTTAAGGGTACCTGGGTTTTCTCAATTGTAACACTAACTTCACAATATTATAAAGAAGAACAAATGAATTAATACACATACAACACACCAACTATTTGACATAATACTTGGCATACAATAAACTTTCAATAATAATACTTCTTATTCAATTACCCCCAAAAAATTCAGATGAAAATTTAAACAAATTGATATGAATTGTAATTTGTCTATGTAATACATATACGTGTGTGTGTGTGTATATATATGTTTGTGTGTGTGTAGGTGTGTGTGTATATATGTCTATGTGTGTAACATGTATTTCCAAATGGCAGAAATAAAATCAATATACATTATTTAAAAAGTAGTCCAGCAAAAAATATTTTTTAAAATTAAACAGACATATATTAAACAATTTTGTGTCAGCTATGCTGTTTCTATGGTGACAAATAATTCAAGGTGTAAAGAAGAAATTAGGTGATTTAATTTTGAAATAAGATAGTAAATAGTGAAACAAAAAAATTGCTTGCAACTACAATACTTTATTTTAAATGAACTGAACTGTCACTTGGTGGAAGTGGTTTGCTTATTTTTCCTCTAGTATATAATTTCAGGGACACTTAGCTCCCAAAAGAATGGGAACTTTTAAAAAAGGAGACAAAGGATCTCACAGATTGATACAAATGTACTCACTATTTTTGCTCAAGATGGATTTTTCTCACAGGGGAAATTCCTAGAACATAGAAGAAAATTTAATTAATAAGAAACACACTCAATCCAAACTAGACAGACTTACACACGAGACAGTCAAGACTAAGTGTCTACACTAGGGGAGAGGATAAGTAAATTAGAATGTGGCATGAAAGGAATCTAGTGTGGTGCTTGAGAATATGTCTCTGTCAGTAATTGGCTGTGTAGCTAAAGGCATATTACCTAACCTGTGCATGCCTCATTTTTCTGCACCTATAAATACATAACTGTATAGTATTTCATGAGACTCAAGTGAGGTAATATAGTTATGACCTTAGAACATTTTATATATAATCCTATAAGTGGTATCTACTTTTATTATTACATCTGTAACAGAATATTATGAGAGTATTCCATTATGTTTTTTGTTTGTTTGTTTGTTTGTTTGAGACAGAGTCTTGCTCTGTTGTCCAGGCTGGAGTGCAGTGGTGCCATCTTGGCTCACTGCAAGCTCCGCCTCCTGGGTTCACACCATTCTCCTGTCTCAGCCTCCTGAGTAGCTGAGACTACAGGTGCCCACCACCATGCCCGGCTAATTTTTTGTATTATTAGTAGAAACAGGGTTTTACTGTGTTAGCCAGGATGGTCTGGATCTCCTGACCTAGAGATCCACCCACCTTGGCCTCCCAAAGTGCTGGGATTACAGGCGAGCCACCACGCCCCACCTCCATTATGTTCTTTCATTCACAAGAAAGGGACTGTGATATTATTATGTGAAAAAAGAAAAAAATAGTGCATAAGGTTTATGACTTTACCCATATGAAGATCACACATAAAAAATTACAAAAATTAAAAAATAAAAAAACATGTTACCAGGAGTAATGTCTAGGAAGTGAGAAATTGAGTTACTTAATTTTTATTATATTTACCTTTATTCTTTAATTTTCTTTTTTTTTTTCTTTTTTTTTTTTTTTTGAGATGGAGTCTTGCTTGTCGCCCAGGCTGCAGTGTAGTGGCGCAATCTCGGCTCACTGCAACCTTCACCTCCGGATTCAGACAATTCTCCTACCTCAGCTTCCCTAGTAGCTGGGACTACAGGCGTCCACCACCACACCCGGCTAATTTTTTTTGTATTTTTAGTAGAGACGGGGTTTCACCATGTTGATCAGGCTGCTCTCAAACTCCTGATCTCATAATTCACCTGCCTCGGCCTCCCAAAGTGCTGAGATTACAAGTGTAAGCCACCATGCCCGGCCTCTATTCTCTAATTTTCTAAAATAAGTTTGTGCTTTTATGATTCTATAACTAAAATAATACTATAATCATATCATGTCATATCATATTATGTAATATGCATTTATATGCATATGAACTTTTCCTTATTGTCTACTGTAAGCATTGATAGAATAATACTACTATTTCTTTCTTAAATGTTTGGAAGAATTCACACGTGAAGCCATCTAAGTGAAATGTCCTCATGGGATGGTTTCTAATCATAGATTCATTTTCTTTATCAGCTAAACTACTATTGAGATTTCTGGTATCTTTTTGAACTAGTATTATAAGAAGTGTTTTTCAGGGAATCTGTTCACTTCGTCTACCGTGTCATATTTATTGTATGATTATTTTTACAATGTCTTATATTCTTATTGTCTGTAAAATGTGTAGTAATCTCCACTGTAGTTTATTTATTTATTTTTTTCCTTTTTCTTCTCACTTATTTGGAGTTTATCAATTCTATTGACTTTTCCAAAGGATCAACTTTGCGCCTTATTGATTGTCTTTTGTTTTATCTCTGGTTTCAATCTTATTGATTTATTGTTTTATCTTTACTATTTGCTTTCTTTTTAAATTTATTATTTTATTTATTTACTTATTTTTGAGGCAGGGTTTTGCTCTGCTGACCTGGCAGGAGTGCCGTGGCATGATTCTAGCTCACTGCAACCTCAAAGTCCTGGGACCAAGCCATCCTCTCACCTCAGCCTCTCAAATAGCCAAGACTACAGGATCACACAACCACGCCCTTTTTTTTTTTTTTTTTTTTTTTTTTTTTAGTTTATAGACATGAGGTATTGCTGTGTTGCTTAGGCTGGTCTCAAACTCCTGGCCTCAAGCAATCTTTCCACCTAGGGCTTTGAATATGTTAGGATTACAAGTGTAAGCTACCACATCTGGCCTTATTTACATTTTAATGCTTATGTTATTTTTAACTTGTTGTTTTTCCTAGTAGGAGCTTGAAGTAGAAGCTTATATTATTAATTTTTCTTTAAAAATTACTAGGCGAGGCCGGGCGCGGTGGCTCACGCCTGTAATCCCAGCACTTTGGAAGGCCGAGGCGGGCAGATCACAAGGTCAGGAGATCGAGACCATGGTGAAACCCCGTCTCTACTAAAAATAGAAAAAACTAGCCGGGCGCAGTGGCGGGCGCCTGTAGTCCCAGCTACTCGGGAGGCTGAGGCAGGAGAATGGCGTGAACCCGGGAGGCGGAGCTTGCAGTGAGCCGAGATTGCGCCACTGCACTCCAGCCTGGGTGACAGAGCAAGATTCCGTCTCAAAAAAAAAAAAAAAAAAAAAAAAAAAAAAAAAAAAAAAAAAAATTACTAGGCGAAATGAATTTCACACAAAAGTAAAAGAATACTATAACTAGTCCCCACTAGTTATCATCCAGCTTCAATGATTGTCAATATTTTTCCCAAGCTGATTTCGTCTCTACTGCTCTACCACCTACCCTCTCTGGTAAATGTTTTATAGTTCTATTGAGACAAAATGTATATGCCAATCATCTAATTTAAATACACAAACATATATTTTAGTAAATTTGTAGAGCTGTAAAACCATCACTACGGTTCAGTTTTAGAACATTTGCATCACCCCAACCTCCATTCCATTCTGCAGTCAATCCCCATTCGGACACCTAACCCAGGAAACCACTGATTTTTTTGTCACAAATTTAGCTCTTCTGGGCATTTCATTTAAAGTGAATTATACAATAGATAGTATTTCAAATATGACTTCCTTCCCTTAGCATTATGTTATTATGATGCATCCGTGTTATAACATGTTCGATTTTACTGCTGAATGGTATACCATCTTGTGGATAAATCACATTTTGTTTATCTATTCACCAATCAATGGACATTTAAATTGTTTAAGATTTTTGGTGATTATATATAATGTTACTATGAATATTTACATATAACCTTTGTGTGGTTATATGTTTTCTTTTCTCTTTTATAGATATCTAGGAGAGGGGTTACTGGAAAATGCCAGACTTCTATCATTTTACATTCTTAGGAGCAATGTAACTAGTTTCTACTTTCTCTACATTCTAGCTGATACTTGTTATTGCCTATAATTTTTATTATAGCCAGTAAAATGTGTATGAAGTTATATCTTAATGTAGTTTTAATTGCATTACCCTAATGATTAAGGACACTGAGCATCATTTTATGTGCTTATTGATAATCTATATCATTTTGGTGAAATGTCTATTTACATCTCCTATGGGCTGAATTGTGTCCTCTGAAAGATATTTTGGAGTCTTAACACACAGTACTTACAAATATAACCTTATTTGGAAATAGGGTCTTTACCGATGTAATAAGTTAAGATGAGGTTGTACTAGAATAGGGTGGGCCTTAATCCAATGTGGTTCATGTCCTTCAGAAGAGTAGAGACACACAGGGAGGAAAACGCCATGTGAAGACACAGACTTAATTACCGTATATAACAGAGGAAGAGGTTGGAGTGATGCAGCCGCAAGCAGAGAATCGCCAAGGATTGAGGGCAACCACAAGAACCTAGAAAGAGGCAAGGGTGGATTCCACACAGAGTTTCAGAGGGAGCATGGCCCTGCTAACACTTAGATTTTGGACTTACAGCTTCCAGAAAAGCAAGACAATAAACTGTTGTTTTAAACCACCTAGTTTGTGGTACTTTCTTATCAATACTCGGAAACTGTAGAACATCTTTTGCTCATTTCAAAATGGGTGATTTATTTTCACACCATGAGTTGTGAGAGCTGGTCTGGATATGGGTATTTTACCAGTGATATGATTTATAAGTATTTCCTTCCAGTCTGTGACTTGTTGTAATACTGTATTTTGCAGTGCATTCATTTTACTTTAAGTCCAACTTAAGAAAAAAAAAAAAATTATGGGATTTAGGACTAAATTCATCTCTTTGTATAAGAAATTTCTATTGCCACAGCATCATTTGTTGAAAATTCTCCCATTGAATTTCCTTGGCATCTTAGTTGCAGATTGGCTGGCCATAAATGTAAGAGTTTATTTCTGGATGTTAATTTTGCTTCATTGATTTGCGTACCTGTGTCTGCATCAGTTACCTCACTGTCTTGATTACAGTAGCTTTTTAGTAGGTTCTGAAATCAGGTAGTTAAGTCCTTCACTTTGTTATTTTCAAAATTGTTTTGCCTATCCTGGACCCTTCTCATTTTCATGTACATTTTGGAATCTGCTTATAAATTTCTATTTTAAAATTTGATGGATTTTAATGGGGATTCATTCAATCTATAGAAAAATTTGAAAAGAGCCCTCTTCATAATTTAGTCTTCATGGATATAAAAAATGGGATGTCTCCATTTATTTAAATCTTTAGCCATGTTTTATAGTAGTGCACAGGTCTTACATTTTTGGTTAAGTTTATTCTTAAGTATTTTTTGATGCTATAATGATAATAATTTTAAAATTTTGTTTAATGATTGTTTATTGCTATAGTATGAATACAGTGTTTATATTTGTGTACTGAGTTTGTATATTGTCACTTTGTTTAACTCAATGATTAATTCTAGCAGGAATTTTGTGAATTCTTTAGGATTTTGGCATTCAGGATCACATGACCCTAAAATAAAATCAGTTTATCAGTTTTCATGTCCTCTTCCAAACTGTATAACTTTTATTTTATTTTTTTATTTTTTGCCATATTTCACTGGCTAGAATCTTTAGTGCAATTTTAAATGGACATGTCAAGAGTACTTATTTTTGCCTTGTTCCTAACCATACACTCAGTCTTAAACCATGAAGGGTGATGTTTACTGTAAATTTTCTAGATACTGTTATTAAGGTGAAGAAGTTGCCTTCACTTTCTAGTAGTTGAGACCATTTATCAGAAAAAGATCTTGAGTTTCTCAAGTATTTCTAAATATATTTGTTGAAATAAATGTGTGATTATTTTGTTCTTTATTTTGTTAAAATAGTGTGTTACATTAAGTGCTTTTAAAATTTTAAATCAATCTTTCATTCCCTTTACAACTTATATTTAGTTCTGATATATAATATTTTTTATGTTGAAAGATTCTATTTGCTAATATTGTTAATGGTCACATCTTTTGTCTATGTTTTTGAAATAACATGGATTTTTGCTTCCTTACTATTGGTCTGTAGTTTTCTCAGGATGTCTTGGTCTGACTTCAGTGTCAGACTAATATCAATCTTCAAAAGTGAGTTGTAAAGTATTTCCTCTCTATTTTCTGAAATACTTTGTAAGGACTGATATTTCTTCTTTAAACATTTGTTAGGACTCTCTCCAGTGAAGCCATGTGGGATGGACCTGTTCTTTCTGGGAAGGTTTTAATAACTAATTCATTTGTGTTACTTGTTATAACTCTACTCAGATTTTCTATTTCTTCCCTTATCAATTTTAGTAATTTGCATCTCTCTTTCAAAAAAGTTATTGATTTGGCTGTGTTATATGAGAAAGAAATTCAAATCTCAGGAGTACAAGTCTGGGAATTAGGGTCCCAAGATCAGATCTGGGTTTTTCTTTGAGATTGTGTTGTTTGGTAAAACATTTCATTTCTGTGTGCTGCTAAACCTGTCACTTCACCCTAGAAGGAATTGACTAGATAACGTTTGAGGGACTAATAATAGATTCTTTCACATTAGGAAGAGGAGAATATCCAGTTGAACAATCAGCCATGTATTTGTTCATTACTAGATGTTTTATTTTGAAAGTTCTCGTATTGTTTATAAGTGTTATTTTTTGTCGACGTTTTGGTTTTGTTCTGGTTTTTGATATTGTATATTCAAGGTTTGAAAATATTTATAATAACAGGCTTCCTTGTCCTATTGTTTCTAGAGCAGGAGGCATGAATAACTCGGGAAACTCATCTGAAAAGCAAATAAAAAAATTCATGACATTTTACACCTTTTGCCAAGTCTTGGGATTGGAGAAACAGCAATTTGACAGTCATGGAAACTTTTTCTCACATTACAAATCTACAAGTTTATATGATTTGTAAAAATAATCAACATCTTAGGAATCACTGCATCATTAATAATGCCGTCTATAAAACATTACGTTTACATTTACTTCCATTTATTCTAGATTTCTTAATGTAATAGAGTAGTACTCAGATATGAGACATAGCCTAATCCTGTGGCTTTCAAATATGTTTTTCTTTGACCCATAATAAGAAATGCATTTTATATCACAAGTTAGAACAGACATAATATCTCCTACTCCCCAGCCCCCAGGACACATAGTCATAGACATAAATATTTCCAAAGTAGTACTTGGAGAATGTAAAAGTGCGCTTCGAAATTGCTATTGTGTTTCACTTTATTTGGTTTCCTTCTTTTGTAAGGGCGACAGAAGAGGATAACTCATTAATTGGATTTTATCACTCACTAATGGTCACTAACTACAATTGGAAAAGTATTGGTCTAGTAAATGTAATTGGCATTTAACTAATGTACCCTATAGACCTCGAAAGTAGTTGATCTTCCAAAGGTGGTAGGCTCATATTATTTAGAGAGCTGCTCAGAGCAGACTAGTGAGTGGGTCATTAAAGAGTGCCCTTTAATACGCAGAGAGAATTGGGAGATGCCATATTTGTTTGAGTAATTAATTTTATGTTTCAATACCACCACCTCTTATCATACCTACTCTACCCATACTTTGTCCCTAATACAACAACTTAGAAGGTAAAAGGATGTATAGACAGGTCCTTTTTGCAGTCAGGGCAACCTGAATTTAACTCTAGGCCCCATTTAACAAAGGACCACAGACTGGGAGTTAAAAGAACAGAATGTTATTATTTCACATCTCTACGGGCTTTTAGTGAAAAATCAAGATGTCTGCAGGACCACGCCCCCTCTGAAACCTCTAGGGCAATCGTTCCTGGCTTCTTCCTGGATCTGGTGGTTTGCTGGCCATCTTTGCAGGCTTTGGCTTGCAGCGTATAACTCCAATCTGTTTCATCATCATTCCACAGTCTTTTTCCTGTGTGTTTCTGGCTTTATGTGGCTCCATTTTCCTATGCACCCCAATTGTATTGGATTAGCTTCCCCTCTTACTCCAGTATGACCTAATCTTGAGTAGTTGCATCTACAACAACTCTACTTCAAAATAAGGTTGCATTCTGAGGTAATGGAGGTTACCACTTCATCATGTCATTTTGGGGGAGACACAGTTCAACCCAAAACACTAGGAATCTCATTTCTGGTTGCCTCTCAGGTTTTAACTGTGTTAGCAGATATGAGTCTATTCTCAGAAGATTTAGAGAAAGGACTATTGATGAAATTAGTGATACCAGATGAAAGGGAAAAACAATGTTGATTGCAAGTAGGGAAACTTCAGAAGGGAAACAATTTAATTGCAATTCCACCGAAGGCTGTGTCCCATTGTATCACCCAGAATCCTCTCAAGCACCACTCTTGACAGGCAGGATCTCATTTCCTTTCAACTCCCAACTTCGACACAGACTCTGGGACTTTTCTCTCTCCTCTTCTTTGGCCTGGAAATAATCCTAAATTCCTAAAGTCATCAATTCCAGTGTAACAACTCTAGTTGGGTTCACTGTTCTTTCGTTGTATTTGCAAGAATGCTGAGCTTTGGATTAAAAACGAAAAAAAGAAAAAAAATCCATCGGCGGCTGCCTGGCTTTCCCCTACAGAACCAGAGGCCGGAAAATAAATGTTTGCACCTTTAATGACCTCCATTGTCCTGACTTCACAGAATCCCCAGGGGCAGCTAATCCTCTGGAACAATACAGTACAGATGTTTCACACGATAAGAGGGCTAATTCCAGACCAATCAGAGTCACTCCAAATGTCAGCATTCCAAAATAAAGTTAAAATATGGGGCAAACAGATGCAACCTCTACAGTCTGAGCTCTTTGTCAGTGATCTCTGCTTTGTTTAAGGCCATGGCCACTTTCTCCTTAGTGAGAGCTGAGCTGTGCAGGGCATTCTGCTGTATTTGCTGTGTTCACCACTTTTATAAGTTCCCTTCCAGATAAATATTGCTTAATATTTTCTGGACTTTTACACACTCCTCTGTCTCTGTGAAAATTACCAGTAGGCAAACCAGTTAGGAATCATGGTTTTTAAATCTGAATAATAAAAATTTCAGTCATGTTCAATGATTCAGAGTTTTCATGGAGGCAGAGAAAAAGTTCCCCAAATCTCCACTCTGAGGTGAATAATTCCTTTGCTTAAATGAAAAAATGTTAAGAATTTGCTGGAGTTACCCAGGTACATGCTGTAAACTTTGTGTGTGTGTGTGTGTGTGTTTGATATAAAAGTAATTCTAATATTACTACTAACTTCCTATTTATGAGTTAATAGTATAAGTGAATAGTATAAGTGAATAGTATAAGTGAAATAGTATAAGTGAATATTAATAATAACTATAATAGACTTAATTCTTACCTAGATTTTATTTTATTTTATAATTTACTATTTCACCTATAGATTATATTTTGTAATTATTTTTAAGAATCACACAGAATTAACTGTTTTTTCCGTAAAAGACAGATTATATTCAATGTACAAATCAATGAAAACATTTTCTCAACATACAAAACATTAAAATGTGAAGAATCCAATATTAAGGTTGAGAAAATGTGGAAATGCTAAGTGCTATATAAAACTATCTACATTGTAGAAATCCAGAGATGTTTTTGATTTAAAAAAAAAAAAAAAGACTTCATGCTTTTGGTATTCTTTTAGAATTTGATTTAATTTTTAACCATTTTAGAGCCATGCTTAAAAAATTATTACTTGAGAGGTATAAGACAGTAAAAGGATTCCTAAGATTCATGAGAGAGTCTATCTTTTTTTTTTCCTTGTAAATCTAGCTTGGCTTTAAACATTGTGACTCATCCCTCTGCCATCTATAAGTGATGAGAGTCATTGCATAGATTTTCAAGTATTGGAGCCAATGGATTGCTAAAATAAAATAATTGAAAGGATCAATTTATGACAATAGGTTATCTAGTGCATTTCATTGGAAAAAAATTGTGCCCTATGACAAGCTTCCAGATTTAAAATAAGGTAAACAATATAATCTTGTTTCTATTTGGAGGAGGGGATCCAAAATAATTCTACACCAGAGTTACATTTTCATATTATTTTGTTGAAACAAACTGCAAGCTTATTGTCATAGTTGAGATTCTACTTCACAAGGTTGGCTTTTCCCTTTTAGTTCTTTCTTGGCCTTATCAGCATAATCTCTTGTCTCCTCAAAGAGTATCAGCTAAAATGCAGTTTTATGCTTGTTTGCTTTACTTTTTAAATGTCTTTATTTTCCTTTTGGTTATTGAATTTTAAAATCAAGAGTCTATTTGGTTACAAAAAAAATAAGATGTGTATCTGTATAGATTGATCACCCATAATTCTTCTGGACAATAATCTGTATCTTCCTAAGAGTTTGGTCATTTCTAGGGCACGTGATCAGCTGTTGATCAGCACTATTGTTTGGCCAAATGGGGAATCTTATCTGAGTCACTGAAAGAACAAGAGAAAAACATAAAAAGAGAGGATATTAATTCCCCCATCCCCTGTTTGTCTCTTTTCCTGTTCCTATCTCTCCCAGTCATTTTTTATGTCCCCATTGTCTATCTTGTTTCCTTTTTTCATTATTTTTGTTAATCCATAATCCTTTCTTTCTTTTGATTTATTGAGTACCTCTGCTGTAAAAGTTATTTCATAGTAAAGTTGATTTGAGAGCAGACCAACAGAAAGTTAGATTTTTCTGGTAAATTAGCCCAATTATTTAATGTACTCATCATTGTCATATATCATCTTTTCCCTAAATTCTCTTTTTTTCTCTCTCTCATATTATTTTTTTTAAAACATTGTCTCATTCTGTCTGCCACTCAGGCTGGAGTGCAGTGGTGTGATTATAGCTCTCTGCAACTTCAAACACGACTCAAGTCACCCTCCTGGCTGAGTCTCTCAAGTAGCAAGGACTAAAGGTGAACACCACCATGTTCAGCAATTTTTTGTAGACATGGGGTCTCTCTATGTTGTCCAGGCTGGTCTCAAATTCCTGGTCTCAAGTGATCCTCCTGCTTCATTGGGATTACAGGTGTGAACCACTATGTCTGGCCAAATTCTCAGTTTTAAAGTAATTTTATTGTAGTGTTTCTCTGCTTCTCTGTTTTCATTTCACTTCTTGAAAAATAATATCAGGATATAATTGGAAATTTGTGAATCTGAACTACTGTGCAGCCTTGCCAGCAGACCTATAACTAATCCACTGGCATGCTTGGTTTTTCTTTGTTTGTTTGTTTTTGCTGTTTTCTCAAAGCTGCCTGTACCCAGGAGTTGAGCAGTTAGTAGCCCTAAACGTTTACAAGATGGTTATTCAGTTAATGTGTTTGGTTGAAGGGTAATCCATGCAGCATGTTTCTTCAAGGAGAGACCAAAATCTTTCCAACTCAGTTCATGATCAATTTATGTCTTGACAGCTGAGAATGGAGTTTTATTATTTAAGCCAACAGAGTTGGTTTTTAAAATGTTCATTTAAACAGCTCACATATAAATAATGATGTGGTCTTTGTACTTGAAAAGACCCTTATGGAACATGAATGATAATTTTAAAGACTGCATTTGGCTGCTGACTTGGTTGATTAGCGTTCCCATAAAAACCTTAATTCCAATCTTTGAAAAAAATGTGTATGAATATGTAAGCCAAATTGATACTAACTATACTACAACAGCCAAAAAGCCATGGAAGTTCAGGACCTTTGTAGAGGAAGAAAATACTTTTTATAAATTACTAACTCTGTGGGGATAGAGATGGAAAGAAAATGCAGTGTTTGGCATCAATTGGTCATTGAAAAGGATGGCTAATTTAGCATTCTACAAAATATTTCTTAGAAGCAAAAGCCTGGAGATCTTTTAGATCCACTGAAAATGCATGGTTTGTCATCATTAATATGACATTAATAAGTGAATTGAATACATATTACTTTTATCAAATCAAATTCCTGGTAATTATGTTGGGCTTTTTGCTTTTCTATTTGATCAAATCTCTTCTTTAAAATAAGCTTTATTTAATCTGTTCTGAAAAGTGTTATCATGGGCTTCGTGAACTATTTTATTATTTGGTTCTTCAAAGTGTTAGGATAATAAGAAAACTGCGTAAAGATCATTATCTGAACATTTGTAGGATCATTTATCAAAGAGGAGAAATATTTAAATATTCTGGGACATTTTTGCTTGGAGCCATAAGTAAGAGAGAAAATTTACTTAAAACAATAAGATTTTTTTCTGGTCACGTGCCATATTTCCTGATCCATTGTGTTTGGCACCAGGAAACCACTTGGCATGAGCCACTAAGAAATCCATCAGCAACTGTGTCAACTTTATCACTTCCTGAGCTCATGCATGCAGGAAGTGGATACAAAAACAATGATTTCAAAAAAGAAAAATGACTCTTTGCTATTTGAAAAATTTTGAAAAATACACATTTAACACTTATTTGCTATCTACCTACAGTAAATAAACTGGATATTTCCCCTAACAATAGACAATGAATATATTATAATGCATCAAATGAGCCTTCATTTCTGAAATAAAATTAAAAACGAATTTCCTTTTTCTAATTTGTTTGTTGTGCTTTTTAAAAACTGAAACAGACCAGATAAATTTAAGTATGTGTTTAAGAGATAGGAAAAAAAGGATGATGAATGTAATGTCAAATTCAGAAACACTACAAGATGCTACTGCCAGAGAAAAATCGCTATTTTACTCCAAATGACTAAGAAGATTCACAGAGCAGAATGTCTGAAACACTTCACTGGGGCTTTTAAACAAAATGAAAATACACAAAATGTTTCCCTATGTTACGTTTGAATGAGAAAACATAATAACTAAAAAATCACAAAATCTGTTTACTTGGTACCTTGATCTTTCATGCCATGGACTATGAAACAAACCCATTCTCAGCCCCATTCCCTCTGGATCCAGTTTGGCTACTGGCACTCACCTGATATGTACCTGATGTTTGCAGCTGAGGTATAAATAAGTGATCATTGCTAAATATGTATTCCCTAGAAAATAGACTTGGATTTTTAATAGAGTTTTATTGCCTTACTTACTATCAAAATTCCTTCCCAAGAGCTCGGCCTCCAAACCTGATTAACTCCTCCATGATCAATTAAATCCAAATAGTCCTTGGATGAAAATATCCATCAGAATGGCCTAAATACTTAGGCAAGCAGGCAGACAGAATCCAAACAATGAAAAAAAAAAAAAAAAAGACTTTTTTCTATTAATGTTTCTGTCTCCTAAAATAGATAATTAGGTCATATTTATATTAGATTCACAATTTGGTAAACAAAGATTCTAGGGCAAGCCTATACTCATATGCCTAGATTATTAATGTCTCAAGAATACCTTCTATTTCTATAGTTTCTAAAAGTTATTTAATAGATAAGTGTATTTTTGTACATTGGAAATCTTTTTTCGTAATTAAGAATACTGAATCTAGTGACATAATTAGCTCATCCATGTCACACAAACAGTAAGTACAAAACCTAGGCTAGAAATCATGTCTCTTGATTCTAGCATGCTATTCTGTATGGCATTTTCGTGTATCATTGCCTATAGAATCCAGAGGAGATTGAGGTCAAAACTCAGGGATGTCATACAAACTAGAGTACTACCACTGAAATGTCCCCCAAGCACCCCTGCCACTATGCAACCTAAGCAACTCCATTTGGACCCATTTTTTTTATATTGAGCTTTCTCACAAGTTTTTGTTTATATAGAGATTTGAAAAAATCTATAGCACTCTGTCATTCCTTCCCACATATTACTGACATAATTATTTATGCACTAAACCTAAATTTAAGTTTTAGACTGACTAATAAAAGATTAAAGACATAAATTATGGGTCCTCCTAACATGCCTCCAACCTGATTTCATAGAATAATGCAATTAAAAAGGACTTTAAGGAATAAACCAATTCACTTGTTTATTTATTAAACAATCTATATTAGTAACAAGACAGCACCACCCACACCCCTAGCTGGCAAAAAAATAAATAAATAAAAAGTCAAATGTAGATACAAAATGGTAAATTTATCATGTAAAAAAAATTAAAATGCAATCATAACTTTTTTTTTACTTCAAAACTATATAATAGAAAACAGAAAGTCTCAGACAATAATAATGGCTTGGTATTTATTTTTGGTCCAATAAAAGAAAATATTGAAAAAGTGATTCTGCAAAACTCTCAATTGAAAATAAAACCGTTATAAAATATTCCAATTTGTACTAAAATAAAGAATATAAATAAAGTTTTACTAAAATAAAGAAAATAAATGAAGCTCAGAGTTAAAAGAAGAACTAGAGATTTCAGAAAAATTAATAATATTTTAGTAGAAAATCTACAGTTAAACTATGCTGCCTCAAGTGACGTATATGATATGTCAATAGAGTACAAATATTTGATACATATGTTATCCATTCATTTTACTTATATATAGATGATTCTTATTATTCAAGGTAATTATGCTCTGTAAAGTTGCCGTGAACAGTGAATTAGCAAATATTGAACCATTGTTCCTAGAAGAAATAACATGTTAGATTCCTGCAAGCTTCTGGTCACATTTTTTGTCAATGAATTAATTCATTACCTTGTTAAGTGTATATTTTTATTTAAAAATAGCATATTTAGTATTGTTGATTCAGACGATTAAACTCACAGCCAACAACCCTATAAATTATGCCTGAATGAAGCTTATTTAACACATATATTTTCTTGATAAGGCATATCACAGCCTTTTTGAGCTCAGGGAAACCAGACAACACTTTAGCATTATGATTGGGTGCCATTTCAAACTGTGAAATCACCACACACAATTATGAAATGAAAGCAAAATTACTAAATAGACTGCAAAAAAGACATTTACTTATGGTATGTGAGATGAACCAAGAAGGCAGAGCATTGCCTTGTTCAATCTTAGTGGGAAATAAGCATGTCAGATTTTTTTTCTCCTCTATGCACGTCCATAAATGACTATGAAAGCACCATTAATAGTATTTTGTGATTACAAATAAATTTTAGCAAGAAGGTGAATTTGCAATAATGGACTCCATGAATAATGAGGACTGACTATACTTCTTGAGAGGTCTCCATATCTCTAAATGAAATGCATTTTTTTCCAATATTTATTTTTCTGGAACTCTCAGCAGTTATAACTGTTCAACCACTCCTGCCTTTTGGAAAGTTTATCTTATTTTCTTCCCCAGGATATTAAGTTCTCTTTTCAGATTATCATCTTCTTCCTCAGCTTTCCTTTCTCTGTGACCTTTGTGGGTTTAATAGTCTCTACCAGATCTCTAAATATTGAACCTCTTTCAGGACTAATCCTATACCCTTTTTCTCCCCTCATTCTGTACTCTCTCTACACTGACTCTTCTATACTCAGAAGACTCACATTTTGCCTTTTATCTCAAGTTCAAATCCGTCCTCTTGGCTTCAGATACATAGACAGTGGACTACTAGACAATTCCAAGTCAGTGTCTCAAAGACACCTAGAAATCATTGTACATAAAATTAAATTTATGATTTATCTCTATAAAACTTGAACATAAAATCTGAAGACTTTATGAGAAAAAGAAACTCTTAGGACATGAGTCCTGAGAATATGTAGAAAGTAAATTTAGGTAGAATGCAGTGGTAGGGACAGTCTTCTTCTCATCATTAAAAATTTGGGTTAGTCACCAAAGTAGAATACAGATAGGAAACTTTACAATCCAGCCATATAGAAGACCTTCCATTCCGAGGAGCAAGACCATCATCTCTTCAAGGTATATCATCACCATCTCTAGTAGTACAGTATGCTGAGACCAGGACTCTGCGCAAGATGATAAAAGTATCAGATAAACTCACTAGGTTTCTTCCGAATAAGCCAGAATGAAAGTTCTATTCCCAGTTATGATATTGCACTTACAATTTATAAATCTTACATTTCCCTACCTTCAGTTTTTTTGGTGGATATTTTTACAACGAACCAGTAAATTAAAGTTTATAAAATAATATATTTTTGATTATATGTTTATATCTTCCAAATCTATGCAAAGATTATGTATTACTTTTAACTGATAATTAAACATGATCATCCATAATAATACTGAACATAGGTAATAATTTTAAGCAGGCTTCTATAAATCCTGTCTATTTAATCAAAAATTTAGTCTCTGGTTGCACAGATTAAGGCAAGTATTCATTAAAAATACGTGAATGGCACTAGTGAGGTTTTAAAATTCAGTACTTACTCATTAAAGGAATGGTTTGTTCAATATTCTAGTTAATATAAATTCTGAAATTCCAAAGTGTAGATTTTGGAATCTTGTAGATACTCAATAATTACTTTTTGAATGAATTGATTAGATAGATAATGAGAGAAGAAAAAGTCTTTAATTCTGTTTTCAGGTGGGTTGTTTTTTCTTTGCAGACAAAGAATAAGCTTTCTTTAATGGCCAAACATTACTTGTCCTTCTCATTTTTTTTAAAGACTAGTTCAATTAACTTTGTAGCTTATGACATTTTCTTCTAGTTTCTGACAACAAATTGATTGATAGTTCTAGTTTACAATGTTGCTTTAGCTTATCTTTGTTTGTGTCACCAAAGATTGCCTCAAAGGAAGATAACCAGGTTAAAATTTACAAGAAGGATGCTTCATTAATACATTTAATGTTACTACATAGGTCTTGAAAAGTGACTATCTGTATTGACAATTTGGAAAAATCGATCCATGTAAAATAAAATATAAAGCCAATGACAGCAATTTTTTCAACACATCATATTTTCTTAAGGTAACATTAGCTGTTGAAACAAACATCTCCAAGTTCAGTAGCTTAAGTGTACTTTTTCCTCAAGTCACAGGCCCACAGAAGACTCTCCTTGGTGAGTGGTCATTTTGTATGATAATTCAAGACTCAACCTCCTCTCACATGGCTCTGATTTATTCTAAAGCTTTGAAGACTTATGCTTGGGGAAAGAGGGTAGGAAAAGAATAACTGCTCCTCAAGCAACCAAGAAGATAACATTTATTCTTAGAACCAATGTGAATACTACTTGATGCTTTTATCTAGTAACCAAATAGCTAATGGCTTTTATGTGAACAAAATATACAAAATATATGTAAATACATTAATCCATAATGGCAGATCCTTGAGGTCAAGAGCTTTGTGTTTTGCTCACCTCTGTTATCCACCTTACTGCTCCAATTTTCTTCTCTCTATATTATCATTTTATCCATTCAAGGCCTTTTAGCCATCTTGCCTCACATAAGGGAGAAGAGAGCAAGAGAAAAAAAAAAAAAGAAAGAAAGAAAACTTGTAAAGATCAGAGCCTACAAACACAGGCCTACTAAAAGAATGAAATTAATAATAAATTCATCTCCTCTATACCTTACCACCACCACACGAAAAAGGACTTAATATAATAATAATGAATTATAGCTGAATTACCTGCAAGATTAAAAGAAGGAGTGCTAAAGGAAGTCCAAAGTTGATAGAGAAGAAAACACAAAAACACAAAATGAATTTAAAACTTCTGCCACCTGAAGCTACAGGAAACATTAAAGATAGCGCAACTGCTAGCCATATTAGAGTAAACCCTATCAATAAAGGATTATTCATATAAATATAAGTTCCCATTACCTGAAAAAATATGCCTAGTTCTTAAATGAATAAATAAATAAATAAAAATAAAGAATTTGACTGAGGCAAGCCAAAATAACCTCTACATAACCAAAGAAGGAACCAAATTTGATTCAAATATGATATGCATGTTGGAATTATCAGGAAAAGAATGTAAAATAACTATGATTAATATGTTAAATAAACTTTAAACAGAAATGAAGAATCCCCTTGATAGGCTCATTGATAGACTCAATATGGCCAAGAAAAGAATCAGTAAGCTTGAAGAAATATCAATAGTAACTTACAAAACTTATATGCAATGCAATTAAAACAAAAACCACTAAATTAAAAAACAAAATATCCAAGCACTGTGAGACTGTGGGACAATTTCAAAAGGTGTAATAAATACCTTATTAAAACACCAGAAGAACAGGTAAAAGAGCCAAAGAAGCGTTAGAAATAACATTATTCAAGCACTTTTCCAGAATTAGTAACAGACACTAAACAACAGATCGAGGAAGCTCAGAGAGCTTCCAAAAAACTGCACCTAGGCACATCATATTCGAACTGCAGAAAACCAAGGACAAACAGAACCCCTTAAAGAAAAACAGAGGAGGTGAAAAATGTACGCTTCACCTTTAGAGGAGCAAAGGTGAGAATTAAATTAGATGTCTCAGAAAGTATAGAAATGAGGAGAAAATAAAGTGAAATATTTAAAGTATTAAAGGAAAATATTCAACAACCTCGAATATGATATCCAGTGAAATTATATTTCAAAAGTACAGGAGAAATAAATACAATCTCAGACAAACAAAAAGTAATAGGAATGCTTAGCTAACAGATTTGCACTTCAAAGTGGTTAAAAGAAGTGATTCAGGGAGAAAGAAAGTGATTCAGGGTAGACACTCAGATCTACATAAAAAGAAAAGAGGGTTGGAGAAGAAATACATGATGACAAAATATAAGTAGAAGAACAGTGCTTAGAACACTATTAATTTGTTTCAAGGGACGGTATGATAAAGATGATTCCTTCACACATTTTTGATAAAATTGTGTTATTCTTTTAAGTAACCATGATCCTAAGTTTCCAGTTCTTCATAAGTCTATTTGCCTCAAAAATTATTTTTCTGAAACTTCTCTAAGAAATGATCCAATATACGAACTTATGATGGGGTGAAGAGTTAGTGTGTGGATGTTTCTAACAGCATTATTTATAATAAAAAAATGAAAAAAAAATAAAACACAGGCTAAACAACTACTGATCCATTGGAATGTTCCGAATCTACAAAAATAAAAGTGTATCAGATTTCCCAGCACAATGTAAAAGAGATTGTATGAAGAAGAATGAAAGGATTATGGGTGATTATATTTTTTGTCTTTCATTTTTTAACTTATCCAGTACTTTTCTAAGTTGAAATGTAAACTTATAATAAAATATGAGTTGCTTTTCAGAGTTTTCGTGAATATCCTGATGCAGTTTGTAGAGTCTACAAACTTGAATATGGCAGGGGATCTCTATTAACTCTAGAATTTCATGGACAGTAGCTTATATTTCCATATATAGGTATGACACACTAAACAGGTTTGCCTCTCAGATTTTAGAAGAATTTTCTAGAAGTAAAGAGGCAAAAAATTGTGAGAAGGGAATGATTTGGTGAATGTTATGATTCACTGGGAGTTCATTTTAGACAGGAAAATATTCATTTTCTCATTTTCCCTCCTAACATTGAATATCATGGTACATTGACTTTTGGGCACGTTAATATTTCCATCTGTTGTGTTTTACAACCACAAAATGAGATACAGTAGAAGCAAGAATATGGACTTTAAAATAATGAAGTTCTGCTTTAAAGTATTGGTTCCATCTATGACCAGCGTGCAACTTTAGACAAGGCATTAATGTTTCCTCTGTTTGAGTTTCCTCATCTCAAAAACAGAAATGATGTACATTGGGCAAGATTTACTGTGAAAAAGAAATAAAATATGAGTATATGGGTAAGTGTTTGACATATAGTAGACACTCAAAACCTAAATTACTCCTTCTGCATTATCACCTACTCTCTAACCATGGACAAACTATATTATATTGTCCTTAGGTTAGTGACCACATCATATATAGTAACACAGAGTGTAATTATTTGTATTCCTTGCATCATCTATCACATTGCCTTGAACATTATACATAGTGTCTCTACAAACATTTATAGATGGATTTACTGACTGGAAAATGCCTTTATGATTGAAAAGGGTTCTGTAAATCCAAAACATTTTATTTCTCTTTTCTCCTTTAAAGTGTTATTTATACTAATTAAAATTCTATCAATCAACACATTCCATCTAACAGACTGGTTGGTAGTTTCTTTTGTTTAATCAGACTAATTAAAGAGGATGAAATTAATGTTGCCACTCTATTAAATGCAGCTATCTTTACCAGATATACAAGTAAATGATGAGTATGTTCATTAAAGGAATGAAAACAGTAAAAAATGTTGATTTTAAGGAAAGCCACCATGATCTCACTGTTTTTCAAGGTTCTACAAATATACAGTAGGAATGTTTAAGGGGGAACTGCTGTTGATTTTAAGACTTATGTCTTTAAATGTGTTTTGTATCACCAAGGGATTTTACCTCCATAATAATTAGGCAAAGAATCGCAATTACATTTATCTGAGAATGAATATATATGTGTCATTATTTGGGTAGAAATTTACCTCTGCATTGAGGTGATTAATAGTCATCATCTTTAGCCCACTGTGAATGGATAGCTTTTGGTAAAGAAATGACTTCTGCAGTAAGACTTCCTTGTCTATGAAGTTATTCACTGACTGCTCCCAAGGACTGGTTCAGCAACACAATGTCTACACAGACTTTGGCTGTGGTTGGAATTTTGCCTCATTGGCTGCCATTATTGTGACAGTCATTTATCATAGAAAGAAGCCATATGTGAGGTTATCTTCTTCCAAAGGTATATGAATATTATAAATATCAAGCAGAACTGCAGGTCCCACTTTTCCATGCCCCCACACAGCGTCTACCACATCTCAAGTTAACTACTGAATTGCTTTGAGAGAAAGTGATAGAGTATAAAAAACAGTTACTCTAACCACAACTTATATGAATTTTATATTTATTTGGGATTTAATGTGAGTGATGTTGTTAAAAATAAATTCAATTACATTTTGGTTGTATTACTAATGACTCCTTATAAATAACTATTTAACAACAGTTGACAAATTAAGTTTATCCAGATTATCATGATTATACACTCTTTATTAAAATATTTTCTTCTTCAAGCATTCTTCTGAATTTATGTATGTAAAATCACACACTAATGGATTAAATGTTATTGTCTAATCAAACTTGAATGTCAGAATCTGATAACAACTCAAAAAATATTTCTTGAACATAAGCTATTTGGAAGAAATTGTGTTTAATTTTCTGAGAGATATAATTATGAATAAGTCAAGATACCTGCTCTCAAAGAATTCATAATTTTGTTAGTATGCAGACATTTAAAATTTTTTGTAACTATAATATTCATATTATATAATGGGAATAAAAATGTACATTTATTAAGCATTTTATATGTGACAAGTTCCAAATTTTAAAGACAGGATGATGTGATGTATAGTAACTTGTGGGCATTGAAGCCAGGTATTCCAGTTTAAATCCTTATTTTGGCATTAAGTACTGATGGGAGACTGGAAAAAGTTGGTTAGATTTCCTGAGCTGCATTTGCAAAAATCTGTAATATAAAAAATGGCTTTTATTGTTGTTGTTAGGCCTGGAGATAATGTAAAGCAACTGTAACATAATGATGTATAATATAAATGGTTGTTATTTTTATACTATTATATGAATGCTCAGTGTCATTTAATTCTCAACAAAATTAGAACATATGGGCATTATTTCCATTAAACAGAGAAACTAAGGCAGAATGAATTTAAATAATCTTTCCAGTTAATATGGTTTGGCTCTATGTCCCCACCCAAATCTCACCTTGAATTATAATTCCCATAATTCTCATGGGTCAAGGAGAGGACCAGGTGGAGGTAATTGAATCATGGGGGCAATTGCCACCACGATCTTCTCATAATAATGAGTGAGTCTCGTGAGATCTGATGGTTGTATAAGCATCTGGCATTTCCCCTGCTTGCACTCATTCTCTCTGCTGCCACCCTGTGAAGAGGTGCCTTCTGCCATGATTGTAAGTTTCCTGATGCCTCCCCAGCCATGCAGAATTGTGAGTCAATTAAAACTCTTTTCTTTATAAATTACCCAGTCTTGAGTATTTCTTCATAGTACCATGAGAACTGACTAATACAGTAAATTTGTTCCACAGACAGTAGGGTTCTGCTTTTTTACCCCAAAATGTGGAAGCTACTTTGGAACTTGGTAATAGGCAGAGGTTGGAACAGTTTGGAGGGATAAGAAGAAGACAGGAAGATATGGGAAAGTTTGGAACTTCCTAGAGACTTGTTGAATGGCTTTGATCTAATGCTGATGGTGATATGAGCAATGAAGTCCAGGTTGAGGTGGTCTCAGATAGAGACGAGGAATTGTTGGAAACTGGAATAAAAGTAACCCTTGCTATGCCTTAGCATAGAGACTGGTGGTGTTTTGCCCTTGCCCTAGAGATCTGTGGGACTTGGAACTTGAGAGAGATGATCTGAATTTAGATCTTACGTTTTAAAAGGAAGCAGAGCATACAAGTTCAGAAAATTTGCAGCCCAACACTATAAAAAAGAAAAACCCATTTTCTTAGGAGAAATTCAGGCTGGCTGCAGAAATTTGCATAAGTAATGAGGAGCTAAATGTTAATCACCAAGACAATGGGGAAAATGTCTCCAGGGCATGTCAGAGGACTTCATGGCAGAACCTCCCATCATAGGCCTGGAGGCCGATGAGGAAAAAATGGTTTCGTGGGCCAACCCTAGCGCCTTGCAACTTTGTGCAGTTTTGAGGCTTGGTGCCTTGTGTTCCAGCCGTGACCAAAAGGGGCCAATATACAACTCAGGCCATTGCTTCAGAGGGTGCAAGCCCCAAAACTTGGCAGCTTACATGTGCTGTTGAGCCTGTAGGTTCACAGAAGTCAAGAATTGAGGTTTGGGAACCTCTACCTAGCTTTCAGAGGATGTGTGGAAATGCCTGCATGTCCAGGCAGAAGTTTGCTGCAGGGGTGGAACCTTCATGGATAACCTCTGCTAGGACAATGCAGAAGGGAAATATGGGATCAGAGCTCCCACACAGAGTTCCCACTGGGACACTGCCTAGTGGAGCTGTGAGAAGAGGACCACCATCTTCCACACCCCAGAATTTTAGATCCACTGACAGTTTGCACTGTGCACCTGGAAAAGTTGCAGACACTCAATGCCAGTCATGAAAGAAGCTGGGAGGGAGGCTGTAACCTCCAAAGTCAAGGATCAGAGCTGCCTACGACCATGGGAGCCCACCTCTGGCATCAGCATGACCTGGATGTGAGACTTGGAGTCAAAGGAGATCATTGTGGAACTTCCATGTTTAATGGCTGCCCTGTTGGATTTTAGACTTGCATGGGGCTTCTAGCTCCTTTGTTCGGTCCAATTTCTCCCATTTTGAATGGGTGTATTTACCCAATGCCTATACCTGCATTGTATCTAGATGTGACTAACATTCTTTTGATTTTACATGTTTATAGATGGAAGGGATTTGCCTTGTCTCAGATGAGACTTTGAACTTGGACTTTCAGATTAGTGCTGGACTGAGTTAAGATTTTTGGGGACTGTTGGAAAGGTACGATTGTGTTTTGAAAAGTGAAAACATAAAATTTGGGAGGGGTCAGGGGTAGAATGATATGGTTTGGCTGTGTCCCTACCCAAATCTCACTTCGAATTGTAGTTCCCATAATCCCTATGTGTTATGGGACGGACACAACAGGAGGTAATTTGTTAGCCCTGTGCTGCTATTCTCATGATAGTGAGTGACTTTTCACGAGATCTGATGGTTTTATAAGGGGCTTTGGCCACTTTGCTCAGCACTTCTCCTTCCTGTTGCTACATGAAGAAGGACATGTTTGTTTCCCATTTCACCATGATTGTAAGTTTTCTGAGACCTCCCAAGCCATGCTGAACTCTGAGTCAATTAAAACTGCTTTCTTTATAAATTATCCAGCCTCAGGTATTTCTTCGTAGCAGTGTGAGAACAGACTAATACAGCAATTTATGAAAATAATAAGATAAACTTTTTTAATTTTCATTTTTCTCACTTTAAACCCAATTATCTGTTCATTACACATTGGCCTAAAAGCAATGTGTAAAAGCAATATGAGGTGGCTCGTCTGAGTGTCACAACTAAACTAAAATGATTAAGGTTTAGCAATTACAACAGAAGAGATTATAGTTCCCATCAAAACAGTACCAGTGACTAACAGTGTGCAAAGTGGTGTTCAAATCTCAAAGACCTAGAAAGCTGCTGAAGATGAGACTGGGGGTACTTGTCCACATAATGGAGTGATAAGGCTTTTAGGAAGATCTGGGTGTCAGTTGTGCCGAAAGTCATAGTTCTGCATTAAAGCAAGGATTGCTGGAATAGAATATAGCTTCAAAAAAAAAAAGTACACTGTATGTATGTTTGTAACTACATTTGGTGGATGAAGATAGGCATCCTAGTTGACCACACACTTAAAGGGGAATAGATTAAAACTACGAAATATGGACAGGAGGAAACAGGCTTCAGCAGAAGTTTAAAAAGGTGCAGATGACATTAAGGTCAGAGTAGTTAAATAAATATGTGAAGAAGACTGACATAAGACAGGGAATAGAAAGACTATGCCCTACCTAAAGACATTCAAAGTTTAAAATTAAGGGGATCATAAACCTAATAAAGTAAAGGGCTATTGAAATTAAGTAGATCAGCCTGCCAGTCCGCCCTCTGGCTCACAGGACATAAATCCTGGTTAAAGTGTAGACAAAGAGGAGTGAGAAGAAATACACACAACATTGTATCTCAGAAGGCATAGAGTGGTGACCGCAGACTTATTCCCTTAAAGTTAGTATTCCAAAACAGCATGGTGCTGGTACCAAAACAGAGATATAGACCAATGGGACAGAACAGAGTCCTCAGAAATAATACCACACATCTACAGCCATCTGATCTTTGACAAACCTGAGAGAAACAAGAAATGGGGAAAGGATTCCCTATTTAATAAATGGTGCTGGGAAAATTGGCTAGCCATAAGTAGAAAGCTGAAACTGGATCCTTTCCTTACTCCTTATAAGAAAATTAATTCAAGATGGATTAGAGACTTAAATGTTAGACCTAATACCATAAAAATCCTAGAAGAAAACCTAGGTAGTACCATTCAGGACATAGGCATGGGCAAGGACTTCATGTCTAAAACACCAAAAGCAACGGCAGCAAAAGCCAAAATTGACAAATGGGATCTAATTAAACTAAAGAGCTTCTGCACAGCAAAAGAAACTACCATCAGAATGAACAGGCAACCTACAGAATGGGAGAACATTTTTGCAATCTACTCATCTGACAAAGGGCTAATATCCAGAACCTACAAAGAACTCAAACAAATTTATAAGAAAAAAACAAACAACCCCATCAAAAAGTGGGCAAAGGATATGAACAGACATTTCTCAAAAGAAGACATTCATACAGCCAACAGACACATGAAAAAATGCTCGTCATCACTGGCCATCAGAGAAATGCAAATCAAAACCACAATGAGATACTGTCTCACACCAGTTAGAATGGCAATCATTAAAAAGTCAGGAAACAACAGGAGCTGGAGAGGATGTGGAGAAATAGGAACACTTTTACACTGTTGGTGGGATTGTAAACTAGTTCAACCAGTATGGAAAACAGTATGGCAATTCCTCAAGGATCTAGAACTAGAAGTACCATATGACCCAGCCATCCCATTACTGGGTATATACCTAAAGGATTATAAATCATGCTGCTATAAAGACACATGCACACGTATGTTCATTGCAGCACTATTCACAATAGCAAAGACTTGGAATCAGCCCAAATGTCCATCAGTGACAGACTGGATTAAGAAAATGTGGCACATATACACCATGGAATACTATGCAGCCATAAAAAAGGATGAGTTTGTGTCTTTTGTAGGGACATGGATGCAGCTGGAAACCATCATTCTTAGCAAACTATCAAAAGAACAGAAAACCAAACACCGCATGTTCTCACTCATAGGTGGGAACTGAATAATGAGATCACTTGGACTCGGGAAGGGGAACATCACACACCGGGGCCTATCATGGGGACGGGGGAGGGGGGAGGGATTGCATTGGGAGTTATACCTGATGTAAATGACGAGTTTATGGGTGCTGACGAGTTGATTGGTGCAGCACACCAACATGGCCCAAGTATACATATGTAACAAACCTGCATGTTATGCACATGTACCCTGGAACTTAAAGTATAATAATAATAATAATAAATATATATGTTCAACCCCCCCAAAAAAAGTTAGTATTACCAGTGTATAATAGGTTTTATTTTAAATAGTTCAGTGCTTGGTCCAGAGGGTAAGGGGCGTGTGTGTTTGTGTGTGTGTGTGTGTGTGTGTGAGAGTGATCAGGTAAGTAAACCTAAAATCACTGACTCCTACCACCTACAAATGAGTCAAACAAGGGAAGGCAGAACAAACCTAGAGATAAGAGTTAGAATGGTGACTCATATCTACCCTTGTGCAGCACTAGTATAGTGAAACACACTAGGTGGTATACATTTTATGTATCACATATATCTTTTTATATATAAATATGTATACACAAATATATATACATATATGCTTTATATACACAGTGTATGCATATGTATTATATGAATTATATGTAAAATATATAGCATAGTTATATGTGATTATATATGCATATATTGTGTTATGTGATATGTGTGATATGTGATTATATGTGATTACGTATATTATATACACATATATTATCACGTATAACTAAGTTTGATGAGCAGTGTTGGTAGGTGCTATCTCCTACAGCTGATAGGTGGTGTTTGGTAGGTGCTACCTCCTATGGCTGTATTTTTTTTTAACCAAATAAAATTAAAGGTAGAAGAATGTTGAAGGGAATAATAATAATATTAAATCAACAAATAAGAAATGGGAAATGTGATGAATTCCAGAAGCTATGTACACAAAAATCAGATTTGTTATTTTAAAAACCATCTCACAAAATTCATTGTGTACATTCAATGCAGTTTAAATATATGAATTATAGAAATTTAAAAATATGTTAAATTATTCCTAAAAAATACACTATAGGAATTGTTGAGTACATATGCATACAAAATAATGTAGACAGATTATGTATATTTCCCTAATTGTGAAATTTGGGTATATAATTGGATGGGACCAAACAAACTGGATTCAGCATTTATTTTAATAAATTTCAGTGTATTAGGATATTCTGGAAGCATTAATTTTCATATTTCTGCTTTGTGACTTACATAAGTACCTTTTTAATTTAAATGATTTAGAATATTACCTATATTATTTTTTATATAATTCTAGCATTCATCAAAGTTTTAATTGATGATTAATTTATATACTTGTATTGGCTAAATGTTTCATGACAGTAACAGTAGTACTTAGAGCAACTGCTTGCTTCAGTAAGTTGTTTTTTTTTGTTTGTTTTTTTTTCTCAGATGGAGTCTTGCTCTGTCATCCAGGCTGGAGTACAGTGGCGTGATGTTGGCTCACTGCAGTGTCTGCCTCCCAGATTCAAATGATTCTCCTGCCTCAACCTCCTAAGTAGCCAAGCAGCAGGGATTACAGGCATGTGTCACCACACCCAGCTAATTTTTGTAATTTTAGAAAAGATGAGGTTTTAACATGTAGGCCAAGCTGGTCTTGAACTCCTGACATCAAGTGACCTGCTGGACTTGGCATCCTAAAGTGCTGGGATTACAAGAATGAGTCATCACCTCCGATTCACTAAGTGATTTTACTGGATCATTAATAGACCAATGGTACACAACAAAGAGTCCAGATATGGATCCACGTGTATATGGCAATATAAGATACATAAAAATTAGAATCTCAAACCAAAGGGTAGTATTGGGCTAGTTTTTTAGTATATAAATGGTGTATTAGCCCATTCTCATGCTGCTCTAAAGAACTGCCAAAGACTGGGTAATCTATAAAAGAAAGATGTTTAATTGACTCACAGTTCAGCATGCCTAGGGAGGCCTCAGGAAACAGAATCGTGGTGGAGGGGGAAGTAAACACATCCTTCTTCACATGATGGCAGGAAGGAAAAGTGCTGAGCAAAGGGGAAAAGTCCCTTATAAAACCATCAGATCTCGTAAGAACTCACTCAGTGTCACAAGAACAGCAGCATGGGGATAACCACTCCCATGACTCAATTACCTCCCACTGGTCCCTCCCGTGACATGTGGGGATTACGGGAACTACATTTTCAAATCAGATTTGGGTGGGGACACAACCAAACCATATTAAATGGTGTCCCAATATTTACTGAAAAATGATAAAACTAGGTTCAAATTTCAAATAATATGTCAGGATAAATTCCAATGTATCAGATATCTGACAATAAAAACAAACAAAAAAAAACCTCAAATAAATAGTCAAAGAAAGCATGGTACATTCTTTTGTAACATAGGAGTGAGGTACTTCCTAATTGTGACTCAAAGAAACAACTACAAAATTTGATACAGTTTACTGTGCAAAGCTAAAACATTATTTTTCATACAGAAGTTTACTATAGGCAAAGTAAACAAATCAACTACACTAAAAAATGTCCAACAAATGAAGTATGATCTGGTAGAAAAAATGAAAATATTTGGATTCAGAGTGATATTGCCTCTTTTGTCTTTTAAATGTTACTAGTCCTCTTTGGTTATTTCAAGGTTAAGAAAAGCTCAGTGAATGAGTTAATAGAAAGCATTTTTTGTTTAATTTTCTGCTCTGCCAAATCAACAATTAGATTTCCAGAAGCAGAATCGCCCTCTAATTTGGTCAATGTTTATCATTTTAATCAAATAAAAATAACTAATCATAATTATAATAGGCCAGGCATGGTGGCTCATGCCCGTAATCCCAGCACTTTGGGAGGCCGAGGCAGGAGGATCACAAGGTCAGGAGATCAAGACCATCCTGGCCAACATGGTGAAACCCCTCTCTACAAAAAATACAAAAAAAAAAAATTGGCTGAGCATGGTGGCACACACCTATAGTCCCAGCTACTTGGGAGGCTGAGTCAGGAGAATCGCTTGAATCCGGGAGGTGGAGGTTGTAGTGAGCCAAAATTGTGCCACTGCACTCTAGCCTGGCAATAAAGCGAGATTCTGTCTCAAGAAAATGAAATGAAATGAAAAATGAAATGAAATGAAATGAAATGAAATGAAATGAAATAAATAAAATAAAATAAAAATATAACTTTAGTTACTTAAATGTACTAAACTACAAACAGCAGCAAAGATGCGAGTAGAAACCTCATGAAGAAAGACCGTGGTTTCCATAATACCAATGTTAGATTTTACCACCTCTTTAAAAAGCAAGAATTGTAATGCCTTTCCAACATTTGGATCTAAAATGTAATCCTTGAGATAGGATAATATTGTTAGGAAGCAAGTCAGAAATCCCAAAGGAGGAATAAGTAATGCAGTATATACAATATGCCTTGCAAAATTACCAGAACAATAACTACAAAGATATTAAGAAAAGTGTTTAAGGTCCAGGAAAATTATTGGGCAGAGTAAAGACAGAAAGGCATAGACCCCCTAGATACACAGACGTCTTCTCCCAACACAACAAATCATTGCAACACTTATGTAAGCAATGCACACAAAATAGTAAGCAATTTTAATTTGGCACTGAAGGGCCCTGCAGATGAACTAGGCACATAGATGAGGAAAGGGTACATTTGGCCTTCAATAAAATAGATTCAAAGTTCCAGGTCTCTCCAAACTGTGCTGGAGGGATCAGCTATGTCAACCTTGTGTTGTAAATGGTCTGCACGTTTATAGATACTGTTTTTTTTTTTTTTTTTTTTTTCCTACTCCTCAGCAGCCAAACTAGGAGCTGAAGCCATATGGTCAATGACTCACTTGATAGGCAAAGCAATGGAGACATAGGATACAAGACTAGCATTGATCAAACTAGACAAAAACACAACTGTGTAAAACTACACAAAAACAAACGCTTCTCCCACCATATCTTCAGTACAGCTTCACTAATGAACATCCTCAAATCATACCAGACACTCTGTATTTATTTTTCTGATGTACTTCTCTATAATGTTTCAGACTATTTTTATTTACAGAAATGATTTTTTCCAAGATTGGGACCGCCAAGAAACTACACATGCAGACAGATGTCATATCACTCCTCTAGTCCTGAATTCATATTATTATTTAACTCAGTTTTTCTTTTTACCTGAGAACAAATAAACAAAAATAACAAACACCGTCTCCCACCAAAATAATAAAAACAGCCATGAAAAACTTTTCTAAGTAGCTGTGAGTCAAAACGGTGAAATTTCATTGAGCTGCAAAACTAATCCGACAGTTTTAGGACATGTTCACGTTTTGGTGATCTAGATGACTATTTCTACATTTCTCTATGATCCAGGATGCCAAGGGACCTGCTGCCTGTGGCGTTGAGATTTAGAGGGCTTTGTCTCTGTTGCAGTGACTCAGAGCAAATGGAAAGATTGCCCATTTTTCATGGATGATGATGCTTGTAAATTTTCACTCATATATTTGACAACTGATGTACTTAGCAACTTTCAGATAACATTGTTTAGGGTGAGCTCTGCTTATTTTGGTCCTAATTTAGAAGGAAGACAGATAAAATACTCATTCTAAGTATCTACTTTTTGTCGGGAACTATGCTAGGTACTTTATACACATTGTGTTCGTCAGGGTTTTCCAGAAAAAGAGAACCAATAGGACACACACACACACACACACACACACATACATATACACATGGATTTCATATCCATGGATTCTACCAACAGATTATAAAACATATTCAGAAAAAATAGTTCACAAATTTCCAAAAGGCAAAATTTGAATTTGTCATGTGCTAAGTATCACACAAAACAAATAACATGTAGGCATTGTATTCAGTTGAATAATTAATCTGGATGGGTGTAGTGGTCACGTTTATAATCCCAGTACTTAGGGAGTCCAGGCAGAAGGACTGCCTGAGCCCAGGAGTTTGAGATGAGAGTGAGCAGCTCCAGGATGTATTCCCGGCTCTCTGTTTATAGTATTCACTTTATCAGTCTGGGTCAAGTTTACCTGGATAGAGAAAAGAAGAAACAAATGGGGTTTAACAGTGAGGACAATACTATCTTCTACTTACTTCAAAGCACATGGGTTTATGATGAAACAGATTTTTGTAAATCTTGTCAAATTAGAAAACAAATCACTGACAATGTGCACAATCAGAAAAAAAATACCAATAAAAATAATATTATTGACACTCTTGAACCAGCTGTGTTTTTTGTGAGTTTCACTCAGTTTTCACATAGATTTGCTTTAATAGTAATGATGATGAAGGTATTTTCCTCCTAAAAAAATATTATTATTGACACTCTTGAGCCAGCTGTGTTTTTTGTGAGTTTCACTCAGTTTTCACATAGATTTGCTTTAATAGTAATGATGATGAAGGTATTTTCCTCCTAAAAGATACTTAAAGGACACTGCCCTTAGGAAGCATTTTATTCACTATTGAATTTTGCGGTGGGAAGCAGCAGCTGGAAAACTGTTGTCCAGCTGCACCATGAAACCTGGTACCATAAAAGGAGATGATTTGTCAAGAGGTGCCAGATTTTCTTATTAAAAATTTGGCTGACGATGTTAAGCAAAGCAATTAGACATAACCAGCTCCAAAGTTGCCAAAGTTGCGGTGAGTATGGGAACCAAAAAAATGCATTTCACAGACTCCAGGAAAGTGGGAAGTAATACTGAAGATGTTGAGATATAGATGGATAAAGACTGTGGTTTTCTAATTGATGTGTATTTATATAACTATGACACCAGGAAAGCATCGGATTAGATGATCTCAGTCCCAAATATGCAGATTTGATTGAGTGTTAGTAAACTGTAAGCTCTAGGATGCACTTTCATTCCAAGTTTTAACATTTACACAGGCAAAAGCAAGTTTAATGGAAAAATATCAAAACCCATGACTTGTAAATTCATAATGACATACTTCATGATGATTTGGAAACACCTGACTTCCAACCCACACATTGTGTAATGAAATGCAGAGATGTGCACGCTGTGGAAAACGTAGTCATGTACTCCACCTAGAAGAAGAGGACTCGATAAGTCAGAATTACGACTTTGAAATTACTCGAACTGTATGGATCAAAAGAAATGTGGAGGCTGGACGTGGTGGCTCATGCCTGTAATTCCAGCACTTTAGGAGGCTGGGGCAGGCAGGTCACGAAGTCAGGAGATCGAGACCATCCTGGCTAACACGGTGAAACCTCATCTCTATTAAAAATACAAAAAAAATAGCCAGGCGTGGTGGTGGGCACCTGTAGTCCCAGCGACTCGGGAGGCTGAGGCAGGAGAATCTCTTGAACACAGGAGGCAGAGGTTGCAGTGAGCCGAGATTGCACCAGTGCACTCTAGCCTGGGCGACAGTGAGACTCCATCTCAAAAAGAAAAAAAAAGAAAGAAAAGAAAAGAAAAGAATGTGTAATGAGACGTTAAAAAGAAATGACAAGATAGCCCGTCATGGGTGATAAGAAAGAACTTTTGAGGAAAGTTCTAGGTGACAGAGCTTCCCATCAGCCCAGTCTCTGGAGAACTCAGACATCTTGCTGAAAACAATGAAATTTAATCCATAAATATGAAAACGCTTTTTCAATTAGTTACATAACTGACCCATGTGAAGAATGACCATAAGCTACCACATTTTTATGGAGATATAGTTCCAGGGAAAAAAAAATAAAAATCTGAGGGCTTATAGAGACAGAGTAGTGATACTCGTTTGATCCCACTACCTAGTGTTCCCTAGAGTGCCAAAATGGGTAAACACCTTGCTTCAGGGCACTATCTCCAAACATGACTCTGCTGTAGACATAAGAAAGACTTGTCTAGCAACTTTCATTTTCCTAAATTCCATATGATTATTATGCTCTTCTGTTCGTATCTATTTCTACGGTCTTTGTTCATTTCAACACAGAGTACTATTGATGATACAGCAGTAGGAGAAGTATGAACATAGATTCTGAGTTCAAGCTGAGTTTGAATCCCAGCTCCATTACTGACTGGCGCTACAGTTTGAGGCAAGTTACTTAATCTCACTGTTCCCAATTTCCTGCTCTGTAAAAGGAGTTAACAGCATCTCATGTCATAGTAGCACTGGGAAGATAAATCAGTTCAAATGTCCTAAAGGCCTAGCACAGTGCTTTGTATTTTATACTTACCAAGTCCTCATTTTTTGCTAAGTGCATTTGGTAAATGGAACGTGTTTGGCGATATTGTCATTGTTTCATTATTTAAAAATGTATATTGCTTTACTTCTCAGAAGTGTTTTTTCAATGACCAATCTCGTTTACAAAGCATGGATTCTTGATTTTTTTTATTTTTATTTGCTTGCTTAAAGGGTACCATGCTATGCACATTATATACAGTCACATTTATTTTTCATAACATGACTATGGAAAACATGATTCATTACTTACTAGATATTATTTCTCTCTATCTCCTTTCTTCTTTCTACTATAGAGTGTTGATCTGCTCACAGTACCAGTGTGGACAGCCCCAGAAGATGCACTGATGAATAAAGTATTTTCTAAGCCTGTCATAATCTTCCCATATCTTATTGCTTGGCAATTTCTTCTCCAGACTGCCTTGCAATGAGAGAAAGCCATGAGACTGATTTTAGGCAATGAGATTTTAGGGCAAGTCAACAGATACTTTTTGAAGTATTTTCTTATGCTGATAAAAGGAGAAGGTAACTTAGAGTAGAAGTTCTACATCTTTGCCTTGACTCTACTTTTTTTTTTATTATTTACATGTTGTTGGCATGCTTGGAACTGGGGCCATTAACCTGCTATGAAGATGTGACAAATGTAAGATCAAATAGCTCATTGTGCTTAGGTCTCAAACTCTTGCACTCCATCAATCCTCCCGCCTCGGTCTCCCAAAGTGGGAATACAGGTGTGAGCCACCATGCCCAGCTGGAAGATCATTTTTTAAATATAGTTCCCTGTACCCCTAGCTCAAAAATTCCAATTCAGCTTTTTTTGGGTAAATTTTGAAGTAACTTTTTAGCTTTTTGAACTTCTAATACAAAGTAAGATCAGGACAATTTAAAGCTATAGTTTACCATTAAACAATTAGTATTTGACAGACATTTTGCTATATATTTTACATAGGTCATATTTCAGAATCATTTCATAAGTAGATATTATTACTCTCCACATTTTACAGATGAGGAAACTGATGTTAGGGAGGGAATCAATATGCATAATTTTAAATGACTAACAAAAGACAGAACAAAGATTTGAAAGTACACTATTAACCTTTTTGCTACATTACTTTGTCAGGCCATCATCATGCTTTTTCCCAAATTTATATGCCCTTTTGGAGCAGATACATGTGAATTACCTTTTTTCCCTTGGTGATGAGTAAATGCATAATCATAATCCTAGTAGAAAACTGTTGACACACTAGAATTAAGTAATTTGAGGATACTTTAATAAGTCAATTAAAAGGAAACAGACTGTAACACCATATGCACAGCTATTTCTATTCACAGGGCTGAAGAAGTTAAGTGGGCCATGGGGTTATTGAAAATTATAAAAGATACGTGAAAGGGATGGTCTGTCCACCCCTGTAGCCTCTGGCAGAGAAAAGCACCAGAACCAGTGGCCTGCAGAGAGGGTGTGGGAAAACAGGTCAAGTTCTTATTTTTATCTCTTCTTCTAATGAACTGAACCCAACAGGCAACCAGAGGATGAAAGACCCCATAGGTGTAATCCACAGAGCCAGGACAGAGAGGAGGTTAGAAAAGGGTAGAGACAGAATCAAGAGAAGAAATGGGAGACATGAAAGGAAGGCAACTTTTCATTTTCTTTTCTTCCTTGGAGACAAAGTCCCTACCTGTCACCCAGGCTGTAGAACAATGGTGCAATCTCAGCAAACTGCAATCTCCACCTGCTGGGTTCAAGTGATTCTCCTGCCTCAGCCCCCTGAGAAGCTGGGATTACAGGTGCACACCACTACATCTGGTTAATTTTTTTTTTTTTTTTTTTTGTATCTTTAGTAGAGATGGGGTTTCACCATGTTGGCCAAGCTGGTCTTGAACTTCTGATCTCATTATCCATCTGCCTCGGCCTCCCAAAGTGTTGGGATTACAGGGATGAACCACCACGCCCGGCCAGAAGGCAACTTTTCCATAAAAAGCTCGCCAGTAGTTAAGGAGATGGAGAAGAAATCAGTTGGAATCAAAGCATCCAAAAGAAGATAACCATAAACATCAGCCAGTCAGGAAATTTCATTTTTACCCAGTGGAAGGCAGGCTTAGGCTGCGTATCCCAAAAGCAGGCTCACACAATTGTCAAAAAGCACATCGATTCGGTTAGCTGTGTTCTCAGGCCTAGCCAAGCTGATCTTGTGTCCAGAATTGGTGGGTTCTTGGTCTCACTGACTTCAAGAATGAAGCCGCGGATCCTCACGGTGAGTGTTACACTTTTTAAAGATGATGTGTCCGGAGTTTGTTCCTTCAGACATTCAGATGTGTCTGGAGCTTCTTTCTTCTGATGGGTTCGTGGTCTCGCTGTCAGGAGTGAAGCTGCAGACCTTCCTGGTGAATGTTACAGCTCTTAAAGGCAGCGCCTCTGGAGTTGCTTGTTCTTCCGGGTGGGTTCGTGGTCTCATTGGCTTCAGTAGTGAAGATGCAGACCTTCACCGTGACTATTACAGCTCATAAAGGCAACGTGGACCCACACAGTGAGCTACAGCAAGATTTAGTGCAAAGAGCAAAACAACCACGCTTCCACACTGCAGAAAGGGACCCAAGCGGGTTGCCGTGGGCTGGGGCAGCCTGTTTTTATTCCTTATCTGACCCCACCCACATCCTGCTGATTGGTCTATTTTACAGAGAGCTGACCGGTACATTTTACAGAGAACTGATTGGTCCATTTTGACAGAGTGCTGATTGGTGCATTTACAATCCTTGAGCTAGACAGAGTCACAGAATGCTAGTTAGCTAGACACAGAGTTAGCTAGATACAGAGTACAAATTGGTGTATTTACAAACCCAGAGCTAGACACAGAGTGCTGATTGGTGCATTTACAATCCTTGAGCTAGACACAGAGTCACAGAGTGCTAGTCCTCCAAGTGTCCACTGGGTTAGCTAGATACAGAGTACTAACTGGTGTACTCACAAATTCTGAGCTAGACACAGAGTGCTGATTGGTGTATTTACAAACCCTGAGCTAGACACAGAGTGCTGATTGGTGCACATACAATCCTCTGGCTAGATATAAAAGTTCTCCAAGTCCCCATCCGCCTCAGGAGCCCAGCTGGCTTCACCGAGTGGAACCTACACCGGTGCTGCAAGCGGAGCTGCCGCCAGTCCCGAGCTCCGCCTGCACTCCTCAGCCCTTGGTCAGTAAATGGGGCCAGGTGCCACGGAGCAGGGGGTGGCGCCCATCCGGGAGGCTCAGGCCACGCTGGAGCCCACCCCAGCAGAGGAGCTCAGACATGGTGGGCTGCAGGTCCGGAGCCCTGCCCTGCAGGGAGGCAGCTAAACCAGGTGAGAATTTGAGTGCAGCGCTGGTGGGCAGGCACTGGCTGGGGGACCCGGGGCAACCTCTGCAGCTGCTGGCCCGGGTGCTAAGCCCCTCCACTGCCCTGGGCCGGGAGCGCCAGTCAGCCGCTCCGTATGTGGGGCCCTCTGAGCCTGCGTAGGCGCCCGGGGATCTCACACTGGCCCACCAGCAAGCGCAGCCGTGGTTCCCACCAGTGCCTCTCACTTGACACCTCCTGGCAAGCAGAAGGAGGAGGCTCCAGCCTCAGCCAGCCCAGAGAGGGGCTCCCACGGTGCAGTGGCAGGCTGAAGGGCTCCTCAAGCCCGCCAGAGTGAACTCCGAGGCTGAGGAGGCGCTGAGAGTGAGGACTGCTAGCACATTGTCATCTCTCAATATCAACATTAACTAAGATTTTTGTGCATGGCTTCTACAAGATGGAAACAAAATGTCCAGTTTCCTAATCCTGATTTATTCTTCTGGAAGCACAGCTGAAAAGATTTGACTATGAGTAATGATCTGAACTGTCATTAATTATGAAGCAACCTCCAGTTCTCAGCAGGTTCTTTGAAGTAAATATAGATTGATAAGTAAATTCCAATCCAACTTGAGTTATTGACTGATTCATTCTATGTTCATGTTCTACTTAAAGAATAATAGAAGGCAAATAAAATGCTTTCTTCAAATATATATTTATTTCACCTGGAGGTTAACAAAGTAACTGTGTATGCTACAATAGACAAAGTGAATGGTTCCTAAATGAAATGTTCTAATTAAAGCATTATAATGATAGTTACATATTTCGATAGCACCTTTGGTTACAATATTTTTCGTTCATAATACTGCTATTTCACCATTCGTTTAAGACATGGTAGTTGAATATTTGTCAGGTGCTAGGGAAATAGAATTTATATTCTATGAAGGAAGACAGATGAGATTGAGATAGGAAGAAACTTCACATATTCAAGAAGTAGCAGGGCAGCATGTGTCAACATTAAAGTTAGGAAGGGTAAAACTGGTAGTGGAAAGGGTTGAGAGAAAGGCAAAAACCAGACCAGAGCAGGATCAAAGGACAGTAGTAACGATTTTAGTCATAGAGTGATGGGGAGACATTGGAGGCCACTGAGCAGGTGAATGGCATGATCTGATTTCCATTTTCCAAGGATCACTCAAGCTGCCCTATGGAGAATAGTTTATACAGGAACAAAAGAGGAATCACAAAAACTAAAGAAATGTTTCCCCAATTAATTAGAACCAAAGGTAGGATTAGAACCTAACTATACTTTCTCAGAAAAGATGCCTCCCATCGTTACTCTAAATCCCTTCCCATACTCAGGGCTCGAGCCATCTTTCTATTACTTGAATAAACCAAATATTTGCCTGCCATCAGGCCAAGTGTAAACATAAACCTCTTTATTAGAAGCACCTGTGCTGTAAACACTTTTGGAAAAAAAAAAAATCATGATTTTCTTTACTTCTTAACAGGACAAATATAGCTCTCCACACCTTCACAAAGTTAGAGACAGAGACAGCTATTTAAAATTCCTGAGAGTTCTTAGAGAGGCTAGGATTACAAAGGTAGTTTTGTCTATAAATTACCAAGTGGCTGTACATATGACATAAAATCATTTTTGTCTTCCTGTCCCGTAGGAAGGTGAACTGATTGCACATGTGTACCTAAGTATACATGATGAGCACAGAACATTGTATAGGGATACAATAGACAAAGTGAATGGCTCCTAAATAAAGGACGTATGCGTTTTATTGTTGATTGTTGTGGCAGACTGAATGTTTGTTTCCCTGCAAATTTATATGTTCAGATTCTAACTCCTAGTGTGACTGTATTTGGAGATGGCCCCTCTAATGATGTAATTAATGTTAAATGGGGTCATAAGGGCAGGACCTTGATCTGATAGAATTAGTGTCCTTGTAAGGACAGATACCAGAGAGCTCACTTGCTTGCTCTCTTTTACAGCACAAAGAAGAGGTCATGTAAGCATAGAGCAAGAAGGCAGCCATCTGCAACCCAGTGGAGGAGCCCTCCCCAGACACTAACCATGCTGGCACCTTGATCTTGAACTTCTAGTCTCTGGTACTGTGAGAAAATGCATTTCGGTTGTCTCAGCCACTCAGTCTGAAGAATTTTGTTATGTCAGCTCGAGCAGATTGATGCAGCTATTGAGATACAGAAGTTTCTATTCTATTTGCGTTTCCTTGTTTTGTTTCTGTTGTTGTTGTTTTGTGCCGGGCATGTAGACCAAAGCCAACAGGCAACGTCACTTCATTACTAGGAACCAAGTCTAATCATTGCACCAGAAAATACAAAATTTTATGCATCTAGCTTTTTAGAAAATTGTATTTCAACTCATTATAGGATTTTCATAGTTTATCACAATATTTATGTTGAGAGAAAAGAGCCCTAAAGTTTCAAGAGAATTAAATTCTGGAAAAGAGAAAAGTAGTCACTTTTTATAAATTAGTAGGTAGCATCTATTTTTCTTTTTTTGGTACTAAAATGATTACATTTTTATTTTTACCTTATTTTGTACCAAAATGGGTCTAAATGTCTCGGTGACTCATTTCAAACCTTGCATTTTCATTTGTGATTAATCCCACCTACAATGAAAAGTTTTTGCTTGATTTTTCTACTGAGATGTGGGTTCCAAGCCTCAGTATCCTATGGATGTACAGTTGTACAATGTAAGTTGTCAACTGTTATATTTGGGAGTGAAAGTAGAAACTACAGTGATGAAAAATGAGTGGGCAAGTTTTCTTTTCCTGAAGGATGAATCACTGGAGAAGTGCCAGTGAATTGAAAAAAAAAAAAAAAGTCTCACCGAGGAAATAATAACCAACAAGCCATGTTCTACTGTCTTAAAACAAAGAAATGCAGTTTATCTCAGGGCACATATTGATGCTGAAAATGATTCAACTTCACTATATCATAAGGGGAACCATCAGAAGCATATGCCTGGAAACCAAAGCCTCTTGGGAGAAAGTTCAAGGTTCGAGTTTTTCAATTTTAGACATCGACCATATGTTTTAATGGAAGACTTTGTCAAATATCACCCACCTCTCTCTCACTTTCTTTACATATACTAAATAACTAAAATAATACAAAAAAGGGATTTCTAAAACTTCCATATTGAAAATATAACACACATTTGCATCTTTAAAATGGACTATGATCAGACTATGATCAGATTGGTAGCATCAGTTTGAAAGTGAAAAATGTAACAATATGGCAGATCATTTCTCCCAAGAGAGTTTTAAACATTGCTGAGAGTTCTTATTGTTTATTTAAACATTGCTGAGAGTTCTTATTGTTTATAACATGTTAGATATAAATAATGAGGAAAGATCACTGGAAGAGTGATTCAGACTATGCAAAAGTCAATATGCCTCAGATCCTTCATTTGGAAAATGTACAGAATAAAATATATGTCATAGAGGAGCAATGAAGTTTGAATGAGGCAATGGATACAGGGTAATTGTCATGCTATAGTTGCTAAATAAATGGTAGCTATTCAGGTGCATTTTCCTAACTATTATCAAAATCTTTGTCTTCCACAAGATGAATTATTATTAAAACAATGTTTTCTAGAGAAGAAGGAAGAGGCCACAATGGTCGTGCACTATGTGGAATAGGAGATAAGCATTGTAGAGTTTATTAAAAATAAATTTCAGACTTAAGAAAGTTCTAGAGATTGAATTATGTCCCCTGAAATTTTTATGTTGAATCCCTAACCCCAGGTGTGATTTGTGTTTGGAGAAAGGGAGGAAGTGATAAGGGTTAAATGACGCCATAAAGGTCAGGTCCTAACTTGATGAAGCTGGTGCCCTTGTAAGAATCGGAAGAGACACCAGACCTCTCCCTCTCTGACATGTGAGGACACAAGAAGGCAGCCATCTGCAAGCCAGTAGGAGAACCCTGGCCAGAAACAAAATCAGCTGGTACTTTAATCATAGACTTTCCAGCTCTCAGAAGTGTGAAGAAGTAAATTTCTGTTGTTTAAGCCACCGACCCTAATGGGGTTTTGTTATGCCAGCCCAACACAGTAAGACAAGAGGCATTAAAGGGTAATTATTTTTGTTTTTTGTTTGTTTTGTTTTGTTTCAATTTAGGCAAAGATAGAAGTGAATACATAAATAAATTGCATTACCTGAAAATAAGTTAAATCATTGTAGCCTTTAAATTATTGAACCAGAGATGGGCACCATTGACATATATATTAAAAGCTACATTTCAATGCCCTCAATATTCTCACCTCAGAAATCATAAAATGTTTTGCATTTATAGAAGTGAGTTTAATACTCCTATAATTAAGACATATGTCTTAGAAGTTTATTCTGATCAAGACTATTTTACATGCATGAAAAATGCCACTGAAGAAGCACAAGAGTGATAGCAGTAACACCCTATTATTTGTACAAAGTAACATAGTGAGAACAAATGGCTATATTTGAAAGCAGTTGGCTGTCAGAGCCATATAAAGAAAACACAAACAGAAGTAATTTATTCAATAATATTATGCTTCATTAGGCTTTGGATTTAGTCTTTAATGTTGCCAGGAGGCAGAATGTTTTACTGAGGGGTTTTTTTTGGAAATTATTGCAAAATATTATTAGATCCCAAAAAGCACTTTTATTCTTAATACTCATTACTGCTTGGAAATTCTTTCCTGCATCCATACATATTTATACATATAGCTGTACATATGTATTTGTATTATTTTGTGTGTGTGAATTTATTTATATTTTGGCAAAGTCAAATATAACTATGGTAGAAAATATCTCTTTAATTTGGTAGAGAAGCAATATTATTAACTCATTTTACTGAATGTGGTTTTAATACTAGAAATCTAGAATGACACTTGTCTGGTTAAAAATGTCAGAAAACAATGAATACAGCAAAAATTCAGTGTCTCTTTTTTCAAGCTAATCTAATTTTATGTGGAAAATATGGATAAAATATGAGTTAAAAGTTTACAATGGCGTTTCTCTTAATCTAATTTAACTTGCTGCATTGAGCTGTGATGGTTTGAATGTGTCTCTCAAAATTCATGCATAGAAAAGTTAATCCCCAATGCAGCAGTGTCAATGGGTGGGACCTAAAAAGAGGTGATTAGGTCATGAGGATTCTACCCTCATGATTAAATTAATGTAATGATTGTGGAAATCAGTTAGTTATCTTCAAGATGGGCTTGTTACAAAAGTGAGTTTAGCCTCTTCTTTAACGTTTGCTCTCCCTCCTGCCCTTCTACCTTCTGTGGTGGGATGACACAGCAAGAAGGCCCTCACCAGATGTGAGTACCTTGATAACTGAACTTACCAGCCTCCCAAACTATAAAAAATATTTTTTTTCTTCTGTAAATTGCCAAGTTGGTGCCATTCTGTTATAGGAACACCAAGTGGACTAAATCATGAGCTAAGAAGAGGTTTCCCTGCCCTAACAATATGTAGCGTGCCTGGACTTATTATGCTAATTAGGTCAAGGGAATACTTTCTCCCTCTCACTACTTCAGGGGCCACAAATAAAAATTTCAGCCTTGATTAACCATGCAAATTTATATTATTTTCCCAAGGGTAGCATATCTGGGTTGTTGTTGTAATACATTTGAAATTAACCCACTTATCTTTAAAGTCAATTATATATCTGAAATAGACTCTTTATATGTAGGAAACAAATATCATGGTCTCATAACAACTTTGAACATGTGTCAACTGTAGAATCCTATTAGTTCAAATTATAATTTTTCATGTAGGTGCTTGTCTTTCAAACAAAACTGTGGGACTCTCTATTGTTTGTTACCTGATCTTTTTTTTTTTTTTTTAATTCTCAGAGTATAGCACAACACACAAAAGATAATTTGACAAAATACAAGAAATTGAGTTAAAAGAATTAGCTACTTAGAAAAAAAAATTTGTAGTTTTTGAGAGTTTGCATTGAAAAATGTCTACAAAGTAACTGTAGTACAGATAATCCTACAATGACAGTTAAAATGATAGAGTGATCATCTGAAACACCCATGAATAAGCTATACCAACAATGTTTCTCAACAGGGTGTCCATGTGTGCTGTCTGAGAAAAAAATTATTTTAATGTCTCCTGACTGATTTAATTATATGAACATATAATATTACAGGTTATTTAATGTTTCAGTGACTGAGTGAATGGGAAGCTCTGTTGTATATGGCTTCAAATCTTCTTGGCCTCATATCTTATTTCAGCCATTGCTGTTATGAATAATTCCATGGAGGTTTTGTGCAGCTTGGCACAAGTGTGATCTGACAGTGTCTTGACAATGCACAGCAGGTCCTCTGACTTGCTGCCCAGAGCTCCTCTGACACAGGGTGTTCCTCATGAAGAATTTGGCAATCAAGCATGTGCAGCACTTATGTGTTGGAGACTGAAACAACAGATAAATGATTTTCGTTTTTATTTCTGTGGTGGGTGGTTCTGAGACATACCAGAAGGCTTCTTAGAAACTTTCTTGGGCTAACCAAATTATCTCCTCTTGAGGTGGCCAATCAGTAACACATTTTTGAATGAACTTCCTGTCTTGTCCTGTTCACTCCAACACCCTTTAATCTGGTTCCCTGAAATCATATTTCTGAGTAAGCCATTAGCATATTAGCCTTTATCAGTCTGCTTTGGGAAAACTGAAACTAACACATTGACTCTCCTTATTATTAAAGATATTGTTGGTGCCAAATGGTTCCATCAAATTATAGAAGCAAATAAATTAATCAATTTAAAAGCAGACTTATATTCATGATATATCCTGAGAAGTGATAGAATATATGACTTCATACCATATTTGAATTGAAGTTTTCCAGAAATTTAAATTTTTTTTAAAGTGATGAAAAATCTGTGTTATGCTCACACAGTGCTGACTGGTAAACACAAAACAAGTTCAAAGTTCCCTCTAACTACAATATTATCATAGTCACACATGGGTAGCAATTTAAATTCTCTAAAACTATAACATCCCTTGAATTACATTAATGTTATTAATTTGAAAAGTGTTGATTTTGTAGGTTGGCTTGGAGTTAATATTTATATTTTTCTTTGTTTTTGGGTATAAGAATGATAAGCATAAGACGTTTAAAACTAGATCCATGTCTACACTTGTTTATATAACAGTACATTAAAATGATTTAAGTCAACATTAGGGGTGTATGAGTAGATCTCCTCAAACCGTATCCATATATTATTTCAAAAACAGTATTCAAAGGTGAGGACCTGGACAAAGTTTCATTGGAGTCATTTGTAACTATTAATAGAAATTCAGGAACCAGGTTTATCAGTGAATGCAATCAAGGCTGTCATTAAATATTGCATTATGATATTTATTTGTGTTAAAAATGAAATAAATTATTTCCTACAGCTTCCTTCATGCTCTTTCAAAGGTGACAATGAATGTGCAATCTAATGTCCCTCCACCTGAGAGAGCTGCCTGTAGTCACTCAAGATCAATGTAACCCAGCAGCTGTTTCTGCTTTAAAGGTCATTGAGAATTTATAAACAGTGTTTTTCTTTCCTTTTTTTCTTAGGCTTAAATAGTTCTATAATGAAAATTAGGCATATTTTAATATGTCGTATGAGCAAATCCAAAGATAATAAATCTCCAGAATACCGCCCTTTACCGAGATCTCTTTTGTAAGAACTGGATAGGCCTGTGACTGGTTTTGTAGTCCTATAGAACTGTGTTCAAATTCTCCCTCTGCTATTTAGTCTCTATATGACATAGATGGCCTTAGGCAAACATAGTCTGTATCTGAGTATCAGTTTATTGATCTGGAGAGTAAGGTACATTAATATTAATTTAAGTAATGCAGACAATATCTTTAGTTTTTGCCATGTTTGAATGTACAGAACACAGAAAGTATTGAAATAAATAAATATAAATACATATATATGTTGATCATACCTTATGTATTTTCTGTACCTTTAACTATTTCTCTAGTTTATGCTTTGTACTTAGCCTTTTATTAAGAGAACGAGAAGAATAAAATAAGAAACAAAAATAAAATAAGAAAACATGTTAAAACAATGTTATACATCAATTTGGGTTTGGAGCAGACCAAAGGAAATTATATATGTATTTCAAATATATATATGTATATAAAACACACATATATTATATACTTTTGTATTAAAGATATTTCATATTAAAATATACAAATATATATTAAAATATTTCATACTAAATATGTATTTTATATTAAAATTTAATATATAAGTATATAAACAATATAAATAACATATATAAATAAATGACTAACTGTAACTCTTGGCAAAGAGCAACTATTCTTGTAGTTTTCATCGTTTTTTTTTTAAATGAGGAAAAATTAGAAGATTTTTACCTGTAACACAAAAACAAGAATAAAGTAAAAAATGTTTTTAAAACCAAATTAATGGCCAAATAAAAGGAAATATCAGGTTGCAACACCTTAATGAGAGATAGGACTTACTGTTTTCAAGAGACATAAATAGACTCTGATGACCTGATCAATGTGTGGGAAGAATAATGGTTAACTTGCAAAATTAAGTGAAACAGCCATGGGAATTACAGAAGTCAGGGCTAGCAGGGGCTAGGACATTAGCTAGTGAAGACTGGTGAGGACAGTATTTCAGCGGAATCCATTGGTGATCTTGTTTGGGTCATGCAGTTGGCTAGGGAAGGGAAGGTAGGGAAAGAGAGGATGGATTTTTTAAAATATGCACTTTTAAGCATGTTTTTAATTTTTATTTTTAATTGACACATAATGATACCTATTTATGAGGTAGAATGTGATGTTCAACATGTATACACTGTGTAATGATCAAATCAGGTCAATATGCATATCCATCACCTCAAACATTTATCTTTTTTTGTGTGTGATGGGAACTTTGAAAATTCTCTCTTCTAGCTATTTTGAGATATACCATACCTTATTGTTAACTACAGTCACCCTACTATGCAATAAACACCAGAACTTATTCTTTCTTTCTAACTGTAACTTCGTACCCATTGACTGACTTGTCATGGCTCTCCCCTCGTTTCCCCAGCCTCTGGTAACCACCTTTCTATTTGCTCCTTCTATGAGGTTGATTTTTTAAGATTACACATATGCAGTGAGATCACGTGATGTTTGCCTTTCTATGCATGGCTTATTTCACTTCACATAATGTCCTGCAGGTTCATCTATGTTGTTGGAGGTGACAGGATTTCATTCTTTTTAGGATTAAATAGTATTCTGTTGTGTATATATAGCACATTTTCTTTATCTGTAGTTGGGCTCTTAGGTTGATTCCATATCTTGACTACTGCGAATATGGAATCAACCTACGTGTCCAACCACAGGTGAATGAATGCTTTTAAACTGCAAATTCCATCAGATCAGCACACAGTAAGGATGTAAGAAAATTAGGAAAATCTCCGAAATGAAAGCTGGTTTCCTCTTATCAGAGAAAAAAGGAATGCCTAGCAAGGCCAAAATTAGCAATGTTTATTAAGACTTTAAAGCCTGATAATGTGTCACTGTCATGTATTTAAAGCCAGAAAGTAAGTCAAAGACATATCTGAAGAAATATAACGGGTCAATGAGTGATATCCTTCAGGCCTGATGACTAATTCCTGTATATAAAGAATAAGCTGACTGCATGACTTGTGTGTCTATCCACTTCAGCATTTTTCTGACAGAACACAGCATCAGCGGCCCTCTCACCCTCGAATAAAGGATAGGACTGTTCTCCATTCATGGACAAGCCTCAGTAACCTGTGATACAGGAATAAAAGTCATTTCTAGGTTCATATTAACCGTTGATGAAATTCAATACTTCTAAGCTTTTATTTCCTACTGCTGAAAGCTTTCTAAGGTAATAGTAATGTAATTATTAAGTATATTTTTCAAGTGTTTTTATATCTTCCTTCCTTCCTTCCTTCCTTCTTTCCTCCCTCCCTCCCTCCCTCCCTCCCTCCCTCCCTCCCTTCCTCCTTTCCTCCCTTCCTCCCTTCCTCCCCTCCCTCCTCTCCTATATGACAGAAACTGAAAAGAGCCATGCAGTTCAATTATTCTGATTCTTTAGGTTCCATCTATATGAAACAGGCCATGCATCAGAGACATAGACACATCAGAATTCCCATCTGCACTGCATTAAACACTACTTAGGATAATCAGCCTCAGCAGAACCAAACCTCTCAGTCCCACTTGCTGTCATGTGTGCCGAGCCAAGGTGCATAGAGAAGAAGAAAACCCCACTGATAGGGTACAGGGTGCATGTGAAATTTCTAACACTGCTATCTATAATCACTAAGATAAGATGCATGGGTTGTCAGAGTTAACTCTCCCACTGAACTATGCCTAAAGCCATGTGCTCAAGTGGCTAAATGGAGGCAGACATTACAAAGGTTTTAAATTTTTCTTTGTTTTTTTTTGCTGATGACAGATGTTTGAACACCCACACAAAACGATGGCTTTAGAACTCAGTTTCATTGGATCAAAATGTGAGTATTTGTGTGATATTTGGTTTTGTAGACAGTAAAGTCTTAGGCAATTAGAAAAGCTTTTTCAATAAAGTGTATTATTATATTAAACATCTTTTAAAACTTTTATAAATATGGTTTGTATTTCTTTATTATCTTTCTGAGAGTAGGGAACTTTATAGTTTGAATTTTCTCAAAGCAGAGGGATTCTGAGTTTATTTGAGAGGTAATCCAAGAAAATCACCAGTAGGGGTTTGGAGAAATGAGGCAGAGAATGAGATGAAGCCAATCAAGAAGGCTTTCTCAAGGACATTACCACTGCAGATAGTTGGAGTTTCAACTCCATGGGAAATTTAGGCATTCTGAACCAACCATGCTGCAGTTATCCCATTTGAGGGATCAAGGAGCTAGGCTATTATCCATCAACTTCCGATGTTACTGGTTATTGATTTATCCTGGGAGTTTCAGTTTCCAGCACTTCCCAGTCAGTACTGTCCTAAGCCAAGTGATGGTCAAAGGAAGCCCTCAGACATAAAACCTGTCTTTTTTTTTTTTTTAAGTGCTGAGATACATGTGCAGAATGTGCAGTTTTGTTACACAGGTATCCGTGTGCCATGGTGGTTTGCTACACCTATCAACCTATCACCTAGGTTTTAAGCCCTGTAAGCATTAGGTATTTGTCCTAATGCTCTCCCTCCCCTTGCCCTGCATCCCCCAACAGGCCCCAGTGTGTGATGTTCCCCTCTCTGTGTCCATGTGTTCTCAATGTTCATTTTGGTAGCTGAAAGTCAGGTTATATGCCAAGGGGGATAGGCAGGACACTGGAAGTATCTGCTAAAGAGGTCTATTAACCTTTCCATTTTTTACATGGAGAAATCAGGACAAAGCTTTTTTTTGCATTTTTTATATCAAAATGTAAAAAGGCCCACTGCACTAATTGTCATATAAAACATGCTAACATCTATTAAAATAGAAACAACAAATTAGCCTGTCTATTTTGGTTTGTGTCTTTAATTCTCAAGTCCATATCAAGATAATAAAAGATACTGAACTTGATTTCTTCTCTCTAGTTCTCAGAGTGACTAGCTATACAGTGACTAGTGATTAGTACTGACAATGCTATGAGAATCTTTCAGAAAGTAATCAAGGAGTAGCATTTCATAGTTTCAACCTAGTATTTGGAAGTCAGAAGAAATCATACTTGCATCATGCTTCTGATGATACATTTACTATCCATAATCATAAGTCAATTCACCTGAATTCAGATCAGATATGCAATTTAATTCCATTTTGAGTGTATATTCTATTGCATTATATTCTATTTAGCATGTATTGAGTGTTAACAATCTGAAATATGCATGTGACTTTAGCTACTTTAAAAAATTAATTTGAAGTTCGGGTGTGGTGGCTCATGCCTGTAATCCCGGCACTTTTTGGGACACCGAGGTGGTGGATCACTTGAGATCAGGAGAGAGAAACCAGCCTGGTCAACATGGTGAAACCCCATCTCTACTAAAAATACAAAAAAAAATTAGCCAGGTGTGGTGGTGGATACCTGTAATTCCAGCTACTTGGGAGGCTAAGGCAGGAGAATTGCTTGAACCTTGGAGGCGGAGGTTGCAGTGAGCCAAGATCGAGCCACTGCACTCCATCCTGGGCAACAGAGCAAGACTCCATCTCAAAAGAAAGAAGAAGAAAATTTAATTTGAGAGTGAGATGCTGCTCTCTGTAACACAAATGAGTTACCTATACAGAAATTTATTCATTAAACAATTATTATCAAGTATTGTTAATTAACCCAGTTTTAACACATTTTTCTACAATGCACTATTTTTAAATATATTTTGATATAATCCCATATTTATTTTCTAGATGTTTTATTATACAATTTTTAAACATACAACTAAATTAGAATTATGCAGTGATTACCCATCTGTCCATAACATTTATTCTGTAATTAACATTTGACTATATTTATCAGTTAAATCTGCATTTGTTTTCTATCACCACTATAACAAATCACCACAGCTTAACACAGCACAAATTTATTACAGGTCAAAAGTTCAGAATGGATTTCAGTGGGCTAAAATCAAGATGTTGGCAGGTGGGCCTTTCTTTGGCAGGCCTTTTTGTAGGCCCTGAGAGAGAATTCATTTCCTTGTCTTTTCCAGCCTCTAGAGGTCACTCACTTTCCTTGGCTTGTGGTGTCTTCCTCTATCTTGAAATTTAGCAGTGTAGCATCTTCAAATCTTTCCTGACTCTGAACCTTGCTTCTCTTGCCAGATCTCCTTCTCTCACTCTTCTGCCTTATTCTTCCATCTTTTAAGGCCCTTTGTGATAAAATTGAACCCAGAATAACCCAGGATAGTCTCCTTAGTTTAAAATCCTTAAATTATTGACATCTGCAAAGTCTCCTTTGCCACGTAATGTAATGTATTCAAAGCTTCCAGGAATAGGGATGTGGACATCATTGAGGTCCGTTATTATGCCTCCCATTGATCTCCTTTCATCCATCAATCCATCTAATTTTAGAGGTGAATTTTTAAGTAAATTGAAAGATGCTTATTCTCAAAGGCTACTCCCAATTGAGTTATCAATAAAGAAAACTTACTCTATATCTTTAAATCTCCTTTAAAGAAGAATATATTTTATAAGTTTCTCATACTTTTCCGGAATTTGTCTGTGTGAATGCTTCCACAGTTTTGCTACTCTATGCATGTGTCCTCACTAATTTGGTTAGTATGTTAACACAAGATGCTGATTTACAGATAATATTAATGTGTGTTCTGACATTTGTAGTCTTTCTACTGTTTGATATAAATATTTTGCACTCAAGAATTCCATATTAAACCCTCCTTACAAAATCAGTTGATGATTAGAGAAATGAAATCCATTTTCCAGTAGATATTTTATCCTTATGGGTCAAATTTAGCCCCAGTGCAACTCATTAGCTATCTCTATCCAGCTAAACAAAAATAATCCTTTAGAAAATCAAGGGGATACTCCTTCTGCAAGGTGGTCATGTTGCAAGAGAAATATAAAATAATGAAGAATTCAGTTATGATGTAGATTTGTCTGTACAATATTATATCAACTTTGAATTTACAAATTTATAATATCATATCTAATGAACTAGAAATCACCATGCTTCAATTCAAAAAATTGATGAAGTCACAATTGTAATAATATTAACTAGCATATATTCAGTATTGATTATCTTCCAGATAGTGTAAATTATTTAAATATTATCAACCCTATTCAATAGATAAGAAAAAATAGGTGTGTACAGACTAAGTAAAACATCAATGTTCGTACTGCTAATGTGTGCAGAAACCAAGATCTAAACAATCCTTCTGAACACTGTGCCTGGTGCACAGGTAGAGAGAGGAACCAAGAAAGTCATCCTTTTTAGTCTGTATGGAATAAAGAGAAGATTTCTGTCAAAGTCAGTTTGGGGTGCTAAAAGAAAATACCACAGATTGGTGGCTTAAACAGTATACATTACTTTCTCAAAGTTCAAGAGACTAGGAAATCTAAGATCAAGGCACCAGTAGATCCAGTGTCTGGTGAGGATCTGGTTTCTGGTTTGCAGATGGTCATATTCTAGTTGTAACCTCACATGACAGGAAGCAGAGAAAGAGAAGTAGCAAGCTTCCTTCTGTCTTTTCTTCTAAAGGCACTGATCCCATTCATGAAGGCCCCACCCTCATGATCTAATTACCTTCCAAATGCCCCACCTCCTAAAATCATCACAGTAAGGGTGAGGATTTCAACATAGGAATTTGGGAACATAGATATTCAGTCCATAACATCCCACCTCAGCCTCCCAAAGTCATGTTTTTCTCAGATGAAGGGAAAACATTTCTTTCATCCAAAAGCCCTCATAGTCCTAACTTATTTCAGCATCAACTCTAAAGAACACACACTCGTCTTCAAGACAAGGAAAGAAGGGCCCTGTAGGGGATGCAGATATTATTAGGGCTGCCAAATTCTCATGTAAATATTGTCTAAGTTAGATATGGGTGAGACTCCAAGTATGACTGATTCTGGGGTAAAATTTATCTTCAGCTGTGAACTTGTGAAACCAAACAAGTTACATGCTTCCAAAACACAATGATGGAACAGGCATAGAATAGACTCCCCTATTCCAAAAGGGAGAAATGAAAAAGAAGGAAAGGGTGAGAGAGCACAAGTCCCAAGAGTGCCAAAAACCTAGAAAGGCTAAGAGATTATAAATCTTGTGAATATTTTCTTTTGACTCAATGCTTTTCCTTCCAGACTCACTGGGACATCCGTCCAGCTTCCTCCAAGACCCACTATGGCAGCAGTTCATCATCTGTGGCTCTGCAGGCAAGGATCACAGGTTGTGATTCTGCCAGGTAGAAGTTGTGCTTCTGTGGATCTGTCAGGTGGGCTTGCCCCCAAGGCTTTGCTGGGTGTTGGTCCTACTCTTTGAAACTGAGATGGAGACAGTCCTGCACCCCCCACCCTCAGGCAGTCTAGATGTGCAGTGGAAGTGGCAGTCCTAAGATATCAGCATTATGTGCAGGGTCCTTCTTTCCTTATCTTGAAGAAAGTTGTATGTTTGCAGGTGAAGAGCCCTTATGATCCATTCCCGTTGAGTCTCCCAACAGTCTTTCTCCATTTTGTCCTGTTTTTTTTTGTTCCTAAGTCCCAGCTAGAAATGTTTCTTCTGCTGTAATGCCATCTCTATGCCTGGCTTCTGTTGAGTTGGCTGATTAGGTTATGGTTCACATCCACACTAATCTTATTAAATGGTCACTCTACCACAGCCTTAGTATTCTTTTTCAAATGCACCTTCTCATTTTTATATTTTGTAATGTGGATAGGCTGATAAATTTCCACATCCTAAAGTTCTGGTTTCATTTTGCCTAACAGCTCTATCTTCTGTTCAGTTCTCTCTTGTACATTTTACTCTAAGAAGTTAAGAGAAAGCAAAACCTACGAGTACTTGGTTTACAAATCTCAGATGAATATACAATGTCATTACTCACAAATTCTACCATCCACACGACACTAGGAACGCAAACACAATTCAACCAGGCTTTCCTTTTGGAGCACTCACCAGAATCAGAATCAGAATATATAAACCTCTTCAGGCAAAAACAGCATTGGCTAACATGTGCATCAAATCTCTTCCAGCTTCTACCCCATTATCCAGTTCCAACGCCTCTTCCATATATTCTTGGCCATTTTTTTACATCATTAACACACCTCTCAGTACCCATTTATGTCTTAGTCTGTTTGGAGTGCTAAACAGAATACCATGGACTGGATTTCTTAAACAACAGAAATTTATTTTTCACAGCTCTGGAGGCTGGAATATACACTATCAAAGTGCCAGCAGATCCAGTGTCTAATGAAAGCCTGCTTCCTGGTTTGCAGATGGCTGTCTTCTAGTTGTATTTTCATATGGCGGAGAGCAGAGAGACACAAAGGAAGCAAGCTCTATGTCTCTTCTTCTAAGGGTTCCAATTCCATTCATGAGGGTTCTACCCTCTTAGCCTAATTGATATGGACAGGAGACCATTGATATGGTGGCTCCCCAGCAAAGGCCCCACTCTCAAGTCTGGATACCCATGGCCCTAAATGAGAACAAGCATTCTTGTTTTTGTGCCCAAAATGTTGCCTTTTGGCTTGCCATGCATCCTGTCCTGCCACCGTATAAATCCCAAGGCCCAAGCTGCAGACCAGCAGTTCAGCAGACCAGCAATGATGGAATGACACAGCAGAGAAACAGAGGAGTGATGTCTAGACGCCAAGGGGAGTTCTGCTGGGGGTGGTCGGAGAAGAGTCCGGCTGCTGAGTAGCCTGACTCCAGGTGAAGACCACCTTCCCATTCCATCCCCTCTTTTCGTTACCCCATCCATCTCGCTGAGAGCCACCTCCACCACTCAACAAAACCTTGTACTCATCCTTTGAGCCTGCATGTGATTTAATTCTTTTGTGACACTGGGCAAAAGCTTGGGATACAGAAGTCTGTCACACTGGCCCTCTGTCCTTGCAATAAGGTCCCGGGTCCATTTAGCTGATTAGTACACAAGTCATCTGCAGACAGCAAAGCTGAAAGAGCTTGGTAACACTAGGGTTGCAGGCACCCACCCCTAGACACTACCGCAGGGCCAAGAGCCCAAAGCACTTGCTCCAGCCTCTGCACCTGCCCATCTACATGCTTCTCGTAAAGGTTTGAGCTGTGGTGGGGGATGACCAAACAGGCGAACCACATTCCTGTCTCATGTCCTGCAAGGAGAATCAGGGAATGCTACTGTTTCATAATTACCTCTCAAAGGCACCACCTCCTAATACCATCACACTGGGGTTAAGATTTCAACATATGAATTTGAGGAGGGGTGCACAAATATTCAGTCCACGACACTTTGCAACAGTGGTAACTTCCAAAGAATATGTCAGAGTCAGTCAACAGTAGAAACTAGAGTAGGATTTTTCAGACGAAGAAAACAGAATTTTAAAAAATATGTAGAGCATCGTTTCTCAAGGGAGGATGACGCCCACCCCCTGGAGGCATTTGGTGATGTCTGGAGGCATTTTTACCTGTCATAACTATGTGAGGTTGCTACTAGCATCTAGCGGGTAGTGGTCAGGGATGCTGCTATATGTCCTCCAATACACAGGACAGACTTTGCAACAAGAAATTACCATTAAAAAAATGTCAGTAGTGCTCATATTGAGAAACTCTAATTTAGAGCACATACAAATGCCTGAACCAGCATGTACAGGGGACAGGTAGTTTCAGGTTGCTAGATGTGGGATTGAGTTGGAGGAAGGAGAACGGTGGGGCTATTGTATGTCATTCATAAATAGCTTTATAGTTAGGCTAAGGAGTCTAGATTTTATTCTCCAAGTAACGGGGAGCCAAGGAAAATTTTAATAGTGGGGTTACATGAAAAATCTGTATATCTTGAAAAGGGAGTAGTTTATGAAAATCAAATAAGATCCTGCATATGAAAGCAGTTTATAAAATTTTGTATAAATTTTAGGCATTTTTATTTCACATATGTCAGACCTCTTCATTTAAATAGGTTGACATCAAGTGAGATTTATTAGAGCAATTAAAAAAATCACATCATAATTTGACAAGATCATATACCAGTACTCTCATGATCTGATGTATTGTTACTGTACTCCTGAATAGTTCACTCGTAGTCTGTTTGATTGCTATTAAAGTGCCACTTCTTGTTCTCTTCATAGCTATTTATATTTCTAACTCTCAATGTAAACATTCACATTATAAATCTTCCAGCTTTCTAAGCCAGCTCTGCCCTGGCATCCCTTCTCAGGGGTTTATACTATTTTGACATCCACATAGTAACCACTATGTTGCTCATTCAAATAGACACAATCAGGTTATGAAAACTGAAGTACATAGAAATTAATTTTTTTGAGATAGAGTCTCACTCTGTCACCTAGACTGGAGTTCAATGGCATGGTCTTGGCTCACTGCAACCTCCGCCTCCCAGATTCAAGTGATTCTCCCACCTCAGCCTCCCAAGCAGCTGGGACTACAGGCATGTGCCACTACACCTAGCTAATTTTTGTATTTTTAGTAGAGACAGGGTTTCACTACGTTGGCCAGGCTGGTCTCAAACTCCTGACCTGGTGATGCGCGTGCCTCGGCCTCCCAAAGTGCTGGGATTAGAGGTGTGAGCCACTGTGCCCGGCCAGAAATTGATATTTTCTCATTAACTTATTTCCTTTATATTTGTTTTTTTCTTTCTATTCTTTCTCCTTGTCTTCTATTTCTTCCCTGTTTTTCTCTTTTTTTCCACAAACTGGCTAATTGCAATAGGGAAAAATAAAAACAGGAAGAAAGAAACTCTTATCAATGTCTCACCAAGACATCAGATTATGTTACCTGTGAGGAATAATCATGAATGAATTTAAAGATGACGTCTGGCAGTCCTGTAAGATTGTGTTCAGTGACCTTGCCTCCTGGTACGAACAGCCTTGTATAATTCCCTGTCCTCAAATAATCTGTTACTAATCAAGAGAATGTGGCAAAATTGAGGGACTGTCAGTTCTGTAGTTAGGTCACAAGAGATGGTGACTTCTGTCTTTCCAGTAGACATTCTCTTGCTGACTTTGATAAAGCAAGTAGCCATAAGGGAGAGGCCCATGTGCCAAGGGCCTGAGGAAGAGGCTCCAGCCAATAGCTAGCAAGGAATGGAGGGCCCTTAGTCTCACAAAACTTGAGGAGCTTGAGGAGCTTCCAGTAGTCACTTGAGTTAGCGTGGAAGTGGATCCTTCTGTAGGTGAACCTTTGGAACTGATCCCAGACATAGCAGACACCTTGACTGCTAATTTCTGAGAGAGAGTGAAGTAGAGGGACCAGCTAAGCCTTGTCTAGAAATTGTGAGACAATGAACCTGTTTTTTGTTTTTTCTTAGGAGGTAAATGTTGGGATAATCTGTTATGCAATGCACTGATGGAAAAGTAATACATGACCCTTAGTCTAGGTTTCTTCTAAAATTAAACATCTTTGTCATCAATGGTAGGCACTAAAGACACAAAGATATAAAGCTCATAGACATAAATACTGGAACAATGGACACTCAGCCTACTTGAAGGTGGAGGGTGATAATGATGATGGGGATCAAGCAACTACCTAGAGAGTACTATGCACACTACCTGAGTGACAAAATAATTTGTACACCAAACCCCAGTGACACACAATTTATCCATCTAACAAACATGCACATGTACCCCCTGAATCTAAAACAAAGGTTTGAAGGAAACATAAAAATAAAAATAATAAGTGGTGTGGAATTTAAGTTGTAAAATCCAAAGGCAGTTTTGTTGCATTGTGAAATGAGTGACTTTAATGAAGCCAAAGCACTTTGCCCAAATGTTTACTGTTGACATTCTGAATGAGAAGCGAATTAATTTTGTCTTCCAAACTATGGACTTTTGGTCTTTATGGCATAGAATAACAAAATAATAGCATTTATAGACCTAAGAGTTGATACAATCTGCATTAGTTAACAGTAGCTGCTGTAAGAGATTAAAATAACAACATAGCACAATAGCCACTTATCTCATTTATATAAAATTCAAAATGAGTGTTTATGATCTGCATGAATCTCTCTTAACATCTTTAAATTAGAAATCCTGAATTGTCCAATCTTGATGTTTCACCATTTTCAATTCCTCTCCAAGACGGCCAGAGAAAGGAAACAATTATTGAGTATTGATCATGAGAAGAGTTTATGAGCAGAGTCTGAAATTGGCTTATGTAACTTCTGCCGACGTTTCTTGGGTCATAAACTAGTTCTGTAGTCACACCTAACTGCAAGGGAGGCAGTGGAATATCATCTAGCTGTGCCCAGTAGATGGATTTAGCAATCAGCAAACCAGCCAGGCTCTGTCACATACTCTGACTTTTCTATTTTGCAAATACGATAATGGAGGTTTACGGAGAGTTCAATGCACTTGATGATGCTCATACCTCCAAAAATAATGAGAGACTAAAGGCTAGAATCCAGTTTTTCTAACTTCTTGTTTGCTACTTTTCTGCCATTAATTCTATATAGAAAATATAGAGAATAAATGATTATTTGTATAGAGTTTTCTAAAGTTATTAAACATTTTGGCAGCCTATCATTAAAGGCCATTTGCAAAGATTCAAATATGTGATTAATCAGCATGTAATTACTTAGCATGCCAATTTAAAAGAAGTAGACCATGGGTCTCCATTTGTGCTGAAAGGGCAAATAAAATATAGCCTTTCTCTAATCTTACATTAATGAAAATTAATTAATGAAAGTGCAGTTCAATTGCAAGAAAACATTTGGGGGCATATGTGGGTTTCTTAGGTGCATCACTTTAATTAAAAATATGTAATTTTATTATCTTTTATTTTAAGTAAATTTAAATTTCATGTTATTAGTTCCAAAAAGTGCTTGAAAGAAAAAAATATGGCATTGTGTCCCAAAGGAGTTGTGCTCATTCTGACATTCATTAACCTTTACTAAGATGATCCATTTCAGAGAGGTCTAAGTGACCACGGAGCTGGGCAATTTAGTTGGCCTGAATTTGCCAGATGGAATCATGCTTCTTCTAATCCCAGACACTCAATTTTCCTTTCACATTAGTCTGGTCAGTACTCAACATCTTAGTTAACCTAGTTCACAAAACTAAGGATTTGTTTCTGTTTTTTGTTCTTTTTTGTTTTTTTTTTTTCTTTTTTTTTTTTGTGGGGGTGGGGTTGTTTGATTTTGCTTTATACTCATATTAAAAAATTGATGTTTTTTAATCAGGTTTTTTTTTTTTCTTTTAACTGTGCCATTAAAAAACAATTATCTTGTTTACTGGCTTCCCATTCCTGTTAACTAGAATGAGATTTCTATCGTTTTTTTAAGTAGAAAGTTTCACTATGATTAATTTTGGAATTAGAATGCACCTGGAAATCTTTTATATATGATTTTTGAACAAATGTTCTTTACCATAGAAAGGAAAACACACCATACTTACTACTGGTTATTTTTTAGAACACAAAGGTGGCAGCACCATTTGATAAGTTGAAGATGCTACATTCAGATGGCAGATATCTTGTCCCATTATACTAATACTTTCTAACTCTATGACCTTAAGAAAGATTTGGTGGCTTAGGTGGGTCTGGTTATGCATCCTAGTTTTGTAAAATTGGTAATGTATAGACTCACATTTTAAAGGTTGTTGTGTAGAAAGACAAAATACTGCAGGCATTTGTAGGTAAGGCAGTTACATTGAAGTATATTGGTAGAATGTTTTAGTTTTGAAGATCAATGAGGGTACTAAGATTCTGAGACAGTGAGAATTATGAAAGTATAATGGAGCTTATTATGGGTTAAGAAATGGATAGGATGAATCACAGATAGGGTATAAATTCTTGTTCTTTTAAACTGATGGTCTATAGGCATAATAATGCATTTATTTATTTTAAAGTGGATCCCCTAAAGATCAGAACTGTTACCTGGAGGCCAAAAATTTGGTATATAAATCATGGCATACACACACACACACACACACACACACACACACAATCACAAATGTGCAATTTTTTTTTTTAACTTCTCTGAGGTGCTTCATTTTCAGTGATTATAGGTAAAGCCCTGGGGTGAACTAACTCATATGTATAAAAACTTTGACCTCCTTGAGTAAGAGGCACTATTTCAGACCAAATTATTATTATTAATGGGAGTGAGCCCTGAGCTAATGGAAGACATTTTTTTCTTTTCTTTTCTTATTATTTATTTATTTATTTATTTATTTATTTATTTATTTTTAAGACAAAGTCTCACTCTGTCTCCAGGCTAGAGTGCAGTGGCCTGATGTCCACTCACTGCAACCTCTGCCTCCCGGGTTCAAGCAATTATCCTGTCTCAGCCTCCCAAGTAGCGGGGACTACATGTGCCTGCCACCATGTCCAGTTACTTTTTTTCTATTTTTAGTAGAGACGGGGTTTCACCATGTTGGCCAGGATAGTCTGGACCTCCTGACCTCATTATCCACCTGCCTCTGCCTCCTAAAGTGGTTTACAGGCGTGAGCCACTGCGCCCGGCCTGGAAGACAGTTTTTAAATTACTTGATGAGGGAAGCACTTCAGAACTCTTTCTGCAGAGTGAAATGCATTTATTTTTTGTTTGCTTATTTTTCCAATGGCAACAGCAAAGATAGTTCAACAAATGTAGGAGGGAGGTCAAAAGCACTGGGAGGTCAATGTTTCTTAATCACATTCTCATCTAAGTGTTTGATCTTTTGACTCAAATATCTGTATCTTCTATCTTGATATACTTGCCATGGTCACCTTAGGTTTTCTTACTTTATTCTTCAGAAGTTTCCTTCTGGCAACTCTCCATCTCCTGTGGCCCTCCAGCTTTTTGTAACATTTTGAAATCCTTGTATCACATGATTAATACCATCAAAGACATTGTGAGTGACTCACAATTCGAGTCAGTTTAGGGAGAAGAGGAAATTCCAGAAATTTCATGATATTGAACCAATTTATGAATGTTTAAAGTTCTTTATGTGTCCTTGGATTTTTTTTTTTTTCTCTCTCTCTCTAGTTTTGTTTGTTTGTTTGTTTGTTTGTTTGTGTTTTTTTGACTATCATAAGGTTTAGTGTGGCATCGGAGTTTATTTTCTCTTATAAGCTTACAATTGTCTACAATAATTACCCTCTCAGGTGATCTGGTAAAATTAGGTTATCCTTTGAATTTCTGTATAATCATAAACAGGATGAAAGAGAAGGCAGAGTGCATGTGACAGTGAGGTTTAAGGAAATTTTAATAAGTGAAGAGCTTATTGAAAGCAAAAAACTGAGGAATGCAAAAGGACAAAAGAGAAAAGCAGGACACACTAAAATGGTAGCTGTTAAAGGATATAATGGCAATGGTGGGGAGAGGATCCTAAAGCCCGTATCATGTTACAAATAGTCAAGCCTGAGGGAAGACATGCGAGATCAAGTGACAATAATAACGAAGCTCTCTGAAGCCAACGTTTCTAAACCTCCATTGTATATATGGCTTAGTAGTTGGAATGAGTCCTTGTCAGGATTCAAGAGCAGAAGAAAACATACTTAAAATAGAGACTAGTATAGCAAAAAAAGGTTTTGGAAAGCTATAAAACCTCTGCAGAGTGAGTAACCCAGCACTCAGAGCTTGGAATGTGAGAGGTATGTTGTGTTTACCTCAGGTTCACCACCAAATCCAGGGAGCCTCCACTAGACACAGTGTATTGGTGAGGTCCCAGCTAACTCACTGTGTTCCAACTGTGTTAATGTTAAAATGCTATGCAGGAGAAAATAAAATGAAAGACTAGCCTGAGGCTCGATACTATAGACTAAACTGTGTTCCTCTCAATACATTTATATATTGAAACCTTAACCTGCCATGTAACTGTATTAAACAATGGGGCCTTTACAGTGGTAATTAAGGTTTATAGTGGTAAGAGGTCATCAGGGTGGGACCCCAGGACTGGTATCCTTATAAGAAAGGGAAAAGACAACAGAGGTCTCTCTTCATGCACACAAAACAAAGCCTATTGTGAGTACACAGCAAGAATGTGGTCATCTACGAGCCAAGAGGAGGAAACTCACTAAAAGCCAACCTTGGCAACACCTTAATCTTGGACTTCTAGCCTCTAGAACTGTGAGAAATAAATTTCTATTGTTTAAGCCACCCAGTCTGGCAGCTACATAAGACTAATACACCCAGTTAGGATAAGAAATCTGACTTCTGCCTCTCTTCACTTTATTCTTAATTACATAAAAGACAGGCTTCTGAGATATGCAGCCCCTGCTTTTGAGGAGACAACTGCAACTGGAGTGGCAGATGGAGATAAGAAATACCTCTGACGTCTCCAGACAATTTAGATGGTCTACCTCAAGCCTAATAATAGCAATGTTAGAGCCATTTACCTGGCTGGCTGACTTAAAGAGTAGTTATATTCTTGAAGATTGCTAATAAAATATTGATAAAAGAGTAAGAGAGTGATCATGATAAAATAACTTGCGCCATTTCCCCAGGTGGTACCATTAGGGTACAGAGTGTGTCAGCTATTAACGCTATGCTGTCACAATGAAAATGTTCAAAAGTATTTTAGAAAGGAGGAAGAAAGGAAGAAATGAAGGAAGAGAGAAAAGGGGGAAGGGAGGAAGGGAGGATGAGAGAAAGAGAGAAAGGGATGAGAAAGAAGGGAGGAAGGAAGGAAGGAAGGAAGGAAGGAAGGAAGGAAGGAAGGAAGGAAGGAAGGAAGGAAGGAAGGAAGTTTGGGAAAGTAGTATCACACCTTCAGATAAAATCAGTCCTTCCGCTTTCCTCTTGCCTATGTACAATGGAATATGACATGTACATTTAATAAAAATAAATAAATAGATAAATTCAGGGACTAAATACTATTTTAGTCACGTTAACTTCAGTGTTTGACTAGGTCTAGATGATCTAGATGACTAGGAAAAATCAATTAGGAATTCACACTCAATCAACACAACCTCAATGATGAGAATGACACTCTAAAGGGGAGAATTTAAATTAACTTCAAGGGACCAACACCTTTGAACAAAAAGCCACATTATGAACTAAAAGGAAACCCAAAAGTAAAATTTTTGATAATAGAATGTGATGCTGGGACATGAGGCAGACAATAGGAATTTACATTGTCATTTATCGGTTGCCATTTACATGTCGGTTGAGTTTCTGGTATTTTAATCAAATGTTGTTTCAAGTCATCAGCACATTAGTCAATCAGGTTTTAGAATCCTTCATTCCCAGACTCTGCAACACTCTGATCAGTCTCTCCCCATTCCCGGGTCAGGCAAACTCTTTGTTGATTTCACTGGAGTGGAACCTAAAATCCAATCAGGCCATAAATGATTTGGACTGCTGCTACTTCTCTCACCTTGCTTCTTATTTCATTCCTCTTTATGTTCTCTGTCTCACCCTCATTTTGTTGTTCCTCAAACTTGTCAAAACTATTTCCCCTTTAGGATCTTTACATTGACTAATTCCACTTCCTAGAATACTCTGTCCCCCAGATATAAACATGGTTTATTATTTTACTTCATTCGAACCTTCCTCAAATGTTACCTTCTCCATAAAACCCACAATGCTAGTTGTTTTCTATCACTTCCAGCTCTCAGATGTGTCCTTTGCCCTTTACTGCTTGTTTTATGGCTTGGGGATCAGGAGAGAGATACTGGGGCATTTCTTCCTGTCTCTCGCTTGCTTTTCTAGCTGTAGTTTTGATAGTGTATTCCTCTAACTACAATTCCTGCAGCTTGACTCTTTTTACATGGCTCCAGCCCTTCCAAGGCTCTAGTTAACAATAGTTTGACCTTTTACCTTCAGGCCTTAGGATGGTGCCAGTTTTCCGCTGTTGCTAGACACCAAGTGCTCTAAAATTCCTTAACCTAGTTTACATTTCTGCAAATAGCTCCTTCATCCTACTCCCTCTAGAAGCCTTCATGAGTGTATCTGTTCTGTCCAGATTCTAAATGAAAACCTATCCAAGTGACCTTTTAAAAGATTGCAAATCAATGCCTTCTCTCCCAACATCCTCAATCCCTTTCATCCTGCCCCACATTTTCTCCCAAAGCACCTATTATCTTTAATATTGTTGTTTACTCATCAGATTCTTGGAAATCTGCCTCCCTTAGGTAGAGGCAGGCCCATGAAAGCAAGGATCTTTTGTTCACTGAGGTATTCCAAGTATTTTGAATAGAGTCTGGCAAATGATAGACATTGGAAAATTATTTATTGAATGAATGAATAAAGAACGAATAAATACATCGAACTACTAGTCACATATAGTAAGTTTACCAGAAACATTGTTGAGTATTGATATTGGTAAACATTTCTACATATTAACCCTCAAAATTGTATTTATGTCCTTTATTTTAACCTTAATAGCTTTTACAAAGCAATAGTAGATTGAAAATGAATATTACATTAGATTCCATGTAATATCTGTGGAATCTAACAAAATTAAGTTCATATATTTGCACACCTGGTTAGTTAGGTATTTTTTGCATGTACTAATAATTGGCCTATCGGTCAGGATGGTTTATGGGGTGCTGCAGTAACAAAGCCAACATTTCAGAGGCTTAAAGTGAAAAAGATATAATAATTATCAATTTTATTACAAATTGATCTCAGATTGGCAGGGGATCTGATCAATGCCTTCTTTACCCAATTACGAGCTAACAAAGCCTCTGCCATCTTAAATGTCATTGATTGTTATGATCGGGGAAAGAGCACATGGAGAATCACATGCTTGTTCAACCTTTTCTGTCCATAAATACCACGTGCTATTTTTGCTCTCATATGATTGCCCAAAGCAAGGACCAAGTTTAACTTGAAGCGAGTGAAAAAATCCCATTTTATCCTGTACCTAGAAGAAAAGAAAAAACAAATATTAGTGATGAATGTGAATAATTAACAATTGGATCTGATGGCTTGAGTTGCTTAGCATGTGGCAGACGATGGTGAGAAATGTATTACGAATATTCTTAAACATTTTCATGAGATTTATGTGAAATATATAATACATATAATTATATATAGTTATATACTATATATAATATCATAATTATATATGCATAATATAATCACTGAGCAGATAAGGCAGAGGGATATAGCACACTGTAAAAAGAAAATTTACTCTTCTTTGTCCTCAAGGTCCTTGCAGTTTACTGAAAGAAGGTATTTCAAAAAACAAGAAAATAATTTGTTTCAGATAGATAAAACACTTTAATATTTCTTACCCCGATCCTCAATATCAGAATATTTCTTGAAAAACATTTAAAATAAATTTGTTTTTAAATTAAATTGAACAAAACTTGAAAATAAAACCCAAATGTATCAATATCAATTTTGTAAATGCTTTTATTTAGCTACTATAGGGAATTCTCAGGCCCTCTTTGAGGTGTGTGAAATAATGCTAAATTGTCACATTGTTTTTCTTTGGAAAGAACATATGGATGCAGGGATAAAAGCACAGAGCTATCGTATGTGATTTATGAGGTTCTCTGCTTACCCAAGGCTCATTCTTGTTCTCTCGTTCCCCTTTAGTAATATACCTGGGTCATTTCCTAAGTATTTTAAGATGGTGTTCACTTCATGCCTGTCCTAATATATTTACAAATACTGCTCATGTTTTCTTCCAAAGATTCTGTTCCAATCACAGATTTATTGCTCCCTACATGGCTAAATTTCAAACAGAACTATGTCAGTAATGGTAATTGTAGTAGGCAAGGAATGGGATAAAGAAAATGAAGCAGGAAATAAAATAATTCCTCTTCTCTGCCTTTGAGGTTTTCCTAAAACATTTTTATGGCCACAGTCAAGGTAAATAAATTCACTATTCAATAGTAAAATGCTATAGGTAAACTTGTAACAGTTGAAACATGACTAGTTTTCCCAATTTTGATAGTTTTGGCTTCTCTAATCAAATAAGTAAATAAAATTTCTCAATTCACCAAGCAATCACCAGCCAATATGAGGGCTATATCCTGTCTGGCCACCTACATCTAAGGATGATATACTTTTTTCAGAAATTTAAAAGTTCAAGTTAGTGAAAATACAATGTGAGTTGGTTAAACCAAAACTAACGCTTTTAAAGGATAGTTTCTATAAAATTTTAGTTAAATGTATGCATGTGTGTATGCATTTATTTTTTTATTTTCTCATGATGAATAAGCCAATTAATGCTTGATAAAATATATAACTTTAATTTGTTGAGACAATTATTTCAATATCATTAACTCTATTTCTGCTGAGTCACACTGTGAAAAATAACCATTTATAGTGATGGAAACTACCATTTCAAATTTTACTTTCTATTGAATATATATATCATTATATTAAATAATAAAAGTTTTTTACAAAATTGTGAAAATCAGGTCTTTTATTTTTTCTGATAAATAGTGCAAAACCTAGGCAGAGTGAAGTAGCTCACGCCTGTTATCCCAGCACTTTGGTAGGCTGAGGCAGGCAGATCACCCGAGGTCAGGAGTTTGAGACCAGCCTGGTCAACGTGGCGAAACCCAGTCTCTACTCAAAACATAAAAATGATCTGGGCGTGGTGGCGAATGCCTATAATGCCAGCTACTAGGCAGGCTCAGCCAGGAGAATCACTTGAACTCGGGAGGTGGAGGTTGCAGGGAACTGAGATCTTACCATTGCACTTCATCCTGGGCGACAGAGCAAGACTGTCTCAAAAAATAAATAAATAACCTTTTTTTTTTTTAAAAAAAAAAAAAAAAAAAAAAAAAAAAAAAAAAAACCTTAAACAAATAGCCCCAATGCCTTTATAACTATTACATTGTCTGGAGACCAAATCCCAAGGTGGCTACTAGCAGTTGTTCTACTATTAGTCTTAAGACTAATCCCATAGGACATGATAATTAGTATAAAATGTCAGAAATAATTTGATATATTTTAAATAAATGATGTTCAAGTTATGTTAACTGGCCAAAAATATTATACATGTTTCCCTGACCTCCTTGCTTGAAGTATTTAAGAACTTGATGAATGGAGCAGCATAGTGGAATTCTAGCTGTAAGATTCCATTCATTCCACATTCCTAGTTCTATAAAGGTTTCCATTTCTTGCTCCACTGAAAAGTTTCATCTCAACCTGACACTGAGCTTTTCATACAAAGTACCTCGAGTGCTCAGGATAGAGAGCTATTTCCCAGTGCAGAAGAACAGACTTGTAAGTGCAAAGTTAGTAAGGAGTAAGTGTAAAGTTACTATTGGTTCATTTTGTTTGTATTCTTCTGAATGAACAACTGGACCATTCTTCCTGTCCTCACCTTCTGAGACCTTTCCTGATTCCCTCATTAGGATTTAGACATCCCATCTTAAGGAAGCTAGAAGCGATAGGAATTACCTCATGGCACTTAAATCAGATGTTACGTTTAATATGCTTATTTCTTTACTACACTCCCCATCCCACCATTAAACTCATTTGTTGTGTAAATTAATACATAGATAATCATACTTTACGTGGCCTGGAATTTTGCCTAGAGATAATCAGAAGTAACTACCCATATGCATCATAATCTTCTATAGGAAGACAAAAAATGCTCAACAACATCATGACATTTTGAAACTCCTTATTTTTCCTCTTTACTCTTTCTCATGCCTCAGGCTGTCTTGCTGGTTCAGTCCAGATTAACTGGAACTTGTTAATCGACTCCACCATTCATATCAAAGTATAAAAGAATAAGAGCAGCTGAAGATCATACTACTCTCTGGAGATGTGTTAGAGTGAGTCAAAGCCTTTCAAAATGAATTAATTTATTATAGTTAGATCGTCAGAATCTAAGAGACATCATTTGAAGAATATCTGAGTCTTCTCACCATTCCTGGAATCCTTCCTTCTAGGTGCATAGCTATACTTCCTAATATGTAAGGGTAGCCTTAGGAAAGGTTTAGTTCTGGTATAGACTAATCACAATATGCAATCATAATTTGCATTTTTAATGATTTTTTAAAAAAGAGCTGGGCTTTCTCATCATTCTTGGACTTCTTCCTTCTAGGTGTATATCTATACTTCCTAATATATAAGGGTAGCCTTAGGGAAGTTTTAGTTCTGGTATAGACTAACCACAGTATGCAATCATAATTTGCAGTTTTAACAATTTTTTTTACATATTATAGAAATTATGTGAGGTCTCCAATTGTTTACATGAGCCATGCTACTAGGATCTTGTTTTCCATTCTGTCTAAATTTTTCTCCCTGTGAAGGTCAGGACTTTAAGGTGGCTGTATTATCCCAGCTCCTGGTATGTTTGCACCCACTTTCTACTTCCTCTTGAGTGTGGGTGGGCCTGGTGACCTGTTTCCCAACAATTGAATATGTCACAAGCTATAGGATGGCACTCCAGGGATTTCATTCCATTTCACATGACTGACTTGACAGCAGACTTGCCCCAGTCTGTCTCTTTCTTTCTCTTCTAAAACAAACAAACAAACAAACAAAAACTGCCATGAATTCCATATACACAAAGAAATGGATTCTGCAAAGAATCCAAGGGCAATCTATAACCTTACTGACTTGAGATCCTGATGAGGACCCAGTCCTGGCTGCCACCTGGATTGCCCTATGCTATCCTAAACAGAGGACCCATCCAACCTGTATCTGGACTCCTGACCCACAGAAGCTGTGAGAAAATAAATTCGTGTTTTTTTGTTCTTTTTTTAAGCTTCCAAGTCCGTGGTAATTAGTTATGCAACACAGACAGCTAATACACTACTTTATTCTCTGATTCTAGACCACTGTCAAGATATAAAACATCCTACAAATTGCTTGGAACTACTAAACCACGGATAGTGACTGTGACTTTTATACTCAGAGCAGCTGGTTTTAGGAAGTACCGGTAACTACCAGGGGAACACATTTTACCCCTATATACACAAAAAACATATGTGAGATGTTACAATAATGTTTCTTTTCTTACTGATGTTTAATATCCGTATCTGCTTAATAGCCAGCGGCGGTAAATGGACCCATCTTGTAAAAAGGCTTCAAGGGGAAATAAATTAAAAGTGCAGTATAAGCATTAGGCACAAATTTCCTTCAAATGGTGTTGCACTATTGCCATATCTGTCCATGTGTCTGTCATGGGTTAAATCAAAACATTCATATAAACATTTTCTGCAAAATCCTGAGTAACTAAGAAGCAAGGGAACAGTTACATAAAATGCTAAACAGGCTCATAGTGACAGGCATGACTTTACTGCTTTACCAATTTTACCTAAGCTTTATTTATGTATTCATTTATTTACTTATTTTGTGCTATTTTCAAGTCTGTTTTCTCCCTTCCCCCGCCACCCTTTTAGAGATAAGTAGTTGAACAGCCCCTAAAGGCAGTTGTGATATGGTGGCCTCACCATGAAATTGTTGTTTTCCAAGTTTTTCTACAATGCTTTGCACTCAGCAACTTAAATCTAGCTCCTTCTTTTTAGAATCATTTTCCTTCACGCCATGTACCCTCCTCAAGTGGATTACTTATATTCCGCTGAAGAGTTTTCCAGGCTACTATATTTAGAGTCACTGATATTTTATTTTCTCACTCAGAAATACAGTTCCGTTTCATTGAGGACACATTTTACATCTGTAAAAACATCTTGACCACATGTAATCTAACAATGTTGTTAGCTCCTTTTATCTTGCATCGTTTCAAGACGAGTTTTGAAAAGAATAGCTTTCTAATATGGTTATGTGGTAAGCAGAATAATGCCCCTTCCCAAAGATATCTACCTCTTAATTCCTAGAACCTGTAAATATGTACTTTACACACAGTAAAAGGGACGTTGCAGATGTGATTGAGTATCTTGAGATGGGGAGATTATCCTAGATTATCTTATTATGCCTAATGTATTCACAAGGGCTCTTATAATAAAGAAACTCCTAGATAGAAGATGGAAGCAGATTGAGCCTGAGAGATCAAGGCTACGGGGAGCTGCGATCGCACCACTGCACTCGAGCCTGGCCAACAGCACGAAAAGCTGTCTCAAAACAAAAACAGAACAGAGAATAAAAGAAAATTGAAGCAGAGACTAGAAAGAGGGAAAAATTCTATGCTGCTGACTGGGAACATAGAGAAGAGGGAGGTAGGAGCTAAGAAATGTAGGCATCCTCTAGAAGCCAAAATGGAAAAGAGAAGGGTTCCCTCCCAGAGTCTCAAAAAGGAACACAACCCTTTGGACCCATTTTAGATTTTTCACCTCCAGAACTGTAAAAGAATAAATGCATGTTGTTTTGAGCTAAATTTGTGATAATCACCGCAATAGGAAACTAATGCAATTTATAACAAAATGCTAAAGTTAGTTTAGAGGGTTCAGAAATTGAAGGATCTTATGGACTTCCACAATCTGAAAGATTCAAGGTGACTAAGTATCTCTCTTTGACGTGTGGAAAGGTTTATAACTTTTGTCTTTCTATAGTTGATAACATGCTTTGTTCTTAGAGTAAAAGCATCTCGTTTATGGGTTGGCATAGCCCATACTAGGGATGTGTGCTATTGCCTCACAAAATTTAAGGCCTACAGCCCTCCACCAAGGACATGTTTTTGAAAATTAAGCAATAATGAAGTCAAGAGATTATCTGGATCTGGATAGATCATTGAAGATTTTGCCAGAAGCCTGTACCAAACTTGTGGGGACTGTCATTTTGTATTTGTGTGGAGACTTCTCTGCTCTACGAATTTCCTTCCACAGGGAAGAATGTCTAGACCCAGGGCACATCTAGTCAAAACTCTGTTACCAGATTGAGCACACGGAAGAACATGAATCCTTCTTGACTTATGGCAACAGCAAATGCAACAACAAAATAAAATTAGAGCTCTAACCAAAGAAGGCCATTTAATAGAAAGTTTACAGATATTGCATAAGTAGATACACATCTTATTCAGGTAAGGATTTGATGATGTTGTGCTTCGCTTAATAGACCATTGGAGACAATAGTGTCTAAATCCCATCTGGTTCTCATGATAAAGAAAATTAAACTGTAGGTGGGAGTCAAGGAAGAGAGCCTCGGAATTTTTCTTTAGCAACTTGATTTTCCTCTACAATTTGAGAAAATATGTGAATTAACTCTTCCTTGGATAGACATCTTGAAAGTGCCCTATCAGAGCTGAAACCTTCCTTCCTGTGACTCAAAACCTAAGCTCACCATATTAAGGACACATGCCTTTGCAGAATTACCATAATAATTCACAAATACAAGAATCCTTGTGTTTATGGTATAAGCACATAGGTTCCCTTAATGCCTATCTCACTCCAGTTTTGAATTGATACTTTTCTTCTGTGTACCATAATAAAATTGGAGCTCAAATAAAGCCCAGTTATACGTTGGCTTTTCCATTGTTTGTGGGGGGAATCTCAGAATAAAATAAACGGATTAAGTGATAGACTCCTATTTCAATTATAAATAAATTTTATGAAGACATGACTTCATGTCCAGGATAATTAAAAACTTGCTTATGTTTCTGCAAATCACTGTAAAAAATTGCTTCACTGGAAGTAATTATTTTCCACTAAACTGTGTTTTGAAAAATTCATATGTAAAGTTTGATTAAGACCATGTTTTGCCTTTCAAGAGAAAGAAAAATCATAATCTATAAATATTAAGAAAAATAGGTTTGTTGTACATATGCTTATAAACAAAATAGCAAGTTTGGTGTCTAAAGGCAACAACCTCTGAGATATTTTGGTTGGTGACTCAGATGTGGAAGGAGTAGGTAACATTCTTCTCTGATCCTAGTTCTGTTACTACAGTCATTGAGTGAACTTAGTCAAATACAACAATGTAGGCAGCCCACTCATTCCACTTCATTAATGAAATAGAATTGGAAGAGGCTGCCTCTGAATGTATTTCAACATCGGAGACTTCTTATTCTGTTCTAAGAGGAAGGCCATCTCTGTCTCAATCCTGACATTGTTTTTATCTTTGTTTTTTTTTTTTTTTCTGCATCTGGAACACACACGAATTTAGCTGGCATTTCTCATCTGTGTAGTTTTAGTATTTTGTGACTATTCCTAACTTTTGCCATACCCTACACCTCACTTCCTCTGCAAGACAAACAAACAAACAAAAAATAAAACCTGGAATTTAGTAGAGTCAGAGAAAACAAATTCTAGTCTCATTTTGAGAACTTTATCACTTTTAGTTATAGGAAGAGATTAAATGTATACTAATACTTTGGGTGTCATTAAGTAAATAAAATTGAATGTTGAATCTTACCAAGATTGTTATCAATGACCAACAGGCCTCTCTTCTGAGCTGTATTCAAACAATCTATTTTATGCATCCTAACTTTTGTGCTCCTAGGTCTGTTCACCCCAAGGAGGGTATGTTTATTTTCTGAATTGCATGACTGCCCTTTAGGCAGAGATCTTTCATTACCAATTCTGGTGAGCACACTTATCTGATACAGTATCAATTTAGCTTGCTGGAACACCAAAATGTCCTTTTGATTTTAATATCTTCCTCTTAAAAAAAACTTACAGCCGGGCACGGTGGCTCAAGCCTGTAATCCCAGCACTTTGGGAGGCTGAGACGGGCGGATCACAAGGTCAGGAGATCGAGACCATCCTGGCTAACACGGTGAAACCCCGTCTCTACTAAAAAATACAAAAAAAAACTAGCCGGGCGAGGTGGTGGGCGCCTGTGGTCCCAGCTACTCCGGAGGCTGAGGCAGGAGAATGGCGTAAACCCGGGAGGCGGAGCTTGCAGTGAGCTGAGATCCGGCCACTGCACTCCAGCCTGGGCGACAGAGCCAGACTCAGTCTCAAAAAAAAAAAAAAAAAACTTACATATATATACACATATATATGTGTGTATATATACATATATGTATATATACATATATATATATATATATATTTTTTTTTTGAGATGGAGTCTCGCTCTAGCCCAGACTAGAGTGCAGTGGTGAGATCTCTGCTCACTGCAACTTCCACCTCCCAGGTCCTAGTTCAAGCAATTCTCTTGCCTCAGCCTCCAGAGCAGCTGGAATTACAAGCACCTGCCACCATGCCCAGCTGATTTTTGTATTTTTAGTAGAGATGTGGTTTCACCATGTTGGCCAGGCTGGTCTTGAACTCCTGACCTTGTGATGCCTCCCAAAGTGCTGGGATTACAGGCGTGAACCACCGTGCCCAGCCATTAAAAATATGTATTTTTATATACTGTTTTAAACTATAAATTACATATAATTTATATATAAATCATACTGTTTAAAAAATATATTATTAAAAGAAAACATGCTAGACAAATCTCTATATATGGCTAGTCTGCTTACTAGCTAGTGTGTTTGCTTCCAGAAATAACTTACATACAATAAACTACTGTGGACAATTATCAGAAAAGCTAATTGATAGAGCATTTGAGGCTGAAAGAATCTAAAATCTCACTAATGTTTATTTTGTTTCTGAAATAGCAAAGTATTCTTGATGTTTAGGTTTTTGTGTTTTGATGGTAAGCAAACATGGTGAACAAATATATAAGTTTATTGTGAAAATGGCAGTTTATTAATGAAATACCAAAATTAAATTTATACTTAGTCACAATATTCAGTTCATAACACACTTTCATAACTGGTCCATAAATAGTTCATTTTTTGTCTCTCTGTCTCTCCTTTTTTTTTTTCTCTCTCTCTCGCTCTCTCACACACACACACACATCCATACCCACACCCATACCCACACACACCTGTGAGCCTACTGTCGAAAATGAGAGCTAGAATAGTCACAATAGATTATATCAACCTGTCTCTCTTCTCATATCTCTGCTTTTGCCAAGTGATGTATCTTTTTATTGTTTTCATAATTCCTGTGATGTTACTTAATATAGCTTTGGCATAAACATTTTGCCAATATGTACACATATATTATTTAGTTTTAGGTGTTTTTAACTTTATCATTAAAGGTAAGATGCTGTAAATAATCTTTGGGACCATATTACTGTCACTTTATATTAAACTGTTACCATTCAACCATATTATAAAATATAGTTGTATCCATTAATTTCTTTTCTAGATATTTCATTGTTTTAACACAGAGTTTCTCAACTTTGATAGAACAATTGAGGTTTGGGGCTGATAATTCTTTGCTGAGTGTCCTTGTTCATTATAGGATATTTAGCAGCACTTCTGGCCTCTACCCACAAGATGCCAGCAACATCCCTCCAGTTGTGACAACCAAAAAATGTCCCTAAACATTTCCAAATGCCCTCTTGGGACCAAAAGTCACCAGAGGTTGATTTGAAATGTCACAGTTTGTTTATTCATTGCATTGCCAATGTGTTCCTGTGGGGTGCTTTTTTTCCCAAATTTTGTATCATTCTGGTGAACTTTCTGAACTACCCTCCTGATATGCATCTTGCAAAAGTTTTTCTGAGGAGTAGAATTGCTTGCTTGTAAGGCATATAATCATAGACCTTCACTTAAAAAACGTCAAATACTTTTCCAAAATGCCTGTACTGAATTGCCCTTCCACCTGCTCTGTGAAGAGGTCCTTTGATTCACAATTTCTTCAACTCTCATCTTGTCAAATTTAATATTTGCCAAGGCTAGTTGAACAATTATAAAACAGTATCATACTGTAGTCCTAATTTACATTTCCGTGATTACTAAAATTAAACATTTCCTCATAAAGACTGAACATCTTACAGTCTTATAGTCCTATTTTCCACTTGTGTATTGTATTCTGTTAAATAGTGCCTTTGCCTGTTTTTTTTTTTTCTCTCTCATCTCATCTAATTTTTTCTTTTAACACTTGGTTAGTTATATAGGTTACAAATATTTTCTCTCAGTTTATAACTGTACTAGTCCATTTTCATACTGCTATAAAGAACCTCCTGAGACTAGGTAATTTATAAAGGAAAGGGGTGTAATTGACTCACAGTTCCACCTGGCTGGGGAAGCTTCAGGAAACTTACAATCATGGCAGAAAGGGAAGCAAACATGTCCTTCTTCACATGGTAGCAGAAGAGAGAAGAAGGAGAGCAGATGAAAAGGGGAAACCCTTTATATAACCATCAGATTTCCTGAGAACTTACTCTCTATCAGGAGAATAGCCTGGGGAATACTACACCCATGGTTCAATTATCTGCACCTGGTCCTGCCCTTGACATATGGATATTATTACAATTCAAGGTGAGATTTGGGTGGGGACGCAGAGCCATGTAATTTCAACCCTGGCCCCTGTGAAATCTCATGTTCCTACATTTCAAAATACAATTATGACCTTCCAAGAGTCCCCCAAAGTTTTAACTTATTCCAGCATTAACCCAAAAGTCCAAGTCCAAAGTCTCATCTGAGGCAACACAAGTCCCTTCCACCTATGAGCCTGTAAAAATCAAAAGTAAGTTAGTTACTTCCTAGATACAATGGGAGTACAGGCATTGGGTAAATACACCCATTCCAAGTGGTAGAACCTGGCCAAAATGAAGGGGCTACAAGTCCAGAATCCAGCAGGGCAGTCAAATCTTAAAGCTTCAAAATACTCTCCTTTGACTCCATGGCTCACATCCAGGTCACACTGATGCAAGAGGTGGGCTCCCACAGCTTTGGGCTGCTCTGCCCCTGTGGCTTGGCAGGGTATAACTCCCCCATCTCTAGGCTGCTTTCATGACTGATATTTAGTGTCTGTGGTTTTTTCCAGGCACATGGTGCAAGTTGTTGATGGATCTACCATTCTGGAGTCTGGGGGACAATGGCCCTCTTCTCTTAGCTCCACGAGGCAGTGCCCCAGTGGGGACTCTGGGTGGGTGCTCCAACCTCACATTTCCCTTTGTCACTGCTCTAGCAGAGGTTCTCTATGAGGGCTTCACCTCTGCACCACACCTCTGCTTGGACATCCAGGCATTTTCATACATCGTCTGAAATTTAGGCAGAAGTTCTTAAACCTCAATTCTTGACCTCTGTGCGCCAGCAGGCCAAATCCACATTAAGCCACCAAGGTCTGGGGCTTACACCCTCTGAAGCAATGGCCTGAGCTGTACTTCAGCCCCTTTCTAGCCACAGCTGGAACTGAAGCTACTGGAATACAGGGCACCATGTCTTGAGGCTGCATGGACCAGGGGGTCCTGGGCCTGGCCCAGAAAACCATTTTTCCCTCCTATGGTTCAGGGCCTGTGATGAGAGGGGATTCCTTGAAGATCTCTGACATGTCCTGGAGACATTTTGGCTCCTCGTTACTTATAGAAATTTCTGCAAGGGACTTGAATTTCTCTCCAAAAAATGAGTTTTTCTTTTCTACTGCATCATCAAGCTGCAAATGGTCCAAACTTTCATGCTCTGCTTCCCTTTTAAACATAAGTTCCAATTTCAGATCATTTCTCTGAAATTCAAAATTCCACGGATCTCTAGGGCAGGGGAAAAATGCCACCAGTCTCTTTGTTAGAGCATAGCAAGAGTGACCTTTGCTCTAGTTCCCAAGAAGTTACCCATCTCCATCTGAGATCACCTCAGCCTGGACTTCATTGTCCATATCATTATCAGCAATTTGGTCAAAGCCATTCAACAATTCTCTGGGAAGTTCCAAACTTTTCCATATCTTCCTGTCTTCTCAGCCCTCCAAACTGTTCCATACCTTCCTGTTACCCAGTTCTAAAGTAGTTTCCACATTTTCAGGTATCTTTATAGCAGCACCCCACTCTACTGGTACCAATTTGCTGCATTAGTCCATTTTCGTACTGTTATAAAGAATTTCCGAGACTGGGTAATTTATAAAGGAAAGAGGTTTAATTGACTTACAGTTCCACATGGCTGGGGAGGCCTCAGGAACTTACAATCATTGTAGAAGGGGAAGAAAACACAACCTTCTTCAAATGGCAGCAGGAGACAGAAGAAGGAGAGCTAAGCTAAGGGGAAAGCCCTTTATGAAACGATCAGATCTTGTGAGAACTTACTCACTATCACGAGAATAGCATGGAGGAAACCATCCCCATGATTCAATTATCTCTACTTTGTAGAGATAATTGTTCCACCCTTGATACATGGGATTTTTACAATTCAAGGTGAGATTTGGATGAGGACATAGCCAAACCATATCTATGACCTATATTTTTAGTTATTTGAGGTGCCTTTTTATGAACACAAGTATTATGCTTTAATATAGATAAATTTTTCTTTTCTTTAGCATTTATTAATTTTTTGTTAAAATAGCTTTTCCTAACCAAAAGTTAAAAAGGTATTTGTATTTACCGGTATTTTCCTAAGTACTTAAAAATTTTGCTTTTTACAATTATATTGTAGTATAAATGGAATTGATGTATTTTGTAAGACAAAAATCTTATTTTTTTGTTGTTTGTATTCTCATATGGGTAGCTATTTTGTTCTGCTTCAATTTTAGAATAGATTTTCCATTCTCCACTGATACAACATGGCTCTTCCTTGATAAAAGAATATTCTATATATACATGTTTGTTTCTGGGTTTGTAATTCTATGCCATTCATCAATTCATATATCTATGTGCCAGTCATCTCTTAATAATAAATAGACATATACAGGACAAAAATCCTACCTTAATCTTTTTAAGGAAAATTTCCTCCAGATGTATCTGGGTTATACTTGGTCATTGGGTAATTCATGTAAATTGTAAATTCACCTCAGAATAGTTCTATAATTTTAAGATTTTTATCAAAATTACACTAAAATTTAAGATAAATTTGAAGAAATTTTATATATTTATTAAATGTAATCTTTACTGAATTAATTCGATTAATTCTTCCCATATATAAACATTGTACATCTCTTCCTTTGTCTTCTTTAATTTCTCTCAATAAAGATTTATAATTTATCCCTTGTAAATCTTGGATATTCTGGTTATGTTTACAACTAAGTATTTTACCTTATTATAATTTTGGTTGATAACCTGTATTATGTTTTTAAAATGATTTTCTCTTGATATTTGTTGCCATTTTATATAATTGAAATATTATCAATTTAAGTGTCAAATATTAATTTCAGATCCAGTCACTTAGTATTTATAATAATTTGTGATTTTTTTTGTTAGTGAGTAGACAGTAATATGATTTACAGAAAGTTAAAGTTTTATATTTCTTCTTCTTTTTCCTAGGCTCTACAATGGTCGCACAAAAAAATATCCACATTCTAATCTCTGCAGTCTGTGAATAATATCTCATATGGCAAAAGAAGACTTTGTAAATGTGGTTGAGGATCTTGAAATAGGGGTATTATCCTGGATTATCAAAGTCGGTCTTAAATGCAATCACAATTGTGCTTGTAGGATAGAGAGGCAGAAGGGGATTTCACACAGATACAAGAGGAAAAAGTGATGTGATCATGGAGGCAAAGATTAAAGCAAGGTGTTAAAATCAATAATTCAAGTAATTTAAGTAACAAGCCAAGGAATGCTGACAGCTACCAGAGGAGGCAAATAATGAATCTTCCCTGCAATCGTTAGAGGGAATGTGGCTTACTGACATCCTGATTTTGACCAACTGCGAACCATTTCATAATTCTGGCTTCCAGAACTGAAAGAGAACAAATGTGTGTTGTTTTAAGCCACCACATTTGTGGTAATTTTTACAGCAGCCATAGAAAAATTGTTCTCTAATGTTATGCCATTTATTTCTCATTATTTTATTTGGCTTGCTAAGAAATCCCAGATCGTGATTAACAAAAGTAGAGATAACAAGTGTGTTGATTTTGGAAGAATATTCTAACATGTATATATTTTTCCACTTAAGCTGTTGTTTGTTGTGTATTTGTAGGTATATTCTTTAGTTAAAAGAAGTTTTATCTATTTCTAATTTACTAGAATTTATTATATCAAGATTTTTTTCTATTTAAAGTAGGACACGGTATCTGCAGACTTATCATATAAATTATATTTGTATTTTCAGAAGAAAGCCACTGATTATTAAGTATAATCTTTAAATATATTGTTGGATGTTTGCTAATACTTCTTTGGGATTTTTGCATCTATTTTTATAAGCGTAAGGGGCCTATGATTTTTCTTTTTCTGAAATTTTCTGATTTGGGTGTCAACGTTACATTTGTTTCACGGAATAAAATAAATAGTGAATCTTCCTTTTGTATAATCTGGATGAGTTTTTATAAGATATGAATTAGTTTTTGAACATTGCCAAAACTCAACTGTAAAACCTCTGGACTATGAGTTCTCTTTGAGGGAAGATGTTAAATTACAGCTTTACTTTCTTAAGCATAGTACTACTGATAGATCCTGTCCCTTTTTCTGTCACTTTTGATAAGTTACATTTTTCTAAGATTTTATTTTTATTTTATCATATGTAAATTTTAGAAGTTGGGGGATAAAATTACATATAGAATACATATTATATTTTAACCTTTGCTATCTGCAATTATGGCCCGGTTACATTTTTTTGCCTTATCTGTAATTATATTCTTGAGAATGTTTTTTATTATATCCTTATATTAGATAACAATTTAACTGAATACAAACGTCTAGGGTCAATCTGTAATCACGTCTCAATTTTTGTTTGCAATAATTTTTATTTGCATTTTCTTTAGTTTTATTTCTATGACTCTTTTTGGAGGTTGCCTATTTTGTTACTCTTTTCAAATAGCCGTACTTCAAATTTATTTTTTGCTACTAAGTTCTAATTTAATTCTGTTGAAATCAGAATTATAAAGTGGTTGATGGGAATTATAAATAGTTCTTTGAGAACAATTGTAATTTTTTAAAATGTAATACACAATTTAATTTAAATATTTAGTGCATACTTGAAAACATGTAATTTCTAACTACTGAATGTACTGCTTTTTACATAACACATACTCTTTCTTTTTCCTCACCATCTCTTAAGTTGAATAAATCTATTGTTCACAACTTTCATATTCAACGTATAATAATTGAGGAGGCATAGTAAAATCTTCTACTCTGACACTGGGTTTGTGTATGTCTCTGTCATTATGTCAAATTTTGCTTTATATAGTTGAAGACGGTTTTATGAGGTGCATGCATGCTATTAATTTTATGTATTCTTACAAAATTAAGCCTAATGGCATAGTATAATAAAACATTAATATTTGCTGATGATTTTTGTTTTTAAAATAATTTTGCCTGCTGTAATACAATATCGTGAACTATCTTGCTTCATAGTATACTGAATTTTTTTTTTGTCCTTCATTTTGCTTTGTATAATTTTATCCTCTATGTTTAGGCATATCTTCTTAACATCTTATAATTGGATTTTCTCATTTTCTACTTTAAAAAATCTAATCCAAATCTAGTTTTTAGCAACCTCATTTTGTCCTTTTATGTTTATTGTAACGTTAATACAATTGAGCAGCATTTTTTCTTCCATTTTACTTTTTAATTTTGGTTTGCCAAATTTTCCTTCCCTTATAATCCAATCTCACTTTAAAAAATGTAGTTTTATAGTTTCAGTTCGGTCCAGTCAACGTATTTTGTTCTTCTCACAATAATTTCCATCATATGTACAAGGTCCAGTTAGAATTTCAATTCTTGGTAACTATAAGTAGAATTTATACATTTCCTTTATTTGGTCTTAGCAATTGTTTAGAATATAATTACCTTGAGGATGCTATGAGATTATCCTAAGTTCTTATTTGTCTTGCAGCGTCTTTTCTTGCATTGTCTTGCAGAATTTTTTAACTTTGACTACAAACTTATTTTTATACCATACATTTAGGAGAAGACATTCTAAGGACTTATGTGCCTGAGACAGTTTTTCAGAAATTATACCCATAGATTTGAAAAAATGTTTGCTAAATAAGTTCTAAGCTCCGAGTCATATTTTCTTTTTTACTTAAAAAATGTTATTCTAGCACCTTCTTTAATCCATGGTTGCTATTGAAGAGCAAGCTAGTTATTTTTTTTTTTCCCTTTTAGACTGCCTGTTATTATTCTTTAAAAGCTTTTGGAAGTTGTTTTGAATTTGTCTAGGTTTCATTTATTATTTTTATTGCTATTATCTGTTTGGCTTAGCATTTTTTACTCCATTTCAACTCAATGTTTTTGTCTTTAATTCTGAGAAATGTATCTTCATTATATCTCCAAATATTTTATTGCCTTTATTTTTATTTGTCCTTTAGGGTTCTCTGTTATCTGGATGTTGACCGTTCCTATTCTTTTACAATTTAGCTTTCATTTTATAAGTTTCTATATTCTCTTCCACTTCATTCTGGGAGAGTTCCTAAATGTGATTTTCCAATCAATTATGTATTCTCCAGCTTTTTTCTATATATCGTTTATCTCATCTTTTGTGTTCTTTATTTCAGTTTTTTGTTTTCATACTTAATTATTTACTATACATTTTTATTTTATGTTACCAATGTATTTCTGTATTTTTACTGTGTTTTTAATCTATATCTTAAAATTTTTAATACTTTTGCTCCTGGTGATATCCAGTTTTTAAAATCTGTAGTTAAAGTTCTCCTGAGCTCATATTTCCCTGGGAACTCTCAGTGTTTTTGTTTGATAATGCATCTAATAAAAGCTGTATCGAGTCTTTGTCAACCCAGGTGGTCTCAAAGAATGAGAAGGGGTGTCCTCATGTTGCAGATCCTCAGGCAAATAAACACTTCATTTTTATCTCTTTTTGTTCTTTTTTAACCTCTTGCCTGTAGGGAAAGTGTTATAAGGCTTTGCAGTACATCAGCATCAAGAGATTCACAATGGAAGAATGAGTGATTTCAATCTAGAGGCTAGTCATAGACAGGTGTTTCTTCATCTCTTCATAAGTTCAGGCCTTTGTCTTGGGCACAGATTATCCCTGCAGAAAGTTAAACCAGTGGTTGAGACAGTGGCCTTGGTTTTTTGCAGTGAGGAGACAGGTATTTATTTTTCTAAACTAAGTAGAGCAGGTAAAGGAAACGGAAAAACTCAGACAACTCCAAAATGGCCCCCATGCCACTCTTCCAATTACAGCAACCACAGAAAACATTTCTAAACAGTCTTTCTTTTTCCCAGTTATTTGTTTATTTTTTCCCAAATCTTATTTTCCCTCCTTAGTTTCCCAGATGTTGATCTTTTAGGAGGAAAACATTAGTCTAGGCTACATTAAAACACATGGTTTAATAGGTCTGCAAAATACATATTAATCGATACCTATTTTATTGCATTACTTTATTAATAAGGACATTAAGATTCAGAGAAGTTAAATAATTTACTTTACATCACAGAAGTGCTAATGGAAGCTCTACGCTTAAAACTAGCAAGTTTCCTGAGTTGTAAGAGCCTGTTTTTCTTTCTTAGTAGTACACAATGGAAGGAATCTTGGATACAATAAAATATAGTTATTATAAGTGTACTTTTTAATGAATACCTAGCCTATATAAATTTTATTATAATTAAACGTAAAAGAACGAACATATAAAAAGAGGAAATTTGGTGGCCTTTTTGCTTCCAAACATTCTACCTTGCTTATCAGAAAGTTACATTGCATGATCTATAATTTATAAACCTATTCAAATATTAAAAAATTGGTAAAGTGATAATAATTCCAGTAATTTTTTCCAATACTCTATTTCCTCCTTTTTCTTCACACATGTCAATTAATTATCTTCATATTATTTTGAAGCATTTTAGAATTGCCACAATAAGGCAGAATATTGATTATGTAGTTCTTACAGATTTTTATTCACATACTGAAAACGAATGCAATTTTTATTTGCACAAATATGCATGTTCTTAAAAGTACCCAGAAGTATCATTTTGATAGGCAAATTTATTAAGTACAGCACATGCTATATGTTAAATGAGATAAAATGTGTCTTTTAAATATCTTTTTCCCTTATTGTGCTAATTGACTTAACTTTTATCTTCTGTGCTGGAGTATTAACTCTTGCATCTGAATAGCCACATTTTAATTTTCTTTTTAACCCTCAACCTTAGCATAGTTACTGTCACTTGGTTGGTGTTCTGTAATTGTCTTATGATTGAACTAATCAATATAAAAATATAATTTTAAAAATTATATTTTATATGAATGCTCTATTCAAAATTTAAAATCTTTCAGAGAAGCAAACATACAGTATTCAATTCTAAGAACCCAGTACAGTGCCTTTGACATATCAAAAAATATGGAATATAGCAATGATACATTTAAAAAGAAATATTTGATTATGATGTGAATACTGTAGACAATGCAATGACTTTTCTTCCTCATGAACTTATAATTTTAAGTGTATATTATATATATGTAATTTTAAGTATGTTATATTTAATTTTTGTATATACATAATTTCATTTATATTAGTATATACATATAATATGTACATGCATAATTTTAAGTGTATATTACACATATTTTTAGTATACATACAATTTTATATACTTTAGTATATACATTGTATATACATAATAGTATGTACATAAAAGTATATGCATATTATACATAATTTAGTTTATACATAGTTTTATGTATATATGATATATTTTATATATACACATAATTTCATCCATATCTCTATATACCTATATATATAATTTAAAATGCATCCATATATATATATGTAGATGAAAAATTGTATGTAGTAGTAGAAAATGTTACCTTTATCAAGTAGCATGATTCACACTGAGGTGGCAGTTTCCAATTTGGATGGCCTCATATCTTCATCTATAGGTCAGTGTACATATGTTGTACCCTACTTGTATGTAAAACCTCATGCTTAAACATCAGGCATAACTCAATATGCTGTGGTTCTGCTTCCGGACTCTTTTAAATATCAACCTGGACTGAAACCAAATCTCAAGCTCAAGTCCTTCCCTTGGACACAGTAATAATGCTTCAAGACTTTCTTTCCATCCTGTACTTACCAACAGTCAAATAAACAAACGTAAATATGCCCCAGGTCCTCTTAACTTACTGTTAGCTTGTGAAGTAATATGAGCTTATCTATTCATAGTGAAGTATCAATTCTTATCAAAAATTTAGTGTGCCAGTACGTCACTGTAATTTGGATTGTAATTTTGATCTAGAGGCCAGGGAGAAAGAGGGAGCATTTCTATGCTGTGGCTGTTTAATAGAAATTTTGGCACTCTGAAATGTTACTGGAAGATCTTTTGAGATGAAGTGGGCACTCTTATGTCTTTCAAATTATGACATCAGTGTCAATGTCTTTCAAAAATATTTGTTCACTTATTCTTCACATTAATTTTGATCAATTATGTACCTCTTTACAGGTTAAAATATTTTTAAAGTGTTTTATTAAACTATAAAGTAATAACAAATATTATCATTAATAGTGCTACTAAAAAGCAGTTAGATAACCTATTTTTTAAAAAATAACTTCAATAATATTAATATTTAAAATGCATACATATGTATCTTATAAATTACTCCAGGAAAAAAGTGTTATGCTAAATAGAACTAGTGTTCTCATACAGAAAACAAGATGTAGAACCCTCGAATAGAAATACAAAAGGTTACTAAATGAAAAATGTACTTTTAGCCAGTAAAAATTGATCTATTTCTCCAAATTTTAGATTAATGTAATTAGCTTCTTTGGTAAAAGAATATGAAAACTGTCAAATTAAAATAGATTGTTCTCATATTTTAAGTCACTTTAGTTTGTAAGTTGATGTGGTTAGTTGTTTGTGTCAACTTGACTGGACCATGGAATGCCCAGATATTTGGCTAAACATTTCTGTGTGTGTCTGTGCAGGTGTTTCTTAATGAGATTAATATTTGAATCAGTAGACTGAGTAAAGCAGACTGTCCTCCCCAGTGTGGGGGAGCATCATCCAGTCAGTCAAGACCCTGAATGGAATACAAAGGCAGAGGGAGAATTTGCTCTACCTGCCTGACTCGTTGAGCTGGGACATCGGTCTTCTTCTGCCTTTGGACAGGGACATATACCATAGGACCCCCAGTTCTCAAGCCTTTGGACTTGGATGGAAATCACACCAAGAATTCTCCTAGTTCTCAGAGCTTTGGACTCAGACTGGAACTACACCATGGGATTTCCTGTGTCTTTAGCATGCAGATGGCAGATCATGGGACTTTATAGCCTTGATGACAATGTCAGCCAATTACCCTTAATCTCTCTCTCTCTCTCTCTCTCTCTATATATATATATATATATATAGCAGCTTTATTCATAATTGCCAAATTGCCATGTATATATGTGTGTGTATGTGTGTGTGTATTCCCTATTATTATATATAATATATTAATAATAATATATTACATATTATATTAATATAATATATAGTACATTATATATAATTAAATATATCTAATTATATATAATATACTATATATTATTATATATATTCCCAATGTGATATATCTATATCTATATCTATATATCACATTGATATATATGTGGTATGGTTTGTTTGTGTCCCCATCCAAATCTCATCTTGAATTTCCACGTGTTCAAGGGACCCGGTGGGAAGTAATTGAATCATAGAGGCAGGTCTTTCCTATGCTGTTCTTGTGATAATGAATAAGGCTCATGAAATCTGATGGTTTTATAAGGGGGAGTTACCCTGCACAAACTCTCCTTTTGCCTGCTGGCATCCGTGTAAGACATGACTTGCTCCTCCTTGCCCTCCACTGTGATTGTGAGGCTCCCGCAGTTATGTGGAACTGTAAGTTCAGTTAAACCTCTTTCTTTTTTGAATTACCTAGTCTCAGGTATTTCTTTATCAGCAGCATGAAAATGAACTAATAAAAAATGATACATACATACCTACATATATATATATACACATATATGTATATATGTATATTCCCTATTGTTTCTCTTTTTCTAGAGAACCCTGACTAATAAAGCGGATGTCTACAAGTTCCCATTTAAAGTTAATTAAATTACTGAATTAAAATAGTAAAACGGGCTTGGGCGGTGGCTCACATCTGTAATCCCAGTACTTTGGGAGGCTGAGACGGGTGGATCACGAGGTCAGGAGATCAAGACGATCCTGGCTAACACGGAGAAACACTGTCTCTACTAAAAATACAAAAAATTAGCCGCGCGTGGTGGTGGGGCCTGTAGTCCCAGCTACTCCAGAGGCTGAGGCAGGAGAATGGTGTGAACCCGAGAGGTGGAGCTCGCAGTGAGCCGCGATTGTGCCACGGCACTCCAGTCTGGGTGACAGAGCGAGACTCTGCCTCAAAAAAAAAAAAAAAAAAGAAAAAGAAAAAAGTAAAATGGATATAATTTGAATTTCTGGTCTATTAAAAATAGTGACGTTTTTGTTACGACAGTTTTTAAAATATAACCAAATGAATTTGAGTGATCTCACAATTTCAAAACTAATGCCACTCCTTTTTTTTGTCAGAACTGTAAAATTGTATTTTCTACATATCAACATTCTTATTAACACAGCTTGATTGAAAGAATTCTGACCATAAGCACGTTGATTATTTCTCTTTGGAACTGGTGAAATCAGAAAAATAAAATACTTATTTTGTGTACATAGGATCAACAATATTTACTTAATGTGGCCTTATCTGTTTATATTAAAAGGTTTTCTTCTGGCGGTCACTCATTTTTATTTAGTAAACATCTAATAAATAACTTATCTTCAAAATATACAAAGAATCCTTCAAACTCAATGATTAAAAAAAAAAAAACTATTCAAGCATGGACAAAATAGTTGACAAATACCTCACACAAAAAGATATACAGATGGCAAAAAAGTGTTCAAAAATATGTTCAACATCATTTTTTTCACTAGAGAAATGAAAATTAAAATAACAATGAACACCACTATAGGGGAAAATAAATTCCACCTCCATCCTCTTGGAGCCCTGGCTGGGCCTAAGAATTAAATTCTCTTTAGACAAATTAACAGAAGAAAATCATACAAATTTATTTAATAAAAGCTTTTGTTTTTGTTTTTTGACACGGGCACTTTCATAAAGGTATAAAAGTCCAAAGAAGCAGTTAGAGTCCATCACTTCACTTAGGTATTAAATTACACAAAGTATAAAAAAACTGTGAAAAAGCAACTAAATTATGTGAGGAGGCTTAAAATATAAGTTGTTTTAACAAGATCTGTACAAAATTCTGTGGGTCACAATTTTGCACCCTTATGCTAAAAATGGTGCATATTTCACGTGGGAATTTTATATCTAGGTTTAAAGAAAGAGCAAGAAGGAAGATCGCAGTGAACTTAGTGCACCTGCTATCCATACCAATTCAAATGGCTAAAATTAGAAAACAAACAAATACACAAACTGACAGTAGCAATGCTAGTGAATATTCAGAGCCACAGGAACTCCCATTTATTGCCGTTGGGAATGCAAAAAGGGAGAGTAGCATTGGAAATCAGTTGGGCAATTTCCTACAAAGCTAAACATTGTCCTGCCACGCATTGCAGCAAATTGCACTCTGATTGATTTGAAAGCTTATGTCTACACAAAAACTTATGCATAAATGTTTATAGTAGCTTTATTCATAATTGTCAAAAACTGGAAATAACCAGGGTGTCCTTAACTAGATAAGCTGTGGTACATCCATACAATGTAATATTATTCAGCAATTTTTAAAATACACAAATTCATATCTTAAAAAGACATGAATAAATATTCAAGAGCTATCTCTAAGTGAAAAAAAGTAATCTGAAATGACTACAGATTGTATGATTCAAATAATATGACATTCTGGAAAGAACAAACAAAGAGATCTTAAAAAGACCAGTGGTTGCTAGGGATCCTAGGAAAAGGGGGAAAGGTTAAATAGATGAGACATATGGAAATTTTCAGAATGAAGGAGTATTATGTGTGATATGGTAATGGCAAATACAGGAGTTTATGCATTTGTCAAAACCTGCAGAATTTTACAGCATAAAGAAACATAATGTGGGAAAAACCTATTCAGGAGGATGTAGGATCTCAGGATTGAATGCACACTGTGACAAAATGTTCTAACTGCATTACAAATAATTAAAACAACTTCACTGAAGGGGTCCAGGGAAAAGATACTGACCTAAATAACTTTGGAAATTAGTGGAGTCGATATGAATAAAGGCAAAAGGAACTGTACATAATCACTCTATTCAAGTTGCTATATTTGCTTCCATTTGGGATGGGTTTACAATTCTAATACTGCTATACAGGTGTACTAAAAGTGAGCAATTCAGCACATATGTGGTACATGGAGCCATGTTTCTCACTGTTGGAGAGAGAAAGTTTACAGATACAGTTGAGAAAGGTAGGGGGAAGTCAAGAATGATCAGTGTGGTAATGAATTATAGATGAAGACATCAGTACGAACTAATATTTGGTTCAATGTAGCTACAGAGGGTAACACCCCCAAAATACTGGAAAATATGTATGTACACAGGATTATTATGCACACATATATTTTCATGCTCTATCAGCTACGTTTATATAAAAGCAATGAAATCAGTATCAAGGAACACACCTAACACCCAGATCTTGATTATTAATACCATTCTGCAATAAAAGGAAGAAAAATGGCTGACAAGCAGGATAAAGGTAGAAAATATACAACAGAAGCCTGGTAAAGTAGTACTCAAAATACACACACACTCTTAAATTGGTGGGGTTATGTCCAAGGGAGAAGCCTACTGAAAGAGCTCCCATTGGTCAAAGTTAGAAAAATTTGAGCTGTAACATAAATAAAGAGATATTTGATTATAACCCAACACGGAAAATAAATATCCACTGAAGTCTACTTTGACTTAAACGTGGTTGAATAACCACATAAATAAATGGAAGTGACAAATCTCCAATGTAGGAATCCAAATAATTTATGTAAAAAACTCTGCTCTTACGGAGGTGAAACAAAACTCTTCACTCTTTAAATGTGAGATGGATACAGTGACTGCCTCTAAAGACACAACATGGAAATGGGAATAAGACAATAACTACACAATAGAGAAACCTGACAAAACACTTCAGCCAAAGAACAAGATCAGCATCAACAGCCATAAATCATATTTGTAACATGTACCTGCTATGGTTTGAATGTGTCTTCTCCAAAATCCAGGTGTTGCCAATGTGATAATATTAAGAGGTGGGGCCTTTAAGAGGTGATTGGATCATGAGGGATCTTCCCCATTCATGAGATTAAGGACTTTAACAAAGGAGGCTTCATTCAGTGTTGAGCTAGCTTGCCCTTCTGCCTTCTGCCATGTGAGGACAGAGTAAGAAGACCCTCACCAGACAAAATGCTGACACCCGGGTCTTGGATGTTCCAGCCTCCAGTACTGTGAGAGGTAAATTTCTGTTCTTTTTATAAATCCCCAGCCTGTGATAGTCTCTTAATACAGCACAGAATATGAAAGTGCGCTTGGTGTGATGTGATGAAAATGGCACTTCTTTAATATGCTTTTTTTGCGAGAAACCCCTAACCCCATTCTAACCATAGAAAGCACAAAGTAAACAACAAAAAAATAAAAAGCATCAGAATAATTCCAAGAGAGACATTCTACAAAATACTCAACCAGTACCCCTCAAAGCTGTTGAGTTTATCAGATGCAATGAAGAAACTGTCACAGCCAAGAAGAGCATACGGAGACATGACAAATAAATGTATTACAGTAACCTGGATAGAATCCTGGAAGAAAAAAAGAGCATTAAGTGAAATTTTAAAAACCGGTTTAAACTGTAAGCTTTAGTTAATGGTAATATATCCATACTTTTTTTTTAATTGTAATAAATGAGCGATACTAATACAACATGTTAAGAACAGTGCAAACTCAGTGTGGGGCACATTGAACTCTGTGTACAATCTTCTTAATTTTTCTCTATATCTCAAAAATGTTCTAAAAAGTAAAGCTCAGTTTTTAAAAAGCAAGCAAAATAGTCCTGCCTTCATACAAGATAAATTTTGCACTTAGTATCCTCATTATACCTGTGAACAAGAAAAAAATACAAATTCTTTAAAGCAGTGAGAACATTTAAAACGTCTTTTATTGGCTTAAATTATATATTTACATATAATTTTATCTTGTTATTACACAAATTAATGATCAAAAGCCCCTTGTAATCAACATATCATATTTTACTACAAAAAATTACAAATTAATTTTTAAAATATTTTGTGAAATAATGGTGCTACATTTAAAAGGACTTTAAGTAAAATATTACTAGTCCACAATTGATTTAAAAACATACAATACAAATATGAACTGATTACGATTAAATCTAAAAAAGAGACTTTTCAAATGCATTTCAATGAAATTGGGCTGTTCTGTGTAAATGTGTGTGTGTTCTTGACTTCATGTATCAATGTGTTCACTGGTTGTGAAACATATTTTTGATAAGATTATTTTTCATTTTTCTAGATGTAAAAAAAACACTGATGTAATTTAAATAAATTTTATTATAACAATGACAATCATGCTTTTAAATTTTTGTGTTAAAAGCTAAAATAATGATTTATCATTAAAAATTCTTTGTAATGATCTATCAACAAGTAATGAGTTTCTCCTTAAAGAGTGTTGAAAGAAAAAAATGTTAACCATATTATTTTCAAAATTATTTGTTATCAATTCCTTAGTAGCATTTATTTCCTCAGAGTCTGGAAATTTTACCAAAAACAAGATCTTATCAAATGGTTGATTATGTATGTGACACTTTTATTTTGAAGCACCTCATTTAATCTAATACACTCAGCATTTAAAATCTAAATATTAATTTTAATAAATTTTTATTATCATGCTATATTTTAACAAAATACTTTTATCACAGATGTTAAATTCATTTTGCCAATACTTTTAAGTTTGAGGTTTAGGTCATTCCAAATATGGGAATAATTATTACATTACCTACATATTTAAGCAAATCTTTATGGTCAAGCTGACCAGACAAATCAGGCTTACTTTTTCTCTTAAAGAACAATTGATTCCATATTTCAATTGAAATACACACATGAATAAGCATTTTTTGTAAACATACACAACATGTTTTATAATACAGATTACTAAAAATACCAACTTAAGTTAGAGAGAGAATTAGCTTTAGATTTCATAATAAATTACTGAACATATATTTATTTTTATTTGATTTATAATAAGTCAATGAAAGTGTAGGTATAATTGTGAGATATTAAAGAGGTGAAAAGTATGATGCAAAGCATTTTTTTTGGTGAATGCGTATAATGGATGTGCTGGGCATTTGGGATTAATTACTACATATGTGTACATTTACACGTATTTATGCACATACAAATGTGTATGCATGCATATGTGTGTAGTGTGTGTGCATATGAATTTATGCAGACACATGAATGTATTTTTACCTATCTACATATGCATGCATATGCATATGTGTACCTGTATGTATATGGGTGTATAGACATATATGTGCCATTTTTATTATGAAGTCTCATAATCAAATTTTCATTCTAATTGATGAAAGAGAAAATCATATACTGCTAAAAATTATTGGCCTGGAAGAGAGTAGATGTAGCCTGTAATAGTAATTTTTTTTTGTAAAGAGATGGACAAAGGTGTAAAACATTTTATAAATTGAAAGAGATGAAGGCCATAACTGGAATAAATATTTAATAACCTCTTTAGAAAAAAATAGGATTTAACAACCTTATTTATTTTCACAAATATATGTATAAGAGATAAAATAATTTTTTGCTCATGGGTCTTAAATAATAAATCTTAAAGTACTTCAGGGTCCAAAGAGTAAAGTATGTTTTGATATAACTTCCTGATCACATTCTATGTCTTCTGGAAGCACTGTTCTACTCATGATAGACTACTATGGTCTGTTTGTGTCCCTCCAATATTCATATGTTGGAATCCTAAACCTCAATTTGACAGTATGACATCAGACTCTTTGGAGCTACCAAAGAGCTACTTAGGTCATGAGAGTGGCATCATCCTACACAGAAGTAGTGCCATCATGAAAACACACAAGAGAGCTTGCCTCTTCTCTCTCTGCTGTCTGCCATGTGGGGACAAAACAAGAAGACAGTCATCTGCAAACCATGAATAATTAACTCACTGGACACTAAAACCACCAGCACATTGATTTTTGAATTTCTCAGCCCCTGAAACCTGTGAAATACATTCGTATAGCTTAAACTACTTAGCCCAGAGTATTCTGTTAATAGCAGCCTGCACTAAGAAATCAACCTGGTGATAAGTATCTTGGAAAGCATTTTAAATATATTTGGGAAAAAGGTCTGTATTTGTTCTTGGTAGGTTAATTTGATATTTCTGTATTTAAGCTGGGTAAATGATTAGTTTATGTTTCTATAAGGTGCCAACATCTGTACCTTATAGAACTATTTCTGTCAAACTAGAAAAGTTCTTATTATGAAGTGGGCTAAAATTTTAACAATCTACTATGTATAACATATTGTATTTAAGATTAACATATATTGGTTGGGTCAAGGTTTTTGGATTAAATCTGGGTGCTTGTGCTCTTCTAATGTCCATGTAAGTTAATTGTTTCAACACAGACAAAACTAGGCTGCCGAGAATAAGACTAAGCAAAGTGAGTGGTTTATATACAAGGGTTTCATTTTTCCTGAATATCCTCATACAAATGAATTAACTTTGCATCATTCTGGGGCAGTGAGTAAAATCCATATGCATACTGTATGTTTCTTTCATTTTCAGTTCATATTGGCAATAATAACTTTCACGCAGCACTTTTCCAGGAAATTAATGACTGGTTGGAGTTAATGGACTAAGGAGCAACCCCTCCCAGGCAGTCATTAATCTCTAGAAATCCTTTGTACTGCAATTGCAATTGCTTAAATAAAAGCTTGCAAGAGAATTTGAAGAGAAGTGCCAGACCTGTACATGTCACTACAGAACAAATGGCAGTTTCGATCCCAAATAAATCTGTAAATGAACAAATAATTTGTATTTCAATTGTTCTGTTTCCTGAAATGCTGTGCAGCATTTATCACTTTTCAAAGTGCCAATGCAGATTGTATTTCTTCAGGATTCAATGCAGGATGGAATTATCCTAAAGTGGATTTTCACCTGAAGTAGTAGAATGTAAACAGCACTTTAAAGAACTAATTTGCAATATTAGTTTTTTATATTTATAAATAACTTTAGAAGGCCCTTGGGGCCAAAGAGTTGTAACTTAAGCAAAACTGGCAGTAATTGAGTATGCGTAAAATGTCTTTATATATATATTCTCTTTCCCAAAACACTATTATCCACTGGTATCATTGTGTGTAGATATCCTCTTCTCTCCGAATGCCCCTTCTTATTCTTTGCTATCGTATGAATATTTGTGTCCTTGGAAAATTCATAGGTTGAATATTAACCCCCAGTGTGATGGTATTAGGAGATGAAGCTTCTGAGAGGTAACTAGGTTATGAGGGTAGAATCCTCACCAGAACTTGACCACGCTGGTGCCCTGATGGCACATTTCCAGCCTCCGGAACTTGTTTTATGCCACCAAATCTTTGGTAATTTGTTATGCATCAATAAAACGGATATACTATACCACTTTCTTAAGAGTTCACAATAAAATCCTGTGAGTACATATGTATCTGTTAATGAGAAATAAAATTCTATTGTTTATAAACCACCTAAGTTATTTGTTACAGCATCCCTAACTGACAGTACCTTTTCTGACTTGGTTTCTTTATCTTATCTAAAACTAGTGTTACTCTGGGAACATGCTCAACCATTTCTTCTTATTGTAGGGTTATAAGCCTTCAGTTACTTTCTATAGGTTAAAGTCTTACCCCAATCTGAACTAACCTATTTTTCACTTAGTCTGCTTCTCTTTCAGTGATTTCAATCGCAGCAAACAAGCATCATCGACATCCATACCAGAGAAGTCATTTTCAAAATTCTCTTTTCTTCACTAAAATTCTCTTTTCTTCACTAAGCCCCATTTTCAAAACAGCATCTCAAATGTATCCATTGCTTGTCAGTTATATAACCACTTCCTAATCTGATGTGACATTGCCTTTCACATGGATTTATGGGCAGCATAATTGATTTTTTTATTGCCATTCTTATTCCCCTTAAATTGCCATTTCCAGAGAGTAATCAATGATCTTCCTAAAATGCATGACTATGTTACCTTACCAGTAAGATCTTCAATGATGTGACATTGTCTTTTTAATACTGGTCACGCTATTTCATATGATTTACAAGATTATCAATAATCTGGCCTTCATAAATCAATAAAAAAGAAAAATATTGTGAATATTTTGTCATTGTTCAGAAGTCCTCCCTTTGCTCATTGTGATGGTCAGACCCTAGCCTCCTAGCATTCTTGTGAAATCTTTTCCCCTTGAGTGCGGGTAGAATCTGTGATTTGCTTCTTATCAATAGATATGGCAAAGGTGAATGGGTGTATATGATTAGATGAAAGTGATTATGTTACACAAAGATTGCAACACCTGTCATCATACTTGGAGGCTCTCTTTTTTGCTGATTTTAAAGAAGAAAGTTGCCATGTGGGGGGTTGCCCTACTAATAAGGCCACATGGCAAGCAGCTGAGAGTGGCTTCTGGCCTGTAACTAGTAAAATACCGAGGCTCTCAGTCCACACATCTGCAAGGAACAGAATTTTGCCAACAACCACATGAATGAACTTGGAAACAGATTATTCCCACATGACCTAGGAAAGCCTCAGATGAGAATCCAGTCTTGGCAGATACCTTAATTGCAGCATTGCAGGGGATCTAGCTAAGCTCTGCCTAGATTTCTGACCCACTGAGACTGAGAAAATAAGTATGTGTTGTTTTATGCTACCAAATCTTTGTTAATTTGTTATACATCAAAGAAAATGAATTTACTCTACCACTGCCTTAGGAGTACAAAGATCTTTTGAGTACATATGTATAGCTAGGTGTCAACAATATAAAGCAGAAGGTTATTTTTTATACTCAAACACAGACATAAACCAGTACATTTACAGAGAGCAAGAATATAAATTTTCTTTCTTTTTTTTTTTTTTGAGATGGCGTCTCGCTCTGTCACCCAGGCTGGAGTGCAACGGCACAATGTTGGCTCACTGCAACCTCTGCCTCCCAGGTTCAAGAGATTCTCCTGCCTCAGCCTCCTGAGTAGTTGCGATTGCAGGAATGCGCCACCACATCCAGCTAATTTTTGTAGTTTTAGTAGAGATGGGGTTTCACTATGTTGGTCAGGCTGGTCTCGTACTCCTGACCTTGTGATCCTCCCGTACTGGCCTCCCAAAGGGCTGGAATTACTGGTGTGAGCCACCGTGCCAAGTCTATAACTTTTTTCTTTAAACCTGCTTTAGATAATAACAGGAAAGTGTTACCTCAAATAGTTAAGCATAGATGAGCTAAGATAGTACTCTGAGGGGAAAAAACTGGTAATTAGAATAAAAAGAAAAAGAAAAAAAAAATGTGACAAGCATACAATGTGGAGAGAAGATAAATGGGGAGCCCCAAGAGACATTTGAAGAAAAAGGAGTACTCACCCCTAGAAAGGGTGAAATAACTGAGACTGATACTTCAAAGCCCCGGCTATTTATTTATACGTCAAACTAGTCACAGTTGAGGGCATAGAAAACTTTCCCTCTTGCAGCCTGGGAATTTAGAGCTGAAAATCAAATATTGAACTGTGTTACTTAAATTTTACAGATAAAAAAAAAAAAAAAAAACTAAGTCCCAAAGAGCCTGAGTTAACTTTCTCAAAATCATACAGCTTACAGTTGGCAGGGCCCAAAATAAAAATGAAGATTTCACTTCCTTCAAATGATATATCTCTTTCACCCTAATTTATTTTGAATCACAGCGTAACAGATTATATGGTTTGATTGATAACATCAAAACAAGTACTGATTACAGGCAAGATGCTTCTGTGTCAGTAAAACAGTTTCTGCTTTGAAAAGAGACTGCAAATATTTGTATTTTAATGACTTTTGTTCAGTGTTTTGAATGTTTCTGCCCTTTCAAAGTAAATATCTAAATGTTCACAAACTATTAAACCTCAAAGTGATAGAACATTAATTTTCAGGTCCTCTATATGTTTATTAAGGCTCTGTCTAGAAGTTAGGAGTTTTTTACCTTAGACATCAAGTTAACATGTAACTTGGGGTAGAAGATAATTTTGTTGGCATCTGATGAGACCCCTGAAGGGTTGTTAGATCCTGTTTCATGTAAGAATAAAGGGTGAACAGTTGCTAGAGCTGTAATGATGAAGAATAAGATGAAGTGGGGGCAAAAAATCCGGTAAGGGTGGCTTTGTTAACTGAGAATCCACCTCAGATTCACTGGACAAGGTCAGTTCCAATATATGGGACGGCTGATAGTAGATGTGTAATCACTGTAGCACCTCAGAATGATATCTGGCCTCATGGGAGCATGTAGCCTATGAATGCTGTTGCTATAGTTGTGAGTAGGCAGATAATGCCAATATTTCAGGTTTCTGGAAATGTAAATGATTCATAGTATAAACCTCGGCCAACATGTAAGAAAAGGCAGATGAAAAATATTGAAGTGCCTTTTGCATGAAAAAAGCGAACCATTCAGCTGTAGTTTACATATCGGCTGATGTGAGTGACTGAAGAGAAGGCAGTTGAGGTGTCTGATGTGTAGTGTGTGGCCAAAAACAATCCTGTAATGATCTGGAGGATTAGGCAGGCACCAAGAAGTAAGCCGCAGTTTCATCATATAGAAATATTTGATGGTGTGGGAAGATCAATGAAGGAGTAACGAATACTTTTTATTAGCAAAGGTGTTTTGCAGGTATTGGCCATTAGTGTTCTCTTATGGTTGAAATACAATGACGGTTTTTCATGTCATTAGTCATGGTTACAGTCCAGGTGAGAATAATGGCATATGCACTATTTTGTGTTCTTTTTGTTATAGGGTTTGTAGGTTTCTCTTTGAAACCTTCTTCTATTTTTGGGGTGTCCAGGGTTAGTTATCAGTGATGCTGTTGGTTGTGGTATTGTGTTGAATTTCAGTAGGGCTTTCATGGGGTTAAAAGTCTTTTTTATTTATTTGGGAGGAATAGTGATTGTTTTTGTTTATACTGTGGCGATGGCTATTGAGAAATATCCTGAAACATGAAGGTCAAGTATTGACATCTGAGGGGCTTTATTATTAGGATTATTAATAGAGTTGGTGCTGGTTTGGTGAATAGTTAAGAATGATGGGTTAGTGGTCATGATTGATTTTAATAGCATAGAGAGTTGGATGATTTTTGAGGGTGAGAGGGCTGGATTATTGTGCGAGGATTCTGTGGGTGTGGCTGCCTTGTAGAGTTATGGGTGTTGATTAGTGGTAGTTGCTGGTTGACCACTATTTGTTAGTATTTATATTGTGATTGAAATTACTCAGGGTAATAGATTAGATAATTAAGAGTAGGGTTAGAAAGGATGGGATAAAAATAGAAAGAAATTAGAGTTTAATTACACCTTTCTGAGTAGATGCAGTGACAGAGGCTGAAATTTGGGTTTGTGAAATGGTCTTTTGTATAGACTTTTCTAGTCAAATTAGCTCTGGTAGAAGTGAGGCCAGGTTTTGGCTTGTGAATAGGCTGGAGTGGAAGGTTGTATGGTGAATTGTGGTTGAATAAAATCCTAGTATACTGGAGAAGTTGAATGTCTGTAATGGATATTTCAGTTTAAGGTTATTGGTTATGAGATCAATTTCTATTGCTGGCAAGAAGCCTAAGGTGGTCACACTTAGGGCTGTGAGCTTTAGGTGGAGTGGTACTGTTATTTGGGGGGATAAAACAGGAATAATACTGTTGGTGATAAGGAATCCGGTGAAGATGCTGCCGGATTGTTAGGCCCTTAATTGAGTTAACTAGGAAGGGGTTATTTTTGTTAATAATAATCAGAATCACGAAGCGAGGCAGTCTTATTAAATTGAAGAAGATAATATAGTACTGTAGACAGCTGTCAAGGAGGTGGCGATAAGAGTAATAGAAAGGGCTCAGGTATTGGTGTATGATATGTCTGTGGTTTCGATAAGATGTTTAGACTACAAGCCTGTGAGGAAAGACATACCTGTAAGTGCAAGGCTGCCAATAATAAGGGAGCAGGAAGTGAGGGGTAAAGTCTTGAATAGCCCTCCTATTTTTCAGATGTGTTGTTCATCATTGAGACTATGGATAATGGACTCTGAACATGTAAATAATATAGCTTTAAAAAAGGCGTGACTACAGACCTGAAGGAATGTTAGGTGTGGCTGATTAATGCCAATTGTGACTATTATAGGGTCCAGCTGGCTTGAGATGGAGAATGCTACAATTTTTTTGGGATCATTTTGTGTTAGAGCACAGATTGCTGTGAATAAAGTAGTATAGCTCCCAGACATAATGTAAAGGTTTGCATTGATAGGTTATTTTCTATTAAAGGGTGGAAGCGGATGAGCAGGAATACTCGTGCCACAACTATAGTTCTGGAGTGCAGTAGGACTGAGACTGGAGTTGGACCTTCTGTGGCGGATGGAAGTCAGGGGTGGAGGCCGAATTGAGCTTACTTTCCCACTGCTGCTAAGAGAAGCCTAATTAATGGAAGGGAGTTGGGAGTAGGGTCTAGAATAAGTATTTGTTGAAATCCTCATGTATTAGAGGACACGAGGAATCATGCAATAGCTAAAATAAAGCCAGTATCACTGATGGAGTTGTACAGAACTGTTAGCGGGCTGCTGTATTAGCTTCTGCTCGGCGGTACTCTCAGCTAATTAGTAAGCAAGACATGATTCCTATGCCTTCTCATCCGATAAAGTGTTAAAAGAGGTTGTTGGCAGTAACCAGAATTAATATTGTGATGAGGAAAATAAGCAAGTATTTGAAAAATTAGTTCATGTTGGGGTCTGAATTTATATACCATACTGAGAATTCTACAATAGATCAGGTAACAAATAGTGCTACTGGGATAAATACTGTGGAGAAGTAGTCTAGTTTGAAGCTTAGTGATAGTTTGAGAGGGTTGTTACTCAAAGTCGGTTTGAGATGATGACTTCTTGGTCTGTGCATATAAACATGGTTGTAGGAATGAGGCTAATGATGAAGGTGCATGCGATAGATGTTTTTACGTAATTTGAGTAGGAACATTTTTGCAGGAGTTGGCTAAGAAAATAGTAATCAGTAAGGTTAAGGGGATTAGGGCTGTTATAGCAGTGGAAGAATACCTGTTTGTTACTTTTTTTAAAGCACCAATGTTTTTTGTTCCTAAGACCAATGGATAACTCTAATCCTTTAAAAGTTGAGAAAGCCATGTTTTTAGGCACGGGGGCATGAGTTAGTAGTTCTTGCATACTTTCTCGGTAGATAAGAAGTTGCAGGCTTCTGTTATTAGATAAAAAATCTAATGTTTTGGTTAAACTATAGCTACAGCATGCAAACCTTATAATAATTTCGTGGTTTGTGGATAATAGGAAGAGAGGCACAAGATGTATAGATATTAATGTATTTTCTCATGTAAAGGAAGATGTAATACCGTCAATGTAATATACAAGGGTCCTTTGTTGTGTCGTGCTTAGAATATACAGGGAATAAAGGGCTATAATCAGTGTACTAAGCCCTGTAAGCATAATAGTAATATTTGACCAGAAGAATGAGGCCATAATCACAGAGTTCTTCTACTAGATTAATGGTAGGAGGTAAGGAAAGGTTAGTGAGATTTGCTAGAAGTCATCAGGAAGTTGTTAGCAGAAGCAGTGTTTGAAGGCCTCAGGTAAGTAATATGGTTCAGCTATGGACTTGCTCATAGTTTGAATTTTCTAGGCAGAATAGTAAGGATGAAATGAGTCTATGAGCAATTATAAGAGTTACTGCATCTGTAAAGCTTCAGTAGGGTCCGAATAATGTTAGCCATAGTCACAAGTGCTATGTGGCTTACAGAGGAGAAGGCAATACGTGATTTTAGATGGGCTTGTGGTAGACAAATAGAGCTTGTCCTAGCTATTCCTGGTAGAGGTGAGAGGAGGAAAGGGTGGGCTATATGTTCTGTTAGGGGTTGAGGGTAAGAGTAACCCATATTATACCATTGCCACCTAGCTTTAGGAATACTGCTGCAAGTACTATTGAACTGGCAATAGGGGCTTCTACATAGACTTTGGGGAGTCATAGGTGAAATCCGTATAGAGGTATTTTCACAAGGGAGGGGAGTTCATAAGAGGAGAGTGATAGAAAGGGCTAGGATGGGAGCAATAATTTAAAGGGTAATAGTAAACGTTGAGGGCCGTAAAGGTTCTTTGGTGAAAAGTTTTATTGCATCAGCGAATGGTTGAAGCAGCCCGTAGGGACCTACAATGTTAGGTCCTCTGTGTAGTTGTATACAGCCTAAGATTTTTCATTCGATGATTGTAAAGAATGCTATAGCAATAAGAGCGGAGATAATGAGTAGGAGAAGGTTAATTACGGGCATATTATTAAGAACAGAAGTTGAACCTCTGATTATAAAGTTTTATGTTTTATGCAATTGCCGGGCTCTGTCATCTTAACAAACCCTGCTATTGGATAGGGTATGTGATGATTTTTTAGATTGAGATAGCATCGTCTATGCAGTGAGGGTGGTTTATGAAGTGGGCCCTGTTTCTCTTGTCCTTTCATACTAGGAGAAATGTTAAATAGATAGAAACCAACCTGGATTACTCTGGTCTGAACTCAGATCATGTAGGACTTTGATCATTGAACAAATGAACCCTTATTAGTGGCTACACCATTAGGATGTCCTGATCCAACATCGAGGTTGTAAACCTTATTGTCAATATGGACTCTAGAATAGGATTGTGTTGTTATCCCTAGGGTAACTTATTCCATTGATCAAATTATTGAGTCAATGTGTATTAACTTGCTTAGACTAGTGTGGTCTTAGTTTAGATTGTTCAGAGGTTGAGTTATGCTCCAAGGTCACCCTAACGAAAATTTTTAAGCCAGAGATAATAGGTTAGGACCTGTAGGCTTGTTTGAGTTTTTATTTGCATTAATGAATTAAAGCTCCATAGGGTCTTCTCATGTTATTTGTTTATATTCGCCTCTTCACGGTTAGGTAAATTTCACTGATTAAAAGTAAGAGACAGCTCAACCCTTGTGTGGCTATTCATACAAGTCCCTATTTAGGGAACAAGTGATTATGCCACGTTGCATGGTCAGGCTACCACCACAGTTGAACATATGTCACTGGGCAGGCAGTGCCTCTAATACTGGTAATGCTAGAGGTGATGTTTTGGTAAGCAAGCAGGGTAAGATTTGCCAATTTCCTTTTAGTTTTTTGTCATCTTTCCTTAGAGCATACTTGTGTTGGGTTAACATTGTAAATAACAGGGTGCTTATTATATCATTTATTAATATTAGGCTGTTAACTGTCAGTGGGTTATTCAGGTCTGATGTAAGCTTATGCAATGGAGAACATGTTCATGTTACTTATATTAACATTATTGCTTCTATTAAGTAATAGATTAGTCCAATGTGATGTTAGGAGTTCAGTAGAGTGATTAGAATCTAAGATAGTTAGATGTTGAGCTTAAACGCTTTCTTAATTGGTGGCTGTTTGGGGGCCAACTATGGTGGTAATATTTTTTACTCTCTGTTGGAAGGTTGTTTCCTAGGGTCTAAAGAGTTATCCCTCTTTAGACTAACAGTTAAACTTACAGGAAGATTAGGTAATTCTGTGGGTAAGTTTAAAGTTGAATTAGGATTCCATCTTGGACAACCAACTATCACCAGGCTCTCCGTAGGCTTGCCATGGCTACTCATGAATCTTCTATTTTGCCACACAGGTGAGTGTGCTCTTTTAGCTGTTCTCGGGTAACTTGTCTGGTTTTGGGGGACTTGGCTATAGTTCTCTGTGTAAAGTTATTTCTATTTAATACATTATGCAGAAGGTATAAGGGTTTGTCTTTGTTTTTGAATGCTTGATACAACTCTTTAATCTCCTCATTTGAAGAATGAGAAGGTTATCATGAAAATTGATGGAAAGAGTCAACTAAAATATTATATCCTGTGAAAGGCAACAGTTGGAGAAAATATCTCACACTTTCTAGGGATTGAGACAATCCAAAGACCAATTTAGATTGCCATCTAAACTATTTAAGATCTGAGTGTCAGCAGAGAGTTAAGTAGCTCATTTCAGTGGCATTGGAAGATCCAAGATATAAACATCAGCAGAAAAAGAAGTGAAATTGGGAAAATGAAAATGATACATTCATTTTCTATAGTATCTATTGATTATTAATAAACTTCAATGATTAATGTTTTATCAATAAAGTAATATTCCAACTAAGGATACTTAGACTATTCAGATAGGAGTATCATAAGTTAACTGATTTGTTTATGGTTGAATATATAGTTTATAATTAGAATCCACCTTTGTTTTCATCTACATAACCTTGTGGTTACAGGAAGAAAGGAAGAAGCATATTGAAAAAAATGAGAGGAGAAGAGAAGAATAAAAAGATATTTACCAGAAAGGCTGATTGTGTTCCAGACACATTCTACTATGGCCTGAGATCTCCTCTGAATTATTTAAGTGTAACCCAAACATAACCGGGAGGTAACTATGATACGAGCAACCTATTAATCAGACATCAGAGGTGCTAATTACTACTACTAATATGGTTTGGCTGTGTTCCTACTCAAATCTCACCTTGAATTGTAATAATCCCCACATGTCAAGGATGGGGCAAGGTGGAGATAATTGGATCATGGATGCAGTTTCCCTTACACTGTTCTTGTGGTAGTGAATAAGTCTCATGAGATCTGATGGTTTTATAAATGGTAGTTCCCCTCGCAAGCTCTCTTGCCTGCTGTCATGTAAGATGTGCCGTTCTCCTCCTTTGCCTTCCTCCATGATTGTGAGGTGTCCCCAGCCATGTGGAACCATGAATCCATTAAACCTCTTTTCTTTATGAGTTACCCAGTCTTTGGTATATCTTTATTAGCAGCGTGAGAACAGATTAATACAACTTCTTACATTGGAACTCAAACTGCCATTTAATGATCATTTTAACTTCTGCATCCATTGTCACTTCTTAAAATTTTTACTTCAAGGAAAATAAGCACAATTAAGAGAGATAATGAATATGGCAATGCCCAATATATCAACATTTGTCAGCAAATGATTTTGGAATGTTATTTAACCTGATCTTCGCTCATATTTGTGGAGAAGATTTTATTATGCCATTTTTAATATAAATTCCTAGAGGTCATAAAAGAATACTTAGAATTGTTTTTTCATGGCTCTCATTTTCTTCAGAATTCATTAATAAGAACTTATACCCCTTAAATGAAGAACTTCTGTACTGAAGAAGCAGCATAGATATATTATGCATTACGTTCTAGACCTTCTAGGAGCTTATGATCAAACTGAGAAGAGCACAACTGAAATTTCAGAGTATGGTTCTAAATGTTATAAATCTTCAGACAAAGGAGATTAATGTCCACAAGAATACCCAGAGTAAACTCCATGGAACTGGCAGGATTTGGTTGAAATTTATTAGACAAGGAAAGGGGAGAAAAAAAGGCATTTGAGTGTCTCTGAAATAATTACAGCGATAGTATCAAGGCAGAAATTGGGTATGTCACGGAGGATATTAGCATTCATTGTGGGCCGGATATGCACGAAACCAAATGTCTACATAAAATACACAAATTAATTTCCAAGTAAAATCTTCAAAACTGTAAAGGGCATACATATTTTACTACTCAAAATAACTTTTGTGATAGATATTGACTTCAATATCTTACACATAATCCCAAAGTGAGTGGACACCTCTCTGATTCTTTGCAGAGCAACAGGATTGCCTCACTGCTTGGATTCCACAATGGCCTTAATAAGCACTAAGCTTCCTCCCAACCTTCATGAGAACTCTCCAAGTCCCTCTGCTCTTCTATTCCTGAGCTCTCACATGCTCTCCCTGTTCCATACTAACACCCAACACACTCGTGAACTGTTCTTTCTATCAGATTTCTCTACATATCCAATCACACTAAGGTTTCACCATTTTAGTTGCTTTATTGAAGCTGAGACTTCAGATGAGTTGGTGAATGGTTCATACTGAGCCTGACAAACTTCCCCACTTACGTTCCTCTTCTTCCTACCTCACGCACTAGGTCAGAAACCATAGAAAATCCTACCTTTGATTCATTCAAAGTAGCCTCACTTCCTTCTCTAGAACCTTAACACATTCTGACATCCCATATCCCACAGAGACTCTAACTACTAACAAATTACTAATCAAGTTTCAACTTTTTCCAAAATCTGTTGTTCAAGTATAAGGCCATGTTGTAAAAGATTTTATTTTATTTTATTTATTTATTTTTTGAGTTGGAGTCTCGCTCTGTCGCCCAGGTCGGAGTGTAGTGGAGCGATCTCGGCTCCTTGCAACCTCTGCCTCCCGGGTTCACGCCATTCTCCTGCCTCAGCTTCCCGAGTAGCTGAGACTACAGGCGCCCGCCACCACACCCTGCTGATTTTTTGTATTTTTTAGTAGAGACGGGGCTTCACCTTGTTAGCCAGGATGGTCTTGATCTCCTGACCTCGTGATCCACCCGCCTCAGCCTCCCAAAGTCCTGGGATTACAGACGTGAGCCACCGCGCCTGGCCATAAAAGATTTTAAAATGAGCAAAAAACAGCTGAATGCCCTATTCTGTCAAGCTTACTTTTATGGCAGATCTTCATCTCTCATTGTCCTTGAGTTATTTATAACTCTGAGTTGTAGAGATCTCATAATAATGCAAATAATTCCAGTCCATAGAAATGCAAATAAGTTCTGTTTGATGGATTGTAGTTGATTATTGCCTTATAATGTTGACTAATTGCGCATGTAGTCGTACATTCATGTCATCATTCCTGATTGTCTATGTGTTCTTTACATTCTCCTCCAAAACAGCTGTACCATCTTACTGTTTCTCTCATTAATTAATGAGTTAATAAAATCTTTTGTTTATTTTCTTTTTTTTTACCAAAGTAATGATCATCTGTATTTCCTACAAAATATGTTATACTCATCTGCAAGCAGTCTTCAATGATTGTCGTTAACTTCTGGGAAAATATCTGAGAAGGCCCAAATTCAAGTTTAGAAATTTTAGAATAATTTCTTTTCTATCAGATACGTTCAGAAAAACCCTTACTGCCTTCAATAGTCCATAGAATATCAACGTAGTAGATTTCTTAAATGCATGGTACAGGTTGCCATCTAGAAATAACACTAGGTAAGGGAGGGACATGTTACTTAAATTTTGGTATCATAAACTAACATATATGCTCCTGGATTAAATTGTTTTATGTTCACCATGAACTAATGGAATGTAAGCCTTCAGATTTTGTGCCCCACATTTTTTATGTTTGAAATAATATTTTTTCATTGGAATCCTAATCATAGACATTTTGAAGGGATCATAGTCCTTTTTTCAAGAAGCTGGACATGACTTGACTTTAAGCTTCTAAAGATTTGTCTGTGTAGGGTTGCAAAGCAGGCAAACATAAAATGCCACTCTATTATAAATAATCAAGAAGCATATTAGCAGACTCATCCTATTTTTTACCTGCCAAAATTTCAGGTAAGTTTGTACAGGCTTTACAAATGTGAATTATATTTGATTTGATGTATCTCTCTTACATGTTTTGCAGAAGAATAAGGCGCAGTGTTGGATAGCTTCTCCCCTCAGACTGTTGTATTTCATAGGATGTATTCTTTTAGTTGAATTTTTCTATCATTTATTATGATAACCTTCACATTCTTCACAATAAAGAGATAATTATCTGTTAACCTAGTATCTAAGGTAAAAAGCCCTAACCTGTAGGCAGAAATTTTGTTATAGGATCTATAGGAGAACTGGATAATAAATGATATCAATTTGAGTTTTTATACTTTGTGACTCTCCTCAAATTTGCTGTGAAAAGACTTAGGCTTTAAAAAAGGAACTTATCTACTCAATAATTCAGCCACTCATTCATTTAGTCACTCGAGTTATTAAATAATTACTGTGTTCCATGGGCTGCATTTAGAGCTGGGTATAAACGAATAAATAAAATATAGTACTGACAGAACTCTAAGTGGGTGGAGCAACACAGATTGCGAGTAGGGGGTTTAAATTTTGTCTTTGCATATTATAAATTGCAAGATTTTCCTCCTTTAAGTAATTTAGCACTCAGCCTTTAATCTCTCAAATCAGGAACTTTATATCAATTATTTAGGACTTTTGTGAAGACTAAATGTGACCATGTTAAGCAAGTGCCTGACACATAGTAGGCACCTAACATATGGTAGCTATTCCTAATAAGGTAAGACCATTTGGAGAACAAAATGTTGTTCTGGAAACTGAGTAGAGAGTGATTTAGTGGCAGGTAGAATCACGGATTGAAGTCATGACACTTGATGTAGTTTTTAAAACCAGACTCAGAAATAAGCCAGATACAGAAAAAAATCTATTAGATAATTTTACTTATATGTAGAATCTTTAAAAAAAAGTCAAATGTACAGAGCTAGGGAATAAAACCGTGGTTCCCAGAAACAGAGTGATGTATATTGAAATGGGTGAATATAGGAAAAAGGATAGAAAGAAACAGATCTGTAGCATCAACAAGTCTAGAGATCTAATGTACAACCTGAGGACTGTACTTAATAAAATGATATTGCATTAAGATCTTTGTTAAAGAAATAGATTTTAGCTGCTTTTATCACCCAAAAGGTAACTATGCGTGATGATGGATATGTTAATTGCTTCACTATAGTAACCACTTTAGTACCTCTGTATATCCCAGAATGTCATATTGTAAACCTCACGCATATACAGTAAAATCTGTTAGATAAACAAACAAAATTTTTGAGATACACATATAGAAGAAGGTGGTAGCATTTCCAGGCAATATGATTACATGTGTGAAAACAGGTATGAGATTTTCACAGTTCATGTAAAATAATCTATTCTGTTTTTAGAAACAAAAGTAGGAATAAAAACCCTGAACTCTCAATTTGGGGTAATTACAACATTAAGATCCAGGAAAGTTTAAAATCTAGTATTGGGTTTATTAAATTTAGAATAAATTATGACTATAATTTACAGACCTTTTTGCATTGCTTAGTATATGATTTTTCCCAGAAAAGAGTATAGTAAAATATACTTTGTTATTTTTTAAAATTATTTTTTGGTTATATCTACTCACATCTTTAAAACAACAACTATATGATTTCTAAATATTAGAAAAGAACTTTTTACTTTCTTTTACGGGAAAAATATGGGTGGAAAATTTACTCAAGAAAATCTTTTAAAATGTTAAAAATATATACAAATATACTCCCAAAGAATAGATGGTACTAATTCTCCAGAATTTCTAAATTAACCTCACATTTGCTATTCCCACAAAGATTAGGGTTGCAAATTCTACCGGAAGTGGAGGGGGTAGAGAGACAGTTGGAAGAGTAGTATGAAGCATTGTGTTTATTCAAACATCAAGGTAGACATTGCTGTGAAGCCTTCGTGGATGCGATTAACATTTACAATCAATTGATTTTATTATTTTATTTATTATTATTATTAGTTTTTGAGACAGAATCTCCCTGTGTCACCCAGGCAGGAGTGCAGTGGCATGATTATGCCTCACTGCAACCTCCACCTCTCAAGTTGAAGCGATTCTAGTGCCCCAGCCACCTGAGTAGCTGCTACTACAGGCATGCACCACCACGTTGGGCTAATTTTTGTGTTTTTAGTAGAGACATGGTTTCACCATGTTGGCCAGGCTGGTATCAAACTAGTGGCCTCAAGTGATCTGTGTGCTGCGACCTACCAAAGTACTGAGATTACAGGTGTGAGCCACCGTGCCCAGTCAACAATCAATTAACTTTAAATAAAACAGAGTCCCCTTCACAATGTGGGTATACCTCATACAATCAGTAGAAGGCCTTGAGCATAAAAACAAGGGTTTCCAGAGGAAGAAGAAATTCTGTCTTAAGTCTGAAACACAGAAACCCTGCCAGTATTTTCAGGCTGCTGGCTTATGCTGAAGAATTTAGACTCAAGATTGCAACATCAATTCTCACCTCGATTTATCAGGATGAATTTCCAGGCTGCTTGTCTGCCTTATGGGTTTCAGTCCTGTTAGCTACCAAAATCACATACCAATTCTATAAAAAGGTCTCTCTATATAGAAAGATGATTGATAGGATTGATGAATGGATGGATGGATGGATGGATGGATGGAGGGATGGATGGACGGATGGATGGATGGATGGATGGGCCAGATACCTATATATATTGGTTCTGTTTTTTTTTTTTTTTTTTTTTTTTTTTTTTCTGTTGTTGTTGTTGTTGTTGTTGTTGTTGGAGAATCAGAACTCTAATACCCACTGTAATATACACACAAAAAAATCAATTTTTCAATATCTACAGCTTTAAATAAGGCTAGACTTGACAAGCATATTCAGAACAACTCAAGTCCTTAAGAAGTATATTGAGTAAGAGAAAATGCACCATGCAGGGAATCACAATTCAGCCCTTCTTTATTATCTGTATAACTCACCACCTCTGTGACTATCACCCTTCACTACCTAAATACAGTTAGCTGTAAAATAACAAAATTAAATTTGCTCACAGCCACAGGTTTTTCCTGCTCTAACATTTCATAATATCTATGATCCATCATTGGTAATTGTCATCTCTAGAAGGACCATAATATACAAAAACTCCCAGTAACACAGGGCTGGAATAGGTAAGAATATGATTGAGGAGAGATATTTTCTAAACATAAGGTAAGAAATAAACTTGTAAGGAATTTGAAGTCCCTATGTATGAGGCATGCATAGGAATCTGAAATAAATTTAATTGGTTCATTAAAGTGAAACATACTATAGAAACCCTGGTGCCCATCTGGCCCAGATGAAGGCTTTTGTTGTTGTTTTTCATTTGTTTGCTTGTTTGATGTGTTAGCTTTAGCTTGTTCAATGACTGTTGCTGTCTGAGATGTAAGGATTTCTGGCTCTGCGTTTCTGTTATGTATTCATATCAGCTCCTGGTCTTTTTGACCATTTGTATGTCTAGTTACACAATAACATTGGCCAAAAATCTGGGTTTCTCCAGAAATGTGGTTTTAAGAACTATTAGAAAAGTTTGCTGTGCCTGATACTGAGGTTATTTATATCATCTTCAGGGTTAGGGAATGCCTCTAACATGACCCAGTAATGCTAGGATTTAGAAATTTAGTAAAAAAAAGATCCATAGTACTGAGTTTACCTGCCTAGAACCTGGTAACAATAATTTTACCTCAGTTGTACCATATAATGATGGAGACATAGTAATAGTAATGGTAATAATAATAACAAAGTAGAAGGATATCATATATTCATTCCACCAATGCCAGTAACATATAGACAGAAGTTAGAAATTGACTACCATCACAGAATACATTCTCATGTGTTGGATTGGTTCAAGGGAAAGTTACAAAATCTGATGTCCCTGATGAAATCACATCCTTAGAGTAAATCAAATGAGACTTTAGGTCCTGAATTCTCTGGTCATGCATTTCTGGACCATATGCCTTAATGTTACTCTTGCATTAATGTTAACAGATCTGTAGTACAAAGTGTGACCCCTGGCCCAGCAGCAGCGGCATCACATGGGCACTTCTTAGAAAGATAAATTGTTGGTTCCCATCTCAGACCTACTGAATCAGAAAATGGGGGTAAGGTTCAGGAATCTGTGTTTATAAAAACCCTTCAGATGACCCTGACTAAAGTTTGAGAACCAGCACACCAATTTACACCTAAATCTACTTTACCAATAAATATTCTTCTGTTTAATATCTCCAGAGAAACCTACCTTCCTATTCTTGTATGCATCTAAAGATGGAACCTTACAGAGAAAAGCCGAACAATCAGATAAACAAACAAGGCAAACAAAAATAAGCCAGTGAAGGAATTCCAAAATGTGCATGTGGAAACAATGTTTCTTTTACTTCTATGACTGGAAATTGTGTTTACAATAAGAGACCTGTGGCTAAATGAGGTTCCTTCCCCTGTGATCTCAGAATCTGAAATATGTTGTTTAATACTTATTCATCTTAGGCTTCCCCAGGCAGCTAGTGTGAAATCAAAAGGACTGTAGACATCTTCAGACACTGCAGACCTAATATAGGTAATTCTAATGTTCCTTTCCCTTTTTATCTTTATACATCTTCATTACTAATCCACTAGTTCAAATGCTAGCTGTAGAAGTTGAGAAGAAGGCATTTATTTAAATCCAAATTCAAACAAATCTTAGGTAGTTAGAATCAGTGCTGAAAAAAAATAGAGATAAAAGGCCATTTGGCATCTTGATTAAAATTAACCAGAAATAATAGAATGTCTAGAGGATGGAATAATATAAACACACAGCCTTAATTTCCTATATCCAAATTATTCAGCAATTTGACTCCACTTCTCACTGATTTTCTGTTATAGGGACAGGAGACAATTTTGGAAGGATCAGAACTATTACCACATACCAAAGATAATGCTTCAAGCCCTTGATTCAAAATCTTTCATGTTTCCAAACAATCTATAATTAAAAGTCCACCTACCTTCAATTCTAGAAATAATTTCATAATGCAAATTTAATTGACTGTTATTAGCAGGACCAGATTAAGTAGCTTGTTGTGGTCATGATGAGTTTATCTGTTATGCTTATAATTAGGACTCCCACAGCCAATAAGCCCAGAGGGCCTCAAAGCCCACAGTCAACCCCTGTTGCCAAGAGCCACTTACACATTCTTAAATCATCAAGTGTCTATTCCTGCCGCCACCGAGAGTCACCACCCTCTGCTTTCCTCTTTATATTTTTAATCTAGCATGTGGATTAATTTGCTTTCTGGGAACCTCAAGGGGCTAAAGGCTTCATGCATGGACCTATTTGCTCTTCTCATAAGAATGCCAATTGCTATGAGAAGCTGGAGCTAGAAACTGGGGGCTGGGGGCTGGGGACTGGGATTACTGCACTAATACCCCCAGACGTTGAGAAGTCAGGCAGCCTGCTGAAATGTTAGTTCTTGAGGAGAAAGCATGTCTTCTCATTTTAATTTTATTGTTATCATTGCTGTGATTTTAAGCAACTTTATTCATACCTTCATATATTTTGCAGCTTTCCTCTTTCTTTTTTTGACCCTCCTCTGAGAATAGATAAAGCCTATTCTTCTCGTTCTGTATTCCAAAGAGAAGCTGAGTTATATGTCTGTTAAAAGTAATGCCTTTTTAAGAATAGCTCACATATACTCTAGAAAAGCTTCAGGGTCAATTTGAATGTTATTCAGACACCTTCAAAGACTGCTGTAAACAACTGCATTAAGACTTATCACTGATTTAGTATACACAATAAACTATCTTCATATAGAGACAATGTTAATGTTTTTTGTTTTTTGTTTTTGTTTGTTTGTTTGTTTTGTTTTTTTGGTTTCCAGCAATTAGGAAGCTTTAAAAATCCTGATGCCTGGTTCACATTCTAGATCAATTGAATAACAAAATCCAGTGGAGGACTCAAGCATCAGAATTTGTTTAAAGCTTCCCAGAAGTTTCTAAAGGTAACCAAGGTCGAAAAGCACTGGAAAGTGATTCCACATTAATCCCTTAAGAATAAACAGCACAATATCAGGTGGGATGTGGTTAGAGTCTATAATCTATTACATTTCCAAAAAAATTCTTGGATTGTGATTAAAGAACTAATTATTAATAATCAGGATTAGAACTAGTCAATAGAAAGACTGGAAAGAAGATTGTCTGCTTAGTTCAGGAGGCTTCTGTAGAATGTACCACCCCCTCCCTTTTTTAAGGAACAATTTACGTTACCCATTAACTACTTTACAGAAGGTTTTTCTCACTTAGAAAAATATCTTATAGAAGTTCTGTCACTTATTATTCATGTGATTTTAGGCAAGTCTTCTAATCATTAAAAGGAGCTAATATTACTACCAGCTTCATAATGTTGGTGGGTTTAAGAAGATAACTCTCATAAAGCAATTAGCGCCGAAAAAAAGCTGGCATAAAATAAGAACCCTATAAACATTAACTATTATTATCAGCATGAACCCAAGTCAGGTGTTTTGGGTATGGAGACAAATATAAAATGTGTTTTTATGTTTTGATTCTAGCCACTGAGTAATTATTATTCTTAATTTAACCTGTCATAGAAATGCACTATGATATTTTATGATTCATTTATGGAGTATAAAGAAACATGGTCATTTGCTTTGTCTTACAGATAGTAATCTTTCAATAGGGTCCTTTTTTGGTTGATTTTCCCCCCATACTTTTCCCCCCATACTCTAAGGTAAAATAACCTTGCAAAGAATGGTTTTGAGGCTGTCTAAACAGAAAAACCTGTAGGGTACAAGATGGAGACTTTTGACCTATTTTTTTGTTCATCTTATCTTAATAGGATTTCAGTAAGGATAGCCGATGTCTCTATCTACATCCTTTGAACGGTAGACAGGATAGTGCAACAGTGCCTCATCCTAAGGCAATTCTAAAAATTCCACATCCTAGATTTAATTATTTATCAGGCTACTTCCTTTCCTAAACATGAAATAAAATGTCCCAGTTTCACCACATTAAATATGGTAATCCAGGAAAAAAAGAGCAAAGTGATTTTTAAAAAGAAAGAAACATTAAAAAGGAACTCATCAGGAAGCATTTCAGCAGCTAATTAAACTGGAATATGAAAGTGTCTAGTCTAGAGTAAAAAGGTCTATCCCTCAGATTTTTAATTTCATCAAATGCCATTTTTATTACTTGAGAACTTACATATTTGACATATCTTCAGAAACTTGATGAATTATTTGATTAATTTTGGTACTTCTGCGATGGCTGCCAAATAAAATACAAGAGGATTCAGTCTGTCTCCACAAATATTGTGTCTACCACCACAAATATTGCATGGCACAAACTTATACTAAAAAACATTTTTCGAAATTTAAATTTAACGGTGTGCTTCTTTAAATATTTTATTCCAATTTAACCCATAAGATAAGATTTTCTGTTTTTAATAGAAACTTTGTAACAATTTTTATCAGTTGAAGGGTATTGCTTTTTCATTTAACTTGAATAAGTAAAAAAGGGTGAACTCTTCAGAGACCATAAAATGCAATCATTTGATCAGATCCATTCTGTTGGCTAAAATCATGTTCTTAATGAAGAATCAAGAAAAAAGAAGTTTACATTGACATAGTCTAAATTATGTTTTATTTTCTTTGATTTTTTTTGCCAGAATTACCTGCGTTGATGAATGTACATGCTGATGTTTTGTTTTGTGTTTTAATTTACAAAAGCATAATTTTTTTAATCTTAAATTTTCTGAGTAATCCAATTAAATATTTAAGAAAAAAATCTGCAATTGATTCCTAACATATGCTTTATAATTAGTGTATAGTACTCAATAAGTGTCCATTTCATAAAAGCTACCATGTAAAATAAAAAATGAAATAATTAAAAGAAGCAACTTTTACACTGAACTACAATTTGATATCATAAGAATATCAATGTATGACAAGTATGCATTTTTGAGACCCAGCCTTTCCTTCTGCAGCATTGTGACCTCAGGCAATGTGACCTTTAATCAATTCTTGCCTCTATTTCTTCCTCAACAATAAAGATATCATAACAATACCTAAATCATAGGCTGTTTGTTAGAATTAAATAATAATAATTCACACGAAGCGAGGGCCTTGGCATAAAGTATACTTCAGAAAATATTAGGTGCTGTTTCATTTATTAGTGTTAATTATCAAAGAATACTCTGAGAGAGTATTTCCAATACATTGCTCTTCATCAGTGAGCCCAATTCTTGATATTCTGGCTATTTCTATATGGGGTATTGCAGGTCTGCAGAGAAAACAACAATCTAATTATAGTCAACAGTTGAAACCTCCAGGAGTTGCATACTATGTAGCAGAAAAAAGTAAAAAATGAGCCTGATAAGGTGATATTACCTGAAAATTGTTTCTAGTAGATTCTATCCACTGATCTTCTCAGTGGACTCTTTCCTGTAATTGTCAGACACGATTGACTCTAACAAAGTAAATATCTATAAAGTTATTTAGAATTTTCTTTAATACAGAATGACCCACATAGCTGAAAATTAATAAAGAATAGCTGAATCCACATCAAGAAATGATAGCCATAGAGTTATTACGTAATTTTTATACATTATCATAACCATGATTTTATATGAAATCCAGACATGTCATACTGTACTAATTACAAATTTATTTCTTACAAAATTAGTACTTTTTAAAAACTACTGGTATTAGTTCAATTTTTCTCCTCTGTTCAATTTTGGATATTGTTTTTACCTCGTTTTGTCTCATATCTTTTTATTAAACAATTTCACTTCTCTGTATCAGGGTCCTGATTACTTTTCTCAGAAAAAACATTTGTATTTGTTTAACTGCTTAATTAAAAGTTTGTCAGAGCAAAATTTCATTTTTAAATTTAAAAAAGTTTCCTTTAAGCATGAGTTTTTATCAATAACATTGTTTAAAAGGCTTTGTTTTTCTCCTATGTACTTTGAAAACACCATTTACATTTTAGGTAAGCATTTTGTTTCATTTTATCTCCTACTCCCTCTCAACCTCTGCCCCCTGCCATACTTCCCCTCTCCCTTACTCCCTCCCCACTACTTTCCTTCATTTTTTTTTTTTTTAATACATTGCCCAATTCATAAGCTCTAGCTTTCATCTGACCTTGGGTGCCTCTTAGCTGCTGTGGCTTTGTGATAGGCATTTTCTCTTCGTTCTGAACACTCTATGTGCTCTGATTGTGACTTCTTTGTTCTGACTCCTTCTTTTAGTAAAAACATCATAATCTTTTCCTCTTTTTGAGTAGATGTGGAAAATTTGATTACTGGGGGAAAAAAATAAAATAAATAAATAAATAAATAAACCTAGATGACTGTTTGAAGTCAAAGGTTTAGCATTGCCTGAGTTTTAACTCCTTAAATATTTAGTCTTTACTGACATGTGAGCAACAAGGTCTGGCCTGTTGTCTCCTTTCCTTAAGTATTTCGCTCTTATCTCTGATCAGCAATTGAAACACTAGGTGAAAGAGAAACAGGTAGTATTTTTCATCTCTCTTAGACAAATGCATTATTCAAAGGTTATATGGTAACATAAAGCCTTTTTTAAAAAATTTATTATTATACTTTAAGTTCTAGGGTACATGTGCATAACGTGCAGGTTTCTTACATATGTATACTTGTGCCATGTTGGTGTGCTGCACCCATCAACTCGTCAGCACCCATCAACTCATCATTTACATCAGGTATAACTCCCAGTGCAATCCCTCCCCACTCCCCCCTCCCCATAATAGGTACCGGTGTGTGATGTTCCCCTTCCCAAATCCAGGTGATCTCATTGTTCAGTTCCCACCTATGAGTGAGAACATGCGGTGTTTGGTTTTCTGTTCTTGCTATAGTTTGGGCTGAGAATGTTGGTTTCCAGTTGCATCCATGTCCCTACAAAGGACACAAACTCATCCTTTTTTATGGCTGCATAGTATTCCATGGTGTATATGTGCCACATTTTCTTAATCCAGTCTGTCACTGATGGACATTTGGGTTGATTCCAAGTCTTTGCTATTGTGAATAGTGCCGCACACAATGAACATATGCATGCATGTGTTTTTATAGCAGCATGATTTATAATCCTTTGGGTATATACCCAGTAATGGGATGGCTGGGTCATACGGTACTCCTAGTTCTAGATCCTTGAGGAATTGCCATACTGTTTTCCATAATGGTTGAACTAGTTTGCAGTCCCACCAACAGTGTAAAAGTGTTCCTGTTTCTCCACATCCTCTCCAGCACCTTTTTTTCCTGACTTTTTAATGATTGCCATTCTAACTGGTGTGAGATGGTATCTCATTGTGGTTTTGATTTGCATTTCTCTGATGGCTAGTGATGACGAGCATTTTTTCATGTGTCTGTTGGCTGTATGCATGTCTTCTTTTGAGAAATGTCTGTTCATATCCTTTGCCCACTTTTGGATGGGGTTGTTTGTTTTTTTCTTGTAAATTTGTTTGAGTTCTTTGTAGGTTCTGGATATTAGCCCTTTGTCAGATGAGTAGATTGCCGAAATTTTCTCCTATTCTGTAGGTTGCCTGTTCACTCTGATGGTAGTTTCTTTTGCTGTGCAGAAGCTCTTTAGTTTAATTAGATCCCATTTGTCAATTTTGGCTTTTGCTGCCATTGCTTTTGGTGTTTTAGACATGAAGTCCTTGCCCATGCCTATGTCCTGAATGGTATTACCTAGGTTTTCTTCTAGGGTTTTTATGGTTTTAGGTCTAACATTTAAGTCTCTAATCCATCTTGAATTAATTTTCGTATAAGGAGTAAGGAAAGGATCCATTTGTTAAATAGGGAATCCTTTCCCCATTTCTTGTTTTTCTCAGGTTTGTCAAAGATCAGATGGCTGTAGATGTGTGGTATTATTTCTGAGGGCTCTGTTCTGTTCCATTGGTCTATATCTCTGTTTTGGTACCAATACCATGCTGTTTTGGTTACTGTAGCCTTGTAGTATAGTTTGAAGTCAGGTAGCATGTTGCCTCCAGCTTCGTTCTTTTGACTTATGATTGTCTTGGCAATGCGGGCTCTTTTTTCAATCCATATGAACTTTAAAGCAGTTTTTTCCAATTCTGTGAAGAAAGTCATTGGTAGCTTGATGAGGACGGCATTGAATCTATAAATTACGTATTTCACGATATTGATTCTTCCTGTCCATGAGCATTGTATGTTCTTCCATTTGCTTGTGTCCTCTTTTATTTCACTGAGCAGTGGTTTGTAGTTCTCCTTGAAGAGGTCCTTCACATCCCTTGTAAGTTGGATTCCTAGGTATTTTATTCTCTTTGAAGCAATTGTGAATGGATGGAAGTTCATTCATGATTTGGTTCTCTGTTTGTCTGTTACTGGTGTATAAGAATGCTTGTGATTTTTGCATATTAATATTGTATCCTGATACATTGCTGAAGTTGCTTATCAGCTTAAGGAGATATTGGGCTGAGATGATGGTGTTTTCTAAATATACAATCATGTCATCTGCAAACAGGGACAATTTGACTTCTTCTTTTTCTAACTGAATACCCTTGATTTCTTTCTCTTGCCTGATTGCCCTAGCCAGAACTTCCAACACTATATTGAATAGGAGTGGTGAGAGAGGGCATCCCTGTTTTGTGCCAGTTTTCAAAGGGAATGTTTCCAGTTTTTGCCCATTCAGTGTGATATTGGCGGTGGATTTGTCATAAATAGCTCTTATTATTTTGAGATACGTTCTATCAATACCCAGTTTATTGAGAGTTTTTAGCATGAAGGGCTGTTGAATTTTGTCCAAGGCCTTTTCTGCATCTGTTGAGATAATCATGTGGGTTTTGTCTTTGGTTCTGTTTATATGCTGGATTGCGTTTATTGATTTGCATATGTTGAACCAGCCTTGCATCCCAGGGATGAAGCCCACTTGATCATGGTGGATAAGCTTTGTGATGTGCTGCTGGATTCGGTTTGCCAGTATTTTATTGAGGATTTTTGCATCGATGTTCATAAGGTATATTGGCTTAAAATTCTCTTTTTTTGTTGTGTCTCTGCCAGGCTTTGGTATCAGGATGATGTTGGCCTCATAAAATGAGTTAGGGAGGATTCCCTCTTTTTCTATTGATTGGAATAGTTTCAGAAGGAATGGTACCAGCTCCTCCTTGTACCTCTGGTAGAATTCAGCTGTGAATCCATCTGGTCCTGGACTTTTTTTGATTGGTAGGCTATTAATTATTGCCTCAATTTCAGAGCCTGCTATCGGTCTATTCAGGGATTCAACTTCTTCCTGGTTTAGTCTTGGGAGAGTGTAAGTGTCCAGGAAATTATCCATTTCTTCTAGATTTTCTAGTTTATTTGCATAGAGTTGTTTATAGTATTCTCTGATGGTAGTTTGTATTTCTGTGGGGTGGGTGGTGATATCCCCTTTATCATTTTTTATTGTGTCTATTTGATTCTTCTCTCTTTTCTTCTTTATTAGTCTTGCTAGTGGTCTATCAATTTTGTTGATCTTTTCAAAAAACCAACTCCTGGATTCATTGATTTTTTGGAGGGTGTTTTGTGTCTCTATCTCCTTCAGTTCTGCTCTGATCTTAGTTATTTCTTGCCTTCTGCTAGCTTTTGAATGTGTTTGCTCTTGCTTCTCTAGTTCTTTTAATTGTGATGTTAGAGTGTCAGTTTTAGATCTTTCCAGCTTTCTCTTGTGGGCATTTAGTGCTACAAATTTCCTTCTCATAAAGCCTTTAATAGAGACAAAATAACAATAGATTAATAATTTAGTGAGCTGGTACCCAATGTATCAATGTATGTACATTCATTAGCATATTAATCTGCAAAACAAGTTGATGGAATGGTGACTTTCTTAATTTTTAGTGTCCGTTTCATATGACAGGTTATAGCATCCATCTTGTAAGTGGTAAACTCAAAATTTGAACACAAGTAGTATGACACCAGTGCCTGAGTTTTTTACAGTGACAATGTGATATCTTCCCACTGAGAACATTTAAACTGTCTTCACACCTTTATTACTCCTCAAAGTTTCCTTTGTCTTAAACAATCCACTGGGAAAATAAAACTGTTATCCTTTAAAAATTGAGTAAAGTCTTTTTCTTCTGTGTTGCTTTTGTATTTGACAAAACCTAATTGTACACATTGTTATCTGCTCATTCATTCATTCGTGTATTCAGTAAAGACTTATTTTGGGCTTACTATGAGAATAATGCTTTGTTACTTCTGCCACTTTGAGGATTTCAGATTTTATTATTTCTATTTTTTACTAAAATGAAACTCCACAAGTGCTGATTAAGTGAACAGTTTCTATAAGAATGATTGATAAAAAGTGATCAGAAGCGTGACTGTGGGCCTTCTACTTGGTACCAGGTGTGCCGACTGTTTTAGCTCATCAGATCTTCTTTCCTGGATAGTCCAATTCCTTTGCCTTATGGAAGACGTTTTTTTTCTTTTGCTTCTGGCTTGTTTTTCTGGTTGACTCCCTTCCCTTTCTATTGCTTTTTTATACTGCCTTAGGTGTAGTAAAGTTTATATTATAAGTGCCAAAGGAAGTTCTTGTTGAATCATGAGTTTTCCTTGTGCTAAAAGGGAGAGTGAGTATTGTTATAACAGTAGGATCTATTCCTCACAAGGCCTCGTGTAAGAGCTAGAGAATTGGCAGCATTATACAGTCCATAGTGTGATATTCAATGTCATGAAGAAAAAAAATGGCCTTTCATGCATTTGGGGACCAGAAAACTGCATCAGGTTCATGGCAGAAACACTAGCCTCCAGACTGCCACTTAAGGATAAGCTCACTGTGAGAATGTCAGCACTACTTGTTTGACAAGGTTTTTGTAGGAGAGTTTTCCATTCTTGCTGGTTTTTCTGGAGTCAGAATGTACCCTGCACTGTAGGAACACAACTACTTTCACAAAAGAAAGAGAAAGAGTATTGCAAAGTGGACAATTGTGATCCATTTTGTTTAGATTTGTTCAAAATGTATTGCACCACAGCAAGAAATGTATTATAAACTTTGTCTAACTTGTGCTTCTATACATAGAGAAAAACCCCTCCCCCAGTATAGCTTTTGTTGTTCCTTGTGGCCTGTGTATTTGTGTCTTCTGCTTATTTCCAACTGACAACAAATGTCTTAGAGTAGTGCTTCTCAACTTGACTGTTTGTAAGAATTTCCTGGAGAATTTGTAAAAACAGATTACTTGACCCTCCCCACAGAGATTCTGATTTCATAGTTCTGAAGTGAGGCCTAAGAATTTGCATTTTGGCTGGGCACGGTGGCTCATGCCTGGAATCCCAGCACTTTGGGAGTCCGACGTGGGTGTATCATGAAGTCAGAAGTTCAAGACCAGCCTGGTCAATATGGTGAAACTTTGCTTCTACTAAAAATACAAAAATTAGATTGGTGTGGTGGTGTGCTCCTGTAGTCCCAGCTACTCAGGAGGCTGAGGCAGGAGAATCGCTGGAACCTGGGAGGCAGAGGTTGCGGTGAGCTGCGATTGCGCCATTGCACTCCAGCCTGGTGACAGAGCAAGACTTTGTCTCAAAAAATAAATAAATAAATAAATAATAAAATAAAAATTGCATTTCTTACCAGCTCCCAGATGGTATTGATGTTGCTGGTCTTGGAATCACATATCAAATAACATTGCCTTGGAGTCACTGAAAATTTAGAATTGGAATGAATCCTATAGATCATAGACCAGAGATATGAAGTGATTTGTCAAAGGCCACACATCTACGCTATTTAAATATTATAGTGTTTTCCATTATGCAATTCAGATGTTTTTATAAATTGACCATCATCACTCCAGAATTAACAGATGAGTTGCTCTCAGCATGGTTTCTTTGGCACATGTAAGTCATTTACAAGATAAAATCAAGATAAAGTAGACTTTTATCTAATTCACACTTGTAAATGTGATTTTGCCTTCTTACTGATTGTACAGACAGGTTTAAAACAGTCTGTACAATCAGTAAAAAGATACAGATTGAGGAATTCATGGGTTTTTTTTTCTTCACTTAACACTGTCTTTCAATGTACATAGTGGTTATAACCTCATCCAGAGATTTAAGTAAAAGTCTATTACATGTGACTAACTTGTTTCTTTTCTTCATCTTGCATAAAATGTTTAAAGCTAGTTCCAGCTACCTAATTATACTCCACTTTGGTGGAACAGGAAAGGCTTCCAACAGGAAAGTTTTCCGTATACCTTAGACAAGTTGAAAAACTGGCAACATGTTCAATTTGCACAAAGCAATCATGGCTGAATAAAAATCACCTATAGTTCCTATCTAGTAAATAATTCTGCTCTAGAGTAGGAAGAATGATATGTCCTTGGCACTCGGTCCTGGTGATGTATTTTATCATGTCTTACCTGGAAAGGTCTCTAAGCTGTGGCAGACATATATTTTTTGCCTCTTTCTTTTGACAATGTGTCGTCTTCTTTTTTCTTTTCCTTTTCCTTTTTTTTTTTTTTTTTTTTGAGACGGAGTCTCGCTCTGTCGCCCGGGCTGGAGTGCAGTGGCCGGATCTCAGCTCACTGCAAGCTCCGCCTCCTGGGTTTACGCCATTCTCCTGCCTCAGCCTCCCAAGTAACTGGGACTACAGGCGCCCGCCATCTCGCCCGGCTACTTTTTTGTATTTTTTAGTAGAGACAGGGTTTCACCGTGTTCGCCAGGATGGTCTCGATCTTCTGACCTCGTGATCCACCCGTCTCGGCCTCCCAAAGTGCTGGGATTACAGGCTTGAGCCACCGCGCCCGGCCTTTTTTTTTTTTTTTTTTTTTTTTTTTTTTTTTTTTTTGCCTGAGTCATGCAAGTTAAGTTTTCAAAACAATTTATATATATTTTTCTTCCTGAGATGATAAAAGCAAGTTTTTGACTACTGAACATTTTTTAAGGAAGACTACAGGGGGAAAAAGCCTCACATAATAGTGAGAGATGCCAGAGGATGGCCATGCCTTCTACAGATCCATGCATACTGCACTAATGGTGAATAAAGAAACCCAAGAAAGCTAATAAGAAGGGCTAGAAAAAGAAGGAAGGGTTAATTTGTAAGCCTCCATGAGAAATAATCTAAAATATTGTTCAAACTTAAGAAAAATCTAATTAAAGGAAGAATAGGGGTATGATGACAGATGAAAGGAATTTTAAAGCAGGGAACACTGACATTTCAAGAGACAATTTACTGTCAAGAAGAATAATTTTGCCTGGCAGGTAATACTAAAACAGAGCAAAACACAGTGATATAATATCATTTTAGAGAAAGCGTGTCAACACAAATATGGTAAGTCACAAAACTCTTGAGAGAGAGATAACCTGCTTGCCACTGGGAATGCAAGTTTGCCTGTCCATTGATATCACTAGATAGGAATGTTATGGTCACACTTTCTGGATAAGCATACATTAGTGTATCCATAGTTAGTACAATCTGCATTTATACTTCTTAAGAAACTGTACTGAAAAGAAGGAATTTAATTGTAACTCATGCATGTGCCACAAATAAAGATTCTGTGTTTAGTGAAACAAAACCCATGATTTGATGCATGGTTTAAGTACTCTAAATGGAATATAAAAGGGAAGTAAAATTGAACTTATAGAATGTAAGCTTAATGAAGACACATTTAAGAGAAGAGACAAGAGTTTGATTGCAAATTTAAATGTCTTGTTTTTGGACATACTGGGTGTATCAAGGCAGTATGACGTGCAATATGACTTGGGTGTATCAAGCAATATGATTTTTCTTGACTCAAGAAAAGTCAAATGCATTAAAGTTTTAGAAGAATCTGTGAAAACAACACTGAGAAAGCATTACTATCCATCCCTCCAGGTAGCTGCATAGATTCATATTTTTAAATCCTTCAGGAATGAGTATAATGGGTATTTTCAATTCTATTTTTCTTTTTCAGCACACAGTGCAATAATTGTTTTCTAATTATTTTAATGAGTTCATGGTAATAGTAATAAGGTTCTTTAAAATGTAACACACAAAAATTAAAATAAAATTTTAAGATAAAATACACATCTATGAGTCCATAGTGATATAAATAATTGAATGATTAAATAAATGGAAGAGAATAAATCATTCTTGCAGAAGAATTCCAAATAGTATACATAAATAATCTCCCCTCAAAGAGGTGAGCCTAATCCCACTATATTAGTTCTCATGCTGCTAATAAAGACATACCTGAGACTGGGTAATTTATAAAGGATAAGAGGTTTAATGGACTCACAGTTCCACATGGCTGGGGAGGTCTCACAATCATGGTGGAAGGCGAAAGAGGAGAATAGCACATCTTACATGTCAACAGGAAAGGCAGCATGTGCAGGGGACCTCCCCTTTATAAAACCATCAGATCTCATGAGACTTATTCACTATCACCAGAACATCATGGGAAAGCCCCGCCCCAATGATTCAATCACTTCCCACCAGGTCCCTCCCACGGCACGTGGGAATCAGGGGAGTCACAATTCAAGATGAAATATCTGGGTGGGGACAGGGACAAACCACATCATTCACTTTTCTTGAGTATGGGCTGGGCACACTGACTTGCTTTCAAAGGAAAATAATAACTTTACATTGGAGAGGAGCTTGGCCAAAAACCTGTTGCCCAAGTGATCAAAGTTAGTGTCACCATGATGTCATGTAGATATTATGTTACCCTGATACGATGCTGTGAAAACGCACTTTACTTTCTGTGATAGTCTTACCAAAAGCTCTAACCCTAATCTAACCATGAAAAAGAATTGTTTAAATCTAAAGTGAGGAATAGTCCACAAAATATCAGATCAGTAATTTTCAAACTGTTGAAGTCATGCAAAATAAGACAAGACAGAGAAAGCTGGAAGGAGAGCACACGAAGGAGACATAATGATTAAATGTTATGCCAAAGAAAGGTTTTAGTTGATGGGAAAAAGAAGTTCTCTTTCACTCTGATCTCTCCTTTTAGATACAAGCACATATTTCCCGTGCTCCAACACAAACACGATCAATAGTACACTTACGATATGATAGCCTATTAGAATAATGCAAATAATTTATATAAGAAAAAATTAAACATAACAAAAATTTGTAGTATCTATTACATGTATCGAAAAGTATAAAAGGCACAGAATGAATATTTTTTCTTGTGCATAAAAGTATGTTATTCCTATTCAAATAAATGAGAAATGCAAAGCAATAGTAGTGGAAATATTATGGTTTAAAAAATTTTGGCAATCTAATTTTTAAAAATGTATATGGCAAAATAAAGAAGTAGATAAAGGGAGAAAAATAAGATTATTAAAGAAATTTCAAAGATAAAACATTTCCTTCCAGATATCCAGAATTAAGAAATCTACATTGTTTAAAAGGAAAAGACAAATTTACAAATGCTAGTTGAATAAGATTGAGAAATGGAGCCATGCTTAGAGAGAGTTGAAAAATTTAGCAATTGCTGTCATGAAATAAATGAAAATAATAGATTATATTCTTAAATAAATAATTTTGAGGCAATTGATGTTCATACGGAAAAACTAAAATCTGATTATCTCACACGACATAAAAATAAATTTTAGCTGTGCTAATGACATAAATGAACATAGTCAATCTTTAAATGTATTAGAAGAAAACAATATCTTTATAATATAAGTAAAGGAATAAAACACTTAGGAAAAATAAATGCAAAAATAATACGACTAAAATGTTCAAGTAAAGAATAATAAATTTTCTGCATTATATTCTTCAAACATGTATCTCCATGTTTATATCCAGAACATACGCAGAGCTACTAAAATAAGTGACACAGGAAACAGGTATCAGGTGCCAAAGGTCCGGGCTACAGCGCCTGGACTTGACTTCAACTGTATTCTGAAATCAGAGGGTTCCAGGAGCTCCGGGAAGCCAGGGAGCGGGAGCAGGCACTTCCGAGCCTATGGGGGAAGTGGGGCTTCCTGAACCCTGAGAACGCAAGGATGCCTCGTCCAGAGCCCCGACTGGCGACAGTACCTGCGCCGAGGAGCACTGGACTCCCGCTCCCTCCAACTTGGTAGGGGACGGGGCTCCCGCCTGCTCCTAACCCCTGCTAGCTCCCCACAGCCTCCACCAGGACTGCCCTGGTGCAGCTGGCTTCCTCACAGTGGCCGCTCCAGATGGGCCCCTGCTGCCACCATAAACGTATATTTGCACATATGCTTTTTCAAAACCACCTTGTTGCTCATGAATGTAAAAGTGTCTTCACTGCCATGAATTCTAGATTGATTGCTTAGTCTTGTTTTCAACATTATTTACAACAGGAAGCCTACTGTTCTCATTTACCTTTCATTCCTGTGGACTAGCTGTTTCTTCATGTACCCGGCTCTAGGTACCTCCTTGTCACTGCTCTTAGATCTTCATGAAACAATGCTTGCTTCCACATTCTTTTGTGCCAATCAAATCCTGTTTGTCATGTAAATTATCTCTTGAGGGTCCATTGATGTTTTCAGATGTTTACTCCATATCTGAGTCTTTAAAAACTCTTCCTTCTCTCATGGTTTGCTGCCCTTTGTAGTCTGTACTGTACAAAGTTGTGTTTATTATTTTTCTGTTATTTGTTACTTTATTTTGTTTGTTACCTCTTCAGAGTTTGTAAAGTCTTGGTGACAGGAAGCAGGCTTATACTTCTTTGTAGACTTCATTGTACCGGACACAGTAGTTCTTAATAGATGTGTTTTTAAAATGCATGCCGGTTCTCCAGTAAAACAGAGACATCTGTAATTGTGGAGGTTCTATTAGGCTCCTGAGTTATGATAATACCCGTTTCTATACAATTAACAATTCCCCAAATAATAAAGAACATACTCAAGAAGTTTGTATTTTAATGCAAGTCTCCATTTACTGATAGGACAGTAAACCATGTTTGCCTCTCAGTAAGATATGATATATTAGAAATCTCTTAGGCAAATAAGTATTCAATTCCAAGAACAAATATCTCCGGTACAAACAAATCATCCTTCTATTGATTTCAATATAAGTTAACGCAACTGCTCAAGGACGGCCTGTTGAGGGAAGAAGAGCTGCAATCCATCATAATACTGGCTAAAGCCCCTAAATATATTCTACTGAAGGAAAAAAAATGGCATTTCAGGAAGATTGCAGGCAAAGATTTCTTTCTATTTTATTTGAAATAATTTGTTTCACTTTTCACAGAGAAAACATAGTTCTCTTGCATGTATTTCGTATTGTAGATGATTTTCTTCAAAAAATCAAAGTAGAAATTTGGACCTTTCTAGCTGTTGGTTGCAAAAATCTGTTTTTTAGGATCTGATGTTCGCGTGTTCGCAAATCCAGTGTCAGACCCTGGAAATTGTCCTACGTGGAATTATCTACATAATTCATAGTTCTCTTTTTATTTTCTGTGGTCCACTGAGTCTACTTTGAAATTAATGGAGGTTTGGAACTTGCATCAAGTGAGGCAGTTAGAACTAGTCCAGATATAAATCCCAGAGAAAATAGTCATCATTGCGTTTTTTTGGATATTGATAACTCAGTAACTTTGAGCTATCAGATGCTTCAGAAGAATCAAGGGAGTCTTTGTTTTGGATTTGTTTCCAGTTAGGTAAGTGAATTTACTTTAATGATAAAATGAATAAATCCCAAACTGAAACTGCACTAACTGTTATTACCAGGGAAACAAAGTATCTTTATTGCCATTTGGTATTTGGCAGGGTGAACAACATCTTTGGTGAAGTCTTTCAACAAAGAGCCTCAGCAGATAGAGGAACAGATAACACAAACAAAATAAAACTAAATATGGGTGAAATAACCAACATAAGAAGTTTTAAGGTTACATTAGATATAATAATATTACTTTTGATCTTATGTAAATGATAATTATTTCAAAATATTTTTCTTCAGTGGTAAAAGCATCATAATCTATATTTAGAGCTCAGTGACATTAATGAAGATATTATAATAACATATGTAAATAAAAACATGAAAAATTTAATGTTCACAAAATTGAGTCAGAGAAATATCTTATAAAACAAACATTTTTAAAGACTACTAAGTTTGTATTTCATGCTTTTATTTATGTAATTAATTTTCCCTTATTATATGTATTACAATAAATTTACACAAATGTTTTTGTAATGTGTGTCAAGGACACAAATGGACACACACAAACACAAATACAAATAAGAAATGGATTAGAATAGATTTCTGGATGTAGCTAAAAGAAGCATACATGTGAAAGAATACCATTAAAATGCATTTGAAAGAATATCATTAAAATGTATCTTGAAAAGATTTTAACAAATATTAATGACGTAGCAGTATTGTTAATGTCCATGTTATATAATCTCCTGTAAAATGTATAAGTTCCACTTACACACACACACACACACACACACACTTCTTGCTACAACTCTTTTCCAATTCTGCATGTCTTTCTTCACATTTGCGTCTTTATGTGGAATACCCTCCCCTCCCTTTTTTAAACAATTCTTCAGTGAACTAAAAGTGCTACTTACACTTTATAGAGTATTTTATATATCTTCTCTTCAAGGAAGCTTTGCACATTCTGCTCACCTCTAAGTCAAATTTAGATTCCTTCCTAGATCTTCACAGAGGACCCGTCCATAACTTCAGCAGGAGCTGATTGTTTTATTACTTTACTATCTCATCCACTAAACTAAATGTCTTGAGTAGGTCTTATATCTCTGTTCTCTTACTGTTCAGCTCAGTCCTGGGGAAGAGGGTTTCATTCAATCAATAAATCTTTGTTAATTTCAGATTTAATTGAAGACTTCCTGTATTTATTCACTCTTCTCGTAAGGAAAATGACTTTTAAATGTTTTTTAATTAAACTGTGTAATTTATGTATACAATGAACTGATCTGAACAAACTCACATATAACCATTATTTTTGGTGTTAATCTCCATGAATATAATTACTTTATTTGCTATCAGCAGCTACCCTTTGAGAAAAAAGTGAGAACAAAAATGATGCATTGTTGAAAACTAGGTGCTATGAATATTTTATCCCAAAGCACACCTGCAACAGTTCTCTGAATTAAGTTTCATTGCAATCTGCCAGACAATTTGTATATCAACTAAACTTCTAAGCCCGCACACTATCTCCTCTAAAAGTCTTCCTTGAATGACTTGAACCAATTAATGGGTCATCTCTGAATTGTACAGCCTATACGATTTTTACCTTAACATATCATTTCATATTTTCCATTGACTATAAATATATGAATATTATATCCTTATATGACTGTAATCTCCCTGAAGGCAGAGATAATGTACCAATAAATCTCTAATACTTCTTGTCATTACAAATTGGTATGCATGTGCTAATTTCAGTACTTTCAAAAGCTTTATTGAAAGAATGACCGTCTTTGCCTCACACTTACTCTTTGCTAAGATGTCTGCTAGGTATAAAAACAAACATGTAATCAAGCTTTAAAATGTATTAAGTGATAGATGCAGATTATTTTAATAGATGAATGGTATTCAAAACATAAAATCTTTCTTCATGGCATTTTGGAATCATTGTTCCATCCACACACAAGCACACACTTGTTTTGATTATCCATCATTCCTAGAATATATTGAACAAATAAACTAGTTACATGGTTTAACAATCCATATTAGTTTGCAAATGATCTCCACAGTCATTTTAAGCCATGCTTTGTTAATGGACTAAAATGTTGAATTCGATTAGAAGGGGGAACGTTTAACGATTCCTAGTTAATAATCAAATCTTGATCCTCTGACCTTTTATTCTTGTTTCTGAATTTTTTCCCTAGACACATTGACAGCTTTGAATGTGTCTCAGCACTCTACCGTGAATGATTATGCATGTCTCCAATCTCAGGCATTCCTAGTTTTTCTGTTAAACTATATACACTCATTAAGCTCTAGAACTCACATTTTCCTACCAATATCAGCTATTTGGATGTCAATTGTGCCTGGTCTTTCACTGGTTGTGGAAAAGGTAAGGTTCAGGTAGTTTGTAAATCTCCTCTTGAAATTTGTTTTTGAGCTCTTTGAATCCTGATGCAGGCTTGTCCCCTGTGTTAATGACCATTAATTTTTCATCAACCTGTCCGATTTTGCTGTAATGTTTCTTCAAGAAATAATATACTTCAGACTTATGTATTTTTTATATTATTTTCTAATATTTCTTAAGAAATAAAATAGTCACATTTTGATATTGAGGAATTCAACATTATGTAGGTTAGTAATTTAATTATTTTTGACAATCATATCACTTTGTTTTATCTTAGAGGCTAGTACAAATGAAAACATTAAATCTAATAAATGTAACCATGTAAATTTGCTATATGAATATAGATTTGAGATGTATGGTTATGAAAATTTCTCATAAAGCACTTTGTAAATATAAGGACAAATTCTAACTAATAATTATGCGTGGACTCACAATTAGTAATATTTTGCAAAGAGAGAACAAGTGTACAATATCAAAAATTCAAATTTTACTTATGTTTACTGAAAAGAATTGTATCTCATTAATATTTATATATCTCTGACATATAAAAGAGGATCTAGATTGTGATACCTTACAAAACAACTAAATACATGTTCTTCAAAGTTCTGATATTTGATGTGTTAAATTTCTAATTACATGTATAGAATGTATACTTAATTTATTACTACATGTACATGATATTTTAGGAAATGACATATATGAATAAAATGAATACATTTCAAATGCATTAGATCTAAGGGCTAGACTTTGGACCAATTAAAATATGAGTGAAACATGAATCAAGATATTCTCTGCATTTGTTTTCTATGTCCCAGTTTAATGTAAGTCATGGTAAAGAAATGAGTCAGGTGAGAAAGTATCGACAGCATTTAGAAATATGGATTCTAAGAATGCCCCCTTCATTTCCTCCACCATAGCTTCTGTATGCAGAAATAAAAATAATACTAAGGAAATAGAAAGAAGCTATACTCAAAGGACTATGGCAACACGATTTCTACTGGAGCTTCTTTATTTTCCTGTTACTTCCTCTGGTCCATGTCAATTTCACTAACAATCTTTCCAAGAAAGACCAGGTTTCTATTCCAATAAAGAGCACCTAATTTTTTTCAAGAGCTGAGTCTTCTGTACTATCTTTGCAATATCATTTATTACTTGTGTGACTCTAAGTCACTTGCATATTGAACTTCATTTTTGTCACCTATAAAATAGGATAATAATACTGTTTTGACAGATCTCACCATGTGCCTGTATCTCACTGCATCCTGTGCAGATCTCTATCAGTATATTTAGCATTTTATAGTAGATCAAAATAATCTGCTTCTGTATCTATCTCTCACACTATATGCAAGGGCAGACACCATAATTTACTTTAAAAAAAAAACTGTAATATTTAGCTTAGTACAATGTATCTGACATCATGATCACTCAATAGATATTGGTTTAACTGAATGAATCTATTGTTAAAAATAGACAATGCATGTAAAAATAATTTTGCACAGCAAGTTTAGATTATCTCTCTTCTTATCTCTTATTCTTTTTTTAAATTAGAACTACTTGAACAAAAATATTTTATTTTAAAGACATGAAGATTTATCATGAGATAAACTAGCTACATGAGGAATTGTAGCAATGAAAAAATGTTTAATCTAATTATGCAGCATTTAAAACATATCTCAGAGATTCCTCAGCCACGGGATCTATTTGACAAAGAATCTTCACGTGACATTTGTTCAATTAATGTCTTGAATGAATAAGTTAATGAAGAAATTAAGGAATACTCCTGCTTAATCCATCTCACTATCTCTTTACTGCAATCACAAAAGGTCTATTTTTCTTTTACATTGTCTCTTGCTTTAGCCCATAATTCAGCCTTGTTTTTTTTTTTTTTCTCATATACTTTATGAGCCAGGAGCCTCCTTTTGCCTATTTTACCTATTGCTATCCACAGTTTGAATAGCATAATTTCCACCCATGTTACAATTTAAACATCTAACTATACGTTTCCTTTTTATAAAGAGGATGTCAGATTGTCTTCCCGCACCTAATTTGAAACCGAGTTTTTCTCATCAGTTTTTTAACTTGGGCCATAAACACACCCTACTTCCAAGGTTAAGAATCTCCCACCCATTCTTCAAATACCCCCTGGATCCCATTTGCTGATTAGCATCTTCCACCCCACTTACTCCTGTGTAGCATATGCACCTGACAGCAATAACTTAAGCTTACTCTGCGAGACCCTGGGGTCTAAGAATGTGTATTTTAAGTCCCAAGTTATAGAATCCAGCAGTGGCCAACCCAGAGATTCACTCCTTATCTATGAAGAACATCTGAACCTCTGACCCATTGCTTGAAACATGGGCCATGCAGGAGATAGCGGCTCATTGTTTGGGTTAGATGGAGGTTGCTGGGTGAAGGGAGCTAAGTGAAAATTCTATATAAACTCCATGCTTTTCACAAACAGTAGTGGTTCTGCTGTCCAGCCTGCTGCTACTGGACTGTCCCTGCATGTAAGTACCCCCAAAACACCATACGTCTTGTTGGCTGTCTCCAAGTCTCTTCTTTGGCCTCTCAGACATGGTGCTATCCCTACTAGAGTCAAAAGGAGTCTGGCATGACAAGTCCTAATTAGGCACACCTTAGAAATTATAAGTCATCAAGAAATGTAGATTCCCAACAGCCTCTCAAAAACTCAAACACCTAGTGATGATTTATAATTAACAGAAAATATATGCATCTGAAATACATTAATTTTGTAGGTTGCTTGTAAAGGATCGGAATACTATTGATTGTTACAATAGTCTAGTCTTAAGAAGTTTCCATAACCAAGAAATTTCTCCATTTCTCAAACAGGAGGACTCTCTAGTCAAGGAAGTCTCTATTATTCTCCAGTTCTACTTCCTAGGTATCTTCACCATAAACCTCTTCACTGTCTTTTTTTTTTGTTTGTTTGTTTGTTTGTTTGTTTGTTTGTTTTGAGACGGAGTCTCGCTCTGTTGCCCAGGCTGGAGTGCAGTGGCCGGATCTCAGCTCACTGCAAGCTCCGCCTCCCGTGTTCACGCCATTCTCCTGCCTCAGCCTCCCAAGTAGCTGGGACTACAGGCGCCCGCCACCTCGCCCGGCTAGTTTTTTGTATTTCTTAGTAGAGACGGGGTTTCACCGTGTTAGCCAGGATGGTCTCGATCTCCTGACCTCGTGATCCACCCGTCTCGGCCTCCCAATTCACTGTCTTAAATTGTCCTTGAATGCTTCAGATGAACTAGGCAAAAGTGGCTCCCTTTCTTTCCAGCATTGTCTCCATCATCGCTTTCCTCTTTCTGTGTCTGCTGCCAGCTTATCTGTTTCCTTTTTTTTCTTTAACCATTTTATTACAGTATGTTCAATACACAAAAACCTGTGGCTATTTAACAAATACAACATGATGCTTTTCTATTTCTTATTTTTCATTTTACTCAGCTTTCACAGAAGATGGGAACATTTTCTTTAGTAGAAGTTGTGGGACAGAGCTTAGTTAATTCACTCTCTAATTTCCTATGTAAAGTATATTCTACATTTATCATGAGATATGCTATCTATGGAATATGTCCACTCAGTTTTCAAATATATTTTCAAAGCTATTTACAGAACATACTCATATGACACTAAAGAGAGACCATCAAGCATGGAGCAGAATCACAGATGCTGTATCCAAACACCAGAATTTCTTATCCTAGGTTTTAACCACATATTGTGAATTTTTCAAAATTTAACTATATTAGCATCTATTATGAAAATATACTGAGGATTCTTATTAATTTAGATTAGTTGAAGAAAAACACAAGACAACCTGTTGAATTTCTCAACTTGTTAACAAATACAAGATCATTTCAACAAAGAAATCTTTTATTTTTTTCCCTTGTGGATACATATTAGTCAAATTAAAACAGCTGATAAGAGAACAAAAATCAAAGAAAGACTGGAATTTTTCATTATTTTTATGTCTCTTAGGCTTTTATGGAAACCACACTTCTTTGTCTTGTAGTTAAAATGTAGATGACTGGAAGCATACAGACAACTGGACGTGGAATCAGAAAGCAGAGATGTGTGCCTAAGTTTTACCACCGCCAGTGGTGTTAAGACTGTGATTCCACTCAGTCCTCCTCTAAATGCACCCGCATCTGGGGTGGGGAGTTTGTAGAAATCCAAGAACTTCTTATTTGTAACTGCTTGTGCCTTTCTGTCTCTGCCTCAGAACTCTGGTGCCTCTAGAGCTTGCTAAACACATGAGAAAAGTAGCCCAGTGGAAGCTGGGATTGAACACTCCCAGAGCAACTGTTATCTAATAAGGAATGGAAAATGGTGTTAAGGTTAATATATCACCTTTCTTGTCCTTGTTACTCAGTTGGACAATGCTGAGGTGTATGCCTCCAATTCTGCAGGCTGTCTCCAGGGAGTCTGAGTCCTACTGCAGTAGATCATACATTCATGAACACTTAGTTGTATATTTTTGCTTTGTTGATTCATGCATCATGCTTCTCACTTGTGCTTCTTGAAACAACTCCCAAATATATTACCAACACCCAAATTCTTATTTTAGGGCATATTTTGAAAAGATACTGAATGAAAAATTACCCTTGAGTGAAATGTTTTAGCATATTCTAAACTATAGTTTGAACACTTACAATATTTATTTAATGGGATATTAAATAGAACTGTTCCTGCCTTACTGTCTCAAGATAGGAATCAATGGTAATGACAAGCATAGCTAATACACATAATTTAAAGGAAGCTGGCAACATTCAGGAGTATGTTTTTATTCCTATGACTTAATATCAACAAACACCAAACCTCCCACCACTAACCTACACATGCCTACCTGGGTCTATATGAGAAATTCCCCAGCATAGGGAGGAGAAGTAAATAATTGTCTTATACTTGGCTCTATGGGGAGTGCAAGATTGTGATTAGAGATATTTCCCCTTATTCCACATAGGGAAGGGAAAGGGGAAGTTTGCACTTGCTTACTAACACAAATGTGCCTAAAAAAATTATTTGCTGAAATAGTCTTAACTAAAAGAATGAGAATATAATAGTCCATTCCTCAATTGGATATGTTTTTAAAAGAGTGAACTTCTTGGTCTTACCTTGTGCTTACCAAAGAGCCAAAAAGAGAAGTGAACAGAGAATGGAAGCAGGGCAACATGCAAACTCATCATAAGAGCAGCCATAAAAAAGAATGAGTTCATGTCCTCTGCAGGGACATGGATGGGACATGCAGGGACACTGGGGCCTGTCAGGGGTTGGGGGCAAGGGGAGGGAGAGCATTATGACAAATACCTATACATGCAGGACTTAAAACCTAGATGACGGGTTGATGGGTGCAGCAAACCACCATGGCACATGTATACCTATGTATCAAACCTGCACATTCTGCATATGTATCCCAGAACTTAAAGTAAAATGAAAAAGAAAGAAAAAAAAAGAATGTGCTTATGTGTGAATGCCTCCTATGTGTGATTTTTTCCTATGGATACTGTGCCACATAGTTGTGTTTGAAACACGTCTGCAAGAACTGAACTAGGTATTTGCCTTACAGGTAGCTGGGAGAAAAGAGATAAAAATAACGAAAAACAACCCAGACCTTAGTCAAAAAGTTAGGAAAATATAAAATTCAACTGAGAAGTATTATTTTTATATGACTGTTGAGGAGGAAAAGATTGCACAGGGAATCCAGGTTAACAGTTGAGAATTGCAGCCTATAGCCATAGAGTGCCTGGAAGACCCACACTAGCATTCACAGGCATTCCCCTAAATACAAGTGACTCAATGGAAAATGGACAGAGGCATTTAAGCTATTTCCTAGAGAAAACATGGGAATCAACATAGGTAAAGATGTGCAGACTCAGTAATAATCAGGTAAATATAAATTAATTCAACATTCTGTTGCTATTTTTTGCCTATCAGGTAAGAAAATATTTAGAAGTGTGATACTACTTCTTGTTCTTTCAGTAAGTGGAGACATCTCTCATACACTTTTTTGTCTGGTTATTAGTTTGTATCTTTGCATATTTATTTGCATTTATAGCATAAGACAGTGTAAAGATGTTTGCTTATAAAAGTTTTTGCTCTGGGTATTTTATTACTGTTTAAAAAATCAATTAATATTTAAAATTTTCTAATAAAATAGTAAAGCTTGCTTCGTCTCATCATCAACACCAATTTGCATTGCCAGAGGTATCCACTTTTATCTCTGTTTATGTTTCTTATTTACCTTTGAATTGTTATTGTTAGAATTATATTATTTTATATTGATTTGTTAGTTTTATATATTACCTACTGTCTTTCTGTCAATAGACAATAGATGGGGATTAGCTTTCTTATTCCATCTGCATTAAAATTCTAGCTGGGCACGATGGCTCAAGCCTGTCATCCCAGCGCTTTGGGAGGCCAAGGTGGGCACCTCACTTGAGTTCAGGAGTTCAAGACCAGCCCGGCCAATGTGGTAAAGCCCTGTCTCTACTAAAAATACATTAGCTGGGCATGGTGGCGGGCCCCTGTAATCCCAGCTACTTGGGAGACTGAGGCAGGACAATAGCTTGATCCCAGGAGGCAGAGGTTGCAGTGAGCAGAGATCGTGCCATTGCACCCCAGCCTGGGCAATAAGAGTGAAACTCCATCTTGAAAAAAAAAACATTCTTTTCTCCCCCATAATTATTTATATCATAATTTGTTATTGAATCAATAGCCCATATTCACAACCTAATAGTATATAAATCTTGCTTTCTATGTTCTTATCACCTACCATTAGTTATACCCAAACATCCTAATAAATCAGTCATCAATCCATCGGTACTCTACAAAACCTCAAATGTTTCAGGTTACCTACTAGAGCTTTCTTTCTTTTCTTATAGCTCTTACTTTTCAAACCCTCCATTTCCTGGTTTAATTTGAATTGGTGATTCTCTGATGTCAAGTTTTGGTGTTAAGATGACTCTTCAGTTTTATTTTGATTGGGTTTCCATTTTCCTGCATCTCATATATACTTTTTAAGTATCGGTCATGTTTGGGAAGTAAATATTTTCAGGCTTTATGCCTAAAGCAGTTTTTTTATTTGTTTGATAGTTTATTTTAACCCACACATTTGTTGATAGTTTAAGTTATATGAAATTCTAGGATACAAATGCTTTGCCTTAAAATTTTGAAGCCATTTCTTCATTGCCTTTTAGGTTCTGGAGTTGCCTTTAATAAATGTGCTGCTATTCTGAGTCCTAACCAGTCTCAACACTTTTCTAAACATCCTGTGCTTGTTTGCTTGTTTTAACTCAGTGCCTTATAACAACAATTTATTGCTATTCTTCATGACTGTATGGGTTGACTGAACTAACCTGTGATCCTTCATGATAATGCAACAGTGGTTGGATATAGGTCATCTAAAAGTGTGACTGGTCGGGATGTCCACGATGGCCCATTCTCATGGGTTGCAGTTCATGCTGGCTATTACCAGTTGAGGTACCAGATGGGGCCATCCCTGAGTGCCTACATGTGTTGTGGCCTTTCCTTGTGCCATGACATTTCATTGCATGGAAACTATTTGTGGAAGAAGTGTCCTAAGGCAGAAACTAGAGAGCTTCTTATGGCCCAACCATGTAAATTTCTCTGCATCATTTTTGCCACATTTTATTTCTTATAGGACTAGTCCAAATTAAAGGAGGGATAGTGATTAGACAAGGAAGCAAGTACTTGGAAGTATGGTTTATTGCAGGGCCATCTTTAGAAATTGACCACTGCTTCTGTTATTCCGAAATTTGTCAGCGATCTACATTACTGGGTGTTTGTGTGTGTGCACGTGTTGCTTTTTATAATATAGAAAATCATGTCCTTATTTCTAGGAAACATTTACATTAAAAACATTTTTCTTTCATTTCATTTTTTATGAATTTTTTCAAAAAGTTTGTACTAGTTGAATAATAGGATTGTTAGAATATTCCTTATTTATCTTTTCTATTTCCTCCTACCCTTTTGTTGCTCTCCTCTGCTTGCCTGGAGATTCTCTAAATTATCTTTTGATATTTCTCGTAAATTTTTCTTTTTTTTTTTGAGACTGAGTCTGGCTCTGTCGCCCAGGCTGGAGTGCAGTGGCCGGATCTCAGCTCACTGCAAGCTCCGCCTCCCGGGTTCATGCCATTCTCCTGCCTCAGCCTCCCGAGTAGCTGGGACCACAGGCACCCGCCACCACACCCGGCTAATTTTTTTGTATTTTTTTAGTAGAGACGGGTTTCACCGTGTTAGCCAGGATGGTCTCGATCTCCTGACCTTGTGATCCGCCCATCTCAGCCTCCCAAAGTACTGGGATTACAGGCTTGAGCCACCGCGCCCGGCAAATTTTTATTTCTTTTTGCTATCACACACAGAAACACACACACGCTTCACATCCTGTGATTCTTTTTCTTTGGTCTTATTACATAGTACTCTCTAACTTAAAAAAAAAAATTCTTGCAAGTCTTTGAAATATTAATTACAATTGATTTGATTTTTGTATTATTTTCTGTGTTTTGTTTCTTCTAAATTCCCTCTCTCTATTAATTTTACCTTTCTTTTCATCATGAAGATTTTCCTTAAATGGTGTGATACTGTATTTAGTATTCATTCATACTTAAGAAAAAAGTAGTGGCATGCTCCTATAGTCCCAGCTACTTGGGAGGCTGAGACAGGAGGATCACTTGAGACGAGAGGTGGAGGTTGTAGTGAGCAGAGATCGCGCCATTGCAGTCCAGCCTGGGAGATGGGAGTAAAACCATGTCAAAAGGAAAGAAAAGGAAACAAGGGAAGGGAAGGGGAGGGAAGGGAAGGAAAAAACAAGAAAGGGGGTACTAAAAATGGTTTGGAAACTCAGTGAACATAGGCAAAGTTGTCTCCTGTATTTCAGTGGTGTGCTGGCTGTGAATATTATATTCCACTGGTAGCAACACAAAATTGTAGTATCTATAGATGGGTTCTTTCTCTGGGATATTTTTGGGTTCTCAAATAAGTAATCTGTTTTGTTCTGGGATGCCTGTTCCAAATGCAGAATGAGACAGGGGTTGCTGTTTCCACCTTTCAGGTTGGTGATTTTCACTAAATCCAACATTTTTGACTCCATCTTTTCTCCCTGCGTTAGCTGTGCCAGCGTTCTGAGCACTAAGTGTTGTCAATCTCTAACTGTATCTCTATTCATCTATTTTTGTTTATGAATAAAAAGAAGTCTTTGATTCCTCAGCCCAAACTCAATAATTATTACCACTAGAAAAGGATGAAGAAATCATTTTCATTTTTACATTTATACCTGAAAAACTTTCCACATAAAATGCATTATTTTAACAATTTTTTGAATATTTGGCAGAAATCATAGCTGTGCTGGATGCGTAAATAATTTGGAATTTGAAAAACAACTTGGTCCTCCAGGAGGTACAAAGAGAAGTCCCTGGAAATGAACATACACCTTTATCTACACTGCACACCAGTAATTTTCCAGCTGCATGGTTTGTGCCTTGGAAATCCTCGGACTCTGGTTGATGAGCTGCTGGCTACATAGAACCTTACAGATGGCTTATTTCAGGGAGAGTGAATGCATAGAACTGTATTCTCATAGGCCTGTCAGTAAGAAGGCATATTAGACCCTAAAGCTCTTGGATAAAGAGAAATAAAGATTTGCTTAATGATAAATCAAGAACATCCCCTCTTGATTAAGAGGAGGTTCTTACCTCTAGAGGTAAGAACCTATTTTTTTTTTTTTTCTCAATAAAGGTGACAATATAAACAAGTTGTTTCTCATTGTCAAGGCTAAAGACATCACTAGTAAGAATTTTGTTAAGAGCCCAGGAAAAAGCGTTTTAAATTTTAAGCTATATCCTCAAATCCCATGAAAGGTGAGTGTTCAGCAAAGCAATGCAGAGGTGAGGGATAAGAAACATTATTTTATGTTTTTAAAATTTCAGTAATTACAAATTTTGTTCTTTGAATGAAATACAATTTAAAACAAAGTGATGTGTATGTGTGTGTAATGGAAAAGGGTATAATCTGAAGAATGTCTTTATCCAATATAAAAAAGTATTTGTTTTTAATAACATGTTTAAAGAAAGAAACGCTCAGAGAGTGAGTTTTCTTCCTACAAAGTGGAAGAAAACACTAAGAAAATAATGTAAAATTATTCATGAAAATATCCCCTAAGAAAAAAAAAATACCTAGTTTAGCACAAAGCAAGAGTAAGTTAGAAGACACAAATTTTTGAAACATTATCAAAAAGATGTGAATGAGAGAAATGATTTTAAAGAATACTTTCAATTATACAGGTATTTATTAACTGTTGTATATTCAAAAAACTTTTCAGTATGGTAATTTAAAATAAATTCTCAAAAAACATGCTGTATATAATATTTTAATTTCTAAGCTAATAAAATAGTTACTTAGCACATAATACAACTTTAAAGTCATCTAACATCAACATGCCTTTCATATTCTGAGAGAGGATGTGTGCTTCACGTTGTGTATATACACAAATGGTCTGTTTACATTATATATACTAATGTGCAAACAGTTTTTTCATCCTGTGGTAATAAAAACACCAGGGTTGTAAAACAATTCAAATAATTCAAATAGACTTGTAGTCTAACAGTTAGTTAACCTTTATCCCTTGCTCTTTAATCCTTCCCCAAATAAACAGATTTCACCTGTGTTAAACAATATCCATCATTTGTTATTTACATTTAACAATTGTACTCTTTCTGTATATTAATGCAAGGATGCGTGTATACCTATAAATATGATTTTTTCAAATAAGAATTAAATATGGAATGTTCTAAAAATCTACTTTTAAAATATAATCTTATAGATAATGCTTTATAATAATCTAAAGATCCATTTTATTATTTATAGCAGTTGTACTATGTAACATATTGTGAATTAAACAGATAAAATAAAATAATTTATCTGTTAATAAAGTTTAGGTTGTTCTCAATTGTTATTAACAGTTGCCGTAGTAAACTTTATATCACACATCTCTTTGTGCACTTGTGTAATTATTTCTGTAGACCACATTGCTGAAAAGAAAATTGCTGGGACAAAGACTAGACATGTTTTAAATTTTGATAGAATCTGCCGAATTGCTTTGCACAACTTTATACTTATTTATGATCCTATCAAAATTCATAGAAGTGCCTTTTTATTTATTTATTTTTATTTCTTGCCAAATGTGGAAGTTGCTTTAATTTGCATTTCCTTCATTAATAATGAAGATAAAGCAAATGTTGCATATCTAGTCGCATTTACATTCACTCTTCTGGCTTGACTATTCTTTTCCAATGTCAATCCGCTTTTTGAGTTTAACGTTTTTCTTATGAGTGTCTATTTTCGCTTTCTTTATCATTGAGCATTGATCTCTTTTGCTTTATTATCTGAGTATTTGTAGATTATTTTTTCTTCTTTCTTCTCTTGTCATTCCTCTGTTAAACTGGAACTTTCAACAGTTGAACATACTTACTATATATTCTCTACATAAAGCCAGACACACATTTCTCAGTTGACAAAAAAATAGTCTTCCTATGTCCCACTACACTATCTTCCAGCTATAGTCAAAAATCATCTGACATTTTTCCAGATTGTTAAAAATACTTCTATATTAGGTTTCTTCTGGTTTTATAATTTTATTTAACCTTTAGATTATATTTTGCCAATATTATCAATAATAATTTAGAATTAACTATTGTTTTTGTGAATTCCTTTATTACCATTATCTTTTACGCATCTTCTTGTTCTTGTATCAAATTTTGATTTGCTGGAATATCTCCTTATGATTTATTTTATGAATGTGTGACCTATATGACATTTCTCAAAGTTCTTTCATGATTGAAGATGTCTTTATTTGACTCTTATATTTTAATATGTCATTATAACTGAATCTAAATCTAGAGTCAGAATCCTTTACCATCAATATTTTGTCAACGATCAGTTTTTTGAAATCTGATTTATGTTTTGTGAAAGAAATCACTGAATCAGACTATTTAAACATGATAGGAAGACTTTATTCAAGACTATTGCAATATGGGGGAGAGAGCGAACTCAACTTGAGATTAAACTCAACTTGAGATTGAACTTTGCAGAAACAAAAGCCCCAGGAATTTGAAGCTCTGGAGTGAGCTAGTGGAGAAGTACTGGAAGACATGAGTGGAACTGAAGTTAGTCTCCTACCCTCTCACAGAGACTGAAATACAAAGCCACTGTCTTTTTTGATGATTACATTTTAAATAAGTGACCCCCAGGTCTTTTAGAAAGACATTCATTTATAGGTTATATAAGATTTATATCTCAAATAAGCAGAAAAAGAATTTACAGTTGCAAGTTTTCCAAGAAAAATGCTTTAATAAAAGGGAAGTCAGTGGTCTATATTTGGGAATAAACCTGTCTAAAGTTTAGTTAAGCTGAGGGAACATTAAAACAGTCTTGATTAATTTCTTTAAGGTTGTTTTTTGTTTGTTTGTAAGCATATAAAATAATACCTATATTCCTGGAAATTATGAGTTTCACCCATATGTATAAAATCATTTGGTGTTGTAGTCCCTTATTGTACTGAGTATTATAGTATTCAGTATCATGAATCTCTATTATTTGTTTTGTCATTTCTACAGTTCATTCTTACTAAAATTATTTCAGACACTGTTACCAACATATCTGAGATCTCCTTTGTCTATTATTTTTGAATAATAATGTTCATGTCTTTGTCATTGTGGACCATGTCCTGTAACAATTTAAGTGACATTTCTGATCAGTAACTTTGTTGTGGCCATGTTTTTTTTTTAGTTATTCGGCCTTTCTATTGACTTTTTAAGACAAAATTATTCTTTAGGAACAGTTTTAGATATACAGAAAAGTTTTGAAAGTAGTAAAGAGAATTTGCATATCCCTGAGCTTAGTTTCCCCTATTATTCACATCTTGTATAGTATGGTACATTTGTTATAATCAAATCAACCAATATTGATCAATATTTTATCTTTAACTAACATCCATACTTGCATTTGGACTTTTTTGCTTTTACCCAATATATAGATTTTTCTGTTTCTGGATACCACATTACATTTAGTTGTCATGTCCCTTATAGTCCACTTGACTATTGCAGTTCCTTAGGCTTACATTGCTTTTGATGGCCTTAAAAGTTCTAAGGAGTACTGGTCAGATATTTTATATGATGTCCTTCTATTGCAATTGGTTTGATTTTCTTCTCATTCTAGTCCTGGGTTATAAGATATTTAGAGGAAGACAAGACAGGTTGTGTGCCCTTTGTCACATTCTAGCAAGAGTACATGCTATTAACATGATGTATGACTTTTTTTTTTTTTTTTTTTTTTTTTTTAACCTTGATCCTCTGGATAAGGTAGTACTTTTGAGATTTCTCTATAGTAAAGAGAGTATCTCTCGTCTTTCTATACTCTGTGGAAGGAATTCATTAAGTACAGCCTATACCTAAAGCACAAGAATTCAAGGACTACACTTTTACTATTAACACTTAATTTACTAATTAATTTGGACCCTAAGGGCAAAAATCTTGTCTCTGAATTACAATGAATGGAAGAGCACCTCTGCAGATTTAAATTAAATTTCTCCTCCTACTGTTTCATGGTGCACTTTTATTACAGCTTCTGATAATGGCTTTAGTTCTGTTTTGCTGGAAAAACTAACTTTTTATTTTAGTCATCCTGTGTATCACGGTAATTTCGATGAGTTCTCCATTTTTTCAAAGTGCCAGAAGCCTGATCCTTTCATGTTAGACCGGGAGGAAAATAAAGAGCAACCAATTGTTCTTCTTCACTGACATTTTCCAACAAAACTGGTATCTAAAGAGTGTGCTTTTTATTCTAATTTTCTAGACTGCATTTGCCATCTTCCAGTATCAATTAAAATCTCTCGTTCTTATGCAGATGTGTTGGTGACTACCAACAACTCTTCCTCTGGTATCCAAGAGTCCCTTTGGTCTGGGAACAGTACAAAAATTAGGGATTGGTAATTGGGCTTCTTAAAACTTGAAAAGTTTGTGAAAGGCTTTAAGCTAAAGGTGCCCCAAGGACAATACTAAATCACACAACTCAGAATAATCTCTTGAGTTCACTCTCTGCTTACTTACCATCTGGAGCACTTCTCTCCCAACCACTACTTCTCTCATTGCATAAGCTCTCTCTCTTTCTCTCTCTCTCTCTCTCTCTCTCTCTCTCTCTCTCTCTCTCTCTCTCTCTCACACACACACACAAATACACACACAAACATACACACACACTTTTGGATCTTATGTCTCCCTTCACAGAGTTTCCGATTAAATAACTCTCTCAAAATGTCACATGCTATGTTATGTTTCTCTGCAATCTGGGTAGACATAGCCCTCAGTCCATATTGTACTATTCCACTCCTTATTAGGGAAAATGGGGACACCAGTTACTGGATCCATCAGTAGCCCTGATCTCAATTTTCTATTATCCTCCATAATCATCATTCATAATTTGGTATTCAGGTCTTATACTTTTAAGGAGAATGTTGTGTTTAGTAGTTTGTTGTGTCATCTAGATTTTACCATTTATGAGAATTATTATATCTAACCAGGAACAATTATTTTGTTCATGCCTCTGTCAGTATGCTCAATGTGAAAAATAATATTGCCACTTTTCTGGTTTATAAGAACAATGTAAATACTAAAACCAGAGAAAGATATTTTAAAGTAAAACTCTTTTATCCAACTGCTATGCCTACTTTCATATATAACGGATCTGAACATAATACTTACTCCAAACTCTATTCTACTTTGAGATAAAAATTATATGTATATGAAAACCTGATTATATGCACAAAATTGAAATGATTTGCATAAATATCACACATAATTTTGTTATAAGTTCTTAATCATCTTTAATGAGAATATAAAACTGAAATCATTTATTATGGAGACATTCAGGAAAGTAGATAATATTTAGGTAAAAGATTTTCAGACATACATAGCAGAAGAATTGCTAAGTAACACCTTGACATCAGTTTTGTCTCCACAATTTTAAAAAAATTCTATTAAATTTGTGCATGTTTATATCAGAGAAGTAGTTCATGCTTGCTTCTTATGAATCGCTAAAAACAACCTGTTGAGAATGAAAATAAACACTTTGAAGTTTTTAATTAAATTTGTAAGTAAGGGTTATTGGATTTATGAGAAGAATTAATGAAGAAAATGTGAAAGGAAAATAAATGTTAGGGCCCCCAAATCACTAAGCTAAAGGGAAAAGTCAAGCTGGGAACTGCTCAGGGCAAACCTGCCTCCCATTCTATTCAAAGTCACTCCTCTGCTCACTGAGATAAATGCGTATCTGATTGCCTCATTTGGAGAGGCGAATCAGAAATTGAAAAAAAATGCAACCACTTGTCTCTTATCTACCTACGACCTGGAAGCCTCCTGCTCACTTTGAGTTGTTCCACCTTCACATCGAGTTGTCCCACCATTCTGGACTGAACCAATGTTCATTTTACATATGTTGATTGATGCCTCACATCTCCCTAAAATGTATAAAACCAAACTGTGCTCTGACCACCTTGGGCACACGTTGTCAGGAGCTCTTGAGGTTGTGTCACAGTCATGCCTCCTCAACCTTGGCAAAATAAACTTTCTAAATTAACTGAGACCTGTCTCAGATTTTTGGAGTTCACAGAAGTTATGTGGAAAGATTATTTTACCAAATGAATTGGTAGAATTAAAGGTGTATTCTAATTCTATATATAACCAACCAAAAGATCTATTGATGGGAATATAATTCTCCTAAGTCCAAAAACAAAAGGGGGGAAGGGGGAAATTGTATATGTATCATAAAGCTATAATGGTTGCCATTAATTTACTTCTTATGTTTTTCTTTATGTGATACATCAAGAAGAGTCCAAAAGTTGTAAAATAGTAATGACATAAAAGACACCCTCTTCATTCACTAAATGGAGAACTTAAGAGTCAATGTGACTATTTCACTTCAATCTCTGAACTCCTGAATGGAACTAACCTAGCATCCAATGTACTTTTATCTGACTAATCAAAAGACATTGTTATATAAAAATGTCTGCCCAGTAGGAACTAAATTGGAACAATTAATTTTCTTTCTAATCATATTATCAAGTATGTATGGAATAATAATTGTTAATTATTCTTATAATTCTAAGAAAACTATCACCAGATCATTAAAGCTAACTACATCAGTCTGTTTTCACACTGCTGATAAAGACATACCCAAGACTAGGCAATTTACAAAATAAAGAGGTTTAATGGACTTACTGTTCCACATGGCTGGGGAGGCCTCACAATCATGGTGGAAGGCAAGGAGGAGAAAGTCACATCTTACTTGGATGGCAGCAGACACAGAGAGAGAGAGCTTGTGAAGGGGATCTCCTCTTTTTAAAACCATCAGATCTTGTAAGACTCATTCACTGTCATGAGAACAGCACAGGAAAGACCCACCATCATAATTCAATCACCTCCCTTGGGGTTCCTCCTATGACATGTGGGAACTGTGGGAGTTACAATTCAAGATGAGATTTGTGTGGGGACACAGTCAAACCACGTTACTAATCAATCTTGATAAACTAAAAACAAAAAATCTCAAGTACAGGAACATTCTAAAAGAGGTATTTTCAAGCCAAGTTTATTTGTTTGTTTACTTTATTCAATTAAAAGAAAACTTCAACTTTGGGAGGCTGAGGCAGGCAGATCACTTGAGGTCAGGAGTTCAAGACCAGCCTAGGCAATATGGTGAAATCTCATCTTTACAAAAAATATGAAAATTAGCCAGGTGTGGTGGCACATGCCTATAACCCCAATACTCAGGAGGCTGAGGTAGGAGAATTGCTTGAACCCAGGAGGCAGAGTTACAGTAAGCCAAGATTGTGCCACTGCACTTTAGCCTGGGCAGCAGAGTGGCGATCATTAAAAAGTCAGGAAACAACAGGTGCTGGAGAGGATGTGGAGAAATAGGAACACTTTTACACTGTTGGTGGAATTGTAAACTAGTTCAACCATTATGGAAAACAGTATGGCGATTCCTCAAGGATCTAGAACTAGATATACCATATGACCCAGCCATCCCATTACTGAGTATATACCCAAAGGATTATAAATCATGCTGCTATAAAGACACATGCACACGTATGTTTATTGCGGCACTATTCACAATAGCAAAGACTTGGAATCAACCCAAATGTCCATCAGTGGCAGACTGGATTAAGAAAATGTGGCACATATACACCATGGAATACTATGCAGCCATAAAAAAGGATGAGTTTGTGTCCTTTGTAGGGACATGGATGCAGCTGGAAACCATCATTCTTAGCAAACTATCACAAGAACAGAAAACCAAACACTGCATGTTCTCACTCATAGGTGGGAACTGAACAATGAGATCACTTGGACTGCGGAAGGGGAACATCACACACCGGGGCCTATCATGGGGAGGGGGGAGGGGGGAGGGATTGCATTGAGAATTATACCTGATGTAAATGACGAGTTGATGGGTGCTGATGAGTTGATGGGTGCAGCACAGCAACATGGCACAAGTATACATATGTAAGAAACCTGCACGTTATGCATATGTACCCTAGAACTTAAAGTATAATAATAATTAAACAAAAAAAAGAGAGAGAAAGAAAAGAAAAATAAAACTTCTGAGTAAGATGTTGAAAATACACATCCTTTAATACTCTCTGTTTTGACGTTAAAATATGGCCAATAGGCTGGGTGTGATGGCTCAGGCCTGTAATCCCAGGATTTTGGTAGGTTGAGGCCAGTAGATCGCTTGTGCCCAGGAGTTAGAGATCAGCCTGGGCAACATGGCAAAACCCTGTCTCTACCAAAAATACAAAAATTAGCCAGTCTCATAACCTGGTCTCAGAATAAATAAATAAATAGATAGATAGATAAAAATTAAAAATAAAATTAAAAATATGGTCTATAAAAGGTAACAGTACAAATAAATTATACTTTAACTTGGAAATAGTATTATAGCATTTAGTTTCTTTCCTTATCTATATTCATATTAAGTTTAATTGATATTAACTGTTAGAATAATCATTGAAAGTAAAACATTGCTCAAACTTTTTCCCCCATAAAAGCATCCAAATTGTTAAATGATCTTTGTGTTATTATTGATTCTTATACAATTAATCTGTGACTTGATTTTTCAGTAATATTAGGAAAACTGAGAGCTTGATCTTTCCCCTTGGCTAGTTGTTTTTTCCCATTTATAAATATAAAAAATCCATCCTTAAAACTTTCTAGCAACATAGAAAAAAATTACTTTTCTACAACATTCAAAGAATTAAAGCTCTAGAACAATTACCTACACTCTCGATGAATCTCCTTTGCACAGATAATACTCTGTTTCACCTTCAACTCTTTCAGTACTTCAAGCTTCAACTCTAGTAACACTTTCAGAAAAGAAGACAAATTAAAAGGCAAAAAAAGGGAAGAAGATGTGCTAATATTTGTTAAACACTTAGCATGACAAGCAATGTGCCAAATACTTAAATTAAACCATTTCATATTGAGAAAGTTGTTATGATTATCCTCAATTTCGAAATGAGTTTGCTGAGAATTAGATATGCTAAGTAGCTTGTCCTTAGCTATTCAGATCTTAAGTGCAGCTTGAAAGTGACTAATTTTTGAGTGTGTGCTTATGACACTTTTTCTCTGCAACATCAATTTATTTGCTTTTCGTGTAATCACTATGTGCTTTCACAAACCTTTCCCTTCATCCTCTTTCTCCAGTGTTACCTTCATGTCCTGCCCAATTGTCAGAGCTATTTCGGCCTGTCGGGTTCAGGTCACATGCCATTTTGACTCTAATAACTGATTTCTTCAAGCAGAATAAAGCATATTCTTCTCTCATTCCATCTACTTCACACTGCATAAAATGCTGTACATTGTAGCTTCTTGGTATGTATTGCTAACTCTTGTCAGCTTGCTTTACAAACCCCAAAGCAGGGCAATGTAGTGTTCATCTTTGTGTCCACAGAACCTGTAGCAAACATGAGGTCCTTATGCATGTTGTTAATTGTTAAATGGAAAATGAACAAAAGCGAATGAGCAAAGATCCATCAAAATGAAAGGCTGAGACAAAGTATACAATTCAATCATCCTCCATCCAAAAATCATTTGTTAACATCTGCCTGGGCTTTTGAACATTTTGGTCACAGTGGTGCCCCAGGAGGAAACACTGGATCTTGATCACTAATGAGTAAGTTGCATTTTATATTTTTTTCTATACTGTCTTAACATTCAACAAAATTTCTACATCACTGTCACTATTTATTAAAGGCCCACAAAGCAAAGGAAGCTACCTTGTTTGTTTGTTTGCTTGTTTAACATTTTTTAACAGAGTTTGTCAATTTTTTTTTTTTGAGATGGGGTCTCGCTCTGTTGCCCAGGCTAGAGTGCAGTGGCATGACCTTGGCTCACTGCAAGCTTCGCTTCCCAGGTTCACACCATTCTGCTGCCTCAGCCTCTGGAGTAGCTGGGACTACAAGCACCCACCACCACACCCAGCTAATTTTTTGTAGTTTTAGTAGAGACAGGGTTTCACCGTGTTAGCCAGTATGGTCTCGATCTCCTGACCTTGTGATCCACCCGCCTCGGCCTCCGAAAGCACTGGGATTACAGGTGTGAGCCACTATGCCCAGCCTGTTTTAATTTTGTATTTAATTTAAATACATTTAATTAATGTACAAATGTCACTATTATAGCATTGTTATTGTAAACATTAAACTATATAAGAGGTGTTAAATAACTAGACCCATAGGAGCAAGCTTGGGCGATCAAGTTTCTTTCTAAAACGGGATGGAGGCAAATGCCAATCACCAGGGTAGTATATTACTGTACAGGATTTGAAAACAGAAAACACTGGCTACCTTATGAGACATAATAGATGGCATTTGAAAGGACACATAAGGGAAGGGGGAAAAATAGATGAAATTTTTAATACCTAGAGACAGATTTAGAGGTAAACAGAGATGGTAATAATGAATTATTAAATTGTGCTTTTTGTTCTATAATGTAAATCTTATTTCTCTCCCCTTCAGAAAATCTTCAGTAAAATATATATTACTAACACTTGCTTTTAGAGGCAAATTTTCTTTCTGGGATACATGACTACGTGTTCATTTTGCATCAAGTTGGGTGTGGAATGACTAGAGACAGCCCACGGCAATATAGTGGCCTCTGGACACAGTTATAATTGTTAATATTCCTCCTTCTTTTTGTAAGGATGATGCTGTCAGGAACAGTATTAAAAAATCTGCCATGTCCAACTTTAAGGACCTTGCCTACTACCTGTATCATTTTCCACTGTCATCTAAATGGTCTCCAAGAGGTCTGGGTGTTCCACATTTTAGGCCTCTAAAAGAACTATTTTCTGCTTAGATGTCCTTCCTTTTAATAAGCTAACACAGTTCATGAATTCCGCTTCGCTCTATTGCTGGGAATTTTTATTTAATTCAGTTTTTTGCTAAATTCCATTTAGCCAGAGTTAACAGGTGGAATAGAGTGTCTTCTGCCTTATGCAGGATACAGTGAAGGGCATTTTGAGTTACGAGTCCTCAGAAATTTCTTCCAACTTTAGCTGTCTATGCATCAGGTCAAATGGAAACAATCTATGCTACTGGCAGACACAGATCTCAGAATGTAGATTAGTCTTCATCAGTTCAAAGCATTCCAAAACATCAATTTATTTGTGATATCAAAAAGTACAAGACAATAATAAGTTATTTTTTAAATTTTTAGGCATTTTGATTAAACTGTTACTTTAAGGATTACATAGTATATAGTCAAAAATTAGGCAGCTTCTGTAATAAAAGTATAGATCACAATTCTGATTCTATTTATTGAAATAGGAAAATAAATTTTATAATTTTGTCTTAAACATGAATTTTGTGTAATCCTGATTTTCTAAGTATTTAAATAGAGATGCTTATTTTCTTTTATTTCATAGTCACACATTTAGCTTTGAAATTTTTCAATGGGAATCAGCAAAATATTGGTTTTTTTCCATATCATATTATAGCTTTGTATTTAAAAAATCAATAGGTATTTTAATTAACAACATGTAAAGAAAAGTTTAAAACACACAAAAAATAACCTTGGGAACAAAAGTGTCAACACATTTATGACATTCCATTTTCTAGTACAAACCAGTACAAACTGGTTTATAGAAACGAGGAAAGTCTTCTATAAAGGCTTAAAATGAACAAATCCTTCGGTTGAGCTATGTGAACACAGATAAATCTAAATGTTAGCTGACTGAATGTATAAGCTCAGAGCAAGTGGGTGAGTGTGCATTGTGATGTACGTGGTCTTTTCCTGTATACAAAAGCCCATATTCTTGCAGGTGTGCATAGTGGCAATAAAAGTTGAAAATTACTACAAGCTTTAAAAAGGTTTGGTCTCAAAGTGGAAGTGGCATTATTTTTTTCATCTTACAGCGCAGTACCTTTTCTTTTGATTCTATAGTTCCTTTAGTTCCTTCTCCCTGCAGCCCTCCCTCTCACTCACTTCCTCTTTTCTTTACCACTGCACACTATAATGATGCACAGCTAGAGATTCCTTTCAGAGAGGAAAAAAGGAAGTCTCTAAGTGATGGAAATGGACTGAAAATGTGTTCCTTCTACTCAAGAATGGCTCTTGCAGTGCATACTGAGCAAAATCTCATCTTCTCTCTCAATTTGGGACACACACAAACGCGCGCACACACAGCGTTTTTCTTCTGGTTTGTAGGCATCAAAGCCATAGATGGTGAATGTTATGGCTCTTTGAGGGTGTTTTAGACTAGAATAGAGAAAGTTTCCACTTTTATTGCTAACAAATGGAATTTCTGCCTTCATACAGCACACTCAGTTTTTTAGACTCCGTCTCAAAAAAAAATAAAAAATAATAAAAAAAAAATAAACAAGTAACATATAAAGAAGTGGACAAAAAATGAGAAGAAAGTACGAGATTTTCCTTTCAAATACAAATTTCATTTGAGAACATATTCATTTCCTGTATTAATTTTCACTCCTGAAAGCTCTCAGTATGTAAAAAATAAAATAATAGGCATCATTTTTCCTTAAATATGTTATCTTTTCACAGATTATAGAAAAAAAAAAAAAGCCTTTCTTAAAATGAAGGACTAAAAGTTAAGAGATTAGAGAAACCAAATAAATGCATGTAGAAATAAATATAGACTTCTTTTTTTTTAAGGACTTCATTTTTCTGTCTCAGAAATGAGTGTGCACATTTACAGTAACTTCTGCAAACACAGAAAGCCATGATACTTCTAGTGTTAACATCAAATTAAGTAATGTGGTTTGTTTGTTTTCTCTGAGAGTGGAAAGTCAAGTCAGGTTTATAAATTTTGTCCCATGTTCTAAATTTCTGGAAGTGAGTATGTTGGTAGTATTGAGTGAATATTGGCTGGGCTTCAAAACAGAAAGGCAAAATTCCTGACATAGCAGCTTATTTTTGACAAATATTAATACATCCACACACACTCCCATTATTTTTCTTCCCATTTCTGATAACAGAAGATAACACAGTCCGGGTGTGTTTCTGTTCATACTTAGGAAACAGTAGACAAAGCATAACCTCATAGACTCCAAACTGAGTAATTCCTGAGTCATGCTTTAGCTATGGTCCCTTAGCACAGTTTGATAACTGAAAATCACAGGTAATTCATCAGATATTATCAGTTCCAAATTTGACATCAGAAAAAAATGATAATATTAGTGAAAGTCATAAAATCAAAGTGGCATATTAGAGCTGCCTCTTTCGAAGAAGCATCTATAAAATCTTAAGAAGTAGGTATGAAGATATCTGGACCAGGCAACATAAAATTTTAATGCACACCCAACGCTGCACACTGTCAATCCTGGCAAAACATATTTGTAAATTCTGTTTGAGTTTCCTGATAAAGGGGTGGAGGATTTGACAACATATTTGATTCTGCTAAATTTGCTTAGAATGAATCATGAGTAGCATGAATCAGGCAACAAAAACTTATCTCAGGAAATAAATTCAATTTCTCTAAAAGATAAAAGTTATAATAGATAAACGAGTATTTTGAGTGACAATGACTATGACATGAGAATATATGGTGATAAAGAAATGAGCAAGCCATCATTGTGAAATAATCTCTTGGCAAGGTTCTTCCTAGCAGATCACAGTTACGTGTATGTAGCTAACATGAGCAATTAGAAGACTCAGCAGGAGGCTGGAAAATTTAACTTAGACGGTGAGTTCCTAGAGCATCTTTCCATCTACTTGCATTTTTATTCCTGATGCCTAGAACAGAATCTGACACTTAACAAATGCTCAGCAAGAATTTTATATTTAAAGAAAAATCCTAATTCCAAAAATATGCCTAAAAGTATTTATTTGATAAAAATTAAGACAGGCCATTAATTTTAAGGATGCTAGATAATTAAAATTAGCTTATGCATATCTAAATGGGTGCAATATGTTAGGCAAGTTCACACTGAATCACTGCTCAACTGTTCCAAGTTGCTTCTGAACACAACATAAATGATAAGTGACAAGTATTTAATAATTAGAATTGTCCATAAATTGAAGACAGTAGGGACAGGCCTCTTTAGGTACTGAGTTCTTCATCACTCAAGGTTTTCAAGCTGAAATGATGGAGGCTGGAGTCAAGTAAACAAGCTATGGATAGTAGTAATTAGTCAGTTCGCTGCTAAACACTTTTCAACACATGTATTTGATCATTTTTTGTTTTTTTCGTTTCTTCCCATATCCAAAAAATAAGAGATAGTATAAATAGGATGTTAATTACAGACTTTTTCTTCCTTTGCAATTTTGAAAGCATTTAAAAATAACTAGTGGTAGCCTAGAGTAGGATTAGCCCACTACCTGTACCTGTTTTTGTAAATAAAGTTTTATCAGCACTCAGGTGCTCATTGTTTGTGTATTGTCAATGTTTTTCACTACAGTGACAGAGATGAATATTTGCAACAGCCTCTATGGCCTTCAAAGCCAAAAGTATTTATTGTCTGACCCTTCACGGAAAAAGGTTGCCAACTTCTGGTCTAGAAACCTATTTAAACTATCAACATGATTTTCAATAAACTACGCAAACATTATTCCCAAAGCATAATAATTATTTTATGTACTAAAAGTATGAGATTGGGCATTGTAAGACAAATATAACTGATTTGTATAATTTGTCTATAAATAGCCAAGTTTCGTACCAGTATGCCCAGGCTGAAATGGTTTTTAAGGTATACAAGCATATAGTCAACCAACCTGCTTATCTAAATACAGATATTTTCATTAACATTAAACAAATTATATTCCCTAGGGATTGACTTTGTACTCTCATAATAAAACATTATCTTTGATCTGTGTGGCAACACCCTCATCTGTGTTTCAGTCAGGATGGTTATAAGAATGCATAATCTAAAACTCTTTTCTTAAAAGCATTTCTAATTTAGAATGTTCTAATAAAAGAACAAATCTTAAGAAATTACTCTGACAGTCTATTTTCAAAAAAAAAAAAAGTGCCCTATAACTTTTTCATTTTGAATGTTTTTATTTTGATTTTTTATAACAGAGATAGTAAATTTTATATTTCAATCTGTGTTTCAATAAAATAAAAAATCTACATGAAGTCATTCAGCTGAATGAAAGTTTTCTAAATTGTATGTGCCCTCTTTTCTACTCTTATGCAGGGCTCGGATATTCATAAATATTTAAAAAGTCAGCTTTTCAAATCCAATATGACTGCAATCCATTTTAACAGTGAGAACTGAATTGTTTTTCCCCCCGTAGGTGAATAAGATAGACAAGCTAATTGCCTTTTAAACTTACAGATTTTCAGTGCGAGATCTCATTATCATTTGCTTTCAGGAATAAATTTCTCTCAAATTTTGATGGAGAGTATAACTTCTTTTATAATAAAATCATGAACCCTTTACCTTCTCTGTCTTTCTCTAAATTCCTACGCAGAGTACTTGATAGAAGCCTGATTTTGCTCATCACTGTTTCAAGTGACTCTTAGAATAACTTGAGAGAACAAGGAGCATACCACATTAGCATAACAGAATACTTGAAAAATCAATGACTATGTCTAGGTAGAAATGATTGTACCTCATAACCAATATTCTAGACATTTAGAAAGGTTATATAGAACTCATTTAAAACTCTATTCATAAGAATAGTTATAAATGAAAAGCTTCTATTCGTCATATATAGATCCTTTCTATCATTTATGTATTTTCCAACTGGTATAATAAAAATAATCCCTCTGGGAAGGTAGCCTGGCTGAAAAAAACATAGTTGTTTGACTCTGCAGGTAATTAACACAAATTCACACACACTCAGATGCATTCAGACACACATACAAGCTTGACAGCCCGCACACCCATTTTATATGTTTTGGGGTAGGTGGTCTGGATTTCAGGCTAGCGTAGATTGAGATAAACAGATTTTAGGAGGAGAAACATTCAAGGCACAAAGGGAATAGAGAAAAGCGTTGTAAGTATGTGTTCAAGGGATGAGTATTTACAAAAAAATGATAGGGATGAAGAAAGAGAGTTAAGGGCTATGTAATTATGATTTGGATTCAGCCTGAGTATATTTTAGTTTTGAATTGGGGGGTGTGCGTTAATTGTTTTCACAGTACTCTCTGAATTTTGAAACTATTTCTGAAGAAGTCTTGAATCATTTTCTAGATACGTATAAGTGTGTTTTACTTCAACTACAATTACTATACTTAGGACATGCAGTTTGTTAGAATCCTTTTTGAGTTTTCTAAGTACCTCGTGTATGTAAGAGACAGAAGTTATGTGTGCTTAAGCAGGTAATTGACAAACTTGAGCTTATTCATTTACTTTCAATGTAAAAAAAGAAAACTAAAATATGTAGCACACTGAGGTTATTCATCTGAATTAAATAAAGTTATGTGTGTACACATGCACAGTAAATGCTGTTATTTTTTAAATTATTATTAGATGGCTACTGAGTGTGTTCATTACAACAACTTTTTTTTCAGAAACAGAGTTTGTAGTCTCATGAGCATGTATTTTGGAGGAAACAGATAAGAACCCTGGGGGTCAGATTATTGTTACAGGTCTGGCTATCTCTAGAAATATATATATATTTGAACAATGCGATTTCAGACACTAAAAGTGAAAATAGGAAGGTCAGTCTGGCTTTGGTATGCTCGTGCTATCGTAGAGTGGTTGCAGTGATGAATGGAGTTGGAGAGATTTCAGATTTATTTTGAAGATAGAAAAAGAGCTTGAAGAAAACAACATCTTACATAACTTCACTTTATTTTAATTTTTTTTGTATTTGATAACCTTGTAAATGTCACTTAATGTGACATAGGAGAATCTGAGAGGGGCCAAATATTTTAATGATTGTTTCAAGTGTTTGGTGTGTGTATGTGTACAATGTCAATTTTCACATGTTAATTTTAAGATATCCACAAGACAGACAAGTGTAGATGTCAAATAGCTTGAAACAAATGACTGTGAATCTCAGACGTAGCATCAGGGTTGCAGACACTCTGGAACATGTCTCATGGTAAGGGGAGTCATGAGAATTAGTAAGATTACCTAGATTAGTGTAAAGAAGGAGGATGAGAGAGGGCTGAGAATTAAGTCCAGAAACTCTCCCAAATTTAGTAGTGGGGTACAAAAATAAATGAGTAACAAAAGAAGAGAAGCTAATGAAGTCAACAAAAACCCAGGAACGATTGGTGCCATGTGACCTCAAAACAAAGACTGTGTCAAGAGCTGAGAGTGGGGCTATAGCAGTGGGAGAAGGATGGTCATTATTGCTAAATGCTTCAAAGAGGTAGAACCACATGAAGTCACAAAATATTTCATTGAATTTGGAAGAGTAAAATTCTTGTGACTTGATCTACAGCAGTTTCAGTTGAATCAGTGTTAAGAGATGTTAAGAAGATAGAGTAGAAATTGAGATGGTGGATATAGATGTTGCTCTGAAGAAGTGCTACTACCAAATGATGTGGAGCATAGGGAGGTTGTAGGAGAAACATACACACATACATATGCATATACGGATTATAATATATAAATTTATTTAGCAATTTTTTTGCATGAGTGTGAATAAATATATGCACATATATGTGTCTGTATATGTACAGACAATGCATATAGTAATTTACATATATGTGTGGCATACTCACACACACACACACAAATATGTATACAGATGCTTCCTGGCTTACAATGGGATTTCATCCTGATAAATTCATCATAAGTCAAAAGTATTGTAAGTTGAAAATGCATTTCATACCCCAATAAGTCCATCATTAGGTCAAAAGTATTGTAAGTCAGAATATATTTAACACCTGGATAAGTCCATTCTAAAGTCAAAACATTTTAAGTCTAATCATTATAATTTGGGTACCATCTATGTAGATACATAAATCATACATTAAGGGTGACTGGGTGCCAGGCTGAATGTTATGAAAATGAATTTCAAGTCTCACAGCCACATTCACTTATTACAAATACGTACCACATTCACCTATTACAAATATGTACCCATGTACATGTTCATGTTCCTACTGCAATGGCAGAGTTGCATAATGGTGACAGAAAACAAATGTCTTAAAATAACTAAGGCATTGCTACATAGCCTTTTAAAGTGAAAAGTTTATTCGTTGCTGGTCTACATAGCATGGAGGAATTTGTAGCAGAGAGGGTACTACAGTCAGTTAATTGAAAGGAATGGAGAGGTGGAGGGAGACTAGTAGCTTTTCGAAGGTATTATTTTGGAGATTGGTGAAGTTTTGGAGAACAAGGGATGAGGAAAAAGTATTGAAGAATTTGGGAGAGCAGGATATCGATTAGTTTCTGACTTTATTGGGAATGCAGATCAGAGAAAGGCTGGGGTAGAAAACAGAAATAATAATTACAGCCTTCAGTGAATATCAGGAGGACTGATGGGACTATAGGGAGGGTAGACTAGATGATAGAGCCCATGGTGGCAGTTTCAGTAGGATATCATTGGCATATACGTATATGTTATTTGTTATTTCATTTATCTTTTTTTAATAAGCAAAAGGAAAAGTATCCTGATATGGTTTGGCTCTGTGTCCCCACCCAAATCTCACCTTGAATTGTAACAGGTTTTACCGTGTTAGACAGGCTGGCCTCGAGCTCCTGACCTCAATGATCCAACCACCTTGGCCTCCCAAAGTCCTGGGATTATAGGCATGAGCTACCACACCCGGCCTTTTTTATAGAAATTTCACAAACATCTTCTGAAATTATAAATCACTCTAAAATATGTAATGCTTATTCACAGATCTTTTGTTACCTAATATACTTAAAATTGTTATTATGGAGGAAATTTATTCCTGAATTTTTTTTATAAAGTGACTGAAGTCCAGAGAGTCCAAAAGAAAACAGCTAGTCCATAGTTAAGATTAATGTAGATATATTCTTGTAAATGTAAGTCTACCGGTGCTTCTGCACATGGATGCATTTGCAGATATACAGTAGAAAAATTACCTAAATTTGCTAACATATAGGAGAGAAAAGGAATAAACCAAATAACTTCAAATTACCCATTAATATTTAGAGGCAAATATAAGAAAAGCCTCAATCTTCTCATTTTTAAAATGGGAATAATAGCCACGTGGTGTGGCTCATGCCTGTAATCCTAGCACTTTGGGAGGCTGAGGTGGGCGGATTGCCTGAGCTTAGGAGTTCAAGACCATCCTGGGCAAAGTGGTGAAACCCCATCTCTACTAAAATACAAAAAATTAACCACGCATGATGGTGCATCTGTAGTCTAAGCTACTCTGGAGGCTGAGGCACAAGAATAGCTTTAACCTGGGAGGCAGATGTTTCAGTGAGCTGACATCGTGCCACTGCACTCCAGCCTAGGCAACAGAGAGACTCCGTCTCAAAAAAAATAAATAAATAAATATTAAAATTACCTATCACTTATATGTCATCAATGAAATAATGTGTTTAATAATGTGTTTGAAATGGCCTTGCAATTATAATGTATCATTAAGCTATTAAGTGATTGTATCCGTAGCTCTCACACAGTGCTCTATTGGAAAATATTCTGTAACTGGCAAGCTTTGCTTCATTTCTACTACAAAACTCACAAGTGGAAATTCTCTATGGTTAAGTTACTATTGTTTCTAGACCAAATACTTTCAAAGTTTCTACAGTTTGGTCCTTACTTTTTTTTTGACTTCGATGCATGCTGTGGTTCACTGATTACAAACAGTAGCAAAGTGTGCATGTATTTACTGATCAGGAATCTAGCTTTTAAAATACATACATTCATGACAGATGTTTAACTTCTTAAGGAATCACTGTCCATGTTTGTAAATTTATTCAGTGAGAACTTAAATAGCCCTATTTAGATTTTCAATAAGCCAACACTGCATTATTTCTGTCATCATCTTCAACCTTAGTCATCACCCTTGCCATCATGATTATCCTTGCCATTCATTTAGCTGCTGGTTCCCAGCCGGTCTCTATGCATGGTGTTGTATAGAGACAGATTTCTTGTGCTATAGCCAAAGGGATTAATGAGAGTTCTTAGATTATTTCAATCTTATTATATATGAAATCTCCAGATCATTGAGGAAAAACGGGAATAATTTTTCCTTTGTGATTTTTAAGATAATGTATCCAATATTCATTGTTTGTATCCACATGCAAATGCCATGCTGAGACACAGATTCATTGATTTGCTCTTACTAAGCCAGCCCCCTCCACCTTGTGGGTTTCAGGGGAAAAAAAGAAAAAAAAATCCTAAAAATAAAATTTTATACTCCAAAATCATAGCACTGTGAAACTAAAACACCATAAGGACTTAGCATTTCTCTCTTTTACTCTATTCTCAATAGGCACATTTTCCTAGAAATGATGTTTTTTCTACTAGACAGATTCTCTCAGTCTATTGTAAAGTAGGGGAACAAGGTAGCAGAGTGATTTTGTATACAGAATAATGAATCTATCAAGTCAATCTGGAGCATTAAAAATCACTTTTGATTTTGAAATTTCCTTCTCTGATATCTGCTTTTGCCCCATACCTCTCTACACTGAAAGTATGACTCTCTAATCTTAAAAACATTTACCATAGGCCGGGCGCAGTGGCTCACACCTGTAATCCCAGCACTTTAGGAGGCCGAGGCGGGTGGATCACGAGGTCAGGAGATCGAGACCGTCCTGGTTAATACAGTGAAACCCCGTCTCTACTAAAAATACAAAAAAAGTAGCCGGGCGTGGTGGCGGGCGCTTGTAGTCCCAGCTAGTCTGGAAGCTGAGGCAGGAGAATGGCGTGAACCTAGGAGGCAGAGCTTGCAGTGAGCTGAGATTGCATCACTGCACTCCAGCCTGGGCGACAGAGTCAGACTCTGTCTTGAAAAAAAAAAAAAAGAAAACGTTTACTATGAACATGTCAAATAGCAGAGACATGGTGAGTTAATAAACTTTCATTTGATTTATAATAAACTGATTTTGGTGTTGATTAGAATCCTATAACTTACCTGTAACACCGTTTGTTGGGCAGATGTCAGTGTCTCCCTTTCTTAAATGAACTTAATTATCATTACAGAAAACATTAAATTTGACTGCTTTATTGAGAGATCAATATGGGAGACAGTGAAATATTGTTCATCATTTTAAACTGTTGTACAACACACAGGCTGCCAAATTAGTGAGAAACGGCCCTGATTATCAGACATTAATGGAGCACTGGGTGTTGCTTTTTAGGCCTCTGCATCTGTGTCTTTGTAAGATGCATGTTCTTAGGACTGAAAGACAATGAAGCACATAGGTACTCAGGACCGACTACAGAAATCCATCAGAGCTGTTTATTGTGAACAAAAATGAGATTTTTTTTTTCCCCATGGCAGCAGGGACTCTTTAGGAATACGTAAAAGCATTATTTGGCTTACAAGGGTGAATGCGGGCTGCTTTAACTAGCTGTGGTATTATCTGGGCCAATTTAATTTCACTTGAAATTCATGAGTTCAAAGACTCAAACTAAATCTCAAAAACTCGAGTAGTTTCTATTCATATTCTTATTGTTCAAAAGTACTTAAATGAGACATAAAAAGTTTCATAAGGCTTTCTGGACATGGTGTGGTTCTTTCAAAGACACTATTTTCATGATTTAGAGAGACTGTTGGAAAATAATGCAGAAGATGGTGGTAACAATGTATCTGCTACATCTAGAATATTGTATATAAAATAAAAAAGTGCTTCCTGAAAAGCATAGTTCTGCTTTCATTACTTAAGAAGAATCTAAGCAACTTGCAAGTTATTGAAATATAGTTACCATATGTTAATCTTGACATTACACTTCCCACTGAATCAGGTTCACTCGCATTTACAACTATTGAACTTACAAAATTTTATAACAGCAAAGGAGAAATTTAATTGCTGCTCTGTAATAAAGATTCAAAAAGTTTTATTACTGAGATATTAGCATCATTCCAAACATGTAATTATTCCCATATTTAAAGAAAATGTTGGTAAACCTACAGCAACACATACAATGGCAGCAGAGTACAATAAGAATTTCTAGATAGCGACTAAACTATTTCTGACATACTGAATATAAAGAAAGGAAGAATCAATATACTTGGGATGTATGTGAACTTGGATTCTCAACAGTATTCTTTATTTGTCAGAAGCTGAATTCCAAATTAGTCACATATCTTTAAAATAGATCGTCACATACACAGTAAATTTGAGAATTCACCACCTACATTTAGATGCATTATAAAGGATCTGCTCTGTTCTCATTTTTTTTAGATGCACTTCCCTAATTTTGTAACTTACTTCCCATAAACTCTTTGCTACATGACAATTACATGAATTTCAGGGTGCATTTCAAAGGTTGTGAATTAACAACATAATAAAAAGAAATGATACAGCATAGCAAAATAACAAATAAATCGCATTCATTTATTCAGACATTTAATAAATGTGGTTATGTACCAGGGACAGGCTTTGTAACAGAGAATGGGGATAAAACAGCTTGTAAAACTGATCTTATCCGTCCCTGCTTTTAGAGAGAGGTAATGTATAAATAGATGGTAATTCTATTGCCACGAGTAGATACCATCACATATTTCTATTTTGGAAGAGGTGTTCCCTCAGGAAGTCTATATGCTACCATGTGAGCATTTCTCTTTCACTATTTTGTTTTTATATCTGTTCTTTGCCTATTAATGCTCCCCATAGGAAGGTAAGCTGTTCACAAGTAGGAATGTTCTAAAATTACCTTGATCACCTTTCCACCCTAAGGGCAGAGTAGGTACATATTCTAACAAACATTTGCTAAATGAATTAATAAAATGAAAATAACCATCAACTATTTTTGTCTGAAAAGGCTGGGTTGAAAATTATAGGTTTTCATTCTTTAATTTTTGTAGTGGCATTTTTAATATTTGATTTTTCATTAAAAAGGAAGCAATCGTATTATTTGGATGTTTCTATTTTTATTCTTCTGGGTAAATTATTTTTAATTCATCCAGACATATTATTTTAAGAGATGTGAAATGTCAAAGAAGAAAAAAATACATAAAATAATAAAAATAGCTAACATTCTTTTTTTCTGTGTCTGAGGCACTGTACTATATTATCTACACATATTGTCTTATTTAATACTCAAAAATCTTGTTGATGGTATTCCCATTTTAAAGATAAGGAAATTAAGGCTTAGACGATTAAATATCACGATTATGACTACTCAATTAGTAGTTGTTGAAGTAGGAACTCAAGCTTAGTTCTGTCTGATGGGAATGTCTTAACATAAATGTATGCATAAGTGGGAAATACCAGAGTTTTCAGTGAAAAAAGAATATAATTTTTTTTATGATGAAGTAAGCATGTCAACATAAGTTATTAATAAAATAAACATGTATTTCCCAATCATTTTGAAAGAGTAAGCTGTCAAAACAGCTACACTTAAATACATGTTTAATGGGCAGCCTGCAGTCAGAGATCTAAATACTTTTATTGCGCTTAAAGTTTGTAGTCCTTTGGGAAAATTATAGAGACATAAAAAGTGATCCTTTTCATCTACAGTAAAACTTTCTTGTCTTAAAATCTATTTTTTCAGATATCAATACAGTCATGCACTGCATAATGTTTCTCAGTCTATGATGCATCATGTATACAGTCGTGATGCCATAAGATTATAATGGAGCTGAAAAATTCCTATGACCTGGTGAGGTCCCTACTGACTTAATATAATAGTGCAAGTACATTATTTTTCTATGTTTAGTGCAGCTTAAGTATACAGTTTTTATAAAGTCTACAGTGGTGTACAGTAATGTTCTAGGCCTTCACATTCACTCACCACATACTTACAGACTTATGCAGGGCAACTTCTAATTCTACAAGCTGCTTTCATGGTAAATATCCTATACAGGTGTACCATTTAAAAAAAATCATATCTATCAATCAATCTATCTATCTATCTATCTATCTATCTATCTATCTATCTATATTTGGTCATTTGTATATCTTCATTAGAGAAATTTCTATTCAGGGCCTTTTAAAGATTAAATTGTTTTCTTGCCATTGAGGTGTTTGAATTTCTTATATATTTTGGGTGTTAAACCCTTACCTAGTATATGGTTTGAAAATATATGCTCCAATTTCATAGGTTTTCTCTTCACTCTATTGATTGTTTCCCTGGCTGGTTGTGCAGAAGCCTGTTGGTTTTATAATACCATTTGTCTTTTTTTCTTTTGTTGCCTCTGTTTTGAAAGTCTAATCCCAAAAATAATTGCCTAGACTAATATCATGAATTTTTTCCCCATATTCTCTTCTACTAGTTTCATAGCTCCAGGCCTTATGTCTAAACCTTCAGTCAATTTCAAGTTGATTTTCGTACATGATGTGAGATAGGGATCCAATTTCATTGTTCTGCGTAAGGATATCCAGTTTTCCCAACACTCCTTATTGAAAAGGTGGTCCCTTTCTCATTATGTGTTTTTGGCACCTTTGTCAAAAATCTGTTGACTATAGACATGTCAGTTAATGAAGCAGCTACATTGGGGTAAATACCCAGGGTTCATCTTCTTGCACCAAGAAAATTTAAGACACAGACACAAAAGAGGAGTTTAGAAGCAGAGGTTTAATGGGCAGAAGAAATAGAAAGAAAGAGAAAGAAGAAGGAAAACAGCTCTCTCTAGTGAGAGAGAGAGGGGACTTCCCAGAAGAAAAGGCTGTCTGGCAGCAGAGAGCACTGGATTTATAGGCAGGCTTGAAGAGGCAGTGTCTGATTTGCACAGGACTCAGAGATTGGTTCAATCAGGTGTGATGTTTACATAGCACACAGCGAAGGCTGGCTGCCTCACCCTAATCTTATTTTGCAAATGAACTTTTCCCTTGGCTGGCACCATCTTGTCTGCTTCTTACTGTACATGTGGCTAGCAGAGAAGGGAAGATGGAGCCACCATTTTGAACATGTCTAGTCCCAGGTAGTTCTTTCCTGCTGGCATTCACCCCTTCAAGCTCCCAGCATGCTTGTCTATATCTGTAGCTGGACTTTACAGGCTGCTTTTTGTTAAAAAATGATTTGGGACTGCTTTTAATTAAAAGAAAAATCTTATCAAAGACTTCCATACCCTCACTATCTGCCTAATTCCTTCTTAACTCCTGTATCATTAATTTCTAGGCTTTCTATTATGTTCTGTTGGTTGATGTGTCTGTTTTAATGCCAGTACCATGCTGTTTTGATTACTATAGCTTTGTAATATAATTTGAAATCAGGTAATGTGATTCTTCCAGCTTTATTCTTTTTGCTGAACATTGCCTTGGCTATTCAAGGACTTTGTGGTTCCATTTGAGTTTTTGGATTTTTTTTTATTTCTGTGAAAAAATGACATGGAAATTTTGATAGCAATTGCATTGGATCTGTAGATTGCTTTGGTACTATGGATATTTCAGCAATACTGATTATAGCAATCCATGAACACAGGGTGTCTTTTCATTTACTTGTGCCTTTTTCAATTTCTTTCATCAATGCTTTATAGTTTTCAGTTCAGATATCTTTCATCTCCTTGGTTAAATTTATTTCTAAGTATTTAAGTTTTTTGTAGTTGGTCTAAACTGAATTGTTTTCTTGATTTGTTTTTCATATGGTTCATTGTTACCATATAAAATATTATTTTTTGAATGACAATTTTGTATTACGCAACTTTAGTTCTAACAGAATGTTTTTTTTTTTTTTTTTGGCAGAGTCTTTAGGGTTTTCTATATATAAGATTATGTCTCAGTTAATAGAGACAATTTTACTTCTTGCTTTCCTATTCAGATACATTTTATTATATTTTTTCTTTTGCCTAATTGCTTTGGCAAAATGTACAGTACTATGCTGTTTCTTTTTTCTTTTTTTGAGATGGAATCTCGCTTCTTCACCCAGGCTGGAGTGCAACGGTGTAATCTCGGCTCACTGCAACCTCCACCTCTCAGGTTCAAATGATTCTCCTGCCTCAGTCTCCCCAGTAGCTGGGATTACAGGCACGTACCACCATGCCCAGATGTTTTGTATTTTTAGTTGAGATGGGGTTCCACCATGTTGACCAGGCTGGTCTTGAACTCTTGACCTCAAGTTATCTGCCTGTCTTGGCCTTCCAAAGTGCTGGGATTACAGGAGTGAGCCACCACACCTGGCCTACAGCACTATGTTGATTAGAAGTGGAAAGGTTGGGCATCCTTTTCTTTTCCTGATCTTAAAGTAAAGGCTTTCAACTTTTCTTTGTTGAATATGTCAGCTGTGGGCTTGTCATATGTGGCTTTGATTGTGTTAAGGTACATATTTTCTATATCTACTTTGTAGAGAGGTTTTTTCAATCATGAAATGATGTTGAATTTTGTCAAATGCCTTTTCTGCATCTAATGAGATGATCATATTGCTTTTGTCCTTCATTCTGTTAATGTGATGCATCATATTTATTGCTTTGTATATGTTGAACCATCCTTGAATCTCAGGGATAAATCCCACTTGATCATGGTGAATGACTCTTTAAATATGCTGTTGAATTTTGTTTGCTAGTATGTTGTTGAGAATTTTCACATTTTTGTTCATTAGGAATATGTGCCTATGATTTTCTTGTAATGTCCTTGTCTGGCTTTGGTGTCAGGGTAATGCTGGACTCATAAAATGATTTTGTATATATTCTTTCCTCTTTAATTTTCTAGAAGAGCTTCAAAACAAATTTATCAAAAATCTAACAAAAATTAACTAATAGCCCAGAATGTGTGTCTTGCTGGCAGTTAGATCTGCAAATGTATATCCAGAAACTGAAGCTCATTCAATTTTCTTGGCTTCTATGTCCTTTACAGTCTTGATAATCTATGCAAGAAAGTAGTGGAAAGGAAAATATATCATGGAGAAGGTTTACTTCTTAAACAGTTTTGTCCAAAAGTGGTTACCTCCATTTGTCCAACATCCACCAACCAGAACTACTTGGACTGTGTTACCTGATTACAAGAAAAATAAGAAAATATAATCTAGTTGTGGTTTGGAGGCAAAGAAGGAAGAAACTAGTTGGGAGGAATAGATATTTCCCAAATTAAAAATAATTATTTTCTTCTTCATATTTTAAAACCATTAATCTATTATGTCCTCTGTCATTTATTTTTGCTTTTAGAAAACAAGTTTTCAGAATGTCCTTCTTTCACAGATAAACAAAGCTGATTTCCTGAATATAAGAATATGTAACGTTTATAGTTCTGAAAAATCATCAACCATCATCTTTTAAAATAGTGCTTTTTTCTCATTCTTAATTTCTCCTTTGGAGCTCTATTTAGGTTAGATATTCACTTTTACTTATTTTTTAACTTGTTTTTACAAACACACTAACACATTTATTTAACTATGAGTCTAAGGTTTGTATATGTTACTGTGTATCAGTTTATTGTTGCTGCTGTAACAAATTACCACAAACAGTGGTTTAAAAACTAATTTACTAAATTCATTACCTTATAGAGTTCTGAATTTTAAAAAGGTTACATTTGACGCTAAAATCAAAGGTTATATTTCTTCTGGAGGCTCTGAGAATTTTCCCTTTAACTTTCTCAGCTTCCAGAGGCTATGTTCTTTGGCTCATGGCTGCATCAAGTTGATCTTGGGTTTCGTTGTGGTCATTGTTTCATTTCTGTTTCAGCCTTTCCTGCCTCTTATAAGAGCCTTTGTGGACATGTTGTACCTACCTAGATAATCCCGGATAATCTCCTCATCTCAATATCCCTAAGGTAATCACATTTACAAGTTCCATTTTGTCTTGCTTAAATAATATATTTGCAGGTTTCATAGATTAGAATTTGGAAATTTTTTTTGGGGGGGGAAAGGAATAATTTTTTTCTGTAGACCATACTGTGTAAAATATACCTCATTCTAAAAGAAATAAGCAAACACTTACAAAAAGGGAGAACCATGTTGTCTGAGTCTGTTTTGTGCTGCTATAACAAAATACCTGAGACTGTGTTATTGATAAAGAACAAAAATTGATTTCTCACAGTTTCACTGCGTAGGAAGTACAAGTCAAGTTGCCAGCAGGTTTGATGACTGATGAGGGTCTGCTCTCTGGTTTCAAGGTGGCACCTTAATGCTGCATCCTCCATGGTGAAGGAAATCTGTGTTGTCACATGACAGAAGGGATGGAAGGTTGAAAAGTGGACAAATGCTGTGTTCTCACATGACAGAAAAGCAGAAGACAGAAAAAGCTCTTCTGCAAGCCCTTTTGATAATGGCATTAATTCCTTCATGAAGGCTCTGCCCACCTCCCAAGAAGCCTCATCTCCAAACGCCATCCCACGGGGGATTAAGTTTCCAATACACAAATTTTCGGGGATACATCAGAGCATAGTACACACAGACACATAGCTGAAGATACTTTTTTAAGACTCAAATTATGTTCCTCAGTAGGAAATAACTGAATTTAAGAATCCTTAGTGTGTATACCACAAAAAAAAGAAAACTAGGAGAAATATTTTTGTTACCATTTACCAATGCTAATAAGTTTTATTTAAAGAAAAGAAAATTCTACCTCCTACCACAGAACCCTGCAATCCTTGAAATTATATAAACACAATGCCCACACATTACTTCTATTCTTCCTGATAACAAAGGTGGTTCTAAAAATTATGACTCATTTGATAGGAAAGAAATGATAGATCTTAAGAAGTTGCAAGTTGCAAAGTTCCAAGTTTTATTTGACATTAGCTCATCAAGTACATTGTATTCTTATGTTCCAAAAGTTTAAAAAGTGGTAAAGTATATTTCCCAAGTCTATTTATAATTGTTCTTGGGTGAACTTCTTCAAGGCAATTTTGTTAAAGTTTTTCAAATTGGATTTGAAAGAGTAAACACATTTAGAACCATTGAAATGTTAAGTAATATACAGTAAGTTATCTACGGAAGTAAACTTCTTAGTCCTTGGGGCAGGAGGGACATAGAAGTTTCTTTTGCCATTCACAGTGTTGCTGTGACATCTTGTCCTCCAGTGAAACTTTTAACATGTTTTATGAGGAAAAGCTATTTTCCTCCATGTTATCAGTTAAAATATATTTTTGTTTGCTCCAAAGGACAACTGCCACGACTAGTGCTATAAACTTTAGGACTGAAGTTTTGTTTTGTCTGCTCTGGGAATGTCAGTACCTTATTTTATTCTTAGTGTGAGGAAAATTATATGATGCATCCATTTTATTTATCTTCCATTAGGCCAATGCGCATATACCCTAACTCTCAACACAACAACCCTTGCAAGTGTAACAAGTTTAGTTCTGTGTGTCTGTGTCTCAGCGATACAGAGTCCTGGGAAGTTTTATATTATGTTTTCAAATTTTTACAGCTTTATGGCTAGAACTCTATGAATTTTCCATAAATATCAGAGAAAGAAAGCACTAACCTTGATATTTGAGAGAATTAGTACATAAAACAAAAGTAGACAGGAACATTTGTTCAGGAGATCTTTTTTCTTTCTTTCTTTTATATATATACACACACACATATACACATATATATGCAAAACTAAAAAGAAAGAAAGAAAAAAGATCTGAACAAATGTATATGTTATATATATTACATATATGTATATATGTTATATATTACATATATATGTATATGTTATATGTAATATATATGTTATATATTACATATATGTATATATGTTATATTGTATATGTTATATATTACATATATGTATATATGTTATATTATATATGTTATATGTTACATATATGTATATATGTTATATATTATATATGTTATATATTACATATATGTAACACATATTTATATATATAACTATATATATATATATAACTTTGGACTGTATTGGGCAACAATTCTAATATTTCTGACAATCTAATCTCTTTCTTTGATAACAGCATTACTCATGCCCTTTCACTTTGCTTAGGAGAACCATTACCAAGAGAGTGATTCTTTTACTCCTTCTGTTTTCATTGCTCTTCCTGTGTGTGTGTGTGTGTGTGTGTGTGTGTGTGTGTGTGTGTGTGTATGCTTTGATGTATACTAGCCAAGTTGGAAAGGTATATTTATTAAATCAAAGAAAGATAAGCTTAGGAGACATATTTGTTTATATTTATTTCTGGATGGATCTTCTTTCTTCTCTATTTTTAGACATTGTTGTGATACAAAAAATAACCAACTTATGTTCAGAAAACACAAGATTATACTGTAGTAACTGACAACCCTAAAATATCGGTGGCCTAAAATGACCAAGATGTATTTTCTTGTCTCCCACCTGTCAATTTCTGATTGTCTGCTGCTCCTCTTCTCATTATCATTATTCTGGGACACAAGCTGATGGAGAAACCACATCCAGAATGTTGATGGTTACTATGAAAGAAAAAAAAGGAGAGAGAGAGAGAGAAGCATGGCAAATCAAACCATTTCTTAAAGGCCATATTAAAAGTTCTTAAATAAACATGGCATACCACTTCTGCTTAATTTCATTGGCCAAATTAAATTACAGCTGTGCCTACCTCTGAAAATATTGAAAGGCCAATGTTACCATATGCTTAGGAAAGAGAACTCTAAATTAAGACTGGATAATTTCATGCCTGCTAGTAACTTTAAGAATCTCATGTTACTTACTAATCGACACAACTAAAATTGCTTCACTTTTTATATATGTGTGTGTTTCTATGTTAATTAGTCTCTCTCATCTTTTCCAAGCTGCTAGTGGCAGGTTATGTATAAAATACCCATATTTTCCACTTTATATCTTGATCATAAGTATTAGCCACAAATAGTGCTGCTTCCTACAATTGATTTATTTGGTTGGTTTTATCTAAGAATGCATAGATTTTAATGCATAAGGCACTGCATTATTATTATTTTTTACCATGTAATGCTACTGTTATTTTTTATTTTGGAAATTTTATAGATGATTCCTTTATGGAGTTTTTCTATTGGCAATGTCTCCAGTAACAGTGGCTCATCTGCGTCAGAAAAGAGATAAATGTAGGAGTGATGGCCAACATTCAGATATATTGAAGTTCTACAGATCCCACTTCTTTCATTTTCCTCCCTGTCAAATCGATGCCTTCTGCTTTTGATTCTACCAAGATATTGAGTGATCTCAGGAAACACATTCATTTCCTGTCACCTCTACACTGACAGTGATCTGAAAAATGTGAGACTGAATTTATATGTTTTTCTTCTCAATTCTACCATCAGTATCTCATAAAGAAGTCAGTAGAAATAGCACAAGGGTTAATGCTTCATGTCAGGTGCAGTTAAAATATACTTGGCTTTCAAACTTTTGAGGTCCTCAATCATTCTCTTCTCTCTAGTGCATGTTTGGGGAATTCACTATTTCTGACATGACCTATGGCATTTCTTAACATACCTAAAGGCCTTCCCTTACTTTGAAGAACTGAAAACACCCTGGAATGACCTGACAACCTTGAAATGATGACTTGGCCACCTAACTCAGACGTTCTTTGGTCCCGACTTGCACATTGCAGTTGATTCTCGATAACATTTCTGAGCTGAACTGCATTCTTGATCTCTGTTCTTGTTTATCATGCCCAGCCCCTTTGCTTTCTTTCCTAGAGTCTGATTTCCATTTATATAACCATAATCCAGCAATCTTGCTTTTACCTCTAGTGTCTCCACTGCTTAATAATTTTACTTACAGAGTGGACTTGATTGGAATGTTGAGTTTTGCTGTGCTGTCTGGGCTGCTATTACCTCTCTAACCTCATGCTTCACTATTCTTCTTTTTTCTTGCTGTGCTCTGACAACACTGGGCTTCTCCTTACTCTGTGAGTAGTCAAGGCACCATGCCACCTGAAAGCCATTGCATTTGCTGCTCCCTCTGTCTGAAATAGTCTTTCCCAGATATTCTCATGGGAAACCCTTGCTTTATTTGTTTTTCCAAAAATCACCTTTATAGTGAAGTCTGGCCTGGCCACCCTATCTGAAATTGTACTATTATGCAGAATACATAAGGAGAATAGGAATTAAATGAACACACAAAGAGGAAAGTTAATCATATTATCACAGAGCAAATTCTCATATTAAGTTTCAGCCTGGGAGGCCATGTGAATTCTTGGCTTCACAAGAAGGAATCCAAGAGCGAGCTCATAGACTAAATTGAAAGCAAATTTATTAAAAGGAAAAGGAATAAAATGGTGGCTACTCCACAGAAGCCTATGCAAATAATGCATAGTACTACCTGTGCATAGTATACTACGTATAGTAGCCACCCTAAACAAGGGGTGGGTTATTCATGAGTTTTCCGGGAAATGGGTGGGGAATTCCCAAAACAGGGTTTCTCTCCCTTTCAGACTATGTAGGGGTCAAATCTGGACTTTTCCGTGGCATTTGTAAATATCATGGCACTGGTGAGAGTTTCCTTACCACATCTTTTTTATCAGCAAGGTCTTTGTGACCTGTATCTTATGAAACCAGTTCTACCGAGCTCCTATCTCAAAATGCCACCTTTAAACAACTAAGTTCCATAATTCATTATTTTGTGAGCTTGATTAAAATATTACAATTATTGGTCACAATTGTAGGATGCCAAAAGAATGAGAGTTGTGATCAACTCAGTATACCACTGGAAGCTATATGAGTAAGCAGCAAACTATTTCTCATAAATGCAGAATGTTGGCAAACTGACAAAAGGTGTCCACAGCCCAGAAGGACTGATGAGGGCAGTCACGACCCAAGCACAAGTGTTTCTTGTATTTAGGCATAATTGAAGCCTGTTAGCAATAATGTGAACCTGTGATCAATCCATTAGCTGACCAATTGTTAGCTCCTGCTTCCTGCTCTTGTTGCTCAGTAAATACAAAGGGCTGTAGTAGCTCAGGGGGGTTTGTCTTTGCTCACTAGAAGCAGGGAGCTCTTTTCTTCTTCCCCAGTTCCCCTTTCCTTAAAATAGTTACTTTTGGTTTTTGTTATCATTTTCTACATTCTTCCCTTTGTTCAGTCTTGTAATGACAGTCTCAAGTAGTAACAGTAATAACTGCTGTAATGGTGGTCTCAAGTAGTAGTTGTGGCAGTCAGCTACACACAATAGCATTGGTTGTTTATAACAAGAAATTTTAATTTAAAAAGAGTAAATATTGTCTGGTGCGAATGAACATTACAGATGTATCTGTAGCTTGAGGTGAACCTTAATACAGTGTGTAACTGACTTTCTTCACTGTTTTTTGATTCTGCTTCCTGAATCTTCCCTTCCCTACCCAGGACTACATCCTTCTTCATTCATATTCACCAGAAAAAAGAAAGGTGTCTCCTTCAGTAACTCAAAGAAAAATCCTAGAATTAAGCTTAATTTATCCTCATTACTCTTCCATGACTGGAAAATTCAGAGTACTGTTTGAAAAGGGAGGGAAAAAGAAAAAGGGAGAGAATTAAAGTTTCTTGTGCACTTCCTTCTCCCTTGGGATGATAATAGTTATTGAGTAACTTGAAATTAACATATTAATTTATTTAAAGTGTCATATTAATCTCTGGCAAGCTACATTCCAGCATATTCATTTATCACATGCTGTGTGAATACTTTTTTTTTTCATTTGCAAATTTTTGCTGATAAGGGCTATTTGATAACACAGTCACATGCACTAATTTATTTTCAAGTTAATGCATTTGAGGTATAGTTATAATGTGCTCTTAAAGCAAGCAGTCTTGTCCCCCTCATGTTTTTCAGTATTTGTGTCTGCTAAATTTAGAGCTTTTATAAAAATTATAATGTCACGTCTTGTGTTTTTCAACTGCAGCAGTGTTTTTAGTTACTATAAACAAACATGTACACTAGTTCTTTGAGGAAAAAAAGTTCTCAAAATGCATCTAGGTTCTGAACAATTGGAAAATGGCAAATGGCATTTCAAGTGGTTCAAATTTCCACTTTCTTCAGCAATTTTTAGATATTTTTTAAAGCAAGAATGGAATGTATAGTTATTTATAGTAAGTTGTTATAAACCTATCTCATGAATATTGCCAGCTTGACACTTAAACTTACCTTTTCATTTATTAATAGAAATATTCAGAAATAGTCACTAAATATAATTACTGGAATGGTCATCTAAGTAACTTTTTGCCTTCAAGCAAAAGCATCTGAGCCCATTACATTTATATAAGGTAGGAAGAATACAAATTAATTCTGGCTTGTTGAGTTTGGAAGTCCTAATTGATTATTTTGACTGAATTTAAAATTCAGTCAAAGAAAAATCCTAGAATTAAGCTTAATTTATCCTTTATTATTAGTCAAAATTCAGTCAGTCCGGTGAATCTGCCTCCTAGAGCTGTTCTTATATCATAATTAGCTTTTGTTAATTGGTAGAATCTGCCGTCTAAAGATTTCACAAACAATTTGAGAGAGAAAAATTATGTACCTCAGTCTGTTTGATGGAATATGGTTTAGTTTTCTGCTTTTCACAAGTCGCTTAGGTTTGGCTTCACAAGAAGGAATCCAAGAGCGAGCTCATAGACTAAATTGAAAGCAAATTTATTAAAAGGAAAAGGAATAAAATGGTGGCTACTCCACAGAAGCCTATGCAAATAATGCATATGTATTAGCAGCATGAGAACAGACTAATACTGCTCCCAAGCTTCAATTCTTACACTTTGTTCACCTGCAGGCTTAAGACCACATGGAAGCCACCAAGGCTTATGGTTTATGCCTTCTGAAGCAATGGTCCAAGTTGTGCCTCGGCCTCTTCTAGCTACAACTGGAGCTGGAGTGGCCACGTTGCAGGTGCTATGTCCTGAGGCTGCACAGAGCAGCAGGGTCCTGGCCCTGGTTCAAAAATCATTCTTTCCTTCTAGGTCTTCTGGACTATTAAAGGAGGGGCTTCTGTGGAGGTTTTTGAACTGCCTCTTGGGGCCTATTCCCCATTGTCTTGGCTATCAACATTTGGCTCCTCTTTACTTACACCAATTTCTGCAACTGGCTTGAATTCCTCCTCAGCAAATGGATTTTTCTTTTCTAACACATGACCAGGCTGCAATTTTCCCAAACTTTTATGCTCTTGTTCCATTGTAAATATAAGTTCCAGTTTTACATCATTTCTTTGCTCTGGTTGCTAGGAGCAGATTCCTAGGACAGGGGCATAATCCAACCAGGTTTTTTATTAAGCATAGCAAAATTGACCTTTGCTCCAATTCCCAAGAAATTTTTCATCTCTATTTGAAACCTCCTCAGCTTAGACTGCATTGTTCATGTCACTATGAGCATTTTGGTCACAACAATGTAACAAGTCTCTAGGAATTTCCAAACTTTCCCTCATCTTCCTGTTTTCTGAGCCATCCACACTGTTCCGGTCTCTTCTCATTACCCAGTGCCAAAGCTGCTTCCACATTTTCAGGTCTCTTTTTAGCAATGCCCACTTCCCGATACCAATTTTCTGTATAAGTTCATTCTTGCACTGTTATGAAAAAATGCTTGAGACTGGGTAATTTATAAAGAAAAGGTATTTAATTGGCTCATAGTTCAGTAGGCTATACAGGAAACATGCCTGGGGAGGCCTCAGGAAACAGAATTATGGTGGAAGGTGAAGGGGAAGTGGCAACATCTTACATGCCCAGAGCAGGAGGAAGAGAGACAGGAGAGGTGATATAGCCTTTTAAACAACCAGATCTCTCAGTAACTCACTTACTATCAAGAGAACACTATCAAAGGGGCAACATGCCCCCATGATTCAATGACTTCCCACCAGGACCCACCTCCAACATTGGGAATTATAATTTGACATGAGACTTGGGGAGCGACAAAGACCTAAACCGTATCAGGAGGAGTGTATAATGAGGCATGTTTGACCCCATGAAAACATCATGGCCTGAACTAGTTTCTCAGGTTATCTTAGGAATGCCCTTGGCCAAAAGCAAGGGTCTATTCAATTGGTCAAGGGACTTAGACATTTTTTTTAGTTTAAATCCTGATAGTTAATTGCCAATCTATATCTTTTATAAAGTATGCACCATATGTTTCATAAGTAATGGTGATTATCAGACACACCTCCCCTCCCCAACCCCAACCATCACACGGCAAGTTATGAATAAATGAAGTGACAGGGCGCAGTGGCTCATGTCTGTAATTCCAGCACTTTGGGAGGCTGAGGTGGGCAGATCACCAAAGGTCAGGAATTCGAGACCAGCCTGCCCAACATGGTGAAACCCGATTTCTACTAAAAATACGAATAAATTAGCCAGGTGTGGTGGTGGGCACCTGTAATCCCAGCTACTCGGGAGGCTGAGGCAGGAGAATTGCTTGAACCTTGGAGGCGGAGGTTGCAGTGAGCCGAGATGGCACCGGTGTACTCAAGCCTGGGCGACAAAAGCAAAACTTCATCAAAAAATACGTAAATAAATAAATAAATAAATAAGAAGTAGGCAGTTTATGGGGTCTTTCACTTAAAACAAGTATTCCTGAAGCAAAAATATTCATTAAGCATGCTATCGTGCCAAATAATTGAACATGGATTTTAAGTTTCTTATTGCTAACAATGCCTTATTATCCCTTTTTGACCCATTAGCAATTTATCAATTGTCTTTAATGTGTAGATTTTTAAGAATAACTGAAAAGTAAAACTCAAAACCTATTGGTAAAGGAATTGTAGGGGTATTTGCATCAGAGGAATCACAATTTAGCTTGCCATTTTATTTAAGCTAATTTAAGTTTTTTCCTTGCTGTTGTTATAGCAATACAATGAGAACTTAAATATTCCTTTCTCAGGCCATGTCTTATTATTTATTGGATATGGCATTATTTTTAGTATATTAGTGGGCATATGGTGTGGGACCAGGCATATTTTGTTATTTTGGTTCTGGAACATTCTGGCTTGTGATCTTGGACACACAGTTTAAGTTTTCTGAAATCAGATTTTTGCATTTTAAAACGAGTATTTGAATAGTATTATTTTTTGCAAAGCTTAAATGATGTACTAGGAACAGAACTAACTGTCAAAATCATAAAGTCAGAAGTCAACAAATATTCATTGTTAGTATCAGGTCATTTTTTATTGTTGCTTAAAGATTCCTTTTACTTTTTTGGGCAGTTTAGCTTTAATCTTGAGAAAAAAAATAACAAAAACCAAAAGAACATAAGAAAATGGTGGAGGTGCTTGATATACTATTACTTTCATTGTAATGAAGCTGTAAGTGTTTGAATATGCCCAGACTCATGAAATTGTATACATTAAATATGTGGAGTTCTTTGTATATCAATTATACCTTAAAGAAGCTGTCTTAATAAAATAAAATATTGAAATTATGAAATATGTAGTTATTATGAGATAATTTGTTTGAGAACCAAGACTACTTACAGTTTCATTACTTAACTATCCCACCAAAAACAGTCTGCTTTATAGCAGCATAACTTTATGATTCATTCCCATTTTTTTCTAGAAAGATAAAACTAGGATCCACTTCTCAACTTCATTGGTTGCTTAAGAAATTAATGAAAGTGAACATAGTGTTCAACTAGCTTTCTTCTTAGAACAACATACTGCTCATTTGAGTAAATAGTCCCCTTCCAAACATAAAAGATGACTCAACTGGACAAACACATACGTATAAATTCTTTCTTCGAGACTCTCATCTTGCATCTTGCTGTGTCCATCGGTTCTAAACTCTTACATCAAAGACACTAGCCAACCCTTATCATATCTCTGCATTGAAAAGGCTGCCTAAAAGCACTAGAGCATGAACCCCACAAGACTATAGATATCCATTCCTGACCTCCTGCCTTTTGACAGTACTAAGACTCTCAAGGTGGTATTTTCCTTCAGTAAGTAAGTAATTCATCTTTGCTTCATCAATAAGTTACTCTGGTGGTCTTTGTGGAGCACTGGCAATGGACATAGGGCAATTAGTTGTGACTTTGCTATACAAATTTAAGAAACTCTGCTTGAGACCTGAATTTCTCTACTGAGGTAGACTGGACTTTTTTTTTTTTTTTTTGAGACAGAGTCTTGCTCTGTCGCCCATGCTGGAGTGCAGTGGCACAATCTTGGCTCAGTGCACGCTCCGCCTCCCAGGTTCACGCCATTCTTCTGCCTCAGCATCCCGAGTAGCTGGGACTACAGGCGCCCACCACCATGCCCGGCTAATTTTTTTTGTATTTTTAGTAGAGATGGGGTTTCACCATGTTAGGCAGGATGGTCTCGATCTCCTGACCTCATGATCTGCCCGCCTTGGCCTCCCAAAGTGCTGGGATTACAGGTGTAAGCCACCATGCCTGGCTGGTAGATTGGACTTTATCTGTTCTTTTTGCCTGTCTTCTAATGGATAGTGTTGTTTTGTATACTGGGTTGATGGATGGAGATAGTTTCAGTCTTTACAGTTGCTAAGTGCTTACAATATCAGATATTTTCTAATGGATCTTAAAATTTTCACAGAAAGGACTGGAAGAGTTTAAAGCAGAGATGCAAATTGTAAAGGGAAAAAGGTTAAGAACACTCCTGCCATTTGTTGGACATGTTGTTCTATGTATTAAAGTAATGTGGTCCCTTCCCCACTCCAAGAAAAACTGTGATTTGGAAATTTCCCCTTTAACCCTTTACATTTCTAAGCAAAGTACTGTGGGTTTCATTAAGTGGTCCTTTTGGAGATAGCTTTTTAAAAATGGATTACTTTCCATGCTATCTTGAAGCGTTTTTTGTAGTTTTATATAGGAGAAGGAGGTAGTTTCTCACTGTGGTTCACCATGAATTTGGCAGGATGACCGTAACAGTTACTGATATGGCTTGGCTCTGCCTTCCTACCAAATTTCATCTCTAATTGTAATCCCCAAGTGTCAGGGGAGGGGCCAGGTGGGAAGTGATTTGATCATGGGAGCTGTTTCCTGCATGCTATTCTCATCATAAGGAGTGAGTTCTCACAAGAGCTGATGGTTTTAAAGTGTGGCACTTCCTTGTTTATGCACATACTCCCTCGTGCCACCTTGTGAAGAAGGTGACTGCCTCCCCTTCGCCTTCCACCATGATTGTAAGTTTCATGAGGCCTCCTAGCCATGCTTCCTGCTTCCTGTTATGCCTGCAGAGCTGTGAATCAAGTGAACCTTTCCTTTATAATCATCCAGTCTCAGGTAGTATTCTTTATAGCAATGTGAGAAGAAGCTAATACAGATGTATTTAAAATAATTTGAAACATTATGTATACTGGTATCGTTTCATCATATAATGTGATAACATTATAATTTTTAAATATAGAGCCATTGAGTAGTAATGCAATTCAGTAAAACTTCCCAAGTTAAAGTGCACTTATTTTCTTTCAACAGCTACTTCATCCTATTAAATGTGTTGTGTCAATGAAGCCAACATTTTTCAAAAGTGTTTAGTTATTTTTCTTACTTTCATCTCTTTAGGTTGGCTAATGGAGAATTTATGTGATGTCAGACATTGAAAAGCACATTGACTATTCAGTTTTTGAGAAGGATGTGATGTAATATGTAAAATCAAAGTTTCTAAAACCAAACCGATTTACATTTGAATTATAATTCTATCATTCTCTTGCTGAGCAACTGTGGGATAGTTCCCTAAACTCTCTAAATGTACATTTTCCCCTCTAAAAAATGGAAAGATAGTATCAAACTCATAGGACTGTTTGGTGGATTCAAATTAAAGACAACATTGCTATACTACATTTATCCGGTGGCTGGCACAGGGCAAGTGATCAATAAATGTCAATGATCATTATTATTATCTCTTCTCTACCCATATAAAAGGTTTTCTATATCAAAAAACGCTGTTGGCTTTTTCAAGACAAATATTAAACTACAAATGAGGATAAACTATCATAGACTTTTCTACATTTCTAGATTAAACAGATGAGTATAGAAAGCCAGAATTGAGATATATATCCCTTTCATGACCCTGACATGTATGAGAAAATGTGATAAAGATAGCAAAGCATTCCTGGGAAGAGTGTGACTGGGGTCACATTTTATAGTGAGGGGAGTTGGAAGTCCCAGAGCTTGGAATAGAGCCTTCACTCAGAAACAGAGATAGTGTTTATCCACCTAAAGTGAGGAAGCCTGATCTCAACTGAAGGAAAAGTGCCAAATATAGGAATTGGCCTAAATATTTTTCCAAGTGGTTTATGGTTGCAAAGTCCCTAATTAGAAACTGTTCTTCTCTGGAAAAGAAAAATCTGATATGCTGCTACTTTGTCTTCAATGAGAGATATAAATCTGAAAGTTTTGGAATTTCACCAGGGTGGAAGGAATGCAAGCCAAATCTTAGTGAAGTCTGAGTTTTCAGGAAATCGAGTAAGAGATGTCTGGCTTTGCTGTTTAGAGTATTCTTTTAGGCCCAGACAATATTCGATCTGGATGATTTATGTCAACAGTGAAGATGTCCCGCAGATTGAAACACCTTCCACCATGTTTTAATGAAAGTTGAAATTTTGGGGGATGCTCCCTGAAAGAAAAGTCTGTGAGATTAAAAGATGATTCCTGATTTTGTGCTATTATGCTGTGAGAATAAAATCCAAGCTATATTCTTTTAATGAAGTTTGCTAAATCTGACTTATTTTCCTCAAATCCTTAATCTCTTTCTAGAGAGACAGAGGATAAGTGGGTACTTCAGAATCTGCCTGACAGGTTTTTAAAATGAAAGTTATTTTGGAGAAAAGAAATTTCCAATTATAGTTCAGGAGAGAGTATATCTAAGTTTTTGGCTCTTTGAAAAATGTTTAATCCCTTTATGTATAAGATATTTGAAACCCAGGTCAGTGCATTCCTATCTACTCTATTTCAAAAGTAGTGTGAAATATCAGCACTTGAGCTCTGAAAACTCAATAATAATACAAGTGGAAAAATTAAAGAATTATATAAAGTACATAACATACTTTAATTAAACAGTTAGGGGACTAGACCTCAGTTTGTTACTTTATGCTTGTTATCTATTTTAATGTAATCAGAGAATATTTGTGTTTATGTCATTTTTACCAAATGATCAAAATGCACACAGGTGCTCACACACACAGACCAACACACATGCAAAAGAAATAAAGATGATAAAGAAAGGAAGAAGAAATGAGAGAAAAAAGAAAAAGAGAGACATAATGAGAGAGAATAAGAAATAAAGAAGGAAGTGGATCATGCCTGTAATCCCAGCAATTTGGAAGGCCGAGGCGGGTGGATCACGAGGTCAGGAGATTGAGACAATCATGGGAGGCTGAGGGAGGAGAATCGCTTGTACCCGGGAAGTGGAGGTTGCAGTGAGCTGAGATCATGCCACTGCACTCCAGCCTGGGCGACAGAATGAGAGTCCATCTCAAAAAAAAAAAAAAAGGAAGGAAGAAAGAAAGGAAAGAAAGAAGTGTGGAAGAAAGAATGAGAGGGAGAAAAAGAAAGAGATTTAAAAAAAAGAAGGAAGAAAATAAAAAAGAATTTGAACTGCAGTTATATAATACCAAATATTCTGATATTATGTAATTAAAAATATAATCCAATTTGTTGACGTATTAGAGACAAAGAGATGCAAATGTCTATGATCATGATCACTTCTCAATCACAAGTTATAAAAATCCTAATTATCATTTGGTCATTCGTTTGAAGGATAAAAGTGGTCAGTTCATTCCAGGAAAATAGACATTACTAAAAATTTTGCTCTTCATTTTTTGGTGGTTACCTGTAGAGGTGGAGATATGGTGTGGAAACCAGTGACTGAGTGAGAATGGGGCTAGGAAGAACTTTCCTTTTTGTATTAGAGTTGCAGTAAAGGTGTTAACTCAGTGAAGAAAGCAACTTCATTGGCTTTAACTGTTTGTATTCTACTAGAAAAAGATGAAAAAGTGAGTTTCTATTTCTGTTAAAAATTCACATAGGCTGGGCGCAGTGGCTCATGCCTGTAATCCCAGAACTTTGGGAGGCTGAGGCAGGCGGATCACAAGGTCAACATTTCGAGACCAGCTTGGCCAACATGGTGAAACCTTCTCTCTACTAAAAATACAAAAAAATATCCGCGCATGGTGGTGCACACCTGTAGTCCCAGCTACTTGGGAGGCTGAGGCAGGAGAATCACTTGAAACTGGAAGACAGAGGTTGCATGAGCCGAGATCATACCACTGCATTCCAGCCTGGGTGAAAGAATGAAACTCCATCTCAAAAAAAAAAAAAAAAAAAAAAAAAAAAAAAAAAAAGAAAAAATACACATAATGGGCGAGATTACATTATCTTTGGGAGTGTGTAACAAGGTTCTCATTTCAAATGCAAATGAAATCCAGAACTGGACATTTTACCAGTAGCAAGCCTTGATAGATCCAATCAATTGTCAAGTGTTTTGTCCCAAAATTAGAGATAAATGTCAAGATGGAGATAAGTCAGACTTACTTAATTGACACATAAAGTGTCTATTAAAATTCTTCCTATTTATGGAGATAATTTGATTTTTTTTCTTATGCATACAGAATCCTGGAAAGCAAATTTTCTGAAGATTTTGAAGACAAGAATAATAAAAAACAAGAAATTGAATGGAGGGAGAATATGACAGAGGTAATAGAGATACTTAGATGAGCTCTAACTCATGTGGATTAATGATCTAGAACAAGAGCTGGAAAGAGGACTAAAACATGTAAAAATATTAAATGGCTAAAAAGTTAAGGAATCTTTACAAGTCTCAAAATTAGGTGAAAAAGAGAGAAGCCATGATAAAGTTAAGAAGCAAGCATATAAATAATTACAATAGTCAGAATAATTAAAAGTAAATTAAAATACATGGATACAAAAACACAAAGAAATCACCTTAATTTCCTCACTGATATTTTTTCCTTCAAAAGAAGAAAGGAAAAACAAATTTTATGGTGCAGCAGTAGTTTTCAAATTGTTTTATTTAATTTTATTTCTACACTAGGAAAGAAGTCACTATTTTCATTTACTTTAGTGGAAATGAAAGCATAAAATTATGAACTGGTCTGTCTGTGGTCACTCAGTCACACAGCACCCTGAATTAAACGAGCATGGCCTGGAAATTGTGCTAACATCAGATGTACATTCTGAAAAACATTTGGTTATTTCCCCTCTTGTTTATAAAATAAATCAAATTGGAAATGATTAAATGGGAAGAATTAGATGAGCTGATAATGTTAATGCAGGGAATAATGATGAGTGTCTTAGTCCTTTCAACCTGCTATAGCAAAATGCCACAGGCTGGAACATTTTTAGTAAACAGAAATTTATCGCTTACAGTTCTGGAGTCTGGGAGGTCTAAGATCAAGGCATTGGCAGGTGCAGTTTCCGGTTAGCGTCCTGTTTCTCATGGATGGCACCTTCTAGTTGCATGCTTACCTTGCATAAAGGGCAAATAAGCCCCCTCAGGCCTCTTTCATAAAGCACTACTCCCATTATCGAGGGCTCTACTTTCATGACAGAATCACGTCCCAAAGGCACTGTCTCTTAATACCAACTCATTGAGGATTAGATTTCAGCATATAAATTTTGAAGTAACAGAAACATTCATACCATAGTAATGAGAAATATAATAGTCTTTTTATTCTACTGTTACAGGATCCTTGGGGTGGTCCTTCACCAGCCAGAAACCTCTGGGTCTGGTGGCACCTTTGTCCAAGTTTTGCTCAGGCCCGCTGGGCACGTTCTGCCCACTAGGGCAGCAGGCTGAGCTCAGCTCCTGCTCCCAGCCTGGATCTCATGCCTGCCAAGAGTGAGCCAGGGGTGTAGCAGCTAGGAGTGTGTGCATGAATGTGGGCTCTAGCCACCCTACATAGGCAGGCGTACTGACTGCCACAGGGTGGGTAGTTCCAGGTGCCAGCATGGGCACTGGCTCACTGCGATGCTGTGGCTGGACCAGGTGCACCACAAGCAAGTTCCATGGCTGACACTAAGGAATGTGATATGGTGCCCAGAAGCTTGGTGATGCCAGGAACCTCAGAGCTCTAAGGAGTATGTCACAGCCCTGGCTCAGGGAGCTCCAAGGTCTGGGCTCCCCAAAAAGCTGCAACTCTTCTCCCCTTTTCTCTTCTCTCCTTGTTGCCTGCAATGTGGGATGCAAATGTGTTTAAGGCCTGTCTGTGTTACAGCTCTTTTAGCGCTGCCATTTGGTGGGTTCTGAGTGCTTGTCCTGCATCCAGGAAGAATGGGGCAAACAGACACGTGGAGAGTAACAAAATGAAGAGGAGCTTTACCGAGCAATAGAACAGCTCAGAGGAGACCCACAGTCGGAAACTCCTCTCTGTAGCCAGGGTGTCCCAATGAGTGTTCAGCTCTCAGCAGAGAGGGTAGTTACCCTTGGCTAGGCAGGTCATTCTGATGAGTGCTCAGCTCTCAGCAGACAGGGTAGTTCCTCTCTGCTAGGTAGGTCTTCTAGACGAGCGTCCAGCTCTCGGCAGACAGGGTACTCCTCTCTGCAGCTTGTCATCCCATTGTCTCCTCAACTCTCTGCAGAGAGGAGACCTTGGGGTGGGCAGCTCCCCTCTGCAGCTGGTCATCCCAGTGTCTCTTTGAGTCTGCCTGACTCTTGGGCTTTAATGAGCCTCAGAGGGGAAGAAGTGTGTGCCAGTTACTCCATGGGCAGCCATGCGTGAGCCTGGCAAAAAACACCACAAATTCCCACTCCTGTCTGTGGGACTGGCAACCGGGCCCCCAGGCTTCAGGCCTTCCATGGCTTGAAGGTGGGGCCTCACCAGGGACTCGCCCCCTTTCACCCAGGAGCCTGTCTGCCTCCTGCCACCATTCATGGAACCCAGGCTGTTTGTGCCAAGGGGGGCCTGTAATCCAGCACTGAGCTGCCCTCAGCACGCCCTCAGCCTCCCTCCCGTGCTTATTGGCACCCAAAGTCTGGAGGGGGTAGAGGCTGCAGGGGCATGATGTGTAAATGCTTCTCTGAGCATGCAAAACTGGCAGGGCTGCAACAACGCTCAGGCTTGGCCCTGACTTTGCTTTGAGATCAGAGCAGGCAGAGAGAGCAGTGAGAAGCCAGGCCGAAGGAGCAGACAACCCCAAGCCTTCAGGGCCAAGAGGTGACCTTCCCAGGCCCCCTGAGAGTTCAGAGATGTCTGGGTCCACAGTTGCAATTTAGGCAGCTGCAGCCATATCCGGGAGGGTGAGGCTCCTGCCTGCTCCCAGCTCTTCCTGACTCTATGGAGCAAAGCACTACCCCAGGCCCAGCTCCATCTCAGGGCCCCTTCTTACCCACTCTTCCTCCATGCCCAAACACACCGCAGTCCTGCAGGCAGGTAACACAGCCTGGCTCCATCACAGCGGTTCCCAGGGTGTCAGGCAAGGTGGAGGTGGCACAGTGACCCCAGCCATCCCTGCAAAACCAAATCCGACACTCCTGGGGCCAGCCTCGTGAGTCCCGGCTGCACCTTTGCCTAGGTGCTTGTGGGTCCCCAGGATATGGCAGGGAGTGAGGTTGAGGCTGTGGTGAAGGCTCTGGGCCTGGGAGTGCGTCCTGACCAGCTATGCAAGGGTTGGGGTGTCACAGTCCACTGCCTCAGAAAAGTGGGGCACAGGGGATCGACCACTGCCACTGCTGCTCCCACAGCCACTGCTGCTCCCACAGCCACTGCTGCTCCCATAGCCACTGCCACCACAACTAGCGACTCCCTGCTGCAGCCGACTGATGGCAGTGGCTGCTCCGGATGGCCTACCCCTGCCATCGCTACTGACGACACTGAACCCTGGAAAATGTATATGATCCACTCAAGACTTCATTAGATACCAGCACTGCAGTCACAAAAAGAAATTATGTTTTCCTAAATTTATTTGTTTTAAAACAGTAAGAGAAATTTTGTAAAATTATCAAAAGCAGTTATATTGCTTAAGTTACAAAAATAATATCTATTATATTTATTGTATGTCAATCGTAGTCCCACTATGGGAGCTAGGGTGCAGTGAGACATGTAGACAGAATTTACTAAACGGTCCTTCACTTAAAAACAATCATTACTTAACTGAAATGACAAAAGCACTACACAACAACCTTTGGCATCAAATAGATGTTTAGATTATTTATCATAAACTACGTGTGCGCTTAGAAACTGGAAAATTTAATGGTTAAAGTAATCTGGACTTTGGATTTGAATTAATACCTGAAGAGGTAGATAGAGGATCAAGGTGTGATATAGTTATGCTTTGGTTGTGCAACCGTGAGAATCCCACCCTATTACCATATACATTTTTGAAATAACACTAAAATGACAATTCTTCGTTTAATCTTTTCTAAAGCAGGAAGAACCTATTCTGAGCCCTGTGTCTGCCTAATACTCTAGTATTACAGGAGTTGCCTCCTGTCTGGGGAAGGGAAAGGCCCCAGCGTCAGATAAGCTGAATTCAGGTTATTTTCTTCTTGGGAACTTTGCAGTCAGCATGGTAACTCAGTTTTGTTATATTCCCATTTGTAAAATTGTCATAAGGAGCCTAGCATTCAAATAAATTAAAGTAGGATCATAAGTATAAATCTAAGCTTTTGCTGGAAACACAACAAAAGGATGTAACCTCTTTAGAAATGCAGAGATCTATGAGTCTGGCTCATTCTGGACATTTTTATCTTATAGAAGGTAGTGATGGTGGGCAAAGTCTCAGTTTACACCAAATAGGCCTAAGAAGACAGGCAAATATTTTACATGTTAAGAAGATTCCCACACTTGACTGTTCATGTAGTCCAGATGGTGACTACACGGACCAAGAGGCCAGTTAAAAAGTAAGGGGATTACTGACTTTAACTCTGTATTCATAATTTTTTATCTATGTATATCAAACTTTTAAAAAAACTCTAATATCAACATTAAAATCAATAAAATAACTGCTTTAAAAAATTTTAACCATGTATAATTACTAATTCATTCAAATATTTCAAAAGGTTGTTGCTTTTTGCACCGTCCTCATATAGAGGTAATGTGGGGTCCATGGTATTCTGAAATACATACATAGATGTATCTTTGCAATCTGTACTGATGTAATGCACACACATACTCTCTCTCTCTCTCTCTCTCTCTCTCTCTCTCATGTCATCAGCAAGTTATCATTATCAGGCCATTTAGGCCAATATCTGAAATGGAAATAATATTACATCATTTCCTGATTCTGAATCTTTTCAGAGGTACTATTAGGCCTTCCAGTAAATGTGCATGCCAGACCAAAATAGAGACATGCAAAGCCAGTTCATGACTTATTTCCAGTAAGCAGAAATCTTACCTTTTAATTTCTCCAAATCACTGAGGGCAATGCTCAGTGATACTGTACTGAAGATTTAGAGGAGTTGTCCAACAAGCAGCTACCCACACATGTTTTGAATTTCACAGATAAATAATTCAAAGTTTATCTGCGTACTTTCAAAGTTAACTTACAACCTCTGCCATATTCATGTTTTCGTAACACTGCAGGAGTTTCCCAGGGAAGAACATATTTCTTCCCCCTTCCTATCATGAGGCTAGCATAAGTCAAATGAAAAACAAAACATTCAGAACTAAATTTGCGTAACTCGAACATTTATGTCATTCTTTAAGATATACAGTAGGATTATGTGGATTTAACATTATTGAGAATAAACATATATATTAAAATAACATTTAAGATCTTTTCTTCAACTGACTTCTGCCTTCTTAAAATATGATACATTTGGTCATGCTTCACAATATCACCGTAGGGAGAAAGATACCTCACAGGTCACATTGCAGGATGTTAACAATTATTTAAATATTATTTCTGATGATACCAAAAATAGCCAAAGAGCCAAGCTTTCAAACTGTTCTATGAGTGTTAAGAACCCTGATTTCAATACCACCCTACTAATGACTCACTCATTGATTATGCCCAAGATAAACAATCATTTTCTTTATTCACCAACAAACAAAATGTTTACACTATGAAAAACTTACTTACTTCTGGCATTACTGTTTGTATCAGCCTATATGTGCATAACTCTCAAACAGCTACATTTAGTCGACCGGCTAACCTAATATAGAGCTTGACTTTGGAGAGAAATATCTAGAGGGTGATTAGCTTAAGTTTTCACTCTTTGCTAGTGTTTGTGCTTTCTGTGCATGCTCTGTAGTGTAGCAGGAAGAACATTGTTTTTGACATTAGGAAGAACTAAGTTTGAATTCTTATACTGTTTAGCACTGACAAACAATTTTTGACTCACTCTCTTCATCCATAAGATGGGGACAATAGCATCTATCTCCTTATTGAGACTATGAAATGTGATTAAATATGTGGGAGAACATACGGGCAACAGAGATGCAATAATTGATACCTATCATTCTTGTTAAAAACTCTATCACTGTCTGAAAAGTATATATGCTAATAAAATACTTTTGAAATTTTATTATTTAGCATTCAACCCTTTAATCTGATTACTGAGTATGAATCGTACTCTTCTGTTATGAAAAACTGAGGTTTGCGTGAGCCAGTAGAATGGAGAACTTGATCTTGTGTGTCTTACTATTTCATCTTATGTATTTTATAGTTCTTCACTTTTGTCTCTCTACAAATAGCTGGCAAAGCACAAATTGATAGTCTGTTGACAATATCATTGATGTGATGTTTCCCCAGCTATGATAACCTATAACCAGAGAAATTATATCATCCTGAAATTTTCATTTCATTTAATTGGCAGGTGGAGCACTTAAGTCATTTGCCACCAACCTTTTCAGAATTTGATAGACATTTGAGGGCACTGAGGTTATCTAACAGAAAAAAGAAACGTCATTCATTGGAATTTTTTTTTTAAACTTAGTCACAGAAACCTTGGTTAACAATTATTCTTTTAATATTGTTGACATTTACTATCAGCAGCAAATCAGTTTTGAAATTAAATTGGTTTGAACAGAAAAAAATAATTTACAACTTTTACTTTGTAGATATAATTTCTGGCATAATACTCTAAATCTATTTATAATGTTTTCTCCCTAAAAACACTTGTATTTTTAGTTCTCTCATTCTTTTTTATTATTGTGGAAGATATTGTGGCAATTTCTCAAAGACCTAAAAACAGAAATACTATTCAACCTACTAATCCCATTACTGTGTTATATACCCAAAGGAATATAAACCATTGTGTTATAAAGACATATGTATGTATATGTTCATTGCAGCACTATTCATGATAACAAAGACATGGATTCAACCCAAATACCCATCAATGATGGACTGGATAAAGAAAAGGTCATACATATATACCTTGGAATATTATGCAGCCATAAAAAAGAACAAGATCATGTTCTTTTCAGAGACATGGATGGACCTGCAGGCCATTATTCTCAGCAAACTAAGGCAGGAACAGAAAACCAAATACTGCATGTTTTCCCTTACAAGTGGGGGCTAAATGATGACAGAACATGGACACATAGAGAAGAATGGCACACACTAGGGCCTTTTGGATGGTGGAGAGTGAGAGGAGGGAGAAGATCAAGAAAAATAACTCATGGATTCTAGGCTTAATATCTGGGCAATAAAATAATCTGCTTGGCAAATCCCCATGACACACATTTACCTGTACAACAAACCTGCACATCCTGCTCATGTACTCATGAACTTAAAATAAATGTTAAAAAATAAAAATTGAAAGATTATATTGCATAAAAACCATTATCTGAAATTGATAAATAAATCAACAATATTTGAGCTGGTCCTGGGAATTTAAAACCATGAGTCTGGATGAAGAAAGCAAAAGCTGCTCTAAATTCCCAGGCCTCTGTGCTAGTTTAGCAGCTTATAAGGAAATCCAGAAATATTTGTAAAGAGCATGTAGCTGGAAGGACATGCTGATCTTGTTTTTTTTTTTTATTGCAAACAAGCCAAGCCCACAGAAAAATGCTAACATGTTCATATTTCTCAGTTTGGAAGATAAACTATTATGATAACTTTCTCTCACATATTTAGATTTATAAAAATTAAACTTTTTCTTTAATAATTGAATCTGGACAGTAAATTAAAAACAAAGAAAAAGGAAAAATATAAAATTAAACTCTAAATATAGTTTAAATTTTAAATAGTTTAGATTTTTTTAAGTTGACTAATTTTAGTCACCCATTTATGTCTTTGCTTTTTATTATATTTGTCTATCTCTGTTTTATACATATATATGCACAGATGAATACATGTTAACATGTAGTATGTATATATACATTATATACATTATGTATGTTTGTGTGTATATATATGAATATATGTGTTATGTTTGGCTATGTCTCCACTCAAATCTCATTTTGAATTGTAATCCCCATGATCTCTGTGTTTCCAGGGAGAGACCTCATGGGAGGTAATTGGATCATGGGGCAGTTTCCATGATGCTGTTGTCATGATAGTGAGTGAGTTCTCAGAAGATCTGATGGTTTTATAAGGCAGTTTTTCTCACTTTCGCTAGCTCTCTCTTTCCTGCCACCATGTGAAGAAGGTCTTTATTTTCCCCTCACCTTCCACCACGATTGTAATTTTCCTGAGGACTCCCCAGCCATGCGGAACTGTGAGTCAATTAAACCTCTTTTTTTAATAAATTACTCAGTCTCAGAGAGTTCTTTATAGCAGTGTGTAAACAGACTAATACAGTAAATTGGCACCAAGGTGTAAAGAGACCCAAAAGTGTGAAAGTGACTTTGGAACTGGGTAACGGGCAGAAGTTGGAACACTTTGAAGGACTCAGAAGAAGACAGGAAAATGTGGGAAAAATTTGGAACTTCCTAGAGACTTGTTGAATGGTATTGACCAAAATGCTGATGGTGATATAGACAATGAAATCCAGACTGAAGTGGTGGGAACTGGAGCAAAGATCACTCTTGCTATGCTTTAGCAAAGTGACTGCTGGTATTTTGCCCCAGTCCTAGAGATCTGTGGAAGCTTAAACTTAATGGAGATTATCTGAAGCTAGAACTTATGTTTAAAAGGGAAGTAGAGCATAAAAGTTTGTAAAATTTGCAGCCTGACAATGAGATAGAAAAAAAAAAAAATTCTGTGGATAAATCTGAGCCTGCTGCAGAGGTTTGCCTAAGCCAAATGTTAATCACCATGACAATGGGGAAAATGTCTTTAGGGCATGTCAGAATTCTTCATGGCAGCCCCTCCCATCACCATTCCAGAAACCTAGGGGAAAAAAAAATGATTTCATGGGCTGGAACCAGGGTCTTGCTGCTTTGTGCAGTCTCAGGACCTGGTGTCCTGGGTCCCAGCCATGTCTAAAAAGGGCCAAGGTATAGCACAGACCATTGCTTCAGAGGGTGCAAGCCCAAGCATTGGCAGCTTCCACGTAGTATTGGGCCTGTGAGTGCACAGAAGTCAAGAACTGAGGTTTGGGAGCCTCCACATAGATTTTAGAAGACATATGGAAACACCTGGATGTCCAGGCAGAAGTCTACTGCAGGGGCGACACCCTCATGGAGAACCTCTTCTAGGCAGTGCAAAGGGCAAATGTGGGTTTGGAGCCACTACACAGAGTCCACAACGGAGCACTGCCTAGTGGAGCTGTGAAAAGAGGGCCATCATCCTCCAGACCCCAGAATGGCAGATCCACCAACAGCTTGCACTGTGAGCCTGGGAAAGCCACACTCAACAGGTGCAGAGCTTCCCAAGGCCATGGGAGCCCACACTTTTCATCAGCGTGCCCTGGTGTGAGACATAGATTCAAAGGAGGTTATATTGGAGCTTTAAGATTTAATAACTCCCCCTCTAGATTTTGGACATGCATGGGGCCTTTAGCCCCTTTGTTTTGGACAATTTCTCCCATTTGGAATGAGAGCATTTATCTAATGTTTGTCCTCACATTGTATCTTGGAAGTAACTGACTTGATTTTAAATTTACAGGCTCCTAGGTGGAAGGGACTTGCCTTATCCCAGAAGAGACTTTGGACTTGAACTCTTAATTTAATGCTGGAATGAGTTAAGGCTTTAGGGAATTGTTGGGAAGGCATGATTGTGTTTGGGAATGTGAGCATGTGAGATTTGGGAGGTGCCAAGAGTGGAATTATATGCTTTGGTTCTGTGTCTCCACCCAAATCTCATCTTGAATTGTAATCTCCATCATCCCCATGTGTTGAGGGAGGGACCTGATAGGAGGTTATTGGAAGATGGAGGTGGTTTTCTCCATCCTGTTCTCATAATAGTGTGTGAATTCTCATAAGAACTGATGGTTTTATAAGGCAGTTTCCCTGCTGTTGGTAGCTGTCTCTTTCCTGCTGTCATGTGAAGGTCTTTGCTTCCCCTTCACCTTCCACTATGATTGTAAGTTTCCTGAGGACTCCCCAGCCATGCAGAACTGTGAGTCAATTAAACCCCTTTTCTTTGTAAATTGCCCAGTCACTGGCAGTTCCTTATAGCAGTGTGAAAATGAACTAATGCAATATACACATACATATATGTATATAAATGTCTGTGTATATATACATACATACATATGTATGTATATACATATATACACACACACACATGCATACACATATAGTATTTGGCCAGTCTACCTCTGTATTAAATTGGCAGAAACTAAGGCTTAAAATAATATGTTAAATTCGCAGAAACCTCCAATTTCTATCTGAGATATGAAGTCACTAGTAGTCAGGACACTAGATTTCTTTTCTCTGCCATGAACTTTCAAAAATAATAGTTCTCCCTACATGCATCATAAAAGATTAACGTACCTACCTTATTAGAAATCTTTCTTACAGTTATATCATTTTAACTAGATAGTTTAACATGTCTTTGCCAGTTCTAGCTAATTCTATATTTACTTTCGGAGGAGCTAAACTTGGGAAAGAATAAAGATCAGTTTCTGCTTATGTGTGTGCACACATACACACATTATCTCAAAAGAAAAGCAAAAAAACTTTCGATTTTTATACAAAAAGAAATTTTATGATGTTACTTCTGATTCTACCGTTGCTTTTTCAAAACTTCTAACCCAAGAAAAACCAAAAATCAATCTTTCATTCTTCTCAATGTAGTTGGAATAAACTAAATTTAAAATAGCATAGTACATGCTGATTTTGTTCTGACAGTTGAAGAGGCTGAGTTTAAAGGGTATCTGAGAGTCTACATTGAGAGCCTCCTTGAAAATCTTTCCTTCAAAGGTTTCCATGGACTCTTCAGGATGAATTTTAACTATATCTCCTCCTATATTACTACATAAACTGCCTGGTCCTCGCTGAGACATTGTTGACTTCAGTCCAAATTTATGTACTCTAGTCTTTGCAATTTTAACTCTTACTGCTATACACTTACTTTCACATACTGAGTCATTTCTTCCTGGATATCTCATTCAATTCCCAGGGAAGCATTTATTGGTTACTGCAGGTGATATGATCCATCCATTTTTTCGAACTTTAATAGTACTTGCTGCTAAAGCATTATTATAATTTTAATGACAATCTTCCCATATTTTTTGAAATGTGAAATACTTGGATCTGCTGCATAACTTTCCTCCTAATGTAGTGCTTGATGCAAAATCGACCCCTACTAAGTATTTTTTGAAGGAATAAGGCCTTCATGACTAAGCTTACATATTCAATCACCAATGTTTCTCCCAGGCTGTCAGTTGCTCATATTTCTCCTTATATAACGTTTTAATAGTCAGACACTTATCAAATATTTTTAAAACATTTTTATATACCAGACTCAGGTAAAGCATAAAGGAACAAAAAGTAACATGATAAACCTGCTCGTGCACAATTTAAATTATTTCTGGTACGAAAATATAGATAATTTTTTTAAAAGCAAGTTCAAAAAGTAAGCTAATTATTTTTAGTGAATGATAATTCTATAAAGATAATAAAATGGGTTATGAGATAGAGTTTTACCACAAATGATTAGGGGATTACCTTAGCTGAGCTTTTATGATCGTCTTTCTGAACAAGTAATATATGAGTGGAATCAGGGATGATAAGTGAGAGCCAGCCATGTGTAAACCTATGAAAAGATAGTGTAGGGAAAGCAAAAAACAATTGAATTTTCCCTGAGGCAAGAAAATGTTTAACAGGTTTGATGCACAGATTGTGATTATGCCAGGTCATAGACCTGGCATAAAGAGAGAGATAAAAGAGACACGTGATAGACTCTGTGACATCTTTTGTCCAAGATAAAGATCAAGCACTTATACTGATGACAACGAAAAGCCAATGGAATGTGTTAAGCAAGGAATTGCATGGTGTGTTTTATTTTTTGCAGTATCACTACACTCTTATTTGTAGAGTGAGCTGTAGTGGAAGCAAGACTGAACCCAAGAAATCAATTTAGTGGCTGTCATAGTAATCCTAGGAGAATAATAATGGCGACTCAGAATGAGGTGGTCTTAGGGGAGGTTGAGTAGTGGTCATATTTATGACATGTTTTAGAGTTAAAGACAGCAGTGTGTGCTGATGGATTGGAATTGAAAGTAGAAAGAGAGAAATCAATATGGGCTCTTTTCATACCTAGTGTCTAATGTTGGCATTAACAGAGATGAAGGAGATTGGGAAGAGACAGAGTTAGGGGGTGAATGAAGGAATGTTTTACATTACTTTGAAACCACATGACATTGGAATCATTCCACACAGTAGGATAAGCTCCTAATGGGCAAGGATTATGTTTAATTCCACCTTGATAAAGGTAGAATGCCACATGTTTTGAAGACTAAGCTTTGAACTTGTCTTCCAAGTTCTGACTCAGATATCAGGTCTTTTGTTATGAAATGTGGATAATGTTGGCTGCAAAAAAAAAAATATCCTTAGGAATTTAGACAACAAGTGTTTAGGAAGCACCAAGGACAGTGCCTGTCTTTTGTAGGTACTTACAAAATGACTTTTACCTTTCTTTGTTATTTCAGTAACTAGCCTAATATCTTTTATATAACAGGAACATTTTTCATGATATAATTACAGAAATATAGACACTGACACAAACATTTAATTATAGACAAAGAGTACAGTAGGATGGCATTCACTTTTTTTCTCCTTATAAGTTTAACACTCAATACTTTTATGTGCAAGTGTTGTGCCCAGCACTGGAAAGATGCCACAATGTGTTGGGTTGGAAAAATTAGATGCCTAGAGTAACCCTTATACGTGGTCCAGGAGCCTATTTTCTCAGCCTCACAAATGCCTAATTGCCTTATACCTGTGGATTCACTTTCATTATTCTCTCACTGATAAGTTCCCGGATCAGGAGCAAGAAAAGGAGGATATCATGAAAACTGTGCCCAGATGACATTGCTGGTGTGCTTTGTCTTTGGAGAGTCCATGCAAGGAAGGAGGAAGATGGGGCCACTCAGCTGACGATTTCAGGAACAACATATATCTTTCTGATAATCTTCCCAAAGGCTGTATGTGAACAGAACAAATATCAGTTATACTAGAGCTAAAGGTGATTGGGATTGATTATGAGGACTTAGGGGTCACTAAGCCGAACTCAGAGAGTTGAGTGTTAACAACAGGGTTGCAGAGATTACTTGAAGCATAAGGGCCAGTGACCACAACAAAACCAACACCAGCAGCATCAGTGAAACCATGTCACACCGCATCCTGGATAGAATTGTGTCTCAGAAAAGATATTTTCAAGTGCTAACTAGGAGTACTTGTGAATGTCACCTTATTTGGAAATAAGGTCTTTGCTGATGCAATCAAGTTAAGAAGAGGTCTGGCTGGGCGCGGTGGCTCATGCCTGTATTTCCCACACTTTTGGAGGTCGAGGCGGGCAGATCATGAGATCAAGAGATCGAGACCATCTTGGCCAACATGTGGAAATCCCATCTCTACTAAAAATACAAAAATTAGCTAGCATGGTGGTGCACACCTGTAGTCCTAGCTACTCAGGAGGCTGAGGCAGGAGAATCACTTGAACCTGGGAGGGAGAGGTTGCAGTGAGCCGAGGCAGCACTACTGCACTCCAGCCTGGCAGCAGAGTAAGACTCCATCTCAAAATAAATAAATAAATAAATAAAAATTGAAACAAAGAGGCATACTGTTTTAGGGTGGCCCAAGTTCAATGACTGATGTCCTTATTAGAAGAGGAAAGTTTGGAGATAGAAATAAGAGATATAAAGAAAAGGAAGCCTAGTGAAGACAGAGGCCAAGATTGGAGTGATTAATCTACAATCCAAGACACACCAAGGATTATGATAACCATCAGAAACTAGGAAGAGACAAGGAAGGATTCAACCCTAGAGATTTCAAAGCATGTGTGGCCTGGACAAGACCTTGATTTTAGACTCTTAGCCTCCAGAACTGTAAGAGAATACTTTTCTGTGTGCTAAGCTACTCAGTCTGCAGTTCTTTAACAGCCCTAGGAAACTAACACATATAGTGCTGAAGAAGTGCCAAACAGGATGAATCAGGCACTGTCAACATACTTACAATCTATTCATGAATGCATTTAAACAACTAGGTAGATGGATAAATGGATGGATAGACAGATGCATGATATAGATAATACATATATAAAGTATATTTTAAGGCATTATGGCACCAGTCTATGTTATATATCGTTTTATTGTTCAGGTTAAGTGTACAAGAATGTTACCATGAGAAATTCCTGGGACAAAATAGAGAGGCAGAAACACTGAGAAAGCCATCAGAACACAATGCAGGTCTGACCCCGAGTAAAGAAGAAAAAAAAGAGAAGAAAAGAAAGTGCCTTAGATAGAACATTCTTAAACTGTTTTGCAATCTAAAAAAAAGTCGAGAAATGTCACTGGGAGTCCTCAAGCCAAAGGACCTGGAAGAATTTGCCATCTTTCAGGAATGCTTCTGTATTAGCATCTTTCCACATTCAGCATTGGCTGGGAGTAGTCCATGGGCAGGGATGACCTCAGAGCAAATGCAGTGATAAATTTCAGACCATAGCACTGAGGATGGTCAGTCAATTACTTTATGATACTTTGAAAACTGAGGACTGTCAGTCATTTACTTTATGGTACTTGGAAAACTGAGAGCTGTGCCCTCATGGTTACTTTAGGTGGAATAATAATAGACTGGGAGGAAAAAGCTCTAACATTAACTTTGTATACCTGTCAGCAATTTTGTGCCCACTATTTGTATGGAATGATTTTTTAGATGTTAACCATCCTTAACTTGTCCAAACAAAAGGGGTAGGGATAGTGAAAAGGGAGTCAGGAAGAAAGTGGAAGGTTCAGGGTATTAACCAGAGTCTCTTTATGACTTTTTCTATTTATATATCTTTCTTATATAGTATCTATAAAGTACTTTTCGTGGAGGGAATTAAGATATCATTGTTGGAAGAAAAGAGACATTCTTTTATCTCTATTTTCAGTGTTGTAGCAGCATAGACACTATTTCAATGTAACACTCTCTCTCTTATCCTGTCTAATTCTGGGGAACTCCAATGTGAGTGTTGAAAATGGATTTTTCCAGGCCCAATAATGCCATTCTTTCCGCTTTTCTTTCTCACAAATTTTGTGTTTCTCTCAGCAGGCATTTACATTATTCTAACATCAGCATTCGTATTGTTTTCTGAGACATCCCTTAGGTGGTCTTATTTCAGGCCAGCAAACATTTCCCGAGGACCTGATATGAACTGGACACTGAGATAGCATGTAATGATTTCACAGAGAAAATATGTAGCCTCTGGTCTTAAGAAGTTTGCAGATAAGTGAGAGACATTGAAAAGAGCAATTTCAGTGTACTGTGATAGCGCCGGGTTAAAAGTAGTTCCAGGTGTGTTCGAACACAAAAATGAATAGTCAAAAAAGCCCGGGCTGGGGAGTGGAGAGCTGGTTACCACGCTAAACTCCCTGGTGGCAAAGAGGTTTGCGTATCATCTAATTTCCTCAGTCATGGGCTTAACCTGATGTGTTGCCTCAGTTCACCCCTCCTCCTTTCTGCCTCCAGCAAGTGGTTTGGGTGTCTGAAATATTAAATATTTAGTGCTATAAACTGTTAAAATAAAAAATCATACTTGTTGCTTCATATTGTCTGAAGTAGGCCAGAACATCTAAAAGTTAAGAAATATCCATATGCAAGCAATGTGTAAAGTGACTCAAGTTGTAAAACTACTTAATTGTGGAGAAAGCACACAATTAAACCACGGATTAAGCTCCAAAGCTTACTCTTTATATAAATTGTTTGGAATGCACAATACAATTTCCCATAGAAAGCAAAGCTATATATTACCAGGCTAGTCCATGAAAGTCTAATTAGCTTATAATGTAGCTGGTATATTATATATTTCTCATGAAAATCATTAAAATCATATTATTCACCAAAAATTGGAAAGATTAAATGTCCAATAATGGTGGCTTAATAAAATAAATTTTGTTTTAGCTAATTAGCTGTATAATAGAATACTGTGAAGCCACTGATGATTACCCTGCAGAAGATTATTTCCAAACCTTATGAGTTTTCTGATTTAAAATATTAGACAATACAAAGATATAAAAAGCACAATACAAAAGTTTTTTTCTCATTGTCCCAGCTTCAAGAATCATCCAGTATTAATAGTTAGGCATGCATTCCAGAGTTTGTAAAAGAAAATTATTAATATAAATGAAAAAACTTTTAATGACATAGAATTAATAAACATGTAGGTATATTTATTTGTGTTTTTTAAACCCATGACATTAATACCAAAACTATTTAGTCCTAGTTTGAAAATGGGTGATTTATATTTTATTTTGTATTTTTTCTTTTCTGGATTTATTTTATATATTTATTTGTGATTTTCTAAAATTTCAGAATTTTCAAACTCTTTTCCTTCAAGAGTTGGCTTCGAGGTTACTCTCCAGAGTAACTTCGCCTGAATAATTTTTATGAAAATAACTATTCCTCTCTTTCTCTCTTTCCACCTTTTTTGCCGTAGAGATATGCCTCTTACTATGCTTTATCTCATAGTGCATATTAACACTTAGCATATTATATATCTGTTTATTTAATGTTTTCTCTCTCATACTGGAATGTGCATTCCATGCAAGCAGAGATCGTATCTGTTTTGATGACTGCCTTAATTCCAGCAACCTAGACAAGTGTTTGGAATGCAAGAAGGCACATAATAAATATTTCTAAAAGAATTATCAGTTGCAAACAAATTACTATATAATTAGAAAAATGCTATGTTTTCAAACTGTGTTTATATAGTAAGCATGCTATTTTAACTTTAGCTATTCAAACCAGCAACAACAAAAAAAAACCTCAAATGGGATAAAAATAAAGTCTTATTGATATTAAACATTAGTCATTAAGGAAAAGAGTAATTAGGAAAACAGAACAACATAGAAAGCTTCCTTTAGATTCTGATGTAGTCTTTTAAAGTACTTAAATATTTCCTGGATGGTGGGTACCAATTCTGTTTACTGACTTTTTAAAGGTATGCCCCCAACTAGGTCATCAGTCTGTTATTAGCACAATTCGTATGCATTGTATTATAGCTATGATTTTATATATTTGGCTCAAAAAATAGAAGGTAAGGTAAGAGTAATTGAGGAGGAGGTAAAAGGGGCAGGGTGTGCTGGAGACTTTTGAGAAGTTCTTGGACGATATTTGAATGATCTGATGTAACCAAAGGAATCATTCAGGATAAACTACACTAAGCTGTGATGACAATACTAACATATTATTGGATTAAATCAACACATTTTATTTTTCACTCAAGCTGTGTGCATCAAAGTTTGGAAGGGGCTCTCCTCCACATTGTCTTTGTTCACTAAAGAGGACCCAAGCCCAAGAGTCCCTTCTTTCTCTGACATACCAAAAAAGAGGCCTTTGCCAATGAAAAAGTATGCACTAGTTCTTTAAAGCTCTTTTTAGTAGGTGACACCTGTCACTTCTATTTATATTGTATTTGCCAATGCCAGGCACATGATCAAGAGTAAATTTCACGAGATGGGAAAGGCCAATCTACCCTATCCCCAAAACAAGAGCAGTAAGCAAATATTTGTGGATAGCCCTAATGACTGCACAGCAGAAGAATGAGAAAGACTTCGTATGTGAGAAATTACATGCTTTAAAGGAAAAGAAAGAGTGCATTTAGCATCATCACTATTCCTCAATCTGGGTTGGAACAAATAAAACACTTGAATATGCTTCCTCAAATCAAGCAATGACGGAGTTTCCTTAATTACAATAGGGCATGAGCTACGGGTCTGACAAAGAATAGTCAATACATTTGTCATGGTGATATTTAATTTTATATTTGCATGTTTTATATTTACATGTTTCAGATACATCCTATTCTCAGCTACATACAACAGTATGATGAATAAATAAATATAATTATAGCTTTAATAGTAATATTATTGGTATCTCTAGCCATGAATTAGAAGCATAATGAGAGAGCAATGTGTCCTATTGATTTCAAGCACTTTACATCTTTAATAACTGAAGAAATGACAGGGCATCAAAACTTATAATGTGCTATACTTAATGGTAAGTAACTCAAGCTTAAAAGGATTCTTTAGATGAATTTGCCTTCAAACTTCAGTTATTACCATCTTCAAGTAATTTGCCTATTATTAGCTAAATCTAACAATCATTAGTCTAGAAACCGAGGTATAACGGACACTTCTCTGATTTCTGTGATTCTTAGTTGCCAACATTAGCCACTCTATTTCCATCTTTCCCTTTATTATAATGTGCTAATACATTAGTTTGCTCCCTCTGGATATAAATACAATGCAGCTTTTAACTCTGTTTATGGGATACAGGAAAACACGTCCTGCCAAAAGATTTCACATTGAGCTACAAATTACTAATCACTGAGTCATTTTTTCCATTTCATTCTTCTCCTTGTGTGGATAGAATTAGTGTGAGGATCCCATTAGCAATGGTGCCTTTACAGGCAGAGTATTTTTTTAAAAAAAGAAATCAAAGCAGTTTTTACAGTGCCCAGGCATAAATGTATATTCAAAAAAATCTGTATAGGTTATTTTTATTGTGAAAAACAAATAACATTTAGAAACTTAGTGGGTTTTTTGTGTGGGTGTTTTTCTTAACTTCCATAGCTGAAAAAACATATTAGATATAAAAATGCAGAATGGAATCATAAGTAGATAGTGAATTTATGAGGGGTACAGAAAGAATTTTGAAGAAGCATTCTATTTGCCTCTTTGGTAAATTTAAAGATTACTTCTCCTTCTATTTTAAGACAAAGAAATTATTTTTAGTTGCATGTCCATTATTAACTCTTTTACGTTTTTAGTTATTTAATTATTTTCGGCTTTTGAGAAAAAGCATCAAGCAACATAGATTTGCAATGCTTATTTCTCTTTATTTGAAATATGTTTGAAGCAATGCATTAAGCTTTGTTAACTTGAGGTTTTAAAAGGCTGCAGTACATATTCTTTGTCCCCCCAAAAAACTTTACTTAATAGATCAACTTGTTGAGCTAGGCATATCTAATTTATCTGTAGAGTGTACAAGTTGGTACAGAGCATGTAACATACCCCCAGCACTTTCCTACGTACAGCACAAACTGAAATCTCTGCCCTCATGAAGCTGACATGCAGGCGTGGCAAGCAATGTGCAAAATCAACAGTATGAGAGTCAGCTGGTAGGAAAGGAAGATGTGCGATCCGTGGCAAGTATAGGGGATTCAGCGGCACTTTTAAAGCAAGGACATCATGGTGCAGGGCAATGGAATCATGAGCTGAAAGTGAGGAGGATCTGAGCCATGGGCATATCAGGGAAAACAGTCCAGGTAGAAAGGAGGAATGGCTAACACAAGACGCTAAAGCCCCAGCATAAAGTGTGGGATCTATTTTCATCGAGAGGGCCCAGTGTGGTTGGGGCAGAGGTGACAGAAAGACTAATAAGAGATAAGCGTGATTCTTCCATGTGGACCTGTTTCCTCTAGCATCCCAATAAGCTATTTTGAAAATTGTGCAGAAATCAAACAACACGAAATGAATGCCACATCTTAAACCTACTTCCAGAGGTGGACAGTGTGCCTCCTTTTACCAGAACTTTGATGCAGTGCCTTAGTTGCACACATGACTTCCAGGGAAACATACAGGAGTGTTTAAATACATAGAGGTTTCCAGAAGAAGAGAGAATGAGAAGGATAATGATGACTATGTTGCACCACATTTATTCCTTTTATCCGTAAAGTCAATTTAAAAAAATCATTTTACAAATGACAGCAAAGAAAATTGGAGATTCAAGAACTTTCCTATTTGTGTACTGAAAACTCCTGAGCTGGGATAGTCACCCCTGTCTATCTGTCTCTCAACCTTGCCTGACACTTTCCAGTGTATGGTAAAGTCCCCTACCTGTCAGTTTCACATAAGAGACAGTCTGGTATAAAGGATGAATTAATTCAAAAGTTAGGAAGATAAGAAATACTCTGTCTAGGGTCATAGGCAATATCAGAATGATGGAATAAATAAAAAAGAAAACAGAAAGGAATAGTTAGTAACAAAGAATATATGAATCTTGAGCTGCTTATTGTAAGACTTGGCAGAGACAAAAAGATACAATTGTTGCTATAATGCAGCGGCTGAAAATGAGTTGCTGTGGATTTTGAGGAGCGCTAGGAAGAGGCAAATAATGTTAGCATTTCTTTGCAAGAGAAACAAAGGTGGTGGGATGCCAGAGATCACAGATGAATGAACTGAAGTTTTCTAGCAAAGCAGAAACCGAGGCCTGGCCTTGAACCTTTGTTACTAACTCAGTCTCGCAATGTACGCACTTTAACCTGAACAGGTTTGTATGCACTGGCTTCAAATTAGTGAATAATTGTGGTCATTAAGGTATGCATCAGTTAATGTCTTTATAGACTTAAGGTGGTATGAGAGGTACACAAAGTGCTAAACAATAGTAGATTTAATTACTTTCCAGGACAGACAATTTTAAAAATCGAAAGCAATGTTGGCTTTTTACGGTGCAATTGCCTTTACCTTCAAGGTTTTGTTTTGTTTTCATTATCCTTGGAGTTTATGAGAATCCCATTAATGGCAAAGAGCTGTTAAAAGCTAGGATGATTTTTTTTTTTTCCCAATGCAGTGAAGATCAATTAGCACCTTCTAATTTTGTATGAACAAGGAGCAGAAAACAGATAGAGCATCACCATTTTGTGCTTGTTGTATCTGGATTAGCTTTCTCACCAAAACTCTTGTTTTCCTTCCAAATCTCCAGTGATGTGCCCAGGGCGATTTTGTCTTCAAGAAAATGGTGATCAGACATGTTTATTGGACAAATGTACTTAAAAGGTTTTTTGGGGTTAGCTTCTCCAGGTGAGAAGGAAGGAAAAAAGAAAGATTCCAAGGGAATGCGTTCTCATGTATTGCTAATTGTCTTCCAATTTATTGGGAGAAAGAAAAATATCAAGGCAATTTAAGAACTATTATTGTTTTACAAAAAGGAAAATGGATAATCCAGTGGAACTTAGGGAACTAGGAATTGGAGTTCAATGTACATTCTCAATAGATAGCTTACTTGAAGTCTGTAAGCATCTTCAATTTACTAGCTTTTCCACGATGCTTTGGTGGATACTATATTGTCTGAGAATGGTCCTCTATTATCCCTCTTTGTCGCTACTGATGGACTAAATAAAAATTATATAATTACTGGTCATGGAAACAGAACAATATTATTTTCTTCCTGCCAGATGAAAAGAAAGTTAATGTACTGTTAAATATATCTGCTCAAAATTATGCTCCCATGAAGAAATTAATTATTTTATCAGAGTATATATTACTTTCATGCAGTATTTTCAGTATCTCTAAGGACATTCTGCTACTATAAATTAATTAGGAGTGGTGATCACTTCTCGATGTAAATGCTAATGGTCAACATGATGCTATCCCTCCTAGTTACTTCTTCAAGGAATGAACAGTAAGAACTGTAAATATTGGTTTTTTTTTTTAAACAAGACAAATATTTTCATATGATGGTATGTTTCCTTTGTCAAGTATGCCTCCATTTTGTTACCTATTTTATATAATTTGTTAGATCACATTTGTGAAATGACGCCAACAGGACTATCATAGTAAAGAATATATTTGGTACCATGTTTCCAAATTGATTGAGCTACAGTTTATCATTTACTTATATACGTGTATTATCTTCAAGTATTTTCTGCTACTTCCCTTAAGCTCAGTCACAGGACAAAATATCTGGGAGGAAAATACGTTTCACTCTAAATTGAAGTTAATTGCATTTCTCATACTTTATATCTGCAAAACCCACAAAATCTTTTGAACCCATGGGGGCAGCAACTGGACTCTTACCCTATTGATTATCATAACTATGGGGATTATCAGTGGTTATAAATGACGGAAAAGGTTTGCCAAGTTTTACTTAAGCTGAAATTCAAGACCCATATTAAATCCTACCCAGAAGGACTTACAGCCTCAAGAATGATTTTAATGTGGCCAGCTAAAGCCTTATTTACTTTTTCCTTAAGGATGATTAGCTGTTAATAAGCCAAGAAATCTCTGCAAACATGTACTACCTCGCTCTGCGGATTGGTGCTTTACATTTATTTTGGTTTGTGTGAGTTTGTCATTGCATTTATAATTTAAAAATTAATATGAATGAAAACAAACAACAAATGAGAACTATGCTTTGATAATTAAAGTTATCATCAAAAACAGCTGGGCCCTGTAGCTCACACCTGCAGTCCCAGCACTTGGGAGGCTGAGGCAGGTGGATCACTTGAGGTCAGGAGTTAGAGACCAGCCTGGCCAACATGGTGAAACTCCATCTCTACTAAAAATATAAAAATTAGCCAGACATGGTAGTATGTACCTGTAATTTCAGCAACTCTGGAGGCTGAGGCACCAGAATATCTTGTAATTCCAGAACCCGGGAGGCAGTGATTGCAGTGAGCCAAGATCATGCCACTGCACTCCAACCTGGGTGACTGAGTGAGATTCTGTCTCTCAAAAAAATTTTAAAAAGTATCATAAAAAATATGTCCATGTCAATTCAAAAATAATGCATTTTTACCACCAGGAAAGGTGGCTCACGCCTGTAATCCCAGCACTTTGGGAGGCTGAGGCGGGCGGATCACGAGGTCAGGAGATCAAGACCATCCTGGCTAACATGGTGAAACCCCATCTCTGCTAAAAATACAAAAAATTAGCTGAGCATGGTGGCAGGTGCCTGGAATCCCAGCTACTTGGGAGGTTGAGGCGGGAGAATTGCTTGGATGATCATGCCATTGTACTCCAGCCTGGGTGACAGAGCAAGACTTCGTCTCAAAAAAAAAAAAAAATACATTTTACAACTCTTTTCTACGTTGGAAAATTTGCCTAAATCTTTAAATGTTGCCCTTTTTGGTGATTGGAGAGTTAAGATAGACAGCTAAATGGCTTTAGTCCGATTAGGTTATAAAATCACCTCCATTACTCAGAAATTCATTTCTTGCTGCAAGACATTTATGTTGTTATAATAATAGTAATTACAATAATTATCGTAGCACTTACATTTGCAATTATACAATGTTGACCATGCCAGTAAGTCCTGGAACTCTAGAAAAGGAAATACAACGCATAGTTGGGAATCAGTTTGCCAGTGAAATGCAGACATCACTACAGTGCAAAAGATGGTAGCTCTCTTCTCTCTTGCTTTCAGGCCTTCCCAGCAGTTATTATTCAGAAGAACAAATTTAACTGAAAGTCAAAATATGAAACACAATCTGTTAGAATTAAGTGGAAACTGAAAAAGCCTCAAATAACTCTAAGGTCTAGGTTTGTTTTTTTTTTTTTTTAAACAAACAAAAAACAAACATAGGTAATATCCAAGAAAACCTATATATTTTTAGCCTTTTACTCAAGGGAAACACTCTTCTATTGTTCATGTTCTGCAAAAAACGTTTTTGATATATACACACAAAGACAATTCATTGACTGGCCATTTTTGTTGGCATGGGGTAAAGGTACCCCATAGCAATAATTTAAGCACACCCTTAGGATGATCTCGTATGGTAGATGCTTTTGAATGTATGTTCCGAGCTATAGAATCCAGGAGTAGCCAAGCCGGAGATTTGTTCCTTGTCTATGAGGAACATCTGAGCCCCTACCCAGTCCTGGGAAACGTGGGCTGTAGAGGGAATAGAGGCTCTGAGTTTGGGGTTGCCTGAAGGTTGCCAGGTGGAGGTCATTAAGGGGAAGGTGTTAAGTGAAAATGCTTTTTTCTTTTTTTTTTTTCTTTTTTGAGACGGAGTCTCACGCTGTTGCCCAGGCTGGAGTGCAGTGGCGCGATCTCGGCTCACTGCAAGCTCCGCCTCCCGGGTTCACGCCATTCTCCTGCCTCAGCCTCCTGAGTAGCTGGGACTACAGGCGCCCACAACCGCGCCCGGCTAATTTTTTGTATTTTTAGTAGAGACGGGGTTTCACTGTGGTCTCGATCTCCTGACCTTGTGATCCGCCCGCCTCGGCCTCCCAAAGTGCTGGGATTACAGGCTTGAGCCACCGCGCCCGGCCGTGAAAATGCTATAGAAACTGCGTGTTGTTTGCAAGTGGTTGTGGTTCTCCTGTCCAGCCCTCTACCACTGGAGTCTCTCTCCTGTGTGTTGTCTCTAATAAAACCACATGTCTTGTTTGCTGACTCTGGGTCTCCCTTTCAGCCTCTTGAATCTGGTGCTTCCCCATTAAAGTTAATAGGGATTTGGCACAAGATTCAGCTATCGCATCTTTAATCGCAAGATATTAAATCAAATGGGTAGGTACATCCCCACGAGCTTTTGGAGTATTTCCTGGGAATCAGGGCAATGTTATTTAGAATAAGGAAGGAAAACCCTTTGATTTTATTCTTATAGCCCCTTTGTTCCAGTAATTTCTAAGACCATGTCATGTTTTCAGGGTTTATTTTGGTTACATTGTGAATATAGGTGGATTGTACATCGACAGCTTTGCAGTTTCAATGAGCCTATAAATGTAATAAAAATAGCGTTATTGTATCATTTAATCCTTCTGTACATGATCTTGTCTGGAATTAGTAGTTTGGAATATTCTAAAATTATATATATATATATGTATATATTCTAAAATCAAATTTGCATTGATAAAACATGGTTCTACACATACACACACACTCCTAAACTTCTGATGAAGTTCCCCATTCTTACAAGTTCTCCTTAACAACAGCTTTAAATTATACTTCTAGATAAAAATAATTTAGATGTCTTGGTTTTCTTCTCCGTCCTGTCTGCAAAATTCCATACCCAAATCTTTCTTAAAATGTTACCTCCTCCACACAGAACGAAACGATAATCTTTCCTTTCTGAAACCCATAACACAGGAGCTGGCTATTTCTTTCTTAGAGTGGTTAACCAGAGTATGCTCTGTGAAAGCAGAGTTCTTTTTGATTGGCACCATGAGCATTCATCTTCCTTGTTATATAGTAGCTGCTCAATAAAATTACTCTGACTTGCATTCAGGTCTTCCTTGCACAAAACTGTTGCACAATCAGGTGTATGCCTTACCTGTAAAACCCACAATGCCAAATGCTTAGTAAATATTCAGTAAATAATAATGATTATTGTTACCTATACTAAAGATCTATAAACTCATAGAAAACAAAGTTCTCTCTTATTCATCATCCTATCTTCTATAGTGCTTTGTGTATACTATAGACAATATTTATTCAGTAAATGAATTCAGCCTGAGAGTTCTGTTCACAGTGTGCTTCTTAAATCCAAGTCTAAAGGTTTATATCCTGTATAGAATACTTGTATTCTATACCACTTATATTTAATTAGGAGTCATATTTCCAGAAGCACTTTGGAAACAAGTGGCAACTATTCCAACAGGCCTATCCAAACACAATAAATTTGAAATACATTTGAAGAGAAAGGAAATAACTCCTTCTCCCCCACCCAAAAGAAAAGCTTGTCTATACTGAAGGACTTAATGTTCCTACCAGATAACTAAAAAATGTGCTGAATTCAAGGAAAGAAATTTATGTGTGGCCATCTGAACTTCAAGAAATAATTGCTCTGCTAAGATTTATCATCCCTACAATTGAGTTAATGGAAGACTACATTTTCGTATGCAAAGAATCTTCTTTAAAAATAAGAGCAATTAAAACCTCTTAGGCACACAACTCTTATTTGATAAGAAAGTTGTCCTCGCATATAACCTGTCATAGCCAAGTCGGCAAAGTGCACTCCTGATAAGTTTTTAAATATAAAAACTACTACTTCTTGAAGATGGACAATATGGGCCATATTCTCCCAGTTATGTGTTGTTGAAAGAACAAATGACTTCCCAGGAAGGAAAAAAAGTTTAAAAAAGTGCCAAAAATATATAGTAGTCGTTTTTCACTATAACAGAAGACAACTCAGAAATATGGAGTACCAAAAATAAAAGAAAGAAAGAAAGAAAGTCCATTTAAAATGGAGATGCTTGCCCATTTACTTCTCTTAAGAATGTCTTCCAGGAACAGAAAGCATGCCCTTGGTGAGTCAAATGAGTTTCATTTAGGTTTTAGATTAGCTGCTGCCCCTAAAATATATCTTGATGGGCTGGTGTTAAATGACAAGGTTATGAAATGAAATACACATTAGGCTTAACTAGGATAGACTGCATTAAAAAATGTACTCGACTCAACAGGGAAGTTCAACCAAAGTTCAGTGAGTTCATGCTGGTGTGAAGTGGGGTGAAGGGCTGGGCACAGCATCACGTCTGCTGTGGGTGGGGTCTCACTAAGACATCTTCTTGCTTCCAAATGCAGGTGATGTAATGAGAACATCCACAAACATGGGCTTTCCAGCAGTGACCGACAGCTTGTCGGATGCCGTTAGTTAGAGCCACAGAGGATAATTCTCACACTCAGTTTTATGACCAGCATGCTCTCTACTGGTTTGCACTAAATACATGTTGACCAATATTTCAAGCACGGTGTATATCTGCATCATGAATATATGTTTCTGATTTTACCAGTCATCATTCATATACTTGTGAGCAAAAAGATGAATTGAATGGCATCAAAATAGATAGTATCTTTTCCAACTATTATACACATTTAAACAATTCATTTACATAATTTAAAAATAAGTTTGAATTCATATCACATCTTAAGAAAATTATTTTAGTTATTTACATTAAGATATTTACAAATTTGAAACACTTTTTAAATTCCAGATCTATCTGATAACACAACTGTTTTCTCATGATATAGTCTAGGATCTAAAACAATTTACATTGATAAAACATGGTTAACATATATGCTAACTGTTCAAATATTTTGCATTTTTAATTTAATTCTCTCAAAATGCTATTATGGAGATGCTATTATTACCTGTATCCCTGTTCCACAGATGAGAAGGCTGAAGCACAATAAGATTTAGTAATTTGCTAGAGGGGCCAGGCTTGTATGGAAGGGAATCAGAATTTAAACACATATTGTGACATCCTGCCATCTTATGCTCAACGAAAGAAGAGGGAATTACAAAGGACACACAGTGCGAACACCAGGACCGTCCAAATTGAGAGATCAAAAGTGGGGATGTACAAAACCGGTTTAAATAATGTTACTGGTTAAAACTGCTAATGGGTACAGGGATTTACTTGGGGAGTAACGAAAATGTTCAAAAATTGATTGTGGTGATTGTTGCACAACTCTGTGAATACACTAAAAACCATTGAATATGTGTGTGCGTGTGTATGTGTGTGGGTATTTAATACATATAATTTCACTATTTTGATTAATCTCTCAAATTGTTACTGAAAGGCTGTTATCAGACCAGGAAAGACTAACTGATGCTATACAACCTTGTTTAATTGTATTTAAAGATAGCCTAAAATCGCAGTATAGCATTGCGTGAATTAACATGTTCTTCCATACCATAGGTTCCCCCCCCCATTTGGTAACTTGATTGTAACATACACTTCATTGTAACTTGATTATGACTTGTAACCTGACTGCAACATACACACAGTGCATCTTATGTATTTAGAAATCTTCTCTTCTAATTACTCAGAAAGTAATTCTAATGTCTCTATCTACTTTTTAAAACATTCTAATTAAAATTGAAAATACATTCAAATATCATTATTTTTGTTTTTTCTTCTTTATCTTCAGATTTGTTCTTTAAAGTTTTTTTTTTTTTTTTTTTATTTGAACTATGGGACAGTAGAGAAGTTAATTTGGGGTGGATCACTTTCTGAGGACCTTTTAAAATAAATCGGATTTCAACTGCTTTTTTTACCTGGAAGTCAACAGAAATGCTACCTTTATCAAAACAAAGCGTTCTGTCTTCTATTTTTATTATGAGTATTCACAGTCTAATTTTCCTAAAATTACATCTTCATATGTTAAACAAAATGTTTGTTGCCCTAGGGAAAGATGTAGAGGGTAATTTAATACCACAATGTATTAGATACCTTATAAAGTATTCATTTTTGTTTTATTTTGTTTTACTTAAAAACATATTTTGTGGTATGATTGTGAGAGAAGATAAACCAAATGTACTTGGACTGTGTTTCATTTGTATTTACAGTGTGTTATATTCTTTTATACACAAAATGAAAGGGTCTTATTGACCCTTATGTTGTAAGCTACATGAAAAATACGCATTTAGATTTTCCTTATAAACAGATTTGGTCACCACTATTTATGTTCTTTTAGTCTGCATTAGCACGGTCATTTAAATAAAACATTTGTTTGTAAATGTGTGTGTTTTACTTGATATAGCTAATTACAAACCTGGCTGGGATTTTTACGATACCTCTTTTAAAGCATAGTTTTTATGTAAATTGAAACATTTTATCTTAAAAATGCCTCGTGTTTGATTTAATATGCTTGAATTAAATATATTCTATCTACTTGAATCTCTCTCTATTTAAAGGAATTTTTCTGAAAAACAGGCATGGCAGTTAACTTCCTGTCTGTGGCTTTCCAAGAATGAATTAAAATGTGTAAAATGATTTGAGATTCATGGTGAAAGGATGCTTTAGAGTGTTAATCCCCCATGAATTCTGCCTCCAGGATTCTGTCTAAATGAGCAGGAAACTTCTGGAATTGAACAAGCATTGTGGGTGGCCATGCTACGGTTAACAGGAAGAGAAGGGAGATTTCAATTAAAGATGTGAGTTAACTCACATAAATACTATTATTTGTGGGTGCTTGTGCATGTATGTGAGTATAGGCCTGCACACTGATAGAACAGAGAGACCAAAAGGACTGAAATATAAATTCTCCCATGTGTCAGGAGAAATGCTCTTGGGAGAGGATAGATATTTTCAGGAATTTATTTTGTATCTCTTAACATGCTTCAGTGATTTACAATACCATTGAATTTGGCTATGATCAGGATTTTGAAGACTTGTAGATAAATTAAAGGGCAGCATTATGTTTTCCTTTACGGTTGAAATTTTATAGCCTAAATTGTTTTTCCATTTCTATTTCCATGTTCTGGGTTTGGGAAGGAATGTAATATGCATTATTTCCTGTGTATTAGAATGGGAAAAATTTTCCACGTTTTACACACACACACAGTTCAAATAATATTGCCTTAAAGAACGGAATTAGAAATCCTGTCTCTGATGATTACTGCATAAATTAATTTCTGAATTATTTTCTAGATTTCTTCATTATCCATTTGCAATTACAATATTTCTGTGTTGAGGTATACTAGTAAAGTAACTTATTAATGTTTTCTTTAGCCATCAGTCATACATACGCACACACACACACACACACATATACACTCACAAATACATACATCTATAATTAAATTTATATTATTGGATTGCTATTTATAAAATTGTTTAAAAGTAAGTAAATTCCTTCAATTTCTAAAAGCCAGATATTTAAACATTTCCACATATAATTTAAAACTAGCAAGTATAACCATTCAGCTAGTCTAATTTCATGTGAAATACTATGTATGAAGTTGGGTAAGGTGGTGAAGGGTTGGGATAGATACAAAACACTTTGTGAGGATATTAAAAATTAAGAGCAGAATGACTTTTTCATTTGTTTTTTCATATAACTATCATTTGCATGAGGGACTTTAGTGTTGTTTCTTTTAAAATTTTTTGAGATTTGGTGCCCTGGTGTCTTCAAATTCTAATAGAACAACTGGAATTAGGCACCTAATTTTTCAACTTCTTAAGGAAAATGATAATGGATTAAGCAGCAGAAAATGCCTGAAGGTTTCACTGATGTACTCTTCCCTGTCTTTTAGAGCACACCTCATTTTTGTGTTTTATTACTTTTTTCACCATTTTTCATGAATAATGGGGCTGGGCACTGCTGCTGCTTTAGAGATGGGGTTATATCCCAATCACCATATTAGAGAATTGCCTGGTCCCATAGCAGATATTCCTACTGATAAAATTCATAAAGATTCCACTCAATGGAACCCCACAGAGGGAGTCTGTTTATAAACGATAAGGACAATATATCTAATGATAGTTTCTTTCTCTTCAGAATGCCACTAACTCTTGAGATGTGTTTGGCATACTATATACTCTTTCTACCTTTCAACAGCAAACACAATCATGTTTTATTGTTATTTTTATTTTTTAGCATGAACAATATACCAAGAATTTCCTTTGAAGAGACATTGACTCGTAAGGTTTTCTTCCACATCCTGGGAGAGGCCCCACCAATGCATGCATGTGGCCATGCCTTTACCAAATTTGAAGGCAAGATAGTTTCCCTATGATTGGTCAAGTCCTCACCCACTACCACTCCAGCTGCCCCTCAGTCACACTTCCCCTTAGCCAGGCACCATTGGAGTGGTCACAGGCAATATTAGGATTTGGTAAAAAGGAACTGAGTTGAATATGTGTTTAGTGTGTGTGCATTGGGACAATATTGATTTGGTTCACAGTAACTTCCATGTCTGGTTATTTGGGTCATGTCTATGCTGACTCTTGCTTGTCAGGACACAAAGGAATCTGTCCCGTAGTGCCTGACACTGCAAGTATGCCCCTAATGGGATAGATGAGTGTTAGAAATATGTGGTATGAGAAGCTGGCTTTTGAAAATTTTTTCAATTATGTGATGTATACAATTTTAGTGGGGAATTTTGTTTTCAACAATGCCAAATTAAAACAGAAATTCTTTTCTTTCAAGGATGTATGAAAATTTTCATACATTCAAGGATGTATGAAAATAAAAAGAAATTTATTTTTCTTTGTTAATGGAAATGGTATATTTGCGAAAATGTGGTATACCTTTTAAAGTGGAAAGATGTTTTGGAACACTTCAACTAAACAGGAAAGAAATGATAGACCATTTATTTGGACTCATATGTTTTATGCCTTCTTTCCTCACTTTAAAGTTATTAAAATTTAGGAAATTTTTCTAATAAACTGAACGGAACCTGAAACATAAGTCATAATTACGTGAGTGGCAAAATTAGTAGACATTTTATTATAATATTGAGAAGGAAATTATAACCCAAAATTTTACACTGTACCAAAAGTAGAAATTTGTTATGAATTAGAGATGTATTTCAAACACAAGAAAAAGTTGTATTTTTTATTGTTAATGATCTACTTAATGTAGGGGATATTGTTACATGAATATATAACAAGAATATTTATTTTTCTGATTTTAACAAAAATATTAGTATTAAAAAAAGAAGATGAAACTCATAATATGCCAGTACAATAAGAGCAAACCCTGACAAAAAGCTGGTAATTGTGGATTAGAAAAATCAAAGAAAACTTAGGTTTTGTCAACACACGCACTTTAAATTCTTTGAAATCAATGAAACCCTCGAATTGACAACAACATTAACATTTATTATTAGCATGAAGTGTGAAGCTGAAACTTGTCTACATGATTGATAATAATAATACAATTTTAACAATGCCACCTGAAAAACTGAATTATCTCTCTATTCTCAACATAAATAAAATAGTGAAATTGTCATAAGATGAAACCATCAAATAAGTATAGAATAAAAATGTACACTTAAAAATATCAAGGAAGTATGTCAGATAAAATTAACAAGAAAAGTCAAGTTATTTCAATTTCTGATTATTATGGTATTGATCAAATTTTTAAAATTTGTATGAGTTTCTCAAGATAGATAAGCTATATATATACAGAATCTTTTTCAATCAATGTATTTATATATAGACAAATTTAAAAATATACATATATAGTGAGAGTGTGTGTTTTCTACACATGTGTTTATAGAGAGAGACAGTTCATATTCACATATATAGACAGCTTATATGTAATTTTGTTTAAATAGCTTATATTCTTTTTCTTAAAATGAGACTCCAAAATTATACAAACTTCAGGCTCCTCAAAACCTGGGTCTGTCCATGCCAAGGAATCAAATATATTTTTTAAAGTACATGCAACAGAAACTTGGTGGGTTTAATTTAAGAAAAGTCACATTTCTTATTACAGAATCAAAGGAAAAGCTGAGTGACTTAGATTGAGGAAGTGGAAGTGCAGACTGTGGACAGAGTCTGGGTTCCAAGAGCATTATCTGAGAAACAGTTCTACAGGATATCGCCATTGGTTGGCAGGTCCTCTAATCCTCATGCCTGCATCCTTAGTTGAAATTCAGAAGATGTGGAGGAAGATACTAAGCTAAATAGAATAACATGGATGGAGTGACTTGAGTGACAGTTGTGAGAATGGATTGAAAGGCAAGCAGCTTCACTAGGCAAGCAGATATATAAGGCAGATAGAAATAAGAGTCAGCTACAATCAGATATTGTACTTAATGTTGGGATGCACAGGGATAGAGAGAGAGGAAGACAGTTCTGTGCCTTCCAAGAATTTATACTTTAGTGTAACCGACAGATGTGTAAGTAGATAATATGCAAAGTATGTTAGATTCTAACAGAGCACTATGTCCAGGGAAATTTGGAAGGATAGGACAGAGAAACAAAGCCCCAGATAAGGTTTCTTGGAGTTGAAAATGGATGAGCTAAGTCTTGATTCTGGGTCTAATTTTATTTTCTTGAGAAAAATAAATGAAAATCAAACTTTAGAATAGAAATTTTTTAAAAAATGGAGATCAAATACCTCCAACATCACCCTCTTTAGATACAAGTCCTAGAGTGAGTCCCAGAAAAATGAAGTAATTGACAGAAAAACATACAGTTACTTGTGGCAAAATTTTACTGGAACCCGCTCTTAATATTATTGTTCATCATTTTATACAACAGAGAAAAGGAATTCAAAGAACTCGCCAAACATCAAAGTGAATCAAACAGGAATTTACAGGAGGTCTCATGGAAAGTAAGTAAAATGATCTGGTATTTATAATTTTAATTCAGGAAACATGACTAAGGACATGCATATAGAAGCTTTTAAATCAAAACATAGTAAGTGCAGGTTAAAAAGAGCATGCTATTGGGGAAAACATAGGCGTTTGATAATAAGGAGCCATAAGGTGGAGCCAATGGAATTTTTAAACTAATTGACTGTATGTTCAACCATGAGCGCAATGACATATGTCAAATATCATTTAACAGACTTTAAATCTGCACTTAATAACAAAAGCATAACCCATTTAGACCTAGATTTCTGCCTTTGATTTTTTAAGAATATACTTTCTAATATATATTAACATTCATAATTTACAACATACACATGGATAATATTACTTAAAACTCTAGGTAGTGGATAATAGAAATCCCAGATTTGTATTACAAGAGTAATACTGAGCATGAGGGAAAAGATCAAGGCAAAGAGAAAGTGAGAAGTATGTGGAACAGGCCCTGCACTAAAATGTATTCCCAATACATTCAATAAATTGTTTATAAACTGATTTATTTCTCCTTCTCCTGCTGTTCCTCCTTTTTCTTCTTCTTATGATCATGCTGACATTTCCCTTTGTAATCCTGGTAACTTTTCCTCATGGTCACTTTAGTGAATCTCTTTTTTCACTGCTATGTTACACAATTGAAACATATTCCTCATTTCATTCCCTGAATTTATTACATTTATGTAGGTCCCACTCAGATTTTAGGTGTGAATGTGTGATTAATAAGGAATGAAACATGGTGATAAGAATATGAGCTTTTCTGCCAGACATAACTGAATTTGAATCTTTCATCACTTGGTAACATGATCACTTTGAGCAAATAAATAAGAAAATGAAACCTTCGATCTTCTTTTATAATACGGAGGTAATAATAACACCATATCAGTGTGTTATTGAGAGTAGTAAACCAAATAGTTAAAGGGCAGAGCTTGCAATAAATCTTATCATCATCATTATCATAAACATCACTGATGAGAGCAATATTTGGAAAAATGTCTGTCTTTTCCAAAGCAAGTATACATGGTCTATACCACCTCTATACTTTTTCTCAATGACTTATTTGACTTGGCCCATGTTAATTTTCAGAGAATGTTCTACAATAATTTTCCTTACATGTGAAACTTTTTTTGAGTTTTTAATATAAAGCAAAAACAGAGAGAAGCAGACAGATAATAGAAGAGTTGTGCAAAAATAGAGAGAAGATGTGTATATTAGCAATTAGGTTAATAAAAATTGAGTTTGAACTTAACTACTCTTATTTTTATTTATTCAGGGCATCTCTTTGTCTCCTTCAAGTACTGTCTACAGAGGACTAGTAAATTCAAGCCTGCCATTCTTAATGTGAATACAGTAAACAACAATGTCATCTGATGAGAAGGAGGGAGGCAAGGGTGAATTCAGGGACTGGAGTAAATTGAATATGTTTTGAAATAGCTTCTCTAGGAAATTAAATAGGAATTCAACCATGAGGGAATAAAAGGACTACAAAGAAACACTAAGTAGAGAAAGAAGGCATTTTCAATGGATCCAGATAGCCAGCTTACATGACTTTCTCTAACAGCTCAGCAATTCTTGGTTAGACATAAAGAGATAATTTGTGCTTAAAAGAGATGTGAACAGATGGAGATTTGAGAGAACCTAAAGTTCATCTTATTTGTGCTGTTTGGAGGCTGGGCAGGGCACTGGGATTTTTTTTTTTTTCATTATATATAACATTTTTTTCTGTGTTTCATGCAGTGTAAAGAGGTTACTGTTGTGCACATTTAATATTTTTTTCTTATACTGAAAACAATATTTAGTTGTTAGGTGTCTAAACATAAATGTAAAAAAAAATCTTGCCTTCAATTTAATTTACCCAAAATAAAAAGTTAGCAATTTGAGCTTTTTATAGCCATATATTTTATAAATGCATAAAGGAAGAGGAGGAGACTGAGAGAAGTCACTTTATGTATATGAGATAATACAATATGGAGTGATTTACAATCTGATATTTAAAAATTTAATAAATTATAACATGATAACATTTTCTATACTTTTAATTCTCTTTCATAATTTGGAGTTTCTACATGGAAGCTAGTTTAATTATTGGAATGTAGTTTATTTAATCCTAGAAGTTTAATATGCAGGTTTTATTCTATGTTTTCACCAATAGATTCTAAATTGCAGTAAACACTCTATAGTTAATACTTATCCATTCATGATAATTTGTTGAGTGCATACTACTAGAAGCAGACTTACTTGATTAAATACATGCCATTTTGCATAGCAGTTTTTATATATTGTCAAACTGTCCTCTAGAATAACTCTTTTAAACATATCTTTTGAATGTGTAAGGCAGTCATTCCAGAAACTTAACAGTAAAAACTTGTGTTTTACTTTCATATATTAAAATTTTAAACAAATAGCAAATATCTGTAGCTGTGCCTCTTTAGTCATGATTTTTTAAACTTTAAAATATTTTAATCATGTGATATCTTAACCATTTATGAGAAATCAAGGAAAATAATAAAACAGACACCAAGGTACCCCATCACTGCAATTATATGGATAAAACATTTCCATATTTTTTAAAATAAACTTTACAAATACATATTTTTTGTATTCATTTTTCTGAATACATTTGAAAATGAGCAGAATTGTCTTTGATTCCATCAATTTCTTCTTTTACCATGACTCACATTTCATTTCTATTTTGCTTCCTTCTTCTTTTGTGATTTTGTGAGTTGAAAACATAATTCTTTAAAATTTTTTTTTGCATTATATAAAAATTGTATTGGCAATAGTTTCTATTGGCCAAAATTCTATTGGCAATGGATTCCTTTTATTTTTTTAATACACTTTATATTTATACAAGAAATACAAATCTCTCTTCCAATCTAGGACTTCCATATTTGGGTAAGCAATCTTCTATCATTATACCTTTCACAAATTTGTAAAATACATATCTATATAAGATTTCTCTTTTCTACTCTCTGCCTCTCTCTCTTTTCATTTTTCTTTTGTTCTCAGCCAGAGAATTCATCCTGTCAAAAATTACACTAAAACTTGCTTTGCAAAACGTATGAAAATTTTTAGACATTAATAACTACAGTTCTAACTTACTTTATTCCTGCCAAGTAATATCACTAAATCTGAATGTACTGTAACTAAGTCCAATATTAGAGGACAATCAGATTGTTTATAATATTTTTGCTATTTAAATTCTGTAATACATATTTCTGCTCACAAATCATGTATTAGAACATTTTATGTAGCATATATTTTGCAAAATGAAATTCTATGGCAAAAATACTCATATTTTTAAAAGTAGACATCATCAGCACATACAGTTGTAATATTATAGCAATTTATGTTATAATCAACAATATATGAAAGTGAACATTTGCACATACTCTCATCTGCATTGGATGCTATCAATTATTTTCATAAAAGTTGATGTTTTATTGTTGTTGCCTCATTAAATTAATTCTAAGGCTATTAACTTCTTTCTGAATATAACCCTGGCAAGCCTTTAGAAGTTTTGTTATACATATACTTATATGTATATATGTGCGTATATATGTATATGCATATGTATGTATGTGTATATATATTTATATGTGAAGCAATTATTTTATTTTCATTCCTATCTAAATAGATTTTTTTTTAAATTTCACCTTACCTGGTTTTCTATGTTCTATATTCGCCTGGCTCAAACCCTTCATATATTATAATTTATATGTTCTATTATTATTAAGTCTTTCCATGAAATTTCTTAGTTTTTAATATAATTTTATGTAAAAATAAATTTAGATTTATAGAAATATTGTAAAAGTAGAAAAGAAGATTCTCATGTAACCCAGAGCCCACATTTATGGTTCTCCTATTATTAACATTTTATATTAGTACAGTACATTTATCACAATTAATGAACCAACATTAACATATTATTAACTAAATTCCGTGTCTTATTCAAATTGTCATAATTTTCAACTAATGCTCTTTTTTCTGTTCCCAGTTCCCATCTAGAATACCCCATTATGTTTAGTCATTAGGCCTCCTTAGACTTCTCTCGGCTGTAACAGTTAATTGGACCTTCCTTGCTTTTGATGATGTGGACAGTTTTGAGACACACTGATTAGGTATTTTGTAGATTATCTCACAGCTGGTATATGTGTAATGTTTTCTTCTCATTATAAGATTAGGGTTATAGGTTCGGGGGATAAAAACTACAAAGGTAAAGTACCATTCTCATGACAGCATAGCAATGGTCTATCAAAGCCATGTATTATCAACATGGCTTATCACTGTTGATACTAACTACAGTTAACCGGCTGAGGCAGTGTTTGTTAGGTTTCTCCACAGTAAGGGACTCTATTTCCCCCTTTCCATACTTAGCCCTTTGGATGGAAGGTAATATACAAAATCCACATTTAGAGAGCCGAGAGTTATACTCCAATTCTTTGAGGGAGGAATATCTATGTAAATTATTTAAATTTTTACATTAAGGTTTGTCTTATTTCCTTATTTTATGTATTTATTCAAACGTGTATTTATATCAGCTTTGACCATTGGAAACTTTGTCAGTTGGAGCCTGTCTCCATTATTGTGTTTTTCACCATATACTCTTTTTCTGACTCTGTAAGATTCTTCATGGTTATCTTGTATATTTCCTGTCAAGGTCCTAAAATCAGCCATTTCTGCAAGAAGCCCTGATTTTTTTGTTTGTTTGGTTGGTTGGTTGGTTTTTTGTTTGTTTGTTTTTCTTTAATAGCGTTAGAAACAAATTTCTGAGTGCTCGGTATGCACTATGGTTTGAACATATGTGTTTCTCCAAAATTCACATGTTGGAACTTAAACCACAATATGATAGTATTAAGAGGTGGAGCCTTTAAGAGGTGTTTTAAATTACAGGATTGTAGCAATTATGTATGGGATTAGTGACCTTTTAAAAGAAGTGTGAGGGAGCAGTTTTCTCCTTTTAACTTTCCATCCCTTCGGCTGTGGCAGGGCACAGCAACAAGGCGCCATCTTGGAAGCAGAGACCAGGCCCTCACCAGTGTCTCACCCGTGTCTCACCCAACCTGCCAGTGTCTTAATCTTGGACCTCTCAGCCTCCAAAGCTGTGAGTGTGATAATATTGTGAAATATATTTGGTCTTCAACACCCTTTCCTCGCATATAGCTCCTAAAATCCTTAGAAACTTCAGAGTCTTAAGTGTCTTTTGTATACTAATGAGTTGCTGATGGTTGGATGCCCCTAGATAGCTTCAGGATGGGGGTTGGTCACCTGAAAGATCAAGGTGTGATTAAAGAGTTACACTTTCAGCTTCACCACCCACCTCCAGGAAAGGGAGAGGCGCTAAAGGTTACATTGATCACTGATGGCCAATGATGTAATTGATCATGCCTACTTAACAAAGCCTCCATAAAACCCAAAAGAACGAAATTCTGGATGGCTGAACATGTGAAAATTCCTGAAGAGTGTCCTGCCTGGTAGACCATGTTGTCCTACTTGAGAGAGCAAAGGATACAGATGAAGAGTCACATAGGGTAAAATATGGAGAGGTTGAGCACCCCGTCTCTACACTTCACTTTATGTGTCTCTTCATCTGTATCCTTTGTAATATACTTTATAATAAACCAATAATCACAAGTAAGTTTTCCTGGGTTCTGTGAGCTGCTTTAGCAAATTAATCAAACTAAAGAGGGGTTTGTGGGAACCCCAACTTTAAGATGGTTGGTTAAAAGTTCCAGAGGACAGGACTTAAACTGTTGTCTGAAGTCAGGGGGAGTTTGTGGTACTGAGCTCCCAATCTGTGGAATCTGAGGTTCTCTCCAGGTAGATAGCATCCAACTGAATTAGAGGACCGCCACACATTCAGTCACAGAAGTCTTTTTTATTGATTGTTTTGGTGGTGTGAGAGCCAAGAAAAAATGATTTGAGTTTTTTCCCTATGCGGTAAAAAATAAATTTCTACTCTTTATAAATTACCAAGTTTCAGGTATTTTGTTAAGCAGCAAAATTGACTCAGACAGTATGGTTGGTACTTGGGTGTCATTGCTTCTAGGTCCCCTCAGCTGAAGGATCAAGGGAATATATGTGTGTGTACTAACATATGTATTCACATATACATATCTGTATGTGCCATCATCTATATCTATAACTATATCTATACCTATATATATATAGGTGTCTATATTAAGCTTCTAATGTGACTATATCCCTTTTTGTTTAGTGCAGATATGTTAGAATATTCTCATCACTTCTTGGCATTTTGGCTAAGATCAAGTGTAACAGAATATTCTCCATTCTCCTCTCCTTGTGACATTGCTAACATTCGTTTCATTTATCAATATGCTACTATTACCCAATACATTGTAACTATTATTGCTTTAAACAAATAATTATACTTTGAAATAAATTAAACATAGTAAAACACATGTTTTATATTTACGTATTTCTTTGATACTCTCTCTTTCTTTATGAAGATCCATGTTGATGACCTATACTATTTTTCTTCATCCTGACAAACTTATTTTAAGCTTTCATGCATGATAGAACTGCTGATAATGAATTCCTTCTCTTTGTCTGATAAAGTTTTTACTTCTTCATTTTTAAGGAATAATTTTATTGCATAAACAATTCTAGATTTTTTTCTCTCAAGCCTTGAAATATTTCTCTCCAATCTCTGCTTCCTTGCAGTTGCTATAGTTTCTGATGAGAAGGTTACTGTAATCCATATACTTGTTTCTCTAAAAGTACATTGTTTCTCGCTGGTGTTTTCAAAGATAATTTTTGTCTGTGGTTTACTGTACTTTGTATACTATATGCTGTGTTGTGCTCATTGTTGGTATTTATCGTGCTTGATTTTTCTGAACTTCCTGTATCTGTGGTTTGGTGTCTTTCATTCATATGGAAAAGTTTTGGCCATTATTACATAAAATATTAATTCTGGTTTGTTATCTCTTCTTTTGGTGTTCCAATTATGTATATGTCACACCTTTTGAAATTGTCTCACTGCTTTTAGTGCTTTGCCCTGTTTTTGTTTTTTGTGTGTGTTTGTGTGTGTGTGTGTTGTTGTTGTTGTTGTTTCTCTCTCTCTCTTTGCACTTGTGCTTTGGAAGTCTCTATTGCATTACTTTCAAGCTACTATAGATGTGTTGAGTCTAACAATGATACCGTGCAAGCCTTTTTTTGTTTGTTTCTGATACAGCACTTTTTGTTTTTGGAATTTCTTTTCAATCGTTTCTTAGAGTTTTCATCTGTCCGTTTACAATACCATTTTCCCAGGTCTGGCAATGTCTTTTCTCTGGAGAGTAGACTTTTGTTATAGAGCAGATTCTAGGTATATTTCACAATACTTACTCTAACAATCTCCATCTTCCCCAGCCAGAACCAGGGGAGACTTTTCTTGTTTTGTTCATCATGAGAACCTAGGGGGTTTCTAACGTAAAATCCACCAAAATGTGCCACCCTGTTTGAAGACTGCAGTTCCTAAGACTTTCTCATTCTCACATCAGTTTGTTTTCTGCCTCCAGCACCTCACCAAAACTATAATTTAGTTGTTCCTACCAGGTTGTGACTCCACTGGCTTCTGCTCCAGGTAAGCAAATCTTCCCTGTGTCTCCCTCTGGATATATTTGTCTTTTCAGATTTCAGGGCAATGATTTTTCCTGTGACCTCAGTTCTCTAGTGAGTCCATGAATAGTTATGGTTATTTTCAGTTTGTACATGTTTCTTCTTGTAAAAACAGGCATCACAATTCTCAAGCTCTTTAAAATTCAGAGCGGAAGCAGAAGTCATACTTAAGTTTTTAGCACACTTTAGAATACTTTTCTGTCACTTCCTACAGTTAAATAGAGTGTATATTTTCCCAAAAATGAAAATAATCTTAGCATTTTTTCTAGTTTTAAAATTATTTCTTCTCAGATTCGTGATACTGAAGCTGGACACTGTAAACATTTCTTCTTTGCTAGCTGGCAAAATTTTAGGCTGCTCAGTAGAGGACACTGAAGGAATTTATCTTACTGTTTTGAGTGTGCTTCTTCTGACTTCTATGCCATGAAGGCCAATCAGTGCTTCTTGACCAATGGTGGACATGAAGCCCAGTGACCCACATCGTCCAACAAATATTGCAAACACTCAGCAGGCATCTTTCTACCAAGTATCACCAGCCAGTCTTGCCAGCCTCCAAGAGATTATTTACTCAATGATTTGTGGCAACACCCCAGCATATAGTTTCATAATCAGCAGCTCCTATCTGTTGCACCTCAGCAAACTTCGTTTCCTGAGCACAGTCACACCCTCGCCTATTTGGTAGAACATTCAGCCTTGGGAAATGCTTCTTCAAAGATTGTTCTTCCCTTCAGTAATTCCCTTTGGCCCTAGGAATGGTGGCTGTTTCCTACATCTGTTATTCCTGTACTCTCTATCTTTTTTTAACTGCACTTGGGGCTTAATCTCCTTTTAATACTTAACATTTCTTCAATGAAAGTGCCACTACTCCAATTACTGGTGTGGTTTTTATCAACTGACCCAGTACTTAGTGATTCAACACCTTTTCACCGTTGCATAATTAACATATTGAAGTCATATGAAGTTTTGGATAGTAATCATGATCTTATCTTATACTAACAGCTATTAACATTTATAAGTTTTTTGAATAAATATTGTTCTTTAAACAATTTTCATTATAATTTCCAGAAGTCGCCTTCCTATTTTTCTTTTTCCTGATTTCGAGACTTCTTTGTGGATTTCTTGAAGAAAAACTAGGATTTCTCAAGCTGATTTCTCTGGAGCATGTTCTGAGTTGTGGGTATAAAATTTTCATTTATTTGTGTATGCAATTACAGTTCTTTTCAGAAAACTATCAAAATTGCTATGCATATTTATCTAATACATTCTTTTCTACCGTATTGTTAGAATTTGGGGTTGTAGGAAAGATTCACTTGTGAGCTGATGCCTAAGTTTCTGCTCTACTTCTAAAGCTCTAGTACTTTTTTAAAAAACTGAATCACACAGATTTTTGCAAACACATGCCAATGAATAGAATCTGCTCTGCCTCCATACACATGATAACACACAACTTATTCTCCATTTGAAACTAGGGAGGTGGCAGAATTGTTCGAAGAGGAATTCTGTTAAAAAGCGGGTGATTAATACATAAAAATAACCTTTAAAATATTAATTTATTCGGCATATGTTACTAATTCAGATACATTTAATACCTACATTGAAGCATGTAATATATGTTAGCTACATTTGTATAGCAGCAGGCAGTGCAGAAACTGCTGGTGATCATCCAATATCCATTCTTCCACTTTTCCCTTTGGTAATAAAATGCCCACATTTTTACTAAGTCTATGGTCGTTCAGACAAAACTATTTTCATTCTTTCCTTTCAGGTAATGGGCTATGTGACTAATTTCTGGCCAATGGGATGTGAAGAGAAGGAATGTTTACAAATATTGGATAATGTTCTTAATGGGAAAAGAAGTGATTTTCATTTCTTATCCCCTCCCAACTGTATGGAATATAGATTTGATGGCAGAACCTGGATTTATACTATTAATAGAGGACATCTGTTAAGTATGGCAAAAAGACAAGCTAGACTCTGGGACCTAGCTTCAGGTCTGGAGGCTTAAGCCTCCTGTTTACAAGGAGATGACAGAAAAAAGAAATAGTCTCTCTAATGTAGCCCACTGTTATTTTTGCCATGATTTTAGCAATTGAACCTGTATCTGAAATAATAGAGAAAGCACATTTAAATGTAATTTTTATTTTTATTTTATTTTATTTTTTTTTGAGATGTAGTTTCACTCTTGTTGCCCAGACTGGAGTGCAATGGTGCCATCTCGGCTTATCGCAATCTCCGTCTCCTGGGTTCAAGTCATTCTCCTGCCTCAGCCTCCTGAGTAGCTGGGATGACAGGCATGCGTCACCATGCCTGGCTAATTTTGTATTTTTAGTAGAGACAGGGTTTCTCCATGTTGGTCAGGCTGGTCTCGAGCTCCTGACCTCAGGTGATCAGCCCACCTCAGCCTCCCAAAGTGCTGGGATTACAGGCATGAGCCACCGTGCTTGGCTTAAATATAATTTAATACATGTTAAAATATATGGGCATTTTAAGAAAGCCATCATTCTCAGCAAACTAACACAGGAACAGAAAAGCAAAGACTGCATGTTCTCACTCATAAGAAGGAGCTGAACAATAAGAACACATGGACACAGGAAACATCACAAACTGGGGCCTGTTGACTGGTGGAGGAAAGGGGAGGGAGAGCATTAGGACAAATACCTAATGCATGCGGGGCTTAAAACCTAGGTGACAGGTTGATAGGTGCAGCAAATCACCACAGCACATATATGCCTATGTAACAAATCTGCACATATTTTGCACATATATCCCAGAACTTAAAGTAAAATAAAAATTAAAAAACTTAAAAAATATATGGACATTTAAATAATTGAAATATACTCTGCAAAATACTTAATATGTTAAATTGGCATAATTTATTAGCATAATAAAAATTATTCTTTACATTTGAAATATATTTATACTAGATGCAGTGATGCATATAATAATATGCTGTTTCTTTACTTCCCTAAAGTGTCATGATCCCCCTCTGAGACTGCAGCTTCTGGGTGTTATGAAACAAAAGGAATAATAACAATAGCAGCAAAGTTAGCTTAATCTGAATAAAACATATTTAATATGCAATACTCTGTATTTAAGTTGATTTCTGTCTGCTTATAAGTTTAGTCTTGTGGGTTTTCTCATAGCTCTACTATCGGATGATAATAGTCGTATGGGGACAGTGCCTTGTATGACCTCCTGGCTTTGGCTGGGGTGAAGAGGACACCTGTGATCATCCTTATCTCAGCATGTGTGCTGATGATTTCTGTGCATGTAGAAATGGTCACTTCCTGTCACTGGGCATCCTTATGTTTTCTGTTGTTGATATCTCTGATTAATTAATTTATAATATTTCCTAGCTCTGTCAGAATCCAGTGGCCCTTTCCTGCTAGTCGGGCCTCCATCGGTCGTCCCTGGTGTTACCAACTCTTCTGATTATCATATATATCCTTTATTCTTGTTCCCGTCCACTATCCTACAGTATGTGCAGTGGTAGCATTGTAAAGGCATTGCACTCCTGATAGAAGCCTCCATGTTGGGCCTCTCCCCACTTCATACAAAAAATGAATAAAGCTTGGAAGTGAAAATTAGATTTTTCTCTACCTGACAATGTTGCTTTGTTTTCCTTACTCTTCTATTACCTTTTATTTGACCTCAGGGAAATCCAATATTAGTTTTTCCCAAAATATAACCAAAATTAAAAAAAAAAATTCCAGTCCTCAGAGATTTCCTCAACCTTAATAACCTTCTCCATGATTTGAGAAGTTAAACCTCTAGGTTGAAGGTAAGTTTTGACTATCTGTATCTTCTAACTCACCTGTTTTCTTTCCTCCGTTTTCTTCTTTCATTCTCTTTCTTTTCCCCACCATTTCTCAGGTTTGCAAATGTCGAGGGGTTTTTTTTTGTTTTTTTTTGTTTTTTTTTAAATTTCAGTCTTCTAACTAGCAAAGTAGTTGCCATATTTTTTCAAAGGACAACCTTTGCTTTGAAATGTTTAATATAAGTTAAAGACACATGGTTAATCCTTTTATTTCTTTGATAATACCTAGATTTTGAGTCCATTGTCTTATTTCTGTTTTTCTTAAGCTAAATGGATTAGCATTGTTCTTTTTCATCTTATTTCTAACAACCTTAATTACTATCTCTCTGAAGGAATGTTGCTATTTCAATGCTATATCCCCATTACACTTGCATATGAAGGTAATCTCTATACATATACTAGATACCAGAGTTCAATATTTGAGCTGGCTACTAAGCACCATAAGTTATTTTGTCAAAATAAAAAAGGATTTAGAGATAGAATAGAAGCATTAAACATCATAGATGGAAAATTTTTAGTTAGGATATATCTAAACCTTCCTGTTATCATGAATTCTTTTTATTTTTTCATTTGGAGTTTCGTTCTGTCACCCAGACTGGAGTGCATTTGCACAATCTGGGCTCACTGCAATCTCCACCTCCCAGGTTCACGCCATTCTCCTGCCTCAGCCTCCCAAGTAGCTGGGACTACAGGTGCCCACCACCATGTCCGGTTAATTTTTTGTATTTTTAGTAGAGACGGAATTTCACTGTGTTATCCAGGATGGGCTAGATCACCTGACCTCGTGATCTGCCCGCCTCAGCCTCCCAAAGTGCTGAGATTACATGTGTGAGCCACTGCGCCCGTGCTCGTGAATTCTTTTATTCCTAGACTGGCTCTTCCAATATTTAATAACAAGCACTTACAAAAGGTCAAAGAAATTATTTTCTTGAGATTTCAGGTTGCAGTAATATTGATAATTATTAAATGAACAGGTAAACTATTAATCTCTGGAGACTTCCTTGTTAGAGAATAAACTGTGAGTGCTGATGATTTTATTTGTTCTATGTATTGTACTTATGTACTTGGTTAAATGTTTTTTTCTTCCATTAGTTGCCAGGATGGGTCCCCACTGCCCTGTAAAATATAATCTTAGATTTGAGATTGTCTCTATGTGAAAATCAAATGATTTGTAGACATCAATAATGTACTGCAATTGAAGCATTACCTTAAAACTTATTAGTTGTATATAAAAATATGACATAAAATGATTTCAGCAAACTAATTTATAAAAATTATTTAGTGAGATTTGTGAGTTTAGGTTTTTCTAATATACAGTATCTGTTTCTCGCCACACAATGAAAAGATATGGAATAATTTTCTGAGTAATTGTAACTATAAGATTACATTTTTTATTAGAGGTAATTATGACAATGGGAGCCTCAGTTCATAAAATTGCTTTAAAGAAAACATATTGTTTCTACAAATTTTATCTAAAACATATTTGGAGCTTAGAACATTAGCTTTCCACAATAGGCATCGATAATTTTACAGATGTAGACCTCTAAGTTAAGAAAATTCAGGAAAGAATAAAGATAAGCTCAAAAAGGAGAAAGTTGAAGATTAAAATTTCATAGTAGTTTCAACAGTAAGAAACCATTTATGATGATTTTTCCAAGCTAGAACTGATCTGCACTGAACGTTGCAGAGATCCATCAAACATCAGAAATTATGAAGTAGGCGTATATCTTCTCTGAAATTTTACTGATTCAAAGACTGGGGAAGGATAATTTTTTTTTTAATTTTAAACATGTATGAATATGCTATGATGTAAAATGAAAAGTTAACATACATTAAATCTTTAAAGGAAGACTTCAAGCACACTAGAGTTGTATGATCCTGTCTATATCTCATAAATGCTTCTGTGCTATAAATTTCATTTTTTTTCTCTCTGCCAGTAATTCTTTATTGGAAAAGATTCAAAGATAAGGCTTCAAGATTGGAATTAAAATCATAATTATCTGAAACAGGAAAAAAAAAAAGCATTCCGTTCATTTTAGCAAGATAAAGATAAAAGCTCTTAGCCTAGTTTCAGAACTAACATTGCTATAGGTCTGTTAGATCAACAGTCAAGCAAGACCTGGGTGAGGGTGAATTGGGATCCACAATAAAAACTGGAACCCATAAATAAAAACAGGGGCCGGGTGCGATGGCTCACGCCTGTAATCCCAGCACTTTGGGAGAACAAGGCCGGCGGATCACGAGGTCAGGAGATCGAGACCATCCTGACTAACACGGTGAAACCTCGTCTCTATTTAAAATACAAAAAGTTAGCCAGGTGTGGTGGCGGGTGCTTGTAGTCCCAGGTACTCGTGAAGCTGAGGCAGGAGAATTGCTTGAACCCGGGAGCAGAGGTTGCAGTGAGCAGAGATCATGCACTACACTCCAGCCTGGGTGACAGAGCGAGACTCTGTCTCAAAAAATAAATAAATAAATAAATAAATAAATAAATAATAAATACACACATACATACATACATACATACATAAAATAAAAACAGGGACCTGTGCCTGTCTTGCTACATTCAAACTTGATGTGGACAACATCCAAGAAAGGGTGATGCTTTCTGTCACAGACTGGCACAAGTTTATGTCAACATTCTTGTCCCAGACAAAGGTTTGACAGAAACTAGGAAGTGTTTAATTTTAGAGAAAAGCATTTTATTCAGAAGATTCTCAAGTCAAGAAATGACAGGCTTATAGTTAGGGTAGGAATGCTCGTGTTGCCTGGGATCCAGAATGGGAGTTTCATCACTGAAAGAAAGTAGGTTACGAAAACCGCAGGTGGGTTTGAGGGGATTCTGGGAAAATGACAATTGCTTGGTCTAGCTCATTGGAACTATAGGCACTCCCTTGTGATTAAAGACTAAGTTGAAATTTTTGCTTCAGGAAGGATTTCATAAATAGTTGGTTACTGGAGGTACTCAAATGTAGTTATTTCAGGGAATAAAGAGCTGGGGGGAGGAAGAGAAAAACTAATAATTCCTGAAAACCAAATAGAAAATAACAAAGGAATGAAGGAATGAAAGGAAGGAAGAAAAGGAAAAAGGAAGGGACAAATTTCTATCGCAACTTCATCATACAAACACCTTTTATAAGTTATTTCATCCTTTCAACAAATTTACGAAACAGTATTTATTATTTTACAAGCGAATAACTAGAAATGCAGAGAATTAAGTAATTGGCTTCCTAAGATATAGCAAATGTGAGAGTAGAAACTCAACTTCAGATTTATCTCCTTTTATTATTAATGTTCACCCTATAATCTTGTCTCGTGAATCCAAGTAGATCATTACAAGATGATCCCTCTTGATTGCTTTTGACTATGGCAGTTTTTCTAAAACTACTGTGGTTGGCTTTAAAATTCCCTTTAGGTTTAAAGTTGCAGATGGAGAAAAGCTAAGGGTTACCTTTGAACTTATATCATTGTAATATTACTCATTTGTAAAATAATATAAAATACGAATTTTCATACTTATGTTTAAACTATTTCAAACCAAAAGTACCTGGGACAGTTCTCAATCAATTTAGCAAGTTTATTTTGCCAAGGTTGAGAATGTACTCATTGGCTGGACGTGGTGACTCATTCCTGTAATCCCAGCACTTTGGGAGGCCGAGATGGGCAGATCACGAGGTTAGGAGATCGAGACCATCCTGACTAACACAGTGAAACCCCGTCTCTACTGAAAATACAAAAACATTAGCTGGGTGTGGTTTTGGGTTCCTGTAGCCCCAGCTACTCTGGAGGCTAAGGCAGGAGAATGACGTAAACTCAGGAGGTAGAGCTTGCAGTGAGCTGAGATCATGCCACTGCACTCCAAGCTGGCTGACAGAGCAAGACCCTGTCTTGGAAAAAAAAAAAAAATGCACTCATGACAGCCTCAGGAGATCCTGATGACATGTGCCCAAGGTGGTTGGGGCATAGCTTGGTTTTAGACGTTTTTGGGAGACATGAGACATCAATCGATACATGTAGATTGCTGCCATCTGGAAAGGCAGGACAATGCAAAGTGGGGGCTTCCAGGTCGTAGGAAGATTTAAAGATTTTCTGATTGGAAATTGGTTGAAAGAGTTATTGTCAATAGAAAGAGATGTCTGGGTTAGGATAAGGGGTTGTGTCGACCAAAGTTTTATCATGCAGATGAAGCCTCCATGTAGCAGGTTTCAGAGAGAATAGATTATACATGTTTCTTATCAGATCAAAAGAACCTGTTCTATCAGTAATTTCAAGAGGGAGGAGGGTATAATGAGGCATACCCATCTCCTCCTTCACATGATGGCCTGAATTAGTTTTTCATGTCAACTTTGGAATAGCCTTGTCAAGAGGAGGAGTCCATTCAGATGATTGGGGGCTTAAAATTTTGTTTTTGGTTTATACTACCTAAGTTATTTTTACTATGGCCTATTAGTGGAACTAGTCTAGCAATTTGTTCTTCCCTTTCTGGTTTCAAACAATTTGTTATGTTTGTTTTTCTAGTAATTGATAGCATTTCAGGGAGACCCCACTTTTGTCACTTGTGAATATTAGAATTGTATTAATTTGTAGTCATACAACATTCATTTCATCTACACTTGTACATCCCATTCAATTAAAAATCTCAGTGTTTCACTCATTTAAGCCTCACCTTGTATCAGCATCTCAGAGGCCCACACTGGAGACATGTGTGAGGGGTTAGGTCTCCGGGTCTCTCTTTCCTTCTTCTTGCTCCAGCCACCACTGTCTGCTCCCCCTCCATCTCCCTGCCCCCAGCAGGCTCTGTTTGCTTTTGCCACAATTGCGAGAAAAGTTTAAAAGGCTAAATAAATAAATGAAAAGGACCTTCAGTAGGTACTGCAATATATTGATTACATGTAATGTTTCATGGCAATTGTGAAAATAATGGGAAATAATGGGAATATAATTTTCTTACAGGAGTCAGGGACATTTTCAATATCTTCACATTCCAGGGGGCACTTGCAAACTGGGGAACTTTGCATGTCAACACTGGGCAAGCACACAGCTGAAGAGAGCCTTTCTGGTGGGCCCTTCTGGCAAGCAGCCACTCTCTATTCAACCGGTTTCATCAAAACCCTCACTTGGTTTGGGAAGGGAGGGAAAAGCTATCCACTCCCTGTCTTATCAACACTCACTCAACACTCTTCCAAATGAGCTTCATTTGCCCTGATACATATCTAACCTGAAAATACAGATGGCAAGTGGGTGTTAAACAAATGGTGTCAGAAATGGTTTTGCTCTTTTTTAGTGGGTCCCAGAGATGGGTCTAGGCACTCTCTTTAAAATGTGCTGGTACCTTAAAGCAACTGGTTTCAGCTTTGGACATTAGCCAAAATGCTAAGAAAACAGGAAATCCCGTTTAACATCCTGATACCTAAGTACTTACCTTTGAGAATATTCAGAGATACTAGGCCATAAGAATATATTGCGTTAGAGAGACATGATTTTCCCTGTTGGCTAATCACATGTAGATAAAGTAGCTCACCCGACATAAAACAGACTCGCTTTTTTTGTTTTTCAAAGTAAACAAGTAAGCAGTATGGTAGTCAATTATTCTGGTAAGCAGGAATTAGACCAAAACTATAGTGTGAGTGCGCGTGTTGTTGTACCTCAAAAACGATTTATAGTACTACTTTCTAAATGGTTTGCAAAGCATTTTGGAAATCTACAGTTTGTTATAAAAATACTGGCAGAATTTTAATTATAATAGTGCTACTGGGCACCATTAACCTCTTGCAGATTCATTCATGCTAAAAAAGAAAAAAAAAAAGGTAACTGCCAGGCATCAGTTTTTTAAATAAAGACAGGTGTTGCCAAGTCTCTGTTGGTTTGCCATCAACAAAAGAATCATTCTTTTGAAGCAGCCATAAAGAACGGGAAAGAAGTGGAAGATCAGCCAGGTCAACTGCTGAATGTTGTTCAAAAACAAAGGTGGCTTGTCCCAGGCTGCAAGCAGAAAGGCACCATTGACAGCCCAGGGTGGTAGCAGCACTTACTGTTGGTCCTTAACAAGGAGTTTTGCATGTGATTTTTATACTTTTGGCTAAGAAAGGAGGGGGTCTGGTTTTAAGAATTATGCATACTTATATACACATGCATATACTTTCTCCCCTCTCCTTCCTTCTCCAAAGGTGTTGGGTAAATGTATTTTGCTGAATTTAAGATGCCATCAGACACTAGAGTTTAAAATGTTGGACCTGGTCACAAGCTAAAGTGAATTGAGATTTTCATTTCTTCCCTTCTGGAAATCCTCATTTTAAGGATCAATGAAATAATGTCCGTTCTGCTTTCTAGATGCAGTACATATCCAGTTTTAAAAATCATTAGACCTCAGATTAGCCCTAAATTTGAAATCACCTTTGAAAAAATATGTAACATTGAGAAAATGACAACGGTGAAAAAAGATCTGACCAAACCTACTCCATCTTGCTTCTAACCTCTAAGCTTCCCTTGTTCAAACTAACTTTGGAAGGAATTTATAGTGTAACTTTGAAACAAAGGTGATAACAGCTATTTCCCAAAACTAACCTCCTTCTTTCTTGGGGACCAGACTACTGCCTCTGTAAGACTAACAAAGTAGCCAAAAGATTAGAAATTATGGTTTAGGAGTCATGCAACCAGAGGCCTCAAGATTCCAAACCTCCCTAGTTACTCCTAGGGATAGCATCACTATTGTAAAACCTAAGATTGGTGCTCAAGATATTTTTCAAACCCCACATTCTGATTCACTAGGTGGTGCCACCGAGACAGCTAATCTGGCTCAACCAATTCTATGATCCATCTAGGAACAGAAGACAAGAAGAAGCACCCAATCACATCCTTGTGATTTCATTTCACCCCACCAATCAGCAGTCCTCACTCCCTGGACTTGTGCCCACCAAATTATCCTTACAAATCCCCGGTGTCCAAAGTTTTTGGGAGACAGATTTGAATAATGAAACTCCAGTCTCTCGTATAGGTGGCTCGGTGTAAATTATACTCTTTCTCTGTTATAATTCCCTTGTCTTGATAAATCAGCTCTACTGGGGCAGCAGGCAAAATTAACCCATTACAAGTTTACCTACGACCCAAATGCTTGCCATATTTCTGATTTGATAACCTTTTACATGGGAGGAATAAAACATTTACAAGAACAAGAAATTTGCACAAAATGAAAATGTGGCTGTCAATTATTTGATCTTTTTTAAGTCACTCCCATGAGAGTAAATTGTGGCACCCCAAAGTGGAGGGTAAGGATAAGTGGTAAATGATGCTACAGGTTAGTTGTTTTCTATGAATCCCTTTTATGAAGCCTTTCTCGAACTCTAACCACTACCCTAATGAGATTATCAGGCATGACAGTCAGTTCTAGCCTCTAGAGAGGGAGAGACGCCACACACACACACACAGAGTACTCTGCAAAATATGTGGCATGCTTATTCTCTTTGACTTTCCCTCCAATGTCTCCTTCCGTCTGGGAATCAAGTTATGCAACTCGGGCTCTTTGTGTAAGCATTCCACCAAGCATGACGAGGCCATGAGTGAAATCATAGGATGTCTCTTGAAGAGGGACATAGCCTCCGCCTGTTGTAAACATTGTCTGATTATTTACTTCTTGATCAACTGGAAGAAAAAGGTGAGAGGTAAGAAGTGTTTTGCACAAAATAAACAATATTGAATCCTAGATATTTAATATCATATGCTTTAACGTGCTAACTTTAGCGAAAGTTTTGTTTTACGATTTGTAGCTAATTATACCAAACTGTGGTCCTAAATTGGTACAGTAAGGAAAAATGTATGAGATGAACTTAATCTGGAATACATTCTTAAGTTCAGGACCATCAGATAGTGGAAACGCCTGCCAAATCAAAGCACTCAAAAGGAAAAATTTCTGATAAAGGTAGAGACAGCGAAATCCACCCTGTCCTTGATACAGGAAGTCAGGCTAGATTAAATATAGTACTTCTAAGCTGATCCTCCCTGGTTGCACCACCAACAACCACCCTCTCTCTGTGCTTAGCTTTCAAGACTAAAGTCTGGTGCTTGGGGTGTATGTGTGTGTATTGGGGGTGGGGTATTTATGGAGGAAACTTTCTGCAAATCAGAAAGTTTCTCCTGTTTCAAATACTTGCCTTTTGAACCCAATCAAACTGTCAGCTGGTTGGTGTTGGTTTGGTGCATCTCTCAGACATTTTCTTTGCAGTATACCAAGAGGCTCACAGACCACAAACACGAGCCTCCAGACCTGAGCCATTAGGCCTCTTTTGATCGGCAGCTTATGGACTCAATCACTGTTCTAAATTAATGTCTCTGTATTACTATAAATTGCAAATGAATGACTGGATGGCATGAGATTTTCTTTTGTACCATTAGTGGGACTAAGAATAGAGAAGGCATTACTATTTATACATTAAAATAGTCTTAATTATATCTAGGAACATAGTCAAGCCTATTTTGTTTTTCATCCTGCTATATTCATTTAAAAGATTGGGTAGGATTTGGTTAAATATTAAGTATATTTTTTTCTACAATGATCATAAAATAACAATCCTTTAATTTTACATCCTGCTGAATACACCCCTGGAAATGTATGTGTATGCATCTATATCTGCTAACATCCCCCACAGTCTCTTGAATATTGAATATATCTTCTGCAAAATCTCTTCCCTTCTATCTTCTTCCTATTAACTTGCCATGTACTATATGGAAGCAGAAAAATAGTATCCCTTTTGGCCATCTCAAGAACGTTCAAGGCTAGACCTCTTATCTTCTGAGTAGAACTATGAAATTAGAAAATAAATCAACTAAAAAATGGTGGAAAATAGCTGGGCGAAGCGGTTCGTGCTTGTAATCCCAGCACTTTGGGAGGCCGAGACGGGAAGGTCATCAGAGGTCAGAAGTCCAAGACCAACCTGGCCAACTGAAACCCGTCTATACTAAAAATACAAAAAGTAGCTTGGCCTGGTGGCACAAGCTACCTATAATTCCAGCTACTTGGGAAGCTGAGGCAGGAGAATCACTGGAACCCTGGAGGTGGAGGTTACAGCGAGCCGAGGTCGTACCACTGCACTCCAGCCTGGGCGACAGAGCGAGACTCTATCAAAAAAAAAAAAAAAGTGGAAAACAAAAGAAGAAAGAAAAATAAAGAAATACAAAAGAATAATAAAACTTTGTTTTGGTAAAACACCATATTGATCACTCTTTTTTAAAACTGATTTTCAACGTAAAATAAATTTTAAATCTATAATTCACATGTATAACACATTTGTCAAGAACAGAGAGCTCAGTAGGAGAGGGGAAGGGATGGAATCCTCATTTATTAGTGTCTGGCAAGGTGCTAATTTTTTCACGTACTTTCTTTCCTTGCTATAAACTGGCATATTGTGGGACATGCCCTTCTGTGAGCCCACATGTTACTATCAGGAGTAACAATTGCCAAGAGACTATATTGTTAATTGACTTTTCCAGTTAAGTTAGAAATAATCAAAAAACACCTGCTACCAAACATATTGTCTAAATGTATAAGGTGTTTCTTGTCCTGTGACAGTCCATTCTAGTGAGCATAGCAGTCTGTCTCTATTATGACCATGTCTCTGGAAGTGCCACAGTCTCATTCTAAAGATCATTCTTACATGCCCTGCCTGTGCCACAGGTGTAATAGGTGTAGATAGTTCATTGAGTGTACTTGACTCAAGAACTTTAGGCAATTTATCTAAGGTCATACAGACAGTAAGAGACAGATTTTCAAAAGAACCAAGATCTTCAAGGCTCCAGTCCAGGTAGTAAGCCTTTGTCTCAAAAAGGATGATCAGTTCTGCGAAATGTTCTAGAAATAATTTCCAGAAGGAAAAAATATAAATATGTCTGAAAATCCCCAGAATCTTTGCACACCTAATAGGAGATCATCTTTTCCCTTCTATCTTCTTCCTATTAGCTTGCGATGTGCTGTGTGGAGGCTGTATTTAAAGTACTCCCCTCATCCTGTGGGGATCCTCTGTCTTTCTAAGAGTCTCAGTACAATGCCACTGCGGATGGTGTCCAAGTTATCATGATTTGACAACAATTTTTCAACTTTGTAATGGTGCAAAAGTGATACACATTAAGTAGAAACTATACTTTGGGTACCCATACAACCATTCTGTTTTCTAATTTCACTACAGTGTTCAATAAATTGCATTGCTACTCAACACTTCATTATAAAATAGGCTTTGTATTACATGATTTTGCCCGACGAGGCTAAGCTATTCTGTTCAGTATGTTAGGTATATTAAATACATTTGGCTTACTATATTTTCAACTTATGACGGGTTTATTAGAATGTAATCCCGTCGTAAGTCTAGGAGCATCTGTGTAAAGCAGAGCTGTGTCTGGATATTCATCTGAGTATGCATTTCCAATGCTGCACTGAGCTAAAAAGGATGAGGTCAGAGCTTCTGGAAAATTGTACAGAATGCTCTCAGCATCTCTGGCATTGCCCTGGAATATAACAATTCCAGAAGCTTGAGTGTGCATGGTTTTGTCTCCTGTCCACCTATTATTGCTTAATGGTTGTAAGTGGCAGATTAGCCTACATATTACTCTGAGAAAATATATCTCTTCACATCTTACCATTGAGAAAGCCTTCTTCCAGGAGAATTATATATTTGACATGAGATAATTTTCTTGCCATGTATATTTGGTGTTGCACAATCGATGTCGTAGAATGCAGAGAATAACTGGAATATCTACATTTTAAATAAACAGCATTGAACTTCATACTGGAGCGATTGAGCTCTGGGAAGCAAGACGGGTCAAATTAATGCCATACTTAGCAACATGCTCTTTTATCATGAATATTCCAATAGTGTAAAAATGCACCTGCTTTATTAGTGATGCCAATTTGCACTTATGCTTCAACAGGTAACGGGTCACCGATTATCATCAACAGGAAACTTCCAAAACGGTCTCCATTTGTAATTTACCCTCCAAAAGCAGTAGAGATGGAATTCTTCTGAAAGAGAAGGAAAAGGAGGGCGTGTGTGTTTTCTCTTTTATCTAACTCCTTTCCTTTGTTTCATTTTCACATGGCAGGCTGCAGAGATCTTGCCCAGTTCTCATGCCCTGAGGTCATACAGTTAAATGGCACTAGAAACAGGCAGGTCTGTTTCATCACAAGTGACAAAACCACATCCTCTAAGTTTGAAATTAGTGCAGCTGAAAATATGGTGAGAAATGAATCACATCCAGATGACATTTTTCAAGTTCTCCTCAATCTGGTACAATCTTGTGGTTCTGTCCTTTCTGTTTCCTCTTGAGCATGCTACGGTTTATGAATTTGAGTGGAATCTGCCAGCAGTTCCCCAGGCTAAGGCATAGCACAAAATTTCCATAGGGTGTGGAGATTTGCTGATTACAGTTTTGCATCACCATGTCAATCTATTCACCATTTTCTTGTTTCTATGATCATATTACAGTTAATCAGCCAGGGACCCCCCCCCTTTTTTTTTTTAACGATGCAGATGCTAAATAGTATAATATTCTTAAATGTTTTAAAGTAGCCTTTTACTATTCAAACACACCCATACTCACAGATACACGACATCACCTATTATACTTCTTTATAATTACAACATTTATTTTAGAACAGTATACCAATTAGCAACAGTTGATAATGGTTCTGATATGTAAAAGCCCAAATAGATTTTGGTAAGTACTGAGGTCACACAGAATGTAACTTACACAGTACCTCCTTCACCATCAATAGCTTTGTTTTCAGAATGGCTTGTGGAACAACAAAAACTACAATGTATTTTGCATTTTTCTTAAATGAGTGCCCCTGAGCAAATGAGAGATAAAATAGTACCCTTTAAAAAGATTCTCTCTTTCTCTCTCTCTCTCTTTTTTTTTTTTTTTTTTTTTTTTTTTTCCGTAGAGACGGAAGTCTCGCTCTGTCACCAAGGCTGGAGTGCAGTGGCGCTATCTCGGCTCACTGCAACCTCCTCTTCCGGAATTCAAGCAATTCTCCTGCCTCAGCCTCCGGAGTAGCTGTGACTACAGGCGCACACGGCCACACCAGGCTAATTCCTTTTGTATTTTGGTAGATGCAGGGTTTCACCATGTTGCCCAGGCTGGTCTCGAACTCCTGAGCTCAGGCAATCCGCCTGCCTCGGCCTCCCAAACTGCTCAGATTATAGGCGTGAGCCACCGCACCCGGCCAAAAAATATTCTCTCTTCCTTAAATCACATTGTAGTATTTATATATGTATTTTGAAACTTCTGCATTGCTATAACAATCGTAACTAAAGGCTTAAGTCCCAGAACAAAATAAACATTTTGGTAAGATTACATGATGAGCTTCCATAAATAGTTTCTTTCACATTAATTGGGACTTTTAGAAACTACTGTACATCTGTCTGTTACTATATCACATTAGGCTATAATAATCTCATGATTATTATTAATATATTATTACAGTAATAATCATTAATTTATAGCTGGAACTCGAAGTGGGTGCCTACCTCACCGGGGTTACTGTTTAAGCCCAGTGTCTGCAGTTATGGCTGATTCACTGTTTACTTTCCACTGTACAATTCCCTTCATTGGTCTACTCATTTCTGTACTTGAACTCTTATAACAAAAAGAAAAAAAAAGAAAGAAAAAGAAAAGGCTGATTTTTCTCTTCATTCTTTAACGCCTCAAATATTAACGTTTAGTAACTTTAATGTAATGTGTATAGAATGTAAATCTAGATTATCTGGCCTGAGAATTTACTATTCTGTTGATAGCAGCAGGACATTAAATAGTATAAGGTCTAGAGATAGAGATTATTAGAAAAAAATTTTGGTTACCAGGTCGGTTTGCAATTAAATGCAGCTCTCAAAATAAAGTGGTAATATTAATTTCAGTTATATGTGAAAGATAGGATTTTGATAGTATTAGGGCTTATAAATTTTTAGTATATTTTCATAGTTTTTTTTTTAAGGCCTCTAGAAAAAATAGTTTAGTCAGACTGTCTCTAGAGTTTGAGAGATAAAGTAGTAAATTATTAGTAATAAAACAATGTGTTGATAACTAACACCAAAGATTATTTTACTTAGCTCCAATTTAAAGGCCTTTTTAATTCCAGTGATTAGAGTAGCAGTCACAAAATCTTAAGCAAGGAAAGATAATCTATGGAAACATTACTTTTTTAGAAGTATGAAATAAGTTCGAATGTATGTATTTCTTTACACATGATGTATCCTCATTAATTCTTACCTCAGCATAGTCTAAAGTAGAACTACTCAAAACACAGTTTGGAGATCTGTTTATTTGTGGAATGTTTGTTACATATTTCCATATTTCCTCTGAGACAAATGTAGACATTCAGAGTGTTTCAAAAAATTTAAACAAATTTGACATTGCCATAACATTCAACTGTATAAAAAGGGAGCTTGCATTTTTATGTCCTTTTTTTTTTTTTTTTTCACATTTTGCATAGTTGGACAGACTTACTCTAGGGGCTGTGTATATTTCTAGTTACCATGATTTTTCTATTCCTTTTTTCTTTTCTTTTTTTTTTTTTTTAATGGAGACAGAGGTCCCAATCTCTTGGCCAGCTGCTCTTTTAACTCCTGGGCTCAAACGAATGTCCCGACTTCCAAATAGTTGGGACTACAGGCCTATCCCACCATGCTCAGCTCCTTCTGTCTCTCTCTCTTTTTTATTATACACATTTATTTATTTAGTATTTATTCTGAACTCAAAGAACCCAAGATCATACACACTTTAAAGATCTCCAGAGCAACTTAATGTGGTATGGATGTACCATGGTACAAAGTGAAATTTTATAAAAGTACATACAGACAAAAGACCTTTCAGCTATGTTCTTACTTTGGAGTGTATTTAAAATTTGAAGGAACACCAATGTTACAATCCTTGGAGAGAAAACTCACACCATACTCTCAAGGTATTACACTTTTGGATCCCAGCCTCTAACTATTGATGAGATAGTTGTCTGTTCTGGACCACACTTTGGGAATAGTTGCTGCTCAACACGTTCTTAATAGCTAAAATAATGCAATTCAAAATGTCAGACTTCAGAAAGCCAGCCATTCTCCCTAGAAATTAAAAGGCTTCAGAAAAGGTCCTTTCTTGCATTTAGAAAAAGCAAAGTGCTGAGATTACACCTTGTAGAGTCCTATAGAATGAGTAGGCCATGGATCATTTGTCTCAGCAGAAAGAAATAGCAACGTTTCCTAGGTTTTTTTTTTGACACTCCAAGAGATACAACTCCTTATTCCAGCCAAATCAATTAGGATAAACTACTACACAAAAGAGGTTGATATTTTCTCAGCAGGCTTTTAGTAAATATTGGATGCCTAAAGTGTTAGATATCAGGGCTTCAATTGTAGAGATGCATTAGATAATATATTTGAGTGTACACATAATTGTAAGACATGCCTGACAAATCTGAATTTGCTTGTTTTTACGTAAGACTTTGGAATGGTCTTCAGAATTTTCAGTGGAGGTGTTTGCTTAGTTTTGCCCTTGTCTTTCCAAAGAAAAAATAAAATTTCATGGCAACATCATTGTATTTGTTTCAGAAATTTGGTTTTCTCCACAATTTTCTGTATATGCTCTTTTAGGACTTCTGCATCCCTACAGGCTCTCAGAAATGGTAGCTGGTGTACATTTTTACTAGTGTGATGGTCATTGATGTATTTGCTATTATTTGGGTAGTTGTAAATTTTAAACCATGACTAATGATTTGGTACAGAAATGCTGCTCTAGATTTATAAAGATATCTTAGAGTTGTTTTTTTTTTTTTTCTTTTTGTCATTTTGGGTTCTGGAGTTGGGCCACTTTCTTCAGCCTATGTGCTGGATGAAGGAGAAAGGTTGTAAAAATCATGGGCAATATCAGTTTTTTCATCTGTTGCTCTAAATCCCTGAACTACCAGAAATTCTTGAGTCCAAGCTTTTGGTTTAATTTTGATATATTTTCCTTAGAGACAGGGCCTTGCTCCATCATCCCAGGTGACTCAGCCTTCCAAGTAGTTGGGACAGTAGAGGAGCCTACTACCCTGCCAGGATAATATTTTATTTTTTTGTGGAGACAGGGTCTCACGATGTTGCCTAGGCTTGTTTAGAACTCCTGGCTTCAAGTAATCCTCCTGCCTTGGCCTCCCAAAGTGCTGAGATCACAGATTATTTTGTTCTTTTTTTTTTTTTTTTTTTTTTTTTTTTTGAGACGGAGTCTCACTCTGTCGCCCAGGCTGGAGTGCAGTGGCGCGATCTCGGCTCACTGCAAGCTCCACCTCCCGGGTTCACGCCATTCTCCTGCCTCAGCCTCCCGAGTAGCTGGGACTACAGGCGCCCACAACCGCGCCCGGCTAAATTTTTTTGTATTTTTTAGTAGAGACGGTGTTTCACCGTGGTCTCGATCTCCTGACCTTGTGATCCGCCCGCCTCGGCCTCCCAAAGTGCTGGGATTACAGGCGTGAGCCACTGCGCCCGGCTCAGATTATTTTGTTCTAAACATTTCAAATGTACTTGAATAAGGGCTATGGACACATACAAATTATATTTATAGTAAAGTGCTTTTTTTAAAAAAAAAAAAAAAAAAAGGCTCAAAGCAGTCATTAATTCTATGATAGTGATCTTACCTAAGTCCCAGTATCAGTAAAATATACTAAGTTGAATTTAAAAGGCATATTTGATACATCACATAATTAATTTTTATTTTTCCATTTCCATACTTCTCAGTGTAAAGTATTTCACAATGAATGCAACTATGAAGTTGACATTCTCATAAATTAAAAAAGCAAAGAAAGAAATGTACTACTTTCCATGGTGTTTACACGGTTCATTCATTCATTTGACCATTCATTCAACAAGTGATTATGGAAAATCTATCAATTGCCAGGTACTGTTCTAGGCAGTGAGGAAAATGGGGACTAAATTGAACCAAAATACCAGCTTTCATGGAGCTTATTAGTTAGTGACTAAAAATAATTCACTGATAGATTTTATAATACACATGCCCTAAGTTTAATACCTCTGATCTTTTTCTCCCCACTTTTAGGCCTGTGGTTAATCACTAGGCTTTGCCTCCTAAAGTATTATGCTCTCAGTAAATTTCAATCATTAATTTCTGCAATGTGTTGAAAGAGGTAACAAAACAGATTTAGGATTTAAGTATAAATAAAATATTTAGCCATCAACGTGGACCTAAGTCTCAGCAATTGATGTATCTGTTCAGTCTTTGTTACCACTTAAATTGCTTTATATTTAAAAATACCTCTTCCAACACAAGTAAATGATAAATATTTGAGATGATGGTTATGCTAATTACACTGATCTGACCACACTGTACATGTATCCAAACATCACTATGTACCCCATAAATATGTACAATTATTCTGTGTCAATTTAAAATTTTAATTAAAAAATAAAAGGTAAATCCATAAAAATTAAATAAAATTATTATTTTTTTAATACTGGTGAACATTGAACTTTATTTCCAGGGACAGGCAATTTCTTTATACATAACTTTAAGGTTTTAAAGTTGTTTATGTGTTGTTGCTTTTATTTATTTATTTACTTATTTATTTATTTATTTGAGTGCGATCTCGGCTCACTGCAAGCTCCGCCTCCCGGGTTCACGCCATTCTCCTGCCTCAGGCCATTCTCCTGCCTCAGTGTCCTGAGTAGCTGGGGCTACACGCGCCCCCCACCACGCCTGGCTAAGTTTTTTGTATTTTTTTTTAGTAGAGACGGGATTTCCCCATGTTAGCCAGGATGATCTCGATCTCCTGGCCTCGTGATCCACCTGCCTCGGCCTCCCAAAGTGTTGGGATTACAGGCGTGAGCCACTGTGCCTGGCCATGTGTTGCTGTTTTACATATGAAGTTAGGAAGGCAACAAACCTGCTAATGATGCCACAAATGGTCACCTAAATTATTAGTAGCAGGACTGCTTTTAAAGAAGTAAAAAGAATAAACATACACATTTATAAAGCGCAAACCATACAGAAGGTACAAAAAAATTTGTAAAAGAATATTTTATTTTCTCTTACTCAAAGCTAACAATTGTTAGTAGGTTCTTTTAACTCATTCCTCCCAAGAATACAGTAATAAATACATATACCATCACATAAATATTCAGGTATCTACTTATCATGCTTCAAGTTTATGGACACAAAGACATCATATTACACAGATTCTTCTGTGCTTCCCTTTATGTAATTAATACTACATTTTATCTTCACATCACTAGGTGGAACTACTTAATCCCTTATGTTTATTTTTTCCCATCATGAAAATGTGGCATTGTTTACTTCTGCTGTCTCCTACTGAGGATACTTGTATTGTTTCCATATGTAAATATTTCTTAATGCAGCAGATAGTTAATTAACGATTTACAGGAACTCAAAGTTATACCTCAAGCTTTTTTATTTTTATTTTTTCCTTTTTAAGAAACAAGTTATCACTGTCACTCAGGCTGGAGTGCAGTGCGGTGGTGCAGGCAGAGCTTACTGCAGTCTTGACCTCATGGGCTCAGACAATCCTCCTGCCCCAGCCTCTAGAGCAGCTGAGACTACAGGTGCACACTACCACATACAGCTAATTTTTCTAATTTCTTTTTTTGTTGTTGTTGTAGAGGTGATGATATGGTTTGGCTTTGTCCCACACAAATCTCATCTTGAATTGTAGTTCCCATAATCCCCATGTGTTGTGGGAGGAATCAGGTGGAGATAATTCAATCATGGAGGCAGTTCCTGCCATGCTGTTCTTGTGATAGTTGAGTTCTCATGAGATCTGATGGTTTTATAAGGGGCTTCACCCTTCTCTCAGCACTCACTTCTCTTCCAGCCACCATGTGAAGAAAGATATGTTTGCTTCCCCTTTTGCCATGATTGTAAGTTTCCTGATGCCTTTCCAGCCATGCTGAACTGTGGGCCAATTAAACCTCTTTTCTTTATAAATCACCCAGTCTCAGGTATGTCTTTATTAGCAGTGTGAGAAGGGATTAGTAGAGATAGGGTTCTTTCTATGTTGCCCAGGCTGCTCTCACACTCCTAGCCTCAAATGATTCTCCTGCATTGGCCTCCCCAAGCACTGGGCCCAACTGTTTTTGATTCAGGGTCAATTACAGCTTGTCAATATGTGCTTTTTCTACAAGACACTTTAGAACATGTCTGTTCTATTCTGGAAAAAATCCTGGCCTAGCTGCACAGTAAGGTTGCATCCAAGGGCTGTAAGAACTCATTGACTCTGTCTGTGAGTGTTCAGGTTGGCTTTATAAGGAAAAAAAAAACATTTAAAACTGTTAATCTGGTAGAACTAATCCTTCCTGAGACCTAGCCTAGCAGTAATCCGTAAACAATCACCTCTCAGTTACCTGTGACAATGAATGATGTACTGTGGAGGACAAAGACTTGGACAGGAAAAAAAGTTTATCTATATCTATGTATCTATGTACATACATACATAAAAATTAAGTTCTAATTATGTATCAAAGAATGACTTTTGTCATAGTGCTAATAGTTTGTCTAAGTGCTAATAGTGAGGTTGAAGATAAAAACTGGAAAGTTAAAAAAAAAGGTACTAGAAAGGAATGAGATAAGGCACTAAATGAACGATTTACTCTTATCAATGGAAGTAGATAGTCGTTTTTTTAAAAAAAACCTAAGAGTGGGGTCATTTCATTGTGATTTATCACCACACATTGCTCTTATACAGGAACACTCACAGTATAACATATAGGAAAACAATAAGAATATATTGGAAACTGTAGCTTTTCTCTAAGGATATCCTGACAGCTGCAGAAAGCTTTTGGTGTTTAAGGAAAAGGAAGGGCACACTATCAATATAAAGAACCACGATGCCATTGTAGACTCTGAGATAGAATAGATTGGTTTTGAAGGAAATGTTTGATAAGGGATTTGATTGGAAGGGATAGAATTTGGCTTCTCTGTGTTGATGACAACTGCTTCTGGAAGTCGTGTTTAGCTCTCTTCCCACGACCTCAGTCACCACCACTGCTGAGCTGACAAGAATGGCCAGTCCCACTGGAAACTCTTACAGTCACTGACTGCCAGATATTGCTCTGTAACTACCAGGCGTTCACTGTACAGAGGGCAGGTTTGTGTACTTCCTTTTTGATACTCACTGTTGAAGACTAAACTATTAATACTTCTTCTCTCACTGAAGAATAGTTAGAAATGCAGAAGTTAGCAACAGTTAACTACGTAAAGCTTGTTTCAATAACAAAATATAGAAGCAATTACTTAGCTTTTAAGAATTTTATTTTTATTTATTTTTTAGATTGACCTCCATCTTATTCCAACTACATGGGAAGTCAGTTAACGCTTACTTTTTACTTATTTGTTAATGCAGAAAAACAACAATTTCAAATGTGAAAGCTTCATTAGAGGAAATGAAATTATGAATAACACAGCTGTCCCAGTGCTATTTTATGCAACGATTATCTATTATGAATTGAATCTATGTATAATAGGGGTAATAAAATACAGGAAAGGCAGCTAGGTCAGCAAGGGTGCCCTTTAAAGAAAACTTATTAGTCTTACAAAAATGAAAATGGGAAAAGAATATAGTAGCTTAATATGCTAATAGACATCTATTTGTGAATTAAGAATGGAAGTAACTAATTTAGAGAAAATAAGCCAATTTTTAGCTATGAGATAGATTTATAACAGAACGACTTCTCATGTTCTGTGAGTGACTTATTTATTGCTTTTTATTCAGAATGAAAGATAGGTTTCCAGTTTCTTACAGCAATATTACTGAATAAGAAACCCTTATTATGCTTATTTAGTTGGAAACTCATAGGCATTCTATGAGTTGTGTTGCTTAGGAATATTTTTAGGGAGGGTGATCTATGGAGTTTTCTACAAATCATTTCACCTTCTAGTGGTTTAACCAATTAAATAATAATTACTATCAGAGCATAGAATTTTCACCCTGCTATTGAGTGAGACTATGGAGGCAAGGTTTCAGCCCATTGACAATTACATGAAAAATAAATTTTTTTTTGTAGAGGCATATTATTTGGTCAACCTGATGGCATTCCATGCACTCATTTAGTCTGTGTGTGCGCACACACGGTTGTGTGTGTGTGTGTGTGTGTAGTGAATGGAAAAACTAGAAGGCACATTTTAATCATATTCTAAAGACACTACACAATTGTAATAGGCATTGCCCCTTTGTATCCATAGGAAAGACTAAGAAGAAACAATAAAACTTATCCTTTTTTCATAGAATTAATAGTGGAGCAGAGACTACGATTGGAAGAGATATTGGTGAAGCAATTGCAATAAATGTCCACCTATGCTGTAACAGGGAACTTATATGTCAGGGGAGTATAGTAAGTACCCCTACACTAGCCTAAGAGTGGCCAAAAAATGCTTTCTGAAGACAGTGATATATGAATTATTAGACTGCATAAGGAAAGTTAATCCCCCAACATTTCCTTCTCCTTTGAATCCAACCCTTTGTCTTGTCCATGCTTGCAAATATAATTACTGCATTAATTTCCTGGGACTGTTACAACAAAGTACCACAAACTGAGTGTCTCAAGACAACAGAAATTAATTATGTCACAGTTCTGAAAGCTAGAAGTCTGAAATCAGTGTGAGCAGGACCATGTTTTCTCCCTTCCAAAGGAGGGTCCTCTCTGCCTCTCTGGCTTCTGGCAGCCCCAGGGGTTTCTCGGCTTGTGGTAGCATAGCTCCAATCTTTCCATATTCACATGCGGTCTTGTCTTCCTTCTGTCCTTCTGTGGTTATATATCTCTGTGTCTTCTCATGGTGTTCTATCTGTGTGTCTATGCCCACATTTCACTCTTCTTATTTTATCTTTATGAGGATATCAGTCACACAGGATGAGGGCCCATCCTAATAACCTCAAGTGAATTTTTTTGAATCTCCCAAGACCCTATTTCCAAACAAGATTACAGACACAAGTATTGACAATTAGGACTTCAACATATCATTACTGGGGATAGAGAAGACACAATTCAACCCAAAACATTTATTAACATCTCTTTGCTCCCCAAGCACAAGTCAAACATTGCTCTGATGTTTGATCTCTGGACAGTATGTTACAGTTTACTGTATAGAAGTGGCTACATATACAATTTCTAGTGGGGAATTTTCTTATGGACTTTACTGTTTTATCTGCCTCCTTACTTTTGTATCTACTCCAGCACAATGCTTACTTGTTAAATACTGAACGTACAGATTAATAAAGAAGTAAAAGATATTTTATTTTCTAGAGTGATTTTTCAATGGATTCCAAACTTATAAGAAAAAGAAAGAGAAAAATTCCCTGCAGTTTATGCACTATCTCACATTAACTTCTAATTTTTCAGAAAAATACCAAAAGAATAGCAAAACTCCCAAGGTGATAATATGAAATAGCCTAATATATTATCCTGACAACATCCCTACAGGCTGCCAAGAAATATGAAATTCAACAAGAAAAGACGCTCTGCTGCAAAACTTCACTGTAAGAGCAGGAATGATCACCTTCAGAAACTATACTCAAGACCACTGCAACTGCACAGGAATTGTATGCAGAAAGACATTATCTCTCAGACTCAGAGCACAGTGCTTGGTAAAGCTAATTATATTCCATTGGAAGCGTTTGAACAATTTTTAACAATAATGAAAAATCGATATGCTTTTGTAGTCTCTGTTTATTAAGAAAGAAAAGAAATTATAAAGATTGGCCTGGAGGGTAAAGAATTAAACCTCTAGACATTGCGTTTTCTATATCACTTCAAATCTGTAGAATGAAACACATTTCATCTTATCTTCAATCTGTACTTTTCTTATTTCATTCCTGTAGTGTTAACACTAAGTTAAGAGAAGAGGTCAGTAATGCAATAAGTAACTATAATGTGATCAAGTCACGGTGAACCAGAATCTTCTCATAAATTTACAAAAACAACCTTCTATTCTAATATTTCAGATTTCATCAGACTGTCAGTGACCAATTCATGCTAATCATCGTACAAAAAGTGCTTCTAGGAATCAGAATGTCAATTTATTAACTTTTAAATCACATTGCAATCGCAATATAATCTGCTCAAACTCAAAAGTAACAAAAATTCAACTTACTGAAAGAAGAGAAAATACCCTATTAGTCTGAAAATACTAAAAAAAGAACGATAACAAGATTTCTCAAAATAATATGCGGGAATAGACTTTCAAGTACGTCAAGTGTGATTCAAAATAGGATCATTTTTCTGAAGGCCAATTTGACAATATGCACCAGGTATTTTCTAAAAAGCATACACCTTTAGGTTCCGCAATTAAATTTATAAGAAATTATCTTAAGTCGTCAGATAAATGTGCAAAAATATATGATTAAAAATTACAGTATCATTTATAATAACAGAAAAATATAAAGTATTAAAATATCATTAGTATTAACATAGGTAAAAATTTTATACAATGAAATACTATGCAACTGAATCTGAACCTGATCAATTCTCTAGATTGAATTCTAATTTATAAGAAATACAAGGGAAGAGGAACATATTGAATAATACCATGAAAAAGTAATCAGCAAAGTTCAATCGTGACAAACTCTACAGAATAAAATATTCCATCTTAAAACAAATTGCAAGGAAAAAAAAAGAAGTGAGGAAGTAAGAACCAATAATTTAAAAATAACTTAGAAATACATTATCCAGTATGGGATTTATTTGGATCCAAAAGCTCATAAAGATGAATAAAAAATATTGATGCCAAGCAGAGAGATTTAAGCTGTGAATGACATCTGATTATATGAAAGAATTGTAATAACTTGTTAGATGAGATGTTGGTATTGTTGTTTTTAAAAAGACATCCATATTTGCAAAACAGATTCATTGTATATTGGTTTCCAACATGTCTGAGTCTGGTGAGACAAAACACAGTCATATGCAACAAGTTACATGAAGTGGATGTTTTTTCTTCCAGATAGGCAGCAAAGGACAGCAGAAGCCTAGAATTCATTGTGAGCTGGTCCCTCAAAGCTCAGAAAACCTGCCAGGTGGATGGACTGTCATCTGCACATGCCCCACTTGCAATTGAGGGACCTAACATGGCTTGGCTGTGTCCCCCCCACCCGCTCCCAAAACCTCTTCTTGAAATGTAATCCGCACAATCCCCATGTTTCAAGGGCAGGACCAAGTGGAGGTAACTGGATCATGGGAGTGGCTTCCTCTATGCTGTTCTTGTGCTAGCGAGTAAATCTCAGGAGATCTGATGGTTTTCTAAGCATCTGGCATTTCCCCTGATTGTACTCACCCTGTTCTGCCACTATGTGAAGAAGGTGCTTTGTTTCCCCTTCACCTTCTGCCGTGATTGTAAGTTTCCTGAGGCTTCCCCAGTCATGCTGAACTTTGAGTCAATTAAACCTCTTTCCTTTGTAAATTACCTCGTCTCTTGCAGTTCTTCATAGGAGTGTGAAAATGGACTAATGCAGAGAACCCTAGAAAGTAGACTGCCCAGGGCATTTTGCCACAGAGCCACATGACCCTTTAGGTCTGTTAAAGGATGTCCCAATTCTGGGGGAGATTGGAACAGAGCCTGGGCTTTTCTGGCCAGCCCTTATCTCAAGATGTTGCATTCAAACTCTTTCTACCATTATTCTCAAGAACTACTAGCAAGAAAAAACTGAGAACTGGCCCAATTCAAAGCTACCCAGAGAACTGTCCTGCAATATTTCTCAGATGTGTGTGTGGACAAATCGATATAACATCTGGGGTTTGTTTACAATAATTCAGAACTGGGGTGGTGGTAAATCTGTGAGGTCTGGACAAAAAAATGTTTCAATTAATAATTTTTGAAGCTTAATCAGAACATGGGAGGTAATTACACTTTCTCTATTTTTATAACATTTTAGAAAAAAAATAAAAAAATTTAAAATGTGTAGAACTAAATGAAAAAGCATAACATATAGCTACATATAACATTTCTTTTTGTGTAAAACATATGACGGTAAGCACACATACATTGTAAAAAATGCTGGAAAGATAAACCAAATGTTAACAGTAATGATCTCTGGATGGTGGCATATGAAGATCATTAATTTCAGTATACTTTGCAGTAAGTTGTGACTTATTTTGCAGTACTAAGTGTAGAAGAAGAAAATGGAATTTTGTCACCTAAAATATTATATTTTTATTTACTACATATTTCCTGTGAACTAAATATTTTACATCTTTATCCAAACAACTGTATTGCTTGTGTCAAAAATAATTTTAAGTGCATTAAAGAGGCTTAAATAACAGTTCATGTAGTCACCAGCATACTAAATGTTTCAGAGGTTGGAATTATCTGTCTTGGAAGGTGTTGATAAAAGTTGCCAAGTCCTCCCTCTTCAGTTTAATTTTTTTAAACTATGCACAGACCACCCCCTTTTGTTGATACATTCTCTTTTCAGAAATGTTTGCCAATTAAGTCAGCCGGAGTTTACTTTTCTTTTCATTTCATGACTTTGGTTTGGGAAATACCCAGCCCACTAAGGATTTCTACATATATTTGAGGGCAGCCAATATACATTGACTTTTACAAGTTTAACTCTTTGGGCCTGCTTGTGCTTCTATACTTGGGGATCTCATTCTGCAGATCCCTAATTTTGCTGTTCTTCTGGATGGCTAAGAATGTCAAGTTCAGGTTTTATTGTCCATAGCATTTCTGCTTCTAACCAGTGGGTCACATTTCTCACTGTAATACGTATTGTACTGACCTCTATGCATATTTCCCATATCATATTTTGAACTTTTTATTCCTTTCATGCATTCTGTTCCTTGATATGTTTCTATTCAATGCCAGGTTGAATTTAACTTTCTTTAACTTACACATCTTTCTTTTAGATAAATTGTAAAGGCTATTTTTTCCTTCCTTTTTTCTTTTCTTTTTTCCTTCCTTCCTTCCTTCCTTCCTTCCTTCCTTCCTTCCTTCCTTCCTTCCTTCCTTCCTTCCTTCGTTCCTTCCTTCCTTCTGACTGCAGGCTACATAGAAATGGGATGAGACCTGTGACTGCCAGCTTTCCCCCACTTCCCTGGTGACCTGTATCTCTCACTAGAGGCAGACATAATCCCCCTGGGAACATAAATTCATTAGCCTGGGAACCACACCCCCACCCCCAGAGCAGCTGCAGCAAACCCCACCTAAGGAGAGGCTGAGCTCAGATATGTCTATGCCTGCACCCACCTGGTGTTCTTTCTCTACCTGCCCTGGCAGTCAAAGACAAAGTTCACAATCTCTTGGGAGCTCTGTGGCCCTGCCTACCCTGAAAAATCTGAATACTTAACCAAGTGTCCCTAGGGTGAGTTTGCATCCTCCCTATAGGAACACGCCACCTCCTGACTAGAGGCCAACCAACACAAAACCAGCACACTAAACAAAAACACAATCAAGGACCCTCACAGAGTCCACTTTACCCTCCTGCTACCTCTCCTGGAGCAGCTACTGGTGTCCATGACTGCAAGACCTCAAGATAGATCACATCACAGGGCTTTTTGCAGACATTCCCCAGTACCAGCCCAGAGCCTGATAGCTCTGCTGGGTGGCTTGACTCAGAAGAGCAAAAACAATCACCACAGGAAATCCCATTCCTAGGGGAAGCTCTCAGGAAACTCCATTCCTAGGGGAAGCCAGAGAACACCACATCAAGGGAGTATCCCCTGGGACAAAAGAATCTGAACAGCAGCCCTTGAATCCCAGATCTTCTCTCTGACATAGTCTACCCAAATGAAAAAGAACCAGAAAAACAATTCTGATAATATGGCAAAACCAGGTTGTTTAACACCCTTAAAAGATCATAACAGCTCACGAACAAATAATTTAAAGCAAGATAAAATCTGCTTACTGATTTTCAATTGCCAGAAAAAGAATTCAGAAGGTTGATTATTAAGCTAATCAAGGAGATACTAGAGAAAGATAACGTCCAACTTAAAGAAATAAAAAACGTGACAGGATATGAAAGAAAATTCTTCAGTAAAATTGATAGCATTAAAAAAATCACAACTTCTGGAAATCAAGGATACACTTGGAGAAATGCAGAATGCACTGGACAGTCTCAGTAATGGCATCAAACAAGCAGAAGAAGGAATTTCAGAGCTCGAGGACAAGGCTTTCAAATTAACCCAATCTGTCAAAGACAAAGAAAGATGAATTTTAATAAATAAAGCCTGCAAGAAGTTTGGGACTATGTTAAATATTCAAACCTAAGAATAATTGATGTTACTGAGGAAGAAGAGAAAACTAAAAGTTTGAAAAACATATTTGAGGGAATAATCAAGGCACACTTCCCCAGTCTTGCTAGGGATCTAAACATTCAAATACAAGAAGATCTAAGAACACCTGGGAGATTCATTGCAAAAAGATCATCACATAGGCACATAGTCATCAGGCTGTCTAAAGTCAACCTGAAGAAAAGAATCTCAAGAGCTGTGAGGCAAAAGCATCAGGTAACCTATAAGGGAAACCTATCAGATTGACAACAGATTTCTCAGCAGAAACCCTACAAGCTAGAAGGAATTGGGGTTCTGTTTTTAGCCTCGTTAAACAAAACAATTATCAGCCAAGAACTTTTTATCCAATGAAACTAAGCTTCATAAATGAAGGAAAGATACAGTCTTTTCCAGACAAACAAACACTCAGAGAATTCACCACAACCAAGCCAGCACTACAAGAACTGCTAAATGGAGCTTTAAAGCTTGAAAAAAATCCTCAAAATACACCAAAATAGAACCTCCTTAAAGCATAAATCTCACAGGACCTATATAACAAAAACACAATTAAAAAAGGTATTTAGGCAACAAATAGCACAATGAATAAAATAGTACCTCATATCTCAATATTAACATTAAATGTAAATGACTTAAATGCTCCAGTTGAAAGAAAAAGAATGGAAGAATGGATAAGAATTCACCAACTAAGTTTCTGCTGTATTCAGGAGATGCACCTAACACACAAGGGCTCAAATAAACCTAACATAAAGGAGTGGATAAAGCTATTCTGTGCAAATGGACACAAAAAGTGAGCAGGAGTAGCTATTCTTATATCAGGCAAAAAAAACTTTAACACAAAGCAGTTATAAAACACAAAGAGAACCATTATATAATGATACAACAACTAGTCCAACAAGAAAATATCACAATTCTAAATACATATGCACCCAACACTGGAATGGCCATATTTATAAAACAATTACTACCAGCTTCATTCTTCTGCATGAGGGTATCTAGTTTTTCTAGCACCATTCATTGTAAAGAATGTTCCTTCTTTATTGTGTGTTCTTGGCACCTTCATGGAATATTGATGGGCTGTAAGTTTGTGGGTTTATTTCAATGTTCTCTAATCCATTTCATTAGTCTATCTGTCTATTTTTATGCCAGGACCATGTTGTTTTGATCACTATTGCTTTATAGTATATTTTGAAGTTGGTTTACATGATGCCTCCACCTTTGTTCTTTTTGCTCAAGATTTCTTTGGCTAGTCAAGGGCTTTTGTGATTCTACATGGATTTTTAGATTGTGTTTTTCCATTTTTGTGAAGAATGTCATTGGAATTTTGATAAGGATTGAATTGAGTCTGTAGGTTTATTTGAGTAATATGGCTATCACAATAATATTAATTCTTCCAAAATGTACATGTGAAATATTGTTTCATTTATTTATGTCTTCAATTTTGTCATGAATTTATTATAGTTTTCAGCATAGAGATGTTTTAGCTCCTTGGTTAAGTTTATTAATAGGTACTTCGTTTTTTTTAAAGCTATTGAATTTATTTATTAGCTCTAACAGGTTTTTAATGGAGTCTTCAGGGGTTTCTTCATGTAAGATCATATCATCTGTAGAAAGAGACAATTTAACTTGTTCCTTTTCATAGTGGGTGGCTTTTTATTTATTTATCTTACTTAATTACTCTGGCTAGGGCTTCTGGTGCTATGTTGAATAGAAGTGATGAGAATGGGCATCCTTTTCTTTTTCAGATATTAGAGGAAAAGCTTCCCTCAGTATGATACTAGCTGTGGATTTGTTACATACGGTCTTTATTATATTGACATACATTCCTTCTATACCTAATTTATTGAGAGTTTTATCATGAAAGAACATTTAATTTTCTCAAATAACTTTTTTACATCTGTTGAAAAAAATCATGTAGTTTTTTTTGTCCTTCATCCTAGTAATGTAATATATCACGTCTATTGATTAGCCTATAGTGAACAATACTTGCATCCCTGTGATGAATTATACTTGATCATAGTGAATGATCTTAATGTGCTGCTGAAATCAGTTTTTTTGGTATTTTTTGAGTATTTTTGTATTCTATGCTCATCAGGGATATTGGCCTTTAGTTTGTTATTGTTATGCCCTTGAGAATAACTACTCTTAACATTTAGGCATATTAGTTTAAAGCTGTCACTACTGCTGTTAGTGTAGGAAATGAAACACCAAAGATAAAGTGAATGTTCTCTTTGCCTGCAACCCTTAGATACTCTCTCCTCTCCCGCTTGTTGACTGAAACCAATCTCATGGGTTTGGCATGTTTATTTTCAGTGAACTTTTTACTTTTTATATAAGCAAAGTAAATATATTTGCATAAGAAATTTATAGCCTTTGTTTGAGTGGTTTTAATGTAAAAATGTTTTTCCAGGCTCAGGACAAGACTTGGTCGAAGCACCTGGACAGGTACCTTCGGCATGGACATTCTGGAGCAGGGAGTGGACTAAGCAGATTCAGGAAATGAAGAATAGACTGGATGCTGAAGTTGGATTTTAGGTGATGGGCTAGTTTATGGGAGCAAGTGAGGAACACCCAAAAATAATTGCAAGACACTTTAAAAAAATTAATTTCTAACAATTTTCCAAGTGTAGCCTTAAAGACAAAAATGAGGTCACTCAGAAAATTCAGAGGCAACATTATTTTATAAGCACAGATTAATAAAGCCCATGTCATGTGGATTACTCACTCGGCCCTTTTAAGATTTTCACAGACATCAAGAGTAACGTATTATTAAATATTAAAGATCAGCACACTTGTTAGCAAAGACTAATTTACACCTCACTTAGGATTCAAAGAACAGGAACACTTCTGTAAAACTCGGGGGTCAGGTGGCTGGCAGAGTGGGCTCTGAGATGAAAATTTATGGATGTTGGGAAATCAATACAGGGAAATTGGGCATTGATTCTCAAATAGCCTCTTCACAATTTCCTTACAACCCAATATCTGATGATATTTTAAATGAACAGAAGAAATAAATTATTTTTACATATTATATGTGTGTTATTATGTTTTCTAAAGGGAAATGTTGATATTTCTTAAAAGGTTTTGTATCACAAAAGTCAATTCTTCTAATCTTTGGACAGCCCTATGTTGTTATGTTTCTGGCATCTCCTCAGCCACCTGTGCAACTTTCCTAAATTTTCATTTCACAAAACCCAAGCAGTCTTTTTATACACTTAATAAAATCAGACAAGGCAAACTTCAGGCTTTAGGGGTAGAAGAATAGGGGAAAATTAGAGAGGAAAATACATATGGAAAAAATAACACTGGGCTGTTATTCTAGTAAATGGTCACATTTGTTTTCAATATGGTTTTGAATTTGGTGTGCAGGATTGAAGTTTGACTTTTCTTCGAAGTCAGCTTCAACCCACCAAAGAATGGAAGAAGTTATTGAAGAATGCAAAGAACATCCGGAACAAAGAAATACTCAGATATGAATAATTTCCCAGATATTACTTAGGTTAATTTGGTTACATTTTCCTCAAGGGTAAAACAAACCTAGTAATAATTGTCATGACTGGGCATAGAATATTTTCAATAATTTTTTTATTTTATTTCTAGCATACAGGTAATCCCACTGTTATTTTAGTTTAAGTTAGTTTAAGCCAAAGGTTGTGTGATCAGTAATGCCAGAAAATGAAGAGAAAGGGCAATATCTTTGACTCAACAGGAACAATAACTTTGCAATGAGAGGCTTCAGATAAATTTCTCCCTAGTGGTATTTGCCACTTTGTTACTCTTTTGTGTGTATTTATTTTTAGTCATGACAGAACAACAGTCAGTCACACTGGATGAAAACGTCCCTTGACATAGGGAATTCCAAAGGAAAAATCACTTTTGATTTGTTTTTTATCACTTTCAAGACCACTTTATGAATATGTTTCAATAGAAAACCTGTCTAGCCTGTAAATACTTTGGGTATGTTTCATGATTCCCTCCCCGGACCAGGATGGAAAGCCAAGTTTTGCTTAGGGTTGGCTGAATGTCTTGGCATAAGAACCTTGGCATTTGGCAGTTGAATTTCCAGACCTTTAGCTGACTGGCATTTTCCTCTACAGTTTACTGTGGTAGTTTGGGGAAAGTGTATGTTAAGAAATAAACTGCCAACTTGAGTGTGCCTAATTGTGCAATTAGGTGAACCATTGCAAACTTTATAGCATTATTGGATGAAAGCTATTACTTGCTTCCATACAAGTGCTGTGAGGGGGAACCAAAAAAATGTTCCCACAGCCAACATAGGAGGAGCCAATCTTGCAGTCTGAGTTATGTAGAAATGCAGCACCCATTAGAAGATACTGAATGCCAGAAAAGTGAGCTGATGGAGGAAAAGAGTTTTTGAGTGTGATATCAAAATGAAGGGCACAATATGTTAGCTTAGGACAACCGTATAACCATTACACATTTTACACCAAGTATTAACTATAGGCTCTGAAGGACATCTCTAGGATGCTTGGTGACTGTAACTAACTTTTAAGTGGAAACACTACCCATAAAATTAAAAAACAAAAACAAAAACAAAAAACAATGGAGTCCGAGTTTCTAAGTCTTCCTATGTATTTAGCAGTACCAGCAGAATAAAAAGAAAGTTTAAAGTCATCCTTAATTTTTAGAATCCTGTTGACTCCACCAAGTTTTAGCTTTTTTATGGAAAAGTATAGCTCTTTAACACAAATATATAATATCATCACACACACACACATACATACACACAAACATTTTTGTACAGACACAAATTCTACTCTGAATACTGGTAAAAGTAGTAAAATTAAATAATGTAAAACAAAGAAAACCCCAACTTGTATCACAAGACCTGGTTGAAATCTTGATATCTTGATTTACCTGCCAGCTGTATAGATGTGAGTATGTTAGATATGTGTATCTATGGTTTTCTCATTGAGCAAGAAGAGCCAATAACCCAGATCTCTTGTGAAAATTTTATCAATATACACCTACATTTCTTTCCCACCTTCTCAGATGCTGACAACTTTACTCCACACTGATCTTTTGCTGTGATGACTATTTATATTATGTATTTATATAATTATATACAATAAATTATGAGTTACATAATTTATTTATACAATTATGTATACCATTGTAATTATATTTAATCCTATGTATCCACATATTTGATGTACAGAGGAGCACTGAATAGAAGGGTAGTGGCACCAGGGCCAAGGCCACTTTGTTCTCGATACTCATCACTCCTGCTTTGGCTCATGTACTGCTTTCATTGAACAACACCAGGAGACTTTGGAGTATGATCTGGAAACCAGAGTCATAAGCAGTTATCACTTAGGAATAAGATGGAAAATTCTGTGTAAAATATCAGAAAAATTCAAACATAGGAGTTTATTAAATAATATACTCTGGTAAACAGAGAGTTTAAGACTGAGAAAATATTTTGATATTTGAAAACCTCTTAATAGAAATTATGTTTTGTAAAATTAAAAAAAGAAAACTGAATTATCATAATAGCCACCCAAAGAATTTATTGAATTTATTTTTCAGAATAATATAGATGTTTATATGAATATTTGTGAATATTTTTAAAGCTGTTATAAATGTAGACTTCAATGTACCATTCATAATAATGATTTCTGGCTATATTAAAGATTTCCATGTAAAGCTAAGTTAATAAATATAATCTAATTAAATATTTAAAAATATTTTTAATATAATTGGGATGGAGCAACCTTTGCTAGCATGATACTTAGGCCAGAAATCTTGCAATTCTTATTATAATGTTTATTTGATTGAAGTTTGAATATTTTAAAAGGTTAGTCATTAAGAGTACATTTTATAGGATCATTACATCATTTTAGAAGCAGGTAAAATTTAGGAAAAATATTTACAACACATGCAATAAGCACACATAAAATATTCTTTAGTTATTATAAATAATTATTATATATCATTTTAAAACACCAATATGCTAATGATCAATAGGCATAGAATATGAATAGTTAGTTCATATAAATAAAAATATCTTATAATCTAAAAACATAAATATTAATGACCAAAGTATTAAAAAGTTGATATTTTTCTCTATCAAAGTGACAAATGCTAAAATAGTACCCATGGTTAGCAAAGTGGAAAGCAGACCAACTTACAATAAGAATTAATTGATTCTTTCTTTCTGATTGACAAATTGGCCATATATACCTATAATTAAACTGGTATACGCTTAGAGTCAAAAAGTCTGCTTCTAGGAATTTATCTTAATAGCAATGCAGTAAACATAATTGAACAAAAATGGGTTTTGCTTCTCTACCAAAATATTTAAAATAGCAAAACTTTGTAAACAATTTAAATTGAAATTCATTTGAGATGATTATACACATGGTAAATCCACATAGCAAAATATCATTCATAAATACGGTCTTAGAAAAAATCAGCTAGACATTTTGAAGGGAAACTGTAGATGAAAGAGGGGATCATGTACTGCCTTATTTTATTTTATTTTATTTTATTTTATTTTATTTATTATTATTTTTTGAGATAGAGTCTCGCTCTGTCACCAGGCTGGAGTACAGTGGCATGATTTCTGCTCACTGCAACCTCTGCCTCCCAGGTTCAAGTGATTCTACTGCCTCAGCCTCTCGAGTCGCTGGGACCACATGCATGCGCCACCATGCCCAGCTAATTTTTTTTTTGTATTTTTAGTAGAGACGGGGTTTCACCATGTTGACCAAAATGGTCTCGGTCTCTTAACCTTGTGATGTGCCTGCCTCGGCCTCCCACAGTGCTGGGATCACAGGCATGAGCCACTGTGCCCAGCCTGTTTTATTTATCAGACTAGATGATGAGCTACCTGTTTAGCTAAAGGATAAAAGCATTATGTGTTATGCCTCATGGACATACATGCATATGTGAAGGGCTAAAGGTGTGAACCCTTTATGGACCAATGTCAAAAGTACGTAAGTAGTTTGAAGAGAGAGAGGAAATGAGTGAAAGAGATAGAGATAGAAAGAGAAGGTAAATTAATGATATGAAGGGATGCATTGCTTATTGGTTTGAGGGCATGCAAAGAACAAAAGGAGTGGACAGAGAAGGCAGCACTACTTATCTTTGTATTTTCTATCCTCTTTTTATTTGACAAAAACGCTTCTTATAATGAGAAAGGTAAATCAAATACTTAGTTAATCACAGGATTAGAAAAAATGTTTGTAAGAGAGCAACACGTATTTTAATGAGTTCAAGTTTCAAGGGCCAATTACATATTAAGTAATTTGTGGCTAGGATTACTAATACATTGTCAATATTTCAAGATATTATCAAATGTCAGAGGTAAGCAAATATACCAAATTTTAATAATGTAGTAAGAGATTACTTGTGAGCCTTATAAACCTGTAATCTCATTATCAGTATTTTAAGGATTCTTGAAAGACTCATTAAGTAGATGTTCGGGGAGTTGTTGGTAAAGCAAATAGAGATGTGGATAGAATAAAAGAGATTCAGTCTTCAGTTCAGAAAACAGTTATAGAATATTTGTTTAAAGGCATGCTTCCTTATGTCTCTTTAACTGGGAGTGAGACATAAAGATGAAAATGATAAGATTGTTTCCTCAGTCATTATATAATCAAGCTGAGATAATGATTGATTGATAGATAGATAAAAAGTAGATAAAATATACATTGATAATTGTAATGCAATACAAGTTACATTGCTTGCAAAAAGGGGTGTAATAAGTATTGCTTCTTCTTTGAGGCCTTCTCCATTATCCTTGGCCAAAATTAATTTTCCCATAATCCAAGTTCCATGAATCATCAACCAGAATTTGCATTGAAACTGAAAGACCAGGATGATTTTACCACATAAACAATGAAAAGTATCTTTAGGTAAAACAAACTATCATAAAAAATAAACTGAGCTATAAAATATAAACGTTTTGTAAACATCCAGTATGATGAAGTTATTGTGTCTGTAAGTAGAGTTTTATGAAATGGAACAGAAAAGGGAGGTGTATGCAGATTGAAGGACTTCTGACTGTAGATTTTAACATGTGTAAATATTCATAGTCTATGAATGAAATATGTAAACAACTATATTTGAAGAAGGGAAAATGTCTTAGAGAGAGAGTGCTTTGGAATGGAAAATACCAGACATAGCAAACTCAGGTCATTACCAACATTGGAGCTGATTACAATATGAAGTAGTATGATGGGAGAGACAACGATACACAAGGGAAATCATCAATATTTTGCAGAAGAAAGGACAGAACATGCTAAATAATTATAAATCTTCAGATAAGAACATATTTAAGTAGATATTTTTTGGATATGGTAATTTTTTATGAATATCCTCATAGAAATCTCTAACACATTGTTGGAAAAAAAGGTCATAAACTATACTGAGAGGTATTTGCATTAAGATAAGCCAGGTTATGCCAACAAAAGAAATAACCCTTAAGCTTCAGTGATCTTACATAATAAATGTTTATTTCTCACTCACTTTTCATTACTAACATATCCAACAAAGGTCACTAAAGTAATCTTCTTTGTCCAGAGGTTCAAGGACTTGAGCTGATGACAACGACAACTCTGGTATCATATAGCCTGACTATTAGAATGCATGTTGTCTAATATTCTGGTGTCAAGGAATGAAACAATACTGAGGGCCCCATGTTTTTGGTTGTACTTTGTTGCAGAGATGAAATATGTAACTTCGACTTACAGCACAATGGCCAGAAGTAGTACCATGGTCCTGCCCAGCTGAAAGAAGGCTGACAAATGTCAGATAAGCACATGGATTCTCCGTGCACAAAATGTATTTCCACCACAAGGAACCAGGGTTAAAGAAATGAATCTATGAATAACCAAAGATTGTTAATGCATCTGTGAGAATAAATCAGATACCTTATGATAAGAGTAATAGCCAATAAAAGAAGAGAGTTGAATGTAGCACTGTATTTACTATAGGAAGAAAAACAAATGAAGAAAATGGAAACAGGCAAGGATGAAAGTAGTGAGCTGAGACTACTGCCATGGAAGTCAAAAAAAGAAAGTTGTAAACAGTGGAGGGGTTCAGCAATGTCAAGTGGAGCAAAGAAATTGCAAAAAGACAGAAGGTCTTTGGATCTTTCACGTGCAAGTTAGAGAAACTATTTCAAAAGAAAAAGTATAGAATAATCTTGATGGTAACTTACAGATTGCAGATAATGGATGGCTACATGGGTTGAGAAGTGAAGACAGTGAATGTCAATTTAATTTTCTCTTATAAACCCAACAAATCCCAACAACGGGAATCCTTAGGTAAATATCTTCATTTCTCTTAAATTCTATTTGTTGTTCTATAAAATTAAGGCCTCTAAAAAGCTTAATTCCAAGGTTGCCTCCAGCTCAAAATATAATACTGATAACACTAACTGCAACAATAATAATTATGAACTATTAATTGTTAACGATGTGCCAGGTATCGTGCTCAATATTATCTATGCACTATTTCATATATAATTATGTTCACATTTCAAAAAAGAGATTAATGAGATTAAGATTAAATGTTCTGTCCAAAGTCACACATTTATTATGTGGATAAATTTTAATTAGAGCCCGAAGTCATATGTTTCCTTACCCATAATTGATGACAGATTAGATGCATGCTATAGGTAAGTCCTCTATTGATCTTGACCATATATTAAAATTATGCTATCCTTATCAATAAATTTTTAATATTGATTATAAAATTAATAGATCATTTAACAACTATTTATAAAGCATATTAATTAGCAGACCAATGATAGATTAGAGGGAAGCTCTAGCATTTGACTCTGTCTTCTCTAAAACTTCATGAATGACTTTGATGAGCACAGGTAAAAATTGGTGTTTATTAAATCTAGTCTCTGTCTTGGTGAAGGGAGGAATCTTGTGGAGTTTGAAACTTACTGAAGTTGCAGAAGTAGAGAGCAGCGATGCCCGGCTTAATATTTCTGCTGAAGAAGACCCAGAAATTTAGCTGACTGAAAATTCCATGAAGCTAACACAGTCAAGCACTGCTAATCGTACTGATACAATCAATTAACGCATGGGAAGGGCCTAGGTAAAGGGCACCACTGATCCCTTTGAATGTAGCATTAACTGAATAGAAGACATCTGGACTTAAGACATGGTCACTACATTTTAAGAGGAACATTATAACCTGGGGTCTGTTCAAAAGAGAATTACCAAAATGGTCTTGGCACTATAAGCCACCTCAAATGGAAAAAGATTGCAGATACTGAGAATATTTAGCTTGGCAAAGATAAAAATTGAGGAGTTACAAACACTTGAAGGGCTAACATAAGAAGATACTGCAAAAATTAGAAAATATATTTCTTTATTGAGTTACACATGGCACTGTGTAACTTTCAATTTTAGGTTTCAGTTTTATCCTCTGTATTTAGAATAAATCTGATACATATAGTTACAGCTGTCCAAGGGAAATGAGCTGCCATTAAGATAACCAAAGTTTTTAGAGTGTTATGTAAGTAGGGACACAGTATTGTTCATTTTTCAAACTGGGTCACTGTAGCTAGTAAAGAGTGCTGATAATAATTATCCTCAGGAAATATGTATAAACTTGAGTTGTCTCAGGTAAAGTGGAGTTTTTCTGTCTTATTGAATTCTCCCAGCTACTATATAGGGTCCATATAATCATTGCCTCTATTTTACAGATAAAAAATCTGAAGTGTTATCATACGTGTAAAATCAAACTGATAGTATGTGGCAATCAGAATTCAAATCTGACTCCAATTTCCAGACTTTATTTCACTGCTCCATACTGCCGCTCCAAAGTTATTGCTTTCTTGGGAAGACATTTATTCTGGGAAATTATTTTCATAAAGACTGGATAAGCACTCTTTTTTAAAAAAAAGAAAACCCTCATATTCTACAGGAGATAATGATCAATGTTTTTTCTTCCTTGGAATCCAAAGACATTGCTGAGTCTACAAATTAGGAAGGTGTGGAAAGGACAGAAAAAAGGCAGGGAGGAAGTGATCTGTAAGTTTCCTTCCAACTTTAAGATCCGGTAATATCATAGAAAACATGGCCTTGAAACCTTAGATAAGGCTTCATGAAGATGACCATGAAGCAGAGCCCAGGTATATTTTGTTCCCCATTGTCTGCATTGCCAATAATATGTGCTCAATGAACATGGTTAAGTGAGTAAAAAAGAATCACATAAAAAAAAAAAAAAAACTTCCTTGCACACTTGATCCCATGTATAAGCACCCTTTCCAGACAAAGAACCATTGTTATTTTTATATTAATTTGTCATTATTCACTTTTAATATCTTCATCACTTGTCTATAAATATATCCACGGCTACCATACCATCTCTGAGTAAATTACACAGGCTACAAAGTCCATCATCCTGAATTTAAGCCCATTCTCTGCCTTTTAAAGGCTGATCTGCCATGGTCAATTTAATTGAGTCAGCCTGTGCCTCATTTTACTTATTTATAAAGAGAACATGGTAACAGTAACTACCTTTTAGAGTTGTTGTGATAATAAATTGCTTAGCACAACATTTGGTGCAAAGTTAGCATTCAATAAATATTAACTATTCTTATTTCTGTATGTGTCCACGCCTTCATGCTAAATTTTGTCCACTTACTTTCTTGCTGAATTAAAATAGTTTCTCATCTCTAGAGAGCCTGAGATATAACTCACCAGGCAGATACAGAGATCATCATAACCTTCATTTTATTTTTAAGATTTAAAAAAGCAATGCTACATCTAGACATAAGAGCTGAGCAGGTTGAAAGGTGTTGATTTGCTGATCTGTTCTGAGCTACCATTGAATTGATCTTAAAAATAGAGCCAGGCTCTGATACAATGCCCTCTGTGCCCAATGGTGCTGGTTTTCAAGAATTATATCAGGGCTGAAGACAATATTCGCAGAATGAAAAGGGAATAAAGAAAATGGCACACTCTGAGAAATCTAAGTTGGACATTTTCCATAGAAGTCATAGAGTAGTTTCTGACTTAAAGTAGCAGACTATTTCTAAGTACTATTACTAAAGGCGTCTTTTCACTTTTCAATAGTATTTACTATTAATAATATTTTTGTTTTCGCAGTGGGAAATCTGAAAACCTGGAAACTCAATCCCACGAGTCATCTCTGATGGGACCGCACATAAGATCTGGGAAGATGGGTCTCTACTGACAGTGTGACAGGAAAGGTTGTCCCTTCCTTCAGGGTTTGTAAAAGAAGTAATAAGTCAGTCAACCAAGAGTGACCTGGTATTAGAGCAAAACAGGGACACACTGGAAGTGTCTGCAATGAGCCCTGCCCTTAGTAGTTTACATCTCTGAGATACAATACAGAGACACGTCTATCTACACTGATCACTTAAATAAAGACTTCAATGTCTGGAAATCAAAAAGGGTCATAAGCAGGTATAATTAGGGAACGTACATTGGGGGAAGCAGGAGTTGAGGCAAGGCTTACAGGTGGATAGAATTTGGATCGACAGAGAGGAGATGCTGACACATTCCAGTTTCTTTGACACACAGAGAGGCTTGATCACTGGCGATCATAAAGAGCCAGTGATGTCTCATTCCTCCTCCTTCCCCAATATGCAACCAGATCCGTTCTTAGTTCTACCATCAGCCTCCAAAATGCAACTGCTTCTGACCTAGAAAAGCGTCTAGCTAGCCACATTTTATTTTAATATATATTTTAATTTTACTCTATTATAAATATAAACATGAATATAGAAACCGAGTTTTAAAATTGTTATTTTAACAAGGACTGGGGTAAAATGTCAATGACCTATTTTCCATTTTCTTGGTTTTCAATCTAATTTTAGTAATACTTAAACCCTACAGTTGCTCATCATTTTGGGACCAGATTTGGGGATGAGAACTTTCTCTTTCAGCGTGAGCCAACTGCTAATGTAGGAGGTGTTTGTCTGGTTTGTAATATTTTATGTAGTTGTTAACAGATATGACTTGAACATTTATTTTATAGAATTAACTGTTAATATTTTTCAATTCTATCTGACAGTTTAAAAATCTGTACTTTTGCAATTATATATTATATCACACTAATAAAATATAAGCTAATTGTTTTTAGTTAAATAATCAGAACAAAGAAAAGTTTACTTTTTTGGAGAGCCTGAGTAGTATTCTTATCTGTGCCCATAAGATCCATATATTATTATAATTAAACTGAACTGGGATATGATAAATTTTGATATTTTTCTTTGACTTTTTTTGAGAGTTCTTCAGAAACTCATAGAATCTATGAATAATATTTTTTTTCAGTAGGAAACCAAGTCATGTTCTTCATTATATATTTTTAAAAATATAATTCAGCTGTTCTCATTAAGTTGCATCTACTCAATATTTTCACTTTATTCTACTTTAAGAGAAATCTTAACAGAAATTAATCCCTGATGACAGATTCTTAAGACTCAGCTGATGATTTATAATGATGATAATTGTTCTGAAGACCTTAAATTGCCCATTCCACAAGGGTCTAAAATGAACTCGTCTCAGCTGTCTGGATCATAATGCCATTCACAGACAGTTTGACAAACTACAGCCCATAGGCCAAATCCCAGTTGCCACCTATTTTGTTAAGGCAAGTGAACAAAGAATGTTTTTTCCCCATTAAGTCGTTGAAAAATAAAAGATTAGTATTTCATGATAAATGAAAATTATAAAACTTTCAGAGTTCAGTGTCCAAAAATAAAGTTTTCTTAGAACACAGCAATGCTTGCTGAAGTACATATTGACTGTTACTCTTTTTATGCTCCAGTAGCAAAATTGAGCAGTTGTGATAGGGAACATGTGACTGGAAGAGCCTAAAAATATTTACTACCTGGCCCTTTACAGACACAGCTTGCAGATTCTGTTATAAAAGGCACTAAATTTGAATTAAATTCAGGAGATCTTAGACTTAGTCCTTGATCTGCCATATCCTAGACACATAACTTTAGGGAAAGTTTTTAACCTTAGTGAGACTCAGAATTCTCATTGATAAGATGAGATAAACAGTAAATCTGAACTGTAGGGATACTAATGGTGAAAGCGCCTGTTAGACCATAAAACAATGTAAAATGAAAGAAGATAATATTAAATTAGATGCATACATCCATTTGTGCCAGGCAATTAAAACAAGTATAATATGATCAAGGCTTTCCACAAGGTATGCATTCAATTTTTAAAAAGCAATTTTGGTTCAAGGAAAAGAAAAAGAAAAAAAGTCTTACAGATTATCAAGTTCAACTCAATAATTCATCTAGTATAAGCAAAATTGCTACTTTCTTGATCTTTCCAAGGACCTTGCAGACAGCTTGTGTAGTGAAATGAGTATTAAGGTTAGATTCACCTTTTCACTTTAGACATGATGACAAAATATGTGTGTGCATATAGACAGTGGATATGGGCATTTTTTAATATATGCACAAAAATGTACATGAGGAAGAGTACCAAAGGGACTCACTCACTTGATGCCTCTAAAATTCAATTAATAAAAGTGTCAGTTCAGAAGCAACAAAGTTGGAAATAAATCACAGGAAGATTCACTTTCAGCAGGGGGCTGAGGGCAAATGTGTGTGTCTTTAAGTGGGTACTGAACTCTGTGTGTGTGAAGACAATGGAAGGAAGCTTCAGGAAGCCTGGATGCTGGACCCTTAGGCGGCCTGCTAGCAAGAGGCAGACAGACAGCCCAGGCTTTCCTTGTACAATCACATTTTTTCCGGTGACATTCCACTTTACAGAATGATGCCACTTTTGTCTATGAGCCAAATTCCCAGTTCAAGAGCGCCAATCTACTCTGAACAAATAGAAGCACCTGGGGCATGCCTGTTTTGATAGCCTGCCTGGCTCCTGAAGTGGCTTGTGTCCAGAGAGGATGTGGATGACAATGCCTTTGACTTGGGTCCTTGGGGGGGTCACGAAAGTGGAAAATTATAGGATCAGGAGGAAAACTGTCTCCTGGGTTGACTATAAACCCAAGGCAAAGTTACCAGATTAAGGACTCATCAGTGGGTCAGAAGTGACCTCTAGTGGGGTCTACAGCTTTATTCTCTTCAATGAAAATTATCTCTGTCATAATACCTGTTTACGGCACATAATACCTGTTTATGGTACAGTAAGGAGGGACCACATTTACATTAGGCACCATTTGATGAAGGGTATAAAAAGAAAAAGAAAATGAGAAATAAATTAGAAATCAAAGTAAGAGGGGAAAAAATTAAAAAGAGAAAGAGAAAGAATACAAAAGAGAAAAAACTCTATCACCAGAAAAAAAAATAATAAAGGTAACAATATCTATATTGTCTTCCTGAGAATTTATTTCCCTTAGTGAATCAGGAATTGGGCACAAGCCTTAAAATAATATGACCATATCACTCTTCAGTTCAAAATCCCCTAAGCACCTGATATTCATCTTAAAAGTAGAAACGATTCTCCTTTGCAAAGTCTGCAGGACCTTACCTGGCCCAGCAGTTTCTATCTTGCTAACCCATCTTAACTTGTGTCTTTCTTGCTTACGAGCAACACTGCTTGTTTTTAGGTTCCTCTAATAAACTCCTCTTCCCACTGAAGGACGTGGGCACTCACTGCTTCCCCATCCTGCAGTCATCCCATGGCTGTTTCCACCTTGTCATTTCGTTTCAGCTTCAGGTCTACTCAGAGAGGCTTTCTTCATCCAATCAAGTTGAAGAAGTCATCCTCCCTCATCACCACCACTGCATCCTATTTTATTTGTTGCATGTAATTCATCTATCTAAAGATCTCATGTAACCTAATTTGTTATTAATATATATATTTGTCTATCTCACTGAAATGCAAATTTCCTGAGAGCAGGGTCCTAGAAACATACTAATCATGAAGCAGGTTCTCAGTATCATTCATGGAATGGATGAATGAATAAATACTTGAAAAGAGTTGCTTATGTAGACATTTTGAAAAGTTTGATTTGAAAGTGACTTGGAGGCCTTTCCATTCAACCCTTTCTATTTATATGTTATGACTTGATAAAACTAAGACCCTTAGAATTTAAGTGAATTATACAAGGTCATGTCATTATTTGTGTCAAAGATGGACAGCACCACAGCATTTCACTATATTTATTTTGAAATTTGTATGTAAGTTTCTCATTCCAAAAGTGAAGCTAGATGAGTGATTCTATACAAAAACAGGCATGCTGCAGTATGATAAACCTCAAGAAAGCTATTATGCCACCTTCTGTCCTCTTTCTCTAGATAGACTATGGAAAAAGAGGGATGATGTCTAGCCAAGTAAGGAACTGGGGTGACATTTTGTTGTTATTGTTATTCTAGACATGATTTGGTGAATGTTAGTGGTAGAAAATGTTTGGTGGCATGATTCCGCTATTAGTGGGTTCCCAGAAGACTGAGTTATTTCTTGTACAGAAAGGAGGGACCACACTTACATTAGCAGTTCTAGGTGGATGGAAACTCAATATCTTCTCCCAAAAGTTCTGTTATCTTAGTAGGTTAAACCGTAGATATAACCCACAGATCCTTTATGTATCAAGTAGGTGAAATCCTGGCTTATGTTAAAGGATAAGGATCGTTATGTTAAGGCTGTGGCTAGGTTTCACATTGAGGCTGTCTGGGTAAAATTAACTGACTTATTCTCTTAAGATGTATGGAGAAATGTCAATTGCATAATTGTATTTTAAACACAGAACCTGCATCAGCAAGTGCATTCATTTTCTAGGACTGCCATAACAAAGTACCACAAACCAAGTGGCTTAAAACAACAGAAATATATTGTCTCACAGTTCTGAAATCAAAGCATCAGCAGAGTTGGTTCCTTCCAAAAACCATGAGAAAGAAACCTGTCCCGTGCCTCTCCCTTAGCTTCTGGTCGTCTGCGGGCAGTCTTTGGCATTCCTGTTTGTAGGCTCATCATCCTGATCTCTGCCTTCAGATTCACATGACATTTTCCCTGTGTGTGGGCTCATCTCCAAATTTCACCAGTTATACTGGATTAGGGTTCACCTTAATGAGCTCATCTTAACTAATTATACCATGAACAAACCAATTTCCAAATAAGGTCACATTCTAAGCTGTGGGTTTCAGATCTCAGCATATGAATTTTGGGGAGACACAATTCTATTCATAACATCAAGTTTAGTTTCAATAACTCTAAGGGACTGACTACCAGAGAAAGATAATATCATTATAAAGTAGTATTTCCTGGGATGGAGGTTAAGTTCAGGCACCACCTTAAAAAACAAAACAAAACAAAAACAAAAAATAACTATTGACTTAAATTCCAACAATTTTCCCATTACACAAAATTGTCTCTATATTCTAATAATTTATATAGCCATCTGAGTTCATTGAGCATCTAGCTTTGTCCAGGCACTGTGCTTTTAGGCACCGGAATCCAGCCAATGACCAAAAATAATTTCTCACTTAGTAGGTGGCAGCGTACTGCCCAAATTTGTGCCTCCAACGGAATGTATCAATTCAATCAATATTATTTGGAACTATGATAACCATATGAACAATGAGGTATTCAAAGTAGAAATGAGTGTCGGAAAGGATTCAGAGCGGAAGTAATGTGCAAGCTGAATAGTAATAAATCAAACTATGATGTTGCTTCCATAACTGTTCTGATCCATTGAGACATGGTTTTTAGTTATCGCCAAAAGTAAAATCTACCAAGTATGAAGTATTGAGTGATCTTTAGGGTTTTATCCTCGTATAGTAACTTTAGGAATGACTTTGTATTTGAAAACCACATATTACGTTTGTATGATTCTCTAAATCGGAAACGTTCTGTGCACACCTTTCCAAAGCTGGTGCTGGCAGGATTTTCTTATATTGCTATGCTATTTCTGCTCCTGTTTACCAAAAGCCTTTTCAACTCTTCTTGTGCATTTATATCTAAAATCTCCTTTTTCCCTCTAGTGGAAACAGGAGAACGCAATCCTGCAGGGAGACTGTTTGTTAAGGTTTAACCTGTAACACAAACATGTTTTATCTGGTCTAGCACAAGCTGCAGAGCCTGAGAAGCTTGGAGCCATTTGTCTCTGTAGGGTCCTCAGTGTATTGAAGTAATAAGCCACCACGGGGTCACAAAACAACAAAGAACATACTTCCTAAGGATTTGTAGATGTGTTTCAAAACTCTCAAGGTGCAAACAAGTGCAGCCTACTTATACTAGATAACTGAGAAGGCCTATGGAGTATTGTATAACCAGAGAGAATGTCAGAATTGAGTATGCATGAAAAGTGGCTCACACTGAGCTCTTTGAATTGTATAGAGGTAGAAGTTTGAATGAGGAAGAGCACTGGCCTGAGGGAGGAAGTTCTGGTCCTCCCATTCATTGTTCTGGCATGAGGTCGGTCATTTAATGACGCCAGACACCACTGTTCTCATATGAATTGGAGTCTGCACTAGATCTGTTTTCCAAAAGTTCCTGCTACCAACAGCCACATATATTATTCCTGCATCCTACAGGTTTCAGAAGTGGAAATGTATTTTTATGAAGTTTCAAATATTCATTTGTTTATTTATTGAGTTATAATTTCCATACATTTCAGTTTTGATGTAATTTTTGAAACTGTATAGCTACTAGTCAGAAATTGCTGCACATAAAATTATAAGAAATATTACCATATGGAGTTCTAACATTTTCAGGCAAAAATTAAGGCATTTTGTTAGCTTATATCACTGTCACAATTTTTGAAATGCTGCAAATTTTACAGGCCACTATGATTTCCAGGAGTCAGATAAAGATCGCTGGGAATAGATAATCTCTATGATTCTTTCCCTAGAACCTAAAAATTCGGGAGTTAATTTGCATGCTCCCAGTGATGGAAGTGAAAGGAAAAATAAATGTTATTTTTTGCCTTGAGTAAAGGATCACTTATAGGATCCACCTTGAGTCCCTGACTAATGATATCATTTGGAGTTCTTTACTGCTCAGAACTACCTTTAGATTAGGGCAACGGAAGGCCACCTATATAGTACAGTTGGAAAATTTATATCAAACCACTGCACACTTAACATCCTGGGCATGGTACAGAAACCTAGAGGCCCCCTTTTACAGAGACCAATGCTTTAGAAAGAAGCCATTAGCATGTCTCCCCCACACCCTTGCATTATTCTTTTCTTTTCTTTTTTTTTTTTCTCTTTTTCTTTTGAGACGGAGTTTCTCCCTGTTACCCAGGCTGGAGTGTAGTGGCACAATCTTGGCTCTTTGCAGCTTCTACCTCCTCTCCCAGCTTCAAGTAATTCTCCTGCCTCAGCCTCCTGAGTAGCTGAGACTACAGGCATGCACCACCATTCCTGGTTAATTTTTGTAATTTTAGTAGAGATGCGGTTTCACCATGTTGGCCAGGATGGTCTCAAACTCCTGACTTTGTGATCCACCTGCCTCGGCCTCCCAAAGTGCCGGGATTACAGCTGTAAGCCATTGCTCCAGGCCGCGTTATTCTTTAAATGAGAAATATCTTAATTTCTGTGGCACATAAATTATTCATCAAGCTAAAAATGATTTATTAAGTACCTATTGGTGACCAGATGCTGTACTGATCCCAGGAACATGAGATTCCTAATCTCTGCCTTCAGGGAGTTTACAAGCTAAAGAGATTTGTAGATCAATCCAGCACTGAGGCACTGAGAAATGAAAACAAACAGAATGAGGAAAAGACTGGAGTTCTTGATGAGGAATAGCTTCAATGGGGAGAAAAATAAGAATGGGGTGAAGGGAAAGGAGCAGGGAAGCATGCAGTAAATACAAGAAAATAAAAGAGTGGAAGGAGGAGGTGACAGAGGACAAGAGTTGGAAGCAAAGATTAAGTTGTTTTAGTAGAACCAGATGACACTGCTACCCCTGCACAATTTGCCAGGATCAGCTCCACTCTATATTACTTCTGGAAGTATTTACATGTCAGTTTACTCCGCTGTGCTGGGTTGTGACTGTCCTCTGAGAAGTAGCACAGTATAAGTGCCGTCGATCCACTGGTTGTCTGAAGCACACACTGCCAAGACAGTGCTTCAATTAAGAAAATAAATTCAGGTGTTTGTGAAATATACATTCTTTTACTGTACTTTGTTCAATGCACATTCATCATGGAGCTGTGTCTCTTGGAAGTTTTCTCAACCTTACAGATTCAACCACTGCAGCTAGATGTTTCTGTTTTAAATCCAGTAAAGGCAAGTGACAAATAGCCTCATTTTCTCCTCTACTGGGTGTATTTGGAATTAACAGGGACTCCAGAAAATGAAGAGGCAGCATAGTTTGGTGAGGGGGGGAAAGAGAGTTTTAGACAAAAGTGAAAATTTCTCTGCCCTTGTTCCGCCTCTGCTAGCAGGTTATTTCCAAAAGGCTTGTTTATTTATTGAATTTAAAGCAGTGTTTTCTCTGCTAAAAAGTGAGAGGGCTGAGGTCTTATTTCTAAGGACATATCCAGCTCTATTATTCTGTGACTCGGGTCTAAAATTATAGTACTGGGCTGAGCAATATTCCCAACATTTTATCAAGAACCTCTCTGCTCATGGAAGCATGCAAGACATTATGTCAAAACAGTCAGAATTTTTTTTATCCCTGCCCTCCTGCATTCTAGGGGTTCCTCCATGTTGACAGTATCAATCAATGCATGCATGCCACAAGGGAAGACAGCTGTCAAGTGCACACTGGTTTAAATCAGCCTACTATGAGTCATTACACTGAGTGTGATGCATGTTCAAAGATGTGTGAGATAGAAAACTGGAATTAAGGAGAGAGGGCTATTGGTTTCAGATGACCCCCCAGATGGTTCTTATTGTCAGATTTCAGGTGACTTGGATAAATTATGAAAGAAAGCACTTCCCAAATAAATGTTTAAACACTATACCTGATCTGTATTATAAAACATTGTATCAGCAAATTGATTACTTTAGATAAAGCAATATAGAATAGTACAAAGAAGAAAGAAAAAAAATTCTAAGCAATTATCTTTCTGAAATCACCAAAAAATAGAAAGTAGAAAACTTAAAAACTAATGCTGTGGTGCATGAGTTATAGTGAGCCTGAAGTCTACTCCTCTACTTGCTTGTTATGTAAAAGATGTGGTACTGTATATGTTTGTGTGTGTGTGTTTATAAATATGCATGTACATTACATATATATATGTACATTATATATATATGTACACACACACACAATTGTCATGCACAGTCTCTGTTATGATCCTACAGATTTGATGGAAAATTAAATATTCTAGGAAAAAGAAAAGATGTCTTCCCCAAATTAGAGAGATCCATAACAATAATAACAACAATTTCATGGATTAAAAAAAGACCTGAAAGAAAAAAAAATGGTTTCCTCGATATGTTTTTCTTTCTGATTAAATAGTTTGAATTGTTTTGATAAATAAAACCCAAGCAAAAGAATCAGTCAATCTGTTAAAAAGACGAGGGTAAAGTATGATTAAACTGAAACGAAAGAAAGATTTTGAACAGAGGAGTGGCATGTGTTGCAATCAGTTCCTTACAGAAGTTCCAGTCTTCTCTTCTGGGGTTGGGCTGAGGGTGTTGGTTGTTTCGTCTGCTCAGAACTCTTCCTTGCTTGAGGATTTGCGATCCTTTCATATTGAGAAAATTCTCCCAATTCCAAATATGTGAGAGTAGAGGAGGATGGTCACCCAAATATGATACATCATGCACTGAAAGAGATTTCCAGGTGAAGGTGGGTCCATCAGAATCCATTTCAAGGATTTTTTTTTAGTTGAAATTAAAGAAAGAGCAGCGATTTCTGCTGCTGGTCATCAAAGATTTAATCATGAAAACTATGGTGATAGAAGGATGAGTTGTGTGTTTATAAAACCAATGTCTTAGACATTCAGAACACAGTGAAGCCCATAGAAGGATTTTTTTTTTAATTATCTTTTTTAGTCCGGCCTTAAACCATACTCTGCCTAATAGACACTCCCCTCTCCTTCGCAAAATTTTGGGCAGATTCTCTCACTCCATGACTTTTGTTCCTTTTAATATTTTAATAAAAATCTGCAGTGCCATGTGGAAGTTATTGCTAATATTTCATTGAATCCTCTTCTCCTAGCTCATAGGTCACCATTTGTTTGATCCACAGCCTTTTCTGTCTCAGCCTCTCCAGTTTTAGGGCAGGTGGTGAAGGATTATGAAAAGAGATAAATGCCTTCTATTTAGTTGATGGTCATTTCTCTTGGCTGGTAACACCTTCTGTCTAAAGAGTCTTCTCATGAGGCACATGTGTGAGTTGTGTTGAGGCTTCCACACAGTACAATTATTTGATGTATGAGAATCTTCTACTTTTGCTTTGCCCAGTCTCTGTCCACAGGTCTGGTACCTCTTGGTTGAGGTACCAGAAACTTTGCTCCAACCTATTTCCTTTCCAGAGAGGAAGATCACATATCACATGAGGAATAGATTACCACAGTCCTCCCTTTCCTCCATCCCACCAAGGTTGCTCCTGTCAGCCTCTGTCATCTTCTGGTACCAAGGAGAAGCTGCTGCTTCGGTTCATATACCCACCTCCTGAAGCGTGTGTCAGATTCTCCTAAGAACTCTGTTTCTGAGGTTAGGGGTGGCAGGCACTGGGTAGGTCTCCAAGTTTCTCAATTCAGCAAACATATAGCTGCAGAGAGATGCCAGTTCCACAATTATAATTCTCCTGCCACTAATCAGGTTCTATGGGGATGTGTGTGGCCACTCTTAGCTTTGGGGTTTCTGCAGAGAAATCTGTGAAAATGAAAGAAGCCCATCTGCAGAGGGAGAAATTTAAGCCAAATTACGGGGAAAAGCAGGCAGTGAGAGAAAGAGTGATATCCTGGTTGTGTTCATGTCTTTGGTTCTGATTGTATTTAGGACCAGCGCTGCCTCAGACTTGCCATGGTGTAATTACATGCAGCAGTTTTTCTTTCTGCTTAAGTAGGTTTGAGTTTAAACATCAGAATCTCTCTCTCTCTCTCTCTCACACACACACACACACACACACACCATTTATAGACAAACACACACAGAGACATATACATATATACATATACACACACATATATATCTGTATATATACACATACATATATATGTATATATATACAGAGAGAGATGAGGAGTGTTATATGTTGCAGTCACTTCTTTGCAGAAGTTGGAGAGAGAGAGAGAGACAATATTCCAGGTGTAAATTGAGATTTTGACACAATGATGGAGAACTAGGGTTTGTTATCTCTTAAAAGCCCCACATTTTTTTTCTGAAGTGGATACATACTCAAGGATGTTTCAACCTAGCAAATTTATGTTTGCCAGATACTGGGTTGACAGTATTTTATTCATTTTAAAGGTAAAAATTTATAAATCTTTCATAAAAATAGTTGAAGCCCATGTGTATTTGGGTTTCATTAGTTTTGACTCACACACACAGGCACATACGCAAAAATCAAATGTATCCAATTAGAGGTCATAAAGGATGTTCTGGGTCATCAAAGCCATCATTTGATAAAATATACTTCAACATTCTTCAAGCATTTATGGTAGTTAATTATCTAGTCTGGCCTTGGGAGTCTCCAGAGATCATGTTTCCATTGCCTTTTGTTCCATTAAATCTATCAGTTTGCATTCACATTGGCAGTAGAGGAGTTGAAGCAAGAAGAAAGAAGAAAAATCATTTTTCCCCTTATAAAGCATCACTTCATTCTAATACATACAGATAATATTTTGAAAACCTGACCCCATTACATTTTGCTTAGTTTCACATATTTCCCAAATTCCAAGCTACATTGTAGGGCATCCAACAGAACTGCCTGAGAAGCTTCTAAATACTAACATCATATGAAATCCTCCAGCACTCACATGGGGAAGGTGTTGAAGTCATTCTGTCTCAGAAATACTTTTGTCCCTGAAATATTTATTCAAATTTAAATCTAGTGAATAGTCTGAAAACCAACGTTTTAATAACAAAACAAAACAGCTTATGGTTCAAAGTGAATGTGATGCCTGGTCTGATGCCTGTAGCTCTTTATCTGAGTATATGCTGACATCTAACAGCAGTTTCTAAACTCCCTCTGATGGTGGGCGACCATTGCATTACTTCCCCATTGTATCATTCTCGTGCTTGACTCCATAAATGAGCTTGTTCAGTTCCTAGTGGTAAATTCTCTGTTCTTTCCTTCATGTCTCTTCATGTTTTTCAACATACACAGACAATAGCTTATCAGTTTGAAAATCCCAAACTAGTCAGTAAGCAAGTAAATACATGCAAAGAACTATATTTCTTATTACTAAAATCTGTACCACAAATATCTTTCCTCTTAAAAAGTTTGATTTGCCTTTGCTTCTGATACCCATTATGTTGATAAAGAATCATGCATCTTTGAGGTTATACATAAAAATAATTGAGGATCTTCTCACTACAAATAATGTGACTACATTGGCAATTTTGCTGAATTTGATGTGTGGCTAAAAATGAAACTCAAAATTTAAAGCAATTCTAAGACTTAAAAAAAATCTTTCCTTATTTCCTTACATTAAAACATTACATCTAACCACATAAAAGTGTTCTCATGGGTGATGGAAAAGTTTGGATACAGAGGGCATGTCTGGTTCCATGAAAGATGGGAAGTTAAAGTAAATAATAAGTGTGGAAATTTAGTGCTTAAAAGCTTTCTCATGAAAATGCGAGGTGGCCTGGGCTCTGGGTCACAATGCTTTCTTTAATGGAGCTTTTAGTTAGTAAGACAAGGAATGCATTGTTACTGGACTATATACCTATTTGAAAAAAAAAAAAAATCTAGCAGTGGAAAATAGATTGCTTTCCATTTGATCCTCGAATCAAAGAATGTTAGTGATGGAAAAGGTCTTTGAGATCACCAAGCCTAACACCTTTCTTCTACAAATAATAAAGGTAAATCACAGAGAAGAGAGCTAACTCTACAAGGCCACAGAACTAGGTGAGTCTATTTAGGTAGTGATATCATGATTCCTTTAAGTGCAGCATCTTAGCCATAAATTCCAATATTCTAGAAAGAACAATGAAAGAATTTTGAAACTTAGGCTCACTGAAATTAATTTACTTTTTCAACTATTTGATTACTTTTCTCCAAATTTCTAAGTAAACCTGGATGTTGTGACTATATATTATTGATTTACTTATTGATGGGAATCATACATTTAAAAAAGTGTGAACAAAATGTATTTTCTTGATTTCAAAAAGATGTTAATTTTAAAAGAAGCAATTAAAATAGCTTTAAAAATTTTAGACTTTCTATTTCTTCTTATTCCTCTTTATCTTCTCTTTCTTTCCTTTACCTTCTCCTCTTGAACAATTCCCATCCAACAGCCATGAGGTCTGCCTGGACAAGGAAGACGGGGTGGAGTGCAGTGGCACTGTGGGGTCTAAAGTTGTATATTAAAGCGCAGCGAGGGTGAGAATGGCCTTCATTTGGGAATGGTGGCAGCCCAGCACCCAGTGTTGGATGCAACTGTGGTGATGAGGTTAGCCACATGGATAGACAACCTGATATTGGTAGTCAGAATCCAAGAAGGGTGAGCAGGGTGTCTGTGCATATGAAATGTAGTAGTGGCAGTGGCCTGACCTGAGGTGTTAGACAAAGATTAGGCTAAGAAGTGTGAATTCACAGAAGGGTGTTCTGAGGGTATGTTGCTGCCAGTTTGATGAGAAAAGTGTCCCCACAGGAGAGTGGTCTAGCATGAGAAAAAAAAAAAAAAAAAAAAAAAAAAAAAAAAAAAAAAAAAAAACACCTTAGCTGATTTTGTTGCTTTGGATTGCAATTAAAGATGTAATTGTGAACGTGTGGTTTTAGTATACACAGGGACACACAGAAATAAGTATTTGTATAAATCTGCATCTCTCTATCTTTAAATATGTATTTATATATATATATATCTTATATATATCTTTTAATATATTAAATATATGTGCCATATATTTGTGTCATACTCTGCTTGAGTAGTTACAATAAATTACCCTAGATTGGATGACTTAAACAAGAAGATATTATTTCTCACAGTTCTGGTGGCTGGGAAGTCCAAGATCAAGGTACCAGCAGATCCAGTGTCTGATGAGGGGCTGCTTCCTTGTTTGCATATGATGTTCTTCTTACTGTGACCTCACATGGCAGAAAGCAGAGAGAACACAAATGACCTTTGAACAACAAGGGGGAAAGGGATGCTGATCCCCTACCCAGAACCCCTTCATATGCAGTTATATGAAAATCTGTATATAACTTTTGACTGCCCAAGATCTTCAATACTAATAGCCTACTGCAGACCAGGAGCCTTACATATAACATAAATAGCTGATTACCATATATTTTTAATATTATGTGTATTATGTGTTATATTTTTACCATAAAGCAAGCTAGAAAAAAAAGGTTGTTAAGAAAATCATAGGGCCGGGCGCAGTGGCTCATGCCTGTAACCTCAGCACCTTGGGAGGCTGAGACAGGTGGATCACTTGAGGTCAGAAGTTCGAGATCAGCCTGGATGACATGGCCAAACCCCGTCTCTACTAAAAATACAAAAATTATCCAGGCATGGTGGTGCACACCTGTAATCCCAGCTACTTGGGAGGCTGAGGCAGGAGAACCACTTGAACCTGGGAGGCGAAAGTTGCAGTGAGCAGAGATTGTGCCACTGCACTCCAGCCTGGGCGACAGTGTAAGACTCGGTCTGAAAAAAAAAAAAGAAAAGAAAGAAAATCATAAAGGGAAATGTATTTACTATTCATTAGGTGGAAGTAGATCATCATAAAGATCTAGACCTTCAACCTTGGCATGGTAAGTAGGTTGAGAAAGAGTAGGAAGAGGAGGGGGTTTGTCTTTCTGTCTCTGAGGTGGCAGAAACAAAGGAAAATTTGCATATAAGTAGACCTTTGACAGTTCAAATCCGTGCTGTTCAAGTGCCAACTGGATAGAAATAGTTTCTGAAATAGTTTCTATTTCATAGTTCTAAGGCCAAATTCTCTGTTCTCCCAGTAAATTTTAGTTTTGCTGTTAAGGCCTTTCAACTAATTAGACAAGACTCACCCACCTTATCCAGGCTAATCTCCTATATGTAAAGTCAACTGATAGTAAATATTAGTCATGTCTTGAAAATATCTTCATAACAACATCGAGATTACTGTTGAACGAAACAAATGGACATCATAGCTTAGCCTGGATGACACATAAAATTAAACATTGCATATACTGACATTGGTCTGCTGGTTTTGATAGAAATGGTGTGATTATATAGACAAATGTCTTAGTTTGGAAACCATACACATCAAAATGTTTGGGAGTGTTTGGGCATGATGTCCGTATGTTACTCACATGTGAACTGAGGGGGCAAAATGACCGTGTTGTGCTCGCATATATCCTGTAAGTTTGCTATTGCTTCATATTGAAAAATGGAAAAAAATAAGACAAATGAAATAATTATTTGAGTGTGTGTGTTTGTGTGTGTGTGTGTGTGTGTGTGTGTGTGTGTGTGTATGTGGCCTATTGCAAGTATAAGTCCCATCCTGAGAAATATATAGTTATTCAAGCCTATATTCTGCAATGGATTTGTTTATCATTTTATCCACAGTGGGCACTAAGATTGTGAGATCTGTTAAGGGTTGGGGGCCATACAGCCAGGACATTTAGCTCTACTATTTAATATAACGATAACAAAAAATTACTTGAACAGAATTAAAGTTATACTAGAGCGGAGGCATTCACTAGCGCTGTACATTGAGAGAACAAACTTCCGGAGAGCATCAAGAAACCATGCTACCTTTTTCTGTGGTGCTAGTGCTTTCTCTGGGAGAGAGTGAGCTCACAGGCAAGCCCATAAGTTATTTGTTCATTCTCAGAGAGTATGAACATTTTCCACTTACATTAAGTTAGGAACAGCCTCACCTCTGCAGTCAATATGTGTAGCTCAGAGTTATACAGAACATTCTGAATTTCATTCAGAATTAATACTTGTTCCTGTGATTTTGCCCCTCTCCTGGTCTATCCCTCCTGGAGCTCAGGCTGGTGCAGGTGGGAAGCCCTGCAGCAGGAAAGGTGGACATGGCCAGCTTGCCTTCTTTGTTTTTCATACTGTTAGATCCCCATCCACATGCACACACACCTCACTCTAAATAACTAGCTGTGTTCTGATCCCTCCATGGTAGGAGGGAAGGGGTATGCAGAGCAATTGCAGAGGAGAGGAAAATAGATTATTTTTGACATTACTGTAAACCTGGTGTGGCCCAGGCTGGTCAGAGTTTAAAGCTGACCTTTCCTGGTGGGGTGCTTTCTTGTTTCAGAAGAAACTTGTGTCTGAGAACTTTTACCCTGTGGAGGGCACATACAATCTGTCTGGCTTCTCAGGGCTCCTCTTGGTGATGTTGGTTCTCAGACCATTTCCACGCACTCTTGCTCTCAAGAAGTTTCATTGCATCTCCAGGAGGGTCTCCTGTGCAAACCACTTAAAGATGGCTCTAGAATGACTCATCTGCTTCTGCATCTCCCTTGCTCTCTCTCTATTCCACAAGAAACATCTAGAAACATCTGTCTATCACATAAGTGAAGCAAGCGTCATCTACCTTGGTGAAGCAAGCTGCTTCAGTTAGCTGCTCACTTGTGTGATGACTCAACTGTGATGCAGGTTTCACTTCACTGGGTCCCACAATTCCCAAAGACGCCAACCAAGCTCTGCAATTAGACCCATATACTTGAGGGGAGGATAGTCAGCGTCTCTTTTCTTTCCCCATGGGACAGGGGTAAGGAAAATGCAAAGATACTCCAGCAGTTTTTTCTAAAGACATTCTCTCACCAAATTCAAATGACCTGTCCATTATACTTGGGCACTTGGAGTGAGTAAGGAGTCAAGCATTTTAAAAGACGTTTTAAGCTCCCTTGGTAGTGGTAGTAATTACTGATGTTTGCACAAAAATCTAGTTCTCCACCTCTCCCACGAGGTTCCTTCCCTCCGTATCTTTCCATGCACATGGTAAGATTGCCCTCCCAGCTCTCTTACTGATGGGTGGAGCTATGTAACTAGATCTGGCCAATGAGTTGTAAATAGAAGTCACATGAGTCACATGTAGGCAGGAGCATGCAATACAGATGCAAAACGTACCAGGGCCCTCTTTCTCTGTGATGTGACAACTGGCAATGTTCTAGACAAAGGACTTGCCTTCAGTTGAGATCTTAGGGTAGAGATGATGGAGAGGAAGCCCCACCCAACTGGCAACACCATACACGTTGAACAAGAAAGAATCCATTGAGGATGCACTACTGGCAGGCTGGGTCACTTTTTACTGCAGCATGACTTAACGAGTCCTAACTGATTTAGAATTGCTACAAATTCAGCAAAGTGCCTCGCTTTGGGATGAGGGAGCCCTTACGCTGGTTTGTTCGTTTTCTCTGATTTTTGAGGTCTCTGCTCAAACTGAGGCAGTGTTCCATTTAGCATTCTTCCAGCACTTATAATTGTGGTTGACAGCACTGCACGGAGTCTGAAGACACAGTGCCTGGCTTCCAGTCCTAAAGAGATGGTGTACTGGCTTTGTGTCCTTGGACAAGATGTTTGACTGCACTGTGCCTCAGTTTTCTCATCTGCAAAACATGAATAATAGTAGTTCCTATCTCACGGGTTATTATGAAGATGATTACAGTTAACATTTTTAGTGGGTTTGGATTAGCGCCTGACACATAGCAATTTTCTACATGCATGCTTACTAATAAGTGTGATATAGTTTTTTAACTTTCATCTCTTTATCACTAGCGAGGTACAGCTGAAATGTCTCCAGCTTGCTGCTACAATGCTCGTTGCTTAACTGAGGCGCTACAGTCTGTCTCTGCCTGTCTGTGCTGAAAGGCCACATCTTTGAGTCAGGGCATTTATTATCCTTTGCTGTAGATTCTTAATTTCTTTATCATTTTTTGCTTACAATTCCAACATCAAATATTCCTTAGTTCTCTGATATGGTTTGGATATGTGTCCCCTCCAAATTTCATGTTGAAATGTAATCCCCCATGTTGGAGATGCGGCCTGCTGGGGGGTATTTGAGTTGTTAGAGTGGATCCCCTATGAATGGCTTGGTGCCCTCCCCATGGTGGTAAGTGAATTCTGGCTCTGAGTTCACAGAGTGGCTAGTGTGTAAAGGAGTCTAGTTCCTCTTCCTCTCTCTCTTGCTGTCTGTCGCTGGGTGATACATGGACTCCTGCCTCACCTTCTGCCATGATTTTAGTCTTCCTGAGACCTCATTAGAAGCTGAGTAGATGCTGGGGCCACGCTTGTACAGCCTTCAGAACCATGAGCCAAAAGAAACCTCTTCTCTTTATAAATTATCCAGTCTCAGGTATCTCTTTACAGTGATGCAAATGGACTAACACAGTTCTCATCAAATCAATTTCCACAATTCTTGTTACTACAATTGCTACTTAGATAGATCTACGTAATGCAGGGCTACAGGAAGCTTTCGTGCTGCAGGCTCCACAAAACACCAGCAGCAGCTACTTTATTATGGGAATTGGACACACTTTTAAATTAGTGTTATTGTGTCCATGATCCACCATCACTTTGATTACAGGAGGGGTTAAATTGGTCTAGAATTTGGGGTGACAGGGGCACGTGGAGCAACTTTCTGAATTTTGACAATTTGGACATAGCCTATTTTACTTTATTGAAATTACTACTATTGTTGAAATAGCAACTGTCTACACAGTGCCATGACACATGCTCTCTTGCTATATCTAACTTGTGTTTTTACCATTTAACTGTTTCATGGTTATTGTTAAGTAGGCAAGGTAGGCCTGGCTCTAGTATTCTGGAATTGGGTGATTAGATCATAGGAGATGACAGCATATGAACTAGCGAGAAAATATAAGCTGCTTCTTGTGTATGGTTCTTCTGTTTTAGATAAAGTATATTATGTGTTGTTTTTGTATATTTTACAATTCTATTTTTACTATAATAATTCACAAGCTCAGTGCAGAGGCTCACGCCTGTAATCTCAGCACTTTGGAAAGCCAAAGCAGGAGGGTTGCTCGAAGGCAAGAGTTCAAAACCAGCCTGGGCAACATGGTAAGACCCCGTCTCTACAAAGCAATACAAAAAAAAATTAGCTGGGCATGGTGGCATGCACCTGTGGTCCCAGCTACTTGGGAGGTTGAGGTGGGAGGATCACTTGAGCCCAGGAGGTAGAGGTTGCAGTGAGCTAAGATCATGCCACTGCACTCCAGCCTGGGTGACAGAGTGAGACCTTGTTTCAGAAATAAATAAATAAGTAAATAACTCATAGGATCTTATAATTATAATATTATACTGGATAATAAGTTATAAGCAATTTGACAGTGATGTAAGAGAAATATAATTTTATGTGAATTGTTAAAATATCTCTCTCTTTCACAGAAACTTAATAGAAATGTTTCTGTGAAATCTAAGATAACCTTGGAATGAGTCTATTCTCTTAGAGTATATGTTCTCCTTGGACATTTATTAGGGACTCTAACATTTTATTCTGCTGTAAATTTTAGTTGCTATCCTATTCTTTACAACCAACTTTTCAAAGTTTAATGTCAATTCCTAATTTGACTTTAAACTTGGCAAGTTTTTGAGTCTATGTGATATAATACGAGTTTCAACTTCCCTCATTAATCTTTCCTGCTTTTGTTGAATTCCTTCGGGAAGCAGCAAAGACAACAGGGATAAGTTGGCACAAATCGTAATTGTTATTTGTGGGAAGAAGATGTGCTGAGATTCTTGCTGAAAATGTGCCTTCTATAGTCCTCAAGTGAAGAACAGTGTAGAAAAACACATGTGGAGGAGACAAATTTCTCCTTGAAATAGTTTGTTAAAGTCATTGCTTTATATTAATATGTTTTTTGAATATAACAGTTATTCTATCTAATATTATTTAATGCATATAATCAAAGACAAAGAAGCAATAGAGCTGTGTTTCATTCAAAATTTTCAGCATGGAGCTTGAATTTTCAAAGCTAAAAACTTGAGATTTTGAAAGAAGTAAGATTCCTTGACCAGTTTTGGTTGTGTACCCTGAAATTCACAATAGATCAGAATCACATGAACTTAACACCTGGGAATTTTTTTTAAGAAATAATTTTATATTTTATCAGAAATAAGAATGAAGACCTTATATTGAGTTTAGATATTGTCATAAATGCTACATTTTATCTACAAAATGTTATACTACATAGCATATATATCATGTGAAATTAATTTATTCAAACAAGGTACATCAGTATTCAACACAAACCTTATTCTAATATAAGATTGCATTATGTTTTATGATACAAAACTTTTATTCTATTTTTAAATAAATTTTGCCTTTATTTTAATGCAGTAAATTAGGGGAATCTTTCTTTTTACCGGGATCGAAGAATTCAGTAAAGTTTCCTTGAGTAGACTTTGATAAATATCTTTGGGGAAAATTGAGTAGAATTAAGAGCATTCCAAACCTTTAGGAATAATATGGTCTGATTTGATTTCTTCCTTGAGTTACTATAAATGTATCTTTAGAAACCATTCCCTGTCTTTCCAGAGACCTTCAATTTCATCTGTCACCCTCTGGTATGCTCTCAACTTCATATCCTGCCCTCAATATTAGATGTTAATTACATCCCAGATAATGTACCTGGTATTTGGTTGCTGCTCCAAAGACTCTGAAGTAGGTACTATCATTATCTTTCATTTTTTTTTTTTTAACTAATGAAGACAGTTGAGAGGCTACACAACTTCACCAAAGTGTCAAAGTTAGTAGTGAATCAAATATTCAAGTTCAGATACGATTGTTGTCAAAATTTAGGCCCTTAACTGCTTTACAATTCTCTCATCTAAAAGTTCAGTTTCAATTTAATGCACTGTTTGCATAAAATCAGAACTGTCCAAATAACACAACTTGGACACCTTAACATGCCTTCAAGTCTCTTTCATGTTTTTTAAGTTAAGGAAATTGTCATTGATCTCTATCTTTCAATGGTTTAATTTACATAATCTTCCCTCCTTGCACCATTCAGCTCTTCAAAAAACTTACAAGATTGCACCATACACCCTACGAACTAATTTCCTTTTGTTATCCACAGGTTCTGGTGAAAACACTTGTAAGTTTCAGCCTGGTTGCCTAGCTTTGCTGTAGGAAGTTGAGGTGCAGGCACTTTGGGTACAGGGTACAGATGAAGAAGGAGCACCCTCAGGAGGCTACAGTGTGAAGACAGTTCACTGCTAATGTTATGAATCTTGAAGCAGTAGGTATGAATTCTAGAGGGAAGCTCTTCCTTGTGAGATTCATTGCCTCCAGGGGGAGGTTCTGCATACTTACCTGATCAATGATTATTATTTCAAACCCCATTTTCACATAAAGAAATTCAGGCTTATTTAGGGTCATTTCACTGTTATATGGCAATACTGAAATTCGATATCAGTTGTTTCTAAATTGGAACAAATTGCAAATAGCTTTTTATGACATTCAAGACATGTAAAAACAAGGAATAATTCAAGATCCAGAGGACATGAGAGAGTGGCAGAGGCGGTGGTCTTGCTCTCCCAGGATAGATCATCAAAACTATGAAGATGGATAAATGACAAAAAGTAAACTCTCACCTGTGACTTGCTCATGTATTTACCTTAGTACTGTCAATTGTATGATTATTACTCATAAATAGCTTCATGATGGTGGAATTGTTGTAGAGGACTGAAAGGATGATAAATATTATTTATTTTTCTGGGAATCAAAAAGACTTCAGTTGAATTGGATTATATGTATGGAAACAAATGACTTTTCAAAAAGAGATGAAACTGCCTTTTTAAAACTTTAAGTTCAAGCAATTACCTTTGCAATTACATGTACATGTTTTTATTTGTTTATATATAAAATAGCTATTCATGTGAAATCTACATCCTGTGGAGTGACTGCAGGTGCTTAATTGCTTGCCCATAAGCAAACCATTACTGCACTATAACTTTATTATAGTACACGGAGAAAATGCTATGAGTAGAAACAGCTTTTAAATAAAGTTTTACATCCTATTTTGCAACCAATTCCCCCCCATCTTAAATAAATGTATTTCATTGAATGCTGCTGTTTTTATTTAATAACCAAAGATATTGGAGAGTGCAGCTATTCTACTTTACTTGCCATATCTGGTTAAAAGTCATGAAGAGTACCGGAATTTGCTACCCCGAAATATGCCTCTTTAGCATATAGATTATTTTGAGTTAAAAACCAGAGAGATCCAGCAGATGAAGGAAAAGCCTTAAAATTAGGGCACAAGTTTTCCTTTTGTAAAAGAAATTTTCATTTGTAGAGATACAAATTTTCCTTTTGTAAAGGACATTTTTATTCGTAGAGATATTTCTCTCTCGTGCCAGTAAGAAAAGAATTTTTAATAACTCATCAATACATAAGGCACAGACTTAAATCTGCATAACAAATCTTATGCAGATTTCCACTTTTCCTGGTCACCTTCTCATAACTTGCCTCTCCCTTCCAGAAATCCTAAACTCCTTTTCCTTTGTTTTAGCCTAAGATGATATATAAACCCAGGTTCTAACCATCCCATTGGTTTTTGCTTCACTGGGTGCCCCCATGTGTACATGTGCAATGCACATGTTAGTAAACATGTTTGCTTTTCTCTCATTAACCTGTCTTTGGTCCGTCTAATTTATTGAGATCCATCTAGAGAGTCTAAGTTTTGTTTTTTTTTTCCGCTCCTACCGTCAACAAAACAGGAAGAATCCACATTCTACATCCCCGTTTTCACATGCACGAGTACAGAATGAACTATTAATACACAAATGGATTGATTGTGAGCATGAATCATACATATGCTAATTATTCGGAAATACTTGGGATGGTAATATAGTATTTCTTGAAATATCTATAATCCTTTTGGTGGCATAACTCATCATGTTCTTTCTGTTCAAAATAGTTAAACTGCTATTATGTCCTTAAGTTCACTTGTAAGTATACAAGAGGAAAAAAAATCTCTTTCTCTAATTTCCCTGGGTTTATGGCTAAGGTCACTATAACAAAAAATTGATTAATAAAGAAAAACATACAAATTTATTTAATAAGTTTGATGTGACATGATCACCTTCATAAAGAAATTAAGACCTGAGGAAGTGGCTAGACCTCTGTATTTCCATGTCAGGTTTGTTGAAGAGTGGACAGGACAGTCATGGAGAAATGTGAAAGAACAAAGCGGGTATAAGTTAATGGTCATTACTGAGGGAAAGTTAGCAAGGCCTGTTAGTTCAGAATCTTCTCTGTGACCTTTTGTCTTCAGAGATAAAGATATTGCCTTCCTCCAGGTTAATGTAAGGTATATGTGAGCATCTCATATGAGGATCTTATGACGTGCTTCCGGGGGAAGGTCAGAAAATCCTTCCTAGGTTTTATGACCTGCTTCAGGGAAGTAGGGCAGGGGAAGATTATGGAGACTGTCTGGCTTCTGCTGATTTTCAATATACTGAGGTGGCATATTTTGGGGTTGTGTTCGCTGAATCCTATCATTAGGTATTTAGGCTTTAATCTCTCTCTCTCCTCCCACCCCAAATCTAGGCAGAGGTAACAGGGGTCAGCCATTTACTGATAATCATCTGAAATAGATTTTGTATGTAAAACATATACAAAATTAGATTTTATATATTTTATCTTATTTTGGGGTATTTTAATTGATAGTAATACAGAGACAGGGAGGAAACATTAAGAAAGACTAGGAAGAAATTAATATCTAAAATGTGTTGTTTTACTAAATATGTCACTACTATACCTTCCCACCAGAGGAATTATAAAATCCTTCATTTATTTATTTTTCCTTTTTGAAGCCAAGGTGATTGTCAATATTTTTAGGCCAAAATGAGTATCCAGCCACAAAAAAAATTAGATTTTTTTTTTTTTGCTTTCTTTTCTATCAATCTTCTTTTTTTAATTTTAATTTTAATTCTATTTTTAAATTTTATTTTTCCCTAAGTTATTGGGGTACAGGTGATATTTGGTTACATGAGTAAGTTCTTTAGCGGTGAATTGTGAGATCCTGGTGCACCCATCACCCAAGCAATATACACTGCACCATATTTGTTGTCTTTTATCCCTCCCACCTCTTCCACTCTTCCCCCTAAGTCCCCAAAGGACATTCTTACGCCTTTGTGTCCTCATAGTTTGGTTCCCACTTCTCAGTGAGAATATACGATGTTTGGTTTTCCATTCCTGAGTTACTTAACTTAAAATAACAGTCTCCAATCTCATCCAGGTCATTGCAAATGCTGTTAATTTATTCCTTTGTATGGCTGAGTAGTATTCTGTCATATATACATTATATGTATATAAATGATAATAATATGTATATACATTATATGTATATAAAGTATATATGACAGAATATATATATCATATATATGATAGCATATATCTCATATGATGGAATATCTATCACATATATGATAGAATATATATATCATATATATGATAGAATATATATCACATATATGATAGAATATATATATCGCATATGATAGAATATATATATATATATATATCACAGTTTCTTTATCCATTCGTTGACTGATGGCATTTGGGTTGGTTCCATGATTTTGCAATTGTGAATTGTGCTGCTATAAATATGCTTGTACAAGTATCTTTTTTGAATAATGACTTATTTTCCTCTGGGTAGATAACCAGTAGTGGGACTTCTGGATCAAATGGTAGTTCTACTTTTAGTTCTTTTTTTTTTTTTTTTTTTTTTTGAGGCGGAGTCTCGCTCTGTCGCCCAGGCTGGAGTGCAGTGGCGCGATCTCGGCTCACTGCAAGCTCCGCCTCCCGGGTTTACGCCATTCTCCTGCCTCAGCCTCCCGAGTAGCTGGGACTACAGGCGCCCGCCACCTCGCCCGGCTAGTTTTTTTTTTGTATTTTTTAGTAGAGACGGGGTTTCACCGTGTTAGCCAGGATGGTCTCGATCTCCTGACCTCGTGATCCGCCCGTCTCGGCCTCCCAAAGTGCTGGGATTACAGGCTTGAGCCACCGCGCCCGGCCTACTTTTAGTTCTTTAAGGAATCTCCACACTGTTTTCCACAGCAGCTGTACTAGTTTATATTCTCACCAGCAGGGTAGAATTGTTCCCTGATTGCGGCATCCACGCCAACATCTACTGTTTTTGGTTCTTTGATTATGACCATTCTTGCAGGAGTAAGGAGTAAGGTGGCATTGCATTGTGGTTTTGATTTGCATTTTCCAGGTCATTAGTGATGTTGGGCATTTTTTCATATGTTTTTTGGCCATTTGTGTATCTTGTTTTGAGAATTGTCTATTTATGTCCTTAGCCCACTTTTTGATGGGGTTGTTTGTTTCTTTTCTTACTGATTTGAGTTTTTATTATTTCTCTACCCCTTTCAAAAACCTGTATACTATATACAGATACTGTATAAATTAAACTTTAAAAAATGGTGTAAATGGATAACAGACATGGAAAAATTCAATAAAAAATAAGTAGCACATAAATTTTGGAAAACGTTTGGCTTCCATAGTAGTGTAAGAAATAAAAGAAAGATACACTAATGAAAATAAATAATATTTTACAGCTATTTCTTACACCAGCTTTTAGTTCAATAAGAAACAATTCTGATGATTTAATGATGTATGGATGTGCTCTAACCATTACGATTTACAGTAAAAATTGGAGTAATCTTTGATAGGCCAATCTTTAGATCATCCAATATAGAAGCCTCAGTTCCCCAAAAAATCATGCAAAGCAAAAAAATGCTAACATTTATTGTATCGTTATCTCTAATAAAATGATTAAAAGAGTAGAAGGAAAAGAAACTACAAGGAAAATGTCTGCATGAATTTTGAGGCATCACCTTAATTAGACATTATGTACTTTACAACATGGAAAGGAAAGATTTTTGGAGTTGCAGATTCAAAGATGAATGTAAGTACCTATTTGATAAGCATATGCTAAATCCATTCACAATTATGTTCTCATGAAATTATTAAAACAATAGTATAAAGTAAAACTTGTGAGCACTGAACATATACTAGGTACACTATGACAAACATTATGTATTTGTTTACAAAAGTGATTTAAAAGTAATATAAGTAAATAAAAATAGATTTGTTCTGTGACACTAGGATTTTCTTTTCTTTCAAAATTAACTTTTCTACTCTCATAATATTATTTTTACAATATAAAAAAACCCATAGGGATAGCAAAGTATAAACATGGCAAAAATATTGTTCTTACAGGGCCTGAAATGGTAATCAGGTAAATGTGGATGACAGCAGACACGAATGTCCTAGACAGTAAATAATAAAAAATAGAATAAATCTTCTGTTTTAGAGAAAATAACATAACTCAGTTAGACAATCATCTTATATAATACAGACAAATACAAATGGACCATTTAATTTTTCTTTCTGCAACTTGGTTGATTCTGAGAACTTGATTTTGTTTTTCATTAGTTGAAACCATCAGTTTAATAAAATAAAATAAAATAAATACCTGGAAATATTACAAGGGATTATTTTAGAAGTAGTCATTTAATTGGCTTGAAACAAAAGTTGGAAACAATTCACTTGTCATAAACATATCCCCAGTTCATGTTATTTCAGTTTTTCTAGTAACGTATTTCGTGGATTTAAGTTCTAGGCTAAGTTGCTGAATTGCATAGGAACAGGAACACTTATCCCTTGGAATTTAAGAGAATGTCTCTATTCAGCATAGATAGAACTCTGGCTTTTGAAGTCAGAATCTTGCTTCTCATTTGGACTCTAAAGACCAAACTTCACGTTATATGTCAAAACCTGACCCTGCCAACTGTCTAAGTAGAAATAAACTATGAAAATAATTTTAGGAGAATGCTAGCTATTAGAAAATAAAAACGACCCTCTAATTATTTTTAAAAACTAAAAATGAAAGACAATTTTTACAGGTTGCTCAATTGTAGTTGAAATCTTTAGAAAAAGCAAACATTATTTGTTTGTTGATATTAAAATATTTATCTTATTTCAGATCATTCACTTAAAAACATAACCATTTTTCTTTAGCAAAAAAAAAAAAAAAAAAAAAAGAAGAAGAAAAGAAACAGACTTTGTATCTGCAACAAGTAGAATCAGAAAGGACCAGAATTTAAAAAGGTTAAAAAGATGGTTGAATGGAGAATATTGCTCAGAGGGAAGTTTGTATCTTTAGAAGAGGAGAGGGAACAGGGTTGGTAGAAATGGATAAGAGGCCAGTAAATATAGCAGCCCATGAAGAGGTCACATAGACCTTCTGGAGAGACAGACAAAATAAGGAGGCAGAAACTAAAGATTGTTTACATTCTTACAATCATACATGTAAGAGCAGCCAAAAGCAGAGTTGAATTTTCACACAATAGAACAGAGGCTTCGACCAACATAAAAACTGCAAACTCTACAACCAGTTGCTTTGGGAACGAGGTTGCTTCCAATGTGCTCGTGAATTTACAGTGAGAAAAACCGCGTTGAAATGAAATAAACAGTAACTGAAAGCATAGCCACATGAGTTTCACAAAGACCGTTTTTGAAAGAAATTCTAAGGGAAGTTTAGAGAGATTTATTCTATAAAAGTGTTAGATTGGCCGGGTGCAGTGGCTCACGCCTGTAATCCCAGCACTTTGGGAGGCCAGTGGGGGCAGATCATCTGAGGTCGGGAGTTTTAGGACAACCGGGCCAACGTGGTGAAACCTGCTCTCTAAAATAAAAATTAAAAAAATAAAAATACAAAAATTAGCCAGTGTGGTGTCAGGCGCCTGTAATCCCAGCTACTCAGGAGACTGAGGCAGGAGAATTGTTTGAAACCAGGAGGCTAAGGCTGCAGTTAGCCAAGATCTCGCCACTGCACTCCAGCCTGGGCAACAAGAGTGAAACTCAGTCTCAACAACAACAACAACAACAAAATAAATAAATAAATAAATAAATAAATAAATAAATAAGAAGAAAGAGTGTTAGACTGTGGATAAATGTTTAATTGTGATTTCAAGAGTGTCCAGGTTCTGTCGTCTCTCCCTCTGACTCTACCTAAGCTCATATAATTAATCAGTCCTGAAGGTAAGACATGCCCATATTGTCTCACTTAATCTTTTTATGGATATTACCATCTAGAAGCAATGGTAGACTGTATAAAATGTGATGCGCCTGGTAGATTTAGCAAAAGAAAACATACAAACAAACAGAAAGCAGGCAAATCAGTTACATTTAAATTTCAGATAAACAATGAATAATTTTTAGTATAAATATATTGATCCAATATTTGGATAAACGATGAATGATGAATATATTATTTAATTCTTTAACATTTAGGACATATATGTCCTAAATGTAGCATGAAACATACTTATACTATGATATTATTGTTTATCTGAAATTTAAATTTAGTTGGGTATCTTCTACTTTGTCTGCCAATCCTAGAATGTAGATATATAAAAAGGGACTTGAAGCTTAGGTAATTCAAGCACCAGGTTTACCTGGCAATAGCTGGTGGTTCAGGGATTTTGGTGTTTACCCACCTGGAGCAAAGCAAAAGGGAAGCAAAATCAACAGAGGCCATCTAATAGATAACACTCCAATTTTAACGGAACTTGAAAAGTCCCCAAGGTTTCTTCTATGAAAGGCATCTCTCTCAGATTCTAACTTGGTGAGTCTTGGAAAGGTCTTGATATCTATATTTTAACAAGCGCTTCAAATAGATCTATTATACATCATCTTCAGGCTTCATATTGAGAAATATATCTAACCTAACTCTCCTTTCTAAAACATAAGAAGTCAGTCCAAGGAAATAAAAGCTTCTCTAATCTACCAGTACTTGCTACATTAAACATTAAAATGAAAAAAAAAAAATTGAAAAGTAAATATTTTGTAAGCAGTTTATTTAAAAATAATAAGACTGGTGTTTTAAGAATAAAATCATATGCATGACTTATAAAAAATTATATTTTCCAATACAAAAAATAATTTAGTGAGAATTTTTTATAGTTTTTCATTAAATTTTTGCAACTTTCTTTAATATATGTTTTAATAAAGACAGCTGGGTTCTCAAATCTTCTGCACTTAATCTGTTTTTATATGTTGCTTAGGTTGAAATGCATAAAGAAAATTTAATCTCATACAAATATGTAGTTAAAAAAGAGAGATGTATTTTAAAGGACTTTTCAATTAATAGTGGATATTCTTTTTTCAAACAGTAAATGGGCAGCCATCTTTATATTAGCCCTACAATGACTCTGTCTCATAATATTTTCCAGGCAATCAAGCTTTTAATATAAAATGTGGAAAAATATTAAACAAGGCAATATTGTTTTACAAGCCTATGCCTGGAACTTAAAAACAATCATATGTATAAATCTTTAATGGGAACATTTTAACAACAAAACATCCTTGGATTTTACTAGACAAATATAAGTTACCTGTGAATGAGTTATGAATATATATGTGTGTATGTATGTATGTACATCATATTTCTATTGTATATAAGCATGCATATATGTGTGTATGTTTTATGTATTCTCATTGTATGCTTATGTACATGCATATATATAATTAAATAATAGATTTTTCTCTTTTGTTCCAACCACCAAAGAACTAGAATCTCCTTCCTAAAACTGGGTTATTTCTAAAGGCAAGATAATAAGCTTGATAAATTTCTGAGTTACTTTAAAATCATTCTTCATATCATAATTCTTAAGGTGTCTTAAACATGCTCTACACAGGGTGTCTCCATTCCAACTATAATTTTTCAAAAAAAAAAAAAAGGAATGCTAAAAGTGGTGTTGAAAATTCAGAGAAAATAATACCTGTTCAACAGTTGATTCTTCAGAGCTATTGTATGCTATTGTCCCAAAAGCTATGCTGAGAAATACTGTTGAACCAATATGCATGCCTCCTTTGTGCCCTGGAAGAAATATGGCTGAGCTAAAGGAAAAAAAAAAAAAAAGGACTCCTAAAAAAGCACTGAGAATTAATTCTAGTAGATAATTATGGTCTCTTTTTTGCCTGCAATCTCTCACTCACTTAAGTAGGTGAGCAAAGACAGGTAAGGGCAAATGCATTTCTTATCTGGAAGAATCATGCAGTGCCCAATGGCCCCTCCCTCACTGATCCCTTCTACCTGTGTGCTACCCTGGCTCCTTACTTCAGCCCTCTTTTATTTTCTTCCATTGTCCGTCTGTTTCATTTTTTAAATTGCATGTGTGTATTTATTTATTTATTTTCTTGAATACTCCTCTGCCTTTTTTTCTGATTCTGCTACGGTGTTCAGTTGTAATGAGGGTTTCCATCCATCTTAGCTAGAGCAGGCATATACATGTCAGTGAGGATTATACGTAGAAAGTGAGTCACACATCACTCACAGTCATCAACACACTAACTTGTTTTTAGCTCAACCTGCATGCTGCGTATGTCAGCAAGTAGTCAAAACAATAAACATGCGCATTGTTTTAATGTGCCAATTAAATTGTGTATATGTTTAAACAATCACCATGATTACATCATGACGTAATCAGAAAGACTAGAAAGCGTTGTAACTATCAAATCTCATTTTGGGGATCAAAAGGATCATGAATGGATAGGTATGTATGTGACTATGCATACGTGTGCATTACACTGTCATCCCCTATATCAGCACTGAATGAGAAATAACAACTCATCTCACGAACTTGGTTGACACTTGAATAGAAAGAAGATGATGGGGGGAAAAAGTGTATTTAAAGAGTTCAAGGAGAATATAAGATAGGACCTTGATTCATAACTGTGAAAACTGCTATTAAGGTAACCATGTAGGAGAGGGCGATTTGTACAAACTTTATAGAAAGCAGTTGGACAACACATATTAAGAATCCTAAAGGTGTTGATTTTCTTTGATCCAATTAACTCAACTTCTTATAATTTACCCTAAAGCAGTATTCAGAGATAAAAGAACAATTTTTATATGAGAATATTCATTGTAGCATTGTTTGTAATAACAATAAGGGAGTAATTGGGAGCAGCATAAATATCTGACAAAAAAAGGATATTTTCAATAAATCATGAAATATACAAGTGATTGAATAAAATGTTGTTATCAAACATCTGTTTTCCAAAGATAACTACAATTATAAAATAGATAGAAATAGACAGACATAGATAGCTGTGTGTGTGTGTGTGCACGCGCATGTGTAGGTGTGTGCATATATATGTAATGTGCATATGTGTAAGTATATGTATTTGTTTAGTTAAAATACAAATTACTTAAGAATGTAATTTCTCACACAAGATTTTTGTGAGCATGGATACAATTTTGCAGAAAAAAGACTGATAGGAAATATACTAAAATCCTAATAATGAATGGTAAGATTTGGGGTAAATGAAAGCTTCATATATTTTCACTTTCTTAAATTACTTACATTGATCCCATATTATCAGTAATGAAGTAGTAAAATTACATCCAAAAAAGTCTCATACATACAGTATTTATATCTCCAAAATTCATTCCTAGCTTGCCTCAGTGATTTCTGGTCCTGATGCAGTTTGTAACTGAGCAGGAATGCTAAAAACACTTTCAAAGTCACCCTTTCGGCTGGATTCCTAGGGACTTATTAAGGTGATAAACACCTTTGGCCAAAACCTATGGTCAGCAACACTCTCAGCAAAATCAAATGTTCCCGTTACTTTTGCTTTTTATGTGTTTGAAACAAGGGCTACCCAAGCAGTTCATTGTGGCACCCCAGGCTGTGACCAGATTGTTCATCCTCGCACTGAGTTTGGGTCTCTAAATGAACCCAGGTATGTTTTAATAACCTTGGAACTGGGAACTCTTTTTGCACCATTTCCATACCCAGCCAGTTGCTGTATATCTTGGCAGTGGCAAGCTTATTTCTAAGGAAAGAGAAATATTTCCATTCTTTAATAAGTCATTCCAAGTTTCCTGTGATGTTATAAATAATCGGGCAAACAGCCGGCTTTATTCTGCTTAATTTGATATGGCAGATTTGAAATGTCAAAAAGTTCACTCTCAACATAAGCCATGCAACTGGACTCTGACCAATACTCTCATTCCTGATGGGATAAACTTTATCGTCAAGCTCACTCAGGAAGGCAGCTGGGACCCTGCTTGCCCTTCCCAGGCGCTGACTGATAGAGTAGTCTGAGTTGGCCCTGCATGTTGTGAGCATGAGGTCAGCTCTTCCTGGGTTTTCTCTTGGGGGACAGGCAACTAGCTTGACAAACTTAGCTAATATACCTGTCACTCAAGGGCAGAGAGGAGGAGGCCAAAGAAACAAAGTTGAAATTAACATGTGAGTAATTGGAGGAAGAAGCATTAAATATCATTTCAGGGTAAACATTTCAGTAAAAGAGATATTTTAGTCTCTCTATAACACTCTGTGTCAAATTTCCTTTCACGATCAAGTTCAAGGGCTGATTTACACGTTGGAAGTCCACAGAGAACTGAATTCTGGGCATACAGCTGAAGGTCACCTGACTGTAGTGATGAAAGATAAAACTACCATAAATTCAGATGCTTGGCTGAGATTTTTAAATCTGTTGAAAGAGCTAAAAGGGCATTTTGCCGATGAGTTTGATGTTTAATAGGATATTTTTGTTGTTTTTAGTCCTTTGCCTTGTATTTACAAATCGAACAGGCTCTGATGAAACAGCTCAAGTGTGGTTTGCATTGATTCAGAAAGGAATTATTTAAAGAGGAAAAAAAGTTGTTGAACTTGATTTAATGAGTTTGAATATTAAGCAATTTCCTTTAATAATACATTTGTTTAAAGTAAACTGTTCATAGTTCATCTGTTCTTATTTTTAATTTTGTATTTTATCCAAACCTGATCTGTTTTTCTTCCCAGTTTCTTATTATTCATCAGGCTGTTCATGTTCCAATTAAGATCATTTTAGACTGTGTTTTCTGGAAATAAATACATCAAGTTGATTAGGAAGAGCCAAGATCAAATGTGAAAGGAGTGATCAGGTTTTGAATGTAGAAAATGTTTAAAATGTGTGGGTTTCAAATTTTCTTAAAACCAAAATAAAAACATATTGTTTGTAAAATATAAAAAACCTTATGTTTCTGAGATCTCACTTGAATATTTACTTTACTTAATAAATACTCCTTTTGCTTTGAAGAATAGGCTGTAAACATTGTGTGAGAATCTTGCATATGGTGGGGTAAACACACAGGGGTTTTCACATAGCTATTGAGAAGTAAATAAATCCCATAGGCTTAAGGGCTCCCCAGTTCCTTGCTACACAGCCCTGTTGTCCACGGTTTACTTTTTTCCACAGGATGATTCTTAATACTTTACCAGATGGAAACACCACCACCACCATCTTTGCAGTTTCAACTCTCATGCATTAGGCAGCTATGATATCTTCATCTTACTTCCTTCTCCGGCGTTCTTTCTCATTCACACCATCTCAAGGTGAGTGCATTAGATGGATAAGTAATACATTTCTTTCCTAGGGCTGTTGTAATGAAGTACCACAAACTGAGTGGCTCAAAACAACAGTAATTGTCTCTCAGCTCTGGAGGCTAGAAGTTGGAACCCAGCAGTGTTGGTAGGGCCATATTCTATCTGAAACCTGTGTTACTCCTTACCTCTTCCTAGCTTCTAGTGGTTTGCTGGCAGTGTTTGGCACCCCTTGGCTTGCAGCTACATAGCTACAATACTGCTTCGGTCCTCGCATGACATTCTCCCTGTGTGTTTCTGCCTTTATACAGTGATCTTCTTAGGACAGCGAGAGAATTAGGGGCCCACCCTATTCCAGTATGATCTCATCTTAACTAATTACATCTTCAATAATCTTGCAATTACATTCTGAGGTACTAGGGGTTAGAAATTCAACATTTTGTTTGGGTTGGGGGGACACAATTTAACATGTAACAGGTGTGAAAAGGCAATATGTATAACTGTGTGTTTAATGTTGCTTTACAAAAAGTTGGTCAGTAACTATTGTTCTTTTTTTTTTTTAATTTTAAGCAACAATTATTTGTTAGAACTCCATGGGGACCTTCATAGAAATATTGAACTCAAAGTAAAGATGTAAGCTTGAGGTTTCTTTCTATGCAAGCATTTTCTAACTTTCAAACTCCTCAAACTATAGGGAAGCAGGACAGAAATCACCTCATACGATGCTCATAGGTTTGGAGTTAGTTGAAATGATCTTGTTTAAAAAGGTCAGTATAAAGTTTAATTGGGTATATTTAACTGAAGTATTAAACAGAGACATTGCTGGCCTGAAAAAGATCTCATGCCAGATAAAGGCAAATATAATAAAGATGTCAGGGTGCTTCTCCGGAGCAAGTGAGATCATTATGCAATTATGTTACTTAGAAAGGCAAAGGGCAGAATACAATTTATACTATGAAATGTTACATTTCCAAGTTTCTGGAATTCACTTTTTTTTTCATTTCTTTGCAGGTAATCCACTGGGCTAGCTATAGATTCTAATTAAACGTTGGCATGATTTCCAGTTAATTTCCAATTAATCCTGAGAGAATTTACTTAAAATCCTCAAGTCTTCAGACACCTCTATGATGTTCTAAACAAATTTTGACAATTAAAAAAATAGAATTAAATATTTGCTTCTAAGAAGTCCTAGAATTTTTTGACTATCTTAATTTATAAATTTAACCACCATTTGTTAACTATTTACTGTATTCAAGACATTATTTGATACTGGGATTGTAAAGTAAGATTGAGTGAAACCTTTTAATTTTCATAAATTGTGATTTCACAGATACATGTGTAGAGGTTACTTTTTAAGTAGCCTGTAATAAGTGCCATACCCTAAATACAAATGTAGTGATGCTACAAAGAGCAAAGAGAGCTTCTTTGTTATAAGGAACAAAGGCAAAGAGAGCATCGAATGTAACTAAACAGATGAGAGAATCATAAGGTACACTAGTTAGAGTAGGTTAGGCTAGACAACCAAGCCATTCCAAAATCTCGGTAGGTGAACACACATGCAAGTACACACACACAGGCATATGTTTTTGTGTTTGTTTCTTTTGCAATTCATAATATGTGTTCAATATGGTTCACCTGGGGTTGGGAACCTTGCTTCAGTGCTTCCCTGATCACCAAGACACACAAAAAGAAAAATGGTAAATCAGTCAATGGCTCTTCAAGCTTCCATACAGAAAGATCCATAGTAATCTTATCACTTGTGACCAAATCAACTCATAATACCATTAAAAAAAAAAAAAAAAAAAAAAAAAAAAAAAAAAAGCAAAACGTGGGAAGGAGAGAGGGTCCATATGTAAGAGACACAATCATAAAGTGTGTCCAGAATTTGAAGGGTGCTGGGATTTTTTCATGCACCCAAATGGGTATCACTGTGGACATCTGCAAAATGAAGAATAATATTTCAGTGAGTGGAAATTGTGCCAGGGTCTCAAAACACTCAATAGAGTGGAAAAGAAAATTGGGAAACAGTTGACAGCACTTTTGTTTGTTAAGTGGCAAATATTTGTGCATGACCAACGTTGGAAAACAAATATGACAAAAGTATACTGTTATTGGGCCACCAAGAATCTTGTATTAGTTTGGGTTCTCTCAGAGCTGACCTTGAGACTAGAAATGAGCTCAAGTAGTTTGGAAAGTTGCAATGGCTTTCCTGAGGTGTCTACTTGGCTAGGCTACTGTCCCCAATTATTCTAAGACTAATTAATTACCAAACACTAACTTAGATGTTGCTGTAAAGAGATTCTGCAGATATAATTAAAACTTCTAATCAGTAAACTTTATGTAGGGAACACTGTCCTGGATAATTTGTGTGGAATTGACTGAATCAGTTGCAAGACCTCCAAAGCAGGGCTGAGGTTTCCCAGAGAGAATAAATCTCACCTGTAGACAACAGCTCTGGCCTGTCCTCAGAGACTCCAGCCTGCCTATGATATCCCTTTTCTGACTGCCCACTCCATGATATCAACTTTTTAGCCAGCTCATGCATTTGTAAATCCAATTTCTTATAATAAATATCTTCCTATATTGTACTGCTACTGGTTCTGTTTCTTTGGTTGAATCCTAACTGATTAAATGATCATAGGAAGTACAATCGGGCAGCAGAAAAATGGGACAGAAAATAACACAGCTCAATAAAGTGTGTTTTTATGAGCAGATTACTGCTGTGGGTATCTGGGCTTAATCCCAGTGGAAACCTTCTAAATGACTGTAGACAAGAAACCGCCAAATGATTGCGTGGTGGAGAAAACCAGGGTATTTCTCCATGAACTCTAGCTACTTATTGTTCAAGAGCATCTGTCCCCTCTACTTGTCCATTTCCCTCCTTTCCTGTGACAAAAGAAGCCCTGCAGGAAGACAGTGGAAAAATGCCATAGATGACTTGAAAGGATATGGGCTTAGAATGCACAGAATCTGATACAAGTCTACTTCAAAGACAATGCCTTTCATTTTTCAGTGACTGGGGAGGCAAGAACATGTTTTCAAAAGGGGTATAAAATTTGTGATTTAATCAACACATACTGAGTATTTAAAATGTTCCAGGCACTGTGAAAGAAACTGAATAAATATGATAAATATGGGTGAAGTATAGTCTCAGTCCTCCAGAAATTTCATAATCATTAAAAGTACAGTTGACCCTTGAACAACACAGATTGGAACTGTCTAGTTCACTTATACATGGATTTTCTTCTGCCTCTATCACCCAAGACACAGCAAGACCAACCCCTCCCCTTCCTCCTTCTTTTCAACCTACTTAACCTGAAATTGATGATGAAGACATTTGTGATGATCCACATCCACTTAAAGAAAGGTAAATATATTTTCTCTTCCTTACAATTTTCCTAATAACCTTTTTCCCCCAGATTTTTTTTATTGTAAGAATACAACAAATTATACAAACGACATATAAAATATGCAGTAATAGACTGTTTATGTTATGGATAAGGCTTCTGGTCAACTGTAGGCTATTAATAGTTAAGTTTTTGGGAAGTCAAAATTTATACATGGATTTTTGACTATGCAAGAGATTGGCACAGCTACTCTCTAAGTTATTTAAGGATCAACTGCATTTGCAATGAAATGTCACAAGATTTGCAAAAGATATGTATACTTGTTGAGAAGTAGAGGGGTTAATACTAACCAGAAACATGTAGAGGCTATGAAAAAAACAGAGATATTTACCAAGCAATCATGGGAGAGAAGACCATTTCAGACCATTTTTTGAGTGCCACATTCAATTCCGGGTGCTATCCTTCAGTGAAAACAAGAACAAAGTAGAAAACAATGTAAGAGAGATAAACAGCATTGCGAAGTCAGAGTCCTACCGGAAATTTCAATTCTTCAGTTTGGTAGGAGAAAGAAGACTGGTGAGGTGGGGAAGGATTGGGCATTGGAGTGAATTTTTTAAAAATATTTTTGTATTCCCCCAATTGTTCACAGGTAGACGCTCCTCTAGAGAAGTAAGAAATCTTCATATCTGTCCCAGTTTCTCTATTTGGCTGAGGACTGAGTCTCACCTCAATATACATATTTTTTTGATGCCATGTCCTCTGTTTTTCATTTCAGTTTGATATTTGGGGAGAAGCAAAGAGTTCGCCACTGTATCTGAGCTCCCTCATTCTTGTGATCCAGTTTCACATGCTGCAGGTGGCCAGATCAGTTTGAGGCCAATAAGCACTTACCTAGAACCGGCAGGAGGGAGGAAGCAGAACCCAGCTGTCTTCTTGCATCCAGAGGTGCAACATTCCTGTTCAAAATCCAGGCACGTGGCAGCCGCATGCTGGAGGAGACACCTGCTTCATGCCCAATTCAGTAAAATATTAAGAATTATACAATTTTAAATTACAACGTTTCATTTTCTCTTCAGCCTGACCTAATTATTCCCAGCAGGGAGAGTTGGCCAATAGCATTGATTTTGATTTTTTTCTCCTTGGTCTGTAAGGAAAAGGCATTCATCTCTCATTTGTTTTCTTTATTTTTCTTTGAACACCGCCGACGTATTCCATGCCAGCTCCTCCTCATACCTTCTTTCCCATTTTATAAGCACTGATGCACCTGTAAAACACATTTTTATAAAAGCCAGAGAAAGAACAGTGGCCATAAAAAGCTCCCACGCCTTTGCATGATCCTTGTTGTTAGCAATCCAGAAAAGGCCCCCTGCTCACAGCAGACGTTGCTTGGCAGCTGCTGCCTTGACTTTTTTCTTCTCCAACCATTGTGCTCATGAGCCTGGCAGGGTCAGAACAGAAAAATGCATTTTTTTTCATCATCACTTGACAGTGTTTTCTTCAAATCTCCAAGTTTTACAAACAAGGTGATGGCCATAAGAGACTTACCCTGACAACTCAAAGATTGATGCATGTTTTGTCTGAAGGGGTCAGAGAAAGCAGGAAAAATAAAGAGAGATCATACAAATAAACCTACACATATCCACACACATCTAGATGCCCTTTAAATTTGCATAGGCCACACCGTTTTTTTTTTTTTTTTTTTTTTTTCCTTTTTCCTTTGGCTATTTATGTGATGCACAGGAAAATATCCACTTGCAAAAATGGACAACATGTATTGCCTTTCCAGCTTTTGCTTGAAAAGTCTTAAGGAAGAGTGTCATTACCATTTATCTCTACAGTTAAAATGTCAGACCCTTCTGAAAACTTAGGGTAAGGTTGGTTGATGGCAAGGATCATCTTTGTATACTGCTAGTAATCTCAAAGGTTTGTAATTCATATTATTTGCTCTTTATATCATCCTTATATAAAATATTTGACCATTCATGAGTAGATTGGTATCGTTGACATTCCAGGGAATGTTGTACAAATAAGTCAGAGTCTTTCTGTTTTCTGGAAAGTCAATATTATGAGATATTGTCAGGTCTTCTGTGATAAGAGATTCCATAGTAAATAATTTGGCCAATATTATGTTAACAAAGTTAAGTTTATTTTCTGCAAGATTTCTTGTACTTTATGATAGAATGCATACTAAGGTCTCAAGGAGCTAGGGTTCTCCAAAACACAGTTTGGAAAACATTTGGAAAGTAAATAATACTTCTTAGCTTTTTACTTTTCTCACTCTAAGTCTGACCCCTGAACACAAGTCCAGAAGTATATTACCCACTGCTTATTAGACATCTCTTAACAGATGGGTCTTGTTCACCAATTACCCTCAGTATATAACAAAGTGCCTGGTACACAGTTGCTAGTCATATTTTTGAATAATATAATAAATCTCTGAAGTCAGGAAAGTAAGTGTTAGTCTCTTTCATCTTCTTTAAAAACCAAGTTTGAAAAACCAGAGTTTAGTAGACACAATGGAACATTTGGCTTAGAAGAAAATAAATAAACTTATACATTTACTTGTGTTAATAAAGAAAGAAAAGCTGAAAATTCTAATGGACTTACTATATGCGTGTAATCATATGGGGTTAATTGTTTTAGCTCATTGGACCACCAATATGCTTCAACACCATATTCATGACAAAAATTCCCAAATATGCCTTAAATGAGCAATAAAGGTCTTGCTTGCTCTAAGATATCATGATATTGTTCTTTCTGTTGAGTTAACTAGAATGGTTGGAAAAGATTTGCTATATGTCATTTTGACTTCTTCATTTGGCAGGCTACAACTTATCTAACCATACTAACCTACAGTTCATGGGACATTAAAGTGCAAAGTCATGACTTCTAGAAACAGGGGTTAGGTAGGTGAGAGGTGAGATTTGCACTGTTAGATATATTTCAGCTCTACACATGTTTCTTAGTAATGCCAATGGGCACTGCAAAGAAACTTTAAACAATAAGTGGTAGTGTTTTTTTATTTGTTTGTTTGTTTGTTTGTTTTTGAGATGGAGTCTCTCTATGTCACCCAGGCGGGAGTGCAGTGGCGTGATCTCAGCTCACTGCAAGCTCCGCCTCCCGGGTTCCAGCAAGGTAGTGTGTTTCTTAATTCAAACAGAATGAAAGAGATATGGAAATCTGAGGGATCAAATGACTTTGGAATAAATTTTTGGTTTCTTTTTGTTTTTCTTCCAGAGGACATAAATAGTGCTAATGAATGAAAAGTTCAGGAATGTGGATCTCAAGTCAGAATAAGAAGATTAGAGAAACTAAAGCTACTCTAAAATGAAAAAAAAAAAATACAATTAAATAGTATTTTTCTTTTTTAAAAAAAATAATTGCAACTTCTGTCTTAGATTCAGGGAATACATGTTTAGATTTTTTACATGAGTGTATTACATGATATTGAGAGTAGGGATATGGATGGGCCCAACACCCAGCTAGTAAGTATAGTACCCAATAGGTAGTTTTCAGACTTTGCCTTCCTCCCCCTCTCCCCCATCCAGTAATCCCCAGTGTTTATTTTTCCACGCTTATCTCCACGTGTACCTAATGTTGAATTTCTGCTTATAAGTAAGAACATATGGTATTTGGTTTTCTGTTTCTGCTTTAATTTATTAAGATAATGACCTCCAACTGCATCCATGTTACTGGAAAGGAAATTACTTTGTTCTTTTTAATGGCTGCATAGCATTCTGTGGTGTATACGTACTACATTTTCTTTATCCAGTCTACCACTGATGAGTACCTAGATTGATTCCATGACTTTGCTACTGTGAATCATTATGCAATAAACAAACAAATGCATGTGTCTTTTTAAAAATGAACAAGTGGGACCTAATTAAACTAAAGAGCTTCTGCACAGCAAAAGGAAACATTAACAAATACTTTACAGAATGAGAGAAAATATTCACAAACTATGCATCAAACAAAGGGCTATTATCTAAAATCTATAAGGAACTTACACAATTCAACAAGCAAAATGCAAATAACCCCATTAAAAAGTGGGCAAAGGACATGAACAGACATTTCTCAAAAGAAGATATACAAGCAGAAAATAGTAATTTAATAAAGCAGTAAGGTCCTTATTGTTAAATATTTTGAAGAAGTTGGTTATTTATCTGAGATTTTTGCATTGAATGAGATAACGGAGAAGGTGATGCCTCAGATATTTATATGAGCTCTCCTGGCTACAGGTGCTTGTGATACTTAGAATAGTCTAGTTTATTCCAGGAGTATGACTTAGTGTAGCAGGACGAGCTGTGAACAAAACCCCACAGACACCAAGATAGTGAAGGAAGTAGCTTTTAATCAGCTGGAAGCATCAGCAGACTAGCATCTCAAAATCTGAGCTTGTTGAGTGCACAATTTCTATCACTTTTAAGGGCTCACAACACTAAAGATTTTACATGACAGGGCCGTGATTGATTGAGCAATCTAGGGGGTATGTGACAGGGGCTGCATGCACCAGTAATCAGAATGAGACAGAACAGAATGAGAAGTTTCACAATGTCCTTCCATACAATATCTGGAATCTATGGATAACATCGGTTGCTAAGTCATGGGTTGAATTTTAACTATCAGGCTAAGGTCAGGCAGGCCCAGGCCTGGTTTTGGGTCTGGTGCCTGGCGCCGGGCTGCCTGTCTTTGGTTTCGCTTCCTTGTTTGTTTTTTTGTTTTGTTTTGTTTTGTTTTTTTCTTAAATCAGGTACTGAGCATAAAACAATATAGAACAATATGGGAGGAGGGGTCTCCTCTCTTTTGTCATTTGTATTGCTTATAATTCTTAGAGGAGTCAACACAATGATCAGTTCAGAAAGTATTCAGTATTCTTATTCACTGTGTATAAATATCAGGCTTAATAAAAACATTTCAAATAAAAAATAGGTAAGAAGAAAGAGAAGAAGGAAGGAAGGAAGGAAGGAAGGAAGGAAGGAAGGAAGGAAGGAAGGAAGGAAGGAAGGAAGGAAGGAAGGAAGGAAGGAGAGAGGGGAGAGGGAAAAGAAAGAAAAGGGAAAAGGGAAAGGAAGAAATAATGAGAAAAAAGAATCCTAAACACCTGAGGCATAAAAGGGGATAAAAATGTATTATAAATAAATCACTGTATCATCAATAATGATGCTTAAAATGCCCATAATATTTCAGGTCATATGTTTGCGGGGACATATCACCTTGCAGGATATATTTTCCACTTCTTTTCTATTTCAGATTCCACCACACTGGCTACCTTGTCATTATTTGCATATTCTGTCATTCTTTATACCTGGGGCCTTTATTTTATGGTCAACAATGGAGGAGCTTCTCATTTGGCTAAACTCTAAACAATATACTTAGTTGTATGCACTTTGAAGAAATATAGAAGTGACTTCAGGTACGGATATACACAGAATCACAAGCAGTGGTAAAATGATTGGCTTTATTTAGAGGTCTGGAGGAAACAAATTTCACAGATCAGAGGTAAGTAAGGAAGCTTTGGGAAGAGGAATGTAGAGGGGCATATGGGGGTTAGCAGAGTATGTACGTCTTTGGTCCGCATATTAATAACACTCAAAGCATGTCTACAACAGAGATACACTCAAAAGTCAGCTAGGCAAGATGGTTCTTTCAGAGGAGGTCGGCCGGTGTTTCTCCTTGTTACTATACAGCCGAGTCCATAAGGCCAGAAATTAAATAGCCATAATGAGAAGGATGAATGTGTATCAGCCCAAAGCATGGATTCCCTGTCATTAAGGTTGGCTAAGCTACTACATCTGGGGAATCCCTGGTCTGTCAGCAACAAAATCCAAAGCTATTCACTTGATAAGGCAGCATTGCTAAAGTAATCTGACTGCCCACTTAATGGCAGGTTGATTTTACTGGACGCCATCTATCCAGAAGACAGTAATTTGTCCTTCCCAGAATGGATGGCCATATGTACATGTGTCAGTACCACAGCCTAACAACTTACAAAATTTCTGATTTGTTACAACTGGATTATAGACATAATTTTCTCAGATCGTGTGACCCTTTTATAGCAAAAGAGATATAACAAACTTCACTTTACCATGAGACCCACTGCTACTATTACATACTGTACCATCCAGAAGCAGGAAATCTAATTAAATGATGCAAAGAAGAAGAGACCATTTGCAGCTCTAGGACAATTCCCAGAATAGTTAGGAAGTAGGACTGGACATTCTCATCAACACTCTTAGTGCTTCATTTCCCGAATATGTGCTATTGATCCCCATGACTTTTCAATCAGCTGGATCATTGATCCTGGTTCCTTACAGAAAACATTTCCAAGAAGTAAAACAGCAAGGATTCCACTGAAATTGTAGGTAGATAACCGTGTGGTGATTTGGGTCTCCTCATGTCAGTACAATGACAGTGAGACAGAAAAGGGTGAAGACTCCTGTTACCGTAAGGATTTACAGTGGCTGCTACACATTGTGAGCTGAAAGGACTTCATTGGAAGTCATGAGATTTAGAATATATCTACGGTTACTTCGCTGCCCAGTAATAACTAAGTAATCAATTACAATAGCCACAGCCTGACAAGATCAAAGCAACTAAAGACTTGTAATATCTGACGATGAAATGCTGAGATGACCCCAGTGGTTAAGTGGTGGCCAATGGAGGAGTGAGAGTATGGATGTCAATTGTGGCTTCAAGTGAGTTATAGCTGGAGTACAAGCTTCTTCCATTAACCCTACTGTCTTAATTCTTTTCCTGGTAGATATAGCCAGTCATCACATGGAAGGCTCTGTGAAAGATTGGGCTTAAGAGAGATCACAAATGGTTTCAAATGGTTCAAGGTTAGACACATCTTCTGTCCTGCTCAAATCCTCTCAGTCTATCTCTCTCTCTTTTTTTTTTATTCTATAGCTACTGCTGCAACCAAGTAGACAAAGACTTATATATTTAACATTATATTCTTGATTGAAGTAATCTCACTTATTTGCTGAATACTCATTCATTTTTATCAAAGAAAACAGCAATACAATTGTTATATATAAAGTTTTGGTGCCGCAGAAGAAATAGAACTCGAATATAAATGTTATTTTTTTAATTCAGCAAGGCAACGTACTTCTACGGAAGTGTGTACCCTCACAGATGGAGCAATGGTGAGCGCACACCTGGACAAGAGAGGCAAAGGGGTTCTTATCCCTGAGGCACGTGGCCTCTGCTGCTGTGTCAGTCCCCTATTGGCTAGGGTTAGACTGCACAGGCTAACCTAATCCTGATTGGCTAATTTAAAGAGAGTGACGGGGTGAGTGCTTTGGCGGGAAAATAAAAATGATTATGCAGCGTGGAGAATGGGTCAGGGGAGAGCAGGTAATCAAAATGAGTGAGTGTGGAGCAGGTGATCAGAATGCGTTAGGGTGGAGAAGGTAATCTGAATGAGTCAGGGTGGAGTAGGTAATCAAAAAAGGTTACTTTAGGAGGAAGTTAAGTTTAAAAGTAGAAGGCAAAGAATTGAACATACTGACATATTAATTCTTTGAAGAGAAGTTTAGAATTCACATTTAACACAACGAATTGAGAGGGAATAAAATAAAATATCCTGTAAATCATCTCACCCACATAATCTTTGTGAAGCACTTTACCCCTTTTTCTAATTGTGTTCAAAACTTTTTTGATGAGTACATAGGAAATTAAAATTTTAAAACATCAAAATTGAAGTTAAGAAAGGCATTTCCATAAACATTTTTGTTTCTGATGATTACCTAATAGAGTAAAATGTCTTTGTCAATTTTTATCACCATCATCATCCACTGTTCTTCACTTTCTTAAATGCAAGTTGTCTTGTTCAATGTGTCTCAGAACTAGGAAATAATATGTAATTCACACCTTCAGGGGACTTGCAAGTTATTTGGCACAACAAACCTAATCCCCTAACAACTGCTAAATTGTAAATCTATTAGAATGTAAAAGGTAGGTAAGTATAGAAAATGTAAGATAGAACACAGATTAATAATGGTAATTCAGATTACCAGAGATCAGAACAACTAAATCAGTACAGCAGGTAGATAGAAAAAGAAAGAAAACTAAAGGATATAACATAGTCTTGAGGGTACAGAAAATTAAATCAGAGGCTACAAATTGGAATGTTTGTGTCCCCCTAAAATTCACATGTTGAAACATAATCCCCAGTTGCTATGATCTGAATGTTTGCGTCCTTCACCCAAAATTTATATTGAAAACCAATCTCCAATGTGATAGTATTAAGAGTTGGAGCTTTGGGGGAAGTGATTAAATTGTGTAGGCAGAGCCCTTATGAAAGGGATTTGATCCCATATAAAAGAGGCCTGAGGGAGCCTGTTTATTTCTTCCATTATGTGAAAACACAGCTAGGAGGCATCATCACCAAATCAGCCGACATCTTGAGCTTGACCTTTCCAGCTACCAGAACTGTGACCCATGAATTTCTGGTGTTTATAGGTAACTCAATGTGAGGTATTTTGTTACGATAGCCTGAACAGACCAAGACACCAATAAGACAGTATTTGGAGGTGGGGTCTTTGGTGGGTGATTCTCCCTCATGACTGGAATTAATGTCTTTACAAAGGTCACCCCAGAGACCTCATTTATCCCTTCTATCATGTGAGGACGTCGGGAGAAGTCTCTCTGAACCAGAAGTCAGTTTATACCAGACACGGAATGTGACAGCTTGTTCTTCATAGCCTTCAGAACTAATAAATCTAGTTGCAAGAAACACATTTCTTTGTTTGTAAGCCACCCAGTCTATGATACTCTGTTATTGCAACCCAAACTCACTAAGACATTAAGTAAAATATCATAATAATATCTGTGTTATGATGCGTGGCACATAAAACCAGAGTACTTCAGAATCGATGCACTAGGAAATTGGTGTCTGTCAAGAGATTTTTTGAGTAGTCAAATAACATGGAGAATGTGGTGTTCAGTAATACTAGTCTAATAGTCTTAGGGAGAAAGAATCTAAATCATGTTGTCCAGAAAGAAATCTGTGGAGATAACCCCACTTTAAACAAATAAAGGAAACAAAATTTAAATCCATTTCTTATCCAAGTTATGGCAATTGGCTTAAGAGTCTTCAAAGATAACAGATAGATTCTTACTGACACTGTGGTAGGAGTTATTAAGAAATTATTTTAGGCAGATAGAGAGGACAAAAAAGGGGGTCCTTGGAAGCCATTTTTTTTTTGCAGCTTTTGTCTAGCAGGAAAGCTCTGATTCTTAGACCCTGCTGGCCACCTTTGATATGCAAATGCAAACCTTTAGAAACTGGGTCCACCCAACATGGTGATTACCACCTTTATCCTCTTGCCCATGCCCCCACATGTGCCTGGTAGCATGGCCACCCCCAAATATCCCTACGTGTGTGGAACATCATGGCGCCCTGCATTTGAATATTAAAAGGCTAAGGTGGAAGGGCCAGCTTTTTCGAGGACTATGTGAATAACATGCCTAGTCAAACCAATCCCCTGAGCCTTGTGCAAATCAGACACCGCCTCCTCCAGCCATCGAATATAGCTGACTGATATTACCTGAAAGTGGGGTTCCCTCTCTCGGCTTTGGAGCTCCCTCCCTCTCTCTGTGCACAGGGGAGCTTCTTCTTTCTTCCTTCCCCCTTCTTTCTTGCCGATTAAACTCCCTGCTCCTTAAAACTACTCTACATGTGTCCATGTCATTTTCTCTAATTCAATTCGAGACGAAGAACCTGGTGTTTTTCCACCAGGAGCCGTATCAATACTCTATTAGCTATCTTGTTAAACTATCTGTTGTTGATACTCTAGTCTACATATCTGGCGAATTTTTTTCTGAGAAATATAGATTTGGTACTAGAAATTCATTCTGTGCATGCCTAAAGTCTCCAGTTCCGATTTGGAATTTGTTGTCCAATATAGTTTAGAAATATAAGACACATTTATCCTTTTTGTCCTTCTTATTAAAAAAAAATTGTAAACACTAAGAGGATTATATTTTATTCCATAAGCGTAAAACTTACTGAATTAAGAATACTTTATAGAGTAGAAGATCCTAGATAGATATTGAGAATATTGCGTGCTGTAGAAAGACTTTCATGTCCTGCAAAGTATTTATTCTGATGTTCTTGCTGTTCTCCTGACACTGGTTTCTTGGCACACAGAATTGTTTATAGTGAATGCCAAGTGCAAATTGATGTATACATTTGAAAGGAGACTACCTTGTTCCTTTGGCTTTTGAGCTTAGGCAGCAAGTCTCAAAGAAGTTTCTCAAGTACTTTTTAGTTTTGTCTTTGGTGTTTCAAAGGAAAGACTCAGTAGGGAAGCAGGATTAAGTGGATTAAGTTGTTTATTTCAAACAACAAACTCAGAATTTTGATGCAGTGATCCATGCACTAAGCATATGAGTAGAGATGATTCTTGCCCATGCTCTGTAGCTAGACCCAAGGAATGCAGCCAGTGTCAATTCCTGCCATGCCTGCCAGGGATACTTTGATGTCTAGGGCAGTCGACTGGTGTCACATTCCAAGAATCAAGAAAGCAAAAAGCCTACAATCAGTTGTTGAGGACTTACTCTGCTCATTAAAATGCAAAGGATGCCTTGGGAATGTGCTGTACTGTGAAATAGTAAAACAAACAACAACAAACAACAATTTAAACATTTCCACCCAAACAATAAACTAAAACCAAAATATTTTACCTGTTTGCTTTAAAGTTGATGTTGACTCCCAAACTAAACATTTCAGCAAAGTGAGAGCTTGGAAACCATATTTTACCAATCGCAATGTATTTAACTAACAAAGAGATACCTTCAAAATAAGTACAATGTGTGACAGGACCCTAGTGTATTAGTTTTAGTTGCCTTTGGTATGTGAAACAAAAGGAAAAATTGTAATTACAGAGCACATTTCTTAAACAACAGTGCTATATACCTTACACTAAAAAAATGAAATCCAGATGCAATAAAGAGTTGAATGAAAAAATAAATCATTCAACCATAAGAAACTATGGGCACATATGTATTAGTTCATAAGACGGGGAAAGGTTTCTTACATATAAAGTAAAGGTAAAATTTACAGAAGAGTTTTTCTCTGAATCAAACAATAAACTAAATAAACTAAAAAGCAATAATGAGTTAAAAAGCAAGAAAAGTGAAACAAATAGTCAAAAACAGATGGATTGCACGTTAACTATATACCCATACACATGGACACACATATGAATATATATTGAACATTGTTTCTAAAGAAAATAGAAGGTTAGGTTCCTGTGAGCCTCTGATCATATTTTCATCAAGCAATCAATACGTAACTTTGTTTTATGTGTGTTTATTTTAATTGACACCTTATTCAATACACATAGTTGATTTGTTAACATTGAACTCATCAGTAGCACTATAACTTGTGCTTGAACTGTTAAAGAAGAATTATTCAATGATAATTGCTAAAGCATGGTAAGAAAAACTTTGTTCAAGACTATTGTGAGAGGTTTAGGAACTACTGCAATGGAAACTTGCAATAAGTCAGAGACTGAGCTCAACTCTGAATACAGCATGGGCAAGTAGAAATTTACAGTCAGGGATATATACGTATATACAAGGATGTATATGTATATGTATATATATCCTTGACTATATCCTTGTGCATGTGTGTATGTGCGTGTGCATATATATACACGTGTGTGTGTGTGTATATATATAGACACAAAAATAAAAGAGAGAGGAGAAGAAGGAGACTAAAAGCAATAGTAAACGTTTTTGAAGAGCTAACTCGCAAAAGTTTGGCACTGAATAAAAATGGATACTGAATATTAAGGAAGATACCGTTCTGATGGAAATGCAAATTGAAACAAACCTTCAAAATTAACCTAACAATATATGTGAAAATCTTACAACAGCCATAAACATTTGTTACAGGAAAGGGGTACCTTCCATTTTGGGGAAAGTTGATCTGCTGGGGATCCTTCCTTCCAAGTTTCTAATAGGATCCAGTCTCCCAGCTGGGTTGTAACAAGATTCTCTTTCTTAGTGGGGGAAGGGAGTCTTTGGTTTCCATATTTTTAAGGAATACTTTTGCTCTTGTCCTAAGTTGATCACATAATTTTGTAGCTTTAAAGTATCTATGTCTATCAGGAGGTCTGTAGTTAAGAAAGGCCTTTCATACATTATTTTAAAAGGGTTGAGCTGCAGATTTCCCTTAGGGGCCACTCAAACCCATAATAAGGCTACAGGTAATAAGGACAACCAGGTTTCTGATGTCTCTTGCCATAGTTTAACAAGAGTCCTTTTTAGAGTTTGATTAACCCTTTCTACTTTTCCTGAAGACTGTGGCCCCTATGCCGAGTGAAGGTGGTACTGAATTCCTAGGGCTGAAGAAATGTTTTGGGTAATTGTCACTGTGAAAGACGGTCCATGATTCTTCTGTAAGCTCTTAGGCAGCCCAAATCTAGGAATTATTTCCTTTAGTAGGAGTTTAGAAACTTCAATTACCTTTCCATACCGGGTAGGAAAAGCCTTGATTCAACCGGTAAAGGTGTCAACAAATACTAATAAATATTTAAACCCTTCCTATTTGCCAGTCTTCATCACGGTGTGTTTCCCTATGCTGAACAGGCCTTACTAGAGGAGGAGGTGAAGATTGCTTATTTGGGTTATTCTGGGCACATAGTTCACAGGCTCAAGTTACCTGCTTTATGGCTTTAAGTAAGCCTTTTCCTATAAAAAGCCATGACATTAACTGAAATGTGGAATCTTTTCCCAAATAAGTAGATTTATGCAAATGTTTAACTATTTTCCACTGATTAGCCCTGGTATTAACAGCTTGTTGTTATTGATAAGTCAGCCGGAAGGATCTTGAATTAAACCCTGACATTTAGCCCATTTTTGCTTCTCTTTAGTATACCTAGATTCTGTCATGACCGTGCCTGAGGGCACTAATACTCACAAGTCCAGTTGGCTCCTTTAACCTACTTTCTTACCAGGTGCATCTGCAAATAAGTTTTCTTTAGCCACACGAGTCTCCTTTTTGACATCCTCTGCAATGGATTACAACTACTTCCTTGGGCAGCAAAACAGCGTCCAGTAGATTTAGAATTTCTTTCTTTCCTTTTTTTTTTTTTTTTTTTTTGAGATGGGGTCTTGCTCTGTTTCCCAGTCTTGAGTGCAGTGGTGGGATCTCCACTCACTGCAATCTCTGCCTCCCAGGTTCAACTGATTCTCCTGCCTCAGCCTCCCAAGTAGCTGGAACTACAGGCATGTAACACAATGACCAACTAATTTTTGTTGTTGTTATTTTTCTGTATTTTTACTAGAGATGGGGTTTCACCATGTTGGCCAGGCTGGTCTTAAACTCCTGACCTCAAGTGATCTGCCCGCCTTGGCCTCCCAAAGTGTTGGGATTACAGGTGTGAGCCACTGTGCCCAGCAAGATTTAGAATTTCTAAGTGATGTTTTGTAGGGGAGCCCTTAGCAGTTAGGAGTCCCTGTTCCTTCCACAGAGCAGCATGAGCATGAAGTACCAGAAAGGCATACTTAGAATCAGTATAAATGTTAATTCTTAAGTCCTTTCCCAATTGCAGGGCTTTAATAAGAGTTATTAATACTGTCTTTTCAGCTGAGGTAGAAACTGGTAAGGACTGATATTTTATTACCTTTTGTTGACTGGCAACAGCATACATAGCTTTCCTGTTTCCCTGGTGTAGAAAGCTACTTCCATCTGCAAAACATTCTACCTCAAGATTATCTAGAGGCTTATCTTTTAAATCTAGATGGGTGGAGTAAACTTGCTCCATTACTTGTATGTAAGAATGATCTAGAGTGACTATGGGTTCAGGCAAATAGGTAGCTGGATTCAAAGTTAGGCATACTTTAAGTTTAGCAAAGATGCCTGATATTTATTTACAGGAAAGGAGGAGCAATTTCCATGTGCCTTGTGATTTCCAAAAGATACTACTGTTCTCAGCTGAGTGAACAAATCCCTTCCCAACAATGGGTGGGCCATTCAGGAGAAAACTAAAGGCCCTGAAGAGCAGCTTAAAGGAAAGGCAAAATGGCATCTATAGGCTTGCCCATCTGTTATTGTGACTATACAGTTTGGGGGTGACAGAGACCATTATAGTGGGTCAGAACAGAGTAAGCAGTCCAGAAGGATGTTAATACTCTTACCTGCCACCTCATGATTACCCAAGGCTTCTCTAGAGATATGGCTAGTTGTCTGAGAGCTGTGGCAGAAGGTCTCAGGCTCCATCCCTTTTGGGATTGCCTGGCTATTTCTGCCATCATTGGTTCAGTGGCCGATGGCTCCCTTCGATATGCTGGGTAATCCCTGTTCAAATGGTCAGTTTTCTTACATTGTGCACACTGATTCATGCCCAAGGCACGGTGACTCGGACACCCAGCTTTGGGCTTCCCACTTTTCAACTTCCCTTGTTCAGGCTGAGAGCCAGGAGAGCAGCCCCATGTGGGAGGTGCGCTTAAGGAGGCAGCCAAGAGCTGCACCCTGTGGGAGGTCCTTCTTGCTCTTTCTGCTTCCTCTGCTTTGTCCTTGTTGGTAAAAACTGAAAATGCCATATCCAAAAGCTGTTCCATAGGAGTTTGGGGACCCATAGGTGCTGTTTGTAGTTTCCTATGGATATCAGGAGCAGACTGGGTTATAAAATGGATGCCCAAAAGGGTTTGTCCTTCCCTTGAGGTAGGATCAGTGTTAGTATATTTCCTAATTGACTCAACTAAACACCCTTGAAACAAAGTTGGATTCTCATCTTCACTCTCAAAAATTTCCTTAACTTTTTACTAGTTAAGAGGCTTCTTCATACATTTCTTCATCCCTTCCATCTAACAGGTGACCATATGATCTCTCCTCCCCAAGTCCTCACTGCCCTTTGATAGTTCCACTATGGGTCTTGAGCTGGAACTGCTATACCTTCTGCCTGATATATATTATGGTTCGGATTGTAAGCCAATATCTCATCTGCTTGGGCCCTAGCTGTCCCCAAAATGCATTGTTTCTCTTCCACTGTACAACACAGAGACAACCAAACATGCAGAGCCTGCCAAGTTAAACTATAGGTCAGAGTTAATTTCTCAAACTCATGATGAATTTTCCTGGATCTTCAGAGAAATGACCAAACTTCTCTTTACATAGAACCAAATCAGACCGAGAAAAGGGAACATGTATTCTCGCAGTGCCTTCTCCATTTGCCACCTCTCTATGTGGACAAAGATTTTTCTTCGGAGGTGGATAGGAGACTCCACTATGAGTAGTATTCACTGGGCTAAGTTCCTCAGGGAGTGATGGGTATGGAGTGGGACTAGGAGGGTACGGAGGAGGGTATGAAAGGTTCTCAATCGTACTTTCAGGTGAACTAGGGGGAGAGAGAACTGACATATTTGAATTTTCAGAGCCAATGGAAGGAGGTTTTGCTCCACCCAAAACTGTCCACTGAACTAGGGGGCTTGCATCAAAGGATCATCTAGTATGTTTAGCTCTTTTTCTTCCTTTCCTCTAATCAGACATGATTCACAGCATCCAAATAACATAAATAACATAACATAAAAGCCACGAATCTTAGATAAGCCACAACATGGAATTCGACAAAAATGTCGAATAAGGCAAAGGAAGTGAAGAGGATTTAGATGGGACTGAGCAGAGCAAGCAGGTTCAGGGCAATAGTGGCAGTGTGGATTGCACAAGCAAAGCTGGTTTGCCTGAACCCAAGAGAAGAAATATTTTGTGTGTGTGCAAAATGAAACAAAACAGCAAGGAGAAGAGTCTCCTAATTTCCATCCCAATGATTCTCAATCACAGCTAGTCGGCATAGCGGCAACAAAACATAACCACATCTATCTAATCTTATTGCTCATAGCTGTTAAATATGAAACCTCAGTCAACAATCTTAGAGACGGAGCCTTCAATATTTTGTGTTCCCAATGTTTCACAAGCAGACAGACGGAAATCAGGAGGCACATAGGAAGAGAGTAAGTTAAAATTCCTAAGACCAATTAAATACAATCTCCTGAAAATGACAGTGAAACAGAGATAGCAACCAACAAATTGATTTATGCAGCGAGGAGGACAAGGCAGATTTAATACAAAGAGCATGGCCTGTGGTGCCAAGTCCGTTTTTAGCTGAGAGGGACTTTACTGAGAAGGCCTTTAACCCCCTAAATCTTAGAAGAGACTCTAACCCTCCTAAGTTGGGCCTCTAACCCAAGGCTGTTCAAGCATCCTTGCCTTTTATTAAGAGGGGCCTCTACCCATTCTATCTTAGGAAAGACTGTAACTCCCCTAAGTTGCCCTAAGTTGGGCCTCTAACCCAATCCTATTCTTTACCCAGGTACCCACCACTTACCCAAAGTCATCCAATCAGTGCTGCCGTCTCTTTTTGGGGGAAAGGGTGGGTGGGGTCCTTCAATATTGTCCCTTCCATAGTTCACCAGAAATATGTTACAGTACCCCAACACTTACCCAAAGGTAGCTGTTGGGTCAGGATTTCTGCACTATAGCCCCCTCTGGGTCACCAGAAATATGTTACAGGACAGGGGTCCGGATCCAGACCCCAAGAGAAGGTTCTTGGATCTTGAGCAAGAAATAATTCATGTCGAGTCCACAGTGCAAAGTAAAAGCAGGATTATTAAGAAAGTCAAGTGGTGAAAGTACAGCTACTCCATAGAGAGAATAGGATGTTCCTGAAAGTAAGAGGATGAAGGCATCCACCCTAAGTACAATGCCTGTATATATGGACAGATGTGTTCTGCTACAAGGGTTTAATTTTCTTAATTACTATAAAAATTAAGTAATATAAAAAATTAACTAAGAAAAGGATTAATTTTCTTAATTACTATATTTTCCAAGAATCAACATTATTATCTTTAAAGCAAAATTGTTCTCTAGATATTGGGATATCTGGACATTCCCAAGTCTGGCTCTGTTTTAGTAAACATTATTAATTTATTCCCCTAACCATAAACATCCAGAGGTTAGGAATGCCTAACTTCCTGAGTATGCATCCCAGGAAGTCTCAGCTTCATTTTCTCAGCCCTCACTCAAAATGGAGTCACTCTGGATCGAACACCTGTGACACATTCAGCATTATATAATTACCTTTTAGAACAGGGACAATTTATTATTTTATTATAATATTTCTTATACTTATCTTAATAATAATATGTGTTATTACATAGTTTTACTCAATGTTGTTATGATTATTTAGAAATGATTATTAGGTAGGAGAGGTACATTAATTGCTACTATATTTAGAAGAATCAAAACTTCAGAATAAATCCTAATATAAAATATTAAATTATAGGATGGTGTCTTAGGTCATTTGGGCTGCTACAACAAACTGAGTAGCAACATTGTAACTGAATAGCAATATTGTTTATAGCAATATTGTAAACAACCGAAATGTGTTTCTACAGTTCTAGAGGCTGCAAGTCTAAAATCAAGGCACCAGCAGATTTGGTGTCTGGTGAGGGTCTGTTTCTCATAGACAATGTCTTTTAACTATTTCCTCACACGATGGAAGGGGTGAAACAGCTCTAGGACCTCTTTTGTAAGGGCACTAATCCCATTTGTGGGGGCTCCACCCTCATAACCTAATCACTTCCTTTTATTCTAACTCCACAGCCGTGAGGGTAAGGATTTCAATATGTGAATTATGGGGGAAGTGCACACAAACAATCAGAACACAGCACTTGGTATAAAGTAGAAAACTATGCTGCCATTAAAAATCACAATATGAGAGAATGTTTAATAAAACAGGTAAATGTTTAATATTAATTAAAGAGTCATAATAAAACATTCTCTAGAAATATTTGTAAGTTTCAGCATCTTTTATATATATATATATGTGTGTGTGTGTGTGTGTGTGTGTGTGTATGATTTCTTCAAGGGTAAATAACCACTCTCTGTATTTTACTGTATCCTTGGGTGTTTGGTTTGTTCATAATGTTTGTCTTATTTATTCTTTTCTGCAGCTCTACAAATGTTCTGTATGAATAATTTTCTGTAATTTACAAATGTTTTATAGTAACCCAGTGTTATGATTATATAAAAACACATTAAATTATTTTAAAGCTAATACATTGTTTAAAAATAGTATGTACATTTAAAAGGATTAGTAATACCCACTTACGATCTGAATGTTTATGTTTTCATAACACTCATATGTTGAAATCCTAATTCTCAAGGTGATGATATTCAAAACTGGTGCCTTTGGAAGAAGATTATGTGGGCATAGGCCTCATAATTAGGATTAATGTTCTTATAAAAAGACCCCAGAGAGCTCCCTAGCACCATGTAAGGACAGCAAAAACTTGGTATCTATGAACCAGGGAAACATGCCCACACCAGACATCAAATCTGTTTGTACCTTATTTTGCACTTCCCAGCCTCCAGAAATGTGAGAAATAAATTTTTCTTTTTTATAAGCCACCTAGTTTGTGATATTTTGCTATAACAGCCTGAATATACTAAGACACCATTGGTGGCCATAATTTTAGAAAACAGGGACTCCCATGTATTATCAATGATGTTACAATTTATACATACCATTAATTTTTATGTTGGTTTTTTTTTTCTTCCCCATTCCTCCCTCCCTCCCTCCCTGCCTTCCTTCCTTTCTTCCTTTGCAGATTTTCAGTGTTAGCCATATTTGGCCTACTTACCTATTCTTCTCTCCCTAGGGTTTTTGTCTTTGTAACAATGGTTTTAAATAGCTGTGGTAAGAAAAACAGGATTTTTACACTTTCATTTCACTTTTAATAAATATAATCAACAAGGCCAAGATAAAACAGATTTTCAGTAAGCAAGATGTTTGCTAGGAGATTCGGTGTTATAATACAAACCATCTCTTTAGGATTGTATTCTTTTTCCACTTAACGACAACCGGTAAGTTCCTTTACGGTGGAGCTGGCTACCACCACTTCTAATTCCTGTTTGCTTCCTTTGTATTTCACTTGTTTTACGGCCCAGATTATAGTCAATAATCTGGACTGAAGACTGGCCCACTCAGCCCACCACAGCCACTGCTAACACAACTGCTTTCCACCTGGGGGCCTGAAAGTTGTCCCACTACTACTATGGCCATGCATGCTGTCAAAGGGCATGAGGACCCACCCGTCCCCACACCTAGCCGACTGCTGTCACTTTTGGTACTAGAGAAAACTCTCTGGAGGCCCGAAAATTGGCCTCACCGGGAAGCGAGGTGATTAACAGACTGTTGAGACAGCCCCTTAGGCAGCTTACACCTGCCCTGCGAAGTATCCTTGCGGGGGATTCCAGCAAGCTTGAGGGACCGGGATCCTGAGAGCGCTCCCGGGCAGGCATTTGCCCTGGGGGAATGCGCTCATCAGAGCGGTGCATGGCCGGCCCGCGGAGGATCAAAACAGTGACTGAACACCAGGAAGGAACTGGAACTTGGAGTCAGGACAGCTGCAATATGGTGGTCCTGGGAACTTTTCCACTCCTTTTGAGTGGAAGCGGGGCCTGATCACCCTCGATGTGCCCTAATCGGCACTTTGGTCTCGGTATTGATTTTGATTTGGCTTGTTTGCAGTCAGCCCTTTGGTCTCAGTATTGATTTTGATTTGGCTTGACTTGTTTGCAAAAAGGAAAGTGAAAGTGAGTGAGTGAGTGAGTTTGAGACTGGCCAGACGAGTGAGTGACGCCTTTACCCTTTCCTTCTTGTGGTGTGAGTGTTGTTTTGTTTTGGGGGAAGACAGGTGGAACGCAAAGTAAGCCCACTCCGCTAGGAACTACGTTGAAAAATTTTAAGGAAGGATTTAGTGGAGACTATGGAGTTACTATGACACCAGGAAAACTTAGAACTTTGTGTGAGGTCCCTTCTTTAACCCTTCCAGAAGGGTTTCCCTGTACCGCTTTAGCCATTGCATACCCTGTCTTTCATTTGGATCCAACCTCCCACCGGGGGTCTGTTCCTGGTAATTAGATCCTCACATACTCTTGGGGGTTTTGGAAATCAGCTGGAACAAGTTCTTCCAGCCACTTAGTTGCTGCTTGGAGTGCTCCCCTCCTGTCATCTGTGTTAAAGAGGGACATGAGCAACTGGTGGCAATCAGTCGTCCCCCTACTACTATGTTCATGCATGCTGTCAAAGGGCATGAGGACCCACCTGCCCATGCACTTAGCCCACTGCTGCCACTTTTGGTACTAGAGAAAACTATCTGGAGCCCTGATAATTGGCCTTACCGGGAAGCGAGGTGATTAACAGACATTAGAAGTGGGTTGGCCATCAGAAGGAAGCATAGATAAGTCCCTCGTTTCAAAGGCGTGGCACATGGTAACTGGTAAGCCAGGATACCCAGACCAGTTTTTGTACACAGACACTTGGTTACAGCAGGTTTTAGACCTGCATTAAAAGGACACGCAGTAGAAGTACTAGTAGCAAAGGGACAGACAGCCAAGGGAGAATCCTGCTTCACACAGCAAAGGGACTCAGGCATCCAGAGGACTGTGGGTATAAGGTGTCCAAGAAGAAAGCTCAGATCTGCCGACAGCAGCTGCATTACCTGGCATTTACTATCTGACAGGGGCGGTGCAGCCTGGGATCAGAAAGCAAGCAGGTCATTTACAACCTTCTGGAGCCTAAGACCAGAAGGCAGGTGAGAGAATTCTTAAGAGCTGTAGGGTTCTGCAGGTTATGGATCCCACACTTTGCAGTACCGGCCAAACCTCTGTACGAAGTCACACAGGAGGGTAACAAAGAGCCTTTCAAATGGGAGTCCCAAGAGCAACGAGCTTTCCATGAGTTAAAAGAGAAGCTCATGTCAGCCTCAGCCCTGGGGCTACCTGACCTGACGAAGCCATTTACACTGTATGTGTCAGAGAGAGAAAAGATGGCGGTTGGAGTTTTAACCCAGATGGTGGGGCCCTGGCCAAGACCAGCAGCCTACTTCTCCGAACAGCTAGATGGAGTTTCTAAAGGTTGGCCCCCATGTTTGAGGGCCTTGGCAACAACTGCCCTGCTAGCACAAGAAGTGAATAAGCTAACTCTTGGGGGAAACCTGAATATAAAGACCCCCCATGCTGTGGTGACCTTAATGAATACCAAAGGACATCATTGGCTAACGAATGCTAGACTCACTAGGTACCAAAGCTTGCTCTGTGAAAATCCCCGCATAACCATTGAAGTTGGCAACACCTTGAACCCCACCACCTTACTGCCAATATCAGAGAGCCCAGTTGAACATAACTGTGTAGAGGTGTTGGACACAGTTTACTCTAGCAGGCCCGGCCTCCGAGACCATCCTTGGACATCAGTAGACTAGGAGCTGTACTTGGATGGAAGCAGCTTCATCAACCCACAAGGAGAGAGGTGTATGGGATATGTAGTGGTAACCATGGACACTGTCACTGAAGCCAAATCATTGCTCCAGGGTACTTCAGCCCAAAAGGCCGAACTCATTGCTTTAATTAGGGCCTTAGAGCTAAGACTAAACATTTACGCTGACTCTCGGCATGCTTTCTTAACCCTCCAAGTGCATGGGGTGTTATATAAAGAAAAAGGCCTGTTGAACACTTGGGGAAAAGACACAAAGTATCACCAAGAGATCCTGCAAGTATTAGAGGCAGTGTGGAAACCCCAAAAGGTGGCAGTCATGCACTGCAGAGGACACCAGCGAGCTTCCACCTCAATTGCCTTGGGGAATTCCCGAGCTGACTCAGAGGCTCAAAAAGCACCATCCACCTGTTACCGGGCATCAGTTACAGCCCCCCTGCTACCTCAGGTACCTGACCTTGTACTTACTTATTTTAAAGAAGAGAAGGACTTTCTCCAGGAAGAAGCAGGGCAGGTGATAGAAGAGGGATGGATCTGGTTATCAGATGGAAGAATAGCCATGCCACAACTGCTAGGAGCCGCAGTCACACTGGCTGTGCATGAGACCACCCACCTAGGTCAAGAGTCACTTGAAAAGTTGTTGGGCCCATACTTCTACATCTCACATCTGTTGGCCCTTGCCAGAACAGTGGTGCAGCAGTGTGTCGCCCATCAGCAGTGCAGTGCTGGGCAAGGTCCAACCATCCCACCTTGCATACAAGCTTATGGAGGAGCCCCCTTTGAAGATCTCCAAGTAGACTTCACCGAGATGCCCAAATGTAGAGGAACAAGTATTTGCTAGTTGTAGTGTGTACATACTCTGGGTGGGTGGAGGCCTATCCAACACGAACTGAGAAAGCTCGTGAAGTAACCTGTGTGCTTCTCCGAGATCTTATCCCTAGGTTTGGACTGCCCTTATGAATCAGCTCTGACGACGGGCCAGCGTTTGTGGCTGACTTGGTACAGAAGACAGCAAAGGTATTGTAGATCACATGGAAACTACATACTGCTTGCCGACCACAGAGTTCCGCAAAAATGGAGTGGATGAATTGGACTATCACAAATAGTTTAGGGAAAGTGTCAAGAAACAGGATAAAAGTGGGTACAAGCTCTCCCTATGGTATTGTTTAAGATTAGATGTACCCCTTCCAAAAGAACAGGATATTCTCCTTATGAAATATGATATCATAAGCCCCCTCTCATACTATGGGAACTCCCAGGCACTCTTCAAGAGCTAGGTGAAATTGAGTTATAGTGACAGCTACAGGTTTTAGGGAAAATTATACAAAAATTTCAGACTGGATAATTGAGAGGTGCCCTGTCAGTTTATTCTCCCAAGTTCACCCTTTCTTCCCAGGTGATCGGGTATGGATCAAGGATTGGAGCTTAGCCCCTTTGTGGCCATGGTCGAAAGGAGCCCAGACCGTCGTCTTGACCACTTCCACAGCCATAAAGGGAGAGGGAATCCCAGCCTGGATCCACCACAGCCACATAAAAACTGCAGCACCTGAGACCTGGGAGGGAAAACCAAGCCCGAACAATCCCCGCAAAGTGACTTTGAAGATGACAAGCCCTGCTCCAGTCACACCCAGAAGCTGACTGGTCCGTGCACAGACGAAGCATGAGGAAACTCATTGCGGGACTCCTTTTCCTTAAATTTTGGACTTGTGCAGTAAGGACTTTAACTGACCTTCCTCTTTCTGTTTAAAAGGGACTTGTTTATATAATGCCACCTGGTACAACGTATGCAGCCCAGGAAGTGACCAGCCTGATGTGTGCTATAACCCATTAAAACTACTTCATTACCCGCTGGAAAACAGGAGAGTATGTAACTCTAGGAATTGATGGAACTGTACCAGATCCCTAAGTAAATATTTTAGTCTAAAGGGAGATCCACAGGCACTTTCCCAAATTAGAGTTTCTTGCAGGAAGACCTGGGTAGTGAAGATGAGAGTGAGAACTCCCACTAGTGAGTGATATTCTCAAAGGGGGGAAAGGAGGAGAGAGGTCATTTCTCTTACTGTCTCCTGTCTCTGAAGAGAAGGAGGAAATAGGAGTTGAAAAACAACAGGAATGAAGTCAGTGGCAAGATGAGCTCGTGCCACTGATGATTAGGCCTGAGGTGAAGAGATTGACCCCCCCAACTCTAACCACATATGCTCTCAATCTATCACAACTCTTTCACATGGAACCCCTTAGACTTGTAAGCCCTTAAGAGGGCCAGGAACTCTGTATTCATGGAGCTTGGTTCTTGAGACACAACTCTGCTGAAGCTCCCGGCTGTTGAGATGCAAGTCTGCCGAAGCTCCCAGCCGAATAAATCCAAATCCTTCCTCAACCAGGTGTCTGAGGGATTTTATCTGTGACTCATCCTGCTACAGTCTCCCTGGGGTTTTTGTCTTTGTTAACAATGGTTTTAAATAGCTGTGGTAAGAAAAACAGGATTTTTACACTTTTATTTTTAATAAATATGATTAACAAGGCTAAAATAAAACAGATTTTCAGTAAGCAAGATGTTTGCTAGGAGATTCAGTGTTATAATTCAAACCATCTCCTTAGGATTGTATCGTTTTTCCACTTAACAACACCCTGTAAGTTCCTTTATGGTGGAGCTGGCTACCACCACTTCTAATTATTGTTTGCTTCCTTTGTATTTCACTTGTTTTACGGCCCAGATTATAGTCAATAATCTGAACTGAGGACTGACCCACCCAGCCCGCCACAGCTACTGCTAACACAACTGCTTTCCATTTGGGGACCTGAGAGTTGTCCCACTACTACTATGACCATGCATGCTGTCAAAGGGCATGAGGACCCACCTGCCCCCGCACCTAACTTACTGCTGCCAACTTTTGGTACTAGAGGAAACTCTCTGGAGGCATGAATTGGCCTGCTTAGACCCACTCACACCAATCAATGCTCATGTATATTACCTGGAGGCCCAATAACAAGCACGGTTAGCTTATTGGTTCCACCACTGGGGCCTGAGATCTGGCCCACCTGGCATCCCCGTCCCCAGAAAAACCTCACCACAGCCTCTACTATCAACTGTAGACTAAGCCAGCAAGGAAGTCACAGACACCACTGATTGTATTTACAGCTAAAAAAAATCATCTAAAAACTACTACTACATTTACCCAGAATCAAGGCCAAAATGCCTTATTCAACCAACACCATAAAAATATATTTAGGAAAAAATATTTCCCTATAAAGTCAAAAAAATTAGAAGAAGTGACTGTTACATCAGATGGACAGATATAAATGTAAGGATATGAGAAATAAAAAAACAAGGAAATATGACACCTACAAAAATGCAGCAATTCCTCAGCAAAATATTTTAATTAATATTTCAATCAAAAATGATTTTATAAAATCCCAGAAAAATAACTCAAAATAATAATAATAAAGCACATGGTGTGATACAAGAGAAGAAAAATAAACGATACAAGGAAATCAGAAAAAAAAATCAAGACATAAATGATGAATTAATTAAAGAAATAAATAAGACACAAAAAAGCAAATGAAAATCCTGTCGCTGAATATTTTAATGGATGAAGTATAACAAATCTCATTTGAGAGCTTCAACATTAAACTGGATCAAGCAGAAAAAAGAATTTCAGAATTTGAAGATGTGTCTTTTGGAATAACCCAGTCAGACAAAAAAGAAAAGAATGAACAAAGATTATATAACCCATGGAATGCCAAAAGCCACCAAATATTCAAATTTTGAGTTTTTAAGAAGTTTAAGAAAAGCCTAAAGCCATAGAAAACCTATTTAACAAGGTAATAGCTGAAAAATGTCCAAGTGTAACAAGAGCTTTAGACGTCCAGATGTAGGAAGCTCATAGGTCCCAAATGGATACAACTCAAAAAAGTCTTCTCCATGGCACATTATAGTGAAAGTATCAAAAGCCAAAGACAAAGAAAGATTTCTAAAAACAGCAAGAGAAAAGCACATAGCACATATAGGAGAACTCTCACCATATTAACAATGAATTTCTCAGGAAAAACTTTACAGGCCAGGAGAAAATGGGATGATAATATTTAAGTGCTGAAAGAAAGCAACTAGCAAGCAAGAATAGTATATTCAGCAAAGCTACACTTCATAAATGAGAAAAAAACAAAATAAAATCTTTCCCAGACAAGCAAAAACTGAGAGAATTCATCACCACTAGACAGGCCCTACAAGAAATGCTTAACACATAAAATCATAAAACTCACTGACAGAGCAAACACACAAATGAGTGACATAAAAAACTCAAAGAGTACCACTACACAAAACCACCAAGTTACAATAATAAGCAAAAAGAGAGAAAGGAAAAGAAATTATATACAAAATGACCAGAAAACAATTAACAAATTGATAAGAATAAATCTTCACGTATCAATAATAACCTTGAATGGAAACAGATTAAATTTCCAACTTAAAATGTACAGACTAGCTAAATGGATTTTAAAAAGTGAAAAACTGTATGCTGCCTACAAAAAACTCACTTTGCCTATGAATATACATATAGACTGAAACTAAAGAGATGGTAAAATATATTCTATGCAAATGGAAATCAAATCTGAGCAGAACTAGTTACACTGATATCAGATAAAATATACTTTAAAGTCAAAAACAGTAAAATGAAACAAAGAAGGTCATTATATAATGACAAAGGGATCAATTCAACAAGAAAATATAACAATTCTCTCTCTATATATATATACCCCACACCAGAGCAATCAGATGCATAAAGCATTATTGGATATAAAAGGAAGAAATAGACTTCAATACAATAATATTTGAAAACTTCAAAAGTCAACTCTCAGCATAAGACAGATCCACAAAATAGAAACTTAAGAAGGAAATATTAGATTTAAACTTCACTTTAGACCAAATTGACTAGTCATAGACAGAACATTTTATCCAATAGCTGTAGAATATACATTCTTCTCATCAGTACATGAAACATTCTCCAGAATAGATGATATGTTAGACCACAAAAGAATTCTAAACAAATTTTTAAAAATTATGTACCAATTCAGACCACAATGAAATAAAACTAGAAATTAATAACAATAGGAGGTTTGGAAACTGTACAGGTACATGGAAATTAAGCAAAATGCTCCTGAAAAACCACTGAGACAATGAAGAAATTAAGAAGAGATAAACAAATTTAAACAAATGAAAATGGAAATACAATAGATTAAATAGCCTGTAAGATAAAGCAAAACTAGTACCTAGAGGGAAATTTATAGCAATAAACACTTGAATCGAAAAGGTAGAAAGACTTCAAGTAAACAATCTGTTCACCTCAAATAACTAGAAAATCAAGAACAAACAAAAACCAAAATTAGAAGAAAAGAAATTTTAAAAATTAGAGAACAAATAAATCAATAAATAAGAGAATTTAAAAGATACAAAGCGTCAACAAAATAAAAAGTAGTATTTTAAAAAAGAGAAACAAGGCCGGGCGTGGTGGCTCACGCCTGTAATCCCAGCACTTTGGGAGGCTGAGGTGGGCTGATCACAAGGTCATGAGACTGAGACCATCTGGCTAACACGGTGAAACCCGATCTCTACTAAAAAATACAAAAAATTAGCCGGGTGTGGTGGCAGGCGCCTGTAGTCCCAGATACTCGGGAGGCTGAGGTAGGAGAATGGCGTGAACCCAGGAGGCGGAGCTTGCAGTGAGCCGAGATCATGCCACTGCACTCCAGCCTGGGTGAGAGTGTGAGACTCCATCTAAAAAAAAAAAAGAAACAAAATAGACAAACCATTAATTAGAGCAATCAAGAAAAACAGAGCGAAGACCCAAATAAACAGAATCAGAATCAGAAACAGAAAAGGAGATATTACAAGTGACTCTATAGAAATTCAAAAGATCTTCAGAGACTATTATGAACAACTATATGCTAACAAACTGGAAAACCTAGTAGAAATGGATAAATCCCTAGACACCTACAACCTACCATGGCTGAATCAGGAAAAAAATAGAAAACCTGAACAGACCAGTGATGAGTAACAAGATTGAATCAGGTGTCTCCCAACAAAGAAAAGCCCAAAAGCAGATGGTTTCATTGCCAAATTCTACCAAACTTATAAAGAAAAACTAACACCAATTCTCGTTAAACCATTCCAAAAATTTAAGAGGAGAAAATTCTTTCTAACATTCCGCAAGGCCAGAATTAATCTGATACCAAACAGGATAAAAAAGGAAACTACAGGCCAATATTCCTTATGAACATAGATGTGAAAATCAACAAAATACTACCAAACTTAATCCAACAGTACATTAAAAGATAATATATCATGATCAGTGGGATTTATCCTAGGAAATGCAAGAATAGTCTAGTATACCTTAATAAAAATGTGCAATACACATACATGAAATGAAAGAAAATATTATCTTCATTCTTTGGAATGTGTTAGGATTCAACATCTTTTCATTATAAGACCTTTCAAAAACGAGGCATGAAATTAACACATACCTCAAAACAGTAAAAGCCATATATAATAAACTTATAGCTAACATCATACTTAGTGGAGCAAAGCTGAAATATTTTCCTCTAAGAACTGAAACAAGGCAAGAGTATACACTTTTATCATTTCTATTTAGTATAATACTGAAAATCCTAAGCAGAGCAATCAGGCAAGAGAAAGAAATAGGAAGCATATAAATTGGAATAAAGAAAGTCAAATTGTACCTCTTTGCAGACGACATGCTCTTACATTTAGAAAAACTTAAAGACTTCACCAAAAAACTTCTTATATCTGATAAGAGAATTCAACAAAGCTGTAGGATATTAAATTAACGTACAAAAGTCAGTGGCAGTTCTTTTCAACAATAATAAAATATACAAAAAAATAAAGAAGTCAATCTCATTTACAATGGCAACAAAAAAATACCTAGAAATAAACTGAACCAAGGAATTGAAAGATCTCTAGAAGGATAACTACAAAACACTAATGAAAAAAACAAGAATGGTACAAACAAATCAAAAGCATTTCGTGCGATGCATCACATGAAATAATACGGTAAAATTAACCACACTACCTAAAGTAATCTACAGATTCAACACAATCCCTATCAAAATACCAATATGTTGATATTTGGTAGCTTTTTAGTGTTCAATATGTCACATAGACTTTGTTAATTCTTTTTTTCTTATCTTTTTGTCTGACTAGGTTATTCCAAAAGACACATCTACAAATTCTGAAATTATTTCTTCTGCTTGATCCAGTTTATTGTTGGAAAAAAAGTCCTAAAATTTATATGGAAGCAAAGAAAAAAAAAAAAAACGCACAGGTATCCAAAGCAAAGCCATACTGAGCAAAACAAACAAAGCTGTAGTAATCATTATCTCACTTCAAAATACATTGAGTTTATAATAAACAAAACAGCATGGTACTGGAATAAACATGGACACATATGCAAATGAGACAATAGATAATCCAGAAATAATCCATGTGTTCATAGCCAACTGATTTTTACAAAGGTACCAAGGGCATGAGTTGGAGAAAAGACACTCATTCATAAATGGTGCTGGGAAAACCAGCTCTCCATATGAAGAAGAATGAAACTAGATCCCTCTCTCTCACCGTATACAAAAATCAATGCAAAATGAGTTAAATAACAAAACATAAGATATCAAACTATAAAACTACTAGAAGAAAACATAGGGAAAACACTTTGGTATATTTAAAAGATTTTATTACTAAGACTTCAAAAGCACAGGCAACAAAACTAAAAGCTGACAAAAAGGAGTATATTTAAGACCTTCTGTACCACAAAGGGGACAATTGATAGAGTGAAGAGACAGTCTGTTGAATGGAATAATATATTTGCAAGTTAAAGAACTCAAAGAACTCAACAGGAAAAAAAATGCAATTTTAAATAACGGGCAAAGGACATCAATAGACATTTCTCAAAAGAAGACATACAAACGGCTAACAAGTACATGAAAAAAATCCTTGACGTCAATAATCATCATGGAAATGCAGATTAAAACCACATTGAGATAATATCTTACCTCAGTTAGAATGGCTATTATTAAAAAGACAAAAAATATCACATGCAGGTGATATTTACTATTGCTGGAAACATAACTTTGTACAGCCATTATGGAAAACGGATTGAAGATTCCTTCAAAACTAAAAATTAAACTACAATATGACCCAGCAATTCCACTACTGGGTATTTATCCAAAGGAAAGGCAATCAGTATATCAAAAAGATATCTGCATCCTCATGTTTACTGCAAATGCTATTCACAATAGCCAAAATAGGGAATCAATCTATGTGTTTATCAATGGATGAATGGATAAAGTATATATACATAATTGAATACTATTCAGCCATTAAAAAGAATTAAATTCTCTCATTTACAGCAACATGGGTTGAAGTGAAGGTTATTATATTAAGTGGAATTAGGTAAGCGCATGAAGACAAATATTACGTTTCTCACTTACATGTAAGAACTGAAAAAGTGGATCTCATGTAGCTAGAGATTAGAATGATAGCAAAGGTTAGTGTGTGGAGAGTGAAAAGAGATTGGTTAATGGGTACAAATACAGAGTTAGACAGAAAATAACTTCTAATGTTTGATAGTAGAGTAGGCTGACTATAATTAACAACAATGTATTTTATATTTCAAAATAGTTAGAAAAGAGGACTTAAAATATTCCTAACACATATAAATGACAAATACACGATGTGATGGATAGTCCAAATATCCTGACTTAATTCGCATTCTATGATATCCCTAATATCCAAATATTATGTAAAATCATTTAAAAAATAAAAAATAAATTTATCTACATCTTTTCTTTACATTTGATTGTAGACATTGTATTATTTAATTATACTAGGTTCTCAGAGAAACAGAACAATGGGAGAGATATATAAAGATGTTTACTCACAAAAAGTATGGAGGAAGAGCAGTCTCATTAACTGCCATCTACAACCTGAAGACCTAGGAAAGCAACAGATTTCAGTCTAGGTTTGAAGGCCTGTGAACCAGGAGTGCCAAGGGCAGAAGATTGATGTTCCAGCTCAGTCATTCTGATAGTGAATTCAACATTACCATGCCTTTTTGTTTTGGAATGGCCCTTAATGTATTAAATGATGCCTAGTCATGTTCGCAAAGGTTGTAGGCTTTACTCAGTTCACCTAATAAAATGGTACTCTCTTCTGTGAGACACATCTCATAGAAACACCCAGGAATAATGTTCAACCAGCTGTCTAGGCATCCTATGGCATAGTCAGTTTGACACATAACCATTATAGTCATTATCTGGATTTCTTAAAATGTTTATTTTGATAATTTTAGACTAAAAAATTTACAAAGATAGTAAACAGAGTTTTTTAATACTCCTTACCCAGTTTTACTCATTTTTAATCCTTTGGATTACTATGGTATATTTATCAAAACAAACGAATTGACACTGTTACATTGCTACATCTAGCACGCTTTTGCTGAGAAGGATTAAGCCCCACCTTTTATGTAGGAGAAGTATCTACACATATTATTTGGAGTTACATTGTAAAAATATTTATCTTTTCTCCTTATTTATTAATTAATCTATATTACTAAGGACTCATACATATTTATTGAATACTTTGGTTGCTAATTGTCTAATATGCTTATCATCATTAATCATCAGAGAAATTCAAATCAGAACCATAATGGGATACCGTCTCACATCGGTCAGAATTACTTTTGTTAAAAAGCTAAAAAATAGCATGTTGGCAAGGCTGGAGAAAAGGGGACATTGAAATTTCCTAAATAACTAATAGCTGGTCTACTATTCAACCCAGAAATCCCACTACTAGGCATATATCCAAAGGATAACTAGTCATTCTACCAAAGGACACATGTACCCATATGCTGATCACAGTGCTATTCACAATAGCAAAAACACTGAATCAACTGAAGTGCCCATTAACAGTGGATTAGATAAATAAAATGTGGTACATATACACCATGGAATATTATGCAGCCATAATAAAATAATGTCCTTTGCAACAACATGGGTGCAGCTGGAAACCATTATTCTAAGTGAACTAATGGAGAAACAGAAAACCAAATATTGCATGTTCTCAATCATAAGTGAGAGTTAAACATACAGTCCACATGGACAAAAAGATGGGAAGAGAATGGACACTGGAAACTACTAGATGTGGAAGAGGGAGAGGGTAGTGTTGAAAAACTATCCACTGGGTCCTATGCTCACTACCTGGGTGACAGGTTCAATCACACCCCAAACCTCAACATTATGCAATATACTTTTGTAACAAACCTGTACATATATCTGCTATTTCTAAAATAAAAGTAGACCCCCCAAAAAAAACAAACCAATAAGTTTTTTTTAAAAGTTTGCATCAGCTATCCTTCCACTCAATAACAGTGGTCGTAAATGCAACATATTGATGTAGTTTGTATGGAATTTTGAAATTATAATTACATATTCATATATATTTTTAGCATATTAGTGAGATTATATGATTTTCAATTTTACCTAAGTTGTTTTAAGCTTAAGATTGGTGATATAATTCTTAGTGTATTGGTGTGGTTTTACTATTTTTTTAATTTTATCATAGTAATTAATGCTTTCAAATTCATAAGCTATGAAAAAGAAAATAATTACTGAAAGTGTATTCTTGTTAACTTAGTCTGCAAAATATAGTGTATTTTACAAGTTATTTATTTCCTTTAATTGTTCAGTAAGTTGTTGATAGGACTTATTTTATACTTACTAAGTGTAAAGGCAATAAGACATAGTTTTAATAACATTGTATATCAAATATTTATATTAAAATTTATATTAAAATTTTTTTAGTCACTAATATTCTTTGTCACCAAAGGGTAGATTTCCCTTTGCCAGAGCTTTATACAAATAGAACCATAAAGAATACACACATACACACACACACACACACACACACACACACACACACACACACACACAGTGTTCTGGCTTTATGTTCAACAATAATGTTCCTCTAAAAGCATCCAGACCTCAGACCATACTTATCATCAAAACCTGAAATGTGTTTCATACACAATAATCATTTTTTAAGGTAATTTACTTTGTAGATTAGTGAGCATGCAAGAAAAAAAAGGTAAAAATTAATAGATGCAATGCAAGTATAATATTAATTTTATCAGTGAGAAATAGTCCGTTGAGATTGTGAGAAATTAACAAATGTCTTTTTGTCTGTCACCTTTGTTAACAGCAAAACATCTTTACTTCCAAGGGAAGTCACATATAGTAAATATAAAGTTATTTATATAACTTTATATTTTAATATAAAGTTAGTTAATAGGCAACTAAAGGAGATATACATATATATACACACACACACAGGATATACATATACATACATATATGTATATATACATATATATATGTGTGTGCATATATGTGTATATATAATTTTTTTCTTTTTCTAAATCAAATATCATCTCTACCAAGGCTCATCTCAGACATTTTGGCCCTTTCCTATATAATGATTTATATGGACACAACTGCACCCCGGGACATTATACAGCAAAGAGGGAAAGGGGCCATGCTTATTGTAAGCTCATCAGTTCCCTCGCTGGCATTGCCTCTCCTGCCACCCAGTGTTGTTGTTAGGGTTGCTCTTTTTGCATGATCCCTTTTCCAAATATCAGTGCAAACTGTGCTATTATGGTTAAGTAAGGTTTATTACATGTCATCTACAAGAAAAAAAAAATTAAGACCAAAATAATATTGGCAGTCTTTGCTTGCTTCACATGCCTTATCAATCCTGTTCAGACTGGCACTGTCTCTATTTCATTAGGGTTCATAGGGCTGTTCATTGAACTTGTAACTTACCACTCTTATCCAACTTTCTTCAAGGCATTTCTTAGCATAGCACTGTAATCCATCCATCTACTTTAAGAATATAAGTGAAACTAAATTATCATACATTTATGTAGTAATAAATATTACTGATTGATTTTTAGTTCATAATAAATAACACCATTACTCCCATGGGACTTTCTTTTGGAAGAAAGTGGTAAATATATTTGTTGAGTTCTCCAGCAAAATAGTTTCTCCATTTCGCTAATAATACCTTTTTCTCAAAATGTTGTGTTTTGAGTCAGTGGCAAGATCAGCCAGAGGACAGTGTTTCCAGTGTTTTAATCAAATTACAGTGTAGACAGGTTAACGTGAACATTCTAACCTCACATTGCCATGCAAGTATTTACTTGAACTACCACTCTATATAGAAAAATGTAAAAATATTCAAATAAATTAGCAATAAAGTTTTAAGAAACTAAGCTTGTCATCCACTTTCCTTTACATTTGCTTTCTGGTGCTATTACTTTCACAGTAAAACATGACTTAGCTTAGGAGGCAGGCTCCCCAGATCTCAGCAATCCTATGGTAAGAAACAATGGGAGCAGCACAGTGACAAAAACCTACACGTGCCTACTTACAAGACAGCATTGATGCTATGACTCTAGATGGAACACGTACTTCTCCATTTCTGTTAGAGAACTGGAAATGGGGACAAAAAGAAATAACGTAATCAAGATTTTAGGTACATGGGGTCTTCAGACAAGAAAGGAACATAGGTCCCAAATTAGCCTCTTGTGGGAAGGTTTGTCCCAGTTCATTTTAAATCAGTCACCATTGGATTCCACATAAGCAACAGACATTGATATGCATTCTGGTAAGGCAAAAAAAAATCAAGATTTTTGTCTATGTGTCTTCTCTTGAACTGAGCATACAAACAAGGAGCTGGCATTCCTCTCTACCACTCTATGTTCTGTCTCTGCTTGGCAAGCCCTCACCTAGGTCGTTTTCCGATCCAGTGTAGCTTTGATTAGATTGTAAAATGCTAATTTGTTTAGATAACCTTTTTGCCTCTTGCATTAAGTTGTGTCTTCCTATTTAGACTTTTTTTTTTTTTTTTTTTTTTTTTTTGGTAATAAAGGGTATATTTTGGTTCCCCATTTACTCCTCACTTCTCAATTAATTCAGAAATTGGGCATGATCTTGAAGTATCTCAGTATCTCTGACAAAGGCTTATCTCTGAGGCATACATAACTCATTATGACAAAAGAGGCATATCTGAGAGATAAGTGTCAAGATTAAGAGAAGAGATTCCTCTTAGAATAGAAGAAACTTTCACAAATTTACAGAAAGAGGACACAGGAGACGTTATAAAAGATACCTTTATGGTTAGGACCAAACTAGACTGCATATTAACAGCATTGTTTAAGACAGTCCAGATCAGAAAAGTAAAAGGGATTCATGTCTTCCTTTTTTTCTAGAATTAGAGTTTCAGGGAGATAACAAGATTGCAGAAATAAATCACTGCCCGGTGCAACCGGAACGATGGGACTATCCATGGCTTTGCAAAAACTTTTATGTCCCATCCTTGCACAATGCATTAGAGCACACCTGACTATTCAAGAATATTAAGGATGCAGTAGAATGGGCTATCAGACCTGAGGTGTCCAAATAGCTAGAAAAGAACCACCTCTCAGTGGTGGTTCATTGTGCTTTCAATCAATGCCAGGCGGAACAATAGAAGTTCCAGGGGCTACATGGGTAGACAGGTCTCTCAAGAATCATGCTGCAAACCCCCTCCACTTCCTACAGTACCATAAAACCAGGAAAGTTCCCAGAACCTAAGCAAAATGTTCCACAAATGTGGGGTTTATGTTGATTTGCTGAATTGAATGAAAGCAGATTTCTACTATGCTCTTGCTATGGAAATCATATTGAATTAAGAAAAAGTTGTTTTTTCTACACACCCAATTTTGTAGAATCAAAACTCATAGCACTGGGAAAATATAAAATGAGCATACTTCTATCACTCTAGCTGTACAAAACTATTTACTATTACAAAAACGATTAGAAAATTATTTACTATTTGCTAAGTTATTTGCACATGACATTACATGTGTCATTTTCCTTAAGTATTTGTTGCTATTCCTTTGAAAGAGTAGGACCCTAAATTGCTCTTAATAATCCCTGTTGGTCTGACAAATTAAGGGCAAAATGTGAACAGCATTTCTCTTGTTTTAAGTACTGTACTCTTAGAGCATGAATATAATCTAAGATTAATTATCATGGTTACTACACTCCACTGTGAATTCCCATTGATTTCATCATCAGCTAATGCCCTTAGGTCTTCTCCTAAATGACTTTTTAATAAATAATGTCTCACTCATCCTATAGCCATGAAGATTTTTAAAAAATAACTTTTAGGATTGCATATTTATCACTATTAACCTTCATTCTGTTAGACATTAATCTATATATAATACCTTAGTATTGGCTACGTTATTAATTTTGTAGTAATATGTTTCATCAGTGCCTCATTAAGTTCATAACCATTTATTCGGAAAGACAGCTAGTTGGAAAGAACTCAGAGAAGGAGGATTGGATTGAACACGGAATTACTTAAATAATTGACTTTTTGTTGCTCTTGCTGCACCTGCCATTGCATTTAGTTTTGCTTTTAGTGGAAATGAGAAACAAGTGGAATGGATGATTTACAGGACATTTTGTTTCACTGGAAGGCTGCATGGACCAAGTAAAGATACATAATGGTAATCTATAAAAGTGTCTACAGAAGCAGAACATTTGAGAGCCACATGTTTTGATAAAACAGAAGGAACTGGCAGAAGGGAATGGAATCCCAGACCTATTAAAGCATTTGCCCAAGGGCATATAACTATTTAGTAAAAGATATAACTCTAGAAACCTTTTAAATCTTAATAAAGTGTTCTTTCAATAACTTTGTTAATCGCTATGGTTCTATAAAGACTAAATCAAATGTCTTTTCTCCCCATGGCATCTAAAGACAGTTCTAATGTTCACAATTAGCCTTCTCTTCTCCAGGGTAAATATTTGCTATTCCTTAAATTTTCTTCTTGAGATCATTTCCAGATCATTCACTCCTCTGATTGCCTTTTTCTGGATGTTCTCCAGTTGGTCATTACCTAAGTCCAAAATATGGAGAACTGAATTACACAACATATTTGAAAGCAGAATATTAGGTGTTCAACATGCAATTTTTTGAAACATAAAAGCAGGCTAGTCTAACATTTATTAGTAGCAAATTTAATTTCTATTGTGTAAAATGCAGATTTCTATGTAAATTTTCTGCACACTGCCCTAATTAATGTTTCAAACCAGAGAGTTATGCATTGAATTCAATATTCTACCACTAAAGATGGAAGAAAGAGAGCTTGACAGAAACACACTAAAGCAAAATTAAAGACTCAAGACAAATTGCTTTGCTGAGAAATAGATGCCCAATTATTGCCATATTTTGTGGATATACATTTAACCTTATTTGATATTGTCAGCTCTATAAAAGGGCATGATCATAGATGGTAACAACTGGATGTATTGAGGGATTTTCTAATGAAAGTTAAGCAAATTTTACAATAGTAATTAAATCTCTTTATGACAAATTTCAGTTATTTAAAGTTCTGGTAGAACTTTCTCCACTGTACTGTCATATAGACAAGTATCATCTCTTTCTTTCTCCTTCCTTCCTTCCTCCCTCCCTCCCTTCTCTTTCCTCCTTTCCTTTCAGTTCTGTTCCATTTCTTTTCTTTTCTTTTTTCTCTCCCTTTCTTCCTTCCTTCTCTTTTTTCTCTTTCTTTACCTTTTCCCCTCCCCTCCCTTCCCCTCCCCTCCCCTCCCCTCCCCTCCCCTCCCCTCTTCTCTCCTCCCCTCTCCTCTCCTCTCCTCTCCTCTCCTCTCCTCTCCTCTCCTCTCCTCTCCTCTCCACTCCTCTCCTCTCCTCTCCTCTCCTCTCCTCTCCTCTCCTTTCCAGAATGGGTCTTGCTCTGTCACCCAGGCTGGAATGCAGTGGAGTGATCACAGCTCACTGCGGCCTTGAACCCCTGGCATCAAGTGATCTCTCCTCATCCTCCCAAGTAACTGAGACTACAGGTATGTGCCACCATGCTCGGCTACTTTTTAAATGATTTTTTTTGGGACAGGGCTTCACTATGTCTCCCAGACTGGTCCCAAACTCATGGTCTCAAGCAATCCTCTCACCTCAACTTTCTAAAATGTTGAGATTACAGACATGAGCCACCAGACCTGGACCATTTTCTTTATTTCTAAATAAAAAAAAATACCTTTTGAAAAACGGTATGTGTAGTAAGTGTGCTAAGGTTGTGAAAGCACTGAGTCACACGTTTATTAAAGACAGGGATCATACATGTTTTTGCAGAAGCATGGAATCAATATGGGAACCATGCAAGTTTTAAAACATAAAAATATTTAGAACTTAAATAACACAGTCGTGTGTTGACCACAATGTTATCTCTGCTCCTTTTTCCTTCCAATCCAAGACTAATTACTTACTCTATTTTCAAGATTCATTCTCAAACTTTTCCCCAAGATACTTCATCCATGACTTTCTCATCTATCTGCAAACAGCTCCTCTCTTCTGGTTCCTTTTCCACAATTTAAAAATGTTTCCATCTTCAATACAAAACAAATAAAATCTAAACAATCATAATAATTAAAAAACCTTCTCCACTCTTAAGGAGAATAAATTGCTTCAACTTTTTGGAGAGTAATCTGAACATCTCTATTAAAGTTTAAACTTAACATTACTTTTTGTCCCCAAATTCTATTGTTACAGCTATATTCACATAACATAAATATATATTTATATAATATATATAATATATAAATATATATATATTTAATAGTCATGAAATGGTAGTGTAAGGAGATCCACAGACCCATCCCCCAGTGAAACAGCTACAACAAGTAAAAATTATTTTAAAAATAACAAAATCTCCAGAGCAACAAATGAAGAAACATTTATTCAAGAAAATTTACTAAATATCAGTAGAACACACCAACAATCCATAGCACTTGAGCCACAGTCTGTTCTCTCCCCACCACCCAGATCAGACTGACAGAATCTCCAATCCGGTTGAGTGTTGGTAAGAAGACTAGACACCCTTTGCTCTCATCTTCCCACCTATGGATATGAATTCTCACGTGGAGGGGCAGGTGACCAGTATTTCTCATTCACTTAAACTCCAAGTTACAGAAGATACATTTTAATGAATGCAAGTAAGAAGTCAGGTCTCTTTTTTCTTATGCAGCCACCATTCATAGGTTAGAGGCTATGCCCCAGGCAGGAGAGGATGGGAATCTTAGAGTCCAATCACCCTCATTCCAGCATGATCATAGGGTAACATTCCATGCAAAGAGAAATAAGCCAAGAAGAGCAGAGGCAACAAACCCTTCTCAAGTCCTCTCACCGTTGACCCAGAGATTTTAATGAGAGAGAGACAGACAGAGAGAGGGGGAGAGAAATTTCAAAAGAACAGAGAGCTCCAAAACTCTTTCCCCTCAAAATTGACTTATATGTAGAATATGTAAGGAACTCTTACAATGTAATAATAAAATGACACATATTCCAATTAAAAATAGTCAAAGGACCTCAATAGACATTTTTCCAAATAAGATATTTCAATGGCTAATAAGAACATGAAAAGATGCTTAACCTCATTAGCCATCAGGTAAATGTAAACCAAAACCAAATGATATATCACTTCACCCTCAATATGATGGCAAAAATTAAAAAGTTAATTTAAAAAAAAAAAAGCATTAGTGAAGATGGGGAGAAATTTGAAGCCTCATAAACTATGATTAGGAATGTAAAATGGTGTAGCTGCTTTGAAAAGCAGTCTATCAGTTTCCCAAGAGCACAAACAAGGATTTATCATGTGATCTAGTATTTCCACTCCTCAAGAAAAATGAAAAGAAAATGCCTATGCAAAAAAATAGAAGCTTGAATGTTCATAGCAACATTATCCATAATAAACACAAAGTCGACACAACCCGGATGTCCATTACATGATGAATGTATAAATAAAATGTAATATGTCCATTCAATGAAATATTGTTTGGCAATAAAAATAAACTACTACTGATACACGCTACCACATAGAGGAATCTTAAAAACATTGTGTTAAATGAAAGAAGTCAATCACAAAAGACCACATAATATATTATTCAATTTACATAAAACATCCAGTACAAGCAAGTTTATAGAGATAGAAAATAGATTGGTATTGGCCTAGGCCTAGAGAAGTTGAGAGTAAATGTGGAGTGACTGCTGATGGATATGGAATTACTTTTTGGGGCAATGAAAATGTTCTAAAATTGGTTGTGGTGATGCTTGAACAACTTCCCATCCTAAGCATACTTTAAAAGGGTATATGTTATGGTATCTGATTATATCTCAATAAAACTGTTATAAAATTATAGGCAAACACATTCAGCACACACACAAAGATGTGTATTTGGAATCCTTGCTTGCCATAGTAAATGAACACTTGAATATCCAGATTGATTAAATTATAAAATTTTAATGTAAAAGACTAGGCATCTGCCTTGAAAAGTAATACATCTGAATGTACTGACATGACTAGATACCCAAAATATCTTTGGATCTTTTAAAACTTAAATATGTTTCAAACAATTATGTCATAATATTTCTCTTTAAAAAATATGTATACATTTTTTCCATGACCTATTAGTATTTAAGCTAAAAATGATCTAGAAAAATATACCTCAAAATATTAACAGTGATACCAGAAGAGAGACACAGGGAAATGTCTACATATTCATAGACTTACTAGGAAAGTAGCTGATCTGTAGTGCTTTTGAGTAAATAAATAATCACACTCTGAGAGGCAATAATATATTGGTGTTATTAGACCTTACACATGTGAGTGGATGGAATTTGGGTGCTGGAAGTACAGGGAAAAGCTAATGGCTTTTAATTCCCTTCTACTATGTGTCAGATACTGTGCTAAGCACTTTCATTAAATAACTAGTTGAATTAGCTCTGGTGTAGCTATTAATAATTTGAAAAGCAGTCTGTCAGTTTCTCAAGAGTTTAAACAAGGATTTATCATATAATCTAGTATTTCTATGCTCCTCAAGAGAAATGAATAAAAAGTCTACATAAAAATGGGAGCATTAATGTTCATAGTAACATTATTCATAATACCCACAAAGTAGACAAAACACAAATGTCCATTAGCTGATGAATGTATACATAGAATGTGATATATCCATTTAATGAAATATTATTTGGTAATAAAAATAATTATCAATAATTCTTCAAAATTGTATTTATATCATCTGATTGAGTTAATTGAATTAGATGATAAATTTGATTATCTTAGCTAATCACTTGGCAAAACAAAATGAAATATAATAAGAATTATTAAAACTCTTACTATGAGCCAATATTCTGAGCACTTTATGAATTAAGTAACTTTTAATCCTCAAAACAATGTAAGAGAAATTTTGTAATCATTATCTTCATTATACAGGTAAGATCATTGAGGTCCAGTGAGCTTAATCAACTTATTAGGGGCTATACAAATTTTTTTTTTTTTTTTTTTTTTTTTTTTTTTTAAGATGGAGTTTCACTGTGTCATCCAGGCTGGAGTGCAGTGGTGCAATCTCGGCTCACTGCAAACTCCACTTCCCAGGTTCCCGCCATTCTCCTGCCTCAGTCTCCCAAGTAGCTGGGACTACAGGCACCCACAACCATGCCCGGCTAATTTTTTATATATATATATATTTAGTAGGGACAGGTTTTCACCGTGTTAGTCAGGATGTTCTTGATCTCCTGACCTCGTGATCTGCTGGCCTCGGCCTCCCAAAGTGCTGGGATTACAGGGGTGAGCCACCGTGCCCGGCCGGGGCTGTACAAATTTTATCCAGGCTTCCTGATTCTATCTCATGACTTCTAAACTACTATAATGTCTGTAATAATTCATAATTGCTATTGGGATAATGATAGTAATGATGGAGTTTATAGTAATAACAGATAAACTGGAAGCAAAAGGCAAAATACAAAACATATCTTGAAGTGAAAAGTAGGAGCTTGTTTTAAAATTGTATATAGTAAATACTAAAAGTCAATTACTAGTTTTCATTGAGAAACTGAAAAATGATTGGTAATCTGGTAATTGGGCAGAAATAGAAATTGTACTGAGGAGTAAAATAATCTAATATATGTAGAAATATCTTTGGTAATGGTAATGTACTATGTGAATGAAGAGAAATACTATAAAAATAATACCAGTTATATAAACTGCACAACATCATCATTTATTAAGAGTGAGTTAATAGTTAAAATTACAAAAGTAACAGTAGAATAGGGAGTCAAGAGAAGCATTATGGGCCTGGTATATTATGAGGATATGGAAGGGTGAGTGAGTTCAGCAAGGACAAAGGACTCAAAAACTATTTCCTCAAAATTTTCCATAAGCCTGTTGACAGTCAGTGTTTAGATATCTTTGTTTTCTTAATTTATACAAATTTATGGGAATACATAAGTAATTTTTTATATGCATATCCTAGGTACTGATTAAGTCAGGGTATTTATGATGTCTATCACCCAAGTACAGTACATTTTGTTAGGTACAGTCAGCCTACTCTGTTAACAAACATTGAATTTATTCCTTCTATTTTATTAAATAGTTGCAAACTTTAACCCAGTCCTCTTCATTCTCCCCTTTTTCCCCCATTCGCCCTTCCTGATATCTATTATTTATCTCTCTACTCTCTTACTCCATGTGATCAAATGTTTTAGCTCTCACATATAGGGGAGAACATACAATATTTGTGTTTTTGTGTCTGGCTTGTTTCACTTAAAATAATGACTTCCAGTTGCATCCATGTTCCTGCTAATGACAGGATATTATTCTTTTTTATGGCTGAATAGTATTCCACACATTTTCTTGATCCATTCGTCTGTTGATAAACACTTAAGTTGATTCGGTATCTCTGCTATGGTGAATAATGCTTCAGCGAACATGTGAGTGCAGGTATCTCTTTGATCTATTATTTTCCTTTGGAATTCCAATTCTAGTAGTGGAATTGCTGGATTGAATGGTAATTATGTGTATTAGTCTGTTTTCATGATGCTGATAAAGACATATCTGAGACTGGGAGAAAAAGAGGTTTAATTGGACTTACACTTCCATATGGCTGGGGAGGCCTCCGAATCATGGTGAGAGGTGAAAGGCACTTCTTACATGGTGGTGGCAAGAGAAAATAAGGAGGAAGCAAAACTGGGAACCCCTAATAAACCCATCAGATCTTGTGAGACTTATTCACTATCATGAGAATAGCAAGGGAAAGACCAGACCCCATGATTCAATTACCTCCCACCAGGTCTCTCCCATAACACGTGGGAATTCTGGGAGATACAATTCAAGTTGAGATTTGGGTGGAGACACAGCCAAATCATATCATTCTGCCCCGGCCCCTTCTCATGTTCTCACATTTAAGAACCAATTATGCTTTCCCAACCGTTCCCCAAAGTCTTAAACTCATTTCACCATTAACCCAAAAGTTCACAGTCCAAACTCTCATTTGAGACAAGGCAAGTCCCTTTTGCCTATGAGCCTGCAAAATCAAAAGCAAGCTATTTACTTTCTAGACAGAATGGGCATACAGTTATTGGGTAAATACAACCATTCCAAATGAGAGGAACTGGCCAAAACAAAGGGGTTACTGGGCCCATGGAAGTCTAAAATCCAGCAAGGCAGTCAAATTTTAAAGCTCCAAAATGATCTCCTTTGACTCCAGGTCTCACATCCAGGTCACACTGATGCAAGAGGTGGATTACCATGGTCTTGGGCAGCTCCACTGTTGTGGATTTGCAAGGTACAGCCTCATTCCTGGCTGCTTTCTCAGGCTGGTATTGAGTGTCTGCAGCTTTTCCAGGCACACAGTACAAGCTGTTGGTGGATCTACCATTCTGGGGGCTGGAGGACAGTGGTCCTCTTCGTACAGCTGCACTAGCTAGTGTCCCAGTAGGGACTCTGTGTTGGAGCTCCGACCCCATATTTCTCTTTGGTACTGCCTTAGAAGAGGTTCTCCATGAGGGACTCACCCCTGCAGCACACTTCTGCCTGGGAATCCAGGCATTTCGATATATCTTTTGATATCTAGGCAGAGGTTCCCAAACCTCAATTCTTCATTTCTGTGCACCCGCAGGCTCAACACCACATGGAAGCTACCAAGGTTTGGGGTTTCCACCCTCTGAAGCCACAGCCCAAGCAATACCTTGGCCCTTTTCAGCTATTGCTGGAGTGGCTGGAACACAGGGCACCAGGTCCCTAAGCTGCACATGGCACAGGGAACCTGGGTCTGGCCCACAAAACCACTTTTTCCTCGTAGGTCTCCAGGCTTGTGATGGGAGGGGTTGCCATGAAGGTCTCTGACATGGCTTGGAGACATTTTTTCCCATTGTTTTTGGGATCAATGTTAGCCTCCTTATTACTTACACAAATTTTTGCAACCAGGTTGAATTTCTCCCCAGAAAATGGGGTTTTCTTTTCTATCCCATAGTTAGGCTGGAAATTTTCCAAACTTTTATGCTCTGCTTTCCTTATAAAACTGAATGCCTTTAACAGTACCCAAGTCATCTCTTGAATGCTTTGCTGCTTAGAAATTTCTTCTGCCAGATACCCTAAATCATCATTCTCAAATTCAAAGTTCCACAAATTTCCAGGGAAGGGGCAAAATGCTGCCAGTTTCTTTGCTAAAACGTAACAAGAGTCACCTTTACTCCAGTTTCCAACAAGTTCCTCATCTCCATCTGAGACCACTTCAGCCTGGACCTTGTTGTCCATATCTTTATCAGCATTTTGGGCAAAGCCATCAAACAAGTCTCTAAGAAGTTTCAAAGTTTCCCACATTTTCCTGTCTTCTTCTGAGCCCTCCAAACTGTTCCAACCTCTTCCTTTTACCCAGTTCCAAAGTCACTTCCACATTTTGGGGTATCTTTTCAGCAATGCCCCACTCTCAGTACCGATTTACTGTATTAGTCTGTTTTCATGATGCTGATAAAGACATACCCAAGACCAGGAAGAAAAAGAGGTTTAATTGGACTTACAGTTCCACATGGCTGCGGAGGCCTCAGAATCATAGTAGAGGCAAAAGCACTTCTTACATGGTGACGGCAAGAGAAAATGAGGATGAAGCAAAAGCAGAAACCCCTGATAAACCCATCAGATCTCAAGAGACTTATTTACTATCATGAGAATAGCACGGGAAAAACTGGCTCCCATGATTTAATTACCTCCCCCTGAGTCCTTCCTACAACATGTGGGAATTCTGGGAGATAAAACTCAAGTGGAGATTTGAGCTTGGGGACACAGCCAAACCATCTCATTATACTTTCAGTTTATTGAGAAATTTCCATAATGTTTTCCATAGTGACTGTATTAGTTTACATTCCTACCAACAGTGTATACTATTTCTTTTTTCTCCATATTCTTGTCAACATCTGTTAAAAGTTTTGACTTTTTATTAATAGCCATTAGCAATTTTTATTTTTTTAAAATTGGTTTTATTAATTTGTAAAGGCATTATTAATAATTGCTTTTTAAATAATAGTCACTGACTAGTGTAAGATAATATCTCATAATGGCTTTGATTTGCATTTCTCTAATGATAGTGATGTTAAGCCCTTTTTTCATATACTTGTTCACCATCTTTTTGTCTTTTTTTTTGAAAAACGTTCATTCATGTCCTTGCTTACTTTTTAATTAGATTTTTTTTTCCTGTTGAATTGAGTCCCTTGTATGTTCTAGATATCAGTAACCTGTCAGATGAATAGTTTGCAAATATTTTCTCCCCATTTGACAGGTTGTGTTCACCATGTTGCTTGTTCCCTTTGCAGTGCAAAAGATTTTCGATTTAATATAGTCCCGTTTGATCTATTTTTATTTCTATTGCCTATAATTCTGAGGTCTTAGTCATAATTTTTTTTGCCTTGACCATTGTCTGGGACAGGTTTCCCCAGGTCTTTGCTAGTACATTTATTGTTGTGAGTCTTATGTTTAAGTCTTTAGTTCATTTGTTTGATTATTTTATATCATGAGATAGAGGTCCAGTTATGTTCACTCTATGTGGTTATCCAATTTTCCCAACACCATTCATTGAAAAGGATGCCCTTTCCCCAGTGCAAATTATTGTTGGCTTTATCAAAAATCAATTGACTGTAAATATGTAGTTTTATTTCTAGGCTCTCTATCCTGTTCCTTTGGTGTATGTGTCTTTTTATACCAACCATATTGTTTTGGTTACTACAACCTTGTAATATGATTTGAAGTTAGGGAATGTGATGCCTCCAACTCTGTTTTTTTTGTTTGTTTGTTTGTTTGCTCAGTATTATGTTGGCTATTCAAGCTCATTCTTGGTTCCATTTGACTATTAGTATCTCTAATTCTGTTAAAAAAAAAATGATGTTGGTGTCATGATAGGGATTGTGTTGAATCTGTAGATTGCTTTAGGCAGTATGGTAATTTTTACCGTTTCAATTCTTTCAATTCATGAGCATGGGATGTTTTTCCATTTGTTTGTGTCATCTTCAATTATTTTCATCAATGTTTTGTAGTTTTCCTTGTAGAGATCTTTCACTTCCTTGGTGAAATTTATTCCGGGGTATTTTTGGTAGCTATTGTAAATATATATTTTTAAATTTCTTTCTCAGCTAGATCATTACTTTTCTAGAGTAATGCTACAGATTTTTGTATGTTGCTTTTATATTCTGCAACTTTACAGGATTCTTTTATCAATCTAAGAGTTTTTTGGTGAAGTCTTAAAGATTTTCTAGATCTAAGATGTTATCATCAGCAAAGGGGAACAGTTTGACTTCCTCTTTTCCAATTTGGATGCCTTTTATTTATTTCTCTTGCTTATTTTCTCTAGCTAGAACTTCCAATACTATGTTGAATAGGAGCAGTAAAAGTGGGCATGCTTGTCTTGTTCCAGTTCTTAGAGAAAAGCCTTTCAATATTTAGTTGATGTTAGCTGTGGATTTGTCATAAATGGCCTTTATTATGTTGAGGCATGTTTTGTTTTATGCCCAGTTTGTTAAGAGACTTTACCATGAAAGGATGTTAAATTTTATCATAGGCTTTTTCTGTGTCTGCAGACATGACTATAAGGTTTTGTTCTTTCTGTTGATGTGCTGTATTGTATTTATTGATTTGTGTATGCTAGACCATTCTTGTATCCTTGGTATAAATCCCACTTGATGGTGACGTATTACCTTTTTAATCTGTTGTTGGATTTAGCTCACTCAATGGTATTTTCTTGGGGACTTTTGTGCCTATATTTATCAAGAATATTGGCCTGCAGCTTTCTTTGATTGTTGTGCTCCTATCTGGATTTGATATAAGGGTGATGATGGTGTCATAGAATAAGTTAAGGAGAACTATCTGCTCTTCAAATTTTTGGCATAGTTTCAGGAAGATTGGTATTAGTTCTTTGTAGGTTTGGTAGAATTCAACTGTGAATTCATCTAGTCCTGGGTTTTTCTTTGCTAGGAGTCCTTATTACTGATTAAATCTTTGTTATTGGTCTGTCTAGATTTTCTATTTATTTCTGATTCAACCTAGGTAGATTGTATGTTTCCAGGAGTTTGTCCATTTCCTCTAGGTTTTCCAGTTTGTTAGTGTATAGTTGGTCATAATAGTCTCTCTTTTTTTGTGCTATAGGTTGTAATGTCTCCTTTTTCATTTCTGATTTTGTTTATTTGGGCCTTCTCTTTTCTTGGTTAGTCTATCGAGCATTCCTCAAAGTTGTTTATGTTTTTGAAAAACAACTTTTCATTTCATTGATTCTTTGTATTTTTTTCAGTTTCTATTTTTTTTTAAGTTCTGTTCTGATGTTTATTACTTCTTATCTTCTGCTAATTTGGGATTTGGTTGGTTCTTGCTTTTCTGGTTCCTTGGGGTTCATCAATAGATTGTTAATTTATAATCTTTCTACTATTTTGACGTACGTGTTTATTGCTATAGACTTTCCTCTTAGCACTGATTTTGCTCTATCCTACAAGTTGTGGTATGTTGTTTCCATTTTCATTTGTTTCAAGAATTACTTGTCACATTAATTTCTTCATGGATTTAATGGTCATTTAGGAGCATGTTTAATTTTCATGTATCAGTATAGTTTCTAATGTTCCTCTAGGTATGGATTTCTAGTTTTATTTTATTGTAGTCTGAGAAGACACTTGAGAGAATTTTGAGTTTTTAAAATTGTTTAAGGCTTGTTTTGTAGTCTAACATATGTTCTATCATGAAGAATGTTCCATTTGCTGATGAAAAGAATGTATATTCTGCAATTGCTGGGTAGAATGTTCTGTAAATGTTTATGTTTATTCTTTCTAAAGTTCAGTTTAAATTCAGTGTTACTTTGTTAATTTTCTGTCTAGATGATTGTCTAAGGCTGAGAGTGAGGTGTGTAAGCCTCCCACTATTTTTGTTGTGTAAGATTTCTCTCGTTTTAGATATAGTAATATTTGTGTTATAGAGCAGGGTGTTCCAGTGTTTAGTGAATATATATATTTAGAATTCTTTTATTCTTTTGTTGAATTAATACCTTGCCCATTATATAATGATTTTCTTTTTTTTTCTTTTTAACTATTCTTGACTTAAAGTCCTATTTTTATCTGATTTATGTATAGCTACTCCTCCTTGCTTTTGGTTTCCATTTGTGTGGAATATTGTTTTCCTCCCTTTATTTTCAGGCTATATGTTCCTTCATTAGCAAAATATAGTTGGATCGTTTTTTTTATCCATTCGGTCATTCTATAGCTTTTAATGGAAAATTTAATCCATTTATGTTTGAGGTTATTATATGTGAGCCTTTGTTAAAATCATAGTGTTAATTTTTTTCTGGTTGTTTTATTTATTCATTGTCCTTTTATTTTTCTCTTATGGATTATCATTGGTGTTTGATAATTTTCCTTTAGCACTTTGAATATATCATCTCATTCACTCTGGCTTACAAAATTTCTCCTAAGAAATCTGCTGTTAGTCTGATGGAGTTTCATTTATAGATGACTATATGCTTTTCTCTTGCTGTTTTTAAGAATTACTCTTCTTAAAAAATCATTTAAATTTTATTTTAGGTTAGGGGTCCATGTGCAGGTTTGTTATACAGGTTAATTGTGTATCATGGGAGTTTAGTGTACAGATTATCTCAAAACCCAGGTAGTCAGCATAATACCTGACAGGTAGTTTTTCCATCATTCTCCTCCCACCCTCCACCCTCAAGTAGGCCCTAGTGTCTGTTGTTCCCTTTGTGTCCATATGTACTTAATATTTAGCTCCCATTTATATGTGGCAATATGTGGTATTTTGTTTTCTGTTTCTGTGTTATTTTGCTTATAATAATGGCCTCCAGTTCCAGCCATGTTGCTGCAAAGGACATGATCGTGTTCTTTTTTATGGCTACCTAGCATTTCATGGTATATATGCACCACATTTTCTCTAATAGTCTACTGTTGATGGGCATTTAGGTTGATTTCATGTCTTTGCTATTGTGAATAGTTCTGTGATGAACATATGCATGCATGTTTCTTTATGATAGAATGATTTATATTCCTTTTGCTCTATGCCCAACAATAGGATTGCTAGGTCAAATGGTAATTCTGCTTTGAGTGTTTTTTGAAATTACCATCCTTATACGAAAATTAATTCAAGATGGATTAGAGACTTAAATGTTAGACCTAATACCATAAAAATCCTAGAGGAAAACCTAGGTAGTACCATTCAGGACATAGGCATGGGCAAAGATTTCATGTCTAAAACACCAAAAGCAACGGCAGCAAAAGCCAAAATTGACAAATGGGATCTCATTAAACTAAAGAGCTTCTGCACAGCAAAAGACACTACCATCAGAGTGAACAGGCAACCTACAGAATGGGAGAAAATTTTTGCAATCTACTCATCTGACAAAGGGCTAATATCCAGAACCTACAAAGAACTCAAACAAATTTACAAGAAAAAAACAAAACAACCCCATCAAAAAGTGGGCAAAGGACATGAACAGACATTTCTCAAAAGAAGACATTCATACAGCCAACAGACACATGAAAAAATGCTCATCATCACTGGCCATCAGAGAAATGCAAATCAAAACCACAATGAGATACCATCTCACACCAGTTAGAATGGCAATCATTCAAAAGTCAGGAAACAACAGGTGCTGGAGAGGATGTGGAGAAATAGGAACACTTTTACACTGTTGGTGGGATTGTAAACTAGTTCAACCATTATGGAAAACAGTATGGCGATTCCTCAAGGATCTAGAACTAGATGTACCATATGACCCAGCCATCCCATTACTGGGTATATACCCAAAGGATTATAAATTATGCTGCTATAAAGACACATGCACACGTATGTTTATTGCAGCACTATTCACAATAGCAAAGACTTGGAATCAACCCAAATGTCCATCAGTGACAGATTGGATTAAGAAAATGTGGCACATATACACCATGGAATACTATGCAGCCATAAAAAAGGATGAGTTTGAGTCCTTTGTAGGGACTTGGATGCAGCTGGAATCCATCATTCTTAGCAAACTATCACAAGAACAGAAAACCAAACACCGCATGTTCTCACTCATAGGTGGGAACTGAACAATGAGATCACTTGGACTCAGGAAGGGGAACATCACACACCGGGGCCTATCATGGGGAGGGGGGAGGGGGGAGGGATTGCATTGGGAGTTATACCTGATGTAAATGACGAGTTGATGGGTGCAGCACAGCAACATGGCACAAGTATACATATGTAACAAACCTGCATGTTATGCACATGTACCCTACAACTTAAAGTATAATAATAATAAATAAATTAAAAAAAAAAAAAAGAAAAGAAATTGCCAAACCACTTTCCACAGTGACTGGACTACCAGCAGTGTATAAACATTTCGTTTTTCACAATCTCGCCAGCCTCTGTCTAAGGCAATCCTAAGCAAAAAGAACAGAGCTGAAACATCACATTACCTGAATTCAAACTATACTACAAGGATACAGTAATCAAAATAGCATGTTACTAGTACAAAAACAGACACATAGACCAATGGAACAGAATAGAGAGTCCTGAAATAATACTGCACACTTACAACCACCTGATCTTTGACGAAGTTGACCAAAACAACCAATGGTGAAAATAATCCCTTCCCTATTCAATAAGTGGTGCTGAGATAGCTGGCTGGCCACATGCAGAAGATTTAAAATGGACCCCTTCCTTATGCCATATTAAAAAATAAACTCAAGATGGATTAAAGACTTAAATGAATAATCTAAAACTATAAAAACCCAGGAAGATAACCTAGGAAATATCATTCTGGACATAGGCCCTGGCAAAGATTTCATGATGAAGACTTCAAAAGCAGTTGCAACAAAAATGAAAATTAACAACTGAGACCTGATTAAACTAAAGAACTTTTGCATAGCAAAAGAAACTATCAACAGAGTAAGCAAACACTCTACAGATTGGGAGAAAATATTCATAAACTGCGCATTCAACAAAGATCTAATATTCAGAATCCATAAGGAATTTAAACAAATCAACAAGCAAAACAAACAACAAAAAAAACCCACCTCATTAAAAAGTGTGCAAAAGACATGAAGAGACACTTCTCAAAAGAAGACATATACAAGGCCAACAAGCATGTAAAAAATTACTTGATATCACTAATTATTAGAGAAATGCAAACAAAATCCACAATGAGATACCATCTCATACTAGTCAGATTCTTTTTAATTCATTAAAACGGAGTTGTTCTTTATCTTTAGTTGTAGACAGTTTGACTAAAGCGTGTAGACAGTTTGACTATAGCGAAGCCCTTTTGGCATCGCATCCACCTGGGAATCACTGAGCTTCCTGTATCTGAATGTCTGAATCTCTTGCTAGACTTAGAGTTTTTTCACATATTACTTAATTAAATAGGCTTTCTAATTCTTTGGGGTTTTTTTTTTTTTTTTTTGGTCTTATTGTCCTTGGGGATACTGACAATTTGAATGTCCAATTGCTTTACATTGTCCCAAATGTCAGGAAGGCCTTGCTCATTTTTTAAAAAATTCTTTTTTAAAAGTTTTATCTGATTAGATTATTTCAAAAGATTTATCTTCTTCGAGTTCTGAGATTATTTCTTCTGCCTGGATTAGACTATTGTTGAAGCGTTCAGATATATTTTGTATTTCCTCAAGCAAATTCTGTAGGTTCAAATTTTTTATTTTGTTCTTTTAAAAAATATCTATCTCTTTGGTAATTTTAAAATTTATATCTTGAATTGTTTTCTGATATCTTTGTATTGATTTTTATAATTCTCTTGTATCTCACTAAGCTTCTTTAAAATCAATTTTTTGCCAGGCTTACACTTGTAATTCCAACACTTTTAGAGGTCAAATCAAGAGAATCATTTGAGGCCAGGAGTTTGAGACCACCTTGGAGAACATAGTGAGATGCCAAGACGCCATCTGTACAAAGTAGAAAAACTTTGGCATGATAGTGCGTGCATGTAGTTCTAGCTACTCAGGAGGCTAAGGTGGGAGGCTCATTTGAGCTCAGGAGTTTGAGGCTGCAGTGAGCTAAAATCCTGCTACCACACTCCAGCCTGAGCAACAGGACGAGATCCTGTCTCTAAAATAAATAAATATAGTAAAGTAAAACAAAGTCAACTTTTAAATTATATATCTTAGAATTCAGAACTTTCTCTTCGATTAAGATCTAGTGTAAGATCTAGTGCTAGAGAGCCATTTTCTTCCTTTGCAGCTGTCATATTCCCTGTTTTTGTTTGTTTCATGTGTCCTGTTTCCCTATGTTGATATCTACACACCTAGTGTGATAATCCAAGATTGCTATCAAGAACTACCTGAGACTGGGTACTTTACAAACAAAAGAGGTTTAATTGGCTCACAGTTCTGTAGGCTGTACAAGAAGCATGGCTGAGGAGGCATCAGGAAACTTTCTATCATGGCAAAAGGTGAAGGGGAAGCTGGCACATGCTGGAGAGGGAGGAAGAGAGAAAAAGGGGAGGTGCTACATACTTTCAAACAACTAGATCTCGTGAGAACTCACTCATTATCCCAAAAACAGCAAGGGGGATGTCCGCCCTCCTGATCAAATTACCTCCCACCAGGCTCCTCCTCCAACACTGGAGATTACAATTCAACATGAGATTTGGGTGGGGACACAAATTCAAACCATATCAATTACTTCTTCCTAATTTTTAATTTATTTTCATAGAGGAATAAGCTTTTCTGAAGATGTATTTATGGTGTTGGTTGAGTAGGTTACTTTGGCTTTGAATCTAGGTAATGCAGTCTCTGTGTGTGGTAACAGTCTCTGTATGATTTATTTGGGTGTAAATAGCAACGGTAGCATGTGTGATTCCCTCGGAGGGTTATTCATGGAGGCTGAAGTTGTGCTGGAAGCTGTGATACCAGGTGGGCCAACCTTTAGTCCCCAATGATGGCAGTGGTGGGCTGAGCATACTTATCTTAGTGCTCCAGGGTGGTATACACTGGTACTTGTTTTGGCAGTCACCAGTGGGCTTATTCCTGAACCTCCAGCTGGCTTGCTTGGATGCTGTTAGTAGCAGTGATAAACTTGGTGGATGATCAGGTTCTTAGGCCCCTGAGCAGCTTGTATGGCAGTGGGTGATCACATAGGAGTGATGGGACAATTCTCTGGGTCCTGAGTGGTGCACATTGATGCTGGTGGTGGCTGCAATGGGCTCGCTGGGCCATATTCCAGTCCCACAGTTGGTGCTTAGAGGTAGGCATCAGTAGAAATGATAGCATCTGGGAGGTTAGGCCCAACCTCAGACTCCCAGGAGGAGTGTCCAGGTGCCTCAGGCTCCCCAGTGGTGAAAGCAGGAAGCAGCCATGGTGGGCATGTTTGGGACAATCCTCAGACTTCAGGTGGAGCACTCAAGTAAGGGATAGTAGCAGCCATGGTGGTGATGAGGCCATGCCACTGGAGAAGGTAGGACCACCCTCGGTGGCCACAACTTGGGTTGGTACGTGGGGTATGTATCGTCTCTCTCACACCCAGTCATGGCAGGGCTCTCCATCAAGTTTTGACAGCTTTAGCCTGCACCAAGTCACATCCCCATTCCAGCTGCAGGAACCCAAACCCAGTGGCCACTCACAACCCACTTGTGTCCCAATCATCATCTCACCATCACTAGCTTCCTGGAACTAGTAGCTGCAGTCCATGTCTTGCTTGATTCTTAGCCCTGGTGGTGGGAATGCTCCCAGCTCACTTTTCAGTTGTAACAGTGACAGCCCTTATTTCTAGAACACCTCACTCCCTGAGCCACTGTGCCCCAGGGCAGTAATCAGTTTGCCAAAGAATTGAAAGTGGATCCTCGCTGTAGCTCCTTAGTTCTCAGAAAATGTGTCGGGCCTAGAACAAGCATTCTCACTGGAGCAGTTTTGTTCCACATTCTTCTGGCAGCTTGCTGTGTTAGTTTCAGGGATTGGGAGGTTCTCCCATGGCCAGCATTGCACAATTCCATGCTAGGGATGTGGGCCACTGGAAGTCTTTCATTCACCCTTTCCCTGCATTTAGACATCACTGCCAGATCCCAGCAAATCCCAACCAGGCAGGCTGCCTCTCTCTCTTCTTCCTGCAAGCTTTTGGTGTTTCTTGTCACTTCTCTGTTGAATTCCACCATTCTTTCTTGGATAATACATTCAAAGTGTGACTGTCTATACACTATTTTGGTTCTTCTCAGTGGATGAGGTGAGCATAAAATGCTTCTAGTCAGACATCTTGAAGCCTCTCCTCTCTATTCTTTTATTATTAATGTTGTTATTACTTTATCTGTATGTGCTGTCTTTTTTTTATTCAAAGAGCATTATATTACTTTAATAATAAATTTTTGTCAGGGAAAAATAGCATGTTTGTTTATTTATTTATCTATTTATTTATTTTGAGACAGGGTCTCACTCTGTCTTTCAGGTTCGAGTGCAGTGGCATTCCACTCTCACTGCAGCCTCCACCTCCCAAGCTCAAGTAATCCTTCAGCTTCTTAAATAGCTGGAGCTACAGGAACATAGCACCACACCCAGCTAACTTTTGTACTTTTTGTAGAGGCAGGGTCTCACCATGTTGCCCAAGCTGGTCTCAAACTTCTTGGCTAAAGCAATCCTCCTACCTCAGCCTCCAAAAATGCTGGGATTACAAGCGTGAGCCATCACGCCGAACCGAAAGTAGCATGTTTCTAAAGGGATAGCCCGAATATTAGTGACCATTGTCTTATTATTTTTCCTATTCCATAATGTCTTAAATAGGAGTCCATTTATACTTCCAAAAATTGGCTTAGCATGTGTATATTATGTTAGACTTTTTAACTCTCATTGTTATTATTTTTCTTTTTGTGACACACTGCAAACTCACAAATTACTCCATTGTTCCAGCTGACAATTTTTAGGTTGCATAATGTACATTTGTACCCAGGGGTTATTTTTGAGAAATAATAATGAACTAAGTTATTTATTTAAAATTCAGCCTTCAATATATGCATACATTTGACTTTTATTAAATTGAAATAAAAATAACCTAAGGGTTTTAACATAGTTTTTTCTCTAATGGATCATAATAATTACTTTAGATCAACTTTTGAATTCCTTTTAGGCCTCTTTAAAAAAATACACCTGGGGTCTCCAAAGATTGCATCATGTTCAATTAGGTAAATAATGCACTTTAAAATAATTATTTAAATATGTTTAAAAACATTTGTGCTTCTTTGTAATCAATTGGAAAATACTTGAGAATTTTTTGTTGTATGTTGGTTGATCAGATTTTGCCTATTCCAATGGTTATTACACAATAAGAAATCTCAGGTTATCAAAGTAATAAATTATTATAATCTATAGTTTATTCATTCTTAGGGAGGGAAAGAGGGCTATCTTCTCTGATAGCAAAGGCAAGAAATCATTTAGTGCAATTATTTTAAGGAAAATTTTTTTCTAGATCAATGGGTAGGGACACGGAATGAGGGATACCTCATTCCTTAAGAAATGTATTTTGGGCTCATAAGTTACTTCAAATGGCTCACAGAGACTTGAAGCTTAATAGCATTCAAAAGAAAGATTAATAGGAGGGATTATAATTGTTTAAAAGCAAGGTTATGATCTTCTGTTTAGATAATGTGCATGTATATTCATTAAGCTTCTTGAAATCTCACAAATTTTTATACCACTATAACTGTATTAAAGGGTGTCAGATAAAATTCTAAGGAAAATATCTTTTTGATAATATACCCAAAACATTACACATATTCTAGTGTAAACTTGAAAACTTGAAAAAGGAAAAAAAATTAACTGCAGACTTCTGATGATGAAATCATATTTCTTCCATGAGTTTATACCAGAATTCTATTTTGGTGAACACAAGTACTGTAATTTTAGATTCCTCTTGATGGTTACTTTATTTTCAGACATAAGGTAATGCCACAGGCCACAACATGACATTGTATTAATGTGTAACGTGTGAAAAGTTCATAAGGGAAGGGAAATGCTTTTCATTCATATTGTTTTACTACAAAGTACAAATGTGCAAATGTAGTTACATACATATTAGACAGTTACCAAAACATTGCCTTTGTACTATACTATATGAGGGGTATGTGTGTGTCTGTGTGTGTGTATTTATGTGAGTTTATATGTATGCATAGTGCACATAATATTAAATTGCCATTAAAATTGAAATTAATTGAAAATATAAATCAGATAAAATTTAGTGATAACTGATCAAGGATTAGTTTTAATTACATATTATCATTTGATGTCAACTCTCATCGTGGGCTCTTGATAGATACTGATGCTATGGACAGATGAAATGACTTGGCAGTTGAAATTATATTTTTATTTTATTTTACCAATTTGTTTGAAATCTGTCTGAAACTTTTTCTCCTTAGACTACCATCTCCCCATTTCCCCACCCCTCATACTTCTCAACCTCTGGCAACATCCACTCTAATCTCTGGTCCTGTGAATTTAACTTTTTAGATTCCCAATGTAAGTTAGAGAATATAGAATTTGTCTTTCTGTGTCTAACTTCTTTCACTGAGTGTAATGTCCTCCAAGTTCATGAATGTTGTTGCAAATGATAAGATTTCCATCTATTTTTAGGGCTGAGTATTATCTTATGGTATACCATATTTTCTTTATCCATTTATCAATTGATGAACACGTAGGTTGATTCCATATCTTGGGTATTGTGAATAATGCTTCCAGGAACATGGAAGTACAGATAACTCATTGACATACTGACTAGATTTCCTCTGGACATACTTCCAGAAGTGGAATTGCTGAATCATGTGGTAATTTATTTTTAATTTTTGGAGTAATTTTCATATTGTTTTTCATAATGGTTTATTAATTTACATTTCCACTCACAGTTTACAAGGGTTCCCTTTTCTCTGTATCCTCACCAAAACTTGTCATCTCTTTTCTTTTTGACAGTAGCCATTCTAACAGTTATGAGGTAATATCTGATTGTGGTTTTAATTTGCATTTCCCTGATAATTCATGATATTGACCATTTTTTTTCATACACCTACTGGCCATTTGCATGTCTTCTTTTGAAAACCGTCTATTCAGGTCCCTTGCCCGTTTTTAAACCAGGTTATTTGTTTTCTTGCTATTGAGTTGTTTCAGTTCCTTATATAGATTGGATCTTAGTTATTAACCCCATATAAGATGTATAGTTTACAAATAGTTGATCTCATGCTGTAGACTGTGCATTCTATTGACTGGTGGGGTTTATTTTACTTTGTTTGCTGTGCAGAAGCTTTTCGGTTTTAGTTTGATACAATCCCATTCATCTAATTTTGCTTTTGTTGTCTGCGCTTTATGAGTCATACCTAAAAATTATTTGCCAAGACCAATGTTGTAAAACCTTTCTTCAGTGTTTCCTTCTAGTAAATTTACAGTTATAGCTCTTATGTTTAATTCATTCATTCATTCATTTTTAATTCATTTTTAATTATGGGGTAAGTGAGATGCTCAATTTTATTCTTCTGCATATGTATATCCAGTTTTTCCAATACCATTTATTGAAGAGATCATAATTTCTCCATTATGGGCTTTTGGCACCTGTGTTGAAGAAATCAATTGACCATAAATTGGTAGATATATTTATGAGCTCTCTACATTGTTCCACTCATCATTATGTCTGTTTTTCTGCTACTACCATGATATTTTAATCACTATATCTTTGGAATATATTTTGAAAGCTGGTAGCATTTCTCTGGCTTTTATCTTTTTTTGTTCAAGATTGCTTAGGCTATTCAGGATCAGTTTTAGTTCTATAGTAACTTTAGGATTTTTTAAAATATTTCTGTGAAAAAAAGTCATGAGAATTATAATATGAATTGCATTGAATCTGTAGATCTCTTTGGGTACTATGAATTTTCTTTTTTTTTTTTTTTTTTTTTTGACAGGGTATTGCTCTGTCACCCAGGCTGGAGTGCAGTGGTGCAATCTCAGCTCACTGCAAGCTCCACCTCTCGAGTTCTCACCATTCTCCCACCTCAGCCTCCCTAGTAGCTGGGACTACAAGCGCGTGCCACCACGCCCAGCTAATTTTGTTTTTGTATTTTTGGTAGAGACAGGGTTTCACCATGTTAGCCAGGATGGTCTCGATCTCCTGACCTTGTAATCTGCCCACCTTGGCCTCCCAGAGTTCTGGGATTACAACTATGGATATTTAAACAACATTAATTCTTCCAGTCCATGAACACAGAATATATTTGCATTTATTTGTGTTTTCTTCAATATCTTTTGTCAGTGTTTTATAGTTTTCGATATAAAGATTTTTCACTTCCTTGGTTTAATTTATTCCTATGAATTGTATTATTCTTAATACTATTTCAAATGGGATTTTTTTCTTGATTTCATTTTAGAATAATTTGCTGTCAATGTTAGTTTACAGAAACAGCATTGATGTTTGCATGTTTATTTTGTATCCATCAACTTTATTGAATTCATTTATTATTTCTTACAGTATTTAGGTGAAGTATTCAGTGTTTTCTATATAAGATAATGTCATCTGCAAACAAAGACAATTTTGCTTCTTTCTTTTCCGATTTACATGCCTTTTATGTATCTTTTTTCTTGTCGATAGGATTTCATTGCTTTGACTAGGATTTCCAATACTACGTTGAATAGAAGTGGCAGGAATAGGTATCATTTACTTGTTCCTGAAAAATTCTAATTTAAATTTTTCTACAAAAAAAAGTTTCCAGCAATAAATTTTTATGAGATTTACTTTAGTTTTCTTAAGACACTGAACTCCTTCTTGTTAAATATCAGCAATATTGAAGTGTCACCAAGAAGATATATTCACACATTTGCTAAACATCTCTATGATGCTCAGGGACTGCATCTCTTATAAGTCATCCAGTCAGTAATTTTATATAGGATTGCTTGATATTTGAACCAAGATGTGAAGCTTCACACATGAGCTGATATTTCCCTAGAAATCCACTTACTGCTTACTGGTTTTCAACCAAATCATAAGAAGAACTTGTATCTAAGCCAGAAGGATAAACCAAAAATATTTTAGAAGTTTCTTGCCCACAAGCATGAGAACTAGAATGCACGCTCAATGTTTGGCATCAACTCTATGGTACCCAGCTGACAGTTGGTCTGAAGAATAAGTTTCAATGTCAAAGAAATTAAAAAGTTGGCAAGAATTAGAAAAATTTTCAGTGATCCAGCCAAGCAATCTGGGATTCTGAGTAGGATTCCTAATCCTGGGAATCCAAAGCAGCTGACTAGTCAGACAGACTAAAGTGGCATATAGACTTTCACATAGAGGAAACTTAATATCATAAAAAGTACATTTTGAAATTGAAGGGGGACTAAGATCATTAACATTTATAATGCTGCTTCTTTTTTTAAAATCCCAAAGCGTTTTGCTTGTGCTATTTACTAATTTTCATGGCTATCACAATTGTAATTGATCATCATGTATTATTTGCTTTATATGTGTGTTGTAGCTAGTCTTGAGAGATGGTCCCCAATAAACTATGCTTCCTGGATTTTGTACTCACTACAACATTGATTTTCCTTTCTTTTCTGATTTTTTAACTTGTTCTGTCAAATACGGAGAAAGATTAAAATTTCAAATATAATTCTGGATATCCCAATTTCTCCCTTTAGTTCTGCTATTTTTGCTTTCTGTATTTCAGGCTCCATTATTGGTACATATAAGTTTAAGACTGTTACATTTTCCCAATGAATTGTCCATTTGTCATTATGAAATGTTCTTCTTTATCTCCAGTAAGACTCCTTATCTTCAACTCCACTGTGGTGTATATTAATATAGTCATTCTACCTTTCTTAAGCTGTTTGTACTTTACATCTTATTTTTTCTTTTTACTTTCAACTAGTTGATAAACTAATTGATGATCTGGTTGATAAATCCAGGTGATACACTTCAAAATAATTAAATAATAAAGATTATGTGTTTTTTACCATAAGAACTAGAATAGGCAAAGAAAATTTAAAAACAAGTATCTGGAACATCCTCAAAATATTTGAAAATTATCCTTCTAAATAACCCACACATCGGCCGGGCGTGGTGGCTCAAGCCTGTAATCCCAGCACTTTGGGAGGCCGAGACGGGCGGATCATGAGGTCAGGAGATCGAGACCATCCTGGCTAACACGGTGAAACCCCATCTCTACTAAAAAATACAAAAAACTAGCCGGGCGAGGTGGCGGGCGCCTGTAGTCCCAGCTACTCGGGAGGCTGAGGCAGGAGAATGGTCTAAACCCGGGAGGCGGAGCTTGCAGTGAGCTGAGATCCGGCCACTGCACCCCAGCCTGGGCAACAGAGCAAGACTCTGTCTCAAAAATAAAAATAAAAATAAAAAAAAATAACCCACACATCAAAGAAGAAATCATAAGAGAAATTAAAACACATTGTAAACTCAATTAATATTAAAACAAAACATACAAAAAATTGTCCTGTATTAAGCAATCCATCTTGGCTATTCCAGGCTGCTATAACAAAACGCCACAGACTGACTGGCTTATAAACAACAAAAATGTATTTCTCACAGTTCTGAAGGCTGGAATTATAAGGGGAAGACACCAGTATTGTCAGATTCTAGTGAGGACCTTCTGTATTGAAGACTGCCGACTTCTTGATTCTCGAAAGGCAGAAAGAGAACAAGCTAGCTTTCTGGCCTCTTCTTACAAGAGCACTAATCTCATTCATGAGGGTGGAGCTCTCAGACTTAATTACCTCTTAAAGGCTCCATTTCTAAATACTGCACATTGGAAATTAAATTTCAACATACGAAGTTTGGGGTTACACTAACATTCAGTCCATAACAAACCTTTTGAGGGAAATTTACATTTACTGTACATGCTCATATTGGGAAATACTTTGTTTAATGTTGACATTATTTCTTCTTTAAACTGTTTAGTAGAACTCTACAGTGAATCTGCCTAGGCCAAGTATTTTAAGTTGTGGGTATTGTAGAATTGAATTTCTTTGACACATAAAAGGATTTTCAGACTTCCTATTTCTTCTTGTGTCCATTCTGGTAATATGAGTATTCCAAGCATTGTCTATTTTATCTCGATAATTGAATTTTAATTGGCACCAAATCATCAATAATACATATTTTTTTCATCCCTTTAATGTCTGTAGTATTTGTACTAGGACTTGTAAGTTTTCTAACAACTGCCAGCTCCAGAGTCCAAATGTTAAGTCACTAAAACCTTAGAGTCAAGAAGGATTACCACTGCTCTCTTCCCTCTTCATTTTGTGTGTTATAACAGGAGAAGGATGAAACTATGATTAGCAGGTTGAGTAAGGAGGGCTGAGGCAGACAACTTAAGCAACACTTCACCTGCTATAGACTTAATATCTTATTCTAGTTCTGTGTTGGGTCTGATTGATTTCTAGCAAGATTAATCTGACAGAAACTTGCTTCTTGCCTGCAGCGAGGCCCTGACTACCAGCACAAGTGTTTTGTATTAACATAACTTCAGATCCCTCATTCTCATGGCCATTTTTACTATTGAAAATGCTCAAAAGCAGGGTAGTTAACTCCTTGATTGAAAAATCTTTAGCCAATTGTAGATACCAATGCTAGAGGGCAATCTTTATGTTCCTCTCTCCCCCAACCCACAAAAGTCCTGAGACGTTTTTTCTAGGAGTTAGCAAAGAACTGATTGATCAATCATACTTGAAGAAACTTGACTGTTGATAACATTCCAGCATGAGCTATCTCTTCATCTATTCCCTTGTACCTTATACTGTTTCTTGGGATTATTCTTCCTATTAAAATAATATTCCTAAACCTCTGTGTTACAAACAGTAGAAAATTGCAGCTAAGACAATTAGCAACAGAGAAAAGAATGCCATGCCTTCTTCTCAGACTGCAAATAGACAGGAGGTGGCATATTTCCAACCACTTCTTTCAGTTACTTCTTTCTGCCACCATAGAGGTGGATCTTTATTAGGATACTACCACCAAGGTTAACATTGCAATTATCTGATTACATCAAACATTTTCATATGGAATATAGATGGTTGAAGTTTTTTGGGTTTTTTGTTTTCAATGTGATGGAGTGGAAAGTGCAAATAATATAGGGAGACAGTAAAGTTTTGACTGAGATGTACATCCCCAATCAAAGGCATAGAGTAGGTAGTTGGAATATAAGGATCTGGAGCAAAGGTGAGATGTTTGTCAGAAGACACTCAACGTGTGTAAGGGGATTAACGTGCATATGAATAGACAACAGAACCTTGTTCAGAACCCTAAAATCAACTGCATGAACTTGGGGAATAGAAATAGAACATCCCACAAACATACTAGAAGGTAATCATTATTAACAAAGAAGCAAACTCAAAAAAGCCTCCTGTTGAAGATCAAAGAAAACGTTGAGGAGACATAGAATGTCAATTATGTCAAAGAATATGGAAGTGTCACATGAACCTGTCAGTTTCAGGAGTGTTTTTTTTTTTTTTTTTTTTTGAGACGGAGTCTCGCTCTGTTGCCCAGGCTGGAGTGCAGTGGCCGGATCTCAGCTCACTGCAAGCTCCGCCTCCCGGGTTTACGCCATTCTCCTGCCTCAGCCTCCCGAGTAGCTGGAACTACAGGCGCCCGCCACCTCGCCCGGCTAGTTTTTTGTATTTTTTAGTAGAGATGGGGTTTCACCGTGTTAGCCAGGATGGTCTCGATCTCCTGACCTCCTGATCCACCCGTCTCGGCCTCCCAAAGTGCTGAGATTACAGGCTTGAGCCACCGCACCCGGCCAGTTTCAGGAGTTTTAAATCCATTCGTGACTGACATATCATTGCTTTCCAGGAAGCAGTAGGGATGACAAAAAAAAAAAAAAAAAACATATTCCAACAGGGCTTTGGAGAGGATAAAGTGCCAAAAGTACTAACACCAAGAGTGACTTAAATTTTTAAGAATCTTCATTTTAAAGGTAAGTAGCAGTCCACATAGGAATGCGTGGTATTAAAAGATGATTTCCTCCTTTTATTCAAGGGATAGGAACATGCTATTGCGATCAGAAAGAAAAATCTAACAAAAAGAAGAGGTCAAAGGAAAGGAAATGATCAGAAAAAAAATCAAACAAAAAGAATAAGGTGATAAAGGAAAACAGATGGTAATGGTTCCTATCAAGATCTTAGAGAAAGAGAATGTTAAGGTGATTGCAGATGAGAATGTAGTTGTAAGGACAGGAAACTGAGAGTATATACCCATGATGTCTTCATAACTTTTCACAGATAAATTTCTTGTTAATGTACCAGGTTTTAGAATGAAAGTTCTGAAGACTGTGATAAAAATCTACCTTCTTAGAAGAGTAGAAGTGTTGACCAGGACCATGTAAAACAATAAGACAGTGAAGATGCAGAAAGAAAAGAAACTTGTTCTGTGATGCCCATCCACACAAAAAATGTACTTTTTTCTTAACTTGTTTTCCATATGCGAGAGAGAGAAAGTTAAATTTTAGGAACTCTTGAAGATCAGAAATTTTGAGGTAGAGAGAATCAATGAAATTCAGAATTTGATGGAGTTGGTAAAAGATTCAGATGATTAAATATTATACAAGGCTATCTAACAGTAAATTATTGTCCCAATGAGAAAAAGTGTGGATACCAATCAGAACGTGGCAAAGTAAAAGTACCAGAATTATTGACATCAAAAAAAATTAATGTGAGTGATGAAGTGGAATATTAGTGATTGTAGTCAAAGAACAAAGTTAAGATTTTAGAGATGGAGAAGCCAATGGCCACTATGGGGAAAGGGTTGGAAAAGATTAGAGATGCAGGCCATTGGTTGAGACTCCTATGGAACAGGTGAGGCTAGGCAGCTGTATGTGTTATCATCAGGGATGGGAAAATCTCAGGATAATGACAGGAGTGGGGTGGAAAGAAATCCAATCATCCTGAAGCCTCAGCAAGTTGATGACTGAGAGAGGATGACGTAGGTGTTAGGATATAACCGAGGAGCAGATGTCAAAATAGATTGGTTAAAGTTGACTCCAAGAAAATAAGAGCTATTTAACAGAAGGGTAGATAAATAGTGCATCAGTTTCCTTGAGTGGTGTTTCAGCTATTATTGTGTTGCTTATTCTCTAGGGAGACAAATTGGAGTGATGTACAACTAATCAGAAGCTAGATGTAGCTGAAGGACTTCTTAATCTAATTTATCTGACCGTGTCTTCACTGAGCAGTAAACATAAGTTGTATTAAAATTTGGTAAGAGATGATATTTGATGAGGGTTTTATAAAGAGTTCAATAAATAAATCTCCTGGATAGATAAAGTTATTTTAAACTCAAAGACAGCGAAATGGCATTGAAAACATTTATAGAACAAATAAACTTCTGTTCTACCCAATCCAAAATCAGTGAGCTATAAATGGCGCAGTTAACAAAACACACAGTTTAGTCATCATTGCAATTGCAAAAGGCATTTTTATCAAGTGTCATTAATTTACACGATTAAGTGTCAAGTGGATGATTCATAAATTTAGACTCATTTTACAAAGCAGACATATCTCCCAGTACGGGTCAAGGAGCTGAGTAGGAAGAACTGGATTAAATTCGACCTAATGTTTCAAAGAAGTTTTAGCTTTGTATCAACAATTTAGCTTGCAATTATGGTCAGTGATATATGGATCCTCTATGTATTCATCCAAACTCAAGTGACAACAAAATAATCCACCTGCATTCTTGGGGAAATGTTGGATCTTTAGGAATTTGGGACATGTCATCTAAAAACTATCATGTCATTAAAATAAAGTTGGTTTTTCCTGAAGATTAGGCCTTAGAAAGCTTGATTGAGTGAAAGGAGAGAAGAAACATGAATAAGAAAAATAATATGAGGAGATTCCTGAATGAAATGGGAGCTTTTCAAAATCTCTGTTACATCTCATCTTCTTGCAGAGGGTACACATTCTTATTAATCCAGGATGTAATAATGTAATAGATACTTGAATGTTGTATTTTGCAGCAGTCATCTGCTGAAAGACTTGGGCACTTTTCATTACTTTATTGTTCATCTCTCAATAGCATTTTCCAGATTTGGGGTGAAAGAATTGAATACATGGGTTATACACAGCCAGGACCTTATGGGGATAAAATGGAGTGGGAGTATTTTAAATATTTGAACTGATACTTTTGAATTCAAAGAAATACTTTGGGGTTGTGATATTCTTGCTAAACTGCTGCTCAGAACCTCAAAGGATACCTGCATTGAAAGTAGCTCTTCCATTGTCATTTTATGTCTTATTAAGTGCATAGGAGTTAAAATGTTCTTTGCCTTACACCCCACCTTTATTCTCCATCATCTTCTAGTTCTATAAAGACAGATTTTGTGGTTTTACTGATGTAAATTGATCAAAACAAGCATTTGATTTCAGTCAAAGCTGTCCATTAATTTTTTGAAGAAAATCTTCTCCCTTCCCTTTCTCCGACCTTTCCTATTCCTCTCTTTCTTCCTTTCTCCTTTTTCTTCTGTCAATTTTCCCTTTTTCCTGTGTAGACACTATACAGAAATGTGGAACAATGGGGAAGGAATGCAGAAAACCTACAAACTAAGATGTGTTGAATTGAAGCTGAGTAAATTGTTTGGATGGAAAAGTTTTCTGAGGACCTGAGCTCATTCTTTATAAAAGCCGTTGTAAGTCTAGACACACACACGTTTCTGAATCTGTGGAAATGATTTGTATGCTGGCCTAATCCTGGAGTGCTCTGATTATAGAATTTGGAAGTGAGGCATTTCTAAAACAAAAAGGAATGGTGAGGTCTTTGGTGATGAAAACCTCAGCAAAAATAGAATGATTCAGAAAGCAAGAGCATCTGGTTTAACAAATAAGCAACTCAGAAAAGAGGCTTATCTCATGTCACTGCTGGGCTTTCTGAAAGCCTTTTGGAATGTTTCACCAATGCACTGGTTTCCTAGGGCTGTTATAACTGGGTGGCTTAAAACAAAACAAATGTATCCTCTCACAGTTCTCTGGGATAGCATTTGGAAACCAAGGAGTCTCAGAGCTGTACTCTCTGAAGGCTCTTGAGAAGCATTTCTCCTTCCCTCTTCTTAGCTTCTGGTAGATGCCAGAAATTCTTGCAGACATATCACCCAAATAGCTACCTCTACTGTCACATGGTATTTTCTCTGTGTTTCTTCTGTGTCTAAATTTCCTTTCTGTTTTTAAAGTTCAAATCATGGAAAAGGTCTTATTCTAATACGATATGAATTCATCTTACCTTGATGGTATCTGCAAAAGTCATATTTGCAAATAAGATCATTTACAGGTCTCAGGGTTTAGGCCTTCAACATACACAGCTGCTTTTAGGGAAAACGTAACTCAGCCCACAACACCTGACACATAATGTTCAGGATTTTGTTGAATCAGTTTTATTGTTGTTTTTATTGCCAGTTTGTTTAGGTTTTAGGTTTGTTTTTGTTTGGTTGTTTTTTTGTATTTAAATTGGAAATGTGTCCTTAACCTTTCGGTTACGTGCAGATACATGGGATATCATTATAAATGAACATAAAAAGCAACTTGTCTTTCCAAAGCAACAAAGAAAAACTTTAAGAGAAAACATTTAAAATCATGAAGCGTATGTCTTTGCTTTACATCACATTTAACATTTTTTTCTCCATATCAAGGCTTTTTACCATTGTTAACTTATCATTTTTCATCTTATTTTTTAATAGATGATTTCTACCTTTCAAGAAAGCACATATTTCCTTCTTTTTCCTTATTCTTTTTCTGATACTCAATTCTTATCTCCAGGCATTTTTTTTCAGGGGATTGCCTTTAGAGAAAAACAATGTATTAGTCCGTTTTCATACTGCTATAAATAAATACCCAAGACTGGGTAAATTATGGACGAAATAGGTTTAATTGACTCAGTTCCACATGGCTGGGAGGTCTAAGGAAACTTACAATCAAGGCAGAGGGTGAAGGGTAAGCAAGGACCTTCTTCAGATGGTGGCAGGAGAGAGAAGAGTGAGGGAAAGAGGAATTTGCCAAATACGTAAAACCATCAGATCTCCTGAGAACTCACTCACCCGTGAGAACAGCATGGGAGAAACTTCCCTCATGATCCAGTCACCTTCTATCAGGTTCCTCCCTCAACACCTGGGAATTACAATTCAAGATGAGAATTGTCCCTTTGGGTAGGGACACAAAGCCTAACCATATCATACAAGATAATATACACTCACAAAGCATTTAAATCAAGAATATTTTACAAATTAACAATAAACTGCTATACATCAGAGAGAAATATAAACATCAGCATATAGACACATATGTATTAGTATACACAATTCCAAAAGTCTTGGTCTGAGCTATTTTCATCAAGTTCCTTAGCATTCTTCTGATTTATCCTACAAAGATTCTGAAGTTAGGATTGTGACTTTACACATGGTGTGAGTGATCTATGTCCATTTTTAATCAAAAAGAATAAAATATTTTGGTGGGGGCAATTCAGCTGCCCTAAAAGATACACCTTTTTATTCTTCACCATAGTTATTTAGCCATTTTCAGCTTACTCCATGTTCCCCAGATCTCCTATCTAACTAGATCCTCCATCATTCTCAGTGATCCTGTATTAGTCAGTTCTCATGCTGCTAATAAAAACATAACTGAGACTGGGTAACTTATAAATGAAAAAGGTTTAATTAACTCACAGTTCCACATGGCTCGGAGGGCCTCACGATCATGGTGGAAGGTGGATGAGGAGCAAAGTCATGTCTTATATAGAGGAAGGCAAGGAAGCATGTGCAGAGGAGCTCCCCTTTGTAAAACATTCAGATCTTGTGAGACTTATTCACTATCACAAGAACAGCATGGGAAAGGCCCACCCCCATGACTCAATTACATCCTACCAGGACCCTCCCATGACATGGGGAGATTATGGGAGCTACACTTCAATATGAGATTTGGGTGGGGACACAGCCAAACCATATCAGATCCCTTGTTCTAAACCTCAAGTAGGAAGTAGAACTTGCTATACAGGAACTTCCTTCATTTCCCACCAAGCAACCTGCAAGTGTTTTCACATGCATCTGCCTGCTCCCTCCTTTTTCTCTCTTCTCCCACATTCATATAAGCAAATTGCCTCCACTTTTTTATTTTCTACATCTTAACCACTGTTATGTGCTTCAATTAAATTTCTACTTTCCTCATCAACCCCCACCTTCGCTCTCACCAAACAAATAAACAAACAATAAACCTATTTGTCCTTGAACATTCTCTTGTACAACGATGGAAATCATAACATGCTGTTGCCCAAGGTAGTGTTTAATCATATCCTCTTCATCCCATTGGTGGAAGAGGAATTCCTGCCCTAGAGTTTTGAATATGGTTGAGTACACCACACCCAATACTGGACAGATGAGGTCCATGGCAGCTTACTAGTGACATACACTCACATCTTTGGGGATGATGACACATGCTATGCAGGACCACAAATGGATTGCCCTTGGGAAATAGGTGAATAAGCAGGGGCTGTGGGAGTTAGGTTTCATAGTATTAGGAGGGTAGGGTAAACCTGGATTCCCTTAAGAAGATGTGATTGGCTTGTTTGAATAGTTCTGTGGGCTGGTAAGAAACTGAAATCTTCTACACAGATGTAAGCAGGCACTGTTCTTGGTCTCCATGATAAAGAAGGTGGTATGGCTATGATACCTTGTCCACGAGATCATATTGGTGAGACGCACTTGGGCTAGGACATTTGAGTTCATCTTGGTTTTCCCCAGATATTAAAGAACACATACACTGGGTCTTTATTTTAGACTTTATATCACAATTAGAGCATTCCTGGATGATTTTCTTTTCTATTTTTCCTTTACCACACAATTATGTTATGTACTCTGTCAACTTAAACATAGTAACAGCTTTTGTAAGTTTTCATCATCCCCCTCATCTCTCCATAATTTATCTGGCTTCTCTCTGTTCTTCCTCTAGAATTTGACTTAGCAGCCACCTGTCCTGGGTCTAGGTCTCCTCTGTCAACTTCCCTGAGGTTGTGGTAAGTGCTGCTCTTGTTGCTTTCACAGCATTCTGTGTTTAACCTATCACCAAATACATCATTTCTGGAAATAATTATTTACTTCTTTTTTTTCCCCACATTAGATTCTAAGCTTTAGATGTCAGAAACTATGTTTTGTGTATGTTTTCCCTAGTGTGTGGCACACAGTAGGTGCACAGTAAATATATGTTTAATTTTTTTAAATGACATTGAACTGAATATACGTCTATCTTAATATAAACAGAGCAGCATGGTTAAAATACTTAAACCCAAGTAACCAGAACACTTCTGATTTTATTATTAGCAGTTTTCTTCCCTACCTTTTCTCATCTTGCTACTCACTAAGTTTTTTTTCCGAACAGAATCCTAGCTGGCACAATCAGTGATGTATTGGTTTCCCCAGGTTCCTAGGAAGCACTTTGGTCTTCATGGGGCAACATTAATTCTTGCTATTGGTCTGAGAACCCAATAGAGTGGTGTAATTTATATCTGCTTTCATCCCTCTGGCAGTCCCCGGCAGCACCTGCCAGGGTATGGCTGCTGTATCAGCAAACCAAATGGGAAGCAAATGAATGTACATTGTGGTCCCCGAAGAGAAACCCGTTACCACTGCAACTAAGCTTGACAGGTTAGGACTCCCATTTGACTCCAAAGAACATGAAATGCTCCACTACTTTTTGAAATCATTTGCTTAGATGTGGCTGCCGTTCATACATCCCAATATGTCCTTTTCCTTCATACCCCAAGGGGAAGAGAAATATGAGCCTATTCCATTCAGAGATCACTGAATAATATTTGCTGCTATCAGATTTCATTGGCTTCAGGACTGTTATTTGTTGGAAATACGTGGTGAGTCTCAAAGCCAACAACGTTTCCCCGGGGTGCCCATTAGCCAGAAGGGGAGCACAGTTGTAAACAATCTGTTTTGTAAAATAGAGGTCTCTAGAAGAAAAGGCATCACAATTGTGTTTGTTGAATATTTCATGACCTAGAATGTACAGTTTACAGACAGGGAGGGAATTATAGAAGATAGTCACACAAAAATATAATTTCTAGGAAAGAGATATTTTCTCCTTTCTGTCAACAGTTTGATACAGGAAGCTAGAATATGAGTGAGTAGTGAAGAGAGAAAATAAAAGCCACTCATAAAACGTCAGAAGAATTAGGTTTTCAGATTCCTTGGAATGATGTTCCTTTTCACTGATTACCTATGAAATGCTTTTATATTTGTGTGCTTTGTCATAGGCTTCAGATTATTTGTTTCATTTCAGTTAGTAAACAACGCCAATGGAGAGAAATAGCAGTGGCACATTTTTTTTTTTTGTCTAGAGGTAAGAATGTGGTCTAAAAGAGGTTGTATTCGACTTACAGGCTTTATTCTGCCATCCATGGCACCTCTAGGTTCCACAAGATAGAAAAAATCTTCAAAATTGCACACCAAAGTGTGTGTGCGCGTATGTGTGTGTGGGTGGGTGTATACATATCAAAATCTCTAAAATTACGCACCAGAATGTGTTTATACATACATATATACTTTTATGAATTGAGAGTGCAATGGTTTAATCAGATTCTCATACCTCCTCATTGCTACTTTACTCAAATTTGTATTACAGTTATATCGAAAGAACTAAAAGGGGGAGAGACAGAGAGAGAGAGGTAACCAAATGGATAGTAATTCACATGACTGTGTTGATTGCTCTGCTTTCACTTTCAGCCAACATTCTGACTGTCCAGTAATGCCACTTAAATGCCTTAAATATTTGCTTATTTAAAATTGTAGAAAAGATATAATTGTTTATTGGTAGTATTTTATTTTCCTTTGATCTGTGACCTGTTTTTACTATGTTTCTTTGTATTTTTTTATGCATTGCCTTATTTCAGAAAAATTATAGTTTCTCTGAAGGCCTAATGCAATTGTTATAAAATAATCATAATGGTAATGATATTTACAATATTTATTAGTTTTTTTATGTTTACCATTTCCAGGCGGTATGCTGACTGTTTTACATGTGGTAGCTACATAAATCTCACAAAATATACAGCACGATGCCTAGAGGACACTGAGGCTGAGAAAGATGCAATAACTTGTTGAATATCACAGAAACAATATATCATTCAAAGATTCACATATAGCCCTCTTCATGATTGCAGAATCTCAGCTTTCAACTATACTGCTTCTCCACAGTATAATGATGCATTTCTTGCTGTAATTTAATATAACCCTACAAGGAGAACATGGAATGGGAAAAATCTGACCAGCATTGCATAATATGATAAAAATAACTCATGATTAATTTAAAAGAAGTACTGTAATTATGTATGATAGTGAGCAAGTTATCTAATAGTTATTTTCAAAGTCTGGTCATCATCAAAAAGTTTTACCAAAACAAAAATAAAATATTAGAAAACAAACTTCAGCTGCCAGGAATTGTTAGCTGATGTAAAAGTAATTTGCAAATATTTTATCTCTATCTATTCCTTCACTGGGACTTAAAAATAAAATTATTCATCCACATTTTTCTGACAACTAGGAATGTTCTTGCTACATAGTTCTGGCCAATAAGACATAAGGATTTTGTTTAAGATTTTTGGAGACTTTTAAAAATAAAGATCTGTATATAGATGGCTTTATTCTCTTCTCTAATATCTTAAGTGATGCATATCACTTCAACCATATTGAAAGCATTAAAAGAACAAGCCTAGAGTACCACTGATGGCCTGACTGACTTTTGAACCACTGAACCAATGGCAGCAGCTATGCAAAAACTGTCAACTATGTGAGAAAATAATTCTCTATATGTTTAAGCCACTGTTAGAAGTGGTTTATGGTTCTCATGGCTTATATCATTCCTAAATGATAAATACGCTCACCGTATGGAAAACATTTAGATAGATATGGAATCTCAGGGAAGAAACAAAACATATTTTTTACACATGACATGGCTTTGCATGTAAAATTTTTTGAAGTATCTATTCACAAGGTATTAGAATTAATTCATGGACTTAGCAATATAACTGGGTACAAGGTCAATATATGGAAATCAATTACATTTATTTACAGTAGCAACAAATATTAAAAGTTATTATATATCAACAACAACATTTTAGACATCAAATATGCAGAAAGGAATCCATCAAAAATATGTATGTTTTCTAAACTAAAACATAACATTATTTAGATAAACTAAAAAAGACAAAATAAAACATAGATCACGTTCATGGTTTCGCAACCATGGTTCACAATAGTGAACCATAAATCACTATTGTAAAGATGTTAGTTTCCCCCAATTTAACTCATAAATTAAATAAAAATCACATCAGGTTTTCTTTTGGCAGAAATTGCACAACATATTCTACAATTTATATCCAAAAGGCCAGGAATAGCTATATCAATTTTGAAATAAAAAAATAATAAAACTGAAGATTAATACTCCTAGATTTATTGTAAAGTTACAATAATTAAGACTATATAAAATATGTGCATGTTGAAATGCAAAGAAAGATAGAAGGAGCCTGTGGTACTGAAAACATTGAGGATTCTCTGAACCAGCTTTGGCTACCCCACCATTTAACATGAGAAAAATATTTCTTTCCTCTTTAAGCTGTTCTTCTACCAAATGTATCAGTAAATAAAAACATATTAAATTTAAACAAATAGATGTTTGAGCTTTCAGTGTTGTCACATTAGCTACTTTGTAGAAAGAGAGCAAGGTTCCCTCTTTCTCTTCTGGTTCTATTACATTATACAGAAATGAGGTTGTTAAGAGGATAGTCTCTGGCATTGCCACATTAACATTTTAAATTTATCTGAATCCTTTTTCACCCTGACTGGTCCATTTAGGAGTAGCTACTGTGCAGGGTAAAACTTTTATTACTGTGTAAACTCTATGATACTGGAACTTATTTGTGTACATTCCAGTCTTTCCTATGACATTGTGATTTTGTTCAGGGAGAGGGATCTGTCACGTTTACCATTATATTACAGTTCATGGATTAACATTGCTTTAAAATGCGTTAAATTTAATAGAACACAGTGAGAATACGCCTCAGCTTCAAAATGATAGAAATCAGTTCCAACAAAATACATGCAACTTCATGAACATTCATTGATTTGAATTAATTTAAAGTAAAATTATTCCACTAAAGGAGGAAGGACCAAGATAGTGATGTTTATGGATTTTATAATTCTTAAGACTTTAATAATATATTTCATGTAATTTTTATTAGACTTTATTTTTCAAACCAGTTTTAGTTTCCCTGCAAAATTGAGCAGAAAGTACGGAAAGTTTTCATAAACTCTCTTTCCCTATCTGTTTACGGCTTCCCCCACTGTTTAAACACCAGTGTGGGATGTCAGTCACAATAGATGAACCTGCATTGACACATCTTTATCACCAAAGTCCAGAGTTTACACTAGGTATCATTCTTCGTGTTCTACATTCTATGGGTTTTGATAAGTGTATAATTGACATGTATCTACCACTGTAGTATCTGACAGAAGAGTTTCACTGTCTTAAAATTTTTCTGTGCTCTGCCTGTTCATCCCTCCTCTTCTCCTAACCCCTAACAACCACTGATCTTTTTCACTGTCACTATGGTGTTTCCCTTTTCATAATGACAAATAGTTGGAATCATACAGCATGTAGCTTTTTCAGATTTCCTTCTTTCATTTAGTAACGTGTATTTAAGTGTCTTCCATATGGGTCTTTTCAAATTTATTTCATTTTAGCAATAACTAATATTGTATTGTCTGGCTATATCATGGTTTATTCATTCATTTACCTACTGAAGAACATCTTTATCACTTTAAGGTTTCAGTAATTTTGAAAAAGCTGCTATGAACATTCCTGGGTAGGTTTTTGTATGCACATAAGATTTCAGCTCATTTGGGTAAATATCAAAGAGCACACTTTCTGTATATTGTGGTGATATTGTTTGGCTGTGTCCCCACCCAAATCTCATCTTGAATTGTAGCTTCCATAACCTCCATGTGTTGTGGGAGGAACGCAGTGAGAGATAATTGAATCATAGTGGTGGTTTCCCCGATACTGTTCTTGTGGTAGTGAATATGTCTCATGAGATCTGATGGTTTTATAAGGGGTTTATCCTTTCACTTGGCTTTCATTTGCCTGCCACCATGTAAGATGTGCCTTTTGCCTTCTGCCATGATTGTGAGGCCTCCCAGCCACATGAACTGTGAGTCCATTAAACCTCCCTTTCTTTAAAAATTACCCAGTCTCGGTATGTCTTCATCAGCAATGTGAAAATGGACTAATACATATGGTGAGATCATGCTTAGTTTTACAAGAATCTGCTAAACTGTCTCTCAAAGTGTTTGTACTATTTTATAATTCTCACCATCAATGAATGAGAATTCTTGGTGCTCCACATCCTTGCCAGCATTTAGTGTTATTAGTGCTTTGGATTTTGGCCATTTCAGTAGGTATGTAGTCTCCCATTTTTATTTTAATTTGCAATTTCCTAAAGAAAAACAGTGTCAAATATCTTTGTACATTTGTATTGCTTATTTGCAATCTATATATCTCTTTGGTGAAGTGTCTGTAGAGGTTTTTTAAAACCATTTTTAAGATTGGATTGTTCAGTTTTTTTATTTTTTTAATTGAGTTTTAAGAGTGTGTATAGGTTACATAACATTTTATTTTCTCTGTATTAACATTTAATCTTCTTATAACTGTTTAAAAATGATATTTTCTTTTCTGATTGTAAAAGCAATACACACTCATTTTAGAAATATTAGATAACATAGAAGAATATGACAAAAACATTAAAATGTAATATAGTACTAACAGAAATAATCTTTTCTCTCTCTCACACACACACACACACACACACACACACACACACATATTTTAAAATGCAGGCTATGTATTGCCTGCAAAGACAAAACCACATTTCTTGCCTTTATTCTTTCCTTTCTACTCTTCTATCTTCTTGATATAAAAGTGTCCAACTTCTTTTGATTCCTGAGGCAAAGATATCATGTAACCTGGAAGAATTTGCCTCTGAAAAAAGCTAGGTGGGATGTCTTTAAGGCAAGTGGGTACCTTAAATGTTCTGGGGGCAAGAGGTTAAGATCAGTGTTTTGCCTTAAAAATGATGTTTCCCCTAATGACTCACATTTGCTTTAAATATTTTATTTTGCTTTGTATTAATAACAGACACAGATGTTAGCTTTAAAAACAAATAAACATCAATACCTCTACATGCCCAGCACCTTTTAAAATATTTCTCCTATTCGTCTCATAGACAGTTATGATTCTGAAGTCAGGGTATATCATTCCCAAGGAGAAGTGTGTAAGTTTATTACAGATCTCTGTATTAATATATAATAAACATTTTGTTTGGGACCTATTAAAACTGATTTTAAGGAACTTCAAGTTTAAGAATAATTTTGCAACTTTTTTCATGCAACATTATGTTTTTGAGATTTATTGATATTGAAACAAGTATTATAGAGAAGGCATTGTATTTTCCCATGACAGCCATCAAAAATGTATTCCCTATGGGCATTCATCATACATCTATTTTCACATATCTGAATTGTGCAGCATTTTGATGTTTCAGAGGATTTTTTTTCTTACCAGTATATTGTTGGTATATTTTTCAACCAAGTGCCCAGAATTACCTTAAACTGTAGCTTTGGTTTCTATATTACCTTTCCTTAAAGTTATCATGACACCATGTAGCTTTAGCTCAAGCTTCACTTTATGATTCTGTTTTACTTTGACCTGTATGGAGTATTTGATGAGTATGTTTAGGAAAACAAATAATATTCTCAATTTAAGTACTACATACTATGATCTAATTTTATTACTGATCATTTATTGATATTACGTATATCTCATATTTTCCAAGAGATTTCAATGTATGTAAGCAGATCAAATTTATCAGCATCTCTTGGACACAGCAGATACATTTAACTGCTCATTCAAGATTAAATAATCTAAAACATGAAATGTAATACATTCAGCTAAATGGTATTTTCAAAGTGTATCAAAACAACTAAGAAAGAAATTTGTATTAGTGGAGTAAAGTAGATCAGGGTAGAATTAACCAGAGAGTAATTTGAGTTAATATATCTGGATACCAGTGAAACTCCCCCATGTCTTTTCCAAATTATACACTGTCGACAGATTACACCAGAGGCAATGAAGAATCATGGAGTGTTGTTTTCTGAGCTGTAACAATTAAGGTCGAGATTCCCTAGCCTTGCATTTATGAGCCTTCACGATGTAAATGGGATTTGCCTTTTTAAATGCTACCTTATTTGCGTTTATATATACTAGACCCTAGCCAAATTGACTTGTTTGTAATTTCAGCAAATATTCCTTTCCCCACATGTGTGCTTTAGCTCTTGATTTTCCATCTGCCTGGAAGTTTTTTCTCCCACCATATTCTCTTGTCTATTCCCTTCCCTTATGCAAGTTTCGGCCTGAATACTAAGTCCTCCTTCATGATTATTTACCTCCTCCTCCTCTTCCCTCTTTTAGAATAATGAATTTAATCTCTTATTAATACAGCACTTGATTCCTGCTGGCTACCATGCTGGGTTCGAAGTATATAAAAAAGAAAACATGTGGGAGAATGTAGCAGAATAGAGAGTTTTTTTTTTTAATGAATCAATAATAATATAAGGTGATTAAGTACAATGACTCGGGTAAACATAGCTTCCACAAGAACATAAAGAAGTAGAACTAATGCTGTCCAGGAGCACCTAGGAGACACTTTTCTATCTGCCAATATTGTAATAATTATTAAACAGGAAAAATATACAAAATCTGCTTGAGTGGAGTTGATTTTTCCATAGTTCCTTGTCTTGCTCTTTCATCCCACACGTCCAAGTGGTGAGCCTAGCACAAAACCTGACATACATAAAGCTATAAATAAAGGTGTGGTGAATTAATAACTTTAAAAAATGAATGACTTGCTAAAGTATCTAAGCATAGTGGTAAGATGTTTTAAGAATGCTTTCTCCGTGGAGTACAGATCTAAGTAGAGAAGTCAGAATCAATCTTGACCGCTGTTCTCTTGAAGTCGAGCCTTTGTAATGGAGTCGCATGTATCCACGGGCCATCTCTCTAACTAAACAGCAATATCTCATCATTAGGATGGCCGACTGGTGCATCTTTGTGTCCTTGAGAGCATATAGGACAGCCCACAGTGCACATATGTTATTCAATAAAGAAAGCTTTGAGAAAGTTTTGGTTGAAATCAGCAATATGGCATGAAGTATTGGTAAGGTCTTCCCCATGGGCTGTGATATATTTGCAAATCTTAATTTTTAGAAATCCAGCAGATTCCTAGTTATGTTTTCTGTTCGTGATAGATGAAACTCCAATAGCAATTTGTATTGGTGAATTGTCACCTTCATGGCCACTAAAATTTGTGGAGTATTTACTAGAACCCAGGCACTTGGATAAGCATTTTATATTTTTCACCTATTTTAATCCTCACAACCACTTTTATAAGTTAGGAACTGCCATTATTTCTATTTACAAATGATGAAATTGCAGCACAGGAAAGTTGTAGAAACTGCCCATTGTTTCATAACTAGAGGATAGGCAGGTTGGATATTAGAGCCCAAGACTCTTTGCACGTATGCTTTACTTCTAAACTGCATTAAAGTCCTGAACAGCATAATTAACATATAAATAAAACATAGTATTAGAATTTTTTTGTTAAAACATACCACGTAGCAATAAATATATTACTTCATTAGTATTCTAAGATTTCCATAACAAAGTATCACAACTCAGAAGCTTATATAATGATGTATTTTCTCACAGTTCTGAAGCATAGAAGTCCAACCCCAAGGTACTGGCAGGAGAGCTGACTCCTTTCCTTGAGTCCTGAGGGAAGGATCTGTTCCAGGCCTCTCTCCTTGCCTAGAAATAGCTGTCTTCTGCCCATGTTTATCTTTCTTTCATATGTATCTCTCTGTGTCTTAATATCCCCTTTTTAGAAGGACACTAGTTAGATTAAATTAAGTCCTATTCTAAGAACTTCCCTTTGACTTGTTTGCCCCTGTAAAGGTCAAATAAGATCATATTTTGAGGTACTGGAAATTAGAATTTCAACTTATAAATTTTGAACTCATAACAATTGCCATGAATAAAAAAATAAACAGCACAGTAGTGAAATTTAGATAGGAACATCTGTTTCTTTTCAGGAGAGTAGTTATTATGTTTAAGAAATACAAGGAAATATTCTTTTGAAGTTTTAGATATTACTTATCTAAAACCTTTTTTTTTTTTTTTTTTTTTTAGACAGGGTCTCGTTCTGTCACCAGGTTGGAGGGCAGTGACATGATCTTGGCTCACTGCAGCCTCCACTTCCCAGGTTCAAGCAATTCTCTTGCCTCAGCCTCTGGAGTATCTGGGGCTACTGGTGCGCACCACCGCACTCGGCTAATTTTTGTACTTTTAGTAGAAATGGAGTTTCACTACGTTGGCCAGGCTGGTCTCAAACTCCTGACCTCAGGTGATCTGCCCGCCTCAGCCTCCCAAAGTGCTGGGATTGCAGGCATGAGCCACCACACCTGGCCCTAAAACTTCTATTTTTTAAAGGTAGTTTTGGAAATATGACACTAAGTCCCTCAAAAAATCATAGTTTGCTGCTAAAAAATTACTTTGTAAAGTCTATTTTCAAGTCAAGATGTAACTATATACATGTCTATACTATATACTGAAGGTTGAATATCTCTTTTCCAAAATGCCTGGGAACAGAAGTGTTTCTGATATTTGAATATTTGCATATACATAATGAGATATCTTGGGGATTGGACCAGAGTCTAAACATATTTATTTATGTTTCATGTACACCTTATACACATAGCCTGAAGGTAATTTTGTACAACATTTTAAGTAAGTTTGTGCAACAAAAAAGACAGACTGCATTTTGACTACAGCCCATCATACAAGGTCAGGTAGAGAATTTTCCATTTGTTTTTATCATGTCAACAATCAAAAAGTTTTGGATTTGGAGTATTTCCAATTTCAGATTTCTCGATTAGTGATGTTCAAACTATATCTGTATGTCTTAAACAGATTTAGGACGAATTTGACTCTTCCTCAAAGAACATATTGTTGTTCATGTAATGTAATCTAATCTAATACTAATTTTATGTGAACATATTTTAGCCTCTTCTGTGAGGTCAAAAAATAACAGACAGTTGTTTTCTGCCTGAAAGTCACTTATCATTAAAATAATAGAAATGAAGAGTACACAGAAAAGGAAAAAGAGAGGAAAATAATCCAGAGAGCAAATAATATTCCACTTATGCAAATTACTCTCATTTCTATTTCAATGCCAAAAAACAAGCATGACTGCGAGCTGTTCCATAAACAATAGATAACGCAGCTGTTCCTCAGAAGGCCATTTTAAAATTCACTTTTATTAATTAGGAAACTAATTCTAGAAAGAAAGAAAAAACTCTTTAACCTCCATTGATTAACTAAGAACACGCTCCTCTAATTGGTGACGAACTGCCTTAATCATGGTAGAATAATGGATTTCACACTTAAGAATTCCAGTGCCCCTGAGCTTCAAGATTTTTTATAGATTCTCTCTATAGCACTGGGGACTCTCAATTTTCTTCAGAGCTGATTTATTTAAAAAGTACTTTACTGCTAAAGCAACTGGTGTCAATTCTCAAGTACACATAAGACCAGATATAAAAGGCTTTATGCTTGGTTACCCTTGCGTTCAACATTCTGGAAGCTGCTACTCTTCAAGAGAATAACTATTTTCCTGGAACAACGTAAACAACTGCTACACCTTAAAGTAATTATTATAAGGTTTAGCTTTTCTTCCAACTACACTTTACCCTGAAACTGGAAACGTAGGATTATTCAGAGTCTTCCTTGTTTTATAAACAAATGATATTTAACATTGTGAAATGATACAAAATGGTACAAAGGCAGAGTGCAACATATCATAAAATTCAAGATGGTATTATGTATTTTGAAAATATGGGTGTCCAGTTGTGAGACCCGCAAATATCGTGTGTTCATAATGTCCTCAAAACACAGTGGAGCCATTACTATAAATGTTTGACATTTAATAAAATAAGATCAACTGACAGCAAGAACTGACTAACCATCATTAAGAATCCTACCCTTTGTGTTTTTACTCAGAATAACGAATAGTAATGAAAAGAGATGAATGAATAAATTAATATTCTTATTTAAATACATTTACTTCTCTTACACTACTTTAGTAGAAATATCACCAGTTGAAATTTATAAATGGGTGAGTAAAATGAAGAGAGGATAGAGAAAGATTGACCACGGATTTCAATCAAGACAAACATTTTAGAGGAGAAAAAAAGAGCAAATGGTTCTAACACTTGAACCAGACAGTTGTTTATTTGTTTGTTTTTAACTTTCAAATGTGATTTAATTTACTAAATCATGTTGGTTCAGAAATCAAACACAAATTTCTCTTCTAAACTAACTGTTTGGTGGGCTAAACAGGGGGACTAAGCGAGAAACATGCATTATTTTCAGAGAGCTTAAATCTATGGGTTATTCATACTCTCACATTAGTAAAAGCTTTTTCTTGTTAAAGCTGTACTTGTTTTTTTTTTTTTAACAGGTGATTTGAATTACAGAAAGTCCTGCAATAATCTAATCTTCCTTTAAGGTTGCTAAATTAGATTAGATTTCTTATAGATAGACAAGAGTTTTAAAGATAAGTAGAAAATGTCTCATATCTCCTACAACAATACTCTTACTTTATCTTTCATAATAAATATTGGATCTCAGAAAATGAAATTAAACAATAACAAACGAGGTTAAATTCCTAAAACTCTGTAGGCCTGGATAGGGAGAGAGAGAATTCTGATCTCATTGCCTCATAAAGTATCAATTAGATACTGCATTTCTTCTTCTCATAAAATACATGTATAGAGAGAGTGATAAAGGAATTTCCTATTTAATTTCCAGTAATAAAGGAATTCCTTGATTCACCAAAACAAACAAGCACACATACAAAATGTTTACATAATTTACACAATGTTCTGCCAGTAACACACAGGTATTCATATTGCACCAACATTCTGCGAGCATCTTGGTAATGACTCTGTCTTGTGATGAGTTATTTAGCAGGAGCTCACATGTTTCAATACTGCAGCTGTGATTCTTTCCTCAGATTGCAAAGCTCTTTTTTCTGGGTTTCATCAGATCGTGACTTTATAGCCATTTTTTCTTATCCCCCTAGTCCTTCTCATCCCAGCTCAAGGGATCACTCGTAAGAATAAGAAAAACCTTTGTAATGCAGTCCTTTCAGCCTGTGCTAAGTTCATATGTAGATCATTAATGAATCTTTTTTCTTTTTCTACAGAGGATGCCAATACATTATAATCTTATATCATTTCCAAGGAAAAAAATCAAAGTTAACTTTACCAGTTCAACTCATACAGGTTACAGACCTAGATCCAGCTTATACGAACATTTATTGAACATTTTGCATTGGTATATTAGCATCGCTCCAGGAAAGCACATGATTTGTATCAAATACTGATTGACTGAACCTCAAAGATATTTGTGATAGTAAAATGCCTTCCTTTATTTACAAGCCAAATTCAAGAGTAAACCTTCACTCTTTTGCCTCAAGAGTATGTGTGATCTTCCTGGGTAGTGGTCATAAATGATCAAATGATGTTTTTCCAATCAACCAGCAAATGTTTATTAGATGAATGCTATGTATGCCACAGATTGAGATTCTGGGGACAATAGTGTGAGCCCCAAATATCTGAGGCAGGTCTCAGTTAATTTAGAAAGTTTATTTTGCCAAAGTTGAGGATGCCCTGCCATGACACAGCCTCAGGAGGTCCTCATGACTTGTGCCCAAAATGGTTAGAGCACATTTGGTTTTACACATTTTAAGGAGACATGAGACATCAATCAACATATGGAAGATGAACATTGGTTAGGTCCGAAAAGGTGGGACCTCGAAGCCAAGGAGGGACAACTCAAAGCAGGGAGGGGGCTTCCAGGTCATGGTTAGATAAGGGACAAATGGTTGCATCATTATGAGTTTCTGATTAGTCTCTCCAAAGGAAGCAATCAGATACGCATTTATCTCAATGAACAGAGGGGTTACCTTGAAGAGAATGGGAGGCAGGTTTGCCCAGGCAGTTGCCAGCTTGACTTTTCCTTTGCTTAGTGATTTTGAGGCACCAAGATTTACTTTCCTTTCACAATAGTAATGAATTCAGGAAGTTCATCCCTTTATGGGATTTGTTATCCAGTTAAGAAGATGCATCTCCAATAAGTCAGGGCCAATCTAATAAATATAATGTTATGTGAAGTACAGGGGGTATGGGTAATGTTAATAAGGTACCTAACTTAGATAGAAGGTAGAAGTGGAGTAGAGGGCTCTCCTGAGGAAGAATCATTTCATCTGAAACATGAATGATGAATGATAAGTTGCCAGAAAAAAGATGAGAGAATCATATAAGAAGGAGAAGCAGAAGAGAGTTCCAGGCAGAGAACAGCTTGTCAGAGGCCCTGAGGTGGGAATGAGCAAAAGCGTGAACATCTTCTATAGGATTTTTTCCTTCCATCAAACTTCAGCCTACATGAATTCATGACGAAGCAGGCAACATAAGTACATTCTTCTCTGATCTGACATCCTGGAGAGATGCTGCACGCCATGCCAAAGAATTGAACACTGATAACAGCACAAAAGACTGAACAGTTCATGATCTGAAAGGTCATTGTATATGAAAACCAGAAATAAAACTAAGTGCAAGTGAAATATTTTCACCTTCATTATGTAAGTTAATTTTGAGTGGCTCCAAATGCTATTGTGTATACTGTGCTCAGCTGATAACTAGACTATATCATTTGCCAATTCAGTTCTTATTCAATATTACTCAAAAGTTCATATTCAATGAAATGATAGCATTTTACAAAAGTATGTAAAGCTGAATTTAAAGCTTCAAATGAGAGGAAGAGGGAACATGCACAGCTAGATTAATTTGAGATATTAAAATGATGAAAAGTATAACTCCATTCAATGAAGATGTTACGCCATTTCTTTCCAATATAAAGGCAAAAGTAATTCTAAGTCATTTAGTCAATTTGTCCTTAGCATCGGAGTTGTATCTTTGCTAGAAATATTTCTTTATTGTTTATTATTTATTGAATTCCAAGTATGCATCACTATATAAATCATTATATACATAGTCCCTATCACACAGGCATACAATCAAAGTCAAATAGAGAAAGCAATTCAGATATAAAATATGCAAAATGTGTTAATTAAACTCCAAAGATTGAGATACTTACTTATATATATGCCTTCATAGCTTAGGAAGTAAAATCTATAAATAAGATAAAAGGCCCAATGATAATAAAATCACATTCTAGATATATTCTTAACTATGGTTTGCTATTAAGAACTAATGAATATAATTTTAGCTCACAGTACATCTTCCTAGAAAACAAACAAACAATAATATAATATGGGGAGGGTGATGCCAGGATTACCCTCTATTCTCTGTTAATCTTTCTCCCACTATAGCTTCTTGCTTCCTCAAAAAGACAAAATCCTGGTTTACAATAACCCTTGATTATATTCTTGAAAATGTGGTGCTTTTACCTCAATAAGCTGTATAGGTTTCAAAAGGAAAAAAGAGTAGAAGCAAAAAGAGCTCAGGTTTCCAATGAAACCTTTTCACTTTACTTTCAACTTACCCAGTTTTTAACGGTTCTGAGCCATAAAACATCACAGGCATAAGGACAGTATTTGACTACCATCCTTTATACTGTGCTAACTTCCTGTTATATAATGGGAAGGTCATCATATTTACCCAATGTGAAATGCCAAAAAAATATAGATTGATGAACAGGTACATATCCGTATATCTCTCTCTATCTCTATCTCTATTTTTATCAATATCTGCCTATCAATATTGTATTACCTATGTATCTATTCTTCTACCTATATCTTCAATACCTTCAACATCTGGCACATAGTAGTTTCCCTATATATTTATTTAAATTTGACTCTATCTTTTTGTTTGCATTTTTAATATAACTCTCATTTTAAGAAAAAATGAACTCAAATACGTGAAGTTATAGAAATTAAATTAAGCTATGCTATTCAGAGGGTCTAAAAACTCAGAATTGGTGAGCCTTTCTGGAAATATAATACATAACTGAATTTTTAAAACCCAATTTACAAGCAATCTTTTGGGATAAATCAAGTACATTTGAGAACTTACAAAAATCCCAGTGTCATCTGATCATTGAGTTCTAAAGCAAATGATGCCAAAACCTGAGAAAATGAATTTATGTTCTGTATACTTGGCCACTGCCATTTCGAAGTACATAAAGATGTGTTTATGCTTTTTGGTGTACCTTCTGCTGCATTTCAAATGCAGGAGAAACGATCATTTGCCAGTCCTCTGGTTCTGTAGGCATGTACACATCACTGACTTCAGTCTGTTTTGGATTAAGGAAATCTAGGATTAGAAGTTATATTGAAACAATATCATTAATGAAACCATTTACTAGGTGATTTGGGCCCTACTCATTCCAGTAAGGATTACTGTTAGATATCTGACTTCCATCTTTATCTGCACAGGAGAGGGAATTTCTCAGCGGACACATGAAAAGCGTTATTTCATTCAATGAAGATATGTCATTGCTTTCCAATATAAAAGCAAAATAATTCTAAGTCATTTAGCTAATTTGTCCTTAGCATGAAAGTTGTATCTTTGTTAGGCAATATTTCTTTTTTGTTTATTATTTATTGAACTCCAAGTATGCATCACTATATAAATCATTGTATACATAGTCCGTACCCCAAAGGCATATAATCAAAGTCAAACAGAGAAAGCAATTCAGACATAAAATATGTCAAATGTGTTAATTAAACTCTGAAGATTGAGTTTCTTAATGATAAATTTGTCTTCATAGCTTAGAAAGTAAAAACTATAAATAAGACTGAAGGAATAATGCTAAGAAACTCACTTCTAGATGTATTCTTAACTAAAGTTTGCATTAAGAACTAATGAATAATATATTAGCTCACAGCATATCTTCCCAGGAAAAAAAAACAAGAATATAAGGTTATGGGGAAGGTGATAGAGTCATGCTGATCTGATTTGAAGTTCTACCTTCACCGTTTACTTTGAGAAACTGGGCAATATAAACCTCAAGCCTGTTCTCCTCCTCCCCCAAGTTTTGATAATCATATTAATACTCACATAAACGCATTGATCTGAGTATTAAATGTGATGATACATGTGAAATACTTAGATCTAATCCTGAAAAGTCATTACTATAAAAAAAAGAGAAGACTTCTGAGCTCACCTAGATTTTGGTCTAGATGAGAGACAGTATTAGCTGACTATAAATAAAGTATCCTAAAAGTCAGGGCAAGCAGAAATGGACATCTTCTCAACATAAAATTTTGAAATAGAAATGATGAGATTGAATTAGCCTGTCTACAGTGCTTTGGAAGCAGTTAGGCATTACAGCAGGGGCTTTGGGTGGAAACATGAGATTCAATGGGTTCTATTCTCTTCCTAAGGATTAATGCCTTTGCTTTGCATCTGGATCGATCCGTGAAATGGGCTTGAATGAAAGAAGAGTGTCCGACTGACTCTTTGATGAGGCCAGTACCTAATTTCAGAGACAAAAAATAAAATAAAATAAAAAACACTTGGAATTCAAGTGTCTTTTATGGTTTACCTGAAGCATCTGTAAAACTTGAATCCTTGCCCTTTTTGGCAAAATTTTTCTCATATTCCAAACAGAGGTAAATCTTTGTTTTGATATTTTCCAAACCAACTACGTGCTCTTTGCTAGAATTGTAAACATTCATAATCAAAGTGTATGGACTACTACCTAGATTTGGAAGGCAATTTATTTCTTTCGTAATATTTTATAATAAATATTTATAAGTGCAGTATGTGTAAAGTGGCTAAGCATTAACATGATAGATGGGATTATTTTTACTTTATGTATGAAGAAACACAAGTCACAGAGCTAAAAAGTAGCAACATCAGGAGGAAAAAAACATAGAAGTGGGTATGATTCTGTTACCAGAAAGAGGTCTTGATCCAGACCCCCAGACAGGGTTCTTGGACCTTGCACAAAAAAGAATTTGGGGCAAGTCCATAGAGTAAAGTGAAAGCAAGTTTATTAAGAAAGTAAAGGAATAAAGAATGGCTACTTCATAGGCTGAGCTGTGGCTTGGTCTGCTCACTGTGATTACACTTACAGTCATTTCTTGATTATATTCTAAGCAAGCAGTAGATTTTTCATGAGTTTTCCAGGAAAGACGTGGGCAAATTCTGGAACTGAAGGTTTCTCCCACTTTTAGACCAAATAGGGTAACTTTCTGAAGTTGTCATGGCATTTTTAAACTATCATGGTGCTGGTGGGAGTGTTCTTCAGCATTCAACTGCATTGTAATTAGCATATAATGAGCAGTGAGGATGACCAGAGGTCACTTTCATTGTCATCTTGGTTTTGGTGTGTTTTGGCCAGCTTCTTTACCAGAATCTGTTCTATCAGCGAGGTCTTTGTGACCTGTGTCTTGTGCTGACCTCCTATCTCATCTTGGTCTTTGTGACCTGTGTCTTGTGCTGACCTCCTATCTCATCTTGTGATAGGAGGATGAGATAGTTCATTATTGCACTACTATAAATAACTTCCCATGAGTAGGTAATTGATATAGAAAGGATGTTTAATTGACTCAGTTCCACATGACTGGTGAGGCCTCAAGAAACTTACAATCATTGCAGAAGCAGAAGCAGAAGCAGGCATGTCTTACATGGTAGCAGGTGAGAGAAAGTGTGTGAAGGGGAAACTGTCAAACAGTTATAAAACTATCAGGTCTCATGAGAACTCACTCACTATCATGAGAACAGAATGGGGAAACTGCCCCCATGATCCAATCACGTCCCGCATGGTCCCTCCCCCAACATGTGGGGATTATGAGGATTACAAATTGAGATGGGATTTCGGTGGGGATCCAGAGCCATACCGTATCATTCCACCCCAGCCTCTCCCAAATCTCATGCCCTTTTCACATTTCAAAACCAATCATGCCTTCCCAACAGCCACCCAAAGTCTTAACTCATTCCAGTATTAACCCAAAAGTTCAATTCTCAAGTTTCATCTGAGACAAGGCAAGTCTCTTCTGCCTGTGAGCCTATAAAAGAAAAACACAAGTTAGTTACTTCCAATATACAATGGGGGTACAGGCATTGGATAAATACTCCTGTTCCAAGTGAGATAAATTGGCCAAAACAAAAGGCCTAGACACTCCCTGCAAGTCCAAAGTGGACAGAGTACTCATTAAATCTTAAAGCTCCAAAATAATCTCCTTTGACTCCATGCCTCACATCGAGGGCATGCTGATGCAAGAGGTGGGCTCCCAAGGCATTGGGCAACTCTCTCTCTGTGGCTTTGCAGGGGTCAGACCCCATGGGTCCGCTCATGGGCTGGCATTGAGTGCCTGCAGCTTTTCCAGGTGCACAGTGCAAGCTGTCAGTGGATCTACCATTCTGGGGTCTGGAGGGCCCTAAGTCCTTAGAATGCCTAACCTCCTGGGAATGCAGCCCAGTATGTCTCAGCCTTGTTTTACCCAGCCCCTCTCCAAGATTGAGTTGCTCTTGTTCAAACATCTCTGACAATTCTAGAACAAATGAGTATGATCACTAAGTAATATTGTTTCAGTTCTACTCCATTGGGTAAAGCTTCATTTATGTTATTGTCTAGAAGTAGAAAAGGAATGGCAGAATGATATACAAAAAATGTAACATGAAATAAGTTGAATTGTTCTCCCCACTCCCCAACAAATTCATACCTTGAAAATTCCAATCACCAGTACCTCGCAATGTGACCTGCTTTTGGAACTAGGGTTATCACAGATGTAACTAATTAAGTACAGATGAGTCATCAGGATGGGTCTTAATTCAATATGACTGGTGAACTTATAAAAAGAATGCATGGGGAAAGAAAGACACATTAAAAGGAAAAATGACATGAAAGCACAGGAAGACGATGGTCATTTACAAGTCAGAGAAAGAGGCCCAGAATAGATCTTTCCCTCACAGCCTTCAAATGGAACCAACAGTACTAACAGCTTGATTTTGAACTTCTGGCCTCCAGAACTGTGAGACATTACATTTATGTTGTTTAAGCCACCCTGTTTGGCACTTTGTTAAGGTAGTCCTAGCAAACTAATGCAGATAACCTTACTAAAATACAATTTTCATTATTCTAGCCAGGAGAAAAGAAGGAGCAACTCAATTCAGAACAAATTGTTCTACGCTGAGGAGCCTAAGCATAGGCTTTGGGACCCGGAAGTTCATAGCGAAGGAAGCAATGTTAGGAAAAAGATAAAAAAGCACTTTCTCTTAATAAATGTATTTTAATTGAATTCATTCCATGAATACTTTTGTATATTGTTAGGTAAAAAGATCTTAGATGGTCCCAAATTTTTTTCAGTGGCTCTCAGGCTCACTGCAAGCAAGAGTCCCTCTAGGGCTCACATACCTTCTTCTTTGGTTTCTACTTTTACTTCTGCCTCCTGTTCTGCTCTGTGTGGTTGGTGGCTCTTTCACTGGCTGCTGCTTGTTTGCTTTCTTTGCTGTGCTACATTTTGTTAAAGGCCAGTAGTCTAAGTAAAATTGATAGTTTGGCTATCAAAAAAAAAAAAAAAAAAAAAAAGTTGAACACATGGACTATGGAAAACTTGTATTAACCCCTTTTTTCAATTAATAAATTGGCTAAAATATTCTCCAGTAAATTTCCAGAGATTTTTTTTAATGGGAAAAGAATGCTCAGCCAAATTTGTGCACAACTTTTGATTACTTAGATATTAGAATTTTTCAACGACTATACATTTCTTGCTAAGCAAGATTGAAATTTTATTGAAAGTGTTGGTGTTACGAGCTAATAACTAGTAGAGCTAAGGATAAGTAGAACAAGGAGGAATGAAGCTTTTCTACGACCTCATCTCAGAGAAATTCAGTTTAACTCTCTACTTGATAGTGGGAGCACTCTTCAAATAGGGGAAAATGTATACATCAGTTAATTAACTATGAACTCTCCTTTCCTTAAATGCCTATGTTACTTTATTTGCCAAACAGTTCCATTTCATGGAGTTGAACTCCATCTTATCTCCAACGTGGGTAACGCCAGCCAGAGGGGAAGGCGAGATTGTTGTTCCTCTTCACTCAACTAGTGTATTGCCAAACACTTGCAAAGCAGTGAGGAGCAAAACTAAGAGATCTTACATGTAAATGAGAATTTGCAATACAATGCAGTGTCATGAGAGATTATAAACATTTTTCAGTGCATTTCCCAAAAGGATTTATTTGGGTTAAAATCTGGCAGAAAGAGGGCAGATCCTGAAAAAATATTGGAGGTACTGGTATTCAGGATAAGAAATTGCAAGGTTATTGCATAAGTGCAACCAGATACTTCATAACAGAAATGTAAGCACTTCTGTTGGAATGAAAAATACTGTGTAAATTATTGCTCTTTTGCATTTGTTAATAATCAAGCACAGTTTCAAGTTTTATTAATAAATCATTTAATTGATGAAGATGTGAGATGTTTCTCTGTTTCTTGTTAAATAAGTCCCTAGAAATCCTGTCCATGCATCAAAAGCAAACTGCACTGGCTACTAGCCCCTTAATAATCCACCTTCTCAGGGAGAAAACAATTGCCATTCAGTGGACACACAGAACAAATGCCCTTACGTTGGGGGTAGAAAAGGAAGAAAAGTGTCATGTGTTCGAGGGAAGGACACACACATATGGACACATGTACACAAAGCAAACTAAAACAAAACAAAACCGATTCCTGCAGATAACCATGTAAAACCCATTTGTAAAACGTGTGTTTTGGAAATATTGTGGGAAGAAAGAGTAAAGCTGTCCATGAAAAGAAAGATATGTGACACCACTAGTGACTGCAGTCACAGACACCTGCACAAGTTTCATGTCAAATAGTTTGTTACATTTACAAACCACAGATAGTGAGAGGTGACAACGTGCTAGCAGCCCTCGCTCTCGGCAGCCTCCTTGGCCTCCATGTCCACTTGGCCTCCATGTCCACTCTGACGGCACTTGAGGAGCCCTTCAGCCTGCCACTGCACTGTGGGAGCCCCTCTCTGGGCTGGCAGAGGCCAGAGCCAGCTCCCTCTGCTTGCCAGGACATGTGGAGGAAGAGGCACAGGGTGGGATCGGGGGCTGTGTGTGGCACTTGCAGGCCAGCGCGAGTTCTGGGTGGGCGTGGGCTCGGCGGGCCCTGCACTCTGAGCGGCGGGCTGTCACCACTGGCCTCAAGCAGTGAGAGGCTTAGCACCCAGGCCAGCAGCTGCAGAGGGTGTGCCAGGTCCCCCAGCAGTGCCTGCTCATGGACCCTGAGCTCGAATTCTCACCAGGCCTCAGCTGCCTCCCCATGGGGCAGGGCTCTGGACCTGCAGCCTGCCATATCGGAGAGCCCCTCGTGGTGGGCTCCTGCGTGGCCCAAGCCTCCCCTATGAGTGCTGCCCCCTGCACCATGGCACCCAGTCCCATCGACTGTCCAAAAGCTGAGAAGTGCCAGTGAAGCGCATGGGACTGGAAGGCAGTTCCTCCCAAGGCCTTGGTGTGGGATCAACTAGGTGAAGTCAGCTGGGCTCCTGGGTCTAGCGGGGACTTGGAGAACCTTTATGTCTAGCTAAGGGATTGTAAATACACCAATGAACACCCTGTGTCTAGCTCAGGGTTTGTAAATACACCAATCAATCAGTACTCTGTGGCTACTGCAAGGTTTGTAAATATACCAATCCATACTCTGTATCTAACCTAGTGGGGACTTGGAGAACTTTTCTGTCTAGTACTCTGTGTCTAGCTAAAGGATGGTAAACACACCAATCAGCACTCTGTGTCTAGCTCAGGGATTGTAAATGCACCAGTCAGCATTTTGTTGAAATGGACTGATCAGCTCTCTGTAAAATGGACCAATGAGCTCTCTGTAAAATGAACCAATCAGCTCTCTGTAAAATAGACCAATCAGCTCTCTGTAAAATAGACAAATCCACTCTCTATAAAATGGACCAATCCGCTCTCTGTAAAATGGACCAATCAGCAGGATGTGGGTGGGGCCAGATAAGGGAATAAAAGCAGGCTGCCTGAACCAGCCTAAGTAACCCAAGGAAGTGCCTTTCAAAAGTGTGAAGTGTGTGTTTTTTCTGCTCTTCAAAATGAATCTTGTTACTGCTTAGTTTTAGGGTCCTCGCTGCGTCTATGAGCTGTAACACTCAATGGGAAGGTCTGTGGCTTCACTTCTGTAACACTCAATGAAAAGGTCTGCCGTTTCACTCCTGAAACCAGAGAAACCATGATCGTGGAAGGAAGAACTAAGAATTCTAGATGCGCCTCGTTTAAGAGCCGTAACTCTCTCCCTGAAGGTCTGCAGCTTCACTCCTGAACTCAATGAGACCACTAAGCCACCGCAAGGAAAAAAATGCGATACAGTTGAACATCTGACAGAACAAACTCTGGACACACCATCTTTAAGAACTGCAAAACTCACCGCGAGTATCTGTGGCTTCTCTCTTGAAGTCAGCAAGACGGAGAACCACCGATTCCAGACACAACAGTACTGAACATTCTCTGTATATTATGACTTTTCCCTATTTCATATTATGTAGGGTAGACAGTATATAGAGCATAAGCTCAGCAAGGGTAGTTCATGTCCTGAGTGGAGCAGTGCAAGATTTCAGCACACTGTTGAAGCTTATGAACTGTTTATTTTTGGAATTTTTCATTTAGTGTTTTCTGACTGTTATTGACTACAGGTAAACAGAACTTCAGATAGATCTATGGTTCAAAGTATGTCTTTCTCTTGAAGTGATTAAAAAGACACCCCATCTTACTGATGATGGAGGTGGAGAAGAACACTCATTCTCGAAGAAAGAAGTCAAAAAGTTGGTTTCTTAGAGCTAGACTCACATCCTTGTGAATGTTTTCATGTACTTCAAGCATGAGAGAAATATAAGAAAAAATAGAGTGGGATGCAGTGGCTCACTCCTGTAATCCCAGCACTTTCGGAGGCCGAGGATGGCGGATCACGAGGTCAGGAGATGGAGGCCATCCTGGCTAACACAGTGAAACCCCATCTCTACTAAAAATACAAAAAATTAGCCGAGTATGGTGAGGGGCGCCAGTAGTCCCAGTTACTTGGGAGGCTGAGGCAGAAGAGCTTGAACCCGGGAGGTGGAGATAGCAGTGAGCCGAGATCACATCACTGCACTCCAGCCTGAAGACAAAAAGAGACTCTGTCTCAAAATAAACGTGCTTTTTTTTTTTTTTAAAGTGTTTTTATTATCTCTTCTAATATTCTCATATATTCTTCAGTCTCCAGTTCTCATGCTGTTCACTGAAGGTTCAGTGTTTTTTGTGAAATGTATTAGCTAAGAAAGTTAGATTAGAAAGTGACTCACAATTCTTCAGATTCTAAACCTTGAACTTCTCTCCCTTTATCACAATATAGCTGTCCTAATTTTCATGACATATTTGGCTGTTTTAATTACTCTGATATATCAAAATTACAAGCTAACAAAATGATTCCAAATGCATGTTGTTAATTAGTACTTTTGTCATAGTCTAAATATTATCTTTCTCAACTTGTGGCTGCATTTAATCTGTAGCCAGCCACTCCTTAAATTGTACAATGCTATCAAGGGCAAAGGAGATTTTGTTTGAAATGGAGTGATCATTTGTCACTCAGCAAATCAAGCCATTAAGAAGTAGTTACTAATCTGACTCCTCGTACTGTTTCCTTATTCTTATTGGCCAACTTTTAAGATATGGGAGACATTTGAGTGGGTACTGAAATATATGTCAGAAAAAAGTACATTTTTTTTTTCATAATATTGTTTATGTAATTCAAGTCATCTTAATGGTCTTTGAAAAGTTTGGTGCATGCTGTAATCCTCTTCCAGAATATTTAGTTTTATTTTGGTGTATGTTTTAATTGGAGAATTGGAGGGATTTTCTGACAATGACGGTATTAAATATATGCAACTAATAGAATTCTGAAAAGAGGAGAGTTCTTTGTGTGTTTTGTGCGGGTATGTGTGTGTATGTGTTTGGGGGTGTGTGTATATATACATGCACATACATGTATATGTATGTATATAATATATATACACATGAAGATGTGGGTATATATGTACAAATATACATGTGAGCACACAAATATATATGTATCTTTTTAAATAGAAAAATTAGGTAAAGTTATTCAACTAAAATTTCCTTTAAATAGTAAATCTGCCGGATTTTTCCAGAACTCCTTCAGAAGTCACTTGAGTTGTGTAGATAGGTTAGAATTTGCTCTAATCCCATGCAATTGCATCTATGTTTTGATAAAATATAGTGTATACTTACAATTTGAAGTTAACATGTAGATGTAACACTGTTAACCCTTGCTTTCAATAGTTTTTCCAGGGACAGTTATAGATTTTTACTTACCTAGATCTTTTAAAAATGTGGGTTTCATTGCCAGATTCAACATTGTTTTCTCTGCCACGTTCAGGCTTATATTGTTACAAAACCAAGTGTAGTGAAAGTAACTTGATTGTCATTATGTGACTCAAAGAAAGGTTTCATAATCCAGTGCTGTTGACCCTGTCTGCTAAACTAAGGTCAAACATCTGTCCTTGAACTAGTTTCTGTGTCCATGGGAAGGAACCACTCATATAACTTAAACCACAAGTGCCAGCCCTGCGTAAGGAAATAAGAGGTAGTCTTACTAGAACCAGATTGAGAATGGGGCAGAGGGTTGGGAGTGGAGGCTAGATGGAAATTGATGTACTGCTCAAATAAAAATAGGACATACATGTTGGAAAGGCAACTAACAAATGTCCAATACAGCTTGTTACTTGATATGGCATATGGTATAACATGTGATATTCATCTTATTGTCACTAAGGCCTGACTAACAGAGCTGCAAAGTAATGAAGCATGTTAATAATGGAAAGGAACTATGAGTTAACTGTCTCCTCCAGTAAATTGCAGCTATAGGTTTAAAAGGCAAAAACAATAAAACAAAAGCAATACAATCCCCATTTTATGCTACTTCCAAATAACTTTTCTCCATAAAATATTGAGGTATCAAATCTGTATCTTTTATACCTTTTCCTAACTAAAGAAAACAATTCTATTCAACTTTGTAGATGTAATGAAAACCAGGCTTGTGCTTTAAAAAGGAAAATATTTTTCCCCTAATTTTTAGATTTTTCTAAATTCTGTGACTAAACAGTTAAACACATTCATTTATCTCTGTTGATGCATTTCCATTTAACCATTGCAAATGATTTGGTGTCAGGAAACAACATATTTGTCGTAAAAAAAACTTTATTCATAAAGTTACAATACATAAAAAAACTGAGGACCTTAATAAATATTCTTTTGCAATTTCCAGTAACATTTACAACTGGAAATGCTAAACTGTTGACTATGAGACAACTTAGAAAGGGAAAACAAAAACAAAACATTTCAAATCTTTAGTGACATTTTAACAAGAAGTAACAGGAATTCCAAAGGAGAACATATAACTGTAAATATGCCTCTGATGTATTTTTAATGCCTATGTGCATAGTGCATAACAGTCCCATACAGGGACAGAAGGATAATATTGTCAGTGTTCATTGTTTGAAAATAATAAATGGGGCCAGGCATGGTGGCTCATGCCTGTAACCCCAGCATTTTATAAGGCCAAGGCAGGCTGATCACCCGAGGTCAGGAATTCAAGACCAGCTTGGCCAACATGGCAAAACCCTGTCTCTACTAAAAATACAAAAAAATCCCAGCTATTCAGGAGGCTGAGACAAGAGAATCGTTTGAACCTAGGAGACAGAGTTTGCAGTAAACCAAGATTGCATAACTGTACTTCAGCCTGAGTGACAGAGTGAGACTCTATCTCAAAAAAAAAAAAAAAAAAAAAAAAAAAAAAAAAAAAAAAAAAAAAAAAAAAAAAAAACAAAATAAAAGAAAGAAAATAATGGACTAGGATAGGGAGCCCAAAATATAAGCTATATATTTTTATCTTGGGAATTTTGTGGTCAGAGAAGTTTTTTGTTTTGCTTTGTTTTGTTTTAATACAACAAATGTAAGAATTAGTTTTATCAACTGCTTTCCCAATAGAAGCAGACTTCCCAAGCCAACTGGTAGCCAAGGAGCACATAATACACACAGTCTTCGAGTTACCTCCTGTTTTGTCTGATGCTCAGGGCCTCGTAGATGTTCCCCGTATCTGGTACATGAGTGTGACACTAAACCAATTACTTTTAGAAAGTCAGGTAGATCTGTAAAATGGCACTAGAATGAGAGCCGTGTGTGTGCTGTGGACAGAGAGATGGGGGATCAGTGAGGTTGGCAGAGGTGACTTTGAACTGCATTATTCAGCCCCCAGGGCTGGAACAGTAATGCCTCTTTGCAGATGAGTGGTATTTCTCAGCTCATGGTTTTCTGCTTGACTTTCCTGTAAATGTAAATGAGAATTAAGAAGGGAGGGAGAATATAATCTTCACTGTTTACACTAATTTGTAACACCAGATGCATTTTGAAAGGTAGAAGGGCAACCGTCCAATGATCTGAGGTTTATATGAGTGCACCAAGGAAGCGCTATTAAATGGCATCTTTTGCAAACTCGGAACTCATTCAGAAGCAAAGCCACTCTGGAAATCTCACAAGATCAGGCTTTCTTGCCTCCTCCCTGGAAGTTGCCATTTCAGGTCTTGCTTGGAAATGGCCCAAGAACAGATCCTTCTTGCTGTTCCAGTACTTCGTTTCTCTGCTTCCTACCTGTAAGCAGAATCAGTGAAAACTAATTTACGAAAAGAGAAAAATCAAAGTTGTATGACTTAATACAAAAACTTCCATCACGCTGATATTTCACCCATTCTTTTATCTTTCTAAGAGTTCACACTTGGGTATGTTCACAGCAGCTGTGTGTGTCTAATCCTAGCTGTGATGTTAGTCTGGTTTGTTTGTTCAGTCCTCTCTCTACACAAGAAACACTTCAAACTCCTGTCCTCTGAAATCAGCAAGGGCGACAGAAACCTCCAACTGCTCTGCGTGAGACAGTACCACCTTCAAACCTGGCCTGCACAGCCCTTACTGCAGACACTCGCAAACTGGTCAGGACTCCTGTAGGCCGGGTTGTGAAAGGGAGGAATTGGAATTCTTTCCAGCACCTGTTTGCCTATGGCTTCCCTATGGAAATTAGGCTAGAAGTTTATTCTCTAAGTCTGGAAACTGAAGTTTAAATTTACTCAATTTTAAAAATGTAGAGAATATGAATGTTTTTCCAATTTCCCATTCACTAAAAGGTTTGAGTACTTCTGGCTAATGGTGGTGTTGCCCTCAGGGAAAATACTCTTATGAACCTCTTTGAGACCTGTCAGAAACCATACTGGAAAAATTTACTGATGGATTACTCATTACGCACTGAGGTATATTTGTTCCCATTCATGTGAATATGGTGACAATGAGGGAATTGGAGGGAGGAAATGTTGGGTGGAAGTCAAAGATGGGAGCACATTAGAAAGAGGGATGGCAAACACTGCACAGTCCTCAATGATAATTTATTTAATCATTCTATGCAATGAGCTTTTGTTTTTGAGATAGGTTCTCACTCTGTTGCCCAGGCTTTAGTGCAGTGGCATGATCATAGCTCACTGCAGCCTCGAATTTCTGGGCTCAAGAGAATCTCTCTCCTCGGCCTTCTGAGTAGCCGGAACTGGCACAACAGATTTTCTGGATATTAAATGAAAATTGTGTGTTGCGTGTGTATGTGTCTGTGTAATGACTGTACCAGAATGGTATTACCAAGTTTGGGATCTCTCCAGAAAAGAGTACCTGAGACAGATGGTTGCAAGAGATAGTTTACTGGGGATTCTCTCAAGAGATGTGGCAACCTAGAAGAGTGTGGCAGCTAGAAGAGTATGACAACCTAGAAGAATAAAACAAGGATGGAGGCATCCATTCTTGGCAATCCAAAGATACATTATTGATCTGGTTCACTGCCATGAAAACCCACGGTTAAATCCTTCTGAGACACTGCAAGATCTAAGTAAAATAAACACCTCAGAATTGTCACTGTAAGATAAGGGAGAGGAGAGTATTCACCAACTCCTGTCCTTCATTGGTAAGAGGTCACCTCATGGTTTGTTAACTTTCTTACTTCCAAGTTCATTCATGCATCAGAGTAGTTGGGTAGATTCCTGGAGACATTCCATGTAGAGACACCCAGAGCCCAGGAGCTAAAATAAGGAAACTCATGGTGCGACTCATGTGAGGTGATGCAAGGATACCCTTAGCTTATTCTATTTCCTTGCCTCACTGACACCTGGTGTAAAAGGGTGAGATGAGGAGATATAAAACTGAGCACCAGAGCAGTCTCATTAAGAGTCCCCATAAAAAACAAAGCAAATATGGGTATAATAATTTGAAGATGCTCCATTTACCAAAAATTAACGTATGAAGACCACAGGGATGAAGCAGTAATGAGAGCTTAGTAAACTGAGTGCTTGCCACCTGAAAATGTCGAGAAGAGTGAGCGCAGGCAGCAAGAGATGAGTAGGTTCAGCTTCCTCTAGAGGAGTGTTGGCCTTCCAGTACAGGAGACAACAGTAGTTTGCTTGACAGAGAGGGAGCTGGAGATTAAGAAACTCTCCTGAGGCCCTCAGTGTCCAACAGGGATTCTCAATTTGCTGAAACTAAAAACCAAGGTTGCACAAAGACTGCTATCTTGATGTGGTCTCACACATCCGCTTTCTGAAGCACAGAGCAGAGTGGGGAAAGGTGGAAAGGAGACCTGGAAGAGGAAACTAAAGGTACCTGGCATAATGATTTACTGGAGGTTTTTGATGGAATGTCCACTTTTGCTTTGATCTTGACTAATCTTGAACAGTGTTACAGATGGCAAGCCTGGTTGGACCTCAGCTTGGCTTCAGACCTCTGACTCAGATATTTTTTCTTAATTTAACATTAAAGAAAAATAAAAATTTTGTGAGATAAAGATGTTTATACAAAACAAACAAAAAAGGCACCCTTAGTATTATTGCTCAGAAATAATTAGTGTAATTTAAGATTCTGTTTCTTCATATAAGAATGCTTGGTAAGGCCAGGCGCGGTGGCCCAAGCCTGTAATCCCAGCACTTTTGGAGGCCAAGGTGGGCGGATCACGAGGTCAGGAGATCAAGACCATCCTGGCTAACACAGTGAAACCCCATCTCTGCGAAAAATACAAAACATTAGCTGGGCATGGTGACATGTGCCTGCAATCCCAGCTACTTGGAAGGCTGAGGCAGGAGAATCACTTGAACCTGGGAAGCGGAGCTTGCAGTGAGCCGAGATTGCGCCATGCACTCCAGCCTGGGTGACAGAGCAAGACTTCATCTCAAAAAAATAAATAAATAAATAAATAAAGAATGCTTGGTAAATTGAATCAACTACCCTAAGTAAGTGCTCATTTAGGTTAATTCAGTTAATATTAACTATTTCTCATTACTAAAATTTTTTGCAAATAGAATTTACAATATTCCATTTAATTTAGCTATTTTTTATTGTTGCTCATTTAATTCTGATACTTCCCTATTAATTTATCCAGTTATTTAGATAATATTTATTAAATACCTGGAAAAAGAGAAAAATACACGCATTCCTTGATCTTAAACTCTAGTGAGAGAGTAGACAATAAAGAGATAGACTAGAACAGATGATATAATGGAAAACTGTGGTCAACACTAGAAGGAATATGAAAGCAGAGGAAGGGGATAGAGGGTAGACATGCTCTCCTGAGAAGGGTATTCCTCATCTGAGACATGAACGTATTGAGAGAGTGAGATACAAGTATATGTAAGACATCAGTGCTGTGGACTGAGGGATGGGCAATAATAATTACCCTGAAGTCATGCTTAAATTTCTGTAAGAAGACCCTGAGGGCCACAGTATTATGAGAAAGGAAGAAAGAAATAGGTGGGGTCCACAAGAAAATCAGGACTGGATTATGACTGCTTTATTGGTAAGTGTAAGATGAGATTTCCTGTTAACCATGATGTAAAGGCACCAATAGATTATAAATACAGGAATCATATGATCTGGTTTGAATTTTTGAAAGATTGTTCGGTTGCTGATTGAAAATAGTAGAGGAGCCTGAGAGAAACAGGGAGCCAGTAAAATGGTAATCACAGATGCCCGGGTGATGGTGCCAGATGGTGCCTTGGACTAGCATCATGTCTAGATTAGATGACATGGATAATTGGAAGATCTATGTTGACATTTATCAATACAAGAAATAATTTTAAAAGTCGCAAGCATAGAATGGAAATAGAAGGTCTATGTTTGATATTTTATAATTCCTAAAAGACATCCAAGAAGGTGAGAACAGGTTAATCAATTAACACTCTTGATATGGACTGAAGACTTGCAGTTCCAACAATTGAAACAATTTTATTATCCATCCACAGATAAGTGTAAAGTTCATAAGAATTTGGCATTTTAGTATGAAAATGCTTGTATTTTGTCATTTAATGCTCTTGTCTTTGAATACTGATGAGCTTGAAACTTTCCTTTTGCTGAGCCATATTTACTGTTCTTTGAATTGTATGACAATTCCCCTTACCTGTTAGCTACTAGGAATTTAGCACAGCTTATTCATACTGAAACTGTATGTTTCATTTGTAATAATGTTGTTTATGTGTTTATTATTTACCTTTAATGACAGTTTGAGGAACGGTTACCTTTGCATCCGTGTACATTAATTATATAATTGTAATTTGCTTCCATTGTTTGTAAATACAGAAAGTAGTTTCACTTCCACTCTTTTCTATATTTTTGCAGTTTTCTTTATTACACTCATTTTGCCTATTGAATTAAATGTAGTGAACAGTATAAAATATTCGTTATTTATTTACAAATACTTTCTCAGTGATTTTTGATGCCACTGCTATCACATATCAAGTCAAATTCCCTTCTTAAGTATAAACACTAATGCAAATTTTCAGCTTGAGAATTCTGAGGAAAAATACGGCCAGGCAAGCAAATAAACCAACAGGCTTATGGCCACCAGTCAGTAATTGAAAATGACAGCTCTGAATGCCATAGTATTTGTGCCTAAAACATGGCCATCAGTCCTATATTGTGTGTGCCTACATTCATCTTTGGGCACTTGTGGACCAGGTTAGCCTGTTGCATGAGAAGGCAATAGGTTAGCCTGTTGCATGAGAAGGCTGTTTTGTGTTCAGCACCACATTGCTCTGCAAGGACAGGTGCAATGTTTTGCAACTCAGCTTATTTGGCTGAGTGAGATTCTGATATGCTACCTGGCTCTACTTAGCATCTTCTTCTTGTGTTGAGAGGCTGCCACATTTTCTTATGTCTCTGGACACTGAGTAAAACCCAGATTGCAAGCCGCTAACATATGCCTTTTGCATTCAGACTCTTCTCTTTGTATTGCCATAATTCCCATTCCATAAAAAGTTATTTTCTCTATTTTATCCTGTATTGTCACATCCTTGTTTTCCTCATTAATAAATTTGCATCAATCGATTCTCCAAAATGTGCTAAACTGCTGATTGTACCAATTGACAAACAATGTCATAGTGGTAATCCCCAAAAACACACAATTCAAGTGTTAACAATGTTTGGCAGAGTGCTGGTATACATGTGCATGTGTATACATGTGAAGATGTGTATCTGAGTATTAGTCTGTTCTTACATTGCTATAAAGAAATACCGGAGGCTGGGTAATTTATAAAGAAAAGAGTTTTAATTGGCTCACGGTTCCACAGGCTACACAGGGAGAACAATGCTGGCACCTACTTGGCTTCTTGGGGGAACCTCAGGAAATTTAGAATCATGGTGGAAGGCAAAGAGGGATCAGACATCTCACATGGCAGAAGCAAAAGCGAGGTGGTGGGGGAGGGGGACACTACACACTTTTAAATGACTAGATCTCATGAAAATTAATTCCTTTTCTGCTGGCACTAAACCATTCATGAGGAATCCACCTCCCATGAGGTCCAACCTCCAATATTGGGGATTACAATTCAACATGAGATTTGAGTTGGGACCGATGCCCAAACTTTATCAGCCTGTAATAAAAAGTGTTCTCTAACAGCATACATTCACACTTCAAACAAATCCATTTAAAATAACCACATGGAAAAGTTTGATGTGGGTAGACAAAAAAATATTGCAGCTGAGGCCATCTGAAGGTGATAGGTAGCAGTTTCTTACCTTAAGAACAGCAGCATCTCTGTCCCAATTTGTGCAAAAGCTCAGCGATGGGAGCTGAAAAAGCCTACTGGCTGCTTGTGAGCTAATAATGATGCTTTAAAACATGTCTTAAGTTGAAAAAAAAAAAAAAAGTAATTTGAGGTCAAAAGACACTGAGTTCTGAGAAATGAAACATACATGTTGTCAGATATTAACAATATGGGGTTTAGAGTATCATCTAAATTAGGCTATTATAACCCACCCAATTACTGAAATAAATAGAAATAAAAAATGAACAGGACAGATGAATATCAAAATATCAGCTTTATGGCTTATAAAAATATTAAATTCCTAAGCATAAACCCTGGAAGTAGTTATCCTAGACAACCAACAAAAGATACACCTTGAGAGCCGTAAACTGTCTCTACAATATCTTGAACAGTGCTAAATATGCCGGGAGTGTTCAAGAAACAGTGAGTGAATGGATTTAAACAGAATAGAGCACAAACTTTCTGTGGGCCATGAGGACAAGTGTGTTGAGTGTATTATTTCCATATTTGCATGCTATCAGTACTAGACAGGAATCATTTCTACCAACTCAACAAATATTAAAATATTTATAGTACAAAATGTACAGCATATTTTATCTGTTTGGTAAAATGAACTCTTCTTAGATAGCTTTCCATATAAATCACCAAAAACATTCCTGATTAAGAATTTGGGGCAGAATCTGAGGAGCCTGCCCACGAGTAAAATTGTATTGCCTAAGGCAAGAAAGAATTTTTAGTCTGCTATTTCCAAGGTGTAAAAGAGACTACAACCATGTTCACAGAAATTGGCAAAATGGTCTAAGAAACATAATCCCTTATTAAATTTGTTTAAAAAATTTATTTTGAGTAGAATTACATGTGAGGAAGAAAATGAACTTGGGACCCACCTGACCAAGAACAAATCTAAGAAAGCTCTTAAGAATGAAGCAACTGAAAAGTGAGGGCCATGAAGGACTAAGTGACCAGGAATGTTCTGGAAGTACCCAAGGATTTTCCCATTCTCACAGTTAAAGTAGTTATGAGCTTGAACCAAATATACTTAAACCTCAGAAGAGAAGGGAGTTTCCAGACGACACCTGTGATTGATGCTGATATTTGCTAACTCATTCAACTCTGTTAGTAGCCCTGTAATTTAAGTAGTATTTCATTTTACAAATGAGAAGGGTTAAATCAGTGATACAGAAACTGACAAGGACGTAAAGATGCCAGTCCTGAGAGAAAATTTCAAAATTTTTAAACACATGTAACTGATTTTAAAGCTTGTCCTCTCAACAGCTATACTTTGTAGCTTCAAATAACTAAATGAATTTTTTTGAAAAAGAAGTTGAAATCAAGCACATAACTCAGGAACAACACTTCAGGGTATGATCAAGTACTAACTATATGAAGTTAAAAATAAATCCTTCATATTCATGCTATCTTCCTGTAAATCCAAGTGAGATGTAGCCCGTGGTCCATTATATGCTTTACACATATCTAAGTAGTGATCTGACACCCTGAGTACATCATGCTATTATGTTACATGTACAGTGGAACCAACATTGATATAATGAGGGCTTACAGAATAGTTTCTTTACTAATCCAGATGATGGAATTGTGTGTGTCTTTATTTCAATTTTACTTTTATTAGATAGTTATGTAAACTATAAGTATGTAAAATTACTTTTATTCATTGATCTTGTAAACAACTACAAAGAAAGGACACCAACAGGATCTATCGGCAAACCAAGTTTACAGAATCCAAGTAGTACCTGAAAAACAAATGAACAAACAAACAAACAAACAAACAAACAGTTATACCCCTGTAACAGTGACATTCTGATTTCCACTTTTTAAAGTCATGAAACTGAAACTCTGCTTTCTATTTCCTTCATAACTCCTTCTCCCGTCTGCTCCTTCTGGAGCACATTTCCACATCTTGAGAAAAACCATTTATCACGTTTTCTAAGAAATCATTTAAAAAAACAGTTCCTAGAACAGCAAGGCACATTCTATTTCAAAAATGGTGACTGTCTAACCAAAACAAAGAGCATTCTTGTTTTTGTAGTTCAAATCTAACACTCTTGTAGAAGCTTATCATTCAAGAAGGAAACTGTAGCAGAATGTTTCAGAGAACATAAACATTGTTCTTGATTTATGGGTTGTATAAGATATTTGTCTCGATCGTTTGGAATACTGGAGTGTTTTGTTGTGTCTACTTGCAGAAACAAATCTCTACTGTGCTTAAAATATTAACACTTCAGCAAAGTCAAAATATCTCTGTTTCTCTGTACAATTAGGGAATTACCTTGCTCCCCTGCCTGAGGACCCTTGGTTTTACCCCACGCATTCCTGCCTACTTGATTTGTAATGCTTTGCAACTCCACGTGCTAACATGATGCTCTTCCAGACCAAACTCAGCTATTTACATTTTACTGCAAATAGACACAGTTTAATAGTGAATATTTTAACATAGAGGCAAAAAGAAAATAGGAATACTCTGCAGTCTAATTCTCATTTGTTCATGTTCCTTAAAGAAAATAAGTAATAGTGCTTTTCTTACTGCAAAGAAAATACCAGGATATAAAAAGAATGCAGTAGTTAAAAAAAAAAAAAAAAAAAAAAGGAAGAAAATGGAAGAGGAAAAAAAGGCAAAGGAAAAGAAGTGTAGAATAGGCCGGGTGTGGTGGCTCATGCCTATAATCCCAGCCCTTTGCGAGGCTCAGGTGGGCAGATGACGAGGTCAGGAGATTGAGACCATCCTGGCTAACACAGTGAAACCCCGTCTCTACTAAAAATACAAAAAATAAGCCAGCCGTGGTGGAGGGCACCTGTAGTCCCAGCTACTCAGGAGGCTGAGGCAAGAGATTGGCATGAACCCAGGAGGTGGGGTTTGCAGTGAGCCGAGATCACGCCACTGCACTCCAGCCTGGGTGAAAGAGCGAGACTCCGTCTCACAGAAAAAAAAAAAAAAAAAATGTAAAATAAATTCCTTTCCCATCTGTCATTTAATGTAGAAGTAGACTATAAAATAAGCTAAGTGTAGGTCGGGGGTGATGGCTCACACCTGTAATCCCAGCACTTTGGGAGGCCAAGGCAGGCAGATCACCTGAGGTCAGGCGTTCGCAACCAGCCTGACCAACAAGGTGAAACCCCATGTCTACTAAAAATACCAAAAATTAGCCAAGAGTAGTGGCGGGGGCCTGTCATTCCAGCTACTTGGGAGGCTGAGACAGGAGAATTGCTTGGAAAAAAAAAAAAAAAAACTAATTGTAGAAACTTGTTCTTCAGTTCCGAGTGTTGGTACACATGATACATGCCATACTGAACAATCAGTTAGCTTACTTCAGTTCTTCTGCTGATTGATACTTACAATAGACATGGGGCAAACAATCCAAATTTATAAACCTCTATTTATCAATCTGTAATATGAGTGTAATAATAATATTTTTCTGATTTGGGTGTTATTTATGGCTATATTTCTAGCATGTTTAAAGTATATGATACATTAGCCTTGCAATAACTGTCTGTGAAATTAACAAAATAATGTATTGTATCTAAAGTACTAGAACATAGCCAACAATCACTAAACGATAAACATTTTAACATTATTTTAATTCTGTGTTTCTGTTGGTTGATGTGTCCTGGAGTTACCCATACTTCATTGTGGGCTTTACTATGCTTCTTGGTACAATAGTGATTGGCTTATTGAGTATATTAAGGGTAAAGATCCATATCTCCTTACTCCTCATCTCATATTCTTCAATTTGCTGATAATTCAACTTCACTTGGGCTGTAGAAAGGAAGTGATCAAAACTGACTTCTGAAAGGATACACGATTCATCTACTTAAGTCTCAGTATCATGCAAGTGCTCATTGACAAACCCTGAATAAGTGTGTCGGATGGAAAAACTTTCTCCAGGCCAAAAAAAAAAAAAAAAAAAAAAAAAATGTCTATGAGGACTATGAGAACTGAAACAGTGGTATTGGTTCTCCTTTGATCCAGACAGCAGAAGAGCTGAAATCAGTGCTGGTTTGTGTGACTGGGGAAATGAGATGGAAAAGAATGAGGAAACTATCTGTGAAGAGACATATTCTGAAGGTGACAGCTAGCGTATGGAAGGAGAGTTGGATTCATTTGTTCTATGTATCCAGAACTGTGGATTCAGTGGGAAGAAGTGTAGCAGTGGTCTGTCAGAAAGTATATTGTTTAGTCTTTGTACAGAATGGGGTTGAAGAGATGTCTACATCTTAACAAGAAAGTAAGTAGAAGACACTGGACTGCATTAGCAGAGACTTGTGTAGCTGAATCTGTCTGGAGAGCAAACTCATTAGCCTAAATCATGGAATATATCATGTACACCAAGCACACAGAGAGACAATGTCAGTAATAAAATAATAGCAACATTCATGGAAATAGGCATAACTCGTATAAGCCTTCTTCCTTCCCATTTAAAATATTTATTATCTGGGATGTAAGTAATGATAGAAATTGCTTCTAGTGGAATTCCATATTATGCTGTAGTGCATGTAGTCTGCCACTAAATTTAGCTCCTTCCTTCCTCTTTCCTTTCTTCCTTTTTTCTTTTCCTTTCTTTATTTCTTAAACTCTTCCTCTTTCTTCTCCCCCTTCCTTCTCTCTCTCTCTTTCTTTCTATTTTTTCTCTTCTCCTTTTTCACTAAAGCAATTTTCTTCTGACATTATGGTTAGTTGGCTTACATGTTGGAAATGAGATGCTAGACTGTACATATGCTCAAAAGAGATTTTTTTTCTCTCTCTCTCTTAAGTTTCTGAAACCACTCAAGCTTTCCTGGCAAATACTAAGCTTATAACCCTCTAAGAACTATGAAAGTCATAGTGCAGTGTTCCTAATAGGGGAAATCAGAGATGAAATAAAGACAGATTCATATACAGCTCTATTGCATTTTTAAAGCAGCTTTGCTTTCAAACCTAGAGATAGACAGGATATTGTTGATTTAGATATTATGGGAAGGTCACATGTTAAAAGTCTTTCTCCCACACATTAAAAAACCCACAAGAAATATCTTGTTGTAGTTCAATTCCCAATGCTTCAGAATGTCCTGTCTTCTTACTTCTTCAATTCTTTGGCACATTCTTACTGCCCCATTACCCACCCCAAACCAGCAGCTGCTTACAATGGAATTCACAGACAGCTGTTGGGGATCTTTTTCAACCACGAAGAAATGTAAGTTGAAAAGTTCACAACAAAGTTTTACCCATTCTCAAACAAGCAGGCTGCAACACTTATGATAGTCATACAAAATGGAGATCACTGAGTAAGGAAAAAGTATGTTCGAAACTGTTAAAATACAATTTGCTACTAGCAAATTAACAGATTTATTAAGATGCAATGCTGGTTGCAGTGAAGCTGCTGGCACTTTTATTTACCACTATTAGGAATATAAATAAGAACATTTTGTAAGTTTAAGGATGTTGATGTTAGCAGAAAATAGAAAAAATTATGTCCTACAATACTGACTATAATTCTACATATAGATCAGGTGAAACTGTCTGCCATTGCAAATATAATATCACAAAATAATACCTGAAGACTCTTGAGAATCTTCATAATGTATTAAGTAAAAAGGTTATAAAACAATATACGAAATTACTTTATTTTATAAACATATATGTATGTATAATTATATTTTCCAAAATACAAACAATAGTTATTTCTGGTTGATAGAATTTAGAAGTAGATATTCATTTTATTCTCAATTGCTTTTATATAAGTCTGTCCTCCAGTCAAATTGCATTATTCTTAAAATATCATGGTAGCATAAAGTACTTTGAAAAGAAAGTAGCATTTCTCTTGTCATAGGTAAAGCTATACCTGAAACAGGAAACAAAGATCCAATTGTGTTTTTCTTTCTGTTGTGAGATATTTGAATTCCAGACTCATTGATAGATGTAGTAAGTGAGAAGTATGCAAGTTCATGGTGTTAGTTTGGGTTGATTTGGATGCAAGTAATATATTTGAAAGTGAGAAGGAGGAATTGAGACAGGGAAAGAGAGTCCACAAAAAGGTACATTAATGAATAGGTCACTGCTGTAGACATCTAAGTTTCAGTCCACCATGGACACTTTGAGAACCTGTGTTGAATGTACATTGAAATTATGCCACTAAGAAGTGAAGATGTTGTGATACCTATCCACTAATTTCTTTTTTCTTTTTTTTTCTGTTTTTTTTTTTTTTTTTTTTTAGGTGGAGTTTCACTCTTATTGACCAGGCTGGAGTACAATGGCACAATCTCCGCTCACTGCAACCTCTGCCTCCCGGGTTCAAGTGATTCGCTTGCCTCAGTTGCCCGAGTAGCTGGGATTACAGACATGCGCCACCACGCCCGGCTAATTTTGTATTTTTAGTAGAGATGGGGTTTCTTCATATTGATCTGGCTGTTCTCGAACTCCCGACCTCAGGTGATCTACCTGCCTCAGCCTCCCAAAGTGCTGGGATTATAGGTGTGAGCCACCGCGCCCAGCCCTATCCACCAATTTCTCTCCCTCATTGGTTGAAGGTCACTCCAGTGGGTTAACTTGCATTTTCAATTTGTGTAACATAGAATACCCACAAATGACTGGCAGAGAAAATACTTGGGGCACCAACAGAGTCTTCTACATCAGGAGTCCCCAACAGCTACCGGTCTGGGGCCCGTTAGGAACTAGGTCACATAGCTGGAGGTGAGTGGCAGGCAAGCAAGCATTACTACCTTAGCTCAGCCTCCTGTCAGATCAGTGGCAGCATTTGATTCTCACAGGAGTGTGAACCCTATTGTGAACTGTGCATGTGAGGGATCTAGGTTGTGTGTTCCTTATGAGAATCTAATGCCTGTTGATCTGAGCTGGAACGGTTTCATCCCCAAACCATCCCCTGACACCCTGCAGTCCTTAGAAAAATTGTTTTCCATGAAACTGCTCTTTAGTGCCAAAAATGTTTGGGACTGCTGCTCTACTTAGCTTTATATGATGTTTGCATTTGCAACTGAATATGCTGTTAGCCAGTGGACGATATATTCCTGCATCAGAGGGTGGCTGGTGATTGTAGAAATTTGGGTTTCGGTTCTGGTGTTTGCTAGCTTCATGGGCTCTGATAAGAACAGAACATCTCTGGGTATTAATGTCCTAATTTGCAACAACATGGCCAACCATGCTACCTGAAAATGACCCCAAGCATCATTGTGTTTTGGAAAGATTAAAACAAACTAAAATGTGCCTCATGGTTTCACCTCCATTTACCAACAGGGATTGGAAAATACTGAACACAAATTAAAATGTAAAGTTGAAATTTGTACACAGGCAAAATTAGGGATAATAGAATGTTCTAAGATTTCTTAGAAATTCCTAATTTTATATTGTTTGTCTGTAAGAAGAATATTATCACCTCAGGTCCTCCACATTGGTGTTTTGGTCTCAGCAGATTCCCAGACCTAAGGTCTCTGGTGTATCTGGGGCCAAAATAAATAAAATCCTCACTGATTTTTTTTTCTGGTTAATATAGCTGGATTCTCCTCCTTTAAAACAGTATTTTCCAAGAATGTAATATTTCTATGATGGTTGTACCTAGTCAACATTATTAGTTTCATTTGCTCCCTGCAGGGGCAGAACTGACCCTCAGGTCTATGGGGATGAATCCAGCTTTCTCCCCTGCGGGGCTCTCTAAGTTGGCAACCTTTCCTACCTCACCCCCAAGCTCCCTTTTGCACGTGCAACCACACTCATCACATTGGGGTGCAGCTCATCTTTCATGGCTGGCAGGCTGCCAACACTGCTTTGAACTGTGGAAAATCTGAGAAGTGCTTGATAGCTTTTTATATAGCTTGGTTTGATACCAATAACTCTTGAGTGTGGATGTCAAGGCAACAAAGCTGCAGCTCACAAAGAAAGAAAAATAATAATAAAATAAATCCCCAAAGATTATAAGTGAATAATCTGTGAAATGCTCAGAAGAATTTCCCTATTGTTTCTCAGCATGTTACTCAGAGGGCCTTGTTAATTAAGGTTCAGGACCAAGAAGTGAATCTGTCATCAAGTCGCCATTCCTCCTGCATGCATAACAAATTGCTCACATAAACTGTCCCCAAATCTCATCATCTCTCACTTCCCTCCTCCAAGAACTTTAAAGGATTGCGCTGCTATACTAGCCTGGAGTTCCATTATGTGAGAAGCACAATTTGGCTTTAGCTGTAATTTTCAAATATTTATGAAAGCAAGATTAGGGGTAGAACTAAATGAGATCTGTGCACATGCCTTGTGAATTAATAGCTTCAGTATTTTATGGGGTTGAACTTCCAAGGAGATAGGTGGGAAAAAATCCTGGGGTGGGGGGTCCATGACCTCTCACAGGTTTACACACAAAAAAATTCATATCCATTCCTATTAGGATAATTTATCAACAGAGTCCCCTAAAACAGAGAAGCTGAATCTCAGGCTTAGCTGACTTCTGAAATCACAGCATTTACAACAGGCTCAGCATTTGGTCAGTGTGTATTTTCTTTTCCCATAGGGCCCCCAAAGAGAAAAAAACAAAGCATAGAGGAAGTTTAAATAAATGGAGTTATGCCAAAGAATTCAGCAGAGTCATTTGTCTTTGGTACTTAAACGGAGCAGAGAAAGAAGTTCTTGGAGTCAACCTTAGGCTGCACAGAACAATGTCAATTCAAAATAATTGGAATTTATTACCATAAGCTAAACAGAGTAGGCAAGTGCTTTCTTACTCTGTCTTAAACTTCACTTTGGTTGTAGTTAATCTCATCAAAGTATAAAAGAAAAGTTGTAGATTAATACATTTAGACCCATCTTGGGGTAATTTTGCAAATTGTATACAATCTATGGTAGGTACTTGATTTTTTTTTTTTCTTATGTTTCCCATGATTGCCCATTCTGCCCCATTTTCACATCATTAAGGTCTCTTTCGATTCACCCTGCTAACAGTTTTTCATCTTTACCCATCTTTCCTTGGCAGCCTGGCTTGGTATTCAAGGTATTGAGTAGTATAGCAAAGGATGTGGGTTTTTGCACTGTTATGGATCGAATTGTGTTTCCCCAAAATTCGAATTTGGGGGTCCTAATCCCTCCCACCTCAGAATGAGACTTATTTAGGGATAAGATATATATGGAGGTAATAAAGTTAAAGTGAGGTCATTAGGACAGATCCAAATCCAGTATGATGGTGTACTCATATGAAGTAAAAATTTGGACACAGGCATCCCTGCAGGAAGCATGCCGTTTGAACATGAAGAGAACCAAGGAGAGAGCCAGCTTGTCAGCCAAGGAGAGAGCCATGGAACGGATCCTTCCCTCACACCCCACAGAAGGATATTGTGTCCGCAATTGGTTCCTGACAGTGGGTTCGTGGTCTCGCTGACTTCAAGAATGGAGCCGCAGACCTTTGCAGTGAGTGTTACAGCTCTTAAAGATGGCATGGACCCGAAGAGTGAGCAGTAAGAAAGTTTATTGTTAAGAGCAAAAGGACAAAGCTTCCACAGCCTGCAAGGGGACACAAGCGGGCTGCCACTGCTGACTGGGGTGGCCAGCTTTCATTCCCTTATTGTCCTCTCCCATGCCATTTCTGTCCTATCAGCCTGCCCTTTTCTTCAATCCTCCCCTAAATTGGCTACTTTTAGAATCCTACTGATTGGTGCCTTTTACAGAGCGCTGATTGGTGTGTTTTACAATCCTCCTTAATTGGTGCGTTTTACAATCCTTTTGTAAGACAGAAAATCTCCCCATATCCCTACTAGACCCAGGAAGTCTAGCTGGCCTCACCACTCAATATGACCCTGCCAAATATTTGATTGCAAATTTCTGGACTCCACACTGAGAGACAATAAATCTCTGTTGTCTAAACCACCCAGTTTGTAATTGTTTATTACAACAGGCCCAGAAAATGAATGTATATAACTATTAGTTCTTTCCTAGGTAACCCGGGGCGTATCACTTCTTGCCTCTGTGTCTTTGTTTATTTAAATATAATACAGTGATAATTATTCCTGCTTCAACTATTTTAAAGATAGTGACAAAGCTCAGGTAAGATGATGGCTGCAGAAATAATTAAAAGTGTATGCTACTGTGTATACTATTTGAAGCAAGTGTCATAGTAGATTTTTTTTTTTTTTTTTTTTTTTTTTTTTTTTTGAGATGGAGTCTTGCTTGTTGCCCAGGCTGGAGTGCAGTGGTGAGATCTCGGCTCACTGCAAGCTCTGTCTCCCGGGTTCATGCCATTTGCTGGCAGTAGATGTTTTAAAGATAAAATTGGATGGTGTTCAAAATTATTTTACTATCAAAGTATCTGAAATTTCGTATTATTTGTTTCTATGATCAAGAGACCTTTTCAAATTATGAACAGTTTTCAGAATGGCTCTAATAGTTCGGAGACCAGGGCAATAGTCTTCATAGAGAAATAGGAACTGAAATAGAATAATGAATTTAGTTATTTCAGAACAGTAGTGACAGACATTGAACAGTTAAAGGAAAAGAAAGCTAATTGTCATGAATGTCACTTGAACAGCCAAACAAACAGTCAGTTGAATAGTTTGTTTTAAGAGCCTGGACTCTTGATTCTAATTTGTACATGCATCTAATTCACATACAGTTGCATACAGATTCCAGAGTCCTATATGCCAAATGTAAAATTAATAATGAGAATTAAACCAGTAATTTGAGCTTAAGGTAATATAATATTGACTTATTTAGAAATCTTAGAAAGCATTTTAAAACTCTTATGGTTTGTCCGTCCAATAATTTGAGGTAAGATCAACGGGGAATGGACCATTGCTTTGTTTTTACCCAGAGGAGGAGAATTTATGTTTAGTAAGTGCACTGCATATGCCCATTAAAGGTAAAAAAGGGATGGGGAGGTGTGAGGAGGGGCAGGACTTACTCAAATCCAATCTGAAAATGAATTTCCTGAAGCTCATCCTTCCACTGGAAGGATACTGATTTCTTCCTCAATGTTCAAGAATTATTCAAAGCCCCCTCTAAATCAATTATGACTTCTTCTTAACAGAAAATTTTGAACAGGCAGACTAATATTTTCTTGCCCAGATTGAGAAATGTAAGTGGAACTTCTGAATATATGTTTATTCTTTGGTACTTGAAATGCGGTATAAGTTTTCTAAATAAGCCAATATTTTATTGCCTTAAGTTTTTTATAAAATACATCCTTAATATGTTTATGAGATAGTGTTTATGAATTAAAAATAAGAATTATGATTATATGTATTTTCATTAGCACAATAATTTTACTAATCAACCCAGTACAAGATCCTCTTGCACCATTTCCTTGGGAAACATTAAGCTGACATAATTGCAGGCCTGTAGGGCAGAACACATGCTAGAGGGTATTTCTAGGGCACACCATGTGAAGAGAGGAAGCCAGGTAGAGAAGAAGCCAAACAATGTAAAATAAAGGTGACCCACATAGCTTTTCATGGAAACTGATAAGACCAGGATTAGAGAGGAGGAGGAGGACTGTTCCTGCATGACGAGTAAAGTACTGAAGCTCATTACCGGCCCTCCCCCCACTTTATTTTAATTTGTTTCCTACAGTGATAAATGCTGACTTTGGTTCTAAACCTACTTGCCAATACTGAAACAGCTTGGATGCTCTCAACTGTCATGTTAACTCAGCCGAACTGTCATTTGCAGAAACCTTTGCAAATTTACTTTGTATTGAGCTGGTAACATCTGACTAATTTCTACTAATACCGCATAGCAGCTATAACCACTTTTGCAGAGCACATTAGCCTTGTTTAACTGGCATCATAAATAATAAATTCAAACTGCTGGGAATTGGCTTATATTCCGTATTGCTTTTTGACGTATTTTTGGAGTCAGGTACATTATTTCACGCTAATGATTCTGCTAAACCCAGAGGCTTTTGTCTGTTATTCTTACATCCCAACCAAATAGTTTAAAGAAATAAAGCATCAGGCACTCTTTTCTCATATCCCCAATGTTCCAATCTTGTCTCCAGAAAATAAAAATGTGCAATTATCCAACAGCTCCTTGGCAGGTCATTTGAATTGAGCCCTGGGCTGATTTCTCAAAACCCCTTCAGCCATCTCCACCCTATCTCCTTATTCTTGGGTTAGCATTGCAGATTTAGCATCGCGGTCTAGGGAATTCTCAAAGTTGTATCAGAGAAATAAAAGAATGGCAGCAGTTATGAGATACCAGAAAAGTCAATCATTTCCAACAAATTAGAGTCAAATCTAAGCACATCTACTTGCTAAATCATACAGGGGAAGCATTCTAACTTTTGCTCTTAGTGATGGTGTGTTGGGAGCAGTATTTCCCCTGCACCTGCTTGTTCGAGGGATGAACGATAAATGAGGGCAGTGCCTGTTGAGGAGGAAGCATCATAAAGAGAATGGTTAATACTGTAAAGTTGGCTACAGCAACATGAAGGATTAACATCAATAGTGTAGGAGCTTTAAATGACAAGGGAGTGGGTGTGAACACACATCAACATAAAAATAAATTCTGATTACCCATGGGTTATTAGGAACTGGGCCACCTTGATTAATTTACTGTTGATATCAATTCTCCCTAATATATCAATGCATTAATCATGTTTGCTAGTTTCCATATCTCACATTTTCACATCCAAGGCTTTGCTGACTCCGGAATCAATGCTCCTCCCAGGGATAGCTAAATTCTAGCAACAGCAAACAACTCCCTGTGAGCATGTCCTTGATATGCAAAGCAAACAATCTAGAGTTCTCCCCTTTCTCTACCACTTGGTTTATCTGCTTTCTCCGGGCTCTTAAACTTGTGGGATACTAATCCCTTTGCCCTAATCTCTCCAGGCCTAAGTCTCAGACAACCAGGCCCAGCCCTTACATGCTAGAGTCCTATGAAATTATTTAACATAGTCAATACTCTCCTGGTCAATCCCCTTGCTCTGCCTTGCCCATACCTTCCCTGGAAAACACCACAAAGGCTTTCCATTTGCTCCCGCTCACTCTCCCTCGGCCCGTGACCAATCTCCGGACTCTCTTCTGTGACTTTGCGTAGGGAGATGTGCCCCTCTCCTCTTGGACACTGTCAGGAATAAACCATCTCTTCAATGGAAATTGTCTTCACTTCTGTTGCATGGCGAATACTTGAATAAAACCAAAATCCCAGGTCCATTTTTAAGACAAGGACACCAATGACTTGGTCATTCAAGGATATCAGTTACTAAGTTAAGGAGACTATTTATTTTTAAAACAATTATTAAATAAAGGACAAAATAAACTGGTAGAAAAGCAAATGGCACTGCTCCCTCACCCTCACCCCAAACTGCATGATCCTCCATGTCTGCGGATGAGATAGGATAGAGACTGCTGGCCTTCATCACCCATCTGGCAGCGTAAACTGGCTCCTCTTGGATCCCTGTTTTTGTTGTTTGGGTTTGTGTTATAAGAGAAATGTCAGATATGAGTTGACTGTAAAGAATCACAATAGCCTTATCCATCTCCTGTCTGCAGGTGGGCTAGCCACCTTAGCATTCAGTCTGTCACACCCTTCCACTCAGCAACATCATCTTTTATTTATCTTAAGAGTCTGTCGTAACAATGAGAATTTTGTCTGGATATATAACCTTACTTTGGAAGACAAGATTTAGCCACACCAGTGAAAAATCTTTTTGAGTTATTTATGTTTAATTTCACTCTGAGTTTTATAGGGAGTAACCACTATAAAACACAAAACAAAAACAAACAAACAAACAAAACCTTTAATATGACCGTGCACATTCTGAGAAACTAAGATGGAGAATTGGGAGTCTGCAAACTACATTTCCCATTTTTTTTCTTTTCCAGTCAGCTTCTTGTTAGGTTCTGTCAGCAAGAGGCGTGGGGGCAGATTAGAAGGCAGGAAGAGGGAAATACCTTTCCACTTACTCTTTGTCTTTTCCTTCATTGACAGTGTCTCTGGAAGGAGTTGCTCGGCTCCTACCATGCCAGCATTCGCAGAGTGGTCCTTCCTCTCAGACCTCAGTTTAGAAAGTGGTGGCAACCCTTAAAGTGGGAACATTTTTCTGCTCCCAGGACCTGGCTCCAACAACTCCTTTCTTTAGTTCCTCGACCTTCCTGGAGTTAATAACCTTTAGTTTACCACCCATTCATTCCCCTATTTGCCTTGTGTTGTCCCACCCATGTGACCAGGCTTTGTACTACAGCACTTGTATTTAGAATATCCTGGGGGCGGAGCAAGATGGTCGAATAGGAACAGCTCCAGTCTCCAGCTCCCAGCGCGAGCACACAGAATACAGGTGATTTCTGCATTATCAACTGAGGTACTGGGTTCATCTCACTGGGGAGTGCCGGACAATCGGTGCTGGTCAGCTGTTGCAGCCCGAACAGCGAGAGCTGAAGCAGGGCGAGGCATCGCCTCACCTGGGAAGCGCAAGGGGGAAGGGAATCCCTTTTCCTAGCCGGGGGAACTGAGACACACAACACCTGGAAAATCCGGTAACTCCCACCCCAATACTGTGCATTAAGCAAATGGGCACACCACGAGATTATATCCCACACCTGGCCGGGAGGGTCCCACGCCCACGGAGCCTTCCTCATTGCTAGCACAGCAGTCTGCGATCTAACCGCAAGGCAGCAGCGAGGCTGGGTGACCAATTTTGTATTACACCATTTCTTTTCTGTTTTTTATTATACCATTTCTAATTGAAATATTCAGATTTCTTTTTTCCTGACTAGACTTTGACAAATACAAGGGAGCATATATGGGGGAAAAAAAATAGGAGGCTTTCTTGGCAGCTGATTCATGGGGGAGATATGAAACATGGAAAATATGTGGTAATTCATGTGTATAATGAAAATCCTTCTTTAATCTTGCCTTTCACAACTTTAATAACGTTTTTTCTTTCTTGTCAATAATTTTGTTGTAAAATTACTTGCTTTTTTGTTTGCTTTTCTGATAAAATCATGCAATAGGTAAAACATGTAAATATATAAAGATATGTATATAAGTAAAATTTATCTCTATACAATAATAATAAGCAACATGTCTTTATCCACCACCCTGATTAAGACACAGAATAATCTATATGTCCAGTTCATCACATTTTTCTCCCTCCCTCTAAAAGAAAACCACTATTCCAAATTTCATTTATCACACGTTGTTTGTATATTTATGTTTTACGTTCTTGGACATTATATAACCGGTATAATTCTATAAGTACTTTTTTGTAGGTTTCTCAGTTTTATTCAAAATTAAGTTTCCTCAAATTAGCCACAGTAATTTTTTTTTTTTTTTTTTTTTTTTTTTTTTTTTTACCTCTAGGTCTCTTGCATGGTTCCCAGTGCACAGGTGTAAGAATTTCTCAAAAATATGTGCCTAGGTTTCATATTGCTGAGTCATGATTTGCATGTATGTGTCCCTCCAAAATTCATATGGTGGAACTTACGACTCAATGTGATAGTATTAAGAGATGGTGTTTTTAGAAGGTGATGACGTCTTGAGGGCAGAGCCTTATAATGTCCTTACAAAAGAGGTTTCAGAGAGCTATCTGACCCTTTTGTCCTTCCATTTCTCTGCCATGGAGAATGCATTCTTCTTCCCTTTTGCCTTTCCTCCTTCTGCCAGGTGAGTTTGCCACCTTCAGCAGAACACTCAACCTGCTGTCACCTTAATCTTAGACTTCCCAGCCTTCAGAAATGTGAGAAATAAATTTACATTCTTTATACATACCCAGTCTAAGTTATTTCATTATAGCAGTAGACACAAAGACATGTGTGCATCTTCTATGTTATGAGATAACGTCACATTATTTTCCAAGGTAGCAGTAGGATGTATTTTCCCTCCGTAAGTACACATATGTTCCCCTTTCCCTATTAATCCACATTGTCTCCATGACTTGGTCTTGTCAGATTATTTTGCTAATCTAATGAGTAAAAATGGTAGCTCATTATTTTAATTTGCAGCACATCGCTTGCTAGTGAAGTGAAATACTTTTCTTATGTTTATTGGCTATTCGTCTTTACTTTGTTAAATACTTGTTTGTGTATTTTACCAATGTTTATATTTTTTATTACAAAGGCTTTTACATGTTTCCTGTCTGCATTTTGTACACCAACCTTTTGTTCGTTATGTACGTTGTAAATATTTCTTTCTAATTTGTGTTGGTATTTTTACTTTGCAATGGCTAATGAGAAACACACATTGCTAATTTTAAAGGGGATGGATTTATCATTTCCCTTATTATTACCACTTTTGCTTTTTTCTTTTTCTTTTCCTTATCATCACAAAGATTTAAAGATGTCTTCTTATTCTTTTCTCTAACAATTTAGAGTTCCGCTTTGTACATAATTTTGGTTAATAATTTCTTTGAAAATGTGTGTGTATAAAAACTATACATATAAAGTAATATTTTCTGTTGTGTAAACAATTCTATTCTGTGCCTTGGACTTATTTATTTATGATCGTGACAATCTGTCCTGTCTTATTTCCATTACTTCACAATGAATAATGTCATCTGGCATAGGAAATGCAACATCACCATATTTTTCTTTGGTAATCTGTTGGCCATATTTCTCCTTTGCTCTTCTATGTAAATTTCATAGTTAATATAAGAGACTGTGAGAAGTTTTTTTGGGATTTTGATTAGAATTGCATTGATCCAATTATGTGAAGCACTTTATAGCAATGCTTGGCCAGTAGTTAGCATCCAGTAAACAGCATCTATTATTACTAGCTATTAATATACCTGCTCTGCTCATAAGTGAATGAAACCTGAGCACTACGTTACAAAAGAAAAAAAAAAAAGAATGACATCAATCAATTTGGAGAGGATTCAAATCCATAGTAGGTATAATGGAAAGACTTGCTCAACCCCTGTTCTAACCTCTTATATAGGTTTGCAGGTTTTGTGTCTACTGCAAATAAAATACATTTCACAAATAATCTACATTTTGTAAAATTTATTGCAATTATTATCCTGAATATAACTCAGCTTTTTCAACACCATGTATGTCTGATCAAATTAAATTTGGAACCAAGTAAATTGGGAGAAAGAGCAGCACATATGAAGTACACACTTTGCTGGTGTGGAGTTACCAAGTGTGGTGTGGCTCTGGAGACAATAGATTTGTAAGCTGCTTCTTAACCTTGGGATCAGAAATAAGAAAGTGTAATCCTGGACCAATATTCATGATACTGGCATCTTCAGCTCTCAGTTTCCTTGGTAGGACAATTATGATTGCTACTTGGAGAATAGTTCTGAGCAGCCCATCTGGATATGATCCCTCTAATTTTTCTAATAATCACATTAACTTTAACATCCCGGCTTTAAATCTTTTCTGCTCTGATAAAATCCTGTTCTGAGATAGATCTATGAACGCAAGATCTATTTGAAACAGAGGCTGAATCAAGACAAGAGGACAAGAGTATGGAGAGAGGTTCCCTCTGTGGCACACAGGATGACTGAGGACTAAGAGAGGAGTACAACTACAGAGAATATGCTTGGGATTTAATCCACCACCCTAAGGAGGCTTTGTTAAAGAAATTTGTTTCCTGGGGTGTACCGAGCTAAACATATAGTTATAAAACCTCAAGCCAACTCAACTGACAAGACAGACTCAGTCCGCGACACTAGCTGCTTGAGAAGAGACACATTCCCGTTCCCATGAGTGAACCCCATTGACCTCAGCCTCTCCTTCTCTAGGAGGTATCTAGAATATGCACAAAAATCCAAACATGCATACATCCACACACATAATACAATCAAGAAAAATTCCCCATTGTCAATAGTCAAAGCAATGAACAGGACCAGATTCAGAGATCATGCAGCTGTTGGTACTATCAGACAGGTAATATCATGTAAGTTTGATTAGCATGTTCAAATGCAGTGGAAAAGGTAGACAACACGTGAAGAGATGGGGCATTTCAGGAAAAAGATGAAAACTGTCAAAGATCATGAAAGCTGGACACTAATTAAATTGGTAAGAACAGATTTTTTTTTTTCTTTTTTGAGATGGAGTCTTGCTGTGTTGCCCAGGCTGGAGTGCAGTGGTGAGATCTCGGCTCACTGCAAGCTCCGCCTCCTAGGTTCATGCCATTCTCCTGCCTCAGCCTCCCGAGTAGCTAGGACTACAGGTGCCCGCCACCACGCCCGGCTAATTTTTTTGGTATTTTTAGTAGAGATAGGTTTTCACCGTGTTAGTCAGGATGGTCTTGATCTTCTGACCTCGTAATCTGCCCACCTCAGCCTCCCAAAGTGCTGGCATTACCTGAGTGAGCCCCTGTGCTAAGCAAGGACAGATGTTAATCAATTTAGTTGAATAATGGAGCTCCACTTTGATTTGTGCAGAGGTGTGCAGACGTGGGCATATTAAAGACAGAATGAAGGCTTTGGGTCAGGCGAAGGGTGCTTCAGTGGAGTCATGAAAATAAAAAAATTACAAAGGGCTTGTCAGTATAAATGTTTATTAGTCCAGCTCTGTTAACTGGCAATTAAAAAGTTAAGATTATATTCTACCACGAAGACTGGGGGACAGATGTCTTATCCTTTCGTATGGTTGTGTTTTAGAGGAATGGATTTTAGTCTTTGCGGCAGACACTCTAGAGTTATGTGAGATACATAAACATTGCAAAGAGACAGAGGAAGGATTCAGAATTGTATGCCCTTCTTAGCAAATGCTCTGAGAAAGGGTCATCTGAGGCCTATCACCAGGTGTTGGCTACAATAAAAACAACAAATTATTTTGTCAACTTTGGGCTTTCTTAGGCAGGCACTTTAAGGTGGGCTAGGGTCATCCTGACCATCTAGAAAGTATGTAAGTGTTTATGTCTTTTAATGTGCCGGGAGGAGGTGGAAAAATCATTCGTGTTGAGAGTCTGAGTTTTCCATGGCTAAGATTGAGGACCAGTTAAGAAGAGGGATCAGAGGAGCCTGGCTAAAGTTTGGTCAAGGAACGAGTCTTCGTCAAAACTCTAAGAAAGAGTCAAATGGAAGTGGTAAAAATTAAAATACATGATATCATAAGCTGAGGAAAACTTTGAAGTGCTCATCATTCAATTGGACATTTCTAAAAGTTAATCATTCAATCTGAACGTAAGTCAATAATAAGCACCCAACTGAAACACAGAGAAATGAGGAGAACAGGGCATCTAAGAGCAGTGGGACAATATTAAGTAGCCTAGCATGATAGTAAGGGCAGAAATCAAAATATCTGGAAACAGAAAACAATAGAAAGAATAAATGACCTCTGAACTTTATTACCTTACATCAGATTCTCCAGTAGCAGCCCCTGAAGCGTGGTGCAATGATGAATTAAGGAAGTGCAAGAGTTTAAGGAAGGGAAACCCACGGAGTTAGGAGCAGGACAGGGTGGGCCAAGAAGGCAAGCAAAGATGTAATTTCAAGCAAAATTCTAACCTTATTCTGACCCTGCAGAGAGCTCTGGAGCGTAAATTACACTGAGTTTGTTCAGCCTCAAGGCAAGGCAGCAGCACTTTCATATCTAGAGTCAGTCATAGACTACATAGGGGTGGGTTGCAGAATTGATAAGATGAATCCAAGGAGATAAGGGCACTGTCTGCTACAGTTAGTAAGATTTATTCTCTATTTCAAGGTAAAAACATAGTTTAAGATTTGAAGGAGATAGTCTCTAATACACTGGTGGACATATGTTTTACTGTTCTTCGTTACAAATAAAAATTACAGGCTTCTGAATGTGGGCTGTATTAACTCCTTCTTTACATTGCCTCTTGGCTTACCAGGTGGCATCTAGTGGTTGCTTTGGCGTCGTGTTTCTTTTTATTCCTTGCATTTGCTGCACCTGTTATGGTCTAAGGACAACAACATTGATGTTTCTTTTCTTTTCCCTTCCTTCCTTCCTTCCTTCTTTTATATTTATTTATTTTTATTTTTATTTTTATTTTTTTTTTGATGGAGTCTCGCTCTTTCTCCCAGGCTAGAGTGCAGTGGTGTGATCTCCACTCACTGCAAATTCTGTCTCCTGGGTTCAAGCAATTCTCTTGCCTCAGCCTCCTGAGTAGCTGGGATTACAGGTGCGCACCACCATGCCTGGCTAATTTTTGTATTTTTAGTAGAGATGGGGTTTCACGAAGTTCATCAGGCTGGTCTCGAACTCCTGTCCTCAGGTGATCCACCTGCTTTGGCCTCCCAAAGTGCTGGAATTACAGGTGTGAGCCACTATGCCCGGCCGCTGTTTATTTCCTAATCTTACTGATACACTCCCAAGCATGGTTCTAGTAGCAGTGTTTGCTTTCATTTCATAACCTTTATATGTTTCCTAGAACTATTTATTTTCCAGAGCTTTCTGCTCCATGCACCATGTGAGGTGACAAATCATTATCACACACAGAGCTTCTTTCAAAAAGCTGACAAGTGTTACAAGTTGAGATGACTTTCTCCAGAGTGAATTCTTTCCCCCATGGTCCACATGTCAGGAGAATTCATATTTGAAACTTGGCCTTGCTTGATCTCGAGCAGGGTTTCTTAAGTTTGACACTTTTGAAACAGAAGTGTCTTTTTGTGCGTGGACAAGGAACTCATTGCAATGCATTCAAGGCAGTGCGTTGAAGAGTATTTAGCAGCACCGATGGCCTCTGCCACTCCAATCGTGACAACCAAAAATGTCTCCAGACATTGCCAAATATCTCCTGGAGAGGGATATTGCCCCTAGCTGAGAACTACAGTTCCAAAGCAGAGCTTATAAAAAATAACTTCCTGCGATGATGGAAATTATCTGTTTGTGTGTGGTCCAATATGGCCGTGTTAGCCAAATGCAGCGATTAGGCACTTGAAGTGTGGCCACCATGCCAGAGATGAATTCTTAATTACTTTTAATTTTATTAATTTAAATCTAAGTTTAAATGGCCCATATGCAACTCATGACTACTGTTGGAAAGAGCGATGCTTGAGTCTTGGCTCAAGATAGCTGGAAGTTCTAATGTGCTGTATCTCTCTGTTCCCCCGAGCTCCTACAAAGAGCCCAGTTTCTTATGGCAGGCAAACAAAATAAGTCCTCATTCTGGGATCTTGGTTATAATCACTATTCTTAAAACCCTATAATTCATTATAGCTTACAAGTGTTTTCAGAATATTTTTAAAAACGAGTTGCACCATCTTTTGAAGTATACAAATCTCTCTTTTCTAATATACAAATTGGAATCAATGATATTTCCACCTTTATAGTTAGTATGTGGCAGAATCTGCCTCAGAAATCACATTCTTCCACTTAGAATCCACAAACCTCCATCTATTTCTTTTTCTTTTTTTTTTATTATTATTATACTTTAAGTTCTAGGGTACACGTGCATAACGTGCAGGTTTGTTACATATGTATACTTGTGCCATGTTGGTGTGCTGCACCTTTCATAAAAATTTCCCAACTACGTCTATCCTTGCTGACAGAGCAGTACTCACTTTAAATTCCCGTGGCCCTACCTTTATGTGACATCATCACACTCTTATTTATTGTTCTGCCATATTTTGTTACTTCCTGTGTGTGTATTCTACCTCTAACTAGATTGAATTTTGGTTACATAGACATAGTGAGCATGTGAAACTAGAAAAACTTCAAAATCACATTTGTAAACCTATGAAAAATAAATCCTGGTATTGTATCTCTTTTGAAGAGTGTGCCTGTATCTAGTCAAACAGCGAAATCTTAATGAGGGAACCACAACTCATTTGGTCAAATTTGGTTTGCGTTTTTCATTCATTTTTTTTTTTCATTTTAAAAACAACCTTAGATTTCTAAAAGAAATGTTGCAGATATTAAATACCATTTGAAAGCAAGTAAGAGAATTTTAAAGAAATAATTTAGATTCAATATCAATGAATTATGGAACTCGATTATTCTCAGAACAGTTCGAACTCTTTTGCTACTTATTAAGAGAAATGCTTGGAATTGTAAACTAGGAAGTTATTGATATCTAGTTCTGCATTCAAAGTATTATCAGAAAATATTAAAGTAAAATAAAGCTTAGAGTGTCACGCATAGCACAGAATCAATCTGTAATATAGTTAGTTACGTATTTATTTATTTTTCAGTGCAGCAAAAATGGCACTTTATTTTGACCCAGGGCATATTTTCCATCTTAAAACCGATTGTTACCCAAAAAAACTTAAATTGTCAACAGAAATGGACACATTTAATTGCAATTGAATCTGAAAGTATTTTCTTCTAAAATATCACAAGATTTTTTCAATCTTCTTTGACAAATTATGTACTGAAACAGTCATCTTAATTGGGTAAAATGTTAATATTAAACCTTATAATGTATCTATTGTCATATATTTTCAAACTGCTTCTCTTTTCAAACCTCCTGAAGTCAGTTCAGGCATCCTCTGATGTGTTAATTTGAGCTTGTAACCATGTGTTAACTTGTATTAATATATACTGCTTCTTGAAGAAATATTTTGTCAACTACCATGAGGTATACCATCCAGATAACTGAATTTTTGTTAAATAGATTTCCTTCAAGATCTTGCAAAGTGCTATGGGCTTTACAGTCACTAAGTAAAATATGTAAATAAATGCATTATTAAATAATGCATGAAATATTATTATTAAAATTTATGACAAAAACCTTTCTGTGAATGGGTAGTGAGGTATCAATTTAGAAATGTTTCCTACATTGCATATGATCAGACTGATGACCTATTGAGCATGTGATAATTATAAGAGCAACTATTGAGACACTAGAGAAAATGACAATATTTTAGAGATTTAAGGTTAGTCTCTTTTTTCCGTTTTCCCGTGTTTTTGAATTTGACCTTGTCTGAAATAGACATTGAACTCATGGTTAAAAAAAAATACAATCTCCAACTGGTACATTTTATCTTCATTTTTACTTAATTCATCACAACATGCTTTCATAGTATCTATTTGATATTCAGAATGGCTTTTTTGGTAAGTCATGGAAAGTTTTTTCTTTGAATGGGGACATGAGACTTTGCCAACAATCCACAGAACATGGTTAACTTTCTCAGAATCCCTAAGAAGATTGCGAATGAAAGAACCTTCTGCTGTCACCCCAATGTGATCAGAGAGTTTTCACCAGTCGTGAATGCCAGACTCAGGCTCCACTCAGGGGTGACTACGATTCAGAATGCAGTGTGTAGGCGTTTTTAATTGAGCGGATGGAAATGGTTGACAGAATAATGGTTGCAACTGTTCACCATTCACATAGAAAAGAATTTGCTCAGTAAATAGAAGGCATTGTTTCCAACCTAATTTAATGGAAACACAGAAGGTATAAGAAGGTAATGTGCCAACTGACACTGGGTGTAAAATAAGGCATTTCAGAGACTTTTGTGCAAATGTCCATCAGCTGACATCTGTCAAAGCAAACTCCTGGGACGGCTTCAGAGCATATCCATTTGCCAGCAGCAAACATTTGGTGAGCTTCATTCTCTGAGGAGCAGAGTGTTGGTTTGTTTTGGAATGTGAGCATTTGAAATAACCCACTTTTCCCCAACACCAAACTACTACATAAACACCATTGAGCCTGGTTATACAGTAAAAGGAATAGGCTATTTTGCATTTGGGTACCTATACTTAGGTTGGCTGAGAGGCAATGGGAGTGCATGAGAGAAGACAAATGTGATATAGCTTGTTTTATTGTAGCCTGAATAAAGGCTTTAAGGTATAAAGAATATTACTTCAATCAAATGAATAAACTTAAATGGGTTCCAAGCTGCCTACCCGTGCACTCCATGTAGTGTATGTTTGTGTGTTTGTTTTTGTGGGCTGGCCTGATTTCCATTTCAATTTCTGTATGACACAGCCTTATAAAGGAAACTGTAAAAGTTATCTATATTCTATAACTTTAAATTGACCCTTCAGAATACTTAGAAGAAAGTAATTCTGGCGGTGTATCCTGAAGGTAAGATGCATCTTTATTTTTCTACATCTTTCTTTACAAAATGATCCCATAGAATGCCCAAGTTGTGGATAATCTGTGGCAAATTTAAATTTCCTCAGTTTGGCAGAGCAGACCCCTTATCTTTTCCAACCTGGTCCAATATTATGCCCTGATCTTAGGGCGGGGATTTAGATACAAATGTCCAGGAATCCAGAAAGAGTCAAGGTAGTGAAACCTCAACCACAACTTAACAATGTGGATATAAATGTCTCCATATATACAGTGTTTTAAAATTTAACTCTTATTATTATTATTATACTTCAAGTTCTAGGGTACATGTGCACAATGTGCAGGTTTATTACATATGTATACATGTGCCATGTTGGTGTGCTTCACCCATTAACTCATCATTTACATTAGGTATATCTCCTAATGCTATCCCTCCCCCCTCTCCCCGCCCCACAATAGGCCCCAGTGTGTGATGTTCCCCTTCCTGTGTCCAAGGGATCTCATTGTTCAATTCCCACCTATGAGTGAGAACATGCAGTGTTTGGTTTTCTGTTCTTGAGATAGTTAGCTGAGAATGATGGTTTCCAGATGGATCCATGTCCCTACAAAGGACATGAACTCATTCTTTTTTATGGCTGCATAGTATTCCATGGTGTATATGTGCCACATTTTCTTAATGCAGTCTGTCACTGATGGACATTTCAGTTAATTAGTGTGGAAAACAGTGTGGCGATTCCTCAGGGATCTAGAACTAGAAATACCATTTGATCCAGCCATCCCATTACTGGGTATCTACCCAAAGAATTATAAATCATGCTGCTATAAAGACACATGCACATGTATGTTTAAAATTTAACTTTTAAAAAGAAATAAAAATCTATGTAATTATTTGAACAAAATGTTCATTTTGGTTTACAGTAAATGAAATGCATTATTTTTTAGTTCACAGAATTATTAAATTTTCTATAGCTATGAGGTTTCAAACTTGGCAAGTACCATCTCTCTTACCCAGTCTCTCCATTCAGTATGTGAAGAAATGAAGGCTAAGTAAATGCCTTAGTGCAGGGTCATATAGTGGAATATGCAAAGTTACTCAGTATATTGTAGGAGAGCTACAGTGTTATTGAGGTATCAGTGGGACTATTATTATTATTTAGACTCAATTATTAGGGATCAAAATTCAGTTATTGCATGGTTTTCCATTCTATGCCACATTCTTGTTTGAACTCAGATTCATTAAGTGCAGACTGCTATTAGAATCAGCACTGTACTTTACAGCTTTTCCAAATATATGTGACTCCTGGCTTCCCCACTCCTTTAGATTATTTACAGATCGACTCCTAAAATAACACTAGTGCTTAACAAGCAACTATTTTGAAATGTAAAAGATAGCTTTGTTGTATAGAACTGTTCAGATTTACTCACTGAAAAACACTGAGCATTGGTGCTTATATTCACTGTTGATATAGGACCTCTTTTTTTCTAAGTAGTATGATAGACACTTGGCACACGTGGGCTTTAATTCTTACAACTCTTTTTGTTTGATGTTTTCTATAAAATAAACAAATTGAGGTAGAGATTTCTGTGTTACAGAAGATAAAACTGGAGATGTCACTTCATGGAGACTCAAACTTTTCTTTCTAAACTGATGTTTTTTCTACTCTGACACACTTCACCTAAGTAGCATTATTCAAATATTAGTAACTTTACGATAGCAATCTAATTATTTTTAATGGTTCTTTGATTTCAGCTATTTCTTTTCTCTTTTGCCATTTTCCTTCTCTTTTTTTTCTTTTATACACATGTGACCCAGGTGTGTCTATTGGGTAGCATAGCATGCAGGAGGTCACGCCTTCAATTTTATGGTCAGTTAGCAGTACTTAGATCTACCACTGTGGCATATGTGACCGACACAAGAGGTGGAGTGAGTGAGTTCAGTGCAGCGCCAAACTTTTATGACCCCTGGGCTCTTGGGCATGTTCCTGTGAAGTTGACCCACACATGTGCATTCTTATAGAAGTTCATGTGCAGTAATGATTTTACACAAAAAAAAACATGGAAAGGCCAAGGTCTCAATTCTCATCTTTCTTTTTTGGGAATTGAAACGAGTCTAGGGACAAAACTTTTGCTGGCCTCTGAGTGAACTTGCTGGGTCACATTCTCCATGGTGGCCTGCTTTAAATCTGGTAATTCAGGCTTTTTTTTTTTTTTTCCTGGATAGTCTTTTTAGCTATGGTTTCTTAAAAGTTTAGGAACAAGCTTTGGACAATGCTGCCAACCAGGAAATACCAAAGCTATAGTGAGCTAGGAGGTGATGAAAGGTGAATTCTCATAGCAAGAAATATCTCCTTCTTCATCCTGACCTGCAGTTACTTTGGACATCTAGAGGGATGGACCCATAATACCTCTGAAGAAAGAGTGACACTACATATGTCTCAGAGCTGTCATAATACTGTGTGAACCAGTTTGCATGCTATTTCTGTGACAAAACCATGCTCTCGATGTGATACTGTCTTCTTTAAGAGCCCCAAGGTAAAAAAGCAAGATTACTATGCCCTACTTAGCACATTGGTGCCATGAAGCTTGGACCCCAAAGGAGGATAGCGGTCATCAATCAAAAAGCATGGCTCAGATAACACAACAAACCGGTAAAAGCAGTATTCAGAGCCTCATTTACTAGCTGTGCCACAATTGATACCTGGTTCAGAGGAATAATCCCTAACACAAAAAATATGCGTGACAAATATAGTCTTTGCCTCTTCCTAACCACTGGGACAGGGAAGTGGTTGTCTGTAAGATTCCAGTATCATTTTATTTTTACTGTGCAAAGAATCCTTTATGTGATCTACCCCCAAGCTGCATATTTTAGCAGAGAGATGTCATACAAAAACTGCTGGAGCTGCAAATCTCCTCAGATAAGAAGGAAAGGACAGCTTTTAGATTGGGAATAAGGAAGAGAAAATGTAACAATGCATGCTCTCTTTCAGACTTGTGGTAAAGCTAAGTGAACTTGACAAACTAGGTCAGAGCTTTAATATATATCTGACCAAAGTAAATTTCAGTCATATGGCAAAATCACAAGGTTGAGATATGATACATAACTGCCCTGAACTTAATAGTTTACAACCCACTTGTATTTGTATTATCCCTCGTATTTTAAACCTCATAAAATATTGGACAGGACTAAATGAGACATGCATTAGACCCAGCCAACCTATTGTGGTAGCACTTTTTATACAAATGGAAGTCAGATGTAAATGGACCTCTCATATACCTATTTTAACTTGTTATGAAGCCACTAATTGCATATCTTGTATAAGTACAAAACCTGTCTTCTAATTTTCTGAAAATTCTAAGCAACTTATTTTCCTATGGTGACATTTGAATCCTGAATATTTGGAGTGTATACTAGCTGTGAGTTTCATCTTATAAACTCATATTTTGGTTTTGATTTTTCCAGAAGCAGATTATCATACCAGAATTTAAGTGCCAATAACTTATGTAGGAGTTCATCCAAGAGACCATGGGTTAGGTGAGTGAAAAAGTGAAGTAGGGAAGAAAGGAATAAACCAAGAAAGGTTACATAATCAAGAAAATTACCATTGTGGACAATTGGAGCTCAGTGCCACTAAGGAACCCCTGGAGGCATTGTAGAATATGCCTAAAGAGGTCTCATCCCAGCCAATAGTATGGCATGCAGGCTGAGACATATATTCAAGACCTTAGCTACTTCCAAGGACATTAACTTTCCAGAACTTTCACTCTGGCCCACACACTGACTGACAGTGTTCCTGAAGCCAATAATAATTTAAAAAATCTCTGGAAGAAGTTGTAGGTGTTTACTTATTACAGCTTCATCTGACCTCTTTTTTCCCTTTATTCACCTGTCTTTCCTGTTCTCTTTACTGATTTTATCCCCCTATTTCTTTAAAGCAAAACAAATTTATCATACTCATACTAACAAATTTAATGGCCATCTCTACTTTCTCACAAGTTTTAAAAAATTACTTTTTGTGTTTTTGTTTGGAGTTTGTTTCTTCACCAAAATAACGACTCCAAAAAATTTAATGCTATCCCCAAGAGGAATGTTAGTCAATAAGATTTTCTCCAAATTTATCACAATAGTTGGGAAGACAAGGAATTGAGGCTGAGGTTCTCTTACTAATTTGCCTACTATTAAAAAGCTAAGAAATACCAGAAGCCTGCTGATTCTAGATCTTGAGATTCTTCTCCACATGAGATTGCTTTTCATCACAGGTTACGTGGTGTAAATAAATGTTGAACAGGACTCAGTGAGATATGCGCTATAGCTATGTTATTTTCTCTTCCTCTACCATGCCAAGCGGTAGCTGGACAAGCAAGGTGATGGAAAGTGGCTACTAGTCAGATAGATCAAACCTTAAAACTCATCCCTACTAGAATACCATGTGGTCTATTTTTCTTTGTGTCTTGAGATTCCAAGTCAACCTTTCTTCAGAAATTTCATTGTTTTATTATCCTCCAAATTCTTTCTGTTGGATTTCAAGGTGAATTATGAAGAGGGTCAGGAGGCATGATTTTAAAAGGAAATAACAAGGTTTCTTATTGATTTTAAAAAAACCATTTTACTATTTCCTTAAAAATGCAACTGAAGATTAACTTAGGTTATCCAAGCAATTAAAATGTCATTCCTAGTCGATTTTAGTCAAAGTATAGGTTAGAATTTTTTAGTGAAAACTCTATGATTTTAGCTTTATCATGATATCGTTTACATTCAAAAAAATTCTGGTGACAAATGCAAAGTAATGTATTTTTCTTAATGGAAAAAAAAATAACACAAGTATGATTATAGGAGAATATCGAGCTCATGCACATTTACACAGGCCACACAAACCATGGCTTGAACAGCCACTTATCTGAGTCTTGAAGGAACTCTTTGTGATAATTCCAAAACTTGAAAGGAGGGGAGGCCTGTGAGGACCTGCTAGGAGGCTATCTCCCACATACTCACCTCCCTGTCTCTCCTGGGAGGCTGTTATGACATGTTTTCCCATTGTCTCCAGGATTCTGATGAGATATGAGGCTTTCTGCCCATCTCCCTTAAAATAGAGCAGGAGGCTGTGCAACCACTTAGCCACTTACATAACCTTTGTGAATGTACATTGATTTGAGCACCTACTATGTACCAAGACCTATAATATGTAGTGATTTATTTTGTTTCATGGAATCATTTCAACAATCCAAGAAGGTAGAAATTATTATCTGTATTTTGATACAAGGCAATTGAAGTCTAGAGATGTTGGGTGTCCTGGACAAGGTCCTAAAGTAACCATGAATACAGCTGGGACTGTGATTCCTGACACCACACCTGTGTTCTTTCCATTCACTGTCACTTCCATTCATGCAACATCCATGCCCAATGGTGGTTCTTACAGTATTAAGAGTAAAGTCAAGTTTATTTTGAACTAGCTGCTTAGAAACAATGCCAAAGACAGTCTTATAATTACATTCCTTTAAGTAATAAAATATATTTTGTTTTCCTAAAATGTAAAAATCTGGAGACCTGAACTACATATTGGATCAACCAAACTATCAGTGAAGCCTGGCATTCTGTCTCAGATGTGACAATAGTGAATTTTTACTAAAATTTATGGTAGAACTCTTGCTGCATTTAAACCTTAGATGGTTAAAGTTAAACTCTAATAATCTTGGGTGTAATATATTCCTGTCAGAGATTTTGGAAACAAAGTCTAGGTGGCAATGTTTGTGGAATATACCATGTTTCAGAAGAATACTAGAGAATGTATGTTTTCAAATATACATTTGAAAAAATGACATTGAAATTTTAAAAGTTATACATCCAAATTCTTTCACTGAAATATTTTTTGATTCCTTTCATTGGTCCCTGCAATAGACCAGGCAGGTATTAAGAGTGTGGCATTCAAAAATGAGTGAATCAGATAAAATATTTCTAAAACTACACACGAGCCTAAGAATTTTCCCAGGAATGGATGCTGTCACTGCCTGGAATATTTCTGGGATTCTGTTTTTTATATTTTCCTCCAATTCATGGGGGGTATACACTTAGTCGGATACCTGCCATCATGTCTGATCTCTGTCCTTTAAGATAAAGTTCATTTTCTCCTATAAATAGTCCTTCCTAAGGATTTGGAGACGCTGGCAGAGGTCAGCTACTTGCAGCAAACTATTGATGGAAAAATACCACCTTCTCTTTCTGAACCAACCATAAAGATCATCATTTTTGATTGTGCATCTTTAGGAGGGATGACTGTTGAGTGTTGATGTAAGAAGGTAATATCTACTTAGCGGATGGATCATTTGAGTCAAGCTGGGCAATAAATGGGGTGACAGATTTCACAACCTGCCTGTCTGTGATTTGTGTCTGAGATTCGAATTTAGGAAGGGGTCAAAAATCATTAGGAATAAGTGTGTGAAATAAGATGAGCAATCTATTTGAAGAACATTAACAGGTATATAAGAAGGGCTCAGAAAAAATGTGGCAAAATGATTAACTGACTTGAGTAACCTAATGGTAAATTTTGTTTCAAACATGTAATCTGATGATGGATTACGAGGAAGAATATTACTTTTAGAAAATAAGTTCTGTAAGTCACTTGCTCATTTATTATAGTAAGGTATTTTCTTTGGAAAAGACTCAGGTAAGAAAAATTTCAAAACGTGGTTAAAGCAATGAGCACTTTTTAGAATAAGTAGACATGCTGTGTTATTTGACGGGTGCCTATTATGCACCAGTGACATGCTTTTTTTATTTATTCCTCTCTATAACATTGCAGGTATACATTATTATGATTACTTGACAATACACTGAGGTTTAACAAGTGAAATGGCTTGTTGAAGGTTATAGTCAATGACAGCCCTAGTTTTGGTATTCAGGCCTGTCTGATTCCAAATCATGAATTCTTAAAAAAAAAAAACAATAATTGCTGTTTAAGATATAAAGAGAGCTCATTAACATACATAAATATTCTGGGGAGTTCACTTTTTGAAAGTGAACTTTACTTTCACTTTCATTACTGTGTGCATACACCATATATAAAAATTACTTGAGAACCTAGATCTAGAAGATTTACCTTTCCATTTATTACTGACATGCCTTTGGAAGTTTCCTTTGTTATTTCTAAATGAAATCCATGCTAAATGTCAGAAATTAGAACATATATTTATTATACAAATATCTCCAATCTTGATAGTAGTGAATAGTTTCACCTCCGAAGTAATGTTGAGAATTATGTTAAATGTTTTGAAGACTAAATGCCCTCCTCTTAAAATGCAACCCTCCCTCCAGCCTGCAGGTTGTCATCTATTCTCTGATACAAACAGCCTGATTCCCACATGGCATATTCAGTGCTGCCCCATACAGACTCATTTACAGTGACTCCATTTAAGTCACACTTTTTAAATTGTTCCCAAGAGACCTGGCTCAAATAGAGCGGAGCCGGCTGCATTAGCCACCACACACAGCCGGGCTGAGTGACAGGCATGTTTAATCTGTTCATTTCAAATCTCTGTGATGCTTTGTCTCTTAACGATGGCACTGCCTATAAAAACTAGGCTGTAAGCCTTTTGATTTGCCTCAGTCCAGGGCTGGGAACATCTAAGGCAAGGCAAAGCAACACTGTCTTACTGTACCCAGATGCTGAGCTCGCCTCTTTAGGAAGATAATTATTTTGCCCAAGGCAATGACCCTGGAAAATGAGACTAGGGTTCAACTTACCTTGTCTGGTATTTAAAGAGTTGTATAATCTATTTAGCTTCACATTGTGCCACACCCATCAAACAGCTTTGCTCCATGTAACTATATTGTTATTTCTTCTCCCCTCACATTTTCTGATTCTTGCGTCTCACATCCATGCCTCTTTTATTCATGCTGCTCCCATCTATATTCTTGAAGTCAGTGTAAGTTTGGTGAGATCACCTTGAAGATTATTTCTAACACTATGACATTGTGGAGTTCCTTGGCTATCATTCTCCCTGTTCTATATCCACTATGCCAGGTTCGGAATGTTAACCTAAATGGGTCACTGGGAGGGCTAAAAGGAGAGGCATGTGAAAGCTGGAAACCTCAACTCAGTTATCTCTGTCCTCTAAATTCTAGAATGCTTTGCACTCCTTGTGTATTCAATCCCATAATGTTCTCTATTTTTGAAAGAACTATTGATTTCTTACTCCTGCTTGGTCCTAGCAACAAGACTGAATCTCTTTGAGAAGCAGTGAATGCCTTACCTGACTTTCATATTCTCACACCACTGTTATATGCCTGGGAACTGGGCAAACGTTAGGCCAACCTTATGAGGCAGTGCCTTTTTTTTCTGTCTCCTAATATCCCTCCATGTCTGTAAATCACTTCTCTAGAGCACACAATAATTTTTGAAATTCCAATGTCATTGAAAGCATATTTTGACTGGAGGAAAATTTAAGGACAAAAGATAAACAACAACAACAAAACCATGAAATTTATTCATTTTACTTGCCATCCTCCCTCTTTCAGTAGGATTTGTGCCCTAAAGAAAATACATTTACATATTTAAGGACTCATTCTCAATTCTCCTGGGTAAGAGAACCTCAGCGAAGAGAAAAAAAGGAGGCGTAACTCTACCCTGAGATCGCATGAATCTCTACCTGGGTTTCCTCAGCTCAGAATAAAAATGATTGCCACAAAATTTAATCACCTACACCAATTTCAGTAAGCATCTGTGTATGGATAGATTTGTTTTATAAGCAACTATAGTATAGTGTTATGCTTCAATTTAACAGATTACCTTGGTTCAATTTTTTATACTTTCCCTTCTAGATGCATGATCTTGAGTACATTAATTGTGTTAGGCTGTTCTTGCATTGCTAAGAAGTATCCAAGCCTGGGAAGTTTATGAAGAAAAAAGGTTTAATTGGCTCACAGTTCTGCTGTACAGGGAGCATGGTGCCAGTATCTGCTTCTGGGGAGACCTCAGGAAGCTTTTACTCATGATGAGAGGTGAAGCATCACATAGTAAAAATGCAAGAGAGAGAGTAGGGGTAGAGGCAGGTGCCACATGCTTTTAAATGACCAGATTTTGCAAGAACTCGCAATCACAAAGATAGCACCAAACCATGAGAGATCCACCCTCGTGATCCAAACACCTTCCACCAGACCCGACTTCTAGCACTAGGGATTACAATTCAACATGAGATATGGGTGGAAACAAATATCCAAACTATATCACTTTTACCTGCCTGGGTTTTATCATTTTTAAGTCAGTCATAGATGTGGCATCTACCGTCTGGGATTTTAAGAATAAAAATTAGTATAAGTAATATATGTAGTGCACTGCGTGGACACAACAAAATTTTAGCCAACATTAGCTATGATTTATATTGGTGTCCTGAAAGTATTATGCATTTAAATAATGCTGATGTTTCCATTTTACAGATGACAATATCATATACCTGAAAGATTAACTATGCAACAGCACATTGTGGCAGTGTGTTCCCGAAGAACCCAGGCTTTTTCACTTCAAATTCTGTGTTTTCCCCTCACTGGGTGAAATTCGTTTGAATGACACTGATCCATTTTCATCTTAATAGCAATTATCACTCTCTGAAATTACTTTTTACAAAATAATTTCTGTTCTCTTCATCCTTCATGCAGTATTATATCTGCACTAAGCTATAATGTGGATAATTGCACATCCACTTGTCTTGTTTATTAAAGTACCTCTAGGACAGAAAACAGTTCTTGCCATCTAAACATTTGTACAATCAATGAATGAACAGTAGAGTGTGTGTGTGTGCACACGCGTACTTGTGTGTGTCAAGGGTGTTATTTTGCAGCCTTCTCTCCCCTTTTGAAAGATTTTATACCGCCTTTGCCAGATACCTCTTCACATGGCCAGAGTCTTGATATTGTGATTGACCAGAGCTTGGCATATTGAATAGAACAGTTATTATTGAGGACACAGGCTCTGCTCTTTCTCACTTCCTCTTGCATTTCAGACTCCAATAGGCCAGATAATTTGAGGGTCTTTAGATCCTCCCATGTCCTATCTTTGGTAATATTGTGTGATTATGAAGGTGAGTAGACTTAAGCACTAACCTTAGGTCACTGCACTGGCTCTAAGACTTAACAGTAACTTGGCTGGGGCTGAGAGACAAGCTAAGAATAACACCCTACTTAGGCCTGAATCCCAGCCACGGTGTTAAGCATTATAGCTGGTACCTAAGCAGCTCTTGCTTTCCCATTTTGTTACTGAACTTTGCATTTAATCTCCTTAGAACATTGGGGAAGGTGAGGTATGATTGACTGCACAAAATAATTTGGACTCTCCTGGGTCCTTGATTGTATTTAAATATTTAGCTCTATCCTTCCTCAGGCCTTTATCTCTTACATTGCTATCACCCAGCTCAGAGTTGCACCAAAGTTTTGAAAAAACAGTTAGATAACCTTGTTTCCTCCAGTAAATTTAAGGCTGCTTTTGTTGAAGCTCTTGTTTTTCTTTTCTTTATAAGCCCATGCACTCCCAAATTGCACAATATTTCAGGTTAGGGAAGCACCTGTACACACACATAAGTAGTTTATATATGTAGGTAAGTGTACAACTTAATGATTAAAAGTCCTGGGCTTTGATATCAGAAAAAAAAAAATGTGGCTCTGCCACGTGGCTGTGGTATTGGGAAAGAAACTGAGACTTGGTTTCTTCATCACGAAAATGTGAATAATGCCGGCTGGGTGCAGTGGCTCACACCTGTAATCCTAGCACTTTGAGAGGCCAAGGCGGGTGGATCACGGGGTCAGGAGTTCGAGACCAGTCTGGCCAACATAGTGAAACCCCGTGTCTACTAAAAATACAAAAAGTTTGCCAGGTGTGGTGGTGTGCACCTGTAATCCTAGCTTCCCGGGAGGCTGAGGCCGGAGAATCCCATGAACCTGGGAGGCGGATGTTGCAGTGAGCATAGATCGCGCCATTTCACTCCAGCCCAGGTGACAGTACGAGACTTCTTCTCAAAAAAAATAAAATAAAAGTGGATAATGCCTAAGGAAAACAAATTGGTTAATGTTTGTTAAATGTTTAGTATAGTGCCTGTTGCCTTCTAATGGAAATCAGACTCGAGAAGAAAAATGAAGTGCGTACTTCTGTATATATGTTTAAATGGGAGTGGGGGTTAAGGACTTACAATTTGTCAGCATATGGTAGCATGAATATACCAGAATCATAAGAAAAATGGAAATATGGTAACAGGCAGTAGTAAAGAATTGATCTGGCATAAATCACTTTATATAAATAAAAGGAAGGCAGATCACTGCACTTTTAAAATCATCTGTCACTTTTGCTTTCCTGCCTAGAAAATGTAAAATAACTGCAGAGGGATGAGCAGTGTTGTTCATGGGATAAAGAATGGAAGGAACTAGGATGTAATACTGGCTGAGCCCAGGATGTTTGATGTGGTTTTCAATAGGCATACCTCCTGAATTTTGACTACTACCATGTGAAAAAGAAGCAACTGGCAATGGCAAAGCTATCAAAATGATATTCTGGGAACCTCGGTCATGCCTTCGCTTCAAATCCTTAAGTGTCTGATGGGGGTGGGCACCACAATCCTGGGCACTCATTTTTCCAGCTCCATTCTACACATTTGATCCTTATGTTCTGTTCCCAAATGTTTTCATTATGTGAACAAAGAATTTGTGTTTTGGGTGTGAGTAGGATTTGAAATTGGTTAAAGAAATCTATTGGGGTTCCTTAAATTTCAAGGGTCTAGCTTTGTTTGTTTACACTGTTGCACTTCTTGCTGTTTCAGTGATGCAATGCATCCACACCTCCCAGTGAAGTTTCATAAGGGACTACTCTGAGAGAGGAGTTGTGAACTTACAGGCAGCTCTTCCGGAGAATTGTTGATGCTTGCCACTAAAGCCCTGTGATCTGCTTTATGTGAGTTTGGCAAATGTTTATGGAATCAGTCAATGTGCCAGTCACAGTTTCAGGAGAATTTCATCATTCATTTCTCATAATAACCTTGTGTGAGAGCTGTCATTATTTTCTGAACTAACTATGCAGAAACAGTCTTGGAGAGGTTGAACACCTTGTCCAAGGTCAAACAGTGAGCTTGTGGATGGGGTAAGTCTACTATCAGAATGTTATTTTCTGGGTTTATTCTTCTATCTATTCCTTAATTAAATTGAGTATTTGGCTCTAAGTTACGGGGTCAGAGTAGTTCTTGAAAATATAATCTTTTATATAATATAATCTGTTTACTGTTTATTCCTCTTAAAAACTCTATATAGATTAAGGTTTCAAAAATGTGGAAACTCAAATCAGAAAGTCCTTGATTAGAACATCTTAATTGGAGTTTCTGGTCTCTTCCATGGATGAACTTCAGGAGGCCTAAAATTGTTTGCTTTTTGTTTAATCTGTGTTCATATGCGCATTATATAAAAGGGGTGTCCATAATTCTTCAAATCTTCTGAGTGTTTCTAAACCCCAAAATAGTGATTATAAGCTCTTTTCAAAATTGAAAATAATTCTCTAAATATTTTTCTTAAAACCTCTCTGATTTTTGACCCAAACAAAAATAATACACAGTAAAATAAAATATATCGTTCTCAACATTTTTTGTTCTCTCCTATAAGAAATGTGAGTTTCAAGGGATCTAGAGATGAGTGCCTTTTTAACAATCACTTATAGAAGTTTATTTAAATATGGTTGACATTCACTCCTTAGTCAAACTTAATATTTATTTAAGTGGACCTACAATTTAGTAAGAGAAACACAAAGAATGATTATAATTTCAACTGGAAAATAAGAGCTCCGTTACTTATCAGGATCACTTCTGGTTAAAATTAATAGCATTTTCTATCTCTCTGGGATCTTGAGAGTTGGGAAATTCCAGCAGATTTTTGTTATACAATTTTAATTAAGAAGGTTAACATGTTGGGCAAACAAAGAAATAAAAGCAATACAGTCAAGGGGGTACCATTAGGTTAAAGGGCTGAGTCAGTACAGATTAATTCCATGCTGATCCATTATGATGTCGAAGGCTGCTAATTAGTTGTTGAGATTCATAGTTAATCTGATACAGAGCATGACCTTGATAGGCTTTCTTATCATCAAAGCTGACGAGAATGCTTTTCATGTTATTCCGAAAAGAACAGAAATTTATTGTAGTCTAATATTTTTTCAAAGCTTTTCACATCCATGTTTATTAGCTTGTAGTTAACTTGTAATGTCTTTATCAGGTTTTGGTGTTAGAGTTAGGTCAGCTAATAAACTGTAAAATGTTCTCTACTTTTTTAAAAGATAATTATTATTTAATTTTTTAAAGTTTAATAGGATTTACAAGTAAAAGCATCTGGACCTGAAATTTTTCATCAGATGGTTATTGATGACAAAATATCTCTTTAATATGTAGAGGATATTTAGAGTGTCTTTTTTATCTTGAGTTAATTTTGGTAACTTTTTTTTATGTCAATTTTATTAATATTTTTGAAGTTGTTCATAATATTCACTTATTTTTCTTCCTTAAAATTTCTGCAGCTACTATAATGATATCCCCTTCTTTCTCCTGTTAGTAACATATTCCTTCCTTCTCTCCTTTCAACTTCACTTCCTTCCTTCCTGTTTTTACCCTCTTCATTCAGTTTACTGAGATTTACTAAATTTTAAAAACTTTTCAAAGAATGAACTTTGGGTTTTGCTAATTTTCTCTATTTTTTATTATTGATTTTATTAAATTCTGCTTTTATATGATTATTTATTTTCTTTTAGTTACTTGAGCTTTAATTTCTTTCACTTTTTAGTGTAGAAATTTAAATAGTTGGATTTAATGCTTTTCTGTTTTTTTTTCTGAGGCATTTTAGGTGATAATTGTCGCCTTAAGCACTGTTTGACCTGCACCTATATACTTGCATGTTTTATATTTACATTATCCTTCAATTGAAAATTTCCCTTGTGATATCTTTGAGTCATCGGTTATTTAGCAGTTGAATATCTAATTATCTGTGTGTCTTCCAAATGTCATATTGTCGTTGATATCTAAATTAATTTTCAGACTTATTTTGCAGTCTCACATATAGTCTATCTTAGGAAATACTCCATATCCACCTGGATAGAATGTGTATTCTGCAGTTGTTGGATATCCTTAAATGTTTAATAGGTCAAGGTGTTTGATAGTTGGTCAATATCTTATATCCTTACTAATTTTGGCCTTTTTAGTCAACTTGCTTTATCAGTTACTAAGAAAGGGTTTACTAAAATCATGAACTGTGGTTGGGATTTGTGTCTTCATTTATTTAGTTAATATTTTGAAAAAAAATTTTGGAAGATTTTTAAATGTCTCTTAGTACCTAAACTTTTAAATATTCACTGAGAACTTTGTATATTTCATGATATTAATGAATCGTACTCCTCCTCCTCCAAATCTTTTCCACCTTGCTGATACTACCTACAAACCAGCATAAAAATACACATTTAAAAAGAATCATTTATAATTTACTTTTAGGCTTTATCTATTTTAATTATCAGGGTATGCCAGATCAGTTGTCGTACTGTTATTGTTGTTTTATTTTGGTGTATTAATGAAATAAATGAATATCTATTGAAATACATTTTCTATAACTTGAAAAATAATGATAAAATAATAAAATGGGTACAAGTTGAAAATTCCATCTTTGAAGGAGTAGCAAGCTACACATTCTATCACTTTCAAGATTTATTCAGCACAGAGAAGCTTCCAAAATGTAGGAAAAAATTGTTTATGGGCTCTTTCTGCATTAGTATCTCTTTCAAGATTTACTCAAATGTTTCAAGAAGACCCATTAGTCAAAGTGAGTACTCAGGTGTAAATCAAAATTGTCTCCTTTAGGCTATCTAATATCCTATTACAATACTAATATGGTTCATAAAAACATTTTATGCTGCAAATGAACGAATATTGCTGGAAATGGAATGGTCAAGAGCCTCTTTTTTTTTCTTTGCCAATCATCTAAGCCTTATAAAAATCAGATTTGTTATCTAACATATTTGAATGACTAGGCAGCACAAATCACCAGGTAGCATTAGGTTCTTTGATTTTCATGTAATTTGTGGAATTCAACATTTTCTGCACTCCCTATAGATTATATAAACCATTGACTGTCTATGATAATGTGGAACTCAAAATTGTGTAATTGAAACCTATGGATAATGTAAAAAATTTCATCAGTAGCAAAACCTATTGACTATAATTTTATCTCTCAGCTTATGATTATGATTATTGTTACTTATAGGTAAGGGCTATCAGCAAGAAAACAGTGCTTTAGCTTAAAGATAGAATGTGGATGAAAGGTGAAAAGAAGCATTTGGGATTATTTGAAAATTAAATCACTGATTTGTAAATAAGTCAGTGTGGACATATGAAAATTATCCTCTGTATTTTTTCTACTTTTATATTAATTATAGCCAGTGAACTCAGTTCAAGTTCAGTTCAAGCTTCTCGATGTTATGATTTGAAAATTTGTGTCCCCTCAAAATTCATATGATGAAATCCTAACCCACAAGGCAATGGTGTCAGGAAATGGGAACTTTGGGAGGGAATTTGCTCATGAGGGCAGAACCCTCATGAATGGGATGAGTGTCCATGTAAAACAAACCCAAGCACATGTTCCCTTTCTGCCGTGCGAGGCACAGCCAAAAGCCAGCTATCCATGAAGAAGGAAGAGGGGCCTTACCAGACACTGAATCTGCAAGAACCTTGAGTTTGGCCTTTCTAGCCTCCAGTACTGTGAGAAATATTTTTTTTTGTTTAAAAGCTACCTAGTTTATGGTATTTTTAAAACAGCATCCTGTATGCACTAACACATCGTTAAAAATAAAATTAACAACAGCAACCTCAGATCTTGTACAGGAAAGTTTTGGGGAGAATTGCTTTTGGATGAGATTAACAATTACATCTGTGAACTTTCGGTGAAACACCATTGTCCAAAATGTGAGTGGATCTCATCCAATCGTTGAAGGCCTGCATAGCACGAAAAGTCCAGTCTTGCTGAGCAAGAGAGAATTCTTCAGCCTGCCAGCCTTCAAACTGGAACTGGAACATTGGCTTTCCTTGTTCTGCTGTAGCCTGACAACCCCATTGCAGATTTGAACCTGCCAACCTCCATAATAAAGTGAGCTAATTTCTCATACTAATTGTTATATATATACACATACCTAACATGTGTAAATATATAGATTTGTTCTATATATGTGTATATATAGGCATGTAGATGCCTATATATGCTTTTAATGTAAAGACACACATATAGAGACATCTATATCTATAGATATACACATACATTTACTTTGAAGATGTTGCATGTTTAGTTTCAGACCATCATAATAAAGCAAATATCCCAATGAAGCAAGTCATCACGCTAACTTTTTTGTTTCCCATAGCATATAAAGGCTATGTTATATGACGCTGTGGTCTATTTAGTGTGTGATAGCATTATGCCTAAAAATGCAATGCAGAAATCTTAATTTATAAATATTTCATTGCGTCCAGACACGGTGGCTCCACCTGTAATCCCAGCATTTGGGGAGGCTGAGGCAGTGGATCATGAGGTCAGGAGTTTGAAGCCAGTCTGGCCAAGATGGTGAAACCCTGTCTCTACTGAAATTACAAAAATTAGTCAGGTGCGGTGGTGGGAGCCTCTAATCCCATCTACTTGGGAGGCTGAGGCAGGAGACTTGCTTGAACCCGGGAGGCGGAGGTTGCAGTGAGCAGAAATCGTGCCACTGCACCGTAGCCTAGGCAACAGAGCAAGACTCTGTCTCAAAAATAAATAAATTAATTAATTAATTAATAATAAAACAAAAAACAAAACAAAACAAAAAACCAAAAAAAACCCCAAAAAACAAAAAAAAACTTTATTGCTTAAAAATTACTGACACAGAGACACAAAGGAAACATGTGCTGTTGGAAAAATAGTGCTGAGACACATCTTTGACACAAGGTTTCTGCACACTTTCAATTTGCAGATAATGCAATATCTGCAAGACAAAATAAATAATGCAATAATAAATAATGTAGTATCTGCAAAGCAAAGCACAATGAAATGTGTGTATATATACATATGTATACACACGTGTGTGTGTGTGTATATATAGTGTTATTTTTCTAGAGAATCTTGACTAATATAGTGAGTTTATGGAACTTCTTAACAATATAGATAGATTTAAACAAAGACATCTCATTTAAGTTAAGGTTATTAACTTCCTGATGAAGATCATCTTTTCACGTTCAAAGAAAATCCTTATTTTCAGAATCTGCCTCTGAACATCTCTGTATCTCCTTAGACCCAAGTCTGAGTAAAATAGACGGCTTAACCAAGGTGTAGGACTGAGATCCAGAGAGCCAGAAATCCCCCTTAAATAGAGATTTGTCTAAGAACACTATTTTAATATACTTGGGTAACTTTTCAAGCTTTGGAAGTAGGTGTTTAGTTTTTGAAAATGTGAACTAACTTTAGAGGTTTTGCTTTCAGCGAGTCCACCCAATATTCATGCTATGTAGCCCTGAGATGAGTTCTCACAAATGTCATTCTATTTCAACAGACACTGAGATTTGGGATACTATATCATACACCTATTTCTTAAATTTGGAAAATTTCTTCAAAATCATTTTATACCATAGGTTTTGACCACAAAGGGCAGGGCTGTCCAGAATTGAATGAAGTTTAAAGATTCAAAGAACAAAGAAGACTGAGACAGGTTCTCGCTCTGTCACCCAGGCTGGAGTACAGTTGCACGATTATGGTTTGCTGCAGCCTCAGCCTCCTGGGCTCAAGAGATCCTCCCAACTCAACTTCCCAAGTAGCTGTGACTAAAGGCATGTGCCATCAAACCTGGCTATTTAAATTTTGTTTGTAGAGACAGAATCTCACCACGTTGCCCAGATTAATCTCAAACTCCTGGGTTCAAGAGGTCCTCCTGCCTGAGTCTCCCAACGTGCTGGAGCATGAGCCATGGCTCCCATCCCTGAGAACAAGGTTTAACTACCATACCTGAAGATGGAGATCTTCTCAGGAAGTCAGCTTTCCGATGCAGAAAATAGAAAGAGAAAATGGTCACCAGATCTGAAAATCCTCTGCTAGCAACATATCTTCATAAATTCCTTTCTCAATGGAAACGGAAGGATTAACATACTGTGACTATCTCTTACTCTTTTTAAACAAGGTACTACAATGTTTTGTTGGTCTTTTCTGGGAAGATAATTTTTATAGTTCCAGTTAACAGAGAAAAACGTGTCTTGTTAAAGTTTCTATTTGGTTGGAAAATTGTATGGCTAATTTCCTTTGTTCCTATGATATATGAGATTTTAAAAATTTTCTTTACATCTACAATGAAATAACACATAGGTGGATTTTGCCATCTTGGCCTATGGACTCTAGATGTAGATAGTTAGATAGTGGGCACCCATTCTGCACATTGTCCCCAAAGAGCAAAAAACCAATACACACTAAGTTCAAGGGAAACAGTCTGCACAAGATCAATAAAGATTTCCACTTTCAGAGTCTAGAATCCATAACCATAACTTTTAGCTTTCATTTTAAAATATAAAACGGCAAGACAGCATTTTGGGCTAATGTATTTCTCTCGGTTGCCTTGGGAATTTCTTTTCCTTATTAAAACAAAACCTAAAGACCCGGCACACACACACACACACACGAGTCATGTAGGCAACTTCTGAAACTCAGTATCATTAATATCATTAAAATATATATCAAATTAAAGTCTCTGAAATTTACCGAAGAAGAAGGGCCAATTCGAACCTGCTGGAAGACTGTACATTTTCCCAATAATGGATTTGTCATGAATTCAGAACAAAGAATTTTTGAAATGATAAGAAGAAGCATACTCAACATTCATACAACCTGTGTGTTGGTCATCAAAAAGGCAAGAAAGGTGATCAATATGAAACTTTATGTTTTTCCTATCTCTTTGGAATTTTCTCTCGGTAAGGTTACTCTTCACGTTTTTGGGTGAAAACACCAGAGGCTGACAAATGTGCTCATTCTCCAGGAAAGCCTTTGTGGATTTTAAATTGCAATTAAACTCTCAAAAGAATGCTCAGTCCCATGCAATTAGACTAGTCCCATTCAATTAGAATGCCTAGTCCCATGCAATAATTAAAGTGACCTATGTCTTCTCAGGTGCAGGAGTCAGATATTAGTTTTTCCTAATAGACTGAGAGTCTCCTTCAATAAACTTACGTTGGTAAAGTAGATACTCCCTACTCTCCTTTTTTGGAGGGAGGGAGGCTCACAGAATAGCTTTCTTCGAAGAAATTCTGCTAACAAAATTATGCCTGAGGCACTTTTGTATATTTCTTTTGTTTTAGGGAGTCATTAACAAATGTTTAGCCATTAAAAAATCATTTGTTTTGAATACGTGTATTCTGTTTCGGCACCTAATTTTGGTGCCCACATCTACTGCATCTTCAGATCTCAGTTGAAATTTACATGCAACCGTTCTATTCCATAGTGAGAGATTAGCTGAAACTGAGAGACTGCCATCAAAGTAGGGCATTTCTGGGAAATGAGCATAAGGAAAATATTCATAAAACAGCTTTTCAGGTAAGAAGAAGGCTGGAGATGTGTTTGTTGCTCATAAAGTTGAAGCAAATTGCAATTCTCCTGAAGGGAAAAGCTCCATGGAAATGTGAGATCGATTTCAGAGTGAGATCTATTCCTATTACAAAGCAGACAGTTGCCGCAAGAAGTTTCACATATGTGAGACACATGGAAAAGTACATTAAACATATTTCATGTCAAACTAAACATCAGAGCATCTATGTAGGCAAAGTTCCATGAATATAATGAATGTGGGAAATCCGTCACTGAGTACTCATCCTTTGCAACATCAGAGGATTCACATGGGAGATAAATTCTGCGAATACAGTGAATATGGGTAAGCCCTCAATCAAAAGAAGCAGCTTCTCCAAAACGAAGGAGTCCTTACTGAAGACAGAGCCCAGGAATGCAATAGATGTAGAAAAGTCATTACTGTGAAATATTTTTCCTATTAAACATCAGAGAATCCACAATGGACTATTTTAGTTTTCATAATATTATTCCACCATCTTTAAAACTGAATCTGTAACAATAATCTTACTATGCATGACAAGCTGATGATTGTTGATCTGCAAAACACTCTGATTATCTAATAATTAAACCTCATTCTGGAAAAATGTCAGTGGGGCTGCAGTTTTATCTACAAGAGTTTTCATCCATTGGGATATCAAATGTCTCTCCTTATTTGGGTATTATTAATCCAAGCTATGCAATCATTTTTTGATGCATTTACATCTACTAGTTCAAAATATGCCAGCCACCTTGTGGGTAAGCAAGACTCTGACTTTTATTTCCTTCAGAGTTCTCCTAGTTGGTAGCATATACCTGGCACATTTGTTTGATTAAATTAGGTACGTATTCGTACTTTTACTTGCTTTCATAATCGTACTTTCCACTGACATCATCATAGCATTTAAACTTTCTCAGACTCTTAAATCATAAAAGAGTTTATTGAAATATTTCATTAATTAAACATAAATGTTTAATTTTTAATTAATATACCATGTATTCATTTATTTATGTTTAATATACCTATATGTAAATTTACTATATATTCATTTAATATACCGTATATTCATTCTCAAGTAACGAGGATGGGAGAATTTGTTAATGATCTTTGACAACATATAGTCGTTTTGATTTTTATACTCACAACTAAGTGTGCCTTAAAAAGAGGAAAGGGTTGATTGGTGCAAATCAGACCTAAGTCAGCCTCCTCCTATTAGGCTCAAGTAGTTATTGGTAGTCTGGTTTTAGAAGATGATTTTGAGATATTTAGAAAATGCAGGAACTTAAACATAATTTGATGTGTTATTTAATAGCAGAATTGATCTATTGACATAAGATGTGACTGTTCTGACAGATGAATTGTAAACAACTTAATATCAGCCTTAGAAGCCCTTAATATTTATTTTATCTACTACATCAACAAAATCTTGTTTTCCCTTCTCTGGTAGTAATTATGGCACATCAGATGTTTATGAACGGTCTATAGAGGTCTTTATTTCAAAACAATATATCATCAAAGCCCTAGAAAGTTTACCTTCCAGAAACACAGAAACACAGTTTTCTTCAATTATTTAAAACCAAAGTAAAGGAATAAAATGAGGACCACTTCTGCTACAAGAAATGTGTATTTCACTTACCAGGAATGCAGACATCTATTTGTACAGCCCTAGCACTTAAGATCTGGACCAAAGATTTGATTCTCTAATCGAAGGAAACAAGAGAGCTCCACTGATGGTTTCCTGAAATGCAATACAAATAATTTGTGCCACTGAGTAGACACTGAAACAAGACTCTGAAACCAGGCAATGCCACTGAAGTTAAGCGCAGGAGGAAATTCAATAAAAATGCATTCTGACAAGAAATTACTTTTTATGGTATTTTAAGTCAGGAATAACACGGGAAGGAATGCAGAACTAATTAAGTATCACATTTGGGTTTTTTTTCCTTCCCCACTCCAGTGAGAGGAGTATAGCCGAATGAGTAGATAAAATAAGTACAGACAAGTGTTTAGAAGTGGTAATAGAAGTAAAGTCCCTCATAAAACAACTTCTGAAAGAAGAAGACAGTGAAATGCAAACCCGTAACCTCAAATAGTCTGAATGCAATATTGGGAAACAAATGTTATGAGAACCATACAGTCATCGAATTGAAAAATCAAGTGACATGCCGAAATGCATATAAGATACTGGACCTGACAATATTTATACCAACACAAGTGGGTAGAAATGCCTTCCATGCTGAAAAATCTCTGGCAATTCCTGCTGTGGCCTAGACATTTAATAGCTTGTGGCAGAGCTGAAGCATTCTACTTGTTTCCACCTGAAACCATTATGAAAATACTTTTTTACACTATTATTTCTCTTAGCTGTTATTTTGGGGCTGATGAAGAATGATACAGTCTGGTGATAAGGCAAATAATACTGCAATCCTTTAAATGTTAGGCAATGAATCAACTTAATAGGAGGCTACTATTTGAAGATGAAAATCTCTTATTAAACTTTGCAAATATCATCCCTGATCAGTAAATATATTATAAATCTGAATTTTAATTAAAGACAATACAAAACTTTTAGTTCTGCTTAGGTATGGTATTTAACAGAGCTGTGGGTTTTGTAATATAGAATTAAATAATCCATGGCTGGTCCAAGGCAGGAATCGGGGCTACTGTAATGTAGGGAAAGATCCATTTTCTATAACTTCCATTTCAATTTGAGAACAACCAACCAAGTGTGGGATCCTAGAAAATTTCCTTTATTCTATTTCTTCATTGCTTGGCTCCTAGTCCCTGGAGCTACAACAGAAGGAGGGTGCATTGTAAATCCCTGGCATTGCTTCTGTATGTGAGGGGCCGTGGAGCTGTCAGGGCAGGTGTTTCAGAAAGGGCAAGGCCATAGAAAAGACAGCCAACTCTAAATGAGCTATCGAGTTCAGACGAACTCACTCCCTTTACCTTACCTTCACACAGAGGGAGGCTGTTAAACTCCGACAAACAAAATGGTTTACAAGGCACCTGGCATTTTAGATTCAGGAAATCCCATTTCGAAGCCTTGGAACGCATTCAAAAATGCAAAGAAATCTCCTTGGTGCTAGCTGGGTAAGCAGATTTCCTAGAGAATGGCAAGTAAATCCTGCCTTTGATTCTTTGTCAATCTTTCTGTCTCAGTGGTATTCAGGCTACCTGAAGACCTCCAGTTTAATGCACCTAGACTCTGTAGCGAAGTGCTAGCTTGAACCCCCAAGGATATCCTCCCACTTGTCTTGAAGAGTAAACATCTCTTGACTTCCCAAGAATTCTTATTAGGACACTCCCTCATAATGACCTCCTCACATGGGGTGAGTCGCGCAGAAGGGCTGCCAAGCTGATTTTGACAGCCTTCACATAAAGGTCAAATGGATGGAAGGTTTGAGCAGTTGTGTGTTTTATCAGAGAAATCTTTTCTGCCCTTCCCAGGTATCTGCAGTGCTGATTGAAGCACAGCTTGGTTCTGCTTCTCTGCACAAGCTCTAAGCATTGGGGGACTTCAGCATACAGTTTGTTACGTATTTATAGAATAGTTTTCTTTGAAAAGCTGGAAAAGAATGATTCACCTACAGGGTGGAGGAATACAGGAAAATGAGGAAGAATGGAGGGAGGGGGATCTTGTATTAGACTGGGTGACGTTCGTTTGGAAACGTCTAAAGAGCATTTAACTAGCAATGTCTGGGAGGTGGCAGGACACGGATTTTGCCATTCAGAAGAGTTTGGGTTTTGATTTGTATTTTAGGGTCATTGATTACACAGCTGGGAATAGAAGGCATGCATTAGGTGATGTCATCCATAAAAATGCATGAGAATGAGAAAAGGACGGAGAAAGGAGGCTGAGTAATCCTGACATTTAAGGGGTGAGTAGAGAAAAAATCACAGGAAGAAATCGGAAGGCAAATTTTCAAAACCTAGACGAGTACTTTTTAAAAGTAAACAATTAGTCCCAATGTTTAAGTCTATAGGATTTCAGTGTAAAAAAAAAATTTGAATATAGGATTTGGCAATGAGACATCTCTGACTTGACAGCAGTGTTGATAGAATGATATATGTGGAGAAGCTCGACTCTGGGGATCTGAGAAGTAAATGGAAACTCATTTTCATACTGAGCTGCAAACGTAGACTGGAAATTCAAACACCCATCTAGGAGACAAAATACCTATCAATTAACACTAAAGTAGAGATCATTTTAAGACTTTTCTCCAGTAAGTTACAATGGCAAGGAAGGCACTGAGTCTTGGCAAAGAGAAGAAATGAGTTGAGGTTTTTGGGGGTTCTGAGAGTAGAAAAGGGTATATTTTGTGCTTGCATTTCCCATGTAGGCAAAATTTGAAGGGTCTCTCCATCCTCTAGCAAACATAGTTCATTGTCTTTCACTTCTCTTTAGAAAATGTACTAGACAGTAAACAAAGAAGAGAGGAACAGATACTTTAATCAGGTGCTTTACTTTTAGTGTATTCAGCTTTATAGTTAGAGCATAAATCCTTGCCATCTTCCCTATATTTCTCTAACGAGATTCTGCTTTGTATTATTGCACAGGCTTTTTATGCCCTCTAAATTTACATTTTACAGATGCTTGGATTTATGGTAGCTCTTCCTTTTGACAGGTCACTATAAGATGTGATATGTCAGCTATTGATTTTATGAGAACATATGTTTATCTGGTTAATTTTCTCTGAAAGATAATGCACTTTCTCAGCATGAGGTCAAGGGCATCAAATTTTTCAGCGTCTTTGAAGATCAAGCAATTCTATCTTCAGATATTAAAGACAAAGAGGTGTAGAAAGAAAGAATATCAGAAGTTCTCTGCTTATGATAATATCCATGCTGAAGCTGTAAAACTGTAAGTTAGCCCAGCCTGGGAAGGGATAGATGCAGTCAGTTGGGGGAAATAAGAGAAAATCAGATTCCAGTCTGAACTCTCTTAAAACTTCACCTGCAACTCCAGGCTGTAGTATTGCTTTGATCTCTCGTATATTAATTGTATTTATGTGAAGCATGTCAATTATAGCTGAGATTATTCAGTTATATAGTTCAGGTTATCACTTTCTGTAGAGCAGTGGTGAAGAGCATTGACTGTGGAGCCACTGAGTGCTCCGGAACACACTTCTGCTCTAAAACACATGGCTAAGTTCCAGAAACTCTCTGAGTTTCAATTTCCTCAGGCTTCATGTAACAGAAATATTTTTAGTGATTTGGAAAAATGATATACGTTAATATATGCAAAGTGCTCTGCATTTAGAGAATCTATAGTAAGAAGATATTATTATAATGTACCTTGAATAGATCATGTGCTATTAAGTATGCGGACAATGCAGCTCTTAAAGTCATATGATGAATAAGGCAATGTACTAGACATTACAGATATAAAGACACTAATCACTTCCCAAAGGCCCCATCTCCTAATACTATCACCTTGGGGGTTAGGATTCCAACATGCAAAGTTTGTGGGGACACAGACATTCAGACCACATCAAGTGATTATTTCTTAGATGTAGGAGGATGAAGAAGACCCACAGATGATTCCCAGGCCTCCCACTTAGGTTGTTTTTTGTGTTTTTAGTTCCTCGTTTGGTAAGTATTCAATGAATGCTAAAGAAAAAAAGGAGGAAAATAGGCAGACAAGTTCTTTTCATCCTTGGGGATGTTGACTCCAGGGTTCTTCCAATTCTCCATAGATCTCTGTGTCTGAGCCTTTACTAAATAGGCATATTTGTAGAATTAGCACTACCCTCAGTATAGTTAATATTTGATATGGTTTGACTGTGTCCTCACCCAAATCTCACCTTGAATTATAGCTTCCAAAATTCCCGTGTGTAAGTGAATTATGGCGGGAGGTCTTCCCCATGCTGTTCTTGTGACCATCAATAAGTCTCAGGAGATCTGATGGTTTTATAAAGGGCAGTTCCCCTGATCATACTCTCTTGTCTGCCGCCATGTAAGACATGACTTTGTTCCTCCATTGCCTTCCACCATGATTGTGAGGTCTCCCCAGCCATGTGGAACTGTGAGTCAATTAAATCTTTTTCTTTTATAAATTACCTTGGTATGTCTTTATTAGCAGCACGAGAACAGACTAATACAATATTTAATAAATAATATACTCTAACAATATAGATACATAATAGAGAAATATCATGGGGCAAAAACCACTAATGATAAGAAATTGTTCATGCAGCTAAGGTCTTTGAAATTATAATAGATAAACATGCATTTTACCACTAAATTACTTTCTCAGCATATCTGAAATGCTTGGGGCTATGGTGCTAATTAACTTTGGGCCCTCCTTGGTATGGAGGCAGCTTAGTTTAATTAAATGAATAGTTTTATATATTAATTATAGTACAGGCTTAAATAATTTAGGGAGTATTTACCCTTTTTGCAGATCCTTATTTATTTTTTGGCAGAAGGTTGCAGGATTAGTCTGCTTCAAATTTAGCAAATGCAACTAATGATTCACCCTCTCTCCCTTTCCTCCCTTCTCCCCTCTACAACTGTCTGGGTGTGGGAATTGTGGTTCTATGTGTGTGACAAAGATTAGGTTTACTCTATGATAGCAAAGTGATTGATGTAACAAAAATATCTTTTTGCTGTAGATAATTCTCTGGTCAACTCTAAAGATTTTTCTAGTTTTAATACTCTCAATTTTACGAGTACAATTGGCTGCATTATTAAAATAAATGAATTTGGTCTAGCAGTTCCTTGAATTAAAGTTTGCTTACCTAGGCATAAAGAAACTGCAGTATGAAATAAACTCGAATTATCTAGAACTCCCGAATTTAAGTACCCTACAAATATGATTTAATCTGAAGAGTCTGTCACTTCCAAAAAAGCACATTCTTATTTTTCAAACATCTACTTTACTATGCCTTGAAATGAATAAATTGAATAACACATTTCAAAGAAATAAGAAAGCCATCTGGTATGTAACTACTGTTTAGACCATGTAACTTATTTATTGTTGATCATCAATTGAAAACCTATTAAAATCTCAACTCTGGTAAGTGAGAACAGGAAGAGGATACAATGTTATATCTCAGAGAGTTTCCATTTTTAATCACAGATAAAACTGAAGTTATGTTCGTGAGAAACTATAAAGCAAAAAATTAATGCAAATGCTATAAGAAATCTGAATGAGAAAAAATTTACTTAAGTTGGGCTAAGATGAATAAGGAAATACAGTAGAGAAACTTGCTGACTTTTTTCCATAATAAATTTTTGGGCCCTATGACCCTAGTGACCCATATGGGATTATAATTAGTTGAAATGTGAAAATAGGTCTCACAGTACTTTTGGTCAATGCAAGTTTTCTAAAAAGAAAATGAATAGTAACCTCAGATATTGGAATAATTAATCTCAATTTATTGATTACTCCTGAATATATTATATGAATGAGAATATAAAGATACTTGGATAGGTGACTAGGCTCTTTAAAAGTGATTGGCCCCTACTCCAGTGATGGTGATCACTCTGTAAAAAGGGAGAAATGATGTCTGCATGGGCTGAGATCCTTGCAAGAAAGTCACCACGCAAATGCCAGTTTTTATGATCATTCTATTCAATCAGCAGAATTTCTGAATGTGAGCAGAAGACAGGATCTTTTCATCTTCTTTGTTGTCTTATACAGTCACACCTTTCTGGATTGCCTACTCTATTATCACCTTCTAATAACAGAGGAAGTGAATATCCAACTTCATAACGGAAGCATGCTGCCTACATTATTTTAGATGAAATGTATTCTTTCCTAGAGCAATCTGGGCTGCAGCTGTTTCTCTGCTGAAGACTAATTCAGCAAGTAAACAGTCAGGTTTTACTGATAGACTATCCCATTTATAATATTCCATTTATTTGCTAGGCAGATAAGAGCCAGTTCTCTTCTATGCATCTTCAAACTACAATAGTACAAAGAGAATTATATTAATACCCAACATAATAGTTATCCAAAGAGAGATACTGCCATGTAAAAAATATTTAGTAACTGCATTATGATTATGTTAGTGTGGTAAGGCATTATATTGCTAGAAGCAATTACAACTTGCAATACATAAGAGCAATGACTTTAAGTGAAGAGAACAGCTGAAGACATGAAGTTTATGTGTGTGCCTACGTGTGGAGGAGGTATTTGTTTCTCAGGGAGGGGTGAAAGGAGGAGTTTAACTACAGTATCAAACAAAAGGAGAGCATTTTTCCAGATGCAGTGCTTTGAGTTTTCCATGACAAAAATCATTATAAAGAAACAAGGGAATAATTTACCATTGGGGTTGGGGAAAAGAAATTTTAAAATAACATAAATGTTTGAAAGAAGCAAGACAAAATAAAAATTGTTTTTAGACAGGGAAGGTAGAATAAATTCTCTTTTTAAAAATCTCTAACAATAAATAAAATTATTCATTATAGTTAAAAAAACGCAAATATCAACACTAAAGTTCTCACAGAAACCTGGTATTTCATATTCCAACAGTGTTTCAAGATGTGTATTTGAAAATGGAATTTCAGGGATTACTTTCTGCTTTTCTGTGGCCTGATGAATGAAGAGAGTAGAAATTGAGGATGATGCTACTGTAAGAACTTAAAGCATAATTCTCTCTTCTCCTTCCCAATAACAAAAGCTATCCCAAAGCAAAAGAAGATAGACTACTGTGAAAGCTATCTAGGTATGAAACATATGTTAAAAAAGTCTGATAAACATTTTAAAAATGTTTATAGAAATGTTTAATTATTTTTTTAATCCAATTCCCAGAAAGCCAGTAACTCATACTTCTAGTGGAATTTCCTGTTTGCTTTCCCGGAAATCTGACCTTCCTCAATTTCTCATCGTTCACCAACTGTAGGAACTCTCTTGGGTTTGGATGACTTGAATCCTTCAGCCACATACGTGGGGTCTCCTCCACTTACCCAAGTGCAACCTTCTAATTATGCTCTCATTCTCAACCTGGGTGCATGTATGACAGAGAGCTTCTTACTGGTCTTTTAATTTTACTTAAATATTCAGATAACTTTATACCCCAAATTAAACACATATATATTATGGTTAACAGTGAACCAAGCACTTGCACTGAAAATTTCCTTTTAAAAGTTAAGTATCCGGAGTCATCAGGCAGAAGTTCTCTACCCTAAACTTACAGGAGGGCAATGGGGACAGCATTAAGGCCGCAAAGTCTTTCTTGATTTCCTTGGACTAAATTATTAATTCTTGTGGACTGACAAAGTGCTTCATATCCACATTATTAAATTCTTTTGTATATTATAATAATTTTCAATTTTGTTTCTTCTATTTGTGAACTTTGAACTGCCTTTTTTTTTTTTTTTTTGTAGAAGCAGTGTTTTTGACCTTGACCTTGAGAATAAAATAGTAGACACTAAATTGCATGTATCGGCATTCAGTGAAAATAACTGAAAGATCTGGGTCCTTATGTTGGCAGCACCACTAACTGGGTGTTGTTTTGAGCCATAATTCTACATTCTCATATAATGTTCTAAATTAGCGTGGTCCATGAGGAGAGGGAATATCACAAGGTAGAGGTGGAAGATAACAGAAATATTTTAGGCATAAAATGGAAGACTCATATTGGAGGAGGGAAGGCAACATGTAAACTTTCTTCTATAATTGCATCAAGAACAGCTGAAAACATTCTAGCTCCATAGTTTTCTTTGCACATGACTTTTGGCAAAGCCCTAGTTTGGGAAAAGTGTGTAGAATTATTCAGGGTCCCTGCCTGTCACCATGATTCCTTTGAGATACTTCTTTCATTTCTGTGTTTCTTTACCTTTTTTTGTTGTTATTTTTGTATTTTCATCTTATCATCATATTAGAAAACATTCATGAAATAATTTGCTCTTTCTTCCAAAACATAATATTTTCATATATGTGTGTGTGTGTATGTGTGTGTGTGTGTGTATATATATGTTTTCTAAGTTAAAGAAACCTAAAGTTAATTTTGATAATTAATAAATAATTTCGTGACTTATGGCAAGAGCTTTTATCTATGTGAGTTATATTTTGACTTGTATATAGTAAACAAAATTGTAGTAAACATCAAATTAGATAATATTAATAAAGTTTCTGCATTATGTGCCTAAAACATAGTGGAAACTGTGTTAGTACGGTAGAAACACGGGAACATTGCAGTATAATAATGAAGAACAAGGACTCCGAGATCTTCATGTTTCAAAATCCCAGTTTTGGCAGGGCACAGTGGTTCACGTCCGTAATCTCAGCACTTCGGGAGGCCGAGAGGGATGGATTACCTGAGGTCAGGAGTTTGAGACCAGCCTTGCCAACATGGCAAAACATCTCTACTAAAAATACAAAAATTAGCTGGGCATGGTGGCAGGCACCTGTAGTCCCAGCTACTCGGGAGGCTGAGGCAGGAGAATCACTTGAACCCGGGAGGCAGAGGTTGCAGTGAGCCAAGATTGTGCCACTGTACTCCAGTCTGGTAGACAGACTGAGACTCCATCTTAAAAATAATAATAATAATAATTCCGGCTTTGTCTCTTATTAGCTTTGTGTCTTTGTGCATCATATCTAGAATCTCTGTGCCTTACATACCTCATTTATAAATTGTGTATCTACTTTGAATCTGGTGGAGTTTTTAAAAATATTACATGTGATAATTAATATATTCCAGTGCCTGGTGTACTATAAACCTCTAATAACTGTGACCTGTTGGGATTCTTAGAGTCAAAACCATGTTACAAATCAACAGTGATATTGGAATAAACACAAGAGAATGAGAATTTTACAACTTCAAGCTCTAGGTTAGGAAAGCAAAACAAGTAAACAAAAGCTTCCACTTCACTCCAAATGTAAATTCTGTCTCAAACTGTTAGCAGGATGGCTGCATTTTACCTCAGTTCTCCTCTACTGAAACATTCTCTCAATGCAGTGAGGATAACAGAGATAAGTCTGATGAAGATGTAAGATATAGTTCTAAGGTTTCAGATCTAAGTCATCACTTGCAAATTCAGAGATTATTTAAATTTGCCATTCTTCATAAACTAGAACAATATCTGGAAATTCTCTCTCTCTCTCTCTCTCTCACACACACACACACACACACGTGCATACACACAAATCTAATGTTCCCTCCCTTTCCCAATTCACAAATAATTTTGAAAAGTTTCCCATTTTTTTGGCATTGTGTGAAGGTGTTGGGATGTATTATTTCTGGTGGGATAGTCATTCTCAGTTAAGCAAAGGATATATTTAAAGATTTGGAAGTGGCCGGGTGTGGTGGCTCACACCTGTAATCCCAGCACTTTGGGAGGCCAAGGCAGGTGGATCATGAGGTCAAGAGATCAAGACCATCCTGGCCAACATGGTGAAACCCTTTCTCTAATGAAATACAAAAAAATTAGCAGGGCATGGTGGTGCATGCCTGTAGTCCCAGCTACTTGAGAGGCTAAGGCAGGAGAATCGCTTGAACTCAGGAGGTTGAGATTGCAGTGAGTCAAGATTGCACCACCGCACTGCAGCCTGGTGACAGAGCAAGATTCCATCTCAAAAAATAATAATAATAAATAAAAATGAAAATAAATGTGAAAATGTGAAAATGTACAGTTAATTTGGGAATTTCAAGGTGGTCATCATACTGGAGAAATATTATATGAATGTGGGGAAATAGAAAAAAGAGGGGCTGGGAATGCGGTCAGGAACCAGATAATAAAGAGTTTTATGCATAATAAAGAATTTTGATTTTGTTATACAGAAAAAAAGAAGACTTTTATGAAGGAGCTAGTATATTTGCAATGTGATATAATTCTAAGATAAAGTTTAAAATTAATTAAAATACTTTCCTTACATTTGGTTTTCCATTCATGCAAGTACTAATTCAGCCATTAAACTCCCAAGAAAACTCATGCTTTCAATGATAATTTTTGGGCAGTTTTCTTAAACACAATGTGTTTAATAATAGTTTTCTGCTACATGTAATAGCTTTGTGCTACATATTGAAGTCCTATCAGAAGACTATTTTTGAAACTTGTTTCTATTCAAGAAAAGTTATTTTGTTTTTGTTTTTTGTTTTTTTTTTTTTTGCTTTTAACTTTTTTCTTCACCACAAATATTATCATCTGTCTTCTTTGTATTTTACCTGGAGAAAAAGAAACAAATGTGTTTTGAGACTCTTTCCTGAAACCCTATTAAGGAACCACACTAATCCTAATATGGTCAATAGTCAAGATTGAGAAGTTACTATTCTTAACTTTAAGTATTATGCTTTAAGATTCCTGTTGTATCAATGACTTACAGCTTCTGAGCTAGTTTCACGTTATACATACATGGATTGTGAATCAAGATACCTGTAAACTAGCAGTGATGTTGATATCAATGCTGGAAACTTCATGACTGAACTACAAATAAGGAGAAAAATAACTCCAAAGAAGCTCCGTGCCTCAAACTCCACACCCGTTTTCAACATTCCATCCTACAGAAGCTATCGTATGTTTCCTCAGAGCAAAAATAAATCACCTTTAAAATCCCTCCATTGGGGCAGTTATTTTTCTCTTTCTTTCATACTCATGCCCTTTCTCTAATGCACCGTAGTTTGGGACACTTAGAAGGCACACACATTTTTTTTTCCTTATATTTCAAAAGGCTTATTTAGTAGCCCTTCTGGAGACCAATTGAGAAAATGTTGAGTAATGCATTCTGGGGATCATACTTAGATCTCTATCACCAGCTATCAAAAAGATACGTATAGGTTGTCTAGAACATCCTTTTGCCTTTGTCTGCTTGACTAACTCAGACTTCCAGTAAGCAACTGAAATGTCAGCTTTGTGAAATGTTTTTGATCCACGCAAGCTTACTTGTGTGCATTTCTAAGTGCTGAATTCCCATACTGCCATATGCAATATGCTTTTATTAGAGTAATTTCCATATTACATTTATTTATTTTCCTATATTTTATTGTTCTTTTCCCCACTAGATTGTAAGAGTCTTGCAGGCAGGACTCACTTTTAATTACCTCTGTATCTCCAAAATCTGGTGAGCAGTAATTATACAAATAGCAAGCACTAAAAAAGTATTTGAAGAATGATCAGGAATTTGTAATAGCTTTGTGCTAAAATACAATTTCTTCCCTTCTGATTGAGCTTTTTTTTCCCCCAAAAAAAATGCAACTTTAAACAGAAAAAATGCAAGAAGTCTTCCTCTCCATGAATTAATGTTTTAAACTTGATTTTCTAGATGGAATGCTTTTTATAACATTTTATTGTATTATTATAATATATATGAAAACTATGTCATATCACTTCTTGGCCTTTTGGCTAAGATCAAGTGTAGTAAAACTACGTTATGATAGTGTAACTTGATGAATTGTAACAGCGAACACATACATGGATTAACATCTAGAATGATCCCTCATACTCTTGTCCAGTCAATGCTGCCCTGCCAATGCTAACCACTAGAATGATCTTCAATGCTTAGTTTGGTAGGAAATGGAATCAAGACATATGCACTCTTTTGGGTCTGATTTCTTTGGTTTAATATTAGTTTTGCAAGATTCATCTATTATGATGGATACAGATTTAAATTTTGAAGCATATGATAGCACCAACTCCCTCTCTTAATATAGGAGTCAATTAAACTTACTTAAACTTGTAGAAGATCAGAGTCCATATATCTAACTAAAGGAAAATCAATAAATACATGTGTATATGTAGAATAAGCCCTCTGTGTCTGTGGGTTCCACATATGCTTAACTCATGACTGAACATGTACAGATTTATTTTCTTGTGATTATTCCTTAGACAGTTAGGATAACACTTACATGACACTTATATTTTATTAGGTATTATAGGTAATCTTGAGGTGATTTAAAATATACAGGAGGATGTGCATAGGACAAATGCAAATATTATGCTATTTTATATAAAGAAATTGAAAATTTGGTATCTGTGGGAGGTCCTGGTTCAATCCCCCATGGATAATATGGACTGTGGGAGGACTGTATGTATTTATATATAAATATATACAAATATATATATACACACACACACACCAATGATTTAAATAAGTGCATAAAGAGGGGTGTGTGTGTGTGTGTGTGTGTATACATGCATATAAAAGAAAGAATTCTAAGACTGGATGAGTGCTTCTTATTAATCTGCCTTTTATTCACTTAAAAAGTAATCTTAATCTTCATTTTTCTCTTGCTGTATCTCATTTTCTCTATGGTGAAACAGCTTTTAGGAACTGCAGAGGGGCATGGCAGAGTGAGTAGCTCACAAGGTCAGGATTTATGTCCCGAGGCAAATAAAGCAGACAAACATGATACACTTTAGGTATGGGATTTCAGGAACAGAGAAGTGGAAAGGCACGCTGGTTTGACATTCAGGAATGCTGCAATGCACTTACGATTAAGGTCAAAAGGCACTCATGCCGGATATCCCTTACCATTCCCGTGTAGCAGGATTAGGAAAGAACAGATAAGACATTCATTAGGACAAGAATAAATAAACTTGGGGAATAGTCACATAGGGAGCAAATACCAGCTATCTTACCCTGAAAATGAATACGCTTGTGGTTCTGATTAAATAATGAAATAGACCGGTATTTTAAGAAAAATGATACCAAAAGATTTTGCTCCCTACTCAAACTCCTAATCATTATAAATGAATTCTAATGCGTATTTTAATATTTTGTGTTTAGACACTGTAACTTTATGTAACAGAATATGTGCTCTTGTTTTTACAATTGGAAGACAGAATAGGTCTCTTTTCTTAGCTTTCATAAACAATGACTAAATTATGGGTTTGTGATATTGTTTTTCCCAGGTCGTCCAAAAATAAAACTAAAAAAAATTATTGCTCTCTCTCTCTCTCTCTCTCTCTCTCTCTGTGTCATACTGTTTAATCGCATCTTATAATAAATTTTTATAATAAATAACGGCTTATTTTGGTGACTTTAGTAAGTCTATTTACCTCTTAAGTGAAAAGTGAAAAGAAATTTCAATGACTGCTTATTGTCTGGGGAAACTCTGTACTTGGTACCTGACTTTCAGTGGCCGGTGTTAATGCATTATGGGAAAAAGTACTCCATGGGTTTTGTTACCATAAATGCATACCCATTTCAAAATTGAAAGTCAACTAGTATTTAAAATTACATATTTCAAATAGCAAACATATTAATATCATAGTCATAAGTGCCTCTAATGGAACAATAGTAACAGTAACCATTATTTATTATTATTAGAGTTATTAACAGTTATAATTGCTACTAATTATTTAAAATTAGTTTAAATTATTAATTATGTTAAATAGTTGTTCATTATATAAATGGAATTATATAAATGATATAGATATAATTATACATTATAAATAAATACATTATAAATCAGTAAAATAGATTTATTTATATATTATATATATACACATATATTCGGTATGAAACACTGTGCCAAGTAGTTTTTATGTAATATTTTCTCTATTTTTCATAATCACACTCTGAAGTATTATTATAGTCCCTGTTTTAAAGTCTTAGAAAGGTTAAGTAATATGCCTTCAAGGTTATAGAATCCATTATTCATGTCTGTTTGATGCCTAAACCTGTGTTCCTAAACAGCATGCTATATTTTTCCAATTAAGCTGAGTGCCAGATATATGGCTAGTCCCTCAAATACACTATTTTTAATTCTTATTATTCCACCTTCACAAATGCAGAAGCTGGAACTCAAACAATCTGTAGATACCTTAATCAAGATCACAATGGCAGGAAGTGATCCATGGGGCCTGAACCCATGAATTTTTTAATTTTATTTTTACTTTTTAGTATGTTAAAACTGAAACACAACAAAAATTATTTCTCCGAAAATAATAATGTTCTGTAAAAGAATCTAATGATTGAATTTTATTTTTTAAATAGTACTGCTAAACCCTGATGTCAAGAACATGATAAAATGGCTAAGGTCCACATTTCTTGCTGGTGCTAAATACATCGTCATAATTTTATAGATTTAGCAAAGATTTTTAAAGTGATTGAGTTCAAAGAAGCTGATATCAGAAATGAAGAAACTGAAGTTCAGTCAAATTGTGCCTTTAGTAAAGCACTCAGCTAGCTAGAGGCTATAGGTACTAGTTCTGGTTCTGGCAAGGACCCTTAGTGTAATAGATTTTTTTATGCTAGTTAATAATGGCAATTTTACAAATCTGGAGTTAGAGGGACAGTGTGTTTGTTCTGAAGCAGATATAATATATTTCTAACTCATGCAAAGAGGATTAAGCCACCTGAGGAATCTAAATAGAAAGTTGTTTACATATTCAATTTACGTCATGAAAGTTTTATTGCTCAGAAGCATAGGTTGAGTCATAACAGAGAGGAGTATGAATTGTATTTCTGTGGCTTTAGAAAGTGACGATGTTTCTGTTGGTCACTTTTCAGGTTTGTAACTTATCAAAAAGTACATATCACAGTGTGCTTTTTCTTTTTGGTTCACATGGTGCATCTTTTGCAAAACAGCAATGATATATGTATATGTTTGTATAGACATATACATACATATATGCACATATGTATGAAATACTATGCAAATATTAGTAGCATAATAGATCACATCAGTAATACTACAAATATAATAATACATTCTATTATAATAGCAGTGATAAATGATGATAAATATTTTATAGTGACAACACATTATGCATTATAGTAAGTTAATATACATGTATGCAATGGTTGCATGTTCTTGAAGGAAAAGTAATTGCACTATCACTTACTGCAGAATTCCAAATCCCCTATACTGCCATTTAAAATATTTCTTATTCAATACCAACACCACATACACCTTCTTCCCCACTAAGCCACTCTTGTACCATGTACTCTAAGAGATATTTGCCATCTCCTGATCCTGCCTAGCAAGTTTTTTGTCACTTTCTTTATGAATGCCTTTTCTACCCTCAGAAATAGCTTTCAGAAACATCATCCCTCTTTGCTACCTCACTCTCATCATATCTATAAGACTAAATGCTTACTCTGTCATTTAAAGGTCCAGGAGAAACTACTCCTGAATTCTTTTCTTATTCTCCAATGAGAAGTATGTTTCCTTATTCTGTATTTCTTTATAGCTTTATCTATACTTTCCTAGTTTATTGTCACGTAGTAATTTGATGTTTTGTAAGTTATGTGAAATTGGGCACTAAGTCATGTCCTCCTGTGACTCTACTGTGGGAAGAATACTCCCTGTCACTTCAGGGACTCAACACACTTCTTTTGAGTACACTTGTTAAATGATTTCCACAAATGACAACACAGGCATACAGCTGAGTGCAACCTCGACATGGATTTGAGAATAATTTTACTTTATTGCCAATTATAATTTGGGGTCTCTATATATTTCAAAACATGATAGAAAGCATTAAAGATTATTTCCAATGGTGTAAATATAAAAATATTTTGTTTTAATATTTATGTGCTTAAATTAGTATGAAACAAGCATTATCAGCACCTATTCTTTTTTTTTTTTTTTTTTTTTTTTTTTTTTTTTTTTGAGATGGAGTCTCGTTCTGTCACCCAGGCTGGAGTGCAGTGGCCGGATCTCAGCTCACTGCAAGCTCCGCCTCCCGGGTTCACGCCATTCTCCTGCCTCAGCCTCCCGAGTAGCTGGGACTACAGGCGCCTGCCACCTCGCCCGGCTAAGTTTTTGTATTTTTAGTAGAGACGGGGTTTCACTGTGTTACCCAGGATGGTCTCGATCTCCTGACCTCGTGATCCGCCTGTCTCGGCCTCCCAAAGTGCTGGGATTACAGGCTTGAGCCACCGCGCCCGGCCTCAGCACCTATTCTTTAGTATTAGTTGACTTAGTGAAAATATTAATGAAATGCTACAGGTAGTGAAACAATACAGATAATAAGTGGATAACTTAACTTTGAGAAATACTATTTCAGGATACTTTAGTTAGGAAAGAGTAATGTGATGGGTAGAACTAATAAGTTGACTTATTCTGCAGGTACCTGACTCACTGTTTGGAGGCCGTTGCTGTGAGTGAATAATTGCATTATTCCTCAAACTCTAGGACCATAAAAGTTTGGTGACAGGTGACAGAGCTCTCCAACATTTATTAGATGGTACACAAAAGTCAGCAACATGCAGGAATGAAACTCATGCCAAGGATAAGTACCTATATCCACTTGCTGGAAAACTGTAATACATTTCTTCTGGATTAATGACTAGATTAAATCATTTTGGTCATTTAGTTCATTTAAAAGATGCTAGTGTGAAAGTTAATTTGAGAAAATACCTTTTAGAAAATCTCCTAAGAATTTTTCAAGCAGTGGTTCTCCAGTGATAGTCTTTTAAAATGTTGTTTAATATTGGAAGGAGTCACCGTTTCAAAATGTGTGTGTGTATAAAATTGTATATGTAGGCCAATTCGACATTACGTTGCTTTTTTCATATGTATACAAACTACATTATACTGGTTTTAGTATTTTTCTTCTGGTATTGCTTCTCTGCCTTTTGACTAAGATCAAGTATTGCATTTTTTCCTGTAGAAGTAACACAATATCATAGAAATGAAGCTTTTTGCTTCCCCATTTTCTTTTGATTTTCTTGTCAATGATCATAAATAGACCGACAACATAGCTCTGTTAAGGAATATACATTTGCATAACCACAGGTCTTCTGTTAGAAGAAAAAAAATTACAGGCATTTGACTGAACAAAGCCTTCATGCAATGTTGTATCTATTGAGATGAGAATACATTAAATACTGTTTTCAGAGCACCTTCCATGAAGTTACTGAATAGTGGAAAGTAAACAATAAAATAGTTCTTTTAATACATTGTTCAGCCACTTTATAACTACCAATATTCTCACTAGAGGATACCTGATAATTTACTTATTATGTAAATTAGAAACAGCAGAATCACTCTCAATTAAATGCAATAAAGCATGCTTAATGTATTAACAGTTTGATAATAGGTGCATTTTTGAAATGGTGAAAAAATTGGCCAAGTTACTGTTTGTGCATTGTGTATTGCACTTGAAAATCACTAATATCTAAAGATTGGTTTCTAAATGAAGAAAATCATGAAGATCTAGTTGTATAAATGAATGAAAACCATTCATTAGAGACCCAACCCAAGCACTGAATATCTTAGCACAAGTACTAAATTTTATATTAGAATGAAAATAAGTTCTGTTTAAAGATTATTATTTTGTTCCCTTTTATTATCTCCAGATACATTTTAGATTATCATACACATTTCCTACTTACTTATCTCATTCAACTTTATCCGATGTCTAAAAGTCTCCAATTTAAATCCTGTATTGCTCAGGGTTCTCCAGAGGCAAAGAACAAATACCATATATAGAAATACATGGAAAGAGATTTATGATGAAGGATTAGCTCACATGATTGTGAAGGCTGAGAGTTTTCACAATCTGCTGTCTCCAAGCCAGAGGCCCAAGAAAGCTGGTGATACAGTTCCAGTCCCATCCCAAAGGCCTGAGAACCACGAAAGGCAATAAGGCAAGTCCAAGTCCAAGAGCTTAAGCCAGAGAACCAGGAGCATCCATGTCTAATGGCAGGAAAATGTGATGTCCCACGTCAAGTAGAGAGAGCAGATTTGCCTTTTCTAGGTGTTTTGGGTTCTATTTAGGCCCTAAACAGATGAGATGATGGCCCATCGTATTGGTGAGGGCCATCTTCTTTAAGTCTAACATTTGACACAATTCCTAACTAATTTCTGGAGGTTTGGGGTTTGTTGTTGTTGTTGTTGTTTATTTGTTTTTAGTTTCCCAGATTTTTGGATCAGAAGAAGCTTACTAGTTTTATACAAATGTGTTTTTATGTATATTTGTATATATAAAATACATATACATATTTATGTATACACACATGCATATATATATATATATATATATCTCCTACCTGTTACTAAAACCTCAATTTTAAACCAGTATCATCTATAATTTTTTTAAATTTTTGAGCAACCTCACAAATGCTGAAAATATCATTATTATCAAATCACCTCCATTCCAGAAATGAGTATCATTTTAGAACTTTCTAGTCTTAGATTTTTTTGGACCAAAAATCTTCATGTCTATCTATCTATCATTAAATGTTGTTGGCTTTTCCTTCAAAATAGATCCAGAACTTCTCACTACCTTTGTTGTAACCAGCTTGCTATAACAGCTACCCATGTCACCCTAGGCTGAGATTCCATCACCACTGACCTGGGTTAATGTTGTGTTCTCCAAATGGACACCTTTGCCTCCATAGAGTTAGATAACGCTATTCTTCTGCCAATACCTACCCATTTCCCTCAGAACAAAAGCCAGTGAAGTCACAAAGACTTAAAAGACCCTACAAAAACTGTCAACTGTTAACTTTTTACTTTTTTTCTTCTCAGTACCCTGTTGCACATTTTGCTGCAGCCAACTTTGTGAACTCCTTATTTCTTAGATACAAACATAACAGCTGCTCCCATCTCAAGGTCTTTACTGTGTTTGCTCCATCGCTAAAGACACTCATCGGCAAGATAGCCGCATTTTCACACCTGCTTTCTCAGTACACCCTGTCTTGTCCACCCAACTAAAATTGTAACCCAGAAGAGTACACGAAGGACACTATCTGAATGGAAGGAGGAGTAACAGGAGTGATACTGTGGATATCAAGAGTCCAGAAGAAGAAAGTGATCAGAAATGTCAACTAACAAAGAGAAGACAGGTAGAACAGTGGTCCTTAAATGTCTTCACTAAGGTACTCCATAATTTTTTTTGACGATGTATGCTATGGTAGGAAGAAGAATGACCCTGCTAAAGATATCCACACCTTTATCCCTGGAACCTGTGACTGTGTTATGTTACACAGCAAGAGGAAATTAAGGTGGAAGTTGGAATTAAGGTTGCTAATCTGCTGACTTTAAAGTAAAGAGATTATCCTGGATGATTCAAGTGGCCCCAACATAATTACAAGAGTTGTCTGAAGTAGAAAAAGTAAGCAGAAGAGGAGGTTAGAGTCAGAGAGAGACTGGAAGATGCTGATGCTGATGCTATGCTGCTGGCTTTAAAGATGGAATTAGGGGCTACAACCTTTTTAGAAAAGTCTTCTAAAAGCTGGGCAAAGGATCAGATTCAGCTCTACAACCTCCAGAAGGAATACAGCCCTCCCAACACCTTGATTTCAGCCTAATAAGATGTATTTCTGACATCCTATCTCCATAACCATAAAATAATAAGTTTGTGCTGTTTTAAGTCAAAAGTAAATAAATAATAAAATTGCAACTCTATATTACACTCAGCACTTTTCATACAACCTTAGCATGTATATTTTTTATAGCACTGATAACTTCCTAAGTATGTTATTAAATATATATATAATCTCACTTCTTTTTGTTTTCTGTTCAAATATAAGAAGGGCAAGGACAAGATTTTTGTTTGTTTGTTTGTTTGTTTGTTTGTTTTTATATATTGCCGGATCCTCAGTGACCAATACAGAGTCTATAACAAATACCATATCCATATTTTATTATGATAATATGTTATCTTTTTACGTGCATATTCAAGTCTCTCTGGATGGACTTTTCTTAAAAGGCAGAGACTGGATTTAATCTTCATAGAATCTCACTGCAAACAGCATTCCTATACCTTAACAAAGAAGATACTCATTAAATATTTGTCAATTAATAGGTATTACACGTTTGAGTCTTTGGGAACAAACTCCAGAAATGTAGGGCTGCCTTTTGGAAAGTCTTTCTTTTATACCTCATGATTTGATCAGACAATTCAAAAAAACTGTTTTGCTAAAATATATAGCACATGTTGTTAAGAAATCACAGTTGAAAAACAATAAAGGTAAAAAGTGTTAACAAGAGGAAGATGTCTTGTTTGGTGGTGAGTAGTGAGGACCAGGTAAAAGGCCCATTGGAACAGAAAGATTGAAAGTTATTCCAGATGACAGTGATTGTCGAGAATATGTTCATGCTGAGGCCCAGTTTCAAAGGCTAAAAATGAATAACAGGATTGAAGCAGTTATCATCTTCACAAGAATTAAATGAGGAAAAAGTCTCACTTCGCCTCTTTACTTTGACTATCAGCAGTGGAGCTGTAAATATATTCATGAGTTGTGGAGAGAAGAAAATAATTCCAGGAGACATGATAAGGCATTTTATATACTTTACCTCTGTGTTTCTTCTGAGCATTTGTTTTGATTCAGCATTCCTTGATTTTTTGAAAAAATGTATACATACTACTTATGTAAAATTAAATATGTTAAATTCTGCTGGTTCTGTCATAAATAGTTGAATGTCATCAGAAATAGAGTTAGCCTTCTAAAATTTATATCCTTATCTGTAAGTTAGAAAGAGAAACAGACCTCCCTTCCAGGGTTGTTTTAAATTTTAACATTTGTAATACATACAATATACAAAGAAAGATAATTCTCAGTTATTTGTACAAAATTATAATGCTGTTACCTAAAATTTTGTATAATATCCTCAAATTCTTGTATTCTACCATAAATGTATATGGGGTCGGGGAGGGACTCAGTGAAGTGTTTAAAACAAAGTAGCTTCCACGTAAATCAAAAGAAAAATGAGTTATAAAAATTGGATATATTTTACATATACTATATGTAGGTATATTCTTCATTTAGCACATCGCCTCAATATGCATTTGATATCTTTCTTTGTTTTTTAAAGAGACAAGGTCTTTGTTGACCAGACTGGAGTGCAGTGGTGCCATGAAAGTTCACTGCAGCCTTGAACTCCCAGGCTCAGGTGATCCTCTCGCCTCAGTCTCCCAAATAGCTGAGACTACAGGCATGTGCCACCATGCCAGACTAATATATATATATATATATATATATATATATATACACACACATACATACAGAGAGAGAGAGAGAGAGAGAGAGACGGAATTTCGCTCTTGTTGCCCAGCTGGAGTGCAATGGCGCAATATTGGTTCACTGCAAACTCCACCTCCTGGGTTCAAACAATTCTACTGTCTCAGCCCCCCAAGTAGCTGAGATTACAGGCGCTCACCACCATACCCAGTTAATTTTGTATTTTTAGTAGAGATGGGGTTTCACCATGTTGGTCAGGATGGTCTTGAGCTCCTGAACCCAGATGATTCACCCGCCTCAGCCTCCCAAAGGGCTGGGATTATAGGCCTGAGCCAACACGCCCGACCTACATTTAAAAAAAAATTTTTTTTGGAGAGACAGGGTCTCCCTGTGTTCCCCAGGCTGGTCTCAAATTTCTGAGCTCAAATGATCCTCCCACCTTGGCCTCCCAAAATGCCAGAATTATAGGCTTAAAGTAATGTGCCCAGCCCTATTTGATATCTTATTCCTTTTCCAGGTTTTGAACCTCTGGTCTAATCTTTTCTTTTAAGTTTTCTTTTTTCTTTCTTATTTTTCTTGCACATATATGTAGTCACTCTGTGGAGAGTACATTAGATTTTCCTAGCAACTATACCAACTTTTGCATGTTATTTTGTAGCTAAATTCGAAGTGTAACTAATTATGTGTAGATAAGAATAAGTGCAGGAAAGGTATTCATTCATTCAGTGATTTATTTAACTTTTCTGAACACAAATCCTGTGGTTGGTCAGAGACCAAATTCTGAAATATATCTTACTGCTGAGGTGAAGACTCACAGAACGACCTAAGGAGATTTTCACTACAATTATGAAGAAAAGTGGGGAAAAAAATCAATGATGCAGTTAAGAGTGTTACTATAGATAAACACAGGAGGAGGTAAATGCTTAGAATGAACCTTCATCTCCCGTTGGGTTTGAGATAGAGAAAAGACATTTTATCAAAGAAATCATGGCTGAAGCCCATTCAAAAATAAAATTAATGCTAAGCAGTTAAGCCGGGCATAATGGCTCTGGCCTGTAATCCCAGCACTTTGGGAGACCAACGTGGGTGGATCACCCGAGGTCTGGAGTTCAAGACCAGCCTGACCGACATGGAGAAACCCCATTTCTACTAAATATACAAGATTAGCCAGACATGGTGGCATATGTCTTTAATTCCAGCTACTCAGGAGGCCAAGGCAGGAGAATCGCTTGAACCCAGGAGGTGGAGGTTGCAGTGAGCTGAGATCGCGCCATTGCACTCCAGGCTGGGAAGCAAGAGCAAAATTCCATCTAAAATAAAAAAAAAATACTAAACAGTTAAATAAAGGGATGAAAGTTATTACAGATGGAGTAGTTTGCATCATCTATTCCCAGTTATTTCCCAGTCTGTTATAGGAGTTACAGTCATATACTTTACCATGTGACTTCGGAGTATTCCCTAGTAGTAGAGACAGAGTATATTCTCTGCTCTAGTCATGTAAAGTTTGATTATATCACTTGCTGTGACAGATGATATATCAGCAGAATGAACAATTTTTTATTTCTGAACTAAGACCTTAACATGCAACATGTGTTACCACTCACTCTCTTGTAATTCTGCCTTCATTCAGAAGGTTATGCTTACTTAGATGTTAGTTCCATACTGAGAAGAAATTTGAAGCCAGCTCCAATCAAATCCATGATGTGAATCCATATTTAGGTCAGTGGTGTCTCAGTTGATCTGCAGTACTGTGAGTAAGAACTATTTTATTGTTAGTGTAAGCCACTGAGTTCAAAGATTGTTGTACAGCATTATATTAGAAAAACTGACTAATCAATATATTTTCATATGTGTGGAAGCACTAAGATGTGAAAGATTAGATTATCCCATGTCTAAGGGCTTCAAATACAATCATATAAGAGGGAAAGAGCAGGAAACCTGGAGTCTTTAATAGCATGTCAGAGAAATTATAATAGACCAAAGGCAATTGAGAGCCAAGTATAAATTTTAGGGAACTGAATAACCGAAGAGTAGACTGATATTATGTAGACATTTTATTAACACTTGAAAGGTACATTAAGGAGAGTAAAAAAATGGAAGCTAAGAGACCAGCAAGAGCCAGACACAGATAATGTAGTGAGAAATAATGAGAGTCTAACGTCAAGTTGTAGCAATAGGGATAGACAAAAAACCCTTGAGTAAAGGTATAAAATATTATGAACCAGTAGCAACTTTTTTTTTTTGCAATGTGGAAATGCATTTTTAATAAGCCATATTATTCTAGCAACAAGTTGCATTTGGTAAGACACAAAGAAACAATGTTGGTATGCAGAACAGAAATCTCTGGAAGATGATACTGTATTTACTTTTGTCTCACCTATGGCATTCACAAGTAAAACGCCAAAGTGCAAAATTAACATCATGTAGTACACATGGGAAGATATCTAAATATCCCTGTAGGCTCTGGGATGTTACCTCTTATTGTTAACCTCATTATTAGATTCATTTGTATGTTGAAATAATCTATATCTTGTCATTATTTATAATTGAGAATTTTCTCGAATCTTTTCCTGAAATTTTGGAGCACATGGAATATAATTTGTCTTAAAATGATTCCTGGAGAAAATCATTCTTCAAAATTAATCATATTAATTAAACTATGATAATAGGTTTTCTTTTTTTAGAATGAAGCCTGTGATATAAAGTGAGGTTAACAGTCCAGTTGTGGCTTATTTGATACATTCATAGATGTTCATTCCTATATATTTTTTCCCTAGGGATATGTCATTTCTAGATTTAAAATTTCCCTTATAGCATTGTTTCTCCAAGGTATATGCTTCTGATACGTAAAATGTTTGTAATTTTGTTAATTCTGCCATTCATTAGCTCAATAATTTCTCTCATTAAAACCCTGTAAACTATGAATTTCACAGAAGTCTATTCTATATTCATTTGGTTCATAAAGTTCCCTCTTTGTGAATGTTATATTAATAAAACAACTTTACAACATTCATTTAACATGGTTCCTCACCTGTATGAACTTTTTTAAAAAGGTATGACTTGTGGCTGAAAATTTTCAGAGGAGTTACTGAATTCAGTTTTCCTGTGTATGATCTACTATCTTTTCACATGTAAAGAACAGCTTTCTGTGGATCCTTTCCATATGCTGTGTATTCAGAAAGTTTCCATTCAGTGTGAGTTTTCTGGAGGATGACAAGGTGATTCCACTTAGAGTTTCTCTTCATATATGATTTTGTTGGTATCTTCTGTGAATTCACTTTTCAGAGTTTCATACAATTATCAATGTACAGGAGAGAAATCCTATGGTTGTAATGAATGTGTAAAAGCCTTTATGGTCAAGTCACAGCTCATTGTACATCAATGAGTTCACATTGGAGTAAAACCCTATGGATGCAGTCAATGTTAAAAAACCTTTAGTTTGAAATAGCATCTTTTAACCTATTTGGAGAAGCTGAGGATTAGGAGAACTTAAATCGAGATACTAAGTGGACAATGGTACCTTTCATCAGGGTATGGGCTACACAAAATGTCAGATTTGGGGACAAATATTAAAAGCTGTATTTTTGCATAACAAGTAGAAGTAACTTTGGGTCATAAAAGTAGAAATTTTTCTAAATTAGATATATCGGTTTGAAGTTGGTGACTAAGTGCTAGGATGAATAAATGGATGAAGAAGTTATTAGCACATATATCTTAGTTATAAGCTTCTTTCGGAACAAAATGTATAGACTGAGTAACAGAAGATGGCAAAAGGGAGCACCTCAGTACATCAGTACTTATACTTTGGAAATAAGAGCATACGCAAAGAAGACTGAGAAAAATTATGTAGCCAATAAGAGAAAAAATTATAGTGCATGGTATCCTGGGCACCAGATAAGGAGGGTTCCAAGAAAGAGAAAATTTACATGTTCAAATGATGAATACCGAATACATTGGAAAACACTGAGAGATGGTCTTTGAGTTTCTCTATTAGGAGGTAATTTTGATCTTGCATAGAAGAGCTGCAATGTCCTAGTGCTGTTTAAAATCAGATTGAAATTAGTTTAGCAAAAAAAGTGTGCTTGAAACCATCAAAATATTTTTCAGGTAGTTTGATCATAAATTATAAGAGATAAATTAGGTGCTAGGTGATAAGAAGACACAGGATGAATATCGATTAATTTTATTTTTGTTTTAAAATAATTATACCTAAACAGTCTTAGATTCTGAGAAATAATAAAAGTCCAGTGACAGAACATGATATACAAGAAAAAAGTAGAGAAAAATAATGGAAGGGGGACTAGAGAGAGGAGTCCAGGAAACCATTCAGATCACAGGCAGAAAAATCAGCTGTAAAACTAGGAATGTTTCACTTATACTTCAAAGGCAAAGAAAAGTAAAACAAAGTAATTTAATTGTCTTTGTTTTCTTTGTCAGATTATCTAATTCTATCTGTGTCCTCCAGTATTTGAGTATGAGTCAAAAATACCTATTGCATTTTATGTACAGTAATTTAAGATTGTATTTTAGTCATTGTGATGATATAGTCTGTTCAGGCTGTTATAACAAAGTACCTTAATTGGCAATTTATAAACAATAGAAATATTACTTCAGATGCTAAAAAGTCCAAGATCAAGGGACTAGCAAATTTAGTGTCTGTCGAGGACTGGTTCTGTTTGCTTTAAAGATCATATCTTATAGCTGTGTCCTCACATGCCTGAAGGAAGGGACAAGTTCCTTAATGCCACTTCTGCAAGGACACTAATTCTATTCATGAGGGTGGAGACTTTGTGATCTACTTACCTACCATAGGCCAAACATCTTAATTCTATAGTATTGGGAATTATGTTTCCAACATACGAATTTGGGGGACACCAGCATTCAGATAATAGCAACACATTATAGGTTCTGTGTGTGTCTTGTTTGTCTGTTTTTTTGTTTGTTTCTTTGTTTTGCTTTTTTCCCCTCTTTTCTTTCTTTTCTAAATTAGATGAAATTAAACTCTAAGCTCTATCTCTCCTACTGTTAGTGGCAACTGGAATGTGGTCAATTATTTCAGCCTTTACTGAGCTGCTTGGAATATCCTCCAGGCAAGTGCCAGCCAGAGACCAGAACAGAATTTATACACACAAGTTGGGGGACTCTCCTTCTGGATACCTCTGCTCATGGATTACTTCTTATTTTCTATCATCTGTAACCTCCCCAAACAGTCTGCCTACTTTTGCTAACTTTACAATGCTGTAAAGTAGTTGATTTACATATTTTCTCCAGAATGTATAGTTGTTTTCAGAGAGAGTTGACCCAAATTGAGTTCCCTCCAGGACAAATGTCACAATTTAATTTTGAAACAGTCTTTCACCTATAAATTTGCAACTCCTATCTATGTATAATTGGCTAAAAATAATTCATAAAGAGAATTATTTATGATCCTATATCATTTAACAACAGAGAACATAAAATGTAAAAAAAGAAAAAAAACACTAAACATGTCTCACTTCATGACATCACTTAAAGTTTCTGAATGAAGCAGTTATTACTAATGTTTGTAGTCTTAGATTAATTAAAAAGCAAAGGTCTTTCAGGTGTAAGATAGGGTGCCTCATTTTATATATATATTGTGTCTTCAGTTTGGCTTCTATAAAAGCAGGCCTTATCACTTAAAAATTATCTATATTTATCAAGTCATATTTTCTAGAAATTCGAATCTTATAGTAAAAATATAATTCTATATTTTTGTGAATAAGATGAAAAACAAAGCCATATTTTTCTGTAAAGCCCTATTTAAAAAGTGAAAGTATATATAAATTTAATAGTTATTTTGCACTTGAAATTACTACTAATTGTGATGACTCAGAATTTTTCTTTGACGCAAGCTTTTATGTGCCTTCCCCATAACCCTTGTTTTTGTTCATTCAGTACACTTTTCTTTTTATAAAAACAACTTTTAAATATACTTAGCTGAAATTTGTTCATGAGATCAATGTCATTTTTCTCATTCGACTTCAAAAATAATTCACCAAGACTTGCTTAGATGGTATAAATGAATGCGTTGCGCAGGTTTCCCATTTCCTGTACTGACAGTGATCATTGACCACTGCCTGCGGCCACTTTTCCAGAAAGTTTTGTTATAAAATTGCAAGAGACCCACACTCATGCCCCACAATACTTGTGTTTGAAGGCAGAGAGTCTAAATAAGAGAACCAATCAAAGCAAGCAAAGAAATAGGCAAGTTAACTGTCAAACAACTTAAGAAAGTAGCAAATTTAATCCACAGAACAGCCTTAATTCATATCCAGTTTCCCTTTCAGTTTAATATCAAGACAACTGCTTTTACTCTCCTCTTAATTTTCACGTTCTTATATGAATGAAACGAAATGCAGTGACCCTCAAAAGAAAGCCACAAAGAAAAACAACAAATAGTTTAAAATATTGTGTTGAAACCAGCATAATTCTGATACCAGAATGTGGCCAGGACATTATAAAAAGAAACATACAGAAAAATATTAATCATGAACACAGGGATAAAAATGTTACAAAATATTGGCTTAACAAATGTAGCTAGATATAAAAGAATAGTGCATTATGGTCAAGAAGGTTTTATCTCAGTAATGCAAGCTTAAGTCAACATTCAATTCACAAAGTGAAAGAATAAGGTAGAAGACTGTTATAAATAGTTTAATAGAAACATAAAAAGCATTTAACACAATTCAATACCCAATGTAAAAAAACTTAGAAAAATATAGATGAAGAAGTAAAAGTCTAGAGCTAACATCATATTAGGATAAAATATTGAAAAGCATTATGCTAATATTTGAATGAAGCAATAATGTTTATGCTTTCCAATTCTATTCAATATTATGCTCTAGCCATTGCAATAAGACAAGAATTTTTTTTAAAAACCACACGTACTGCCGGGCACGGTGGCTCATGCCTGTAATCCCAGCACTTTGAGAGGCCAAGGCAGGTGAATTACGAGGTCAGGAGATCGAGACCATCTTGGCTAACACAGTGAAACCCCATCTCTACTAAAAATACAAAAAATTAGCTGGGCATGGTGGTGGGCGCCTGCAGTCCCAGCTACTCTGGAGGCTGAGGCAGGAGAATGGCGTGAACCCGGGAGGTGGAGCTTGCAGTGAGTTGAGATCGCGCCACTGCACTCCAGCCTGGGCGACAGAGCGAGACTCCGTCAAAACACACACACACACACACACACACACACACACACAGAGATTGTAATGATATAAAACTGTATTTATAGATGGTGTGTTTGTTTAGCAAGAAAATCCTAATAAATCTTTAAAAAAAACTTTAGAACTGGCCAGGCACGGTGGCTCATGCTTGTAATCCCAGCACTTTGGGAGGCCGAGATGGGTGGATCACCTGAAGTTGGGACTTTGAGATCAGCCTGACCAACATGATGAAACCCTATCTCTACTAAAAATACACAAAAAATTAGCTGGGTGGGGTGGTGCATTCCTGTAATCCCAGCTATTCGGGAGGCTGAAGCAGGAGAATCACATGAACCCGGGAGGCAGAGGTTGCAGTGAACTGGGATTGTGCCATTGCACTCCAGCCTGGGCAACAATAGCAAAACTCTATCTCCAAAAAACGAAGCAAAACCATTAGAACTAATATGCAAATTTACCATGGCCACCAGGATACATAGTACACATACATACACACATATGCATACATATATATACACATATGCACACACGAGCACACACAAATGAATTACTATACACTAGCAAATAAAAATTGAAAAATTAAATTAAATACTAATACTCTTCATAACATCAAAATCATAAACAAATTATAAAACACATGTGACAATTCTAAATTGAAAAAATAAAATATATTGTAGAGAAAAATTAAATAAATCTTTAATAGATTTCTACGTGGATCATGCTTATTGATTGAAAGACTCAAGTGTTTTTGATATATTAGTTTTCTCTCAAATGGTCTATTGATTCAATGACACTTTGATCAAACACTAGCATGATTTTTTAAATAAAAATTAACAAATTGGTTTTGAAATTCTATTTATATATTAAATCTGAGAGTAGCCAAATCAATCATGAAACAGAAAAAAATAATTTAGAAGCTGCACTATTTTATATGAACACCTTAAAGTTTTATGGCCAATACAATGTGGTATTTGTTGTAAACATAGTCAAATAAATCAATGTAACTGAATAGAGTCTTGAAATACACTCATACATGTTAAGTTAATTTAATGTTTAAATTGCACTAAAGGAAATCAATGGGGCAAAAAAAAAAAACCTGACTTCTTGGCAAATGATTCTGGAAAAGCTAGATATTCATATAGAAAATAGTGTGAGTTTCAAGCACTATCCCATTTCTAACACAAAAAGGTGAATCATAGACCTAATATATAACTAAACATTATTAAGTTTTAATTTAGAAAAAATATGTCACAGGGAGAAGGTGGCTATCTACAAGCCAAGAGAGAGGCCTAGAAGAAATAAACCCAGCTGATATTTTGATTTGGACTTCTAGCCTTCAGAACTGTGAAAAAATAAATTTCTGTTGTTTAAGCCACCCAGTCTGTGGTTCTTTTCTATAACAGTTTTAGAAGACTAATATAATGACTAGATTTCTTTATTTTATTTGAAATACGAGAGAAGGAAGAAGAGAAGAGGGGAGGGGAGGGGAGGAGAAGGAGAAGGAGAAGGAGAAGGAGAAGGAGAAGGAGAAGGAGAAGGAGAAGGAGAAGGAGAAGAGAGGGAGAAGAAGAGAAGGGGAAGAGAAGGAAGAGAACTTTCTGGTGAAAGCAATGTTCTATAACTTGATAAGGGTGGCAGGAACATACGGATTTGTCTTCTTCATTGAATTGAATACTAGAAATCTTTGTATTTAATTTTAGGTAAATGATACTTCAATAAAAATGATTAATAGTTGACATTATCTTTCTTTCTTCTTCAGATTTTTTACTTTCTATCTTTTGGTTAGTTTATGAATTGTGACAGAGCGAAAGGAACAGTAATGCGAAGGAGTATGAAATTTCCCTCCAAAGGAACCCATCAAGGCCATAATGAGATGCTGGTTAGCAATATGTCAGAGTTATCTGGACAGTCCTCTATGTCACAAAAAGTTTGAAATGGCATAAAAATAGTTTTACACCTAATTTAACTCTTCAATCAACAAGCAGTTCATGAGGATAATAAAAATACATGTGTCAGAAAATCTTTTAACATTGAAAATTATTTCATGTATATATCATTTTATGATCAAATATACAATTAAATGAAAATACAAAAATAAACTAGTTGTTCAAACAGGGAAAATATTATTAATCTCCAATTTACAGATGATGAAAAATACTGAAAGAGGAAATCTGCCCCACCCAAAACGGCATAGTTAGTTTGTAGTAGAACTGAAACTGAATTCAAATGCTTTAAGTTTTGATTCTATTTTTCAAGTGGTTTCTCTTACTGGAACAACTTTCTTATTAGATAAATTACTATACCAAACTCACACTTCCATTATTCACGGGTCCTCTAGAAGAAAATGATCTGAGAAGAAAAAAGAAACAGAAGGGTTTAGGGAGAATAAAAGTGGACAACGGACTTTTAAAAAGTGTTCACACTTTTTTCTACCATCAGTACAGCTACTTTCTAGAGATATAATGATAAAATTAACTATGAGGTTTGGAGAGTTAAATGTTTTTAGAAGCTGGGGGATGAAGTGTCTTAATTTCAGAAAACATAGAGAGACCATATATTTTCAGATATGCTTAGCTTCACTTTTGTTTTTGATTTCCATGAAAAATGCATCATCTTGCCAAAAGTAATCATTCCTCGGTCTAAGAACAGATTTTATGTCATATGTCTCCATTTACTATCATTGTTCACTTATCATTTGGCAGTTGGCTGTCCCATGTTGACAAGCTGTTTCTTTCTTCTCTTTTCTGCCACACATTTACATTTAGATTTAAAGAAATATCTTTTTACTAGAGAAACCTCTAGATGCAAAATATAAAATTGCCTTTTGCTATAAAAATAGAAATCACTTTAATTAAATTATCTTTCTACATCACCAGTCCTTGAAAAGGTATTTTTCCTCCCCCTTTGAGTATTTCCTCAAAGTTATAATGTTTTTCTCCAATATTTTTATTTAAAAAATCTAAGTTTCATAATACAGAGTAAAAACTTGGTTGAATTTTCTTATTTTAGCTTATTAGTGAGTATTGACTCTTCAAAAGGGCTCTGCCACATCCCCATTGTTTTATCTTAGGAATAATTTAGATATACCTATAACATTTCTGATTTTTCTGACACTGAAAAGTCAGTTTGGATATCTGACATTTTTTCTACCCAAACTTGACCTAACCCATTGCTTATAGAGCTCCTTTTGTTAAATATTCTGAAGAGTTCATTGATGTTTCACCTGTCAATATCCTAGACTGAATAATAATTGATTCTACTTATTCAGGCTCTACTCTGAGTCACAATTTTCCTGGTATATAAAAACTGGTTTAAATCTAGCAGTAATCTAGGAAGGCAGAATTTATCATTCTGGATTTATAGAAAAATAAAAATTCAGAGAGGTTAGGTGAGTTGACTAATGCCACACAGATGGTAAGTAATTGAGCTGGGACAAAGTCATAGGTCTTTCTGACTTTTAGAGTTCTCGGAACTTGGCAATGTCCTTGTTAGCTACGCGTCCCTGGGGTTACTGTGTTCTATTAACCAGCTCCATAACTTTACATGAGTCAGGCCCCTTGGCTGTTACTCCAACCTTGCCACTCATTTTAAAAATTGCAGCCTCCTGCCTTATGGTTGTTAAGCACCGCTATCTGGTCTTTATTGTTTCAAATCTTATCCTCCCAATTGCTATCATGAGGCCAATTCTGTAATGGCCTCTTTTACAAATCGGCCCTAATGGAGAGAGCTACCAATGAAATTCTCATGGATGTCAGGGCCTCTCTAACCTACGTCACACTTAGCCAGCCTCGCAGGGAGCTCTAGAGCAAAACAAGTCCTGTCAAATTCGTCCCCCACTGGGACTAAATAACTCTACCTCCAACAGCTGTTAGATATGGGCTTTCCCAGGAAAGGGTATGACCCTTACTGAGGCAGCTTTCTGCAGATGAGACGACTCCAAAAAATCCACAGCTGAAGGGTCTGGTACAGGATTGCTGTACAATTAATGTGCAATAAAAGAATGAATGGGTAATAAAATGAAGGTGTCATGGAGATTTTTCAGTAAATACAATATATTCAGAAAATAAATATTAAATAAAATATTAAAAGTTAGCATGCCATCTCCACCAGTATTTATTCATCAACTGCTTATTTAAAATATCAAGAACATTTCCAAACTAATTCAACCATTGCCAATATAATGACATAACAATGAATACAATGAAACATTTAGTGAGTCATCTGAAAGCTTATCAAAAACTTCACATCTGGTTACTTGGAACTCTGTAAATGTTGGGTTAAATGTAACTCTTCATAGTGGTGTTTTGGCTCAATGTAGACACAGCTGTGTAATCCTGCTGGCAAGTCCCACCTGTGAACACTAGATAGTGAAATCCTTATTTTCAAATAAAATATTAAGATTCAAGCCAGCACTTCATAAAGTTTCCAGGTGATATTTTAATTATTAAGACTTTTTGTAGTCATTTTCATCTTCATTCAATTTCCTTTCATTGAGAAGTAATAAAAGGGAGGGAGAAAACTCTCTGAAATTGACAATGATCTTCATTTACACCTTATGTTTTCTTTTAGAGGCCACAAGCTCAAGTTCAAGGTATCGGCAGGGTGATGCTTTCTGTGATGTCCCTAGGACAAGATCCTTTCTTGCCTCCTTCTTGCTTCTGGTGTTTGCTAGTAGTTCCTGTCTTATAGACACATCGCTCCAGTATATGCCTTCCTGTGGGCTGAAAGTTTGTGTTCCCTCAAAATTCATTTGTTGAAACCTATTCCCCAATGTGATGGTATTAGGGGGTATGCCTTTGGGAGATAATGAGGCCACGAAGGTGGAGTCTTCATAAATAGAATTAGTACCTATACAAGGGGCTGAAGGGACAAGAGTTCTTTTTTTTTTTTTTCAATTATGTGAAGACACAGAGAAGGCACCATCTATAAGGCAGTAGGCCATCACTAAATTGCCCAATATCTTGATCGCGGACTTCCCAGCCTCCAGAACTGTAAGAAATACATGTCTGTCATTTATAAACCACCAAGTTTAAGGTGTTCTGTTCTAGCAGCCCAAAGAGACTAAGACATGTCTCTATCATCACATGACAGTTTTCCTGTGGTGTCTAAATTCTCCTCTTCTTATGAAGATGCCAGTCATTGTGACAGGGTTCACCCTAATCCAATATTGTTATAACTTGATTACATCTGCAAAAACCCTATTTCCTAATAAAGCCATATTCACAGATACCGGGGTTAGAACGTCAACATCCTTAGGATAGGGGAGTGGACACAACTAAACCAACAATAGTGGGCTATTCACATTTTACCCTTGAAATTCATACAGAGTTCACTGACAATCCATCTCAACTCTTCCATTTCCCACATATTTTTACTTTTAGTTACATGTACAGTTGTACATAAATAGCATTTAAACATCTCTTCCATTTTATTCTAAAATGTTTCTAAAATCAGAACAAAGACTGAAACTAAACTTCTGTGGATAAACAAATTGGAATGTGGAAAGAAAATCCGATCCACAAAGCTTCAAAATAGTATTTTTTGTGCATGAAAAGAAGAATGTATTAGCTTATTCATGTTTTCATTCACTTCTTCAGAATTTATATTTGAATGATACTTACTGGAAGAAATAGGTTCTCTCATGAAACTTCCAATCTAATTGTGCAAGACAGTAGCAATCTTTTTTTTTTTTTTAAAGAGATGTACACCTACAAATTGTGACTAAATAGGGAAAGGAGCATACACTACGGGAATAACGTGCAAAATCTTCACAATGAGAAGGAACGTGCCACACTGGATGAACTCAAAGAAAGCTACCGGAGGCAGGGGAAGTTTGGGTGAGCGAAGAAGGGTGAAGAGGCAGGATTATAGAGAATATTCAGAGTCTAAGAAGGCTGAAGGGTCAGCTACTCAAGCCGTTATCTGGCTGATAGTTGATAATGACAATGATAAAGGAACCTGTAATTAATTCTTATGAAAATGGTAGTATATGAGTTATTATGATACAATGCAGGCATCTTTAAATGTAACATTAAATCAAAATTATAATACAAATAAACTTCCATTATGCTAAACCTGGAATGTTTCCTTCAGTGTATCCTGTATATTTTTTTATATCCTTCGTTTAAATTTTAATAAACATTTCTAGCGCAACTACCAATCATTGCCAGCCATGTGTCTTTATTTTTAAGCTTTGATGTATAATTGACAAAAAAGATATATATATATGTGTATGTATATATATACACACACACACCACATATACATACATATACATATATGTATTCAAGGTATACAACACAATGCTTTGATAAAGATACACTGTATCAAGCAGATTATTACAATCAAGCAATTAACATAGAAGTCTCCTTACATAGTTTTCTTTGTATGTGTTTGTTAAAAATACTTAAGGTCTACTAGCGATTTCAAGTATACATTATTAACTGTAGTCGCCATGGTGAACATCAGATCTCTAGAACTTACTTATCTTAGAACTGCAAATTTGTACTGTTTAATCAAGATCTCCCCATTTTCCCCACCCCATGACCCCTGGAAACCGCCCTACTACTCTGTTTCTATGAGTTAGACATTTTGAGATTTCACATATATGTGAATTAAAAATGAACAGAAATGTTTGGAAAAATACATGATGGGGTAAATAAATGTCATATATATTTTGCATTTTGCATCTAGAAATACATGATTGAAGCTGTTTTTATTGTTTTATTTTTACATTAATATAGAAATCTACAAAGTTGTCATGATTAAATAAGTCTACTTACTTTTATACACTTCTGTTTCATTACAAAGTCTTAGAATTATTTTCATATTCGTAGAGCTAGATTTTATTATTTACAGATGAGAATTAAAGTCCACTATAACTGAAGTGAGTTTCACAAGGTTGTAAAAGATATGTGTCAGCAGAACCAGGCCCACTGCTAGCCATTATGCCACCTCTGAATGAATTAGGAAAAGGCATCCTGCTTTCTAAGAGTCACAGGAAAAAGGATGGGTGGAGCTGAAACCTGGTATACACACCAGTCATCAAGCACACCTCCCAGTGCAGAGGTGCATTTGTATTCTTGCCTGTGACACAACCTACGCAGCTCACTGTGTATTTCTAAGCAGAAGAAAAATGAGAACGCAACTGTCCCAATTATAATCCAACATGGTACCCTAATTTCCGTAACTTCGCTGAGGAAAAGTATTTTTCACATTGAGGATAAATAACAGTGGTCATTGACAAAGCAACTAATAATTTGCTAAGCACTTTGGTCAATTTTTTAAAACAAAAGCATAACTATTGCAACCACACTTATTAATGCATTCATATCTACATACGTTCCTTCAGTAAGCACTGTCTTAGATGCTGAATTAAATGTATGTGACTCTAAATATTGTGAGAAATATTGGAGAGACTGTACACCTGAGAATTACAAAATAACTCTAGGCACATAATGACTCTGTCCAAATCCTGCACTAAGAGACTTGACCACACTAGAAACCATACTAGAAACTTTAGTATGGTTTCTAGCAGCCAAAGGCTATCCATCCAGCCTTTTGTTTTTTGTTTTGCTTTTTTTTTTTTTTTTTTTTTTTGAGTTTGTACTAAGCCATTCTTTCATTGCTATAAAATAACTGAGACTGGGTAATTTTTAAAGAAAAGAGGTTTAATCGGCTCATAATTCTACATGCTTCACAAGAAGTATGGAGCTGGCATCTGCTTGGCTTCTAGCGAGGTCTTAGGAAGCTTATAATCAGGGTGGAAGCTAAAGGTGGAGCAGGCACGTCACATGGCAAAAGTAGGAGCAAGTGAGTGTGAGAGAGAGAGAGAAAGAGAGAGAGAAGGAGGAAGAGGAAGAGATGTCACACACTTTTAAATGACCAGATCTCTATAGAACTCATTCACTATTGCAAAGACAGCACCAAGCCATGAGGGATTTTTCCCATGACGCAAATATCCTAATGCTGTCAGAGCTCCTGCCTAAAACAAACAAACAAACAAATAAACAAATAACAACAACAAAAAACCTCAAGGCTGTCAAAAAGCTTTTCTGTTTGTTCCAGCCAACACCTGATGATAGGCCCCTTATTTCCCTTGCTCAGGACACTCACTATAAAGGGCTTACAGTTATTAACTCTTCTCCCATCTCGTTCAGATGTCTATATATCTCCTACTCCTCAGGAGTGTCTTTCTCAAGGACTTGAAAAACTATTTTAAGTGTAATCATAAGGAAAGATGGGGTGTCTGTCTTCCAGTCTCTGTGAGAAGACAGGATTGCCAGCTCACAGACACGGTTGGCCTAACCATGCTTACAGTGAACAGCCCTTTGTGTATGTTCACTTTTTTAAAGCTAATTCAGCTCCTGCTTCTCTCTTCCTAATCCCCTTTTCTCCCTTTCAAATGCCCTATCACCTCTCTGCAAATTGGAATGGAGTTCAAATATGTCACTGAATAAAGTCTGTTCTCACTACTTTAATACCCGGCTTTTCTTGTCTTTGAAACACCCCAACGGCCTTCTGAAGGAAGCAAACATACTTTGAAACATGTGACCTTATCATCCTGGCAGCAGATACTGGAACCAGAGGTAATATACCTGGTGCCATAATAAGAATCTATTGTGTATGTTCAGGGGAGCCCACGGTTAGCCTAAAATGAATGCTCTTCCCAAAAAGGATGCTCTATTTTGGAAGGAGATGATTACCGATCACATCCTCATTTTTTAGAAGGCTGAACATAGATTTTAAAAAGTGGTGCCCTCTGTGTAGCACTACAGAAGGAGAAAGCAGCACGTTGAAGCAAGGAATGGGAGGAAGTAAGTGAAAAAGTAATGAAGCCAAGAGAAGGAAGAAACCATGAGGGTGGAAAAAGAAAAGAAAAGGAGTGAGAGTTAATTGAGACTGAAAGGAAACATGGCAGAGAGAGAAACAGGGAAGGAGTGGGGAACTGGGTCGTGTATGACACAGCATAAGAATGAGTTTGTATCTTGAGATACAAACCCAGAGGAAGTATTCCATGAGTTCAGGACACACAGTTCTTCCTAACTTTTACTTCCCCACCTGTCCTGATACTGTCTCTTCCATTAACCAAAGAAACTGCATAATTTTAAGACTTGCATCCTGACAGAGGCTAATTAACACACTTAGAATGTAAGTACAAATAAAACACATCTCCTGCCCAGAGGAACTCTCAGGTTAATCAGTGAGAAATTACCCTAATTATTATCAATAGCTGAGTCCACATCAAGATCTCTGGACACACAGCAACCTGTCATTTTGTCCTTCCCAGAACAGAGTTCTCAATTCTCATTCATTCATCAGGATTGCTACAGTGCAATCGCTGATTTGGAGTTGGGTAGATAGGAGACCTGATTGATTATGCAGAGCAGATTATAGCTCAGATAAAAGGTCAGTCTAACTCACAACAATGATAAAGTCACTTTATATAGCCTTCATGGTTTATTACTGATTTTAAAAGTATGACAAGAGCATATGAAGATGTCAGAGATATGCAGATTTCATAATTTGATCACTTGCTTGCCTGACTAACCTGGCTAAGTTTTTAGAAAAAAAAAAGAAAAGTTTAAAATGTACAACAAAACAGGGAGTACCAGTCCTAAAAGAAAGAAAGAAAGAGAGAGAGAGAGAGAGAGGAATGGAGGAAGGAAGGAAGGAAAGAAGGAAGGAAGGAAGGAAGGAAGGAAGGAAGGAAGGAAGGAAGGAGAAAGAAAGAAAAAGAAAGAAAGAAAAAGAAAGAAAGAAAGAAAGAAAGAAAGAGAGAAAGAAAGAAAGAAAAAGAAAGAAAGAAAGAAAGAGAGAGAGAGAGAAAGAAAGAAAGAGAAAGAAAGAGAAAGAAAGAAGGAAGGAAGAAAGGAAGGAAGGAAGGAGAGAGAGAGAAAACGGAAGGAAGAAAGGAAAGAAGGAAGGAAGGAAGAAAAGATGGAAGGAAGGAAAGAAGGAAGGAAGGAAGGAAGGAAGGAAGGAAGGAAGGAAGGAAGGAAGGAAGGAAGGAAGGGAAAGCCTATTGCTTCAGGTAAGTCTTCAGGATTTGTTTCAAAATTACCTCAATCCCTTTACAGGCAAAACTGCTCAAGGTAGTGGCCCCAAATTTGACCATGCCACTTTCTTTCAATAAAAATTCACCTGTCTTATTTCTTTTTTCAGAGGGTACATAATTGGCTTCTTTCAGCATTAAACACTTTTGCTTTATCTGTGAATTTAAACATCCTAAGTCCTAAAAAAATATCAGTAGGAACTTAAACTACCAATAAAAGGCATTGTTAGGCTGGGCAAGGTGGCTCACACCTGTAATCTCAGCACTTTTAAAGGCTGAGGTGGGCAGATCACTTGAGGTCAGGAGTTCAAGACCAACCATCCTGGCCAACATGGTGAAACCCGTCTCTACTGAAAATACAAAAATTAGCCAAGTGTGGTGGTGGGTGTCTGTAATTCCAGCTACTTGGGAGGCTGAGGCTGGAGAATCACTTGAACCTAGGAGGCGGAGGTTGCAGTGAGCCGAGATTGCGCCATTGCACTCCAGCCTGGGTGACAATAGCGAAACTCGTTCTCAAAAACAACAAACAAAAGGCATTGCTAGGCATGATTTGAAAACATTGAGTTGGGTGACATCTGCTGCTTGAAAAATCATATCCAGAAATGATGTCTCATTTGCCCTTTGACTACAGAGAGCAAATTTAACTTCTGATTTCTGTGACAGACATTTTCACAAGTTATTATAATTATGGCCAACATTATTATAATTATGGCCAACATTAGCTAAAAGACCTATTTCTATTATTCATAATTTTCACTACTAATTATATTTCATCCATGTGCACGTGTGTGTATATATACACACATATATACATATGTATGTGTGTATGTTTGTGTATGTGCGTGTGTGTGTAAATTCCGATTTTGGAAACACTCAAATTGGATCAAAAGAAGTTCAAAGTTTTTTGGAGGTCGCAAAATTAAGAGTTAGCTCCATAAATCCAACTTCTACTTTTCTGGTATTTATGACAATAGAAGGTTTTATCAGGGCACCATAACCTCGCTCAGGCTTAAAATTAATGATCTAATAAAGTTGGAAGTATATGCTCCTTTTGTAAGGGCAAACAGAAGCTGTTCTGTAGGAGAGAGATAGGCAAAACAAAAGATTATATTTTAGTTATTTTTATGTTTTCAGATGGAGTGGATAAGAGAGACTTATGTACTGCTATGAATAACTGAATATTTTTTAAACCCCATTTCAGAAACTATCTCTATTTTGATCATTGATGAGTAAAAAATCTATCAAGTTAATACAAACAAAACAGTAAAATGAAAATCCAAAGTAAGGTCTCAATATGAGCTGTTAATTGATCCAAACTGTATTATCCCAAAGGGTTTCATGAACAATTAATGCAACCTTTTTCAGGTTACAAAGCATTGTATATAAGTGTTTATTTTATCCTTTTATCCTCATAGTTTTTATGAGGCAGAGGCAGAGATCTGAATACTGTATTGTGGAGATGAGGAAATGAACTAAAAGAGGCTGAGAAAGTGATTCAGTCAGGTAACGACAGAGGCATGGCGAGGGCCTTGGTCTCCAGACTCTTTGCTATAGCCCATCTACAGTAAAGTATGTGTTGGCAAATGGTGACCCAGGAACCTGCAGCAGTGATGCCCACACCTTCTGAAAGCTGCTGCCTTCTGCGTGTAGGAGTGTTCACTCCGCATCTACACATTCTCTTCCTTTGAAGTCAGAATTGTTTTTAAATGTTTCTCCATCTATTCTTCATTTCGAGTCATGGTTCCAGCCAGATGGAGCACTCCACCTTTGTGGTGATTTCATTGTCCCTCAGTTGTCAAATAAAGGAAGATTTTCTATGCAGTGGAAGCTGTGATGGACCTTCCGGGCCATATCCCTTCAGGAATGAACAACTTGCTACCCCAGAAACTGGAATTGTCATGGACAGACTTCCTTCATCTCTTAGACCCTTTCAGAATGACCTCAGCTAAATAGAACCTCTTAGCCAAGGTTGTTCCACCATTCCAGGCCAAAAGCATTCAAGGATTGTTCAATCAAGACTTATAAAGGCCTGGCCTTCTCTTTTGAATGATTATCTGTCTTTAGAGGCTCCTCTAGTGTATGCTGAGACTGCCATCAAGACAGCATTGAAGCTTAACTTCTCCCACAGCCCACTGTTCTGCCTTCTCTTCTCTAGTTATTGCTCTCAAGAGTTTCCCCAACAAACTTCTCACAATTTAATTTCTGCCTGAGTTTACCCTCCTTGGGACCCAACCTATTTCAGTACAGGGGAAAGCAATGGGCAGTGAGTGAAAGCAGATGATCCATACATGAGGATCTGCTGCGAGTCACTTGATTTCTCAGTCTACATTTTCTTATTCATTAATATACTTGTTATATCATATGAGGGCTAATTTTATATGGTTCAGAGAAACTACAAATGTTTGTTCTGTTCTGCACTGTGAACAAGACCTATCATTAGCAAAACTGACAAATATACACGTCTTGTGTTTTATTTGGGCCAGCGAATGGGACAGCAAGATCCTCTATATTTTATTTTATTTTCCGCTTCCTCTGTCTGCTATTCTCCAAGTCTGCCAAGTTTGAACAGTTGTGTCTTCGTTTTGATTTCCATTCACATTGTTCTCCCACCTGGGTCTCTGGCAACCATGGTCTCTGCCTTTCTTAATTGTGCTCAGCCACCAGCCCTGGAGACCAGTGCAGACTCAGTCCCTTCCAGTTCCAAAATCTTTAAGAACAAACCTGGTATTGTATTGGTTACTCTAGTCTTGATTTGGGGTTAGACTGGGGAAGGGATGTACATACCATGAGTCTGAGTAACCTATTCCCTTTCATACTTTCTTCTTACCCCGTCTCCAGCACCCATGTTCCTGATTTTCTGTCTTTGCTTCTATGATGTATATCTCCTTCTCCCTCCATAAATGAAGCTTTACTCACTCTGGTTTAGCTGTCAGGAGTCATGATAACCATACCCAGAGGCACTATTCACTAGGGAGATGATTTCTGCTCTTTCTCACCCCATCGAATTGTATTAGTGTATAATATTAGTTAGCTTTTTATAGATTCATTGAAATTATGAAGACTATTCTAAACCATGGATCTGATTCTGAGCCTCATCTTTGAATCCAAACTATCACATTATGTGTACCCACCAGCTCAGATCTACCTAGATTTATTCCTGGTCATTCTGCAATTTGGATAGCTGACTTTGCCCTTCCCAGGGAATATTCCTATAGTCAGGTTAACAGTTTGGAGTTCTTTTCTCTTCAGTCCATTGTTTATAGTTAATTTAGTCACCGTAAGGTGTTAATAGTTCATAACAAAATGTAAATGACTAGTATAAGCTTCATCCATTTCTGCTTTTAACCAAGCAGCTATTTTATATGGGATTAATTAGGCACTGGTACCTCAAAAAAATGCCTTTCATCTTTATTGGTAAAATTTCAGGCACAGTGTCATTTGAAAAAATAAGTAATATTGCAATATGTGTGGTTTACTCATACCTGGGACCAGCATAAGATTACAGTGCCAAAAAAAGAGGATAAAATGCAAGTATGTACCTGAGAGAAATATGTATGGAGATGAAAAAAATATCTGAAGTTGTAGCTCAAATACAAAATACATCAATAGACAAAACAGTATAATTACATTGAACTAACAGTGCCAGAAATCCAGTGTATTGTAATATAAGGACCAGATACATTTAGAGTTAAAGTAGATAAATGTAGCTTCATTTTGCCGGGAGTTTTGGCCAAGGAAGCTGCTAAAACATACAACCAATTTCTTACTTTGATCTGATCTGCTGAAAATGTCGGTCAATATCTTTAATCAACACAGTAGAGAAGTGACTTCATACAGGCCACTTCCGTGACTTCAGGTCAAAGGCCATGCTAAATTTAGAAATCAAAAATTTCTCTTTCTGTATGTCCTATCTCTGCTATAGATAATAAAATGATGGCTGGAAATATGAGGACATTTGCAGAGTATGAGCAGTTGCTGCAAATATACTGCGTGTGATTTTATTTCTTGTCTTAGAAAATGAAAGGAAGAGAATACTCTGTCAATACTGACCTAGGTGTATCCATTAGTTTGAGCAAAACCTTTGTTCCTTAAGTAAAAAAAGAGACCAATCTTCAGTTAGAAATATTGAGTGCACCACAGGAGCTGATAATCAAACATTGTTCACCATGTCAGTTTCAGGAGAGGGAAGTATAATCTTGAGCTTAATCCAGACTCCATCCCCAAGAAAACCTGATTTTGCATAATTATGCAGGCTGGAACTAGGGAGCATAAATGTTAAGCTCTTTTATTATGTTGCGACTACTGGCTAGGGATAGATACATATTTTCTGTACAATAAGTGAGAAAAATTCCCCCATTGTCTATCTGGTACATTGCAAGAAGCTGAGGGGAAAAAAAAAGACAGAACTTTGTGTGGATAAGAGAAAGAATAAGAGAACATAATATGGAAATCCTTTCAGTAACAAAACGATAGATCATGAGTGAAACTCTATAGCAGAAAAATCTCAGTTCCTTTGAAAAATACAGTACTAGAGAAAAAATGCAGCCTGAGTGTGCATGTTAAAAAGATAGAGAATCCCAGCATCACAAGCCACAACTAGCATTGTGAAGAACATATTAGAAAGAAGAAAAAACACACATACACGAAACAAGTTACTTAAAGCAAAAATGTAAATAAGGACAAAAGCTTTCACCAAAGAAGCAAATATCTTCAGCACATATGACCTGCTCAAAAACAACTCAATGGAATTAGAAGCGAATATTTATATGTGGTTGGATTATTATCTGCCATGTTCATACTGTTTTCTATTCATTTCACTAGCCCTTTGTTTGTTTACTATCTTCTCCTTTGTTTTGTCTCTTCTGAGTTTAACCAATCATTTTATATAAGTCCATATTCTTAGCATGTCGATAATGTCTAAAAATTTTAATGGTTGTATAGTTTGCAATTTACATTTACAGCTAATTAAAATCTACTTTCAAAAAAACACTGTATCACTTCACAGGTAATGCAAGTATCTTATAACAGAGTATTTACATTTCCTGTGTCCTGCCTTAAAACATGACGGTCAATCAATCTATATAACATGTGCATGGTCTCAACAGGCCAATTAAAAGACTACCTTCATCACAGATAATGTGATTGTCTGCACAGATAATTCCAAGGAGTTGACAAAAAACAGTTGGAATTAGTGATTACAGCCAGTGTCAAATGCTTTTTTTAATACCAACAATGAACAACTAAAATTTATAATTAAATCATAATACCGTTTACATAGCATAAAAATACTTTGTTGTGAAACTAAAAAAATATGTGTGTGAATCATCTGCTTTCACTCACTGCCCATTACTTTTTCTTGTACTGAAATTGGTTGGGTCCCAAGGAGGGAAAACTCAGACAGAGATTAAAGTGTAAGAAGTGTATTAGGGGGACTCCTGAGAGCAATAACTAGAGAAAGGAAGGCAGAACAGTGGGCAGTGGGAAAAGTCAAGCTTCAATGTTGTCTCCATGGCAGTCTCAGCATACACTAGAGGAGCCTCTAAAGACAGATAATCATTCAAAAGAGAAGGCCAGGCCTTTATAAGTCTTGATTGAATAATCCTTGAATGCCTTTGGCCTGGAATGGTGGAACAACCTTGGCTAAGAGGTTCTATTTAGCTGAGGTCATTCTGAAAGGGTCTAAGAGAAGAAGGAAGTCTGTCCATGACAATTCCAGTTTCTGGGGTAGCAAGTTGTTCATTCCTGAAGGGATATGGCCCGGAAGGTCCATCACAGCTTCCACTGCATAGAAAATCTTCCTTTATTTGACCACTGAGGGACAATGAAATCACCACAAAGGTAGAGTGCTCCATCTAGTTGGAACCACAGACTCGAAATGAAGAATAGATGGAGAAACATTTAAAAACAATTCTGACTTCAAAGGAAGAGAATGTGTAGCTGCAGAATGGGCACTCCTATATGCACAAGGCAGCAGCTTTCAGAAGGTGTGAGCATCACTGCTGCAGGTTCCTGGATCACCATTTGCCAACATGTACTTTACTGTAGATAGGCTGTAACAGAGTCTGGAGACCAAGGTCCTCGCCATGCCTCTGTCATTACCTGATTGAATGAGTTTCTCAGCCTCTCTCAGTTCATTTCCTTATCTCTGCAATAGGCTATTCAGACCTCTGCTTCTGCCTAGAAGACTTGTCTCTTCCTCAAGTATGAATTTCTTCAATCACCTATATCAGGAAAGGCTCACAGGTATATTTTATACTTTGGGTTATTAAGATTGGGTTGTGTGTACATATATATTATATATTAGTGCATTTATATACACATGTGTGTATGTGTGTGTATATATATGAAAGTGAATATATATATGCATATACATATATATACCACACAGCCTTAATATTTGTCTGTATACAAATATATAAAGTGAAATGAAATATAGAACATAGAAATAGAATAGCTCATGTAAAATAATTTCATTTATAACAGACAATCCTGCAGCTTAAGAAAATTTTGTATTTTGCTTTTTTTCTTAATAAGTGATGTTGGGGAAACTGGAATTTCATGTTTAAAAGAAGAACACTGACCTTTTCATGGAAATAAATAAGATAATAAATTTGGTTTGGATCATAGATTTAAAAGTAAATATAATTAAATGCAAGGAGAAAACACAGAATAAAGAATTTATATAGCATGAATCCTAAAAAAAGGAATACATTTGATTTTATTAATATTATGAATATATGTTTAGAAAAAGTTTGTTAACATATTGAATTAGAAAGCCAGAGGCTAGAATAAGATATGCACAGTATACACATTGATTTATATACAGAATTATAAAAAATCAGGAATAAGAAAAATCAATTTATAAATGGTGACATTTCTTAAATAGCTAATAAACATGTAAAAGTAGACTTAACATTATTACTCATGCAAACCGAATGCAATTTCAAACATTGAGATACCATTACATATCCAACAGAACAGTGAAAACTCAATTGTTGAGGACGTGGAAGAACTGGAACCTTCATTCATTGCTGGTGGGAGTAATCATTGTTTTAAGGACTTTGAAAAAGTGCCTGACATGTGTGCTAAACCTAAGCATATGTCTTATTTATGACAAAACTATTCACTTCTAGGTATAAACCTAAAAGAAATGGGTCTATTTAGTGGCAAAATCCAATCACAAGATATATATGGCAACTTCATTCATTGCTGTCAAAAATCTAGAAAACGTCCAGATATTTATCAATAGGAAAATGGATAAACAATCTATGTTGTATTCATAGACTGGAATATTACATAAAGATAAAAACAAAGTTACATAAATGGATTTCAAAAAATATTAAGTAAAATGAATGAGAGACAAACAGTTATAGTTTAAGATTTCTTCAACATGAATTTTAAGAGCAGGCAAAACTAGTCTGGAATAAAAGAAGTTAGAATAGTGATTACTTCTGAAACAAGAATATTGACTTCGAAGAGACCCGAAGAGAACCTCTGGGGTTCTGGCAATTTTCTTTTGTCTTTTTTTTTTTTTTTTTTTTTTTTTTTTTGATATGGAGTCTCGCTCTGTCACCAGGCTGGAGTGCAGTGGAGCAATCTTGGCTCACTACAATCTCTGCCTCCCGGGTTCAAGTGATTCTCCTGCCTCAGCCTCTCGAGTAGCTGGGACTACAAGTGCATGCCACCATGCCCAGCTTTTTTTTTTTTTTTTTTTTTTCTTTCAATTTTTAGTAGAGGTGGGGTTTCACCATGTTGACCAGGATGGTCTCGACCTCCAGATCTCGTGATCCACCTGCCTCAGCCCCCCAAAGTACTGGGATTACAGGCGTGAGCCACCGCACCCAGCTGGTTCCTGCAATTTTCTATACCTTCATCTGGGTGATAGTGTACTTGTGTGTATACATTGGTAAGTATTCACATAGTTGTAAGTTATTGAAGCACTTCACTTCAATAAAAATATAATTAGAAACAATTAATATCCAAATGCTGGTCAAGAGCATCATTATGGTCAAGTTTAAGTCATATCCACCTCTCTGGTCTCCTGAGGTAGAAAGAGCAATATGGCTACTTTATCTTCTGAGGTGGCAGTGAAATTACCTTTCACAGGTAGAAGGGACAAGGTCATTCACATACAAAAAGAAAAGAAAAGAATTGCTTGGTCATTAACAATGGAACTCAATTCTAAGTAAAGTTATAAGGACTCTGTAGGTACTCTGGAAAACCACCCCAGAAAAGGCCACAAAAATTCTTTTGATTTAGGAAACAAATACCTTTTTAGATAGTAAATTTGTTTTCATAAAGACTAAAATTTGTTGATCTTTCTGAATAAAAGACCTACTGCAAAATTGTGCTCTGAACTTGCACTGGAGATTAAATTAAACTGGCTATTCCTGATAAAACTATCTTCACTTTGGAAGTCTTAAAAATGGTTTGACCACTATGAGAAATAAACTGTCATAAAAAAAAAAAAAAAAAAAAAAAAAAAAAAAAAAACTAGTAACAGTGCTAGAGAGGGCTAAACAGCGTTAGAATATATATAAATATATAAAATATATATAATCCCCACTCATGTGTTTGTGGGTATATACATTAAAATACATGTGCATAAAATGTAACATTCCCAGCCATATATGCTATCACATTTCCTTCTACATCTTCTTTGAACTTGTGTTTGACCTATTCTTCAAGAAACCTGGAGGAGAGCAGTGACAGTTACTTCAAGTGCCTAGCACTCATAGTAAATAAAAAGGTATTGTGTGAGCATTTATTTTGAGTATTGATTTCTAACCTGCACTCTTAGTTACTGAAGATCTCAAATACAAGACAGAGGAAATTGTCTTTTGATTATTTTTATTTTTACCCCATGCACAAAATGTGTAGTGATGTTCATTCCTGCTCAGCACTATATACTTGCATGATTTGGACTTGCCAGCTAGACTCTTCGGGTGTGTAAGTCATGCACAGTTTATATGTCTCATAGAGACAGTCAATCTACAATGTGTGTCCTGAAAAGCTGTTGCATAGTACAATTCTCAGAGTTTGATTTCTGACATATTTTCAGGGGCTACAGGTAAGTTCTGTTCCTACTGGGATGGTAATTCCACTGCGTCCTACATTAAAAACACAATCTTAATTTAAAACAAAACATTTGTAACATATAGATCTAATAATTATTTAGAGATGGATACATTGATTTCAGACTTTCCACATTTTATTTAGAGATGGGTACATTGATTTCAAAGTTTCCACATTTTAACTTCCTACATATTTGACACTTTCATTTGTAGAGTATCTTTTGTCTCCTTAGTGAACTCCTTCGTAAACAATTTTGACAATAGATGCTGCTTCAACTTCCTGGCTGTTTTATTTTTCTTGTTTATTCAACATTCACTGTTAGTAGCTAATTTCCCTGGAGCAAGACCACTTGTTTACTTTCAAATCCATTCTCTTTGGATGTAGATCCACAGCTGGATTCAGTACTCGAATTTCTCATAAATTTATTGATTGTTCACACACATTGTTTCTCTTTCACAGTCCTTGATAGAAACCTCTTTTTTTTACTTCTCGAAGTAGTAGCAAAAAATATTCTAGTGACACTCTACCAAGACATACCTTACCGCTACCATGTTTAAAATCCTTCAACGGCACAACAAACATCTTACAACGAAGTATTTCTTAATACGATCATACTAGACAGAGCTTTAAACATCCCCTCTCCTGTTCCTCCCAAGTTTCCATCTTCTGATTCTCAGTAGAACGTTGACTACGTATTTCTGTAAGGTGTGTCTGGAATTGGTGGGTTCTTGGTCTCGCTGACTTCAAGAATGAAGCCACGGACCCTCACGGTGAGTGTTATAGTTATTAAAGATGGTGTGTCCAGAGTTTGTTCCTTCAGCTATTCAGATGTGTCCACACTTTCTTCCTTCTGGTTGGTTCATGGTCTCGCTGACACGATGAAAGCTGCAGATCTTCGCAGTTACTGTTACAGCTCAAAAAAGCGGCGCAGACCCAAAGAGTAAGCATCAGCATTTATTGCAAAAGGCAAAACAACCAACCTTCCACAAAGTTAAAAGGTCCCCAAGTGGGTTGCGGCTGGCTAGCGCCAGCAGCCTACTTTTATTCCCTTATCTGGCCCCACCCACATCCTGCTGATTGGTCCATTTTACAGAGAGCTGATTGGTCAGTTTTACAGAGAGCTAATTGGTCCATTTTGACAGAGTGCTGATTAGTGTGTTTACAATCCCTGAGCTAGTGCTGATTGGTTCATTTACAATCCCTTAGCTAGACAGAAAAGTTCTCCAAGTCCCCACTAGATTAGCTAGACACAGAGCACTGATTGGTGTATTTACAAACCTTGAGCTAGACACAGAGTGCTGATTGGTGCATTTATAATCCCTTAGCTAGACATAAAGGTTCTCCAAGTCCCCACTAGGTTAGCTAGATACTAACTAATCAGAGTACTGATTGGTGTACAAACCCTGAGCTAGACACAGAGTGCTGATTGGTGTATCTACAATCCCTCAGCCAGACATAAAAGCTCTCCAAGTCCCCACCAGACTCAGGAGCCCAGCTGGCTTCACCCAGTGGATCTTGCACCAGGGGTCGCCGGCTGGGTGGAGCTGCCCACCAGTCCTGGACCGTGCACCCGCACTCCTCAGCCCCTGGGTGGTCCATGGAACCCAGGGCAGGGGAGCAGGAGGAGGCAGTGGTCAGGGAGGCTCGGGCTTTGTGGGTGCCCACCACTGGGGTGGGGGAAGGGTGGGGGTGTGGCAGGAGGGTTGGTGGGGGTTCAGGCATGGCAGGCTGCAGGTCCCGAGCCTTGCCCTGCAGGGAGGCAGCTGAGGCCCCGAGAAGTAAAGCGCAGTGTCAGAGGCTGGCACTGCTAGCGGACCCGGCTGCTGGCCTTGGTGCTAAGTCCACTGCCCTGGGTCGGTGGGGCCTACCGGCCACTCAGAGTGCGGGGCCCACCCCCACGCCTGCCAGAACTCGAGCTGGCCTGGACGAGCACAGCTGCAGTTCCTGCCCGCACCTCTCCCTCCACACCTCCCCGCAAGGGGAGGGAGCCGGCTCCAGCCTTGGCCAGCCCAGAGAGGGGCTCCCACAATGCAGTGGCGGGCTGAAGCGCTCCTCAAGTGCTGCCAGAGGGGATGCTGAGGCCGAGGAGGCACCGAGAGTGAGGGCTGCTAGCACATTGTCACCTCTCAAAGGAACTCTGCAGATGTAGTTAATGCTGTTCATCAGCTGACTTCAAGATAGAAACAGTAGCGTGGATTATCCAGGTGGGCCCACTGTTACCACATGAGCCCTTAAAAGCAGAAGAAGATGGCAGAAATCTCAAAGAGATGCAGTTCAGAGAAAAGCTGGGGAGTTTCAAACCATGGCAGGGCGTTGACCCCATGGTTCCTGAAAGGTGAGGTGGAAAAAAATGAGAAGATATGCAGATGGCCTCTAGGAGCAAAGACCAACATCCATCTGACAGCCAACAAGAAATGGTACATCCTTTAACTGTAAGGAACTGAATTCTGCTGGGAACCAGAATGATCCTGGAAGCAGAGTATCTTCCAGAGCCCGTGGTAAGAAATGTAGACTGTCTGACATTGATTTCCACTTTATGAGACTCTAAGCAGAGCACCCAGCTAAGCCCACCAGACTTCTGACCTAAAGGTCTGTGAGCTAATAAATGATCACTGTTTAAAGTTGCTAAATATATGCTAGTTTGTTCTGTAGCAGGAGAGACTGATAGGGCATCCTATAATTAGAATAAAAGTCTGGCCCTTACAGCCCCTTGACCTCTTCTTTCTCTCTTCTAGAACCACTCCAGTCATCTTTCTGTCATTCTCCTCTTAGCCACAGAGGTGTGTGTTTGTTCTGAATGAAATATTCTCTTGACTTCTTCATACGCGTAGCTGCTTCTGTCCCTTCTACACATGAGATACCAGTTTTAGAACCTCAGGAAGGAGATATTGTTAAATTGAACCCTAAAAATTTGAATCTCCACATTATATTGCCATGTAATCACTCACTCTCCTTCCCAACACTTTGAGAAGTTGTCAATGTACATTTACCAGGCAGTTATTTTATTGGTCAATTACCACAACTGGAAAGCAGGCTTCAGAGAGCGAAGATTATCAGTTTTTAATCACCATTACACCTTCAGCATTGCACTGGGCTGAAAAAATCTGAGGTGAATGAATGAACGAACTGAAGAGTTGGGATACCACAGATAAAACTGGCAAAACTAGATTCAGGTTAACACCAATTTAAACTGAGTTCCAACCAGGGGTAGTCATCATTTTAGGGAAGAAAAAAGTTCTTTTTGGCTGTGATCTGATAAACTTTCTGTCATTCATGTTCTATAATTTGAAAAGTATACTCCGACACAAATTTAAACAAACTACATCAGATATTTCTATTTTTCCTAGAGAGATGGCAGTGCAATCTGAGGCAGAACATGGATTAAGCACAGCCCTAGTTTATCAACATCAGATTAATATTTATATTCCGTACATAGTCCCTAAAGACAACAGTGGAAGAGGATTTCCATTCTGAAGAGAGAGAGAGAGAGAAAGAATCCAAACCAACTAAGATAATGAGCCACGTATTGGCCAAGTTCACTAACCGGCGGTGATTCTGTGTATATATAACAGAAAAGTGGGGAAAAAAACAACTAGGAGGCAGTAGGTAGCTTAGAAATCAGCAGCACCAGACTGGAGGAACAAAAAATCATAAGCAGTATTGGTGGGGTTCTGGGCCTCAGCTCACCTGGCAGGACTGTAGCCCTGGCAGGATATGTCATGGCAGGATCTATAACTATGAGAGTGTTGTAAGTGCTCTTGAAAATGCCCATGGGAGAGGAAGAAATGCCAGATTTCCCTATTCTCCCAAATTCCAGTCTTCCATTGGTACCCTTTATTGACCAATCTAGTTGAAAGCACTTTGACAGGCCCGTGGAACTCAACCTTCCTACAAAACAAAGCAGAGTAGAAGGAGGAAGAGAAATAGATTCACCACAAAGGGGCTCAAGCATGAAACAGCCAACCACTCACCTCCAACAAGATCCTATTTGAATGCAGGTCTATGGCCAGATTCATTACTTGAACTTCCAAAAAATTTCTTGTTTGTTCACATGCATTCTCTCTCTTTCACAGTTCTTGGTGGAAATATTTCTTACTTCATTCTCTAAGTAGTAGCAGAAAATATTTTATATGACCACATATAGGAAAATCTCACATAGTCCCTAAAGACAACAGTGGAAAAAGATTTCCATTCCATTCTTATACTTTAAGAGCAACAGAGATAGTGTTAAACATGAAGAGTAATATTTTTCCTTGGGAAGAATGCACTGTAATTAATTATTTCTTCATTTCCTTGGGAAGGACTAACTGCAATCCACCAGCTCTTAATGATGACACATTGTTATTATTAAACCGAGGTTTGATTAACAATAACTTGATTCACTAGAGTACATTTTGAACTCTTATAAAATGAAATAAGTAGGAATAACTTCCAGGAAAACTGGAAGTTACTACACTAGATTAGGTATGATTAGTCCTATCGCAAATGGATTATATGAATTAAAAAGTTCATTTAACTTTGATACTTACAATATCTAATGTGTTTCTTTAGCTTGAGAAAAAGTTTTCTGGCATTAAGAGTAAACTGAAGTAACATGAGACGAAAGTAAGGGAAGACTTTTTCCTTAGTCCAAGTTTTTACTATTCTCTAGATTGAGTTTCCTTTCTTAATGCTCATACGCATTGTATAGTATGAAATGTAAATACCATTGTATGTTAAAATATTTACTTTAAAAACAATTTTTGGGAAAGGAATATTCTACTTAGATGTGAAAAACTGTAATAGAGATCATCTCCCTTATTTGACTTGCATGTGATACCCAGCCTTATCGTTTGTTTGCCACTTTCAAATCCTAGAGTGGATTATTGAAATTTTTTGAATCTAACCTAGTGTATTACAAATCTAAGCCTCATCAATCTCTTTCCTGACTGACTAATCACGGCCGTAACTTCCACATTTGACCTTACCCTGGGTCCACTTCATAGACAGCAGCCTGAGTAATCTTTCAAGAATGCATATTAGATCCAGTTGCACCATGGCTCAGGCATCCTCAGTGCATCCCCATTGCATATATGCCACATCCAGAATCCTAACCTGGCTTGTAAGAACCCATACCTGGCTCCTGCCTACCATTCTGTATCTTGCTCTCTACATCCCACCCCATTTGGTGGTTTTCTTTTCCTTCAACATGACAGTTCACTGTACTGCCTTGGGGGCGTTGTACTAGCCATCGTTCTACCTAGAATTCTTTCTTCAGATTCTAGTTTCTCTGTTGATATGTCACCTCTCCATAATCCTTAATTAGAATCTCAGTCAATCCCAATTGTGTTACTATATTTTACTTTTTATCATACTGTATTACTGTTTTACTTTTTATATATTTCAATATTTTATTTTTATCATAGTGCTTCTGACTACCCAATAATCTCACAATAAAGGAGAATGCGTCACACAAAAAACGAGAGTAGGAACTTTATATGTCTTGTTTAATTTTTTATCTCAGCTGAATCTCAGCTGCCAGAACAGTATCTGGCATACAATAGGCTCACAGTAAATGTTTGTTAAATAAATAAATACATTAAAAATCCTAGTACTCAACTTGGGGTGGTTCATCAAGAGATTTCACCAAAGAAATTAATTCACAAATCTGAATTTCAATATAGTATCGTTTTTACTTCTACCCTGAATTTGATTTTGAGGGAGAAGGGAAAAAATAATCATTATTATGTAATTTTGGAAAGCTGCTAGAGTTTACACGAGCCTTTTTATGTTAGAGCAAAGCTATGTGGTAATGTCATTATTTCTATTTATTAGGGAAAACAGAACAATACATTTCCTAATAATATTAGTAGGATCAAACTGGCCTCTCATCTCTGGACACCTTGGTATGAGACAAAACCAAACACTTTCTGGTAAGAATAATAGATAACTAGGTAACATTTTGCTGCTTCTTCTGTTTTTATCCCCACAAAAAATAAGACAGTTTTCATGACACTTTTGGGAAAATTAGAAAAAATATAATGCATTACACTCAGATAAACCAGAGATATTGTTCTAGTTCTCTAGGAAAAGCTACATATCCATGACTCTCTCATCCTAACATTTGCCTATAGTAATTTTTTGAAGTTTATATATATTTGATTTGCTACTTTGCACATATTAAAATGTTCAGTAATTTCTCTCACCCACACATCAAAATTTATTTGTTTCAAATGCCCTTCCTACTTCCAAGAGGACTTGAAAGAACTTGTAATTTAAAACAGTATTCAGAACCAGACAAGTAGGAATAAAATAGAACTCTATTTAAAAAAGAAAAAGTACTTAGGAATTGCTAGATTTCTATGATGAAAAAACTACTGTACTTGGATCCCTGATACACACTCAGTTTTCCAGCAATTAAGAAAACCTTTTTGTCTTAACCAAGGAAACATGTTGGTTTACAATGTTTGTCTTATCTGACAATAGATAGCCTGCAAACCTATAATAAGCTCTACAGAACCAATATTTTCTTTTAGCTCTACAATTCAAGCAGGAAGTTGGGCTCTGCAGTGTATTGAATTATTGAGCCCAATTTTGCACTCTCTTTTTATAGAATGATACATCCATATGGTTTCCATGGCCTCTTGGTAGGCAAAATATACTTCTCTGTATACTTGACATTGGCTTTAGCCTTGTGATATGGTCTGTTCAATGCTATGTTAGGGCACCACAGGAGAAGTGTTTGGGATTGCCTGCTTGTGCTTCCATGACTATTATGAGAACATACCCCACATAGGAGCTACTTCATTACGGGGTCCAGAAAACCATGAAGCATAGCCATCCAGCCAGCCTGTAACTTAGAGCAGAGCAATCCAATGAATGATGTATAAATAGAGCATAATTCTGGCAATAGCTAACACTAGTTCCTTCCTCAAGGCAAAAATGGAAATCATGCAAGGGAAATTGAGTAATAAAGAACAATCTCTTTATATACATACATTAAAACTACATGCTAGTGTCTTTAGATCAGCAAAACATAGATAGGAGATTTCTATGTTTATTCTTCTCTTCCCATGTCAATGTATAATAACATAATCCCTAAATTGCTTGATTATATTAAAGGTGCAATAACACCTAGTGCAGAATTAATGTATACATATGTGCATGTCACACTACCTCTAAAGATTTGGGAGAGGCCGGGCGCGGTGGCTCAAGCCTGTAATCCCAGCACTTTGGGAGGCCGAGACAGGCGGATCACGAGGTCAGGAGATCAAGACCATCCTGGCTAACATGGTGAAACCCTGTCTCTACTAAAAAATACAAAAAACTAGCCGGGCGAGGTGGCGGGCGCCTGTAGTCCCAGCTACACAGGAGGCTGAGGCAGGAGAATGGCGTAAACCCGGGAGGCAGAGCTTGCAGTGACGGCCACTGCACTCCAGCCCGGGCGACAGAGCGAGACTCTGTCTCAAAAAAAAAAAAAAAAAAAAAAAAAAAGATTTGGGAGGTTTTTAATTTTCAAAATATATTGAAAACAAACTTGTGTATATCTTATGACTGAAAATATGTACTTCAAAGATATTACTTGTAACAAACTTGTGCATGTGTATAAAACCTTTATGAAGGAGGTCAGTTGTTTTTAATGGGTATAAAATTGAAAAAAACAAAAAGAAAAATCCAACAGTGACTAAATGTTTATATCATGGTGCATGCAATAAACATAAATAAGAAAAATATAAAAACTTAATTTTTATATTTTTGAATTTTCTAAATTATTTTCAATGTGCACAAATTAAATTTTTAAAAACTTTATTTTAAAATTTAATTTTTAAAAATTTTGTTCAATGCATATAAATTAAATTTAAAAAATTGTTCAATGAGTATGAATTACATTTTAATTTTAAATTTTAATGTTTTTAAATATAATTCATACTCATTGAACAAAATTTGGAAAATTCAGAAATATCTGAAGGAAAAGAATTGTCAATATTTTTATCTTCTAGTCAGTCAATGTCAACATTCTGTTATATTTCCTTTTTGGCTTCTCTTGTGGTCCTTTGGGTGGTTAAGGAGAATATTGATATAATGGAGACTTCCATCAATTATATTAGGTGTAATATGTCAGATTGCTTTTCACTTAAAATGTAAGCATTTGTTTTTAGTCAACAATTATTAAATACTAATTTTAGATGGCAGGGAATACTAATATATTTCTTTGGTCAAGTTAATCTCCTATCCTTTACTATGACTATTTCAAATTTTTTCATTCTCTTCCAATATTTGGCCCTCCCATATTTTTTCTTACCTACCTGTTTTCTGTAGATCACCTTATTGAAAATTGGAATCCTCCACTACCTTAGTACTGAATGTGTATGGGCACCCTGCTTATCATTCTTATATTTTGCTATGGTGAAGGTACTGTGGGTAAACCTATCAGATGTTGATCCCTCCTGGCTTTTCTTGCATACACTAGTAATTTTGGTTATTTCTTTCCTTCTTGTCTATTCACCCTCACCTTGGTAATAGATCTTTCTGATGGCTGTTTACAATATTCAAATGACTCATAGTAAAGTGGAAAAAATTCTTTATAAACTCATCCATGTTGCCACTGCATCCCCCATACTCTATGTATGCCTTTCATAGACAAACAGAAGATCAATCCATACATGTGATTTCCGTTTAATCAAAACCATTCAGTTTTCAAGCCACTAAAATCTAGCTCCTGGCCTCATCCTTTCCTGAAATGACTGTCCAACTAGTCTGATTAGCTAAATCAAACATGTTCCATATTTAACTATGTAAATAAGCATATTGCTCTGACTGTTCAAAAATACCCTATGACACAAACACTTTTTGGAGCCATTTGGCCATCAAATGAAATGTAATAACTTGGTATTGCTGAATTCTTTAAGGCCTTTTCTAGGGTTCAGAAATTAATGACAGCCATTTTAAAAAATGAATAATATATGTTTTGGAGATTGACACCCTTCAGTCCCTCAACCCTGGTTCAGTTTATTTTCAGTTGATAATTTCCCTCCTTGCTCTCAAATTAGGAACAAAGCCAATTCTTTACTGTGGAATATGAGACCCTCCATAACCTTGTGAGTCACAATCTTTCTAGGCTTTTCTCTTTGTGAATCCTGAGCAGCCCTATTGAGTTTTTATTTTTATTTTTTTCTTCTAAGTAACAAACAACTGGTTGTGGTTACCCGCACATATCATATTACTGGGAACATTAAGATTATCAAGTCCTATTTTGCTTTTTTGTTGTTTGTTTGAGATAAAGTCTCACTCTGTTGACTAGACTGGAGTGCAATGGTATGATCTCGGCTCACTGCAACCGCTGCGTCCTTAGTTCAAGTGATTCTCCTGCTTCAGCCATCCCAGGCCTGGGATTACAGGTGTGCACCACCATGCCCAGCTAATTTTTTGTATTTTTAGTAGAGGCAGGGTTTCACCATGTTGGCCACGCTGGTCTTGAACTTCTGGCCTCAAGTGATTCACCCTCTTGGCCTCCCAAAGTGCTGGGATTACAAGTGTGAGCCACCACACCTGGCTCAAATCCTATTTTGGATATGTTTTCTCGTGTTTATCATTAAAACTTGGGAACATTTCTGTTCTATATAAATGTTTAAATATGTATAAATATATATAAAGTAAGTATTTACTATATAAATAAGTAAATAAATGAATATTAAATTCTGGATGAAAGCAGTTGCATAGTTTGACTAGATTTATACAATATGGGCATACAGATTCATAAAAATAAAGGTGGAGTTAAGCATATGAATCTGTTTGCATGGATATTTTTACAAACAGTTCTTATCACTATATCCTGTCATTTGCTCCTCAGCCCTTCTGCCACTTTTTTCTGGGATCTGATTTATTAATATTGTATTTAGTAGCCATAACCCCTTCTTTTATACAACTGGGCATGAAGGTAAGCAATAAGAAGAAAAGGAAATATTTTGCATTCATTTTTGTACTTAATAAAAAAGATTCAGCATAGTGATTAAGCATAAAATTTGAAATTAAACTGCCTAGGTTTGAATGCCAGCCCTACCACAAATTAGCTGTGTGATTTTTCTAGAATTATCTATTCCCATCTCTTCCCCAGTTTTCTCACTTGTAGAATGGGAGATGCAGGAGTACTTCCTCCTCAGGTAATTAAACTTAGTGCAGAAATAAACAATAGCAAAAACAATCAAATGAAAACAACCTGGTATTATTTGCATTCCCATATTTTGTGAACTGCACACTAAACTAAAATGAACCAATGAAACGTCACCCGAAATACAAAGGCTTTTGGTTGACAGAGTCTCATTTAATTTTCAGATTATATACAATTTATAACTGCTATTTAAGTCTGGCCTTTCTGGAACACCATAGAGATTTTGGTTTCCAAAATCTCTATATGATGAAAAATTGATGTTTAACTTTATTAACGTCCTAGGAAGCTATGACTGAGAAATTGGAAAATTAAGTAAAATAGAAATACATGGTTTGCCCTGAGGGAAAGGGAGACAGGGAGGCCCCCTTGAGAGCAAGACTTCTTCCTGGATTCTCCTCACTGATAAATTCCATGAAGTGCCTTTGTTTTACCCACACCTTATCTCCGGGGTGAGTAACTCACAGTTTTAAGAGTGATCAGGTTTCTTGTTAATTCATGCGACAGGTGGACCTGCTTTTGCCTTAATTCATCCAGCTGCAGCTTTTGAAGAAAGATAAAAATCATGTCATATATAGTAAGGATATCTTCACTTCAGACCCAAGTGAAAAGTCAAACAATAGCGTTGGCTTTTATGCAGGAGGAAACAGTTATTTGTAGTGCCGTGGTTCTTAACAAGCAGATTCTTCTTTTATGCCGTTAAAGCAAAAAGAACTGAGTTAGAAATTGTAACAATGGCCCCATAATGAGACCCAAAGTTCTGTGTTTGCAAAAATGTAAATTAACATATTATCTAAACTGTGATGGCGAGTATCTGTGTTATGTTAAATTCCTTTAATGCTGCCAAGGAGGTTAACCAAGTAGTAATGATAAAAGTGTTTCTATCATATGACTAAGAGTGCCTCAATAGCCTGCATTTATTTTGTTGAAAATGTTATGGCTCCTTACTCAGCTTATACCTGCTTCCACAGGTATTAACATCTAGTAGATGATAAATGTATATATTTTCAAGAAGATCATTAATGCATTGCATACTCTCAGCACATTCCTTTTGGTTATTTTCTGTATTTCACTTTTTCTTAGATTGCATAATTTTGCAAAATCATTTTTCTTTTAGCTGAGGGAGCAAAGGACACATGAAAGGATGTTTGCTGTATTCTTAGAGCTACTACTCATATATGAATTCCCTACACTAGAGAAAAAGTAAAATGTTGCTGACTAATAGGAGTGAAGGCAAAACAATAGGAACATGGCCATAGAATGCAGTGGCTTAGTTTTAAAGCACACACTAGCTGTATGATTCTTAGCAAATCATTTCCTCATCGGTAAAATGAGAAAGATACTTAAAACCTCATTTCTTAGAGTTTCTGTTATGAACATAAAATTAATATTTTTAGAATATCCAGAACTCTTTCTGAAATAAATTTTTACTGCTACAAAACTCAGAAAGAATAGACACCAAAGGCGCTTTTCTTTCTCTGGCGCCACTGCGCTAGATATTAACAATTACACTAATGAAAACAATTCAGTCCAATGTTAATTGAGTCCTTGCAATGCACTGGGTAGTTTGTTAAGCGCTATACAAATATGAATGACTTAATCCACATAAAACATGGCTTTGTATTTGCTATTTCTATCACTATTTTCCCAATGAAAAAAATGACTACCTAGAACATTTAGCTAAATTGACATCTGACAATTGTCCTACATTAAATTAATGGTAGATATAGAATCAGTGCCCTTTTCTAAATGCTCTCACCTGCTCCCCATGTTTATAATAAATACATCCCCATCAGTCTCTCGATACAGCTGATATCTGACTTTAATTATATTTTCATCAGCTTTGTTCTTGCATGTGGGACTTTTTGCTGGAGGAGCAGAGAGGCCAGCAATTCTCTCATTTATGAAGTTGAGACGGGGAACATAAACTTTCCATTTTTCTAGACTACCTCCACTTCCTCTGTCCACTGAGCTGGAGAGTGGAGTGAATAAGGGAAACATTAACCAGATGTATCTCTACCTTGAAATCACATGTTTGACTCAATTACTGTTACAATAAATATTTTCTAAGTAAATTCTTTATGCTGTTTATTTTTTATTATTATACTTTAAATTCTAGGATACATGTGCACAACGTGCAGATTTGTTACATATGTATACATGTGCCATGTTGCTGTGCTGCACCTATTAACTCGTCATTTACATTAGGTATATCTCCTAATGCTATCCCTCCCCCCTCTCCCCATTCCCCCTCCCCACAATAGGCCCCAGTGTGTGATGTTCCCCTTCCTGTGTCCAAGTGATCTCATTGTTCATTTCCCACCTATGAGTGAGAACATGCGTTGTTTGGTTTTCTGTTCTTGCAATAGTTTGCTGAGGATGATGGTTTCCAGCTGCATCCACGTCCCTACAGAGGACATGAACTCATCCTTTTTTATGGCTGCATAGTATTCCATAGTGTATATGTGCCACATTTTCTTAATCCAGTCTGTCACTGATGGACATTTAGGTTGATTCCAAGTCTTTGCTATTTTGAATAGTGCCACAATAAACATACGTGAGCATGTGTCTTTATAGCAGCATGACTTATAATCCTTTGGGTATATACCCAGTAAAGGAATGGCTGGGTCAAATAGTATTTCTAGTTCTAGATCCTTGAAGAATCACCACACTGTCTTCCACAATGTTGAACTAGTTTACAGTCCCACCAACAGTGTGCAAGTGTTCCTGTTTCTCCACATCCTCTCCAGCACCTGTTGTTTCCTGATTTTTTAATGATTGCCATTCTAACTGGTGTGAGATGGTATCTCATTGTGGTTTTGATTTGCATTTCTCTGATGGCGAGTGATGATGAGCATTTTTTCATGTGTGTGTTGGCTGTATAAATGTCTTCTTTTGAGAAGTGTCTGTTCATATCCTTTGCCCACTTTTTGATGGGGTTGTTTGTTTTTTTCTTGGAAATTTGTTTGAGTTCTTTTTAGGTTCCTGGCAGAAATGTGAATTGTAACAATATGATTCATGAGACTTATAATCAATATGCCATGTGATAAGGAAAATGATAAAAAATGAACACAATGTTATGGACAAAAACTTTCAAAAAATCTAAGGTAAATATAAGGATCAGGGGAAAGAGTAATATTTGAGGTTCATCATGTCAAATTAAACATTTGTGAATGATACAATGTGAGAAAAGCAACAAAGAGAACAGCTTGCCCAGAGACCTGGGACACTAGGTTTAAATTAAGTAATTTACCATGCTAAGGGATGGTACTTGAGTATAGTTGAGAGGCAGCGGGTGGACCAAGGATTAAGCCCTGGTAGAGAGATGGGCTAGAGAAGGCAGCAAGTACAAATAATGGCTAGCCATAGATAGCATACAAAGATTTCTTATTTAATTCTGTAGATTATGGGAAGTGAATGGAGGGTGTGGGGTAGTGAAATAAAGTGATCAGTTTTAATTTTAGAAATATGATTCTGGTGAGAGGGTTTGAACATGCAAACCTGGAGGTAGTGAAGTGTCAGGAGTCTTTAAAAATAGCCTACTTGCAAAAAGATAAACACATTAGGTGGTCAAATATATTGGTTAGGAACAGAAACCCTACAGTTTACTGTGACTTGTCTATGTGATGAGTCAGGGCACCTCTGATCTGGAAGTTCTATGGTCTTTTCAGATACTGATTAATCACAAACTGCAACAGAGAGGAAATTTCTAATTTTGTCTACAGGTACATGGGAATCGAATTTATTATGAATTATTTCAGACATATAAATGATATTATGAATAAATATTCAACACATTTAAGTTTAGAAAGCAGATTAGTACATACACAATTAATGTCATTGTGGAATCCTTGCTGATATATAGAACCCTCCCTAATAGGCATAAACACTGTGGTAGTTTTCATGCCCATGCATGTCATTCTATTTTGGGGTCATATGTGTGTTTTCATAGAAATTAATATTTTACTACTCAATACTATATTTATGGTATTTATACATGTTATTAATGTTAAGTATAGTTCTAATTTATTTGTATTTCTGTACAGTATATTCCATTTTATAAACAAACATAAACTTATTTTCTATTGTGGCCATTCAGATTATTTATAAGCTCTCACTTTATCAAATCATGTTGCTATGAACAATCATGTTAACTAGTGCAATATTCTAGAATATTTTAAATGTATATGCCAACTGGTACAATTCCTAAACCATAGAGTATACCTATCTTGCAATTTACTAGGTATAAACAAATTTCCAAAATACTTTAACAAGCTTATTCTTCCTTGAGCAACATATAAATGAGTGACACTGCATTTTTCACAGAACTTACCATCATCATCACATTTTTAAGTGTTGCTCAATCTCATGTGTGTAAGAGAGAGAGTATGTTTGCATATTATTGATATTTAAAAATTTTAATTCCATTTAGCTACCGTTGAAATGAGTGTGTTCATCAAAATGTGGTTAACATTTGTCAATGCATCAGTTCCTTTAGTAAAATTCCTTTGTCATTCCTCTTAATTTTTTTGTGAAAGAAAAAGTCAACAGGCAGTTGGATGTGGAATTCATTCAGGCTGTTACTCTTCAATTCATATAACAGCACTTCAGATCTACCTTTTATTAAGAAAAAAATAATAGTATGGTACCGGCCAAGGAGCGCTGGGATTTATTTCATGGTAATATCTAGTTCTCAAATATTCATTTTAATCCATTAGAAAAATGTCAGATCATCCTCCCATGAAAAGTGATCTATGTTTTTATTGTGGGCTTCAGATTAATATTTTGTAGCAGAAGCATCAATCTGATTAAACTGAATGAAAAAGCAATGATGCCGAAGCAGCAAATTTCCACATACAGATGGTGTATTAGCTTGAATCTGGGATAATGGTGATGATTGGGTTTATTTTTATGTAAGATTTGCTGCTATGCTTATGAGTGCTGACATTTGCATACTCTGCTTTATATTCTGAGGTTCTTTTTAAAAAATGGTTCAATATTTGCTTATAATACATTGTTCTACCATTATCCCAGCATGTGGCTACTGACCAGTAACAATTTGTGTGTGTAAGAGTGTGTGTGTGTGCGTGTGTGCTATTATTTTAATCAAAATAATATGATAGTATCTGAATCTGTAACATGACATGTTTACTCAAAATACAAAAATGTGCTAGAGTCAGCATTGGTTTTCAATTAGCATCCATTTTTTTCCCCTAGTAGGAAGAGTTGCCTGAGGGATAAGGGATAAAGATAGAGAAGAAAGTGACTGACTGGATATGGAATTCAAATGACTTACCATCAGGGTTACCTGTGGCAAATAATTCAGCATCTATTGCTTTTCTGAAAATGAGAATGATATTGACTATACAAAATATTGTGATGTTTCTTCAGTGCCTTGTTTATGAGCAATCAGCTGTGTGTGTGTGTATATATATATATATGTTCAATGTGAGCTGTTGTTTATAAACAAACAACAAAGCAGAAAAAAATGCGACAAAGTGCAACATTATGCCACATAATACTTTAGAATTCAAATGATTTATGTACCTCAGAAGTTTATAAGTTACTACTTCTTAAACAGGCTTTCTAGACCCCAAGAATCTGCTAATGGTTTCCTCTTTTATTTCCACACAAATTTAGGCCAAAATTTAATAATAATACAAGTACATTCTGGATCATCCATATAACTCCCATACATGCTCATTTAATTATGCTGGTTATATGTATATCTTTGGTTTTGCTTGTGTTGGATATAAGTAGTACTAATTTTATTGGCAGAGGCTAATAATATAAAGAAAGGGTAAACACTGTATGTACATGAGCTGAAGATTGCCTAAGTGATTTCATAAAGTTTGAATTGCACCAAGATACTTTTGAAAGTTTGAAGGAAAAAAAAAATATGTGCCAGAAGAATTGAGTTTCATAAAGCATAAGCCAAAATTGGCATATTAAACTTTGAGTTTGTTTGACAATCTCAGTCAATGCCATAACTATATTTGCATATAAACTTAGATCCAACAAAGCAACTGAACTATTTATTTCATTGAAAATGTAGTATTGCAGGAGTCAATTTGAAGGGGATTAACATGGTCAAATTTGGAAAAACTTGAGCACCAAAATAATTGAGGACAATAACAAATTGTAAGTCAATAAAAAATTATGTTAAGTTGTAAGTCTACACTGATAAGATAATAAGTTAATAGAAGAGAAAAAGAATTATTGCATTATGGTAGGATACTGAGGACTGGAGTAGGAGCCTCAATGGTTTGCATACAATTATTACATCTGCCACTTATATTTAAATGTTTCAGTTGAACTAAAACTAACTTTTACTGCAACCATCATAGTAAAGTTTGGATCACAAAGGAATAATAAATGGATGCTTAATCTAGGGGAAAATTTGGGTGAGGAACTTAATATTTGCATAGTTCAGATCACTTTAAATTTAAAATTTAATATCATAATGGGTGTTAAGCATGCTTTAGGCAGTATAAAATGAGGGTTGTGTTAGATAAACCCAGATTAAAATAATTCATTTTCATTAAGCCATTTACTCATTTGAAAATATCTATTGGGCCAGACACGGTGGCTCACACCTGTAATCCCCGCATGCTGGGAAGATGAGGTGGGTGGATCATTTGAGGTCAGGAGTTTGAGACCAGCCTGGCCAACATGACGAAACCCCATCTCTACTAAAAATACAAAAAATTAGCCAGGCTTGGTAGCGCATGCTTGTAATCCCAGCTACTTGGGAGGCTGAGGCAGGATAAATGCTTGAATCCAGGAGGTGGAGGTTGCAGTGAGCCAAGATCGTGCCATTGCACTACAGCCAGGGCAACAAGAGTGAAATTCTGTCTCAAAAAAAAAAAATAGCAATAATAATAATTTTATATATTTTATATATATATATATATAGAATATTTAGGTGTATCAGGTACTCTTCTAACCACTAAATATGAAGATTTTGTCCTTTTTATACCCTACTTTGTAACAAAACCCTGGTTCATGATCAAGAACATCCTGTTCAACTCCTTCGCCAAATACTTGAGAATACATTATTTGGAGCAGGGATTGTACTGATAAGTGCTTTTTTTAAGTTTGTGCTCCATAATTCTTTAATTGGAGAGAGAAGACATAAATCTGAGGCAATATATTAATGCTTCCCAACAAATTGTGAAGATAAAACCAAAGCAAAAAAAACAAAAAAGCTAATAATGCTAATAGAATAAGGTAATCTTTGTTGACTCTAGTAGTGACATCACAGAATATTTGAGTAAAGAATAAGCGTGACTATGCCTAAATAGAACTTGATACAGCCCCTGAGCCTGCAAGCAGTGATGGCCAGTGTGAATGGGTTCAGTTCATATGAAGTGGCCAGTGTCAAAGCTGTCTACTTGTGCTTGCAATTTCCATTGCTGTCCCACAAAGCACGACCTACTTTGGAGATGTCGGAAATCATTGGTGATTCTGGTTGCAGGCTGATGTACTGGATTTAAACAAAAATTACCATAATGCAAAGTTTTAGAAGGCAATATTCTTCTGATCAGTCATCATATGTAAATGTGAATGATGATGACTGACCATCAAGTGTGAAAGCTGCTACTGCCTAAGCACAAAATTCGCAGAAAGGTTGGTGAGGCTGTTATCGCCAGCTAATATAATTAAGCAGTACAAATAATTTAATAGAAGACACACTATGAAAGCCATAATTACATTTCATTTTTAATTTTGTTCGTAGAAACCAGTATATAGTTTCCTGATTTGCCAGGAAGGAAAGAAGTTGAGTTTTCTGCTATGTTTAATTTGCCTATGACCTTTTAATTTACATTCTTAGTTCATCACCTCCACGTTTTCCTTCCTTCATTTTTCTTCACTAATAATCTACTAGAATACATTTGTCATCTTACAAATTACACAAAATCATAGTTTGATGTCTTTGACATTTTTGTAGTGGTTTTAAATATTAAGGATGTATCAGATTTCTTCTGAACTATGTGTAATGAGTGATGAAATATTCTAATCTTTTTTACACATCCAGGTTTAGTAGAATACATTTCCTGACTGTAATAGGACTAACCAAATGATAACATTACTTTTAGCTGTATCACAACCAAAATGGTATAATCATATACATTTTATATATTTTCATATATATCATCTATTTATATGTTATTTAAAATTATTTAAAACATCTTAAGAGTTATTCAGTCATGTATATTTTTTCTTTTCCTCTTTGACCCTGTCATCTACTTCAGGATTTCTCCTCACCCCCAAAGAGAAGAATCTTCCTCTGTTCTGCAGCACATTTACTGTTCAGTCTGGTTTTATACATAATCCAGAGATAATGATTCCTTGGTAATAATACCTTTATTTCACATGCATTCTCTATAGCAAACTTATAGAAAAAAATTAATAAAGCAATTATAAAACAAAACTATTCTTTCTCATTCAATAGAAATTGACTTTTAGCTTCTGGAAGTAGAAGACATAGGGTAAATAAGGAATTAGGAAGTCCAATTACAGATTTTGGTGGCTATGACCCAATGTATTTATTACAAAGTAACAGTCAAAGAGGCTTTATATATTTCCACTGAGATACCACATCTGAACCTCCAGATAAATCAGCTAAATAGCTGTATTATGGGTTTGTTTTTAGTTTTAAGTTGTAAATACTAAAAAAATAAAAATCAACATGAACAGATATGAAATGTAAAGCAAAAGTTTGGCTTCAGTAAAGAGTTGATAAAGTGACTTGATCATGCTACTGTAAACTTACATTCATTCTGCTCTGTGTGTCCCTACATAGACTCAAGGTGGCTTTAATTAAATTCAATGGTACATGCTTTCACATTCATATCCAGAACAGAGAAAAGTACTTGTCTTCACATTGCCTTCAACAATCCTGTGATTGACTGGTGTAGAATGAGCTCGTTCTGTGCAGTATCAAAACAATCATCAGTCAGTGTAATGGAGTGTATTGATTACCTTTATCCTAAATCCCTTCCTCCCTATTGGAATTGGTGGGTTAAGATTGTCTCCTCTAGAATCACATGAGGCCTGCAATGGAAATTTGAATTGTTAGGATGGAGGAGAGCATGAATACAATTAAAAATATTTCTACAATAGACACCATTTAACATGACATACACTATTTTGAAGCAGCCTAGTGTCACTGCAGCAGTCTCATTGTCTGAGATATTACCTGGAGTTCTTTGTCTCACAACCAAGAAAATTAAGGACTGTGGATACCAATAGAGAGGTTGGAGTGAAAGTGTATTAAGAAAAAGAGGTAATCTCTCCACAATGGAGAAAGGGCCTGGGAGTGTTACCCTTTCACAGTTGAAGGCAAAGGCTTTTATAAACAAGCTAATGGGATGAGGTGTTTCATTTGCATACGGTGAGAAAAACTGGTTAAGGCTGGGTGTCTTATTTGCATAAGGTGTGAATTCTTGTAAGCTCCACCCTGTCTCTCTGGTGTGCATGTGGGCCCTTAGCCTGAGTTACTGCAGGTTGTTGCATTTCCCTTACTGTGCTTGTGTCAGAAGATGGATTTTTCCTCTGCAGACGTGTCTGATTCTGCATAGATTTTCTTATCTATACAGCTGCAAGTCTGCCTTAGGCAAGCCCCCCTGTGCAAGTTCTATTATCTGAGTATCCCTGAAAAGGAAAGGAATATGCTCACTGAAGGCCACCGTGTACAGGCAGAACTCACTGGTTGCACAAGAGACAATGGCGTTGGGCCTTGCTTCCTTATCTGCTCTTGCAGCTTGATTTCTTCCAGGCTGCTTTTTTGTTGGAAAGACTTCTATTGAGAACTTTCTCCTAACTATCTGCCTAACTGGTTCCTTAGTATCTCCTCTTTCAATTTGACCATGCTCACTTGTGGAAACCAAAGCGCCTTTAATTCATAAAAGAAATGCTCAATTCACAAATTCTTTGTGCATTGCATGGTGTAATGTAGTCCAGGTCAGAGGGCTAGAAAAGATGTCAGTGATCATCTAAACATGTCACATTGCAGATGAGAAAAGGAATTATGGATACAGAGAAATAAAATGACTTGCTAAAAGCTACAAGTCTAGTTGTTGGCAGATCAGAAACTAGCTAAGTTTTTTCCCAGTCCATTACTCCTTATATTAGTTACTTTCTCTTGAGATTTTTGTGGGAGTAGTCAGTCCAAGATAGAAATTTTTTTCTAATGGAAATGGTAAGAGCAAAAACTTGTATCTTCTCATTGCTGGTGGGAACTAGAATTTCAAAGTCGCTCATATAATGGGTTTCCTAGCTTAGACAAAACTCTTAAGTATAATGTCCCAAGTTAAGAGCACCCAATTAAAATAATGAAACCAGATGCACTTTTCAAATAAATACAAGCAATCATTAAGGAAACACATTGCTCCGTAGTTAGAAATTAGCTTGTGCTGGTAGGAGACACATTATAAAAATACATCAGTTTTTCTTTGATGATTAACTAGTATAAGGAGAGGAAAGGATTTTTCATCAAACTGCTTTCTTTAGTAACTGAGTGTAAGACTATCACTTGGGAAAGACATGCACCATTTCAAAGCACAAAGAATCGTTGGTTAATAAATGATTCGCTTGAGCAGTGATCCCCAACCTTTATGGAGTTGCCTGAAGATAATTTATCATAATTTGTTTGATTTTGTGATTTTCTCTGGTCTTTCTCTCAGGTCCAGCTGAAATTCTGCTTCCCCATGAGGCTTGCTTTTATCTTTTTCATGACACTTTCAGACCTTTCTGATCTCTCTCATATCTAAACTGTGAATACACTTAGATTCAGTGCCACACAGCCTGGCATCTAATTTTTCCCTAAGGACTTGATGGGATAAATTATTGTTTCTAGTACACCATCACAAGTAATTCCATTTTAGAGAAAGTGAATTATATGTATTTTCAATCCAACAGGTCTGAGATTTGCAGAGTATTTAGTATTAAATATATAATGGTTATATGGTGGAGGAACATTCAAAACAGAGAAGGGAAAGTTCTTATCCAAAAAGCTGATAATAGATATTTATTATATGATAATTATTTATTTTGAGATTTTTGTGACCCGAGAGACGTGAATAAGTTAAATGAGTTTTCACACGAATAGATGACAAACTTTAACTAAAAACTTGAAATTGTCTTATAAGTGTGTATGCATGTGTCAGTTTAATGTATTTTTCAAAATTGGGAAGTATCATACACACATAGCAATGTGCATAAAATGTAAATGTAGACTCTAATGAATCGTTTAAGACTGAATGCTTGAATAACAATCTCCCTTGAGAAGAAATAGAATATTGTTGGCATCCTCAAAGCTGTACCTATCCTTCCACATCATAACCCTTCCCTCCCCACTAATTTTTAAATTATATTTCCTCCTCTCTTTTTTCTCAATACTTTTACCAATGAGTATACATGACTGAACAATAGCAGTACTTATTGTTTTGCGCCTCTCTTCTTTTGATCAGCATTATGTTTGAAAGATAAAATCCATGTGTTGTGTGTAGCTGTTGGTTATTCATTTTTCTGGGTGTACAAAGTACTATAGAGAGAATATATCACATTTCATTTATCTCTTCTATTGTCATTAAACATTTGGATCATTTTCAAATTTAGACTATCATAAACATTTAGCATTCTCCTACATGTCTCCTGGAGCGTGTTTACATGCCATTTTGTACATTTTAAACCTAAGACAGATTTTCTTAACATAGGCACATTGGGATATCTTGAGCCCTATATATCTTGCTTTCATGGGTTGTCCTGTGAATTGTAACATAATTAGCTACAACTCTGGTCTGTACTGACAGGATGCCAGTATCACTATGCTGTCCACACGCTGCCCTCACAGTCATGAACTTTTTTTTTCAGGTTCTGGAATCTGTAAGTACATGATAAAGGTGTCGGCTGGTTCAATTTCTCCTGAGGCCTCTTTCCTTGACTTAAAGACGACTGTCTTTTTGCTGTGACTTCGCATGGATTTTCCTCTGTGCAATTCCTGGTTTTACTTCCTCTTCTTCTAAAAACACAAATCCTATTAGATTAGAGCCCCATCCTCTGACTTCACATAACCTTAATTTTTCTGTAAAGGCCCTGTCACCAAATACAGTCTCACTGGGGATTGGGGCTTCAACATACTGAATTTGAGGAGCACAAAATTAAGTTTATAACAATTGGCATTATCAGTTTTCAGTCTTTCCAATTCTAGGGATGTATGTTGTATGCTGAAGTTTGACAATTATTGAGGCTGACACCTTTTTAGATGCCAACTGGCCATGCAAATCAACAAATGTGTGAGGTTTCTATTAAAGTTTTTAGCCATTTTTTTTTCTTCTTGGTTTAAATTATTTTTTTCTTATTAATTCGTTAAAATTATGTAAACATTTCTATTGTTAATATTATCATTACAGATGTCTGCCCCAGTTCTGAGGTTTTGCTTTTCACTCTCTTAAGGGTAATATAAATGAAGTAAAATTTTTAGTTTTATTGTAGTTAAATTCGTCAGTCAGTTTTCATTTTGGTCTGTGATTTGTGTATGAGGCACACAGTGTAAAGTTAAGGTCAAGTTTTAATGTTTCCTTGTGGATGTCAAATTGACCAACATTATTTAGTGAAAGGTCATCCTTGCACACTGCTCTGTTGTACCAACTTTGTCACAAATCAAGTTGAAATCAATTGGAATTACTCTGTGTCCTATTTTATAAATATACTGTACATTAAATTACAGTCTCTCAAAGAGAAATTCTCTTGCTTTAAAAAAAATTCTGCACACATTGCTATGCAGAAGCATTTTAAGCTGCACAATTAAGTGGAAAAATTTGATAAATTAATAACAGATTGTCCCTACTTATTTTACATGCTCGGTCTCTGAGCTCAATGTTCTGTTTTATTTCCACAGGATTGGACAAAAGTTAAATCCATAACAATTAGAAACAGTATGTAAATTCCATCCTAGAAGACATACCAAATCATTATAGCTGAACTTACTTGTCACAAAAGACCTTAATTGAGGAAAGTATCTGGAGATCATACATGTCAGGTATTAACAAAGTAAGGAGGATCTTAAAATAATGTTAACATTTTTAGGATCCTAGTTTGTGTCAGGTTAGTTCTTAATATGCATAAATTTTTCTCTTAATTTTCAAGGTACCCCAGACGTCAGGTAGTCACTAGTCCTTTTTATCCTGTAAGAAACTTGGGTACCCAAAGTTTCTCCACTCATCAATGCTAGAGTCTATGTGAGTCCTGAGTCTGTACTCTTGAACAATTAGCTACATTGTATCTGGAATCATCAATAAAAGACTAATGGAAGTCACATTAAGTGATTTCAAAACTTTGAAGCTTATCAATGAGATGCAGAAGACACATATTACAGGGCTCCCAGAGTCGAGGACTAACTGATAAGAGTTTTAAGGTGCTGGCTGGGCGCAGTGGCTCAAGCCTGTAATCCCAGCACTTTGGGAGGCCGAGACGGGCGGATCACGAGGTCAGGAGATCGAGACCATCCTGGCTAACACGGTGAAACTCTGTCTCTACTAAAAAATACAAAAAAAAAAAAAACTAGCCCGGCGAGGTGGCGGGCGCCTGTAGTCCCAGCTACTCGGGAGGCTGAGGCAGGAGAATGACATAAACCCGGGAGGCGGAGCTTACAGTGAGCTGAGATCCGGCCACTGCACTCCAGCCTGGGCGACAGAGCCAGACTCCATCTCAAAAAAAAAAAAAAGAGTTTTAAGGTGCTACTTTTGGTCTCTATGTTAATAAAAAACTACACGTAATGGAACAGCCATTCTTCTGCAAAAAAAAAAAAAAAGAGAAACAGCTATCTTGGAGCTCAGAATCTTCCTAAAACCGGTAGTATTTTAATTACAAATCTAGAAGAGATTTCTGCACTGGATGAAATGTCAAGTGAGAAGACTTGCTCTTCCAGATAAAATATATTGTAATTGTTTATTACTAAATATCTATGTATACATTATTCTACTTAGTTCAGTTTTGTGCATGAGAGGAAGAGTGTATAAAAGAAATTTAAGACATCCAGCTTCCAGTAGTTTATAATACATAATTGCAAATACAAGCAATATATTAAACTGAAAAAATTTAAAGTATCTACTGTATTTCCCTTATCAATGACAATTTTTTAAATTATATTTTGTGTGAATAAGAGACAACAAATTCTTATTGCTTCTGTTTTGTGCAGTTTACAAAACACTTATTCTTAAGAAATGTGTAAGCCAAAACCCCATGCCATTATCACCATCCCTGTAAAGCTAGAAAAGACACTCGAATTAAGCCTGTTGATCAACTGTTGATATTCTACAAAGTAGAATTATTGTTCAAAAGAAGTACGATAAAAAGCTGCCCCAAACACATAGGTTTTATCTAATCTCCATGTCTGTAAGATGACTAACCTGATGCTAATAAAATTTTAGAATCTCAAGCATTTCAGAAAATTGATAATTGTGCCTGATTTTTCTAATAATTACAGTCTACACATTTATCTCATACTGGTTATTCTATCATCGGCAACAAATATACAGAACAACACTGGTAGAATTAAAACAGACTATACTGTTGTAACGAATACCTACTGAATCTGTGTTTTTAAATGTAAATGTATCACTTGTGCAAGGACTGTCATAGATTTGGACTTCTCTTTGGGGCAGCTGTTCCCTTTGTAGTAACTAGACAATGGAATTGGTCTCCCCTTTTTGGTTCCATTATGTCAAAACATAGCCATAGTAGGTAAAGTGATAAAAATTCTCATCAATTATAATTACAAATGCAATTCAATGATTAATGCTGCAGCATGATAATAGCATTTTATAAAGGAGGATGCATCTAACTATTCCCCATAATAGCATTTTATAAAGGAGGATCCATCTAACTATTCCATATCACATTGCTATAAATGTGGTCAAATCAGGGTTTTTCACTACTTTAAATAAGGCAATAAAAATTTCATCTGTATCTCAAGTACTGGGCTTGAAAACTAAAGGAAAATACAATGGTCTTTAAAAATTAAACTTCATGCATTAAAAGGAAAATGATCGCATTAGCGGCTGTGTCATGCATGCAATATATTCATTAATCTTAGGAATGGTGTTCTATTTAAGGTTATGTTCATGAATTTGTACTTATGCTAAACAATAATGACATCCATTAAAGACAGAATCATTAGACTAAATCTGTACACGCTGGTTTGATAAAACATTTAACTGTTTTGTCAGGCAGAGTTCTGTTAAATTGACATTTATTTTTAGTTTTTTGGGTTTTTTTCATAATCTCATAGAGTGGTAGTTAGATAATAAGCAATTAATGCAATTTAGGCACACCTCACTTTTATTCTGGAGGAGACAAATTATTTAGATTGATGGTTAGCATGAATGTTGAATGTGCCAATTGTGACAATGATTTGAGAAATTATTTTGATAAAGTATCATTTCACTAGAATAAAACTTAACAGAGGAGGAAATCGACAAAATACTAGTCCACAATCCAATTGTGGAACTCAGTCCTAATTTGTTTCAGGATTTAGATTTTTTTCTGATTTGAGATAACTAATATGTTACAGAACTCCACAACCAGACACTCTGAAATTTCTCCAGCAAAAATGAGAATATTCCATCTAAAAGTCATACGTGAAGAATATGTAAAGCTTTATATGTGAGCAGCACAAGTGTCTCACTGTGAGTCAAGCTCCAGTCAAGTTTGCCCAACAAATGGGTTATTTTAAAACTTGAATTTTCTGAGATTTTTGGATTTGGGAAAGATGGATAAAAATTGTAGACCTATATGAATGAGTTTTTAACTGCTGCCTATCACATATACAACTAAATGCATACATATTCTTTCAGGCATCTCAGAGAGTAGAGATCGATTCATGCACCTAGTCATGAGCTGGACCATTCTTTGTGTCCCTGAACATCACCTCCACTTCCACCTCCTAAATTAAACACTTCCTGTGTCTTTCAGAAGAGAACCCAGGAACTACACTTTCCAGAATCCTTTTCCTCTGACTTTGAACTAACTCCCTGCCACATTTGGGAGTTGTAAGGAAAGGAAAGGCAAAGGCCAAAAACTGAGCAGACCAATGACAAGGACAAAGTTCAATGTGATTTGCTGATGAGCATCTGAGAATGAGACCTACTGGTGCTGCAAGCTGACTGTCTAGTGGCTTCCTAGAGGTTCTGGGTATGGGGGATCAAAGGAGTTTCTGTGTGAGCTCTTAAGAACAGCTCTGTCCCTTTGATGCTGTAGGTCGGCATCCTTGGTGACAGTGTGTCTGAAAATCTGACAAAAATTCTTAATCTAAAGTACCTAGAGTGTTTGTTTTCCTGAGTGAATCCTGAGTCAAGATCCCACAATGAAGAACCAGTTCTCAAACTGTGTAAAAGTGTGGCAATTGTTATACTTGCCTTCTAGATCTACTCAAAACAAACAATGAGCAAGGTAATAAAATCTACCAATAATAGATTCCTGATTTTCTATATCTAACCTTGTCTAAACGTTTAAACAAGGGTATTTGCATTGAGCATCTTTTCATACATGGAAAGATAATTTGCTGTAAGCTTATCCCTGCTGTTCACAGATAAATCTAATATGGAATTTCAAACAAATAAATAAGAAGTAATTAGGCTTACAATATTCTGCTTCTCCAAAACACGTCTTTATTATTATTGTTATTGTTATTGCTATTATCTAACTAATCCATCCTTTTGTTATTTACCTTTATGACTAAGCCTAGTGAAGTCCAAATCAAAGAACATCGCTTTTATTTTTAGGTCCTTTAGGGTGGTCATTTAAAAAGAGTGCTATTGAATGTCATATTTTTATTAAATAACTGAAAGTTCAAACTTGTATATTCTCCATATTTCTTCTGTAATCTTTTGAATTTAGGCATTTATTTGAGCCTGAACCTGCATTTCTTACCTACTTCCGTTGTCAGAAAAGACATTTTATGAAAATGTATTTCTCTGGGTTCCAAAAATGGGAGTTTGTGAATTAGAGTGTTATCATACTAAGTTAAATGCCTCCAAAGGCCTCCATGGGATTTTACTGCTAATTTCAAGATTTATGTTACTAAGTATGTGCTGGCTAATAAAGCCATTCTTGAATGATAACTCAACAGACTATTTGGCATAAATGAAATTGTTCACAGCTGCATGCAAGATGTCACTACATGAAAAACAACAGAAGCACTTATCTTTTGCATACCGTTAACCACCTTCCCTCAACAAAACAAAATACATCTACTGATTTCTCTTTGTTCTATTCTTTTACGAGAGAACAAGAATGGAAGAGTAAACTACAGCTGAATAAACATAATAATATGCAAAATATAAGATATACAGACATATTAAAGAGACTGACACATCTGTGTGTCCATTTTTATTTATTTTGATTTTGTTTTGATAGTTGGAAGCCAACCTGAGGTTGGTAAATTAGTTTCAGGTAAATTAACTCATTGGGAAGAATATAAGTAACACCTCTTCTCTTTGTGATACTTGCCATCAACTTTATTATTTACTTTTGAGAAGTTAATAAAGATGGAAAAAGTTTAATGTTATGGGTAACATTCAGTCTCTTCCTCTCATAACTAATAATTGCTTTTGATACAGAAGATTGATTATCACTGGAAAGTTGAGTTATCCTTTCACATATTTTTGTATTGTCCAAAATTCATATATTGATGTGAATGAATTGCTAAGAAATACTTAGACTCAATTACATAAATTGCATTTATTTTATAAGGTTTTATGCACTTTGGACCGTTAAATATATGCAAGAAATTATCTTTGCATGTCATGTAGCATCAGATCCAACTTACATTTGCCAATTTAGTTGTGTCTCTGGAATGTCAACTTAACTAAGCTACTTGCTCTATTCATTAGGTCATGTGCATATAAACGGTGAAGCTGATACTGAAGGGTTATCTAAATAATTTAGTTTAAGCTTGCTCTTTTAAAATATTTATTCCTCTCTTGGAAATATCTTAAATAATTTCCTTGCTAATCTTGTTAGTTGTCCGAATCTGTTATTTTGATTTGTCTATGTAGACACAGTCTCTTTCTTAGTTTAATAATATATGATAGATTCATACCTACAGGGGTGCAACTGAAAGCTGACATTAGGGACTTGATAAAATGGGTAAATGAGTCCTTGTGTTGTGTACAGAAATGCCATCGTCATGTTATACATGCACATCTTTCTGAACATACAGAACATAGCTGATGTTTTGGAAGCAATCTCTGACTCACAAAGTCTTAATTTATTCCTACAAATTATTTTATTTTCATTTGCTAACAGCTTTTGGCTCAGTATATTAATTATTATAGTAACTTTCTATTGATCATCTCGTGACATCTTCACATCCTGTTGATGAATTTTACTCAACATATATAATCCTCAAACCTAGAAGCTTTCTTTTCTCATATTATCTATGTATTCCTTTACTCACCTGTCAATTTTATTGTGATCTTTTGAAATATATGGTGGATTTTCCACTGCTAAAATGTTTGGACTGTAGTGGTTTGTCATCGTTGTTTCATTTTGTCTTGCTTTGAACTTAAGATTGGAGAATAAATTGTAAATTATATTTTAGTAGTCATTTAGAAGAGCTTAAAGCCTAGTCCAAGCCAGCTGGTACCTTTGAAAATATACTAAACAAACAACCAAGTGTCAAATGTCTAGCTGTCAATTTCAAGCAATGTATGTATTCCAAGGAAGAAGATGGCCTTTGAAACTTAATTCTTTTAAACATCTTAAAATCTATTAAGTGGCTATTCATTACTCTAAGGCAAATGACTCACGCTTTAAACATCATGTCACTCTGAAAAGCTCAACTAAATGTTACAGTTACCAATTTAAACAGTACTTAACAATGATGACATTCAATTATATTCTATATTCTGAGCACTTACTTTTCTTCTGATAAGCTGATCTTGTGTTTGGGGAAAAATAATATAAAAACACAAAAATGCATCCTGATATCTTAGAGTTAAATCGTAAAAATAAAATAATGCCTATTAAAATCAGCCACTTTGTATTATATTAAATTTACAGAACATGTTAAGTAGGAGTTGGCAGTCAACAAGCTGTTAGAATTGTATTGCTCGCTGAATTTCATGCCATTCTTTACCTGTGATGAACTCAATGAAAACTGAATCTTAAAAAAAAAAAAAAAAGACAGCCATTAAGCAGACGTAATTCCAGATCCAAATAAGATTTTATATTTTAAGTGGCGGTTTCAAATACATAAAATAGATAACATTGCACTTTTTTCTGCCAATAGCAAATGTTTATCCAAAAAAGAAGTCATTTTTCAAGAAGATTGCCTTGTGCACAAAATAACGTTTCTCAAGATTTGATTTAGGTGAGCTTTTCTTATCGTGCATTGAGAAAAGCAGGAAGAGAAATACTGAATATTAGCAAAATACAGAGTTTATCAAGTGTGTTTCCAGCTGAAAATAATGATTTTCTTATTTTAATATAAGACATGAGATAATTTATTCAATTGACACTGAGTATGAGATGAGAAAACTGTGTGACTGTTAATTTCTTTTTGTAGGCTGGTCATTGTGGCTACTCTGAAATGCCTTTTGCTGCTAGCAGTTTACTCTTGCTCCTTCTCTCAGCATGCCTAAATCCAGCATAAATCTCCTTTTCTTTTGCAAAAGTGTATTCCTATGAAAGCTAGTTGCTTTGCCTACACAAAGTTGATACTTCTTGTTGATTATTTAAGGAAATAAAAAAAATCATGTCCATGTGAGCAGGTGGCACCAATGTTGTTTACATTACAAAATGTTACTATATTTTTCTTTTTATTCTTATATACTAAAGATGAAAAGGCATAAAAAAGGACAATTATTAAAAACTCCTTTACTAATAATTGATCTTGGTTAGACTCTGTTGTAAATATAGGTGCCATGTATAATGTTTTTATATGTCCGTTGCTATGTTCTAGAATGTGTGTGTCCCCTAAAGCGGTAATAAGAGTCTTTGGGAAGTGATTAGATCATGAAAGTTCTGCCCTCATGAATGGGATCACTGCCTTTATAAAAGAGGCCCAAGGGAGCTTGTTTTCCTCCTCTGCCCTTGAAAATGTGGCAAGAATATGTCATGTATGAAGCAGAGAATAAACCTTCACCAGACACCGAATCTTCTGGCACCTTTACCTTGAACTACCCAGCCTCTAGAACTATGAGAAATATATTTCTATTCCTTATTAATCACCCAGTCTAAACTATTTTTTTGTGATAGTAGTCTAAAGGAACTAAGCCACCAATGATAATACCACACACCATGTTCCTGATTGACTGAAATAGAACAGGCATTACTTTTTTCTGTTTTTGTAACATCCCTGGATTCTGTCCCTAGAAAGGATAAACACATGATAAATAAGCAGTTTTCTAGTATAAAAGTTAAAATATAAACTTGTTAAAATAACTATAGCTACAATAGTTTGTTAATAGATACACAATATAAAATATGTAAATTGTAACATTAACAAATAACCAGTTTGATTATGATGTCATGGAAGTTACTTTTACCTTCTGAATATGAAGATGTCTCACATACAATATATTCTACTATGCTGAGCTATTTAGGCATAATTGAAAGTTTGAATAGAACATGTATTCATTTATTTCCCTTTAGTAAATATCTACTGAGTTCTTCAATTCTGTGCTTGGCATTAAGGATAGAGAAGGAATAGCCAAAATATCCTAGTTAAAGGAGCCTTAGAGCATAGGTATTCATGTCGCTTTATAACTTTCAGCCATTGACCTTAGTTTTCTCATTTGTGTACAAATTATGGTTCGAACACATCTCACAGACCCTTACATATTTGAGTTAGTATGCCTCTGTGAAACAAATTTAACTAATCTTGGCAAAAAGAAAATGTTAAAAAATGAAAATACATTTACTTACACAAACCCAGGCAGGGCAGAGGTGCCAAGATTAGGGGATTGTGGGAGCAGGAATGGGCACCACCAGCACTCTTTCTTTGGCCTTTACTTCTATGTTCATCCTCATATCCCAGAATTTTGGAGAAAGCTACACCCCTGGTATGGTTCACAGTAGTCCTTAGGGTTTATATTTTCCCAGATATTCAATTAGAGAAAGAGATTGCAAGGATTCTTTTGGCTATGGAGTTTCAAAGTATCATTTGGATAGACTTCAACTTGCCTGACTCTCATGACATGTGTTATAGTCAGAAAGCTGCACTATGTTCAGAGCCTCCATTCAAAACTAAGGAAAAATTAAATTAATAAATAAAGCCCAGGAAACAAATTTGAAAAACGAACCTCCAGGGTAAGCATGTGGTGGGAAGGAGGCATACATGTACGCTGTGCCCATCAATGAATTTCTATTCAAATATGCTAAGAGAGCATGCTTGTTTTGTTATTAACTCATAGAGATGTTTTAATCAACTAAAACTCTAGGCTTCTTATTTAATTTTTTGTGGATTTTAAAGTATGTGATGATTTAACGTAGAAGTCAGAATTTATATTTATTCTGTATCATAATTTAGCCACCTTTATAGAAAATAATCATCAAAAGAAAGTAAAAATGACTAACATAAAATGTATTTTTCTTTCTAGTAAATGAATTCCAGAAGTTGCTGGTACAGGATTAGTGTGATCAATGCACATTCATCAGAACCATAGCCTCCTGGCCCCAGAATATTCTCCTGCATATCCAACTGTCAAATCTGCATTCCTGGCAACAAGATGGAAGCACCAGAAGGAAGGTATGTCTTATTAAAATGGAAAATTCAAAGAAATTTCATAGATCATATCTACCAAATATTTTAGCTAGAAGGACACCTGATGAGTGTCATGTTTCACTTTAAGAGCAATATACCAGCTTCGATCAATGTTCTGCTGCCAACAAGGAAAGGAGAGTAGATATTTTGGTATCGATGAGTAGTCTCTACACTGTGAAAGTGTGTGTGTGTGTGTGTGTGTGTGTGTGTGTGTCCTAAATATTTTTGATGCAGATCTTCTTGAAAAGTTGTAATGAAAACATATAATTTAATTTTCTGAGATACTTATTTAGAAACTAAGTGAAGCAGCTCTCAGAAAGAATTTTTGAGAAGTCAAAGCACTACATTCTTTGTTAGTTTTACTTAAAGAAGTTTATACAATATTTATGTTTTAGTTATCATATAATGCATATTAAGCCTATACTTTTCATATACTTTTTATTGTAAACATGAGTTTCTAGATGTTTTCTTAAATGTGCAATGTCTTTCCTATAAAAATAAAAAATGCATTTAAATAATTTCAAGGATTATTGATTTGTCAATTGAAATATATTTTAGAATATTAAATATCTTAGGATATTACTATGAAAAACTTTGCATATTCATTTAAAGTTGGAACAGTATTTGTGATAGAAGCTTAATTTTCCCAACAATTTTGTTAAAATTAACCTGCTGACTATGACATAATTGCTGACTGTTATATAATACTACAAAGATTTTCTTAGATATATACACGATATTTTCTCTCAGATATATATATACACACACACATACATATGTATGTATATACACATGCACATATATATTTTTATTTCAAGCAAATTGGTTTTTGCATTGTTTTCCAAGCAAAATAAACACAATTCTAGTTATTTAATACACATTGCAGAATCTTCATTACCTACAAAAGTCATTGTTGGTTGTGAATTATTATGATTTTGGTTCTGTTGTCAAGTATTCTAGGAATACTTTCTCATTTTGTTTCTGTGTAAAATGGATTGGCATGAGAAAGGAAGAGAGTCAAGGTTGCCAAGATTCATTTGTCAACATGCATTGAGTCTAATCAGTCAAATAACTCTGACTTTTTACAACTGGACTATCATTCACCCTAGATTAATCCTGCTGATTCAATATTTGGTAATGATTTACTTTATAAAATACCTTGCTGAAATGAACATGAGCTATATTTGTCATTCTTCTAATAAAACAGTTTTTCAGTAAAAATTTAGTTCATTTGACTTTTTAAAAAATGAATCAATAACAGTTCCAAGAAATTGGACTTTAGTTTTAGGACATCATAAAATATTAGTCCATGGTCCATTTCGTAATCTTGCCAAGCTTTATGTTCATTGAATTACAGTGTTCTGTAGTTGAAGGGGGAGTCACTTCTGGTCTGCCAGTGTAGTAAACACTGTTGAAATGCCCACAATTCCCCTTTGGGAAGAAAAAAAGTAATTCTACCATGGTCAGTAGTGTTATGAGATGATAGTTGCAGTTTTCAGCTTTTCTTTGAGAACTGCCCTTAGCTGAAGAGGAGAAACTGGTCCAAGGTCCTACCCACATTTCCAGGGGCAGCATGGTTTTAATAATTAGTTGATGTGAGTATATAGAAGCCTAAATTTCTGGACACCTAAACCCAAATGGACTCAACTTGGAAGGATGATACCTCATCTTCATAGCTCTCTAAAATATCTTCTGTGGCTTTGGGAGGATCAGCTACTCCCTCTACCTAACTAAGCCTTCTTTCCTTCCACAGCAGGTACTAACCTTAAAAGCACTCCCTAATTAATCTCTGAATGTTTGTTTGTTTGTTTATTTACTTATTTATTTATTTATTTTTTATTATACGTTATGTTCTAGGGTACATGTGCACAACGTGCAGGTTTGTTACATATGCATACATGTGCTATGTTGGTGTGCTGCACCCATTAACTTGTCATTTACATTAGGTATATCTCCCAATGCTATCCCTTCCCATTCCCCCACCCCAAAACGGGCCCCAGTGTGTGATGTTCCCCTTGCTGTGTACAAGGGTTCTCACTGTTCAATTCCCACGTATGAGTCAGAACATGCGGTGTTTGGTTTTCTGTTCTTGAGATAGTTAGCTGAGAATGATGATTTCCAGTTGCATCCATGTCCCTACAAAGGACATGAACTCATCTTTTTTATGGCTGCATAGTATTCCATGGTGTATATGTGCCACATTTTCTTAATCCAGTCTGTCACTGATGGACATTTGGGTTGGTTCCAAGTCTTTGCTATTGTGAAGAGTGCCACAATAAACATACGTGAGCATGTGTCTTTATAGCAGCATGACTTATAAACCTTTGGGTATATACCCAGTGATGGGATGGCTGAGTCAAATGGTATTTCTAGTCCTAGATCCTTGAGGAATCACCACACTGTCTTCCACAATGGTGGAACTAGTTTACAGTCCCACCAACAGTGTAAAAGTGTTCCTATTTCTCCACATCCTCTCCAGCACCTGTTGTTTCCTCTGAATGTTATTTTCAGTCTCAGTGTTTGCTTCAAAGAAAACTACCTAAAATCGCCACCATTTCTGATTTGCTATGATTATAAATTAAGTGACCTGGACCTGGAAACTGAAACTCTTTTGATGTAGTAGCAAATTATAACTATGTCTATTCTTAACTTTATGATTTCAAGTTAATTTTACTTTATCTTGAACATGAAAGTAAAAACTGGGTTAAACTGCTCTGCCTTATTCTAATGGGAATACTTCTCTTTCCTTCTTCATGTACTTTATAAGGATATTATTTTTAAAGAAATAACTTGTTAGTTTAATATTTGAAAATGAAGTAATGCATTTTAGCACAGTAAGAGAGTAAAAACAGAAAGAAATCATTTCCACACATGCGCAAAACAGCATTTGTTAAAATCCAGTGTCCATTTCTGATAGACATACATACACGCCAACAAAGAAAATAAACACACAAACCTCTCACTAAACTAGAAATCAAAGTAAACTTCCTAAATTTGATAATTGCAGCTATAAAAAAATCTACATTAACATCACACTTGATGATTAAAGACCGAATGGTTTCCTTTACAATTTGGAAAAAAATGCAGTATTTGTTCTCACTATATCTATCATTCTGTTAGTATTTCTAGGCATCAAAATAAGAAAAAGGTAAATAAATAAATTCCTATTTGCAAAAGAAGAAACAGCATTGTCATTAATTTTCCCATTTAGAAAACTTTGTGGAATCTAAGAAAAGCAACTTAAGCTAATAATTGTGTTTATCAGAATACAAGACTATTATACAAAAAAAATCAAACCTATGCGTATATACTTGCAACAGATCATTGAAAGCTGAAATAAAAAAAAATTACCATGTAAAACTGAATCAGGCTATGTTTTTTTTTTTTTTTTTTTTTAGATGGAGTCTCAACTGTCACCGAGGCTAGAGTGCAGTGGGGTGATCTTGGCTCACTGCAACCTCTGCCTCCCAAGTTCAAGAGATTCTCCTGCCTCGGACTCCTGAGTAGCTGGGATTACAGGCATGCCGCCACCATGTCAGACTAATTTTTTGTATTTTTAGTGGAGACGGGGTTTCACCGTGTTGGCCAGGCTTCTCTCAAACTCCTGACCTCAGGTGATCCGCCCACCTCAGCCTCCCAAATTGCTGAGATTACAGACTGAGCCACCACGCCTGGCCTGAAACGATGATTAGATGCCACGAAGTAGGTGGCAATGCCTTAACCGTGTGCGTATTGTCAGGCCCAAGGGCCTCTTCAATGCTTGTCAAGGGAAGTGCTATGAAATTTTAAGACATAAATCTGACAATGAATGAAAAAGAGCTCTACACTGAAAACTTTAAAATTTGCTGAGAGAACTTAAGAAGATCTAAATAAGTGAAGAGAAATACCTGTACTGTGTTTATGGGCCAGAAGACTCAATATTGTTAACTTGAAAATTCTCTTTAAATTGATCAATAGATTCAAAAGAATTTTAATTATAATTGTAGCACAATATTTTTGTTTGGTAAAAATGACAAACTGACTCTAAAATTCATTTCAAAGTACTTTGAAAATGAAGGACAACTTTGATGGACTTACACTTCTGAATTTAAGTCTTATTAACTTACAGTATTCAAGAGGTTTGGTATTGGCATCAGTTTAAACAAATAGATCAATGAAACAGAATAGAGTTCAAAAATAGACCTACACATATATGATTAATTGATCAACACAGGTGTAATAATTTGTTGTGGATATGAAATAATATAAACTTTGATCCAGGTCTCACATCATTTTTTGAAATGAACTCAAAATGATTACATCAATATGTCAAGTTTATAACTATAAAACTTCTAGAAGAAAAACATATTTTGGGCCTTGGGTTCTTATACATGATAGTATGATGTATAAAAAAACATAAATTGAATTTCTTAAATTTAGAGATTTCTGCATTTTGAATTACACTGGTAATGGAATGAAATGACAATCTACATATGGGGAAAACATTTGTAAACCACATATCTGATAAAGAATATGTGATTCAGAATCCATATAAAACAGCCAATATTCAAAAATAAGACAACAAAAAACTCAATAACAAATTGTCAGATGATTTGAACAGACAGATAACTAAGTAAGATACAGGAAAGGAAAATGAGCAGTGAGAATATGTTCAACATCACTAGTTGGTAGAGAAATGCCTACCAAAACTGCACAGAGCCACTGCTACAGGCCTATTAAAATGTCTAAAGTTTCAAAGACTGAGCATGCCAAATGTTGGCAAGGAAATGGAGGAACTGAAATATTCATACTGTTAGAACATAAAATTGTAAAACCACTTTGCAAAAGAGTTTGGCAGTATATAAGTCAAAGACTCTATTTTTTATTTGATCAAAGACAGCTTTCAAATCTCACACTTTCCTTCTCTCCTGTGTTCCACCTATTCGGAAGCCAGTAAGAAAGCCAGCTTGCTCCCTTCCTTGGAGCATGCAGAAAGTTTAAATTCACCTGTCTTCCATTATTATGAACTGATACTGCCCTATTTTCCTTGGGGTAAATGTTTGCCCTTTTCTATATGAGTAATAAACTGTATTTCATACTCATTGGTCCTGTGGGTCATTTGTCTCAACAATTGTATAAAGTCTTAAAGCTGGTGGTGGGGAGGGAGTGATGACCAGTGTGCAATAGGGAAAGTGGTGTCCAATTAAAAATTTAAAAGAGACAATTTCTTAAATAGGTAAACAAATATTATCATCTCATTATTCCAGTAAAATGACAGTGTGTATCTACACAAAGACTTGTACATGAATGTTCATAGAAGCTTAAATTTTAATAGTCTCAAACAGGAAATAACCATCAAAAGGTACTTGGGTAAACACATTGTGGTACAAGCATGTAATAATTATACTGAACAAAAGAAATCCTACACAGGAATTGTATGTACTGTATAATTCAATGTATTTGAAACTGAAAAAGATGCAATGAATCTGCAGTGGCAGAAAGCAGATCAGTGGTTCCTGGGAATGAGGGAGTGATTGTAGGAAGAGCTGCAATGAAGGTGATATGGCTTGGCTGTGTCCCCACCCAAATCTCATCTGGAATTGTAACTCCCACAATTCTCATGTATTTCAAAAGGGAATCAGTGGGATTTGACTGAATACTGGTGGGGGTGGGTCTTTCTCATGCTGTTCTCATGATAGGGAATAAGTCTCACGAGATCTGATGGTTTTGTATAGAGGAGTTCCCCTGCACAAGCTCTCGCTCTACCTGCTGCCATCCATGTAAGATGTGACTTGCTCCTCCTTGACTTCTGCTATGATTGTGAGGCCTCTCCTGACATGTGGAACTATAAGTCCACTAAACCTCATTTTCTTCCCAGTCTCCCAGTCTCGGGTATGTCATTATCAGAAGCATGAAAAGGGATTAATGTAGAAGGGATTAAGTAAGGAAACATGGAAAGTTTTGGCAGAGGGATACACTCATTATCTTGAGTGCAGTGATGGTTTCACAGGTGATTCATGTGTAAAAGCTTATCGAATAGTAGAATATAAACCTGTACCATTTATGATATTCCCTAATGTCTTAATAAATGTTTTTTAAAGGTCACTTTGTCTTTATTCAATACCAGCCTGCATTACCCTTTCTTTTCATTCCATTTCTTCTTTGTGAATTATGGCTAGTTCATATTATATGAACAGCTAAAAAAAAGAAAACCCTCATCATTCCATATTCACTCTATTGATTCCTTTAATTCTCCTTATAGTACACCAATACTAAATTGCTTTTTATATGTAACTAACTCTTATGGCTTGAATCTTCCCTATCTGTGGTGCTTCTCCTGCCAACAAAAGTCATCTACTCCTATTCTTCATTTGGCTAATACACAGTTCTTTCTTCAAGACTGAATACATTTTTTTCTACTTCTTCCCCAGTGCTCTGTTTTAGGTGATCCTCCTCCTCTGCATTTCCAGCAAAGTTCTCAGAGACTGTGTGTGACTCCTTCATTGCACTCTTGCCTACTCCAAGTAGGAGTCCTGGATTTTATAACCCCTAGCAAAGTGAAAGATGCCAAGAAAGCATCATATAAGTATTTGTTCAGCTGAACTCAGCTCCACTTCCTATATGCATTGCTGTGTTCCTTAGAAGGACCACTAAAATGCTTTCAATATCATTAAGTATGCAATTATAATATATGTTTGCAAGCACATTTAAAAAAAAACTAAGAATTGACTTATACATAAAAATATCATGATATTTATTTTTTTATAATAAAGAATTAATACTGGTTTATTAATTGTAACAAATGTCCCATAGTAATATAAGATATTAACTGGAAAACTGATTATGGAGTTTATGGGAACTCTCTGTAAGATCCTCTCAATTATTTTCTTTTTTTTTTTCTTTTTTTATTATTATTATACTTTAAGTTCTAGGGTACATGTGCATAACGTGCAGGTTTGTTACATATGTATACTTGTGCCAATAACATGATATTTAAAGCAAAGAAAACCATGTGAAACAAATACAAAAAGAATAATTTCAGACTTTGGTTAAACTGCACACAAATCAGAAAACACATTTTACTTTCAAATGGAAGAATAAAAGCAACACTTTAGGTTAAATAGTATTTTGATGATAACAAGTATCAAATATTCATGTGTACATACGTTTGTTTACTAAAAAATTCAATATATATTTGTTACATTTGTCTTTGGAAAATGAGTAACGTAGTGGAGAATATTGGTGAACCGAGACATATCTTCCATTGGGCCATTTTTATATTAACTATATAGAAAATTAGATATTGAATCAAAACTTGGAAGATATTTCTTTAAGGTTCTGTGATCACAGGCCACAGCTCTTCTATTTCTGATAACAGATCAGTACAAAGGAGAAAGGTAATTAGGGGAGATTGCCAGAGACACATGCTCATACTACCTATATACCATAAATCATAGAAATGTGCATTTGCATTATTACATTACCCTTTTTTTCCAGTTAATCCCAGTGTCACAGTGTCATAGGACAAAAAAAATGTGAAGATCTATGTGGCATTTAATTTATTTCATAGAAGACAATGGTTTTAAAACAACAGTATTTTGGCTATATTAATATTCTCCAAAGAAACAAAACAAAGCATATTTTATAAACAAAGTTATGCTTAATAAAATATAGTTTATTTTTCATAAAATATAGTTATATAATTTGTATATAAAGTATATAAAATATACTTTATTTTATAAAGCATAAATGAATAAGATAAGCAAAACCAAAAAGGTATACGCACACACACACATACACACACGTACAAAGAGAGAGAGAAGGAGAAAGAGAGAGAGAGAGAAAAATGATTTATAAACTGGGAGCAGTGACTCATGTCTGTAATCTCAACACACTGGGAGGCTGAGGCGGGAGTAATGCCTGAACTCAAGAGTTCGAAGCCAGCCCTAGCAACATGGCAAAACCCTGTCTCTACAAAAAAAAATACAAAAATTAGCCAGGTGGGATGGAATGTGGCTGTAGATCCATCTACTTTTAGGACTGAGGTGGGAGGATCACTTGGGTTGAGGCTGCAGTGATTCATGATCACACCACTGCATTCCAGCCTGGATGACAAAGTGAGACCCTGTCTCAAAAAATGTTTTAAATATGAAAACTAAAAATAAGAATTTAGTTCATGTGATTATGGAGACTGACAGGTTTCAAACGGGTGAGTTAGGAGCTGGAGACCAAGGAGAGCCAATGGTATGGTTTCAGTCTGAAGGCCAGCATGTTCAAGGCCCAGGAAGAGCCAATGATTCCATTTGAGTTAGAAGGCAGGAAAAAGCCAATGTCCCCGTAGAAAGTCAGTCACTCACGGAGAGTATTTTTTAATTGAGGAGGGAAAGCCTTTTCATGCCATTCACGCCTTCAACTGATTAGGGGAGGCCCACCCACATTAGAGAGGGCAACGTGCTTCACCCAGTCTACCAATTTAAATAATATAATCTCATTTAGAAACACTCTCACAGAAACATCCAGAATGATATTTGACCAAGTTTTGGCACTTGATGGCCCAGTCAAATTGAAACATAAAATGAACACTCACATTGGCATTTCTGGGGACTTCCATGAAATCTGCCTCTCTCATCCCAGCAGGAAGCTGCCAAAGTTTCAAGATTATCCCTGAATGTGTGTTGTTAACACGTTAACAACATTAACACATTAACACATTAACAATCCCTTCTGTGTGTTGTTAACAAGTGCATGCACACTAAAGAATAATGTCGGCCGGGCGCGGTGGCTCAAGCCTGTAATCCCAGCACTTTGGGAGGCCGAGGCGGGCGGATCACGATGTCAGCAGATCGAGACCATCCTGGCTAACACGGGGAAACCCCGTCTCTACTAAAAATACAAAAAGAAATTAGCCGGCCGTGGTGGCGGGTGCCTGTAGTCCCAGCTACTCGGGAGGCTGAGGCAGGAGAATGGCGTGAATCCGGGAGGCGGAGCTTGCAGTGAGCCGAGATCGCGCCACTGCACTCCAGCCTGGGCGACAGAGTGAGACTCCGTCTCAAAATAATAATAATAATAATAATAATAATGTCATATTGTTCCCATCATTTGTTTCACAACAATTTACTTTGACAGGTGTTCTGGGATTTTTTATTAAATAGTATATAATTTTTGTGATCTATTAAACCTATGACACAGTGTTGTCTCATGTCCTCTGACGACAAAATTGAACCATCCTGTTTTTGATAGCCTCACTGCTCTTACACTGAGTTTTAGCTTTTCCATCGGGATAGAATAAAAAGCTACTATTGACTTGATACGATATTTTAGTGAGAAAGTAGCTTTTTAAACAATTGTACTTAAAGTGCTAGTATATAAAAGGGCAAATATATTGTTAATCTAAATTTTCTAACACACACTCTTCTCTCATTTATAAATTCAGTACAGATGGTGATGATGAAAGCATATGTGTTTCAGATCCACAGTTTGTGCAACATTATTACCCAGTTCTATAGAGTACTCCTTGAGGAAAAGCCAGTTCAATAGTATTGTCTTACCTTTAATTTGTCTCCAATTCCCCTAAGAAATAATCATTGTACATTATGCAATTTTTAAAACAAGCTCTCTCCTAGATACAGATGAAAACTTCATTATTTTGAAAAACTGGATAAATAGAGCAGAAAGTACATTATAATTTCCCTTGCCTTTTGCCTTAACTCCACAACCATGTGATACAATTCAAATTCAACAGCAAGTAAGTGTTTTGTTTGTGTATGTAGGTGTTTGTGTGCTTGTCTAAGAAGCATTTAGATTTCTGACAAATAAATAACAGAGATGATAGGTTTCCCTTATCTGATTGAGGAAGAGAACAGAATTTTGAGTTCCTCAATTGTTTATTCCAGGAAAAAAATAAGTGGACAACTCTCTTTCTGAATCATTGTCGAAGATGTGGCTAAGACCAGGTCTTAAAAGGATAAACACATCCAAGTAAGAGTATCCACCTCTCCAATTTGTTTGTTTACTAGGAAATAGTGCAACATATATATTTAATGTAATTATTCAAGGCTAAATAATTTTAAATGATGTTAATGCAAGGGAAACTGACAGGTGCAACTAGCGAACTCCTGGATAATATGAGTGATCCTTTTGGAAAACCCAGCTGCATCTAGAAAAAAGCAAGAGGTACCTCTCCGCTTGCCACCATTTCACTGAATGATCTATAACAGACGTTGGAAACATGGCAGCAATATTCAGGTTATTTTTAAAACAGATGGCATACTGAGAAGTAATCATAGACTCAACATTCACATTCTTTGCTGGCATTATAAAAGGCCAATTGCAGGAAAGCATAAGATCTCTTTCCCTTAAATACTCTAGCTAGTGACAAATATTCAAGATGGTTCAAACTAAAACCCCTGCTCACACTCTCCACATGATAGGAAGTTTGTGTCATAGCTAAATCTTAGAGTACATCATAGAATCTCGTGGTCTGACTCTGGGCAGTACATGAAACCCTGTTATATCTTGACGTCCTATCAAGCAGTATCTTGCTCAGTTGAGCTGAGTAGAAAAATAGGTCGCTTGCTTTTGTACACTTTTAATTCATTTTGTGCATAGGATTTTGGATTATCTCATGGAGAATAAATTTTAAAAACTGAGATGTGTTGCTAGTAAAAACAAAACAAGAAAATAGAGGATGATAAAAGACTATTTTCTTGACAGTTTCAGATCCCTGTTTGCTTTTGTTGTAAATGTGGACTATATATTTATTTTGTTCAAATCCTCTTTAAAATAATATATATTTTTTCTAAATAGAAGGTCAAAAGTGAATTCTTTTTTCTGTATTGGACAGTTGATAAGAATAAATGTGTCTATTAGCTAGTAAGGTCATTTAAAAGCAACCTGACTGGTAAATCTCTTTGAAAAAAGGTTGACTGTAATGAAGGCATCATTACTGTACCTCAGTCTAAACTGCTCTAAAACTAGTACATATTAAAACAAATCTACGGGAGTTGAGAATCTGATAACTTTGATAAGAGTAAGTGTCAATTTAATTTATTTGCAGTTAGGTAGTTTTGCCATGCCAGTTTACTTTACTCATAAATAAACTCTCGTTATTTTAAATTGCATTAAAAGATGAGCTGAGCAAGGATAGGCTAGATAGAGCCAATAAAAGTGAAGTTGTTTTTTTTTTTCCCCCCCAAAAAATTACTATTTTCTACTTTCAACAAAAGCCAAAATTTGCTTTTGTAATCTCGATCGAAAATAATAGTTTCTGTCTTCCCCAATCTGTTTGAAAAGGAGTATTTGACATAACACTATAGAAAACTTCAACTATTTGATTAGAATAATAAATATATCTGAGGCCTTCAGTGATCTGCTGAAACAATATGGCTCATAGAGAATAATGGAAAAGAAAGAACACCCCTCACAGTAGCCCGAGTCCTCCTAGTTTCATGTGATAGGGACTTTTGGTACTTGAATCTTCAACTCCCATAAGAAAAAAAAGTTAGAATCATGATTATGTTTGATTACTGGTCCAATCCTGTCTCTTACAAAGTAAAATTCAATGAATACAAATGGAGTACATTTTTTCTGAATAAGCAGGTTTCCTTGTTGTTAACTCTCATTCATCTTCCTGGAAATGGATCCATGTGAGAATTCAAAGCCAGTGTAAACTGCTTCACTGCTTAGCAAGAAAAAAAACAAAATTTAGAAAATGTCCAAACCAGAGATTACCTAGCGATCAGTGGAATTCAGGATGATGTTAAATTAAATGCAGTATAATAAAGTCTAAAGAAATCATGTAAATATTTTTTTCAAGGATGTGAGCTGGTTTTCACCTGAGACTGCAGAGGGGATAAAAAAAATTAACATCAAAACCCATGAGCCATTGTCATGTAAGTTCCTGAAATACATGTACATTTATAATTGATGAATTTATCCTATTGAGGAGGAATATTAACTGCTACACAAGTTATTTTTTTCAGATTTCATGATCAGTCATTTGCAATGGATTATTTCAAACAGAGAAATTTGGACCACCCTGGATGTCAGAGGAAATTGCAATTGCTTCTACCTCCCCAGAGCAATTTTAGCAGCAAAGTTACTACCCAGGGAATGACAATTTTATGTTCCATTAGTGATAAGTGCTATTTTTATACTGCTCATGACCATTTCTCACTCTCCGGATACATGTGCAGTTATCTACCCCACATTCCAATTATTTCCAATTGCAAGAACTATACTACACATCTCAGAAGTTCAAAGGTGGTTGTAGAGTGAAAAGAGGACAGTGTAAGGGCTATGAATTCACATAAGTGAATGCATATGTGATCATTGGCATTAAATATTATCCAGTACCTTTTGTGCCCAGCGTTTAATAGTGAAGAGTCATTTTCAAGACATGCTAGGCTCTCACTATTAGCTTGAAAATCAGTTGCAAATATAGAATTATCTATTGATATAAATAATACATTTTTCACTTCTAATGTATCTTAAAAATGTAGATGCATCTGGATAGAATAATAGAAATAATGATTTAAGTAGGATTTAAGTGAAATTAAACTGACTATAATAATGAAGCATTTACAGTAGTCCAGGCTTTGTTCTAGGAGTTCTCCATGATGAGATTTCTGATGTAGTCTTCTAATTCATCTACAGCATCTTCTCCATACTACAAATGAGACAAGAATGGCAAAGAGATCTTCATGAACATATCATCTGAAGCGTGTTTAGTGTACATTATGAAAAGGAGAAGACGCAAGAAGCAGTGGCAATGCTAAACTTTACATGCCACCATGTGCGTAAGGATAGAGGTTCTATCTCGAGGAGTTAATTAACAGACTCATTACCTCCATGAAACTCAAAAAAATTATATTGCCAAATTTACATTTTAATAAGGAAGATACATTTTAAATTTATTAGACTTTGCTGTATGCTCAATCTCATAATCTGCTACTAGTGATATTCTAGTTACCTCTAGTTCAGCATTTGTTAAACTGACCACTTGTTGTTGCCTTTTTAACTCTGTACGTAGTCATAATTCTGAAAGTAAACAAGTCGATATGGTCCTTAGAATGCCTGGCTACTGACAGAATGCCTGGCTGCTGACTCAAAGGGAATATACAAAACTCTTCTGCAGCAAAACTCAGCTGTCTAGTGACAATAAACTCACAGTAAGTGTTACCAAATGGATTAAAGATGAAGTTTAAGCTTTTCTTTTTGTCGATATCTTTATGGATGGCATTATGTATAAAGCAGTTAATCTTTTAATATATGACATAAACTTTTATATGTATCTTAAAATGTCTTTTCACAATTCCAAATACAGAAAAAAATTGAAAGCCTATTTTAAAAGTCATTAATTTATCCTATCCCGTGTAACTAGATTTGGAAACAGAAGAAAGCAAATTAGTATCTGTTGGGTGTCATCTAAGTTGTAACTATTTTGGTAGGAATTCACATATATCACCTCATTAAATTAAATTTAATGGTCACAACAATGACTTGAAGTAGGTATTTGTAATCCCGTTTCTCAGCTGGGAACACAGGGAAGCCTGGTGGTTAAGTTGTAACCAGTAATAGCACTGGTAAAAAGAAGAGGCTCCAGATTCAATTTGCCAGGGTCAAATCTCGGTTTTTCCTCCTTTGTAGGTGTATGTACTTAACAAAGTCATTTAATTTTCTAAGCACAATTTCTCAACTTAGGAACTAGAAATCACACCTGCACATGCACATGCACATGACATACTTAGGATAAGTATTTTCACGCCTGCCTGTTTACATACTCACTATGATCATCATTCTTATCATCATGGTCATCCCTGTCTCCCTCGGTTAAAGGACATGCAATAATCTGAGATTTGAACACAAAGTAACTTGATCCTCGAAAGCATACTATTTCATCTAAAAACACTAAATTGTAACTACCTATTAGACTATTGAAATATAGGTTCCCATTTTTCTAAGACTGACATGTAGTATTGATATAGTCAGTCCTCCTATTGGTTTGGTTAGCACATGTGATATTATCACTTTAACTGCTGCTTCATCTCTCTCATGGCTTAATGGTTCAGTTTGTCTTTTCCATAGAGAAACTCCTCGAATTTTATTTATAACTCTCTATCACCTTATAGTATACATGTTCCCTAGGTGACCAAATGTATTGTCAATGCTTCAATTAGCAGAAAAATATTAAAAAGTGAAAAATGAAAGTTCTGTTACCAGACAGTATTATATTTACAATTTTAAAATGTAAAATTTGACATATTTATTAGATAACCATATGGATATGCTACATAAACAGATTTATGGATCTGAAGTCAGCGAGGAAGTCAGGGCTGGAGGTAGGCATTTGGGAACCATTGACCTATCAACAGTACTTAAAACTGTGGAACTGAGCATAGAAGCACCACTAACATAGATTGCACCGCAAGTGGTTCTTCCTGAGGTTGTGCAATATGGTAGCCCCAAATATTCACCACTGATTATTGGACTTCTCCACCTAAATATACCACAAGCAACTCAGCATGTACCATATTAAGCTCAACATAATTATCCTCAGATATATCTTACTTCTCATGATGCTTCACTTGGTAAATGGGTGACCAACCATTTCTAACTTATCCAAAGCAGAGACTTGACCAAAGCAGATGTATTTCTTGGCTAGGTCTTTACACTTATCTTCATATCTAATCAACTCTTTTTGACATTGTCCTTTAGAAAAAGAAATCGCTGCCTCCTGAAAATAATTCAAAAGCTATACAAAATATTTTGCATGTATTACTCTAAATCTTGTAACAAGCATACGACATCAATATTATTATCATCCGGCTGGGCGCGGTGGCTCAAGCCTGTAATCCCAGCACTTTGGGAGGCCGAGACGGGTGGATCACGAGGTCAGGAGATCGAGACCATCCTGGCTAACACGGTGAAACCCCGTCTCTACTAAAAAATACAAAAAACTAGCTGGGCGAGGTGGCGGGCGCCTGTAGTCCCAGCTACTCAGGAGGCTGAGGCAGGATAATGGCGTAAACCTGGGAGGCGGAGCTTGCAGTGAGCTGAGATCCGGCCACTGCACCCCAGCCTGGGTGACACAGCAAGACTCCGTCTCAAAAAAAAAAAAAAAAAAAAAATATTATCATCCGTTCTATTTTAGGTAGAAAAATATGAATTGCAGAGAAGTTAATTACCTGAAAAATATCATGCAGCTAACAAGTGGTGGAGCCAAGACTTCAAGTGAGTCATCCTGACTCCAGATGACATGTACTTTCTCTCTAAATATAAAGCTTTCAAGACTTGGTGATGGATTATTAGTAGAAGCTGTAGGTCACACAAGACTCAAAAGTACCCTGACAGTTTTAGCTTCAGTAACTGGATAGACTTACTAAGATGAGGACAACTGAGAGAGTAAGTTTTGGAGCCAATGAAATCAATGTAAAATTTGACATCTTTATTAGATAACCATATGGATATGCTAAATAGACAGATTTATGAATCTGAAGTCAGCGAGGAAGTCAGGACTGGAGGTAGGCATTTGGGAACAATTGACATATCAACAGTACTTAAAACTGTGGAGCTGGATGAGAACTTTTAAAGCCAGCATGGATGGGAAATAACTTTTTGCACCGTTAGCATTTATTCAGTGACCAAATCATAGTAAGCGTTTCACAAATATCTGCTGAATAAATAGATAGATACATAGAATCCCATTGTGTGTCAGGAACTAGACCAGCATTGGATATAAGGAAGAATTGAGGAGCTCATTATTTTAGCTGTTTCCATTACAGGTTTACAAGCTAACTGGGCAAAAAAAAAAATGTGTCAAAATGTGAAATAAAAAGAGCAAGGCCATACAATGTTATGAAATTCCAGTTTAGGGCTCAGGTTTGGCAATTTGGTCCTAGGCAAAGCACTTATTTATAAACACTCTGGTTTTGGATCAATAAGTTGATCTGAAGGGTTGGTCCTTCTAACTTTAACAATCTTTGAAAGAAGGAATTAGAAAATATAATCTCCCTAAGGTCAAAAAATAAAAGTACATCTAAGTGGTCTATAACACAATGCAAGGAAGTGAATGAGATTGAGTTAAGATTTCAGAAGTTAGTTGAGAAACATAAACTTTGGTCTACATACAACAAAAGTGATAGGAATTTCAAAAGAGCAAAGAGAGCTTTCAAAAAAGTAAAGAGAGATTTTGGGCTGCAATCTGCTGATCTTGCCAGTTTATCAGCCATACTTCATAGGATGTATGCCAATAAAAAATCTTTTGTAGCATTAATCACTGGTGAGAAACAGCGTTATCATAGAGACATGTCTGCATCCACCAGAGGAAGTTTTATAAATGGACAACCACCATTTTGCCTTCATGGTTCTTAGATTTATGCAACAAGACAGTTTTTAGGATGAGTTAGCACCCATCATACCCAATAAGATTGCTACCCATTTTTTTTGTGTGTTACTAGGGCGAAGAAAGGGTTCCCCTGTGTTTACTTTTCAAAAATCTTTTTTTTTTTTTTTGGCAACATCCAGAAACCAGTAAAAAATTATATGTAAAAATATATAATTTTCTGCTAGCAAACAGTATTAGTCCTTTTTTATATTTCTCTGACATTTACAATAGCAGAATTTTGTGGCTATTGGAAAAGAAAATTTCCTCCCACTCCTTCAAACATCTCACCCCAACTAGAAATCTCCCATTATTGATTTGGAAGAAAAAATTGAGAAGTTGTCATTATTTCTTTCCAGCTACGTCTCTTATCTAGATTTTTAAAAACCATGTTGTTTTTTACTAAACACACAAGTGACTACTTTTTAGGGGTCAATTAGCTGAAGTGTTAATTCAGAGAGAGAGAAATATATATAAATATATTTTATATGTATATATATATATACACATATTTTTTTTTTCCAGACAGGCTTCATTCGGTTACCCAGGCTGGAGTGCATTGGTGTGACCACAGCTCACTGAAACCTTAACCTCTGGGGCTCAAGACATTCTCATGCCTCACTCTCCCAAGTAGCTAGGACCACAGGTGCATGCCACCATGACCAGATAATTTTTTTCCCATAGAGACAGGGTCTCTCTATGTTGCTCAAACTCCTGGGCTCAAGGAATCCTCCTACCTTGTCCCCTCAAAGTACTGGAATTACGGGCATGAGCTACTGCACTTGGCTCCATTCTCTTTATTTGGACCATAAGTTAATAACAATTTAAAATGAGGAAGATCTCAGTAAGGCATAATATTTGAGTACAAACTTTCCTATTCATCCCTTCTGTCAAACTCACCATAAATCTAAAATAAATTACTTCTAATGATGTAATTTTCTGTTTAGTTACTTTTTCAATATTATTTAATGGGGAGTAAGGTCTGTCGTATGATTTGTATCCACTTTGGCTAGATATCATTAGATGTTCATGTTGCAGACCGTCTAATTATAAAAGTTAATAGGTAACATTTATCTGTAATAATCTGACATAGGTGACTATATCTTAAATTTATTGTATTTCCCCAAGAATTGAATGGGGAAAGGAGACTGAAGAAAACTTCAAGGATCAGTTAAGTATTCAAGAGTCCCTTCTCCTCTTCTCTGAGCTCTAGGATGACTATAAGGATCAGAGATGGGTACAAATCCAGCTGGACTGAATTCTTCTGTGTATGTCACAGACATCCATACCTCAAATGGGATCCTGATAGGCTAAGAAGGTATTGCAATATGACTTTTGTAGACAAAGTTTATAAACATACCAGTTTTTGAAAATCAGAATATCAGTTGCTTTAATATTGCAACCACAAACTTTTCTTCTTTCAAAATTGCCATTTCTTTCTTAACACTACTGAAATTCATTACCAATGACATAACAATGATTCTGATATAATATTGTGATCCAACCAAGAAGGGAGTAGTAATTAATAAAACTGCACTTGAGAAACACTCCAGATCCATAGGCGAATTCAGGATGTATAATGGCACATTTGTTCACCTGATTATATTTATTCATAAGTGTCTTGATTATTGTTTGATGTTTATCACACATATACATGTAAATTTAAAAGTAGTCATAAGATTTCAATGTTGACCATGATGTTTTCTGCAGGGTTTTTCCCAATTTAGGAAAATTCTCTTCTACTCTCATTATACTATCAGATTTTATCTTACATAATTCTTAAAATTTGTGCTGAATGTTTTCACATTCCTATTTTTCTTCTTTATTCTGCTTAAGGAATGCAGTTCTTTAATCCATTATTCTATTGGTGAAATAACTTTACATTATTAGAATAAACCCATCTTGGTTGTGATATTTTATTTTGCTTACAGAATGCTGGAGTTTGTTTCTCATTACAACTATTTTTATTTAACATTTTACTGGAAACAGATATGTATATATATAAATTATCTTATGTGGTTTGCTTTTCTCATTTTATTGTCAAGTTAAAACCTTATAAATAACCTGGAGAACATTCTATCTTCTTTTTCTTTTTTTTCTCAAAAAAGGATTTGTGTAAGATTGTGGATAGCCAGTTCTTCAATAAGTTTTAGAACAAGCTTCTTAAATCATCTTGACTTACTGTTTATTTTGGGTGAATATTTTAAATATATATTCAATTTTATATACTTTACAGATAATACAGCATGTTTATTATTTTCTCTTGATTTAATTTTGGTGAGTTTATTGTTTGGTTCTTTGGGGGATTTTTATAGTTATTGTTAATACATAGAGTTCAGCTAGGTTTTCAAATGGTTCGACTACAAAGTTGTCCTTTTTACTAAAAAATAATATCACATTATTTTAATTTCTGTTGAATTATGTTCTATTTTTAAATCCTTAATATTCATTTTTTTTACTTTATTTTACTTTCTTGACTCATCTTGTCAGAATTTGCTATTTTTCTCTGTTCCAGCAATCAATTTTTGTCTTTGCTAAACTTCATTATCATTTTGTTTGCAATTTTATTAATTGCTACTCTCTTCTTTACTGTTTCTTTACTTTTTCAGTGTGTTTACTTATTAATTTATTTATCTGATTTTTAAGTTGAATGTTTGGGTCTTAGACATTTTTTAAAAAGACAATACTTTAAGGATATATATTTTCCTCTAAATACTCCTTATATTCACCTAAACTTACATTTTTAGATAGTTTACAATTTTAATCATATCTAAGCATTTTTCACTTCCATTGTTCTTTTTATTTGTCTCATGAGATATTTAAATACAGATTTTTGAATTTTTGAAGTGCATATTTGTAACTTAATTGTGTCATGTTCAGAGAATGTGGGGTCTATAATATTGAAATTGGATTTCATATATTTTTTTGCTGAGTAAAAGCTCTACATTTGAAAATGTTCCATATATCTCTGAAAGAATGTGTGTTCATTCATATGTTATTTGTTGCAATGTTCTATACATTTCACTTTAAAAATAGTTTGCACTATCTAATTATTTTATTCTCATTATTTCAGTCAATTTACCATAATGGGCATGCTGTAATGTGTCCTAGAGATAGTGAATATAAAAACTTATTTTCATTGGTTAACGCTATTTGCCTTAAAATATACTTTGTCTAATGCAAAAATAATTATATAATCTTTCTTAGGATTAGTACTTAATTATTTATATTTTCTAAAATTTTAATTTCAGTCTTTCTGAGTCTTGATCATTTGGGCGTGTGTCTTGTAAAAATCACATGTGTAGAATTATTTTCTTCATCCAATATGAAAAGCTTTGTCTTTTAATTTGACTTGTTGGTTCATATATATTGATTGCTCTTATTATTTTGAATTTGCTTTCCTCATCTTATTTATTTATTTGTCTTACTTTTAGTATAACACTTCTTTGTTCCTCTCTTGAGTTGGATTGATTGGATTAAATGGACCCATTGCACTGAAATATTTTTTGCTTACCTATGTTTCTTTTTCTTCTTCCGCAAATAGTTTGAAAGATATACACGTTATTCTTCTTGTTTACGGATTAACTTTTAAATATCAACATCAGTATTTAATTAAAGTTTTATGCCAATCACTGAGTCACTTTGTCTTTGTAATCTTGCTATTTCGCTTTAAGTGTCTGGTGTGAATGTCATTTAATTTCTTTTCCTCTGTATTTATTTGGGTTCTATGAAAAGATTGATTTCTTTAACCATCTTGGTAAAATATTTTATTAAATATTATGTCTCCTTCATTATTTCCATTGTCTCATGAAACTCCTACCAAGGCATATGGACTTTCACACTTTTCCCTTGTCTCTTACAACTCTGGGTTCCATTTGCTATAAATATCTGAAATTATAGCTCTCTCTTTGCTAGTTCTTGGTTTAATTGAATTTCCTTTTTTCTTTAGCATCGAATTTAAAATTTCAGTTATTTTAGTTTTATGTTTATAGTTCTATTTTACTTTTTATATGATAGTCAATTTTGATAGTCTTTTCGTTATAGCTTAATAAATACATGTATAATTACATAGTATTAGATATGTTTTCTATATTTTATATTTAACAATTTACATATGTCTGTAAATCTAACATTATACCAAACTTAACAAGTTTCAAAATAAATTCATTTAAATAACACAGGTCCTAACTTTTCCAGATGCCCTAAGGAAAACTCCAACACTATTTTATGTATTCTCTGAAGACAAATTTGCTAATTTTTTCTCTCTGAAGAATGTTTCTCCTTTCTCTTCAGCCTAGTTATGTGATAAAACACTTTAATATTCTTTTTTCTACTTAAAAAGGTTAAATATGCTGTATATACCAGGAGTTCTTTTTTCTCATTATCTTTTTCACTATACTGTATAGAAAAGAAAGTTTCTTAGAAGTCATTTCTTTATTTAAATTTCATTTATTTGTCTGCTTAGTTTCTGATGCTCATCTGCTTTCTGAATAGTTGAGGTGAACATGTAGTATAATTCTAGAGATGCGAAGTGTTATTTTAATACAATATTTAAGATTCTTACTTGAGTTGGTTTTCTCAAGTTTCAGAGTGATTAGTAAAATCCTATGCTGTTCAAAAGGTAATCTGAGAGGAAGTCAATGAATCATCCCCAAATATTACATATTACAAATCTACTTAACATCAGCATATATACCTATACATACATACATATATATATATATATAATTTTATGATATGGCAAAATATACATAGCCTAAAATTTACTATTATAACCACTTTTAAGAGAACATTTCAGTGATATGAAGTACATTCATATTGTTGCACAGCCATCATTTCCATCTATGTCAAGAGCACTTTTACACTTGCAAAGCTATAATTGTATGCCCATTAAATAATTCCCCATCTCTATTTGTTGCTGGTACCTTAAAAAGCAATTTGTTTTTGTACATTGACCTTGAATCCAGTGGTCTTGCTGAATTATCTTATTAATTGTAATTCCTTCTTTTCTATGTACATCCTTATGCCTTTTGTAAACTGTGTCAGTTTTGTTTTTTCCTTTCAGATCCTTATGAGTCTCTTTTTTTTCTTGACTTAACAACTTTACTGACTAGACTTTATGGTACATTCTACTACATATCTTTTAGTAAATTTAGGTGTGCAGCAACAAATAAAAAATGAAATTAAAATTATATTCCCAGCAGCACTATCCGTAAGAGCCCAAACTGAAGACTACAATGATCAGGAGGAAAGGTAAAGTGTACTGCATACACAGTGTGGAATATGCAACACTGAGAATGAATAAAGGGCAACTATATACAACGTAGATGAATCTTACACACAGAATCTCCAGTGAAAGAAGCCAAACAGAAAATCGTACATATTCTATAATTTCATATATATAATGGTCAAAAATCAGCAGCATTAGTCTATATGTTAGAAGTCAAGATAATGGATTGCTCTGTGGGAGGGAGACTGGGAAGTGAATGGAAGGGGCAGCCTGAGGGTTGTGCCAACTCTGTTAACGTTGTTTCTTGACGAGGGTGCTAGTTATGTGGGATGTGTTTATTTGGTGATAATTAAGCCATATATTTATTTAGGACATGTGATGTTCTATATTTATTTATTATACTTTAATAACAAGTTCTTTAAAACAATAACTCCCCATCTCCTTCACTCCCCAAACCCTGACAACCACCATTCTGCATTGTCTCTATCAATTTAACTACTTTAAGTACCTTGTACAAGTGAAATCGTGTAATATTTATTTTTTTGTGACTGACTTACTTCACTTAGTGTAATAGTCTTTCTTTATTCTTTTTTTTTTTTTTTTAACATAAAGTTGTTTTGTCTGATATTCGTACAGCCTTTCCTGTCCTCTTTTGGTTACTATTTGCATGGAATGTATTTTTCTCTCTGTACTAGTCTGTTCTCATGCTGCTATGAAGAAATACCCAAGACTGGGTAATTTATAAAGAAAGGGGTTTAATTGGCTCACAGTTCCATATTGCTAGGCAGTCCTCAGGAAACTTACAATCATGGCAGAAGGTGAAGGGGAAGCAAAGCACCTTCCTGACAGGTGGCAGGACGGGGTGAGTGCAAGCAGTGGAAATGCCAGACACCTATAAAACCATCAGATCTCATTAGACTGAATCACTATCACAAGAACAGCATGGAGGAAACCACCCCTGTGATCCGATTGCCTCCATCTGATCCTGCTCTTGACACGTGGGCGTCATGGAGATTACAATTCAAGATGAGATTTTGGGTAGGAACACAGCCAGACCATATTACCATCTTCTCCATTTCAGCCTATTTGTGCCTTTGGATCTAAAGTGAGTCTCTAGTAAATACTGTATAATTGGATCATATTTTTATATTAATTCAGCCAATCTTTGTCTTGTGATGTGACAGTTTAATTTACTCACATTTAAAGTAATTACTGTTGAGTAGGAACTTACTTAGGTCATTTAGATGTTAGTTTTTTATATACCTTACAGAATTTTTTTCCTCATTTTCTTCATTGCTATCTTCTTTTGTGTTTAGTTGAATTTTTGTAGTGAAACATTTAAGTTTCTTTCTCATATCCTTTTTTGTATATTCTATAACTATTTTCTTTGTATTTGCCATGGGGATTATATTTAACATTTTAACATTATAACATTCTAATTTGAATTTATGCCAGCTTAACTTTAATTTAAACATACAAAGCCCCTGCTCTTTTACAGTTTTGTCCCTTACCTTTTCAGTTTTTCATGTCACATGAAAACATTTTATACACTTTATGCTCACAAACATAAATGGATAATTCTTTTAAATGCATTCATTTCTCAAATTATGTATAACATAAATTTGGAGATAAAAACTAAAGTTACATTAATAGTAACTTTTATGATTACTCATGTATTTATCTTTACTGAGATCTTTATTTCTTTTTATGGCTTCATGTTACAGTCCAGTATCCCTCCATTTTAACCTGCAAGATTTCATGGAATTTCTTTCGGGGAAAGTCTAGTGGTAAATAACTCCCTCAGCTTTTGCTTATGTGGGAATGTTTTCGTTTCTCCTTCACTTTTGAAGGACAGTTTTGCTGGCCATAAGATTTTTTGTTGACAGTTTTCTTTTTCTTTTAGCATTTTGAATGCATTACCTTACTGCCATTTGGATTTCAGAATTTCTGATGATAAATCAGCTGATTATCTTACTGAGGATCCCATGTATGTGATGAGTTGCTTCTGTCTTGATACTTTCAAGATTCTCTCTTTGTCTTTGGCTTATGAGAGTTTGATTATAATATGTCTCAACTGATTCTTTGACTTACTCCTTCTGGGAATTCATTGAATTTCTTGAATATTTATACATTGTTAAGCAAATTTGGGAAGTTTTCAGCCATTATTACTTCAAACATTCTCTTGCTTGCTCTATTCTGCCTCTGGGACTCACACAATGAGTGTGTTGATAGACTTTATGGTGTCTCACAGTCACTCTGTTAGCTTTTCCTCAATCTTTTCTTTTCTGTTCTACATACTGAATAATTTCCATTGCCCTGTCTATCCTCACATTTGCTGATTCGTCTGCCTGTTTAAATCTGCTTTGAATCTATCCAGTAAATTTTTATTTTATTATTTAATTTTTAGCTTCGAATTTTTTTGTTTGTTTCTTTTTAGGTTTTCTATCTCTATTGATATTTCCATTTTGCTTACACATCACTTTCTTGACTTTTTGAACATCTTCTTTTAGTTCTCCGAGTATCTTTATGAAAGTTGCTTCAAAGTCTTGTCTGTCAGACTGTTTTAGAAACAGTTTCTGTTCATATTTTTCCTTTCAAATGGGCTATACATTCCTAATTCATTTATGCCTTGTTATTTTTTTCTTGAAAACTGTACACAACACTTGTATCTAATAATGCAGTAATTCTGGATATCTAATTTCTCTGTTTTCTTAGGGTTTACTGCTCTTTGTTTATTTTTGTTTGTTTGTGTGGGTTATTGTTTTCTTTTTGAATTGTTGTAGGCTGTTTCTGTGACAAGGGCCAGACTGAGGTGTAAATTTAAAGTGTTTTTAGGTATTTTCTGAGTCTGCTGCTTCCACTGTCATGCTTGGTAACTTCCTAATGTCTGTCATATATGTTATTGAGTTTAAATTTCTTAATCTTTAATATTTGGCTCCCAAAGGAAGAAACAGAAAAAGTGAGGAAAGGAAAAATAGATTATCAGTCCTTTAAGTCCCTGGAAGTCATATTAGCAATGTGAATAATTTGCTACAACAGAGTGAGGTGCAACCACAATGGCCACCCATTCATTTTGCTGTAACTGTCTGATTAGAAGTAGCAATCAGAGATCAGAGCACAAATTCTCAATATTTGGAAAATAGTGTTTCTTTTTACTCACACTGGCTCCTGCAAGCTGCATGAAAGTTGCTCAAAGACTGCATGGGGCTGTCTGCGACAGTGCTGGGGGTGAAGGATGGGTAGCTGCTTCTGTGCTAAAAGCTAAATTTGACCAAAACTTACTGCAATTTAACATCCCATTCTTTCTCTGGAAGTAGCAAGCTTTGGTGTAGAGGGTTCTCAAACAATTAGATAGATTCTATCAGTGTAATTCTTGTCCAGCTGAAGAAACAGACTGCTAGTGCTTCCTACTCTGCTACCTTTTCATTTTTCTCTATCACAATTAGCTTTTCAAGGCATTAAATTATCTTGTCTTGTATAAGTATCCACACGCATTTTGATTGGGATATGTGCTATAATTCATATCCGAGAAAATAGGAAAAAGGAATCAAGATGCAGGTTTTAATGGGAAGAGCAGAAAAGGGAGTTTCATTGTGAGAGTGAATGCATGTCTGTATGTGTGCAAAAGGTATGTGTGTATCTATACAGGATCTAACATACTAACTATAGCTATACATATTGATTACATACTCTAAGCCAGGTATATGACATAAACATTTTCATTCAACTCATAGAAGAACCCTATGAGGCAGTATTATTATTGTCATTAGAATTTATAAAATTTTAGCTTTTAGTTTAGGTACAGGTGCAATTCATGTAACAATCCTAGGTAGTGAACATAATACCCAATATGTAGTTTTTCAACCCATTCCCTCCCTCTGTCCCTCTGTCCTCTAGTAGTCCAATGTGTGTTTTTCCCACGTTTATGTCCGTGTGTGCCCAATGCTTAGCTCCCACTTATAAGTGAGAACATGCAGTATGTGATTTTCTACTTCTGTATTATTTCACTTAGGATTATGGCTGCCAGCTCCATTCATGTTGCTGCAAAGGATATGATTTAATTCTTTTTTATTGTTGCATAGTATTCCATAGTATATATGTATTATATTTTCTTTTTCCATTTAACTATTGATGGGCACCTAGGTTGATTGCATGTCTTTACTATTGTGAATAGTGCAGGAATGAACATATAAGTACGTATGTTTTTTGACATAATGATCTATATTCCTTTGGGTCAGAAGAGATGTTATTAAAACATAAAAAAAAAAGAAAGAAAGAAAAACAAATGCTGGTGAGGCTGTGGAGAAAAGAGAATGCTTATACGGAGTTGGTGGGAATGGAAATTAGTTAAGCCACTATAGAAAGCAGTTTGGAGATTTCTGAAAGAACTTCAAACAATTACTATTATTATCTTAAAGATGAAAATGGGGATTGAAGCAGTTAAGTCAAACTTCACCTAATAAGGAAAGAAATTAACGTTCCAACAGAATCTCTGTAACCCATTCTGCACTCTTAAAACTAAACCCTTTGTATTATACCTAAAAAAAGAAAAAAAAATAGTAGAAAGAGGTGAAATGTAAATTTCTTTCAGACTCAGACCCGTCCTTCTATAATCTACTTCAATAGTATTTAATTCATTTAGTCAAGATATTACTTAACTAACAAGTCTCAAATATTTCATTACTAATTATTTCTATTTAAATGATAAACTAACTTTCTAACTTACTAAATTTATTAGTCCATTCTCATGCTATAAAAAGGACATATGCAAGACTGGGTAATTTATAAAGAAAAGAGGTCTAATTGACTCAAACTTACTCAGGGCTGGGGAGGCGTCAGGAAATTTTAAATCATGGTAGAAGGGTAAACAAACGCATTCCTCTTCACATGGTGGCAGCAAGGAGAAGTGCCAAGCAAAGGAGGAAAGCCCGTTATAAAACCATCAGATCTTATGAGAACTCACTCACTATCAAGAAAAGAGCAGCATGCAGTAACCACCTCTATAATTCAACTACCTCCCTGTGGGTCCATCCCATAACACATGGGGATAATGGGAACTGCAATTCAAGATGAGATTTTGGTGGGGACACAGACAAACCGTATCATTCAACCACTTGCCCCTCCCAAATCTCATGTTCTCACATTTCAAAATGCAATCATGCCTTTTCAATAGTCCCATAAAGTCTTAACCATACCAGCATTAACTCAAAATTCCAAGTCCAAAGCCTCATCTGAGACAAGTCCCTTTTGCTTATAAGCCTGTAAAACCAAAAGCAAGGTAATTACTTCCTATACAATGGGAGTACAGGAGTTGGGTAAATATACCTATTCCAAATTGGAAAAACTGGCCAAGATGAAGAGGCTCCAGGTTACATGCAAGTCCAAAATCCAGAGGGTCAGTCAAATCTTAAAGCTCTGAAATGATCTCCTTTGACTCCTTGTCTCACATTTATGTCATGCTGATGCAAGAGGTGGGCTCCCACAGCCCTGGACAGCTGTGCCTCTGCGGCTTTGCAGGGTGTAGCACCCCTCCCAGCTTTTCACACAGGCTGGTGTTGAGTGTTTGCAGCTTTTCCAGGTGTGCAGTGCAAGCTGTCAGTGGATCTACCATTCTGGGATCTGGAGGATGGTGGCTTTCTTCTCACAGCTCCACTAGTCAGTGCCCCAGTAGGAGCTCAGTGTGAGGGCTCCAACTCTACATTTCCCTTCCACACTGCCCTAGCAGAGGTTCTCCATGAGGGCTATTCCCCCGCAGCAAACTTCTGCCTGGACATTCAGGCATTCAATACATGCTTTGAAATCTAGGCAGAGGTTCTCAAACCTCAATTCTTAAATTCTTTGCACCCTCAGACTCCATACCACATGGAAGCTGCCAAGGCTTGAAGCTTGTACTCTCTGAAGCCATGGCCGGAGCTGTAGCTTGGCCCCTTTTAGCCACAGCTGAAATGCAGGGCTCCAAGTCCCTAGGTCACACACAGCAGGTGGGCCCTGGGCCTAGGAAACCGTATTTCCCTCCTAAGCCTAGGAGCTTGTTATGACAGGGGCTGCCTTGAAGGTCTCTGACATGCCCTGGAGACATTTTCCCCATTGTCTTAACGATTAGCGTTTGGCTCCTCATTACTTATGCAAATTTCTGCAGCCAGCCTGAATTTCTCCTCAGAAAATGGGTTTTTCTTTTCTATAACATTTTCAAGCTGCAAATTTTCCAAATTTATGCTCTGCTTCCTCTTGAATTCTTTGCCACTTAGAAATTTCTTTCACCAGATACACTAAATTATCTCTCTCAAGTTCAAAGTTCCACCGATCTCTAGGGCACAGGCAAAATGCCACCAGTCTTTTACTAAAGCATAACAAGAGTTGCCTTTCCTCCAGTTTCTACCAAGTTCCTCATCTCCATCTGAAACCACCTCAGCCTGGACTTCCTTGTCCATATCACTATCAGCATTTTGGTCAAAGCTGTTCAACAAATCTCCCGGAAGCTCCAAACTTTCCCACATCTTCCTGTCTTCTGAGCCCTCCAAGTCTCTAGGAATTTCCAAACTTTCTCACATTTTCCTGTCTCCTTCTGAGCCATCTCAACTGTTCCAGTCTCTGCTTGTTACCCAGGTTCAAGGTCACTTCCACATTTTTGGGTATATTTACAGAAGCATTCCGCTACTTCTGGTATGAATTTGCTGTATTAGTCCATTCTCATTTTGCTATAAGGACATACTTGAGGCTGGGTATTTACAAATGAAAGAGGTTTAATTGACTGACAGTTCCACAGGGCTGGGGAGGCCCCAGGAAACTTGGAATCATGATGGAAAGGGAAACAAAAATATCCTTCTTAACATGGTGGCAGCAAGCAGAACTCCGATACAAAAGAGGGAAAAGCACCTTATGAAACTACTAGGTCTTGTGAGAACTCACTCACCATCATGAGAACAGCAGTATGGGGGTAACAACCCTCTTAATTCAATTGCTTCCCACCAGATCCCTCCAATGACACATGGAAATTATGGGAACTACACTTCAAGAAGAGATTTTGGTGAGGACACAGCCAAACCATGTCACTAAACTTCACATTGTATGATACAAGTCCACCAAAGTAGTCAATGCTGTTGCATCCCTCTATTGCATAACACAATTTCATCTCTAGTAATAATGAGATGTTGGAGAGCTAATGAGGCAATGTACAGCCAGATAATTTAGTTGGGAGATTTTATGCAGTAGGACTGATTTTATAAGCACACTAAACCAAGGTTGGATCTATGGAACCCAGTACAAAGAGTAAATGGTCCTAGTTAAATGATAGAAAGGAATGTCATTAAAGGCAACAGAATATAATGCTTTTTTTATTCTTCTATGGCCTCTGTCTGTCAACTTGACATAGTGTTTTGTGTTTACTATTTAATATCATTTTTATTTAAAAAATTGTATATTTTTTCAATTTTATTTTATGTTTGAGGTTACATGTGAAGTTTTGTTACATAGATAAACATGTGCCATGGGGATTTGTTGTACATATAAATACATCATCCAGGTATTAAGCCCAGTACCCAATAGTTACCTCTTCTGCTCATCTCCCTTCTCCCATCCTCCCTCCTCAAGTAGACCCCAGTCTGTTGTTTCCTTCTTTGGGTTCATAAGTTCTTATCATTTAGCTCCCACATATAAGAGATAATATGTGGTATTTTGTTTTCTGTTCCTGTGTTAGTTTGCTAAGGATGATAGCCTCCAACTCCATCTATGTTCCCACAAAACACATGATCTTGTTTTTTTTATGGGTGCCTAATATTCCACAGGACATATGTACTTTTACTGTTAATTTTGATATTGCATGATGTTTGTTTTAAATGCAAATATAAAAGTGTTTAAATTGTATGCAGAATTGCTGCAATTGCATAGTTCACATATCACAGCTCATACATACATATACCAGAACAGTGAAAACACCGCATCAAACTGACTTAACTCTTTATTTGATTTATTTATGTATGTGTATTCCATTTCTATTAACACTCTCTACCGTTGGCTTACTGATTGAGCAAGGAAGCTTAAACAAAAAAAAAAAAAAAAAAAAAAAAAAAAAAAAAACAGCTATAGGTTGCCATATATCCCTCTCTTTCCTCCCTTCTATGCCATCATTTTCAGTATAAGCAGTTTGTTAATACATAGACATAACATGGATAACAAAAATATATTCTGGGATTCCTTGGTTGTCATGTTTTATAGAACACTATTTTCTGCTTTCTACATTCAAAAAAAAAATCCTCTTTAAAAAAAAAACTGTGATCTCTTATAATTTCAGAAAGTTCAGTGTCAAATTCTGGACTATTTACTTAAATAATTCTTCAGCTTACACATGAAGACACAATCATAATGAAATTATGAACTTTCCGGTAAATGAAATCTTCAGGATTTTTCTATCCTCTATACATCAGTGAAGACATAATATTTTAACATTTGCTAAAATCATGACACAAGTATTATCTGCAAATTTAATTTGACATTTAATACCTAGTCACATTTTTAATTGGTACATAAATTGCTCTTTAAATCTTTAAAGTTTTATTTCAAAAAAAGAAGCAACTCTTCTTCATTTAATATCTGCTTAAGAGATTCTCACTCTTAAAATCCTGAAAAAGGACAGGCGGAGCAAGATGGCCGAATAGGAATAGCTCCAGTCTCCAACTCCCAGCGCGAGCGACACAGAAGACGGGTGATTTCTGCATTTTCAACTGAGGTACTGGGTTCATCTCACTGGGGAGTGCCGGACGATCGGTGCTGGTCAGCTGCTGCAGCCCGACCAGCGAGAGCTGAAACAGGGCGAGGCATCGCCTCACCTGGGAAGCACAAGGGGGAAGGGAATCCCTTTTCCTAGCCAGGGGAACTGAGACATACAACACCTGGAAAATCGGGTAACTCCCACCCCAATACTGCGCTTTAAGCAAACAGGCACACCAGGAGATCATATCCCACACCTGGCCGGGAGGGTCCCACACCCACGGAGCCTCCCTCATTGCTAGCACAGCAGTCTGTGATCTACCAGCAAGGCAGCAGCGAGGCTGGGGGAGGGGCACCCGCCATTTCTGAGGCTTAAGTAGGTAAACAAAGCTGCTGGGAAGCTTGAACTGGGTGGAGCTCACAGCAGCTCAAGGAAACCTGCCTGTCTCTGTAGACTCCACCTCTGGGGACAGGGCAATAACAAACACAGCCGAAACCTCTGCAGACGCAAACGACTCTGTCTGACAGCTTTGAAGAGAGCAGTGGATCTCCCAACACAGAGGTTGAGATCTGAGAAGGGACAGACTCCCTGCTCAAGTGGGTCCCTGACCCCTGAGTAGCCTAACTGGGAGACATCCCCCACTAGGGGCAGTCTGACACCCCACACCTCACAGGGTGGAGTACACCCCTGAGAGGAAGCTTCCAAAGCAAGAATCAGACAGGTACACTCGCTGTTCAGAAATATTCTATCTTCTGCAGCCTCTGCTGCTGATACCCAGGCAAACAGGGTCTGGAGTGGACCTCAAGCAATCTCCAACAGACCTACAGCTGAGGGTCCTGACTGTTAGAAGGAAAACTATCAAACAGGAAGGACACCTACACCAAAACCCCATCAGTACATCACCATCATCAAGACCAGAGGCAGATAAAACCACAAAGATGGGGAAAAAGCAGGGCAGAAAAGCTGGAAATTCAAAAAATAAGAGCGCATCTCCCCCGGCAAAGGAGCGCAGCTCATCGCCAGCAACGGATCAAAGCTGGACAGAGAATGACTTTGACGAGATGAGAGAAGAAGGCTTCAGTCCATCAAACTTCTCAGAGCTAAAGGAGGAATTACGTACCCAGCGCAAAGAAACTAAAAATCTTGAAAAAAAAGTGGAAGAATTGATGGCTAGAGTAATTAATGCAGAGAAGGTCATAAACGAAATGAAAGAGATGAAAACCATGACACGGGAAATACGTGACAAATGCACAAGCTTCAGTAACCGACTCGATCAACTGGAAGAAAGAGTATCTGCGATTGAGGATCAAATGAATGAAATGAAGCGAGAAGAGAAACCAAAAGAACAAAGAAGAAAAAGAAATGAACAAAGCCTGCAAGAAGTATGGGATTATGTAAAAAGACCAAATCTACGTCTGATTGGGGTGCCTGAAAGTGAGGGGGAAAATGGAACCAAGTTGGAAAACACTCTTCAGGATATCATCCAGGAGAACTTTCCCAACCTAGTAGGGCAGGCCAACATTCAAATCCAGGAAATACAGAGAACGCCACAAAGATACTCCTCGAGAAGAGCAACTCCAAGACACATAATTGCCAGATTCACCAAAGTTGAAATGAAGGAAAAAATCTTAAGGGCAGCCAGAGAGAAAGGTCGGGTTACCCACAAAAGGAAGCCCATCAGACTAACAGCAGATCTCTCGGCAGAAACTCTCCAAGCCAGAAGAGAGTGGGGGCCAATATTCAACATTCTTAAAGAAAAGAATTTTCAACCCAGAATTTCATATCCAGCCAAACTAAGTTTCATAAGTGAAGGAGAAATAAAATCCTTTACAGATAAGCAAATGCTTAGAGATTTTGTCACCACTAGGCCTGCCTTACAAGAGACCCTGAAGGAAGCACTAAACATGGAAAGGAACAACCGGTACCAGCCATTGCAAAAACATGCCAAAATGTAAAGACCATCGAGGCTAGGAAGAAACTGCATCAACTAACGAGCAAAATAACCAGTTAATATCATAATGGCAGGATCAAGTTCACACATAACAATCTTAACCTTAAATGTAAATGGACTAAATGCTCCAATTAAAAGACACAGACTGGCAAACTGGATCAAGAGTCAAGACCCATCAGTCTGCTGTATTCAGGAGACCCATCTCACACGCAGAGACATACATAGGCTCAAAATAAAGGGATGGAGGAAGATTTACCAAGCAAATGGAGAACAAAAAAAAGCGGGGGTTGCAATACTAGTCTCTGATAAAACAGACTTTAAACCATCAAAGATCAAAAGAGACAAAGAAGGCCATTACATAATGGTAAAGGGATCAATTCAACAGGAAGAGCTAACTATCCTAAATATATATGCACCCAATACAGGAGCACCCAGATTCATCAAGCAAGTCCTTAGAGACTTACAAAGAGACTTAGACTCCCATACAATAATAATGGGAGACTTCAACACTCCACTGTCAACATTAGACAGATCAACGAGACAGAAAGTTAACAAGGATATCCAGGAATTGAACTCATCTCTGCAGCAAGCAGACCTAATAGACATCTATAGAACTCTCCACCCCAAATCAACAGAATATACATTCTTCTCAGCACCACATCGTACTTACTCCAAAATCGACCACGTAATTGGAAGTAAAGCACTCCTCAGCAAATGTACAAGAACAGAAATTATAACAAACTGTCTCTCAGACCACAGTGCAATCAAACTAGAACTCAGGACTAAGAAACTCAATCAAAACCGCTCAACTACATGGAAACTGAACAACCTGCTCCTGAATGACTACTGGGTACATAATGAAATGAAGGCAGAAATAAAGATGTTCTTTGAAACCAATGAGAACAAAGATACAACATACCAGAATCTCTGGGACACATTTAAAGCAGTGTGTAGAGGGAAATTTATAGCACTAAATGCCCACAAGAGAAAGCAGGAAAGATCTAAAATTGACACTCTAACATCGCAATTAAAAGAACTAGAGAAGCAAGAGCAAACACATTCGAAAGCTAGCAGAAGGCAAGAAATAAGTAAGATCAGAGCAGAACTGAAGGAGATAGAGACACAAAAAACTCTCCAAAAAATCAATGAATCCAGGAGTTGGTTTTTTGAAAAGATCAACAAAATTGACAGACCACTAGCAAGACTAATAAAGCAGAAAAGAGAGAAGAATCAAATCGACGCAATTAAAAATGATAAAGGGGATATCACCACCGACCCCACAGAAATACAAACTACCATCAGAGAATACTATAAACACCTCTACGCAAATAAACTGGAAAATCTAGAAGAAATGGATAATTTCCTGGACACTTACACTCTTCCAAGACTAAACCAGGAAGAAGTTGAATCCCTGAATAGACCAATAGTAGGCTCTGAAATTGAGGCAATAATTAATAGCCTACCAACCAAAAAAAGTCCAGGACCAGATGGATTCACAGCTGAATTCTATCAGAGGTACAAGGAGGAGTTGGTACCATTCCTTCTGAAACTATTCCAATCAATAGAAAAAGAGGGAATCCTCCCTAACTCATTTTATGAGGCCATCATCATCCTGATACCAAAGCCTGGCAGAGACACAACAAAAAAAGAGAATTTTAGACCAATATCCCTGATGAACATCGATGCAAAAATCCTCAATAAAATACTGGCAAACCAGATTCAGCAACACATCAAAAAGCTTATCCACCATGATCAAGTGGGCTTCATCCCTGGGATGCAAGGCTGGTTCAACATTCACAAATCAATAAACATAATCCAGCATATAAACAGAACCAAAGACAAGAACCACATGATTACCTGAATAGATGCAGAAAAGGCTTTTGACAAAATTCAACAGCCCTTCATGCTAAAAACGCTCGATAAATTTGGTATTGATGGAACGTACCTCAAAATAATAAGAGCTATTTATGACAAACCCACAGCCAATATCATACTGAATGGGCAAAAACTGGAAAAATTCCCTTTGAAAACTGGCACAAGACAGGGATGCCCTCTCTCACCACTCCTATTCAACATAGTGCTGGAAGTTCTGGCTAGGGCAATTAGGCAAGAGAAAGAAATCAAGGGTATTCAGTTAGGAAAAGAAGAAGTCAAACTGTCCCTGTTTGCAGATGACATGATTGTATATTTAGAAAACCCCATTGTCTCAGCCCAAAATCTCCTTAAGCTGATAAGCAACTTCAGCAAAGTCTCAGGATACGAAATTAATGTGCAAAAATCACAAGCATTCTTATACATCAGTAACAGACAAACAGAGAGCCAAATCAGGAATGAACTTCCATTCACAATTGCTTCAAAGAGAATAAAATACCTAGGAATCCAACTTACAAGGGATGTAAAGGACCTCTTCAAGGAGAACTACAAACCACTGCTCAGTGAAATAAAAGAGGACACAAACAAATGGAAGAACATACCATGCTCATGGATAGGAAGAATCAATATCGTGAAAATGGCCATACTTCCCAAGGTAATTTATAGATTTAATGCCATCCCCATCAAGCTACCAATGAGTTTCTTCACAGAATTGGAAAAAACTGCTTTAAAGTTCATATGGAACCAAAAAAGAGCCCGCATCTCCAAGACAATCCTAAGTCAAAAGAACAAAGCTGGAGGCATCACGCTACCTGACTTCAAACTATACTACAAGGCTACAGTAACCAAAACAGCATGGTACTGGTACCAAAACAGAGATATAGACCAATGGAACAGAACAGAGTCCTCAGAAATAATACCACACATCTACAGCCATTTGATCTTTGACAAACCTGAGAGAAACAAGAAATGGGGAAAGGATTCCCTATTTAATAAATGGTGCTGGGAAAATTGGCTAGCCATAAGTAGAAAGCTGAAACTGGATCCTTTCCTTACTCCTTATACGAAAATTAATTCAAGATGGATTAGAGACTTAAATGTTAGACCTAATACCATAAAAATCCTAGAGGAAAACCTAGGTAGTACCATTCAGGACATAGGCATGGGCAAAGACTTCATGTCTAAAACACCAAAAGCAATGGCAGCAAAAGCCAAAACTGACAAATGGGATCTCATTAAACTAAAGAGCTTCTGCACAGCAAAAGAAACTACCATCAGAGTGAACAGGCAACCTACAGAATGGGAGAAAATTTTTGCAATCTACTCATCTGACAAAGGGCTAATATCCAGAACCTACAAAGAACTCAAACAAATTTACAAGAAAAAAACAAACAACCCCATCAAAAAGTGGGCAAAGGATATGAACAGACATTTCTCAAAAGAAGACATTCATACAGCCAACAGACACATGAAAAAATGCTCATCATCACTGGCCATCAGAGAAATGCAAATCAAAAGCACAATGAGATACCATCTCACACCAGTTAGAATGGCGATCATTAAAAAGTCAGGAAACAACAGGTGCTGGAGAGGATGTGGAGAAATAGGAACACTTTTACACTGTTGGTGGGATTGTAAACTAGTTCAACCATTATGGAAAACAGTATGGCGATTCCTCAAGGATCTAGAACTAGATGTACCATATGACCCAGCCATCCCATTACTGGGTATATACCCAAAGGATTATAAATTATGCTGCTATAAAGACACATGCACATGTATGTTTATTGCGGCACTATTCACAATAGCAAAGACTTGGAATCAACCCAAATGTCCATCAGTGACAGATTGGATTAAGAAAATGTGGCACATATACACCATGGAATACTATGCAGCCATCAAAAAGGATGAGTTTGAGTCCTTTGTAGGGACATGGATGCAGCTGGAAACCATCATTCTTAGCAAACTATCACAAGAACAGAAAACCAAACACCACATGTTCTCACTCATAGGTGGGAACTGAACAATGAGATCACTTGGACTCAGGAAGGGGAACATCACACACAGGGGCCTATCATGGGGAGGATTGCATTGGGAGTTATACCTGATGTAAATGATGAGTTGATGGGTGCAGCACACCAACATGGCACAAGTATACATATGTAACAAACCTGCACGTTATGCACATGTACCCTACAACTTAAAGTATAATAATAAATTTAAAAAAAATAAATAAAATCCTGAAAAATAAATAAACAACAATGTATATTTCCAAAACAAAATTTAGTGCCCAATATTGGTAGGCCAGAACCACAAATACTCTGATCCCTTTCTTTCCACTTAGATTGCAATCTACCAAAAGTCACTTGGAGACACTGATATGGCTTGGCTCTGTGTTCCCACCAAAATTTCATGTTGAATTGTAATTCCCAATGTTGGGGGAGGAACTGGGTGGGAGGCGATTGGATTATGGAGATGGATTTCCCTATGCTGTTCTCATGATAGTCATTGAGTTCTAATGAGATCCGATGGTTTAAAAGTGAGTGACACTTCCCACCTTACTGTTTCTCTCCTGCCACCATGTGAAGAAGGTGCTTAAATCCTCTTCACCTTCTGCCATGATCATTAGTTTACTGGGCCTCCCGAACATGCTTCCTGATAAGCCTGTGGAATTATGAGTCAATTAAATCTCTTTTCTTCATAAATTACTCGGTTTTAAGTAGTTCTGTTTAGCAGTGTGAGAGGAACTAACAGAGAAAATTGGTACCAGAAGTGCGGTATTGTTATAAAAATATCTGAAAATGTGGAAGCGACTTTGGAATAGGGTAATGGGCAGAGGTTGAAACATTTTGGAGGGCTCAGAAAAAGACAGGGAGATGAGGGAAAGTTTTGAACTTCCTAGAGATTTGTTGAATGGTTTTGACCAAAATGCTGATAGTGATATGGACTATGAAGTCCACAATAAGGTGGTCTCAGATGAAAATTAGAAACTTATTGGGAACTGGAGTGAAGGTCACTCGCTTTGTGCTTTAGCAAAGAGACTGACAGCATTTTGCCCCTGCCCTAGAGGTCTGTAGAGCTTTGGACTTGAGAGAGATTATTTCGGGTATTTGACAGAAGACATTTTTAAACAGTAAAGAATCTAAAAGGTGACCTGGATAGTTCTGAAAGTGTATGCTTATATGCATAAACAGAGAAATTATCAGAAAATGGAACTTATAATTAAAAGGGAAACAGTCATAAAAGTTTGTAAAATTTGCAGTTTGGCCATGTGGTAGAAAAGAAAAGGCCATGTTCTGGGAGGAAATTCAATCTGCCAGCTGCAGTAATTTGCAAAAGTAAAGAGAAGTCAAACATTAATAGCCAAGATAATTGGGGAAATGTTTCCAGGACATTTCGGCAACCTTCGTAACAGCCCCTCCAATCACAGACCTGGAGCCCTAGAAGGGAAAAATGGTGCCAGGCTCGGTGGCTCACACCTGTAATCCCAGCACTTTGGGAGGCAGAGGTGGGCAGATCATGAGATCAAGAGATCGAGACCATCCTGGTCAATGTGATAAAACCCCATCTCTACTAAAAATACAAAAATTAGCTCAGTGTGGTGGCATGCACATGTAGTCCCAGCTACTGGGGAGACTGAGGCAGAAGGATCACTTGAATCCAGGAGGTGGAGGTTGCAGTGAGTCAAGATCACGCCATTGCACTCCAGCCTGGTGACAGGACAAGACTCCATCTAAAAAAAAAAAAAAAGAAAAAAGAAAAAAGAAAAATGGTTTCATCTGCCAAGTCCAGGGCCCTGCTGCTCTGTGCAACCTTGGTACACTGCTCTTTGCATTCCAGCCACTCAAGCTCCAGCTGTGGCTAAAAGGGACTTAGATAGAGCTTGGACTGTGGCTTCAGAGGGTGCAAGCCCCAAACCTTGTTGGTTTTCAAGTGGTGTTGGGCCTGTGGGTGTACAGAAGATGGAAGCTGAGGTTTGGAAACCTCTGCCTAAATTTCAGACAATGTATGCAAACACCTGGATGTCCAGGCAGAAGTCAGCTGCAGGGGCAGAGCCCTCACGAAGACCCTCTAGTAGGGCAGTACAGAGGGGAAATGTGGGATTGGAGTCCCCACATAGAGTCTTCACTGGTGCACTGCCTAGTGGAGTTGTGAGAAAGGAGCTACCATCCTCCAGACCCCAGAATGGCTGATCCAACAACAGCTTGAACTGTGAGCCTAGAAAAGCTGCAGGCACTGAATGCCATACCATGAAAGCAGCAGTGGGGGCTGTACCTGCAGAGTCACAGAGGCAGAGCTGCAGAAGGCCTTGGGAACTCATCACTTGCATCAGTGGGCCATGGATGTGAGACATGGAGTCAATGGAGATTATTTTGTAGCTTTAGGATTTAATGACTGTCCTGCTGGGTTTCAGACTTTCATGGGGCCTGTAGTCCCTTTGTTTTGGCCTATTTCTTCCATTTGGAATGGGAGCATTTACCCAATTCTGGTACTCGCATTGTATCTTGGAAGTAACAAACTTGTTTTTGATTTTACAGGCTCACGTGTGGAAGGAATTTGCTATCTTTCAGATGAGACTTTGGACTTGGTATTTAAGTTAATGCTGGAATGAATTATGACTTTGGAGGACTGTTGAAAGGGCATGATTGTGTTTTGAAATGTGAGGACATGATACTTGGGTGGTGCCAGGAGCATTATGTTTTGACTCTGTGTCCCCACCCAAATGTCATATTGAATTGTGATCCCAAGTGTTGGAGGCCAAGCGTGGTGGGAGGTTATTGGATCATAGGGGTCCTTTCTAATGGTTTAGCACCATCCTCCTAGTGCTGTCGCCATGATGGAATTCTCATGAGATCGGCTTGTTTAAAATCGTGTAGCACTTCCCCCTTCTCACGCTCTCTCCTACTCTACACTGGTAAGATGTGCTTGCTTCCCTTTCCCTTATGCCTTGATTGTAAGTTTCCTGAGGGTTCCTGGCCATGCTTCCTGTACAGCCTATGGAACTGTGAGTTGATTAAACCTCTTTTCCTTATAAATTACCTAGTCTCAGATAGTTCTTCATAGCAGTGTGAGAACAGAATAGTACAGACACTTTCACTTTGGACCTTGATGGCTTAACTTGCATCAGATTGATTCTACTATAAGAGCCATTAGAGAAAATGCACAAATCATCACCAGTATAACTACCCTCACCTTCACCAATAGTGAAGGCATCAGAGAGTAACCAACGTTGTCAGAAGTTTATTAGCTAACATTTTTGAGCAAAGAAAATGCAATGATGAGAGTCCAGTATTTTTTATTCCTTTCCCTTTATGGTACTGACTGATAACAGTAAGTGGTATTAGGCAATACGTAGACAGAAATCTAATTGGTATGGTGAAAGAACTACGTTTCAGAAATATAAAGGAAGGATGACTTTAGGACACTAAGCCTAAGACATTAAGAGAAAGAACAATGCAAATAAATGCAATAATTTATGCTGCTTTTTCTCTAGAACAATTTGCTGGTTCTTAAGCTGTGAGAGGACAAAAGGGCAAGAAATTTTGAAGAGAACCAGGAGGTAGTATTCAAGAGGAGTCAGTAAGTGGGGTATTTTCCTGTTTTCTGTTGTTGGAGATTTTTGGTTTTTTTTTAATGGAACTTAGAGTTTGTTGAGGAAAAAAAAAAAAAAAAAAGCAACTCTGTAAACAACTCAGGTTTTCAGGTAAACCTAGGAAAAACTACACCCTAATAGTAAGAGCAAACTGGAAAATCCAGAAGATAATAGGCAATGTGAGTATCTGCAGTTAATTCAGATATTAGAGTTATAAAACTAGGACTTTGCAATATATGTGATTAATATCTTCTGAAAATTGAGAAACTATATATTTATTTCCCAGTGAAATTAAATTAATAAAAAATATCAAGTTTATAACTGAAATAATATGAATAAAATAAATTGAGTTAGAAGCAGATTAGTCATAGCAGACCCAGGATTAATGAACTAGAATATAGTTCACTAGAAAATCCTGAGGAAAAATAATTTTAAAAATCTACAAAAACCACAAACATACATGAAAATAAACAAAACATATGTAAAAAGCAAAGAAAATGTATTTTTCCTATTAGCAGAGAAATTAAAATCAAAATGTGAAGCCTTTATTACTTTCTCTTGCTTCCATAAAAGTTAACCAATTTGTCTATGTGAAAGTTATCAGAAAATCCAGATAAATGAATGTACCTTTTCATTGAGACTTTTAAAGGTTTGGGGAAATAATTTAATAAAGAACTTTTACTGAGAGGTGTATTGCTGCTCTAAAAAACACTTGAAAATATGGAAACAACTTTGCCACTGGGTAATGGATAGAGCCTTCAAGAGTTTTTGGGATGTATGCTACAAAAAGCAAATGCTGCCATAAAACGACTTTTAAAGGAGATTTTTATGAAGGCTCAGAAAGAAGATGACAGCTGAAGAGAAAACCTTCATCTTTTCAGATAATACATAAATAAGTATGCATAGAATGTTGCTAGAACTATAGACAGTAAAACCTGTTCTGTTGATTTTTTAGACTGAAAGAAGGAACATGTTATCAGACAACAGAGAAAAGGTAACCCTTGTTATAAAGTGGCAATAAACTTGGCTGAATTGTGCTTATATTCTAGTGTTTTGTGGAAGGCAGAAATGATAAGCGATGAAATTGTATATGTGGCTGAGTAGGTTTCTAAGCAAGGCATTGAATTAGCTGCTTGGTTCCTCACAACTGCTTATAATACAATATGAGAAAAGAGAAATGATTGAAGAAGAAATTGTTAAGCAATAATAAACCAGAACTTTAATTTTGGAAAATTCTCAGCCTATTCATGCCGTAAAACATGAGGAAGTTTACTTCAAAGAAAGCACTGAAGATGTGGCTTATAAAATTATGTAAGTATTGTTTTATTCTGTTTGTGCTCCTATAACAAAATACCACAGATGCATAATTTATAAGGAACAAAAATTTATTTCTCACAGTTCTGGAACCTAGAAATTCAAGATCAAGGCACTGACATTTTGTGTCAAGTGAGGGCTGCATCCTTCAGAGGGGAGGACTGCTGTGTCCCACATGGTAGGAGGTGGAAGGGCAAGAGGAGACAAAAGCTGGGTCCTCACATGGCAGAAGAGCAGAATGGAGAGAACTTACTCTTGTAGGGTTTTTTCATAGCAGCATTAATTTATTCAAGAAGGCAGAGCCCTCTTGACCTAAACACCTCCCATTGGTTCACATCCCAACACTGTTTTATTGCAGATTAAGTATATAACATATGAGCTTTGAAGGACACATTCAGACCATAGCAAATGTGGACTATTGATTTAGTCAGACACCCCAAAGTGAAAGCTGTGTTTGAACTACAGGGAATGGAGATAAGGCAGAGTAAATAAAGGTTCTTGGACTTCTTGGGTTTTACAAGATGTGACCACAGAATTACTTGGCTGCTATTGTCACTGTTCTATAAGACAGGGAAGTAATGGCCCCAAAGGTGATTCAGAGAACTGCATTCAGAGAACTGCATTCAACACAAATCAAGGGGATAGGTCTGTCCAGAGCCATAGGGAAAAATCCTACCTGACAGTGCCACAGCATGGGTGCAGCCACTGCAGAGCCATGGGGGTGACACTGCCACCCCAGTGGGCATGGAAAGTAAAGCATTGAGCCAATGAGGATTATTCTCAAGGTCCTGGATCTCATGCAGTTTACCTTGTGAGGTTTTGTACTTGGTTGAGACCCACCACTCGTTCTTTCTTTCCTTTCAGAATGAAAATATTTCTACTACCCTTTGTAACCCTTTCATTTTGGAAGCACATAACTTGTCACATAATTCTGTGCTTCCAAAATGTAGTGATGGAACAGATGAACAATTGGAGAGAAATTTTTGCCTCAGAATGAGTCGTACCTCAAGTCTCACATGTACCTGATTTAGATGATGGTTAAATGAAAGTATTGATGTTAGATTTTAAGGTTCATGCTGAAAATGAGTTAAGATTTTGGGGGCTGTTGTGGTAAAATGGATGCATCTGGTATATGAGAAGAATATGAATTTTGGGAGGCCAAAAGCAAAATAATATAGACTGGATGTTTGTTTCTTTTCAAAATGCATATGTTGACATCCTAATCCCAATGTGATAATATTTGGACGCAGGAACTTTGAGAGATAATTAAGTCATGAGTGTGGAGCCTTTGTTCTGGGATTAGTACCCTTATAAGAAGAGATGGTAGAAAGCTTACTTTCTCTCTCTCTGTCCCTCCCTCTCTCCCTTCCATGTGAAGATACAGCAAGAAGGTGTCTACCTGCAAATCAGGAAGAGGAACCTAACCACAGGGGAGCCTGAGAGAACTGAATTGGCCAGCACCTTGATTTTGGACTTCCTGGCATCCAGAAATGCAATAAATAAATTTTTGTTGTTTAAGTCACACACTCTATGGTATATAGCATATATATATTTTGCTATAGCAGTTCAAACTAAGACAAGTTATATTTTATGAAGATTAATTATAATTAGGCCAGAAAATTAAGTGACTTTGCATAACCTTGTATATAGTATTAAAATTCTCCTTGCAATGAGCAACATCCAACATGAGAATTGCTAGCCATTAAGTAATTATTGGGGAATTCTGTCTTTTGATTGTCTTGTTTAATGTAGGGGAAAAACAGGGACTATGTTATTATATGTTGAGTATTTTTACTATTAATTCCTTTTTGTTTAATGTATACAGTATAATAGCTTGTATATTCAGAAATACTTATAAACTCTTTTGAGAATATAATTATTTCCCTTTCATTTTTGAAGTTTTTCTTCATGTATAACAATACTAGCTAAACAAGGAAAAGTGGGTATTTTTTAACTTTTACTAATAATTTTTGCTTTCTTTTTCTGCTTTACCAAACTTACTGTGTTGCTGTTTAATTTGAGTGATGATTGTTGCATGCATGAATGCTTCATTCTTGATTTCAAAGATAATGATGATGGTATTTCATCAAGTATAATGTTTGTTATTATATTTTTTGTGAAAAACATTTTATTCTCAGATAAATGTTGAATTTTTCAACATTTCTGCATCTGATGAAGTGTTAGATTTTTCTTCTTTAATATGTTAATGTATTTATTCACTTTCTAAAGTTCACTTGGCCATAATGTTCTATACTTTTAACATGATGCTGGATTGAGTTTACTTACACCTTATAAGAATATTTTTATGCATTTTTACAATAGAACCTGGACAATAATTTTTATTGGTCAATAATCTCTTTTATTGTCATTGTTGAGGTTCGTTATTAAACTGATGAGAACCTGGTAAAATGAGTTAGTGAACATGTTTGCTTTATTACCTGGAAGAGCTGATACAAGATTACAATTATTTATTCCTTAGGTGTTTGATAGAACCTATGTTGAAGCTATCTGGAACTCGAATTCTCTGTGAAAAAATTTTAAATTATTGATTTGAATGCTTACTTTGCAGTTCTATTTTTACGTATTTTCAATAATTCTATAATGATAAGATTTTGTCCACTTTAACACATTTCAAAATATTTGTAAAGTTGTTTATAATCTTACCTTTTTTATAACTTCAGTATCTGAAGAGTGATGGCCCCTTTAATTCTTGATGTGTTTTTTAAGTGTGCATGTAATTTCTCTCTGTGTTCCTAATTAGTGTCATCAAAAATTACCAGTTATCAATCTTTTGGAAGAACCAATGTTTTGGGGGGAATTTCTCTTTTTTTTTATTTTTTATTTTTTTATTTTTTTCTATTTTTTTTATTTTTTTTATTTTTTTCTATTTTTTATTTTTTTCTATGAACTATAAAGTTCATCTTGTTAGCTTCTGTTCTAGTGGTTACAATTTCTGATTATTTTTAAATTTCTTGAGGTTTATTTGGTATTAAACTTCTATTTGCTTAAAATAAATATTTACTCCACTAAGTTGCTGGACTTTTGCTCTTCTAATATATATTTTGAATGTTTAAATTTTTCTCTGTCCTATTTTAACTGTATGACATATTCTTTGTGAAAAGGTAATTTACTTGTATTTCAGTTCAAAAGTTTTGATAAGTTGTGTTTGTCAAGTATTTTTTTTATTTTCTTAATAGTCAAATGCATTAACATTAAGTTTTTCTTATCTTTTTTATACCTATAGAATTGGTAATTATGTATTTTCTATCATTTCTGATTTTGGTAATTTGAATAAGCACTTCACAGAAGAGGAAAGCTGAAGAGCTAATAAGCATATATTAATATGAAGATGCTATCATTATAACAATTATAAATAATATTGAAATATTATTTAAAAACCACAGGCATGGAAATTTTTTTAAGTCTAAAATTATTGAGGATATTGTCATCTGAATGTTTTAAACATGGCAAGTGCCACAATCATCCTGTGGGGAAAAAAAAAAGGCATTATTTTTATAGATGTGTATACCTATGTTTCAGTAATTCTACTCCAAGGAAGATATCTTAGTAGAAAACTGAAAAAGTTATGCCAAAAACAAGTATAAAATATGAATATTTAAGAATACAAAAAGAAACATTTTGGGAAATAGAAAATATTTGAAAGCAATGTAATTAATCAACAATTTAATGTATAAAAATATTTTGTACTCATACAGTGAAACTGTGTATAGCAATGGCCAAAAACAATTACAACTGTGTATAGTAACATAGATAACTTTTGGTACTATAATATTGAACAAAAAAGTTATAGACAGAAGAAAATATACTTTGTGATTATTTTTGTATAACTTAAGAAAGTCTATGCCAAACCAAAATATCATTTATGGATACAAGCATCTTGTAAAACTACAAGAAAACTGAAGATTAAAATAAAACCAAATTCAGGATCATAGTTATCAATGAAGGATGGAGGAAGAGATGCAGTTGGGAGGTTCACACATAGAACTTTATAAGAGATACTATGTCCTTTTTCTTATATTTACATGGGGTAGGAGTTTTCAGAAGTATGATTCCCATAACTTACATTTATTATATGTTTTTCTAGGAAATCAATATAAATTTTACATAACTCCTAAAAGAGAGCTTCTGATCATTAGTCTTACTGGCAGAGATGACTAGAGCTTGGGGCAGGTGGAAGATCTTAGTGACGTGGAAGTGATTCCTTAACGTAGTAAAAAACCCTAAGAATGGCTCAACTTTAAAAGAGTGAATTAGGTAAAGATTAAACTTTCAAATTGAGATAATACAGTGAAATATTTTTATTTGAAATTATAAAGTTAAATAGAATAAGGACATTCAAAATAAAAATCACAAGGCAATGTGGCTCTGTATCCCACATATAGTAATATTAAAGGAGAAATACTTGTGCAACTTACACAGAATGCTTCTTTAGTGGGGAATACAGAGCATTGATGTGAGAGCAAGAGACCTGTGTTTAAGTGTTAACACTACCATGCACTAGCTGTGAGACAACAGCAATTCCATGAACTGGTAGAGTTTTTGAGCTGGAAGATTGGTATTTCTTACTCTCTATGGTTAGTTTCTTTTAATACTTGGCATGATTTAAAGTTACAGACTGTGATTTTACAACTAGAAAGCCACTGGTAAAATATTAAAACATTCATAATCTATGAAATAAAAACCCATAATTTTGAATTAAAGTCATGTATTTAAGCTTACTTATTAATAAAATATACGTGCAAACATAACCCTCGATGTTTCCAAATGCAAAAAACACCAGAAAAATATATATATATACATATTATAGAAATATTTTATCCACCTTGTATAAAAACTTAAGAGAGAAGGAGCAAGAGAATAAATATATAATTCAAAAACATCCAGATAAGATAAACTGTTGCATAAATCATTGTATTAAGTAAATTAGACTGATTTTAAGAGCCATGTGATGAACTACATAGCAATAAATCTGGTCATAAAGCAAAAATGAAATAAATTGAAAAAGAGCTGTTTCAGTCACTAAAGCAGCATTCATTGATGCATTCCCTGGAGAAAATATCAAATCTCCCAATTTGTAATCATTTGAGGACAGATCTTGGAAATTTTCCTTTCAATGCCTTGTCTTATTTGACTGATTAAAGCTAGTTCAGAATTATAGGTGAAGAGCATTTCATAAATTAAAGCATATATTTTTCTTAATGTAATAGCCAGGAATCACTTACCATCATCCTGCATAATCAGTTCTGTTTCATCAGAAATTTGTTAGTGTATTTTCCATTTCTCTGCCATTTTCAGTTATAAAAATAATTATACAACTACTTTTATAATATAGCATAGTGCCTAATTTAGGACTGTCTGCCTTGCTTTTAATTTTTAAAATCACCTAAAGTGACTTTACTCATTATATTGCACAGTTTAATTTGCATAAATTCTACTATCGTGTTGCTTTGCACATTCTTTAAACTGACACTCTATTCCCCAGTTAAATCTTCCTTGAAAACAAAATCAGAACAATCTGCAATCTATAAACAATAGTTCATTTGAAACTCCCTGAGGAGTTTCCTGTGTTCTCATCTTTGTTCACTGAGATTATAGGTATAAGACATTAAAAACCACTTTAATGGAGACATTAGGCATATATTCAATACCTAAGTTAAAACAGATTATCACAGCATCTACTCAAATATGCAATGATCTAAGGATAAGTACTAACCCTTAGAGAATGGGTAGTACTATTTCATACCAGATTTTTAACAACTGTCAATATCCAGAATTTTTCTTTCAAACTTTAGAGTTAATATCAAATAAAATAAATGCAATTGAAAGCCACGAATAAATTTTTAGACATTACTTATTGCCTTTGTATTACTAAGCAAGTGAATTCAGAACAAATATTTTTCAGGGATGGGCATGTAGGCATGTGTCTGTTCATAAAATGTACAGTTGGTAGGGTTTTCATTTATTTTCCTATGGACAGAAACAAATTATTGAAATTCAACTTTATATAACTTAATTGTGTGCTCTAATTGTATCGTGTTTCAAGCAATTGTTTTGAGTATATACAAAATGACAAAAAACCCAAAAAGGATGAACCAATTTGATTTATAAATAAGATTTAGTAACTATAAATGAATCAAAACCCAAACAAAATAGTCTTAGAGAGAGTCAAAAGATTGTTATCAGGTTTCCTAAATTCTGTGAAATCAACAATTTTGAGATGTACCAATGAGTATTCCAAAGCTTTGTAGTGAAAAATAAGAACATCATACTAAATAAGCATGTTGGTATTAAAATGCAATCTCTTTCTTTCTTTCTTTCTTTCTTTCTTTTCTTTCTTTCTTCTTTCTTTTCTTTCTTTCTTTCTTTCTTTCTTTTTCTTTCTTTCTTTCTTTTTCTTTCTTTCTTTCTCGTTCTCTTCCTTCCTTCCTTCCTTTCCCCTTCCTTCCTTCCTTTCCCCTTCCTTCCTTCCTTCCTTCCTTCCTTCCTTCCTTCCTTCCTTCCTTCCTTCCTTCCTTCCTTCCTTCCTTCCTTCCTTCCTTCCTTCCTTCCTTCCTTCCTTCCTTCCTTCCTTCCTTCCTTCCTTCCTTCCTTCCTTTCTTTCTTTCTTTCTTTCTCTCTCTCTCTTTCTTTCTTTCTTTCTTTCTTTCTTTCTTTCTTTCTTTCTTTCTTTCTTTCTTTCTTTCTTTCTTTTTTCTTTCCTTTCTTTCCTTCCTTTCTTTCTTTCTTTCTTTCTTTCTTTCTTTCTTTCTTTCTTTCTTTCTTTCTTTCTTTCTTTCTTTCTTTCTTTCTTTTCCTTTCCTTTCTTTCCTTTCTGTCTTTCTCTCTCTCTTTCTTTCTTTCTTTTTTTTTCTTTCCTGAGACAGTCTCACTCTATTGCCCAGGCTGTAGTGTAGTGGCAGGATCTCAGCTCACTGCAACCTCTGACTCCCAGATTCAAGTGATTCTCATGCCTCAGCCTCCTGAATAACTGAGATTACAGGTATATGCCACCACTCCCTGCTAATTTTTTGTATTTTTAGTAGGGAAGGAGTTTCACCATGCTGGCCAGGCTGGTCTCAAACTCTTGGCCGAAAGTGATCCACCCTCCTTGGCCTCCCAAAGTGTTAGGATTGCATACAGGATGCACCACATCCAGCCTAAAATGTACTTTTGATTACAACTGTTGAAATACATAAACTGCCTGTTATAATAAAGGTAATATAAACTTGTTATCAAAAAAGTCAGAAATAATTTATTTTTATCCAGAAACAAAAGAGTGAAAATAGAAGAAACAAAAGTTATAGAGAAAAAATGGAAAAATATGCAAGTTTAGGTGAACATTCACATATTTGGACAATAAATCAATAAAGATAAAATTTAGGAACCACAAAATTATGTGCAGTGAGGATACATAAAGGGACAGCAAACAAATGAGTGGAAATATATTGAAGATTTGAGGAAAGGGGATTGCGCTAAGTTTGATTGTTTGTATTCCCTCAAATCTATTTGTTGATCTCTAATCTCTAAGATGGTGTTAAGAGGTAGGGCCAGGCCAGGCATGGTGGCTCACGCCTGTAATCCCAGCACTTCGGGAGGCTGAAGCAGAGATCGAGACCATCCTGGCCAACATGGTGAAAGCCCGTCTCTACTAAAAATACAAAAATTAGCTGTGCGTGGTGGTGCGTGCCTGTAGTCCCAGTTACTAGGAGGCTGAGGCAGTAGAATCGCTTGAACCAGCGAGGCAGAGGTTGTGGTAAGCCAAGATCGCCCCACTGCACTCCAGCTTGGCGACAGAGAGAGACTCCATCTCAAAAAAAAAAGAAAAAAAAAAAGATCTGGGTCTTTGGGAGGCAATTGGGTTACAAGGGTTCTGCCCTGATTAAAAGGGGCCCAGGGAGCTTGTTCACCCTTTCTCCTTGTAAGGATATAGAAGACTCATCCCCGAAGGAGAGAGTAAGCCCTCACCAGACATACAATCTGCTGGTGCCTTGATCTTACACTTCCCGGCATTCAAAACTATAAGCAGTAAATGTCTGTTGTTCAGAAATTATCCAGGCTAGGTATGTTTTTGATAGAAGCCTGAAAAGACTATGATAGGAATGTTGTAAATTGTATGTCAAGTGCTTCATCAGTGGAGCAGCTGCTGCTCAACTCCAACGTTGTTGCCTTCATGAAGTGCTGGCTCACTCTGCACACTAAATAAAAAACACAGCAGAACCAACAAGAAGCCCTTTGTTCCAATGCTGCTGCTTTATCAGGTACTGAGGCCACCTCTCTCTCCATCCTGAAAGGCAGATTGAATGCTTTGCTAAGTATCACAGTTGCCTGACAAGATACGTAGTAGGTACAGCCATCATTATGGTCTTTGATAGAGATGGCACCAAATTCCTGAAATTTGATGGTTTTTGGAAAGACTGTAAACATTTCTCTTTTCTTGCCCTACATAACCAAGGTTCTAAAACTGTGTTCTTTGTCCATCAAAACGGGATAGAGTTTCCAGTGACACAAACTTTTGCATTTTTTGACCATCCGTTGGTTGCCATCCGTACAGCTATGGAGAGAACTAGGAAAATGAATCAAGTAACAATGATTTCCCCATGTCTAAACTTAAATTTCTCTTTGTACTGTTAGTTCCTGAAAAATCGCTCCTAATTTAGGCTTATCCAAGTTGCTGGTCCACTCTGCGTGTGAGGCAAGGTGGGCCAAAGAGAGAGGCCGTTGCTCCAGCGCCCCTGCTCCATCAGGTACTAAGGACACCTATTGTTCCAGCATTTGGGGGAATGCTGCCTTCATTCATACCCATATATGTTTAATATTTTGCAGCCTCTGAATATTTTGTATGTTTTGCTGAAATCATTGTATCAAAGTTGTGCACAACCAGAGAGATTAACTGAAGTAAGTGATGGGGGTTGAAGGGTTTTCCTTGTTTCCATTTCATACAATTCTACTTTTGAATTTCACTTCCTGAGAAAATCATTACCAACATGCATTTTGTTCAACATGTCTTTGAGTTTTTTGAAAAACCAAGAAGGTGAGGAGCACTTCCTTGAAACCATCATGGACAGGTTTGATTATAGAGTCTAAATTTGATAGAGGATTGGGCTATAACATTAATCTGTTTAAAAATTTGGCAATACACTTAGTATCATTCTCATTTTGCCTAGGAGAACATATTAGAGACATTCAATATGGTGATATAAAATATAAATGGAATTATTTATTAGCCATTGTAACTCAAACTTTACCTCAAGTCACTAATATAAATGAGATCTATGCCTTGTAGACCTTCTTATATCAGCAAAATAAGAATAATTGGATCATACTTTATCTGCAAATGGTGCTAAATTCCTTTCATCTAACCTAAAAAGTTATCATTTTGCTCATAGTACAAATATATTACAGTGCTGAATTATCTGCATGCTATAGGAGAAAAGGTTTAAAGTTTAAAACATTTTTATGTAACAGAAAATGTGGTACAAAGATTCTTATGATTCAAATTAGATTTTGAGTTGACTTTTGAATAATTTTTTGTGTCTATCTTAACATTTATTTTCTTACTTTTATGAACAGTAGGATCCATGTAAATTGTCCAATAAGGTGTTTATCAAGATCTTCAAGTAACTGATATGAGTTTATAAATGAAATATCCAAACAGCTACACCATGTTCAGTCCAAAGTTATCATAACCATTGAAAGAAAATTCATCTCAACATATTTATATTCAAGTTGAATATGATCTACTTCCATATAAGAATTATCTATTGTGTTGATGAAAACTGGGACAAAAGAATAAAAACATACTAGCTGATGTTTTCCTCTTCCCAGTGGTTGTATATTCATTTGGATATAGAGTTGGGAAATGGAAAATCACTTTAATTTTGCGAATATTTGCCATATACCCTAGTATATATGTTTGCAATAATATGGTTTAATTTTTGTTTACCCACCTGAGTGCATTACCTCTGAGAAAAGTCCCACTGAAAATTTGAATCAAATTAAAGCTTATGAAAGCACAATTAGACTTTTTATTGCACTCATTCATTACATCCCTAAGTAAAAATGCTTGCTGCATGCCAGGCCCAGTGCTCGATGCCAGAGATTCTGTGTTGCATGGGACAGACGTGGTTCCTGGAGCTCATTATAGTATAGACCATTGTAGTTTGGTTGCAGACAATAAGCTAATTAAAAACTACAAATTTCCATAACTGCTCAAGGAAAAGCAAGCCTGCATGTCATGGTAGAGAATAATCCCAGTAAAATTTACATTTTATTGGAATGTAAAGCCCATGAATGTAAAGGCCCTGTCTCTCTGGTATACTATCACATTGTAGTGCCTTGTAATATATCTGGTCCTTAGTAACACACAGTTAAAATGTGGGAATTGAATGGATGGGTGAATAGATACATGACACATTTTTATTTTTCTAGAGGGGCAATAAATATCCTTTCTGAGAACAATGAGGAAAAGTCCACCATCTGAAGAATGGGAAAGAATGTTTGAGAAAAATGGGAGACAATATTTGAGCAAAAGCAGATAGAAGTTTTTTTGCTAAGATACCTCCAATGGTCTGAAGGATGTTAGCAAAACTAAAGGGCTTAGGTAGCTTGAACAGAATCATTAATGGGAGTTATGACAAAAGTCAAGTTGGAGTGCAAAGCCCATTTCATATGTTGCCTTGCAAGTCATAACAAATTTAGATTTTGTTTTTCAAAGTTATCACAGGAGAGTTCATTGCTATGAAGAGGCTCCTGATGGTTATAAATTAGAGATGATATTAATGGATTGTAAAAACAAATGTTGTTGTATGACTTGAGCTACAATCCACTTTAAGTATTCCTTGCTACTCACATCTACCTACTTCCTGAATTTGGACAGCACAAATGTAGATAGTAAATTTGAATAAAGAGGTGTAGGATATTATTCAAATTTTTAAAAAGTTTTCCCTGAGCTTGAAAGAGCAAGTAGTGATTTCTTTTATGTGGATACATACCCAAATCTATTGAATCCTGGGTTCAAATAGTGAGATTTTAAATAACAAAATTTTGGGTGAGAAGGAATATCTGAATCTAAATTAGACATAAGACTTTTCATGAAGAAAGAGATGTCTTTAGGAAAAAAATGGGATTTTCATTGAAACGGGCACTATGTGATTGCATTTAATAGTTAATGATTACAGTCTATTGGGAAAAAAACAACTCTATCATAAAGAAATATAAAAAAGTTTACATTTTGAGAGCACCTATAAAGTAACAATGAATTGTATATACCAATAGCAATGGAAGTTCCCTAAGAAAGACAATAATTAGATAGATGCTTGAAACGCTGGGCAGATACTTTTCATGCAACCACCATATGGGCATACCAAGAAGAGAGTATTCAATTCAATTCAATCTGCCGCATAGAGTAGAGGTTACAAACTGGTGGTCCTTGGGCCAAACTTTTCTGTAGTTTCTTCTCTTTCTCTTTCTCTCTCTCTCTCTCACTCATTTTTAAGAAATGGAGTATATCTTCTCTAATTAATCAAAACCCACACCATGCTTTACTATATTATAACATTTTAGCTTCATATATTTAATTTACTTTCAGGCTACTGTGAGTACCTGGGTTTAAAACCCCTGAGAAACTGAAAGGAAAAAAGAACAGAAACCTTTTAAATGCAACCTCTACATGGTAAACTAAGTTAAAGGCATATTTTTAAAGCATCTTCTTTATTTATTTTATTCTTATAGATAGTCTAAATCAGGGATCAACAAATCATACGACCCAAGGGACAAATTCTGCCTGCCACCTGTTTTTAAAAATACAATTGTATTGAAACACATAGATGCACATTCATGTGCATGTTATCAATGATTGCTATCACTGTAAAATGGCAACGACCACATCACCTGCAAGCTGAAAATATTTAATTATGTTGTCCTTTCAAGAATCAAAATAAAAGTACAATTTACACTAAGGTTGTTTAATTATGTATAGATCCTAACATGTCCATATACACAATATATAGAAAACTTCCTTTGTACTTTATCTTATGCCTGTATAAATCCTTTATGCTATCACTTGTCCAAAGATGTTCTGCATAAATCTAGCAGCAGAAAATGGGTCTGTATGAGGATTTCTAAACAGTAACTATTAACATAATTCTCCAATCCACTTACATATTGTTTAGTGAAATCTGAAGGCATCATTGCACAGATGATCTTGCTATCTACCTTATCATTATAAAATAAAACTACTTGTATAGAAAGATGAATGAAGTTTTCTTCATTATTCATTCTGCAGCTCAGCATAAATAAAAGTTTTGAATTTTAAATCAAGTAAAACACATAATAATAAGAAAATGTGGCATGTAAAGAAAATAGATTAAAAATAAAAACAAATGTGTTTCTTAACCTTGATTATAACTCCTGCAAATACTGGCTGGTGGAGAAAAAATTGAATAGATCCTATTATCATCATTCCAACTTCATTTTCAGTGTCTGTCTGTCTATCCATTAGGCTTTAAAAATAAAGAGCAGGCACATATTTTAAAGTAACGCACAACATGATTAATAAGGGCAGCAGAGTAAAGAAACATAAAATTGTCCTGTCTCCTTCATCTGTCCTTCTGGTGCAGTGATTAACCTTTGAGTTTATGAGTATTTTCGCACTTACTTCAGATAAAGTATTTTATGAGTTCTTTCCTCCCAGGCAACTTGGATTAAACTTATCAGGCCCAGGAAGATAGTGACCCATTATGACTGTTCCCCTTGAAATCATAATCTTTCTCTTTACTGTATTATCTGAACATTCCTTGCACAAACCAGATGGAAACATCAAGTCACAGACAAGACAACTTGTTAAGGTCACATTCTGCACCATATACATCATTCATGCTTAATTTATTTGCAGCCCCACCTAGACAGATTGCCATACATTATGAAAGCTGAGAATATGAAAAGATCATTTTTGCTCCCCATTAATTCCCATTTGGAATAGCTCCTGACTTTACAAAACTTTTTGGCAGCACATTCACTGATGACTGATCACTCCTTCTCATTGCAGAAATAGGGCATAAGCAGCAAGATTTATTTTTCAGTAAATTCCTAATGAAATAACAAAGTGTGTTGGGGTATCTCCAACTGCCGTACCATACTACTCTCTAAAAATAGCAAGTCAAAAATGACTGACTTTGCCAGTATCCTGAGATTCTACAGACATTTCATTGAAGGCAGAGGATGATGGGGAGAATGGCATTTGGCTCAGCTTCAGAACTGGCACTCTCTCCATGATAAAGGCATCCTGTTAAGTTCTGTTTCCCACCTCCTGACAGTTGACATTTTAATGTGTGTCAGGAAAATCCATCATCGTGCTACGTCTCTCAAACCCAGGATTTCACACTGGGATCAGTAGGAATCTGATCAGAGCTAACACAAGCCCTCCTTCTCATTAAAGGGTACCCCATTCCCATTGACTGTCCTAATTTCTCTCCAATTCAGGTAATAAAATGTACTAGTGGAAAGATAAATATGAGATAAGAGTTTTTACTGCTCATAGACTTCTACCATAATTCGTGCTTTCTAGTAGTAGTGTTCCATGAAAAAGAGATTGATAGAGGTATGGGGTGAATCAGTTATAGATGAGATTTAAAGAGTAATATTTCACAAAATGCTGCAGTATTAGAGGAAAAAAGAGAGTTCCCTAGTAACACAAATTGTACGTTCAGAAAGAGCTTCGATTGAGCAAAGACAAAGAAAATAATATACAACAAAAGATAAAAAATAACTTCTTACAAGCAATTTATCATCTTGAGCATAGATGTATAAATGAACCAAGAGATGGTTCCAAGCCAGAGATTCAGAAACTGAGTACCTAATGAAAGAAAGGATGAACAACATCAAAAGCTGGTGTACAAGATATTGACTTGACCCATTTCCAGTGGGACTCTGAATGATATGTTTAGTGATATTTATTATGGTGTTTTCATTCACCATATGGTGTCATGTAGCTCATGTTTGTTTAATATTTTCTAATAAATGAAACTCTTTTAAAATTCATTTTGATAAATTCTTAAAGTAAGGAACACAGATGTCTATCCAAGAGTATGTACAATCTTAAGTTCTTGATAGCAATTCTTGTTGGCAATTGCAAGCTTTTCTAGAAAAGGAAAATAATAAAATATCCTAGATTCTGTAATCCAAAACATGAAGGAAACTTTGATATTTTTTTCTGGGGCTAATTTTAAACACACTTGGATGGATATATAAACACTTCTTAATAACACAGTACAGTATTTGTTTTCTTGGGAAAGATATCAGACAGTGGTTCGGGAAAGATGTTTATGGTGCCCAAATATATTTTGCTAGTATAAATATAACATACACTTACCCTTTTCTATTAAATTTTAGTCCATTATTTGATTGGGAACATTACTGGCAGGTGTGATGGGGAGATAAAGGGAATATACAAGAACACTCTGGTTTGAAATATGATTACTCTTCTGCTGCCCTGTGAGCCTATGTAGGAAGAGAATAAGAGGGGAGTCTTTGCACTCTGAGGAGCATTGCCACCCGCAGCTGCCATATCTCTATCAGCTGGGGGACCACTGAACTGTGGCTCCCTGACAGCACAAATTTCATACTGCAGCTTCAGAGTCATCATCACTCACTGCCTGAGGATCATCAAGACAATGATTTCTTTCTCTTATCCATGGTTAAATCAGCCACCATAAAAAAAACCAGGGGCATTCTAAAAAGGATGTCAACCACTGGACTCTATAACTTTTAACATTCCATCTTCCACCTATGACTAATTCTGAATTAATTCCTGTGTGCTCTCTGGAAGTCATTTTCAGCCATCTGCAACATCCTTTACATACTAGAAAATTCATGCGAAAGTTTGCTTTATCTTCTTTCTCAATGGAAAATTGGTTCTCCTATGAAGTACATCTTCCCCTCTAAAAAGATAACTTTCTTCTTTACTCTTGCTAATCAGCCTGAAGGAGAAATAGCATCCTTTCTTACTTCTTGTGACCATTCACTTCCTCTCCCATAAAAAGACAGAGTATTTTATTTTAGTGGCATTAGACTGTAACATACGCCACCCTTATTTATAGCAGTCATTCACCAGGGCATTCTTCTCCGTCTGTCTTGTATATTTTATCTCCTAGCTTACTGTTCCATTTATACACACTGTTTCTTCCAGAATACTTGGTGATTTTAACATGCACATGGATGAAGATTCTAGCAAATTGGCCTCTCAGTTTAGTGATCTTATCTCTCATCTCATCAAAACTACTCAATCTTACGGTTGATACCCTGGTAGACTTTATCTCTACTCATAACTTCAGCTCTCCTTAAACTAAATTTCAAAAGCCCCACTGTCCAATCAACAATTTCTAGCTTATTCCATCAACTTCCTTCAGTCCAACAATCTTTGCAACGACTAGCCTTTCTATAACATCAATTCATTTATCCTGCTGGCATTTTACTGTCCCTGGTTCTCATCATCGGCCTCTTCACTTGTTACTCAACATAAAATTCAACAGTCAATTATACTAAGCACTTTCATTTGACATCTTCAAATTCCTTGTCCTCTTTTAATTTTTATGCCCGTTTGCCAAAGCCACAAAACCTGGTTAAACCCAATTGTTCTCCTATATCATCCTTGTGTTAGTAGCAAGCAAGCAAGACTGAAAACCAACACAACTATGCTCGGTGTGCAAAGGAGTCCTATTGGTGCCTCTTGGCACTATATTTCTGTGATCTCTTCAGTTTGTAAGTCTCCTTAATAATTATTTTATAAATTTTCCTCACATGTAAACCTCTTTAAATTATTTTAATAGCTTTCCCACATTCTCACTCTTACTTGGCTATTTTGTTTTCTATTTCACTGACAAGAACAGATGGAAAACAATCTAAATAAGCTTCCAAATCACATTTATCCATTTAGATGCATTCATTTCCAAATGCTACTCCTTCTCCCTGGTTTCTAGAAAAGACATGTCTGTGCTTCTAGCAAAGTTTAACCCTACTACTTGTGCACTAGATTCTTTCCCCTTTTATACACAAGCGTTTTTTTTTTTCTTTTCACTTGCATTATCAGTTTGTTTCCCTTTAAGCTAAACGTTCCCATCAACATAACATTTGCTTGTATTTCTCTCCTCTTTAAAAATCTCTTAAATTCATCTTTTTCTTTAGCTACTGCTCAATTTTCTCCTTTTTTTTAGGGCAACATTGCTGGAAAGAAAATTCTTTACTTAGTTTCTCCTCAGCTTCTTAAACTTCTATAATTCACACCTGCCAGGATCAGTTTTCAAACTTTTATACCTTTCTAACTTCATAAATTATCCTGGCAATTCCTTCTAAACTTTGGTTTAGATACTATCTATATGCTGATAACTAACAAATATATACTCAAAGTTCTGTCTTACCTTGAACTCAAGTTCAATACTCAACTTTTACATGTTGCTTATCTCCACCTATCTAATGATCTCAATTTTTATCAATAAAAAGCCCAAATCTACTCTTTCCCCCTAAATATGTTACTTCCATAATCTCTACTGTCTTAGTTAGTGGCAAATCCTTTCTTCCAATTGCCAAGGTAAAGGAAAAAAAAAGGCAAGAATCCTTCCTTGCTTTATTTTATTTTATACTCTGCTTTGAATCAATTAACATATCCTGTGGGATTTACACTCCAAACACTGCATATCAAAAATCCTACCATTGTTTACTATCTCCAAGACTATTACCCTGTCCCAATGAACAATGTTCTTTTGCTCAAATTTCTAAAATAGCTTCCAAATTGATGATTGTGCTTTCACCTTTGAGTGGCTTTAGTCTGGTCTCAACATTGTAGCTAGATTTGTCTTATTAAGACTAGGTCAGATCCCATTGCCTCTCTCCTGAACACCTTCCAATTGCTCTCCATCTTATCCAAAGAGAAAACTGAAGTCCTTTTAATGAAACATAAAGCCTCCCAGGGCTTGACCTCTGTTCTTCTCTGACTCATGCACTACTAAGAGCACTCTTCTTTGAACATGCCAGGTATGTTATAGCCTCAAGGCCATTGCACTTGCTGTCCTCTTTGCCTGAAATACTCTTCCCCTAAATAGTTAGATCAGTTATATCCTAATGGTCTCCAAGACTTTATGCCAACAGCACTTGCTAATAAATATTTCCACTATACCTTATGTAAAAGTAGACTACTGATAGTAATAGCACAGTTCCTGATGTGTCTCCATAGTATTCATACTCCCATCCTGATCTAATATACTATAAGTTTTATTACTTTTTTATTTTTAGGTTATTTTTCATGTCTCATACATTAACATCTAAATTTCAGAAGAGAAGGCATCTCTTTTGTTTGCCTCTGTATCTTGCTCCCTGATCCCCAGTCCCATCGAGAATAGTGCTTGGTTCACAGTAGATACTCAATAAGTGTCATTGAATGGTTGAATGCATAAATAGAAATATTCTTTTCCTTTCACCCAATCCCTGTCCTGATTTTGAGTCTCATAGAAAGAGAAAAGAAAAACAGAATTTTTCAATTTAATTGTTAAACTCTAAGTACAGCAGACTCAAGGTATTACAGAATCCAAGTGTCAAAATTTGACACATATTTGAGAAGGCCCTTTCCTAACTCTTCTTTAGACCCAGTTTATCTAGCAATTCTAAGAACCAGCACTGCTTTGAAAATAACATTTTTGATTGACAGGGATCATAATGAACTTTAATGATTTACATTTAAGAGCAGAGAATATGACTCAGCAAGAAAGAAAAAAATGAGAAAATAGTATGTGTGGCCTGCAAAAGACAAGCTGCTGTTGTTATCAGTGGTGAATCGGTATGGGCCTGCAGCAACTTGATTCTTGCCTCCTCAAAGGAAAGGATTTGTCCAAGGGGCATAAGGCAGAGGGAGAGACTGAGGCAAGTTTTAGAGCAGGAGTGAATGCTTATTAAAAAGTTTTAGAGCAGGAATGAAAGGAAGTAAACTACACTTGGCAGACGGCTAAGTGGGCAACTTAAGAGATTCAAGTGAGCCATTTAGTCCTTGACTTGGGGTTTTATACACTGGAATGATTCCAGGGTTTGTGTGTCTTCTTCTTTGATTCTTCTCTTGGGGTGAGTTGTCTGCATGCATAGAGGCTGGCCAGTACTTAGGATGGACTGCATGTGCAGTGTGTTTACTGAAGCTGTGCACATGCTCATTTAAGGCATTTTTCCCTTACCAGTT